>NC_092816.1:215645815-216845815 GCF_023375885.2 Dermacentor andersoni
GCTGGCAGTGTGGACGGTGGTTGCTGCGGGTCTTGAACGACTTTCTCGGCGTGTCGACCAGTAAGCACACACAGTGCACTATTTCGGCAAGACTACCACAACACTCCGCGACCCCCTGTCAATGCTACTCCGTGTGCGTTGCTACTCGCTGCGGGCTGCTGCTGAACGCAAAACTTACCGCCTCGCCCCCTATCTTCTGATAGAGATTGATGAAACTCTGCGGAAGTGGAGCTCAGTGGGCCAATTCTGCTTGATCGGAGACTTGAATATTAACATTTTGTTATCTGAAAATGTGACTGCGACGATTTATCCACGTTGTGTTCTTATGGTCTGTAATGTACGATTGGAGCTCCTACTAGAGAAAGATTAGCTAATAATAGCCTAGTGCAAGCTTGTTTATATAACACAGCGGTCAGAGCTCCCAGCTGTTCATTTAGGTCATGTACTATACTACAAAGGTTCGCTGACCACTACTTTGTAGCATGCCGGCTTGTAGTAGCGGACGCATCTAGAACGCCGTCGGCCGAAACTTCGTCTGGGCAGCGGAAATGCCTCTTCCCTACGTTAATCAATCCAGCTTGACAAGCTTATCGTTTCGTTTGACTGGGCAACACTAACCAAATAAGCTTCGTCGGGCAAAGGGCATAAAAGGTTCTGACGTAACTTAAACAAATTGAATTGCATTGCACACGGCTGATATCTAAGCCGATAAGAAAGTGTCACTCCTCGATGAACACGGAAATTCTTGCTTATATCTCGTATCGAGACACTTGTGGAAACGTTGTAGAAGATATCCCAGAAACCAAGCACTTCGATTACAATACAAGATGGCTGTTACTTGTTTATATATATGTTACTTGTTACTTGCTACGCTGTTACTTG
This sequence comes from Dermacentor andersoni, assembly GCF_023375885.2. Classification (NCBI taxonomy): domain Eukaryota; kingdom Metazoa; phylum Arthropoda; class Arachnida; order Ixodida; family Ixodidae; genus Dermacentor; species Dermacentor andersoni. The sequence goes on from NC_092816.1 coordinate 215,646,698, forward strand.
TTTATAAATATTACAATCTTCAAATAGTGTAACCAAAACTTGGTCTTTGGCAAATCGTCTCTGAGGAGTGAGTTCCAGTAAACGGTCTGTTTTCGGCGCTTTTCTGAAACCTCCCTATCAGTGGCTGATCCTTTAAACAGGCACTTTGTTACAGCACCTCAAAGAGCATCTCTTTATCCACAAACACTTGATCCTTAGGGCCATGCGTACCTGCATCAGCTTTCCTTGCGAGAATTTTGAGGGGTGATCTGGAGGAAAGTATTTTTTTTTTCCGTCCTAAAGACCCCACTGGATATGATGGAATATCTTTACACGCCATCAGAAGGAATTTTAATGCGCCGTCAGATACTATCTTGCACATACTCAATGGTTTTTGAAGGTACCGAAATTCCAGAATGCCTAAAAACTGCAGTTTTTTACCATTACACAAGTCAGTGTAGGAAGATAATATTGAAAACTATCAGCCAATTTTTTTATGGCCGGTTATTGCTCGGGTCTTAGAAAAAATACCTTTTCCACACTATGTCCTCTATCCTTAACAAGTTTACCACCCTAACAGATCGACAGTTTGGCTTTGTTTCAGTGCGTGGTACTGTGGCATTGCTTGAGAAATTTTGAGATGAACTGTGCTCGGCATTCGGTGAGAATCTTTTGTGTGCGCTGTTCTTATTTGTAATGAAAGCATTTGACACCATGAATCATCAGACCTTGTTGAGTAAACTGTATTTCTGGCGATTTGGTGGCCTGTTTTATAACATTCACGAAAATTACTTGAGCAACAGATTTCAAGTGGTCGCTACCGATGATAAGGGCGTTTTTAGTTCTAAGCTGTCGCTGAAGGCTGGAGTTCCTCAGGGGTCCATTTTATCGCCATTGTTGTTTAACATCTTCGGTGATGACTTTCCTTTGGCAATTTGCGAATGTTCTGTGTTCCAATACGCTGACGACACTGTGTTACTGACAAAACATCTTTCTTTCAATATGTCCACTGAAATGTTGCAAAATGACGTGTACAGGGCAATGCTTTGGTTCACTAATAATGGAATTATTGTTAAGGCCCAAAAAACACAACTTGAATGTTTTCGCTCTCCACTCAAGACTACTGTAATTATCAGTCCTCTCTACTTACATGAATTTAACTGTGTTTCTTGTAAATGTGCGCCTATTCCAAACGTGGGTTGTGTGAAATATCTCGGAATATTTTTCGATAGCAAATTATCGTGGCAGCATCACTTATCACTTATTTGTTCTAGACTGAAGTCCGTAGCTTGGCTGTTGTTTAATACAAAAAGCTGTGCACCCTTGTCTGTAAAAAAGATTATTGTTCGCGTACTGGGTTACAGCCTTTCGAGATGCGGCATTACAGTCTTCGGCTTCTGTTTGGATGGTTGTAGATGCAGGGTAGACAGGATTATAAAAAATATTCTTAAACACGTTGCTACAATTTCCCAATTGTAACAGCTGCAGATATCTTCCGTGAACTTGGTCTACCAAATTTTCATTCATTGCTTACAGAAACAGGTGTCGTCAAATATATTTGGAATTCCGCTTTGAAACAAAACGTGCCACCACAAGCGAACTTAGAAAACACATCCATTATTTAGTTCCTCGTTCAGCCACAAGGTATGGTGCGGCTAGACGCTGTACGTATCTGCCGGGCATATTTCACAAATTACCAGTTTAAATCTTTAAGGCTACATCCAAACCCACGCTGAAATAATTATTAGGGCAGCTATGGTGAAATTAACCTCCAGAACATTTTCGCACTATGATGTTTACTTCTCCAACTTGCTTTTTTAAATAGAAATAACCAAATGTTGTCTTGTTGTTTTCCATTTCTTTATCTTTCATTTTATTTTTTTATTCTACATGTCTCATCATTTGATGTATTTTTTTTTTCGCCATAAGTATCATATTCATAGGCATGGTCTTAGAAGCCAACTGAGGCTTGTGTTGTTTTGCATTTTTGATGGCAATAACATTATTATTGTTGTTGTTGTTTCACATAAAAATTATAACAGCGCAAACACGTCCAGCCACAAAGTAACAAGGACGAGACACAAGCGCTGTTACAACCAGTTGTCAACCGGTACAATCAGCGTTTGTGTCTCGTCCTTCTTACTTTGTGGTTGCATGTGTTTGCGCTGTTTCAATTTTTATGTCAAGTATGCACCAACTCACCCAAATAGAAGTTTTAATGTTGTTGTTGTTGTTGTTGTTGTTGTTATTGTTGTTGTTAGAACAACCTTTAACTTATATGTATAGACAATGTTTTATGTAATTAGATGTACAGAAAGCTCAATTTATGTTGTGCCTCTTTTAAACCGCAGGTTTGCCATGAGCTTCTACTCCAGTACAAGCTACAGTTCAGTCTCCTTGTGCCTTCTGACTCTGCCCTGTCTTCCTACTACGACGTTTCTGAATATTTAGCCATATTGTAAGCCACGTTTATACGTATGCGATTCAATGCAGATCCTCGACCCGAATTCAAAACATAGACTGCTCTCTTTATTAGGCGCATTATGTCTATGAGCCATCTCCCACGCGTAACAACGACATGCCATTTCACGTATTCAGCTTGACTCTGTACAGCCTACATGTCCAACCGAACCAAACTTCCTTCGGCAAGTTCGGTGCTTGTAGGAACTCTGCACAAATACGAGAGTCGGACATGTACGCAGCGCACGCACGCTCTGGTTCCACCAGATACACTCACTATTCGAGATGCTTACTCGGGACGAATGTGTGAAAGTAAACAACTTTTCGACGATACTGAAAGAAACAAAATTGTGTGGGAGTTATCGAAGATGCTTGTCAAATAAGTGAATAGCCTTATGCAGACCCCATAAATCAATGCATACGCAAGCAATACTTTGCAAGGTTATTGCTGACCTGGATAATGGTGTTTGATAATGACGGGACAAGTTATCGTCGATGTTTCAGTAGACGGCAACGGAGCGTGATAAGGACAGCGTCGGCGGCGCGACGACGACGGTTATCTGAAGATGGAGATTCCGCCTGTTTACTCCAGGAGAGGCCACACAGTTTCCTGACAATGCGGTTTAGAATTATACGCATCCCTCGCAGTGCGTGAGTCGTTCTAAGGGAAGCTGTGGTGAGGCGTACGTCGGCGAGAGACGCGCCCCGCAACCATCAGCCGCGCAGAAACGTTGACCACAGTACCTAAACCTTCAGACGCCACAAAGTACCGTGATCCCTTGGGGCGCGACAGCACGTGAACGTCTCAAAGCCGGCGCTCGGTGGCGGGGGCTGCCCGAGGCTGCAGCATGCGCGCAGTCTTTTCTGCACCGTACCGTGCACAACGCTCACGGTAGCCAAAGAAAAGCTATCGGCATCGCCGAAAGCGGCAGCTTTGAGAGCGATAGCATGGTTTTTATCATGACGCTTAATCTTCGGGGACAATGTTTTAACAATAAGAGGGGGCGACATGGTCACGCGATGAAGCAGGTGAGGCAACTGTTCCTGCTCAGAAGAGACACATCCTACAATGCTGGCAAGGTACCCAGACGAAAAAAAAACGTGTTTAGGTACTTTATGGAGGGCATAAGTTCTCTAGATAAAGTATACATGCTGGCTTGATGAGGAGGGCTACCTGCGGCGTTGCAGGCCTAGCACCTTTATTATGCACGAGATGATACCGACGGAGAAACGTTGTCCAAGCCCATAGGAAGTAATGCAGCACAAGCAACGAGTAGGCAGCTATGTGCAATGAAGCTGTGTGCGAGTGCATAAAGAGTCGAAACACCAACACACGCACGCATACACGCACGCACACGCACGCACGCGCGGGCGCCCATTAATTATACCGAGCATCTTGTTATGCGGAGTTACTGACCGCTAGCCAGTAGGACGGACGTCCTGAACGCATGCTACTTTCAGACCTCAGCATACGCATACGTATGTACCGGAATTCGAATCCATTCTATCCGAAAGAAACGTTTATATCTTCTTCACCATGCAGCAGCGGATGCGCGAAACCGAGAGAGAGAGAGAAAAAAGGACACCATGAGCCATTCCACTCTCTAAAGGCTGATGACCAGCGAAGCCGTTTAACACACGGCACCGACCTGACACAGAATTTTGAACAAAAGTGCAAACTCGTTTTCCGTGATTTTTGTATACATTCGTCCACGACGGGACCGCCGCCCGTGGAGACAGAGGAAACTAGACAGGCGTGACGTTTTGATGGGCCCACCGCTACGGGAGAGCAGAAGTAGATACACAAGCACTTGGAACGCCCACAAAGAGAGGGCGGTGCGAACGTAGACATGGCCGACCCGGGTCAAAGTCTAGTATCTGTTCCTATCAGCTTAATATGTACTACGGACTTTTCGATCCAAGATATTTTTACAATGGGGGTGTTCGCCTAGCCGCACTAGTTCTAGGTTGTAGCGGTAGGCTTAAACATGTAGGCGCTATATCAAAACGGGGAGGCCAGCACTTCTCGTCGTCTTCTCTTTCACTAGCACCATGCCCACTGCCCAGTGCCATCAGTACAATCATACCCCACCGAAAGAGTAGCCATCCTGGCGACCTAAGTGCAGGAGAACACAGGGGGGACATGGCACTGCTTGAGCCGGGAGACGTGTACAATTTCCTGGCCGCGACGACGCTGGTCAGAAGGCGCTTCTGTTGGCTCGATGAGGTAGTTGGCCGCGGATGTTTGTTTCACTACCCGATAAGGACCGTGGTACTTGGAGAGCAGCTTGGAGGAAAGGCCTGGAGGAGTAGAGCGCACCCACAACCAGACCGGCGAGCCAGTAGCAAAGCACGTAGCCGTAGTGGATGAACCGTGGCGATGCTTTTGGCGCCACTGGTCCTGGGATGTGAACGAACGAGCGAGCTGGCGACATTCTTCGGCGTAAGCAGCCGCTCTAAATACAGTCGTGCACTCCGAAGCATCTGGCCGGTAAGTTAGAATCGTGTCCATAGTACATAAATGTTCGTGTCCGTAAAGCAGAAAGAAAGGAGAGAACCCAGTGGAGCTATGCGTGGCGTTATTGAAAACGTAGGTGACAAAAGACAGAATGCAATCCCAATTCCAGTGGTCAGATGAAACATACATGGCCAACATGTCGCCCAGGGTGTGCTTGAAACATTCTGTCGTCCCATTAGTTTGAGAATGATATGCCGTAGTAGTGCGGTGAATGATGCGACACTCCTTTAGTAGTGCTGAAATGACCTCTGAGAGGAAAACGCGACCGTGGTTACTCAGTAGTTCTCGAGGTGCTCCGTGGCGTAAAATCAGGTTTTGAAGGATAAACCTAGCAACATCTTTTGCGGTTGCAGATGCTAGGGCTGAAGTTTCAGCGTACCGGGTGAGGTGGTCGATGGCGACAATAACCCAGCGGGTGCCGCTTGGAGTGCTGGGAAGCGGACCGTATAGGTCAATGCCGACGCGGTTGAACGCGTGCCAGGGACATGTTAAAGGTTGCAAGGGGCCGGTGGCATGTTGAGGTGGCGTCTTGCGTCGTTGGCATATGTGGCATGACCGGACATACTGGCGAACGAAACGGTACATACCGCGCCAGTAATACCGACGCTGGAGGTAAGAGTATGTCTTTAATAGACCAGCGTGGCCGCATTGTGGGATGTCGGAGCGGAGGTGTCGGGGTATAACAAGCAACCACTTGCGGCCATACGAATTGTAGTTCTGGCGGTACAGCAGGTTATCCCGAATTATGAAGTGCGCGGCTTGACAACGAAGCGTCCCAGAGATCGACGCTGGCGACTGGCTAGACAGGAAGTCAATAATCGAAGCGATCCATGGGTCCTTGCGCTGATCTGAGGGCATGTCAGAAATGTTGAGGGCGAAGGCTCCGCAGGTGGAAATAGACGAGGGGACAGAACCCGAGGGCAGGGGTGACCGGGATAGAGCGTCTGCGTTTTAATGCTTTCGGCCTGAGCGATAAACAACGCGGATGTCGTACTCTTGTAGGCGCAGTGCCCAACGGGCGAGCCGACCAGTTGGATCTTTTAGTGCAGATAACCAGTACAGGGCATGATGGTCGGTCACGTTGTCAAATGGACGCCCGTACACATAAGGACGAAATTTTCCGATAGCCCAAATGATGGTCAGACATTCCTTTTCTGTAACCGAGTAGTTCGCCTCGGCTTTAGTAAGGGTGCGGCTGGCATACGCGACGACGTACTCTTCGAAGCCATCCTTGCGTTGTGCAAGAACAGCGCCGAGCCCGACTCGACTAGCGTCCGTATGGATCTCAGTTGGAGCAGAGGGATCGAAATGTCGCAGTACTGAGGAGAGGTGAGAACGCGTCACAGTTCTTGGAATGCATCGTCGAACGCCGGGGACTAGGCTGATAGTTCAGAACTGCCGGTGAGAAGCTGCGTCAAGGGGCCGATGATAGAGGCAAAGTTACAGATGAAGCGTCGGAAATATGAGCACAAGCCGATGAAGCTGCGAAGCTCTTTCATGAAGGTTGGTTTAGGGAACTCGAATACGGCGCTAAGTTTCGTGGGGTCCGGGAGGATACCGTCTTTTAAAACTACATGGCCGAGAAAAGCAAGCGTGCGAGCGCCGAAGTGGCATTTCTTCAAATTTAGTTGCAGTCCTGCAGTGGAGAGGCACGCAAGGACTTGCTCGAGGCGGCTGAGGTGCGACGCAAAGTCGATAGAAAAAAACCACAATGTCATCTAAATAACATAGGCACGTTTTCCACTTCAGCCCTCGAAGAATGGCGTCCATGATTCGCTCGAAAGTGGCAGGCGCGTTGCACAGGCCGAACGGCATGACGGTAAATTCATATAGCCCATTAGGAGTTACAAAGAGTGTCTTTTGGCGATCGGCCTCTGCCATTGGCACTTACCAGTATCCGGAGCGCAGATCCAGTGAACAAAAGAATTCCGCTCCCTGCAGACTGTCCAAGGGATCGTCGATGCGCGGCAGAGAATAAACATCTTTGCGCGTTATTCGGTTAAGGCAGCGATAGTCGACGCAGAACCGAATGGAGCCATATTTTTTTTTTTAACGAGGACAACCGGAGATGCCCAGAGACTGTTAGAGGGCTGGATAGCGCCACGCTCCAGCATGTCGTCAGCGTGCTGGTCGATGAAACGGCGTTCAGCGGCCGACACACGATACGGACGCTGGCGCAATGGTGTTTGTTGACCGGTGTCGATACGGTGAACGACTGCGGATGCTCGGCCCAAGGATGGTTGGTCAATGTCAAATGAGGCACGAAAACGTTGGAGGAGCTTGATGATTTCTGTGTACTGCGCAGGTGTGAGTTCTGCGTCGACGACACGAGCGAAGTAGTCTACAGGGGCATCGGTCGCGGCAGGAGGAGTGACGGCACAAATCGGAAGTGACGCCGTATTACCAAACATGGTCGCCGGGAGAATGCAATCGAAAGCTTCAAATGTCTCCAGGCACTCGCCGTGGAGTAGGGATGATGGGCAGGCGGACGGATTGCACACGTAAGGGGCAGCAGAACCTTCGCAAAATGAGGCGCCACCAAACGGAAGCAGAAAGTTCCGGCGGCGCGCACAGGCGGTCGACGACGTAAACAGAACAGATGAGTTCGCAGCAGAGTTACATGATACAGGAACCAGAGTGGCGGAGGAAGGTGCGATATCGATGTCAGAGGCGCCAACAACTTCCGGAGAATAATGGTCGTCAGAATCAAAGCACGGCACTTATCTGATAACGTAAGTTAGGCACGAGCGCAGTCGATAGCTTGATTGACAGATAAAAAATTCCAGCCAAGAATAACGTCGTGCGGGGAACGAGGTAGGACGACTAATTCTATAACATATATAACGCTTTCAATGACAACCCGGGCTGTGCACGACGCTGAAGGCTGAATGCGATGCGAGGTTGCCGTACGGAGAGAAAGAGAGGTAAGGGGAATGGTCACTTTTTTCAAATTGCGGCAAAGCTTCTCAATAATAATAGAAACGGAGGCTCCGGTGTCGATAAGTGTCTGTACGGAGACGCCGTCTGCGTACAGTTCTATTTCGTTCGCCGAGGAAGAATGAGGCCTTGAAATGTTCGACATAAACGCAGTTCTTGCCTCTGGAACGGCGACTGTTAGTTTTCCTCTCGGGCTGGGCTGGGTTGGCGAATCATTGGGGAAATGGATCGGTGACGTGGGGAAGGCGACCGGCGTGAATCGAAGGGGTGGCGACTGTAAGACGAGTCCGGAGCGACGTTACATGGGTCCTTACGCGGAAGTCGACCAGGCTTGTACCCTGAGGCGCCCCCACTGTCAGGTAAACGGGGGCTGTGACAGCGGGAGAATCGTGCTACGTGGCCCGGAAAATGGCAGGAATAGCACATTGGCCGGTTATCAGGTGTCCGCCACGGGTTGACGACAGGTGCTCCAGCGGCCGAGTAAGGGACGACAATCGGACGCGAATGTGGCGGCGGCACATAGAAGGCGCCGGTGGCCCGGTAAGCATCAGGAGTAGGAGGAGCGTAAGGCCGGGCGACTTCCTGACGGATAAACTGCTTTATCTCCGGCATTAAAACAGAGATGGCGGCAGCGTCACGCCCGAAATCCAACGGAGATAGATCCGCGGTGTCCAGCTGAGCAGCGCGTGTTAAAGCACGCTGCTTACGCAGCTCGGCGTACTGCTGACAAAGCTGTATGACCTCGGCAATAGTCCGAGGACTCTTCGCGACGAGCATCAGTAAGGCATGGTCGTCGATGCCTCTCATGACGTGCTGGATCTTGTCAGCTTCGTCCATAGAGGAGTTGACACGCTTGCAGAGCGAGAGCACGTATGCAATATAGCTGGTGAACCCCGCACCTCCACCAAATGCAACTTGGGTGTTCGCCTGGCAGCACTAGCTCTAGGTTGTAGCGGTAGGCTTAAACAGGTAGGCGCTATATAAAAACGGGGAAGCCAGTACTTCTCGTCGTCTTCTTTTCTTTCACTAGCACCATGCCCACTGCCCATTGCCAGTCAGTACATTTTACTTATTTTGCAAATTAGCGGGCTACTTGGAGCCTCATTCACCACCTCCACGGGTAGGCCCGCTACTGCACTTTGTTTGGGAACGGCCCACGGTTCTTGCACATGCAGAAAAAGACATCCGTGGAACCCTAGCCGCAAACAGCTTCGCTGTAAAAAGTTCTTTTTTTCATGTTGGGTGGCGTGGTGAAAAGACGCTCAGTTCAGAGCCCCGCTTCCAGCATCCTTCAGTGCAACACTGATAAACGCCGCAAGGTACCTTTGGTCGTAGGCGCTGGTGGCTTCTATCAGCCACCCGGCATGAGGTTTAAGGGAAAGATATGTATGGGCAGGCAGTAGACATGGGAATGGTTCACAGTGCCAGAGGATATGGGATGTGTTCGGGCCTTCGACACAGTGTCGGCACGGTGGGGGATCTTCAGGTAAGAGCCCACGGAGGAGGTGCCTTCACGCTGGCATAGGCAGTGTTTCAGCCTGGGTCGGACGAATGAGTACACCCTGTTCACAGATGAGCGCTTTGCTGAACTTGGGGAACTTGCGTCTTGCCTCTTGACAAGGCCCCGGAAGCAGGGGAGCCCAGCTAGCCACCTGGGCTGCTCACGAAATGTTAGGCGCCTCGTTCAAAATCTCGTAGACGTGCTCATTAGCTCTTTCGTTTCCCGGCAGCCCGTCAGACAAGGTATCCAGATAATTTCTAAAGGACTCTGTACCTGCTCTTGTATAAGAGTGGAAATGTATGCCGGGAGATCGTTGCGCAACAATTTCCTGTAAGCTGCCATGGAGTCGATAAATGCGATTCTAGGGTAGGCTGAGTTGCAAGGGGCGCATTCTTGATCGCGCTTGCGATGGCTGTCACACTGTAAACGGAAATACCTCCCAGGTGGGGGTATATTGCTTGTCCTCTAGCGACCTCCCGGTTGGGAGTTTATTATGCGCCGTTAGATCGGAGTAGAACTTTTTCTCCGCGCGCGCGGAACTTTGTCGTGGAACTATGGCAGTATTTTTCTCTTCTTTATTTTTGTTTACTTTGCACTGGACGCGTTGCTTCGAAGTGCAACGGGAATATCAAAACAGGTATCGCGTTAGTTTGCGTGAAGGTTTTATTTACCCTCCGGGCCAAAGCATTACAGAGAGGAGCGGGTAGAGAATAAACATAGTGCACAATAATATGACAAAGCCTGGTAAGGCATGGTAACTCCTAATTATACAATGTTAGCTAAGGCAGATCTAAATTGTGTGTTATCAGTAATGGAAACAATGTCGTAAGGACGGCGATTCCAATCTTTTGAAGTTCCAGGTAAAAATTAGTACAGAAAGGTTTTAGTATGACAAGGCTCGATACCAACCTTAAAGAGATGGTCTACACGGTCAGATATATAATGTGGCTGAAGTTGAATTCGTCGAGGAGGGTGAGGTGATATTAAAGCCCAATGTAAAAAATTCAAGCAAAATTTTTTCGGTGGGTTGCTAGGGATGGAAAAGATATATCAGATTTCATAGAAGTTATACTAGCAGTGCGGTTATAACAGGAACAGATGAAGCGAGCAGAGCGATTCTGCACCATTTCTAGTGACGCAACCAAATTGTTAGTGCTTGGATCCCAGACTGGAGTGGCGTATTCTAATTTAGATCGAATGAGTGTTTTATATAACAAGAGCTTTATAGATGATGGGGCTGCTGAAACCGTTATAGCGTAAGTAACCTAACATGCGATTAGCGTTGTTAATTATCTTCTCAATAGGCAAAGACCAACTTAGATTAGGTGTGATATGAACGCCTAAATATCTATGGGATGAAACCGCGGCTAAGGGGGAGTTGTTTAGGTAATATGGAAAAGGACTACTGGATGCCGGAGAGACGCGCATCACATTGCACTTGTTAGTATTTAATTCCGTTAGCCAGGTATTGCACAAATTAGATATAGAATTTAGATCTGACTGAAGAATGTCAGCATCGTTGTCAGTAACAATCTTACTGAAAATTTCGCAGTCGTCAGCGAAAAGATGAACATGAAAATAAACTAAAGAAGGAAGGTCGTTAATGAAAATGAGAAAAACAAGGGGCCTAATATGGATCCTTGTGGGTCTCCAGATTGAACAGGACTTTGGTTAGAGGAAAGTTCATTGGCTACAACAAATTGGGAACGATATCAAAGGAAATCTTTGATCCACCGAAAAAGACTACTAAAAATATTAAGTTGACTAAGTTTAAGAAAAAAAAAAGTATGTGGGAGACCTTGTCGAATACTTTAGAAAAATCTAAGTAAATGCAGTCAGCTAACGAAGAACGATCAAGAATGCGGTGTAGCTTATGAGTAAATGATATGAGCGGCGTTTCACACGAAAATGATTTCCGGAAGCCATGTTGAGCTCATGAGAAAAATGAGTTAGATTGAAGAAAGGCGGCAAGGTTCGAGTATATGATGTGTTCTAAGAGTTTGCAGCATCTGCTAGTAATAGAAATAGGCCGATAATTACATGGTGAACTCTTATTGGCCCATTTGAACATTGGAATCACCTTCCCAATTTTCCATTGGGCTGGAAGACTTGATGTGTCAAGTGATTGTTGAAATATTTTTGTTAGTATGATTGAACTGTAGACACACTTATTTTCAGAAATTCGCAGTCAACAGACTCATAACCAGGGGAGGAATGGTGCTCTAAGCTATTGATGAGTTTCGTAATTCCAGCCGGGTCAACAATATTGGGAGGCATGAATGGGCATGAATGGGTAACTGTAATGAAAAATGTCTGGAAGATTAGTATTTGTCACTAGGGAGAAATTTATCGAGAAGATGTCATTAGGAATAGTAGCACATTGGTTAGGTGGAACGGGGTTGCCAGCTGTGTCTACCAAGGCAATGGAGTTATCAAGACTGGGGTTAATCATACGCCAAAAGTTTCCAACATTAGATTTCAGAAGTTGGGTTAAGGTATTCGACATGAATGTATCTTTAGCTTCCTTTAATGCTGCAATAGTCAAGCTGCTCATGCAGCTTTTTGCCAGAAAACCCTCCAGTTGAACCTGGAAAATAAAATTTACTTACTTTACTTACTTACTTAAGTATCAGATGCCGATTTATAGGCTGTCCAGCGCGAGCTTGAGCATGATAATTTGGGCAAGCGATACAGATGTTCTTTTTGATTAGAAAGCCGCTTGATATAGGTTTTATACCATGATGTTCGAGGATTAGACGCGATAATACGAACAGGTATGTATTTTCCAATTATTTTTTGTTTACTTTAGTTGAAAACTTGTCACAGTTATGTTGAATACAACGTTCATCACAGTTAGTCAGAAATGTGTTAGCGAAATCAGGTAATTCATTGTTGATTGCCTCGAAATTAGCTCTAGCATAGTCGGGAATTCTTTTGCGTATTTTGTTGGTTTTTGGGACTTGCGCATCAATAAAAAAGGAGAGTAACGAGTGGTCACTAATACCTGGCAAATAAGAAATTCTAGAAACAAGGTCAGGTCTAGTTGTAAAGATTAGATTAAGGGTGTTGACCGAGACAGCCGTGATTCCAGTAATTTGAGTGAAGTGATAATGATAATGATAATTTGATAATGAAAACGTAGAGCATGTTCTAAAAAATCGTGAGCTTGAAAGAAAATGGCGACATAACAGCTGGTTCTGCGTTCCACATTATGTTAGGAAAGTTAAAGTCACCGAATAAAAAATGGGGGATAAAGGAAAACGTGAGACAATATCATTAATACTGTCATGAAGTTCCAGGACAAATGAATTAGTGTATGTGGGAGGACGGTAACAAGTGCCAATGACTATATTTTGATGGCCAATTACTAAAGTCACCCAGATGATTTCTAGGTTACTGGTGACGTCAATGAGCAATGATAAATATCTTTAGAGACAGCGACGAGCACACCGCCACCACGGCGCTCATCTCTCACAACAATAGAGAAACGGCATGTATCTTGGAAGATTTCCACATCTTGAACGTTATCATGACGCCACGTCTCGGTCAGTGCGATGATATGCGCAGAAAATGTGTCTATTGCGGATGATAAGGAGTTCTATTTCTTTAATACGCTTCTTGCATTGGTAAAAACGGCAGCCACACAAGAACAGATTGAGTGTCCACCACTCCTCGCGCTTTCCTAACTTGAAGTGCCCGGGTTAGGTGCAGCAATGGCAGGCCCTGTGCGTAGCTCGATTTCTTCAACCTTATCGGAGGCGTGATTATAGATGAAGCACTTTTTGTTTAAAAACAATTTGTTGTAACTCAGCAGGGACGAAGGCGATTGTGGCTCGCTACGAACAAATTTCAATAGTTTCGCTAGCTACGTGGATTCCGGTTGAAAAGTCTCGACTGATCGATATGTCATTTGTTTTGAATTGCTCATGCAGCGATACACCTTTTCTTTCATTTCAAAGTTGGAAAACTTAGCAATAATGGGATGCTGTTCGGCAGGAGAGATTTAACCTAACCGGTGAACACGCTGGATGCTATCGGCAGAAAATGAGGAAAGTACAGAAATTATTGCATCTGCTAACTTTTTTCAGTGTCATTCCAAGATTCTTTAGAATCTGGAAGGCCATAGAAAATTAGGTTGTCGCGACGCGACCTGTCTTCCATTTCGTGAAATCGTGACTGAAATGAGTATTTGGGCGAAGATAAATCTTTGACTTCTTCTGTAAGGCAAGACATCTTTTGTGATAGGTCTTGAGCCTGTTTAGCCTGTTGTTCCGAAGTGTCCAAGCAATTCTGAAACGCCGCAAGTTTGGCCTCAATGCTTTCTTGTCCGTTTTTTATTGCTTTGATATAAGCGGCGAACTCTGCGTGAGGTTAACCTTTTTGCAATGAGCGCACATGGATTTCCTTGAGAAACTGGAACATAATTGGCATTTGCTGTTTTGGATAACAAGGCAAGCTTTCCATGTCGAGAAGTGATTCGGAGCAGGTTGTTGGACCTGGATTAAGCTCAACGTCTCTCGCACGTATCAATAAGCAAAACATTGAAAACCATTCATTTAAAGTCCCCAGTAATTCAAGTTTCCGCCTTCCGGCGGACAGTTGGTAGGGCAGCAGCAAAAGAGACTGGTTGTCACTTCTACAGGATTTAGTTGGCAAATATGAATTACCCTCCGCAAGAAGGTAGAACGGGTTCAGCATGGCAATCGGTGCACTGCTTCCGAGCCCACTGGCCACCATCGATGATGCGAAGCCTTTTACAGCCGTCGGTGCGGTCACATTGTACAAGGGGAAGGTCACGAGTGTCGGAGAGCATACGAAGGTCTCGGTGATAGGACAGTGGTCGTCAGGACGAGATAGTCGACAGATTATATCACTGTTGTTGTTGGCAGACCATTCAGCCGGTGCAGGTGAACGCGATGAAGCTTGCGCTGGCAGGCAGACAGCAAGAACCTGCGTAAGAAGACAGAACAGGTTCAGCATGGCAAACGGTGCTCTGGTGCCGGGCCCACTGAATATGCAGGGGCTACTGCTCAAATTTCGAAATATACACACAAGACCGCAGAAAATTCAACAAAACAAGTCGATGAAAGCACATAAATCATGACATACATAAACATTTGAGAAACGCCAATGCGGAACTCTGAAAGACATCGAACTTACAGGCGACACACAAGAAGGAATGCTGCCGGTATGTATAGCCACGATACTGTGTACCTCGAATCTGCCTAGTGAGCAGCTGTGCTGTTTTCAGAATTACGGCTCACATGCTTGCTCATACGAGATCTGCCTCTCTGAAATTAACAGAAGACCTTAATCAACACAAAACTGTTAATTCAGAATAGCGAGAAATATGTGAATGGCGTAATTCTTCACAATTAGCATGCCATTCTGTGAGTGCTAAAGCGACTTCGCACACTGCCGGCGTTCAAAGTAATGCGCTAGTTACAGTAAGCAAGAAAAATGTAATTGCGCGTGCTTTATGGCAAAATAACCTTGGACAAAATAGTGGTAGCGTAGGAAGAATTTATTATGTGAGCATGACCCGCAGCAGCCGACGTAACACCGAAAAGTGCGCAGTCATACATTTTCCTAGACCGCACTAGTTGCTCAGCGTTCAAGCAATTTTTATCGGTCTCTAGGTTGTGAAAAGGAGGTACATCGCTGATCTGTCGAGCGACACCTCAAGCTCGGGGCCAGCAGTCATGCTTCTAAATCAGTGTCTGGAATAGAGCATAATGTTAATGCAACATCAGAACCACCGACGTGACCGAAACCGAAATGCGCGATAGCAATTCGATTCACATCGCTCTGTAGGAAGCTTTATATACAGTACGCATACTTATGTCCTACCGTTTTTCCTAGGCGAGGATATCCGTACGCAGGTACATAAAAACAGTTGCTTGCACTCCTGTCTTTCTCACTGGCCACACAGCACCTCAACGAGCTTGGAGCATGCCATTGATGTGCGACTAGTACGGACGTCGTCGTTCGAACAGTGGCTGTTGTTGCCATTGCTACGCGATCCTTTCAAACATTACACCGGCCGTTGTCAGCATGTATTCACAAGCACATACAAGTCGCATTTCACGTACTGAAGACCACAAGCCATGGTCACGCCGCACGAAAACACAATTAGAACCTGCGCCGACATCACGAGTCAGTGAGCAGCTTCGATATGTATTCAAGCCTTTTTTCGTAGTCGAGAACGTTGCTCTTGCACTCATCGTTGTCAGCAAAGTGATCACAGCTAACGCACTTGAACCAGCGATACAGTGAGCTTCAGGCACGCCTATAACACTTTATGGAAATAAATACGGGAAACAAGTTGACGAAAAGCTGTCGCAGAACGACACTTCACAGATGTAAACAAACCGTCAGCCATGATCAATGCCGACTCTGCCGAACGCGTCCGGGCACTGGCGTGGCGCACAGCCTCATAGGGACTGCCCCGTGACCAACCTGTTTCGGCGGAGGGGAGTTTTTTAAAACTCCCTGTCGAAGTTTTCACAGGAGAACAAGACATTGAAACGGAGTAAAATCGCGTCATGACGTCGTAATCCTCCCGCAGCTAGCCAACGGAGTGAAACGAGGCAATAGAGCTGTATTGCTCCCATACATCGAAGTAAATATTCGAGGACGAGGAGGTCTTAGGGTACATCACCTGTTAAAATCTCCCAGGCGGGTTTATTTTCGTTTACAGTGCAGATCCGGTAAGGTCGGATTTTTCTCTGGCAGTACCTCCGTCTGTACAGTTTGGTGGTTGTTATTCACTACTGCTATAGCGGAGCCCCGTAGTTGAAGCATATCGACCTCCTTCACTCAGGTGATTCGGTTGGAGACCCTACGCAACATGCGCAGCACCTGTTCTTCCTTGGGCAGGCGCTGCACCGTCGCAGCCAGACCTCCATATTTTTGGATTGGGAGACCCAGTATTTTAATAAAGTTTAAGGAATCGGCACGCCTTTGTTTATAGTTGTTATGGTGGACGGTTCCCATCTTTTGTGGTGGATGAGTAACAACTGAGATATTTTCGGCGCACATCTAAGGCCTATAGTTTCAGCAGCCTCATGTAGCCTGTTCATTGCCTGTTGGAGAGTTTCTTGGATGTATCCTGCCTGACAAACCCGTCTTGATCCAAATGGTGATATTGTTGCGCAGGAAGACGCAGACGAAAAGCTATGTACAAGTATATTTACAAGAAAATACGCTGCGCTTGGCCAAGAGGCAACAGCCCGCGCTAGCTTCTCATCGTCGTCGTCGTCGTCGTCGCACTGCTCGCCTTTTCGTGATCGCACATATTGTTCCGTAGCACTACCCCCAGCTGCAAAAGCGCCGTCCCGGAGCGACTAAAGATCGGACTCGGAAGCAGTGTAGTAGGCCTTGAGCCTACTGACATGCACGACATCACTTGATGTCAGAAGAGAGGACGAGGTTGAACCCACAGGAGCCATTTCGTAAGTCACAGGCGTCACCTGGCGCAGCACGCGGTAGGGCCCTGTGTATCGCGAAAGGAGCTTCTCTGAAAGTCCGACGTGACGGGAAGGTGACCACAGGAGCACGAGCGCACCAGACGAAAACTGTACGTCACGATGGCGGGCGTTGTAATGACACTGCTGAGTGGCTTGTGAGGCCGTCAGTCGAGCACGGGCAAGCTGGCGTGCATGGTCGGCGAGGGCGATGGCGTCGCGCGCATACTCGCTTGTTGAGATCGCAGCAGGAGGAAGTGCCGTGTCTAGGGGCAAGGTAGGTTCGCGACCGTACAGTAGATAAAATGGAGAAAATCCGGCGGTGTCGTGCCGGGAAGAATTGTACGCAAATGTTACGCAAGGAAGGGCAATGTCCCAGTCGTGGTGGTCTTTGGAAACGTACTTGGAATGCATATCGGTAAGAGTACGGTTTAACCGCTCTGTCAGGCCATTGGTTTGAGGATGGTATGAGGTAGTCAGTTTGTGTTGTATGGGGCAGGAACGCACAATGTCAGCGATAACTTTCGAGAGGAAGTTTCGACCACGGTCAGTAAGCAGCTGTCGCGGGGCGCCATGAAGCAAGAGAATGTCACGCAAGAGAAAGTCCGCGACGTCAGTGGCGCAACTGGTAGTGAGAGCCCGATTGATAGCGTATCGGGTGGCGTAATCAGTCGCGACGGCTACCCATTTGTTCCCAGAGGATGACGTGGGAAAGGGACCGAGCAGGTCTAATCCAACACGAAAGAACGGTTCCACAGGGACGGAGATCGGCTGGAGATGACCAGCAGGTAGCACCTGAGGGGTTTTCCGACGCTGGCAGGGATCACAGGCAGCAACATAGCGTCGAACGGAGCGAGCGAGACCAGGCCAATAGAAGCGGCGGCGGACACGGTCGTACGTGCGGGTTACCCCAAGATGTCCTGCAGTGGGTGCGTCATGCATCTCAAAGAGCACAGTCTGTCGTAGCTGTTTTGGCACGACAAGAAGAAGATCAGAGCCGTCAGGGAGGAACTTCCTTCGATACAGAATGCCGCCCTGGAGGACATATCGGCGAACGGATGCGTCGGTAGGTGTTGAGCGCAGACGCTCGATAAGTGATCGCAGCGATAGGTCTCGGTACTGCTCATCGGCGATGTTAGCGAAGGCAGACACAGAGAAAATGCCGTTGGCGCTACTACTGTCGGCGTCGTCAGGCTCGTCGACCGGGTAGCGAGACAGGCAGTCAGCGTCCTTGTGTAGACGGCCACATTTATAGGCGACAGTATACGAATATTCTTGGAGGCGTAAGGCCCAGAGACCAAGTCTTCCTTTAGGATCTTTCAGTGAGGATAACCAGCAAAGCGCGTGATCGTCTGTGACAACGGAAAAGGGTAGGCCATATAAGTATGGGCGGAATTTCGCAACCGCCCAAACTAGGGCCAGACACTCACGCTCAGTGATGGAATAGTTGCGCTCCGCGGGTGAGAGGAGCCTGCTGGCGTAAGCGATAACACGGTCGTGGCCACGCTGGCGTTGTGCCAGTACTGCGCCAATTCCGTGAACGCTGGCATCAGTACGGACTTCGGTAGGCACAGAAGGATCGAAATGGGCCAGAACGGGAGGCGCTGTGAGAATGTCCATTAGATGTGAGAATGCAGAGGCCTCGTTATCGCCCCACTGGAAAGGGGCATCTTTTTTCAAAAGGTTGATTAGTGGTCGTGCTATGGCGGCGAAATTTCTCAGGAAATGGCGGAAGTACGAACAAAGGCCGATGAAGCTGCGCACATCCTGACACACTTCGGAAAAGGGAAGTGCGCAACAGCATGGATCTTGCCTGGGTCCGGTTGCACTCCGTTCGCGTCAACGAGATGTCCAAGGACGGTAATCTGGCGACGGCCGAATTGACACTTCGATGCGTTGAGTTGCAGACCGGCTCGACGAAAAACGTCCAGGACTGCTGAGAGGCGCTCGAGGTGCGTAGCGAACGTTGGGGAGAATGTGATAACGTCATCCAAGTAGCACAGGCACATGGACCATTTGAAACCGTGAAGAAGGGAGTCCATCATGCGTTCAAAAGTGTCAGGGGCGTTACATAGACCGAACGGCATCACTTTGAATTGATAAAGACCGTCGGGTGTTACAAAAGCAGTCTTCTCGCGGTCGAGATCGTCCACGGCAATCTGCCAGTAGCCGGAGCGAAGGTCAATAGACGAGAAATAGCGAGCACCGTGGAGGCAGTCAAGGGCGTCATCACTCCGAAGTAGGGGATACACGTCCTTCTTGGTAACCCTGTTAAGGTGCCGATAGTCCACGCAAAAGCGCCATGGGCCATCCTTCTTTCTGACCAGTACAACAGGTGACGCCCATGGACTATATGATGGTTCAATAATGTTCTTGGCAAGCATTTTGCGAACTTCTGCGTGAATAACTTGACGCTCAGCTGGTGACACTCGATACGGGCGGCGATGAATAGGAGGGGCATAGGCGGTATTAATGCGATGTTTGACAGCTGTAGTTTGGGCCAAAGGACGATTGTTAAAGTAAAGAATATCGTGTTAGGAAAACAGAACGCGGTAGAGTTCACGAGCGTGCTCGGACGGCAAGTCGGGCGCAATCATTTTCTGTAAGTCAGCGATGGTACAATTTGCCGGCTGCGATGGCAGAGGAGCATCGGATGAAGTGTCGTCTACTGCAATGGATGCTACTGAGTGATCCGCGAATGAGCAAAGCTGGGCCAGAGACATCCCGCATGGCAGCACTTGTGTCGTCAAGCCAAAGTTGACCACTGGCAGACAGACGCAATTCGCCGTAATAGATAAAACTGTATGAGGTACTGTGATCCCGTGTGTAAGGAGGACGTCTTGCATAGGAGCCGCGACGTAGTGACCGTCGGGGACTGGTGGGGAAGACACTAGGTCAACGTAGGTCAGTGCCGAAGGTGGCAAGCGAACGAAGTCGACGGAACTGAGGCGACTGGGGTGTGGTTCAGCAGGATCCAGAACAGGCAGGTCAAGGCGGAGAGTACTGGCGGAACAATCGATGAGAGCAGAATGTGCGGAGAGGAAGTCTAAGCCGAGGATGACGTCGTGGGGACAGTGGGCGATGACTGTGAATAGCACGATTGTTGAGCGATCGGCGAAGGAGACGCGGGCGGTACACATACCAATTACGGGGGCTGTTCCGCCATCGGCGAGACGGACAACAGGCGTCGTGGCGGGCGTGATAATTTTCTTGAGCCGGTTACGAAGGTCAGCGCTCATTACGGACAAATGCGCCTTAGTGTCTATGAGTGCACACACAGAAACGCCGTCGACTTGCACGTCAAGAAGGTTCAGATGAGTGGGCAACGTCAGTAGAGGATTTGGCGGCGTAGGGAGCAATGCAGCGTCACATCAAGGCGCTGCATCGTCTAGTTTTCCGGCTGGGAGCGGCGTCCGAAGGGAGTCGGCGAATAGGAGCGACGGGGCTGGGGAGAGCGAGATTGTCGTTGTTGGGGCGAAGGCGAACGAGACTAGGAGCGGTTCGGTGCAGGAGAATCAGCGGCGGCGTTATCGGAGCGTGCGGCATAGGGACGAGAAGGGCCACCTGGGGGGCGAGAGTAGGCGGTATAAGTAGACCGGGTCGGGGAACTCCAGCGACTGCGATAGTGCCGAGAAATGTGCCCGATTCGATAGCAGTGGAAACAAATGGGCTTGTCGTCAGCAGTGTGCCATTCAGATGGGTTGCGGGACGGAGCGCCATCGAAGGAGCCGGGCGGGTATCAGGACGATGGGCCGAGCAGATGGTGTGAAGACCCATGTTTTCGAACTCTTGGCGGACAACTGCCTGGATCAGTGAGACCGTGACTGCAGATGTGCTGGTGGGACTGGAGTCGAAGGCAGCCGTACAGGCGGCCTCGATCTCACGCCGGACGATCCTGGTAACATCGGCAGTGTTGTTGGGACGAGGAGTGTCGGCACAGGAAGATGTCGCTGGGTTGTTGGGCAGACGGGCAAACTGCTGGTCAATACGTCGGCTTTTAGCGAGTTCCAGGCGGCGGCACTCTTGTATAACAGCATCCACCGTCGCTACGTTGTTGCAAACGAGCAAGTTCAAGGCGTCATCGGCAATGCCTTTGAGGATGTGGGCAACCTTGTCTGACTCAGTCATGTGGGTGTCAACTTTGCGGCACAGAGCCAAGACGTCCTGAATGTACGTGACATAGGGCTCTGTTGACGTCTGCACACGGCCGGAAAGCGCCTTCTGCGCGGCAAGTTGGTGACCGTAGGGGTTGCCGAACAAGTCCCGAAGCTGTGTCTTAAGTGAATCCCAACTGGTGAGCTCATCTTCGTGCGTCCGAAACCAAACTCGAGGTGTGCCACCAAGGTAAAAGGCTACGTTGGCGAGCATGATAGTAGGGTCCCACCGGTTATTGCGGCTGACGTGTTCATACAGGCTGATCCAGTCCTCGACGTCTTCCCCATCTTTGCCCGAGGATACGCCAGGATCACGGGGAGCGGGGAGTGTGATGTAGGTCGTCGAAGTGGCAGCAGGTGTCGGAGCCGGGGCAGTCAGGTTGTCGTCGCCGGGAGCCATGAAGGAAGGCTCGACGTACCGTCCACTGCGAAGCTCCGTGACGAGGTACAGGGGACGTCCACCTCCACCAGATATGTTACGTAGGAAGACGCAGACGAAAAGCTATCTACAAGTATATTTACAAAAAAATACGCTGCGCTTGGCCAAGAGGCAACAGCCCGCGCTCACTTCTTATCGTCGTCGTCATCGTCGCACTGCTCGCCTTTTCGTGATCGCACATATTGTTCCGTAGCAATATCATTTGCGTAGATCGCATATTTGATCTCAGAGATGTTTCGTAGCGCTCTATGAACCACGCACATGGCAAAATTACATAGGTTGGGTGAGATCAGGGAACCCCGGCGTACACCTCTCTCCAGATTGGGATACTGTTGCGAGGTGGTGTCGCCTACTTGCCCAGGTAGCACAAAAGAGATACGTAACGTTTTCGTAGCGTTTATCGAAGACGATAAAAACGGGTTAAAGAAGACACGAATGAGAGAACTTCGGCGGGGAAACGTCGTATATCTCTGTTAATGTCCGGCTTAATTACTTTCTTGAGACGATCTAGAACAGGTCTGCAAGACGTATTCGGAAAGCTGGTCTAGAGATAGGATTGCGAAAGACACAAGTAATCCCTTTGCCAAAACCATTCGTAACCAATTTCTAAACGTTTTTAGGACGTTATCAAAAAGCTGGTCTAGAAGTGGTCTTCAAAGGTTTACGATCATCTGAAGCTAATTTTCGCGGGTGACGGGCGCGATCAGACATCGTTGTTCAAAACACGCGTTTAGTTAAGTCTCACGCGACTAGCCTATACCGCGCAGACGTCGTCAGCCGCACCCGTCGGCACGGCCTAGGCCAATCGCGTGAGGTGAAACTGATCGGGCGTTTCGAACAACCATCTCCAATCGCGCCCCAGATGAGTAGAAGCGTCGGTGTTGACTGTAAGAGCCATGGCGCAGTGCCAAGCACTGTTCCCCGCATGGCCGGCGCATCCTCTACCAAGTCCCACGAAAATAAGCCTGTTAGGAATAATGAATCCTTAATACCACTTTTAGTAAGGTACGATGCTTACAACCAAAATGGGAATGACATCCTGCGAAGAACAAATGGTCACATCTTGGCAGGCGGCCAGACCAAGCCCTTCATGCCAAGAGTGCATGAAATGAGAACATTGTGACGAAGCAAAAGCACTTTATTAAAATGTAATGCTTATGCAAAGTTCGAACAAACTGTGTGAGAAATGCAAATAGAAATAAAAGTACATCAACAATGACAAAAGTCGCAGAAAGGATTCGTAGTGAACTCGAAAGTGAACATTCACTAGCACATAAACAAAATTTCAAGTACACATACAAAAATGAACAGAAAAACCTGGAGTGTACTAAAGTTTCTCATTTATCATAGTAAAGAGCACGTGCTATTAGATGGACTAGAGTTATGCAGAAGTGACATCGGAGCGAATGGAAGAAGTAGACTGAAAAATGCAAGAGTATGAATCGGATGGCAACTGCCTCCAAGCAATGTTACCATCAGCTAAAAGCTTGAAAAGAGCACAAAAAGAAACACCACCGCATACCATCATAAAACAATCTTGTGACACAAAAAAATGGGAATGCGAAATTGGAGATATTGCCTTTAGGATATATCAAAGAAGGTAATGGCGAGAAAAATAACCATACAACAAAAAAGCAATAAAGTGAAATTACAGTACAGAATACTTAAACGGGGATTCTGTGTAACAAGTGAGCACTACTGTAGTGCAGCGAACGATGGGACAGTAATGCTGCATCTTGCCACTCCAGAACGTGAGAAATGAATATGCAAGCCTCATTTAATAACTTACATAAACATGGAAATAAACTGGAATGCACTGGAAGCTGCATTTGTGTAACAAAGGAAGCTATGGACATAATAAATAGTAAGTGTTTTATCTAAAAAGCCCTGTAAAGAGGCAAAGTTGTACCTCTCTGGCAAAAACAAAGTTGCAACGAATAATTTGCAAACCAGCAATACATAAATTAGCACACTGACATGTCACACTTTGTGCACATCTCTAGTCTCCTAAAGTAAAAGAAAGCACTCTGAATGAGAAAAACGTTTAACACATGTA
Source organism: Dermacentor andersoni (assembly GCF_023375885.2). NCBI lineage: Eukaryota > Metazoa > Arthropoda > Arachnida > Ixodida > Ixodidae > Dermacentor > Dermacentor andersoni. The sequence goes on from NC_092816.1 coordinate 215,670,208, forward strand.
GCCCAGAGCAAATTCCTTGCCAGTTCACCCACACTTTCACATCCAAAAACATTTGCCACAAAGTCCAGGCACAGTTCCACTGATGTCTACCAATTCACCCCCACTTTCACGTCCAAAAATATTTGGCACACAGTCCAGGCAGAGCTTCATAGATAAACAGCTTGAGAGCACCGTACTGATTATTCTGCAGTCCCGCTGGAAATAGAACTGCCGCACATGCTGGTAGTGGTTTCAATGTAGACACACTTGCTGCCCTGAACAGGTATGCTCAGATATCTGCACTGGTGCTCCATTTTGTCGAAGTAGACACATTGATGCACTACGCTGGTAGTTGAAATGTTTTGAATGCACAAGTATTGGCTTCACCAGAAAGACCTGCCCACATACCACCACTGGCATATATATGCACTTGCTCTTCACTCAATAACATTGAACTTAAAGTGTTTCCTATGTGGGAGCCATGTGTAAAACCGGTGTCACGACAACTCTCGATCGCGATCAAGCCCGATCCGGATCGAAATTATCGATGCGACTGGCTCACTCTCGTAGCTTGCGCAAAGGAGCCAATCACGACCGAGAAATTCGATTTGTAACGAACGGGATTTCGGTTAAAAGAGCCCCGTGTGAAACCGGTATCAAATAATGCACAGACGTACGCTAGGAAAATGTGTTGCGCAAGGACAAAGAACTGCGGCATGCCCTGTTGTGCGAAGCGCGCGAAAAGAACACATATAAAAAAAAACGCGCGAGCGCATCGCAAACTCCATGCGCACATATGGCACCCGCACAAACTCGGCAGGCCGCCGACTAAGTAAAGCGCGAAGGGCGCACAGCGTACATTCCGACACATGTCCCAAACTGCAAACAATCGTACTACCTAAAGCATACAAGTTATTTTATACCAAGGGCATACCCGATTCACGTACGCAGTATCCACAAGCGAGTTATGCAGCGTACATGCTGTATCCATTCGCCAAGTAGTAAAATTGATAACAAGCACAAAGCTGCACGGACTCAATACATTACTACCATTTGAGGCGTGAAATAAAATCGAATTTGGCCGTTTCATATATTGGACACAATATATGGACCCACGTGGTACCCCGTAAGACCATGAAATAGCACTCACATGGGTAAAGGGGGCGAAAACACAATCGAGAACCCGAAGCGTAAACGATAAAGGCACGGTATATATAGTGCACGCAAAATTCTGTCAGTGCGCTGTAGCGCGAGGGAAGAAAATAGGGCGAGCCCTTGACCTCACCTTTTGGGATACCGTACTAGTACTGAATCGTAAAAAAAAGCCTGTTTGAACCAGTTCTCTTGTCTGCAACACTCTTGCTAAACGGGAGACTAAAATGCCACGATGACGGCTCTATTGCGGAGATCAGCAAGGTGCGCACAGACAGCAATTTTGCCGGCTTTCTTCTTATTCTGCAAAATGCTTTCTTGTCAGGATCACGCATAGCGGCCGATACCGAAGCTAGGGACACACAGGCACGATTTCGTCCCTCTAACTTTCGTCCTTATACTGCCCTTAACGCCTTAATCACAGCGTCAGTGAAAAGGCGCCTCACATAACATGACAATGAACTTGAAGAGCTGATTAGTGCCCTCCACTCGGCGCCCTCCAATTGAAAACACTACTGATTTCCAAATCAAAACTACACAAACAGATCGCACAACCCAAACTAATCACAGCATGTCGTTTTCTTGACGGCAAAGCACTGCAACACTTACATGACAAAGGGCAGCGGCAGCACATTCAGAACAGCCGCAAACATACCACAGCGCAATGCAAGTGCGATAACGCTATTATGCCCGGCTCAAACAGATCGCACAACCCAAACTAATCACAGAATGTCGTTTTCTTGACAGCAAAACACTGCAACACTTACATGACAAAGGGCAGCGGCAGCACATTCAGAACAGTCGCAAACAGACCGTAGTGCCATGCGAGTGCGATAACGCAACTATGCCCGGCTTCACGAATAACGTGGCCGCCTTGGTCACATGGCAATTGAAAACACTACTGATTTCCACATTAAAACCACACAAACATATCGCACAACCCAAACTAATCACAGAATATCGTTTTCTTGACAGCAAAACACTGCAACACTTACATAGCAAAGGGCAGCGGCAGCACATTCAGAACAGCCGCAAACACACCACAGCGAAATGCGAGTGCGGTGACGCAACCATAGAATAACGAAACAACATTAGAGAAGGGAAACTGTACCTTCCACAGTGGTTCGAAAATAAGAAGCGGCAGCGCATGGAACTTAGTGGGGGGCCCGACAGATGGCGCTACTTAAACAAAAAGCGGAAATGTCTTTCTTTTTTTTAGTGCAATATCCAATATGGCCGCTTTATACCGGTGGCTGGCGTACGCTGGGTACGCGCCGTGCTCTCCTCGCTGGCTTTGCGGCATGCCGCAGCTGCCGCGTTTTAATGGCCAGGAGACTAAAGAGCATCTACTGGCGCCCATATAAACAAGCCACAAGTGAGTGAACAGGACGTGTGACTTTATTGGTAGAAGCAAACCAGTGCACCTTCTCATACAAGATCAGAAATAAAATTTGCAGGTCGAGATGCGCTGAAACCATTAACGCGAGCTCGTAAACTGCTCACTTTCGTCGTCGCACATGGCGATCTGGTAACGAGCGACAATCAGTAGCGCAAGCAAATTGGGCAGTGCACCACCTGTTTGCATAGACAGTCATCGTAACTTGCATTGCGAAGCAATCGGGTGACGCAAGGCATCTGCTGCCGCAACCAACACAGCAACATGGACTAAACGGCATTTTAGCGTTCCCGCCTTTCCAACCTGCACGTTCCGTTTTGTTCTTTCGGCGGCCGCTAATGTGTAACTCATAGTTAGTGCCCCACATTCTCAATATGGGCATCACCATTTTGCTGCCACTTTTGCAGGCCTGTCCACCCATGTGGCTATCAACTTCGGACCATGTAATCACGTGTGCTGGTCTCCGCTCACGCCACGTCACGGCCGATGAAGGCCAACAAGCATAATTTGCCGGCGGCTGCAGCAGGAAATGTCTAATGGGGAGAGCACCAATTACGGTGCATGTACATTGGGAGTCTTTGTCGCTGTGTGGACTGCAGGAGCAGATGGTTACCTCGGGAGACTGTTGCCCGTGCAGCTGACCAGGTCGCTACATCCAAGAAACATAACAGGGCGACCATTATCAACTTAGACTCTGCATTCAATCACCGCATAAGGTTCATACAATACACTGTACATTGGCTAAGACCCACATGACAACAGTGGGCATTCACGCACTACAGGTCACTTACAGCACATTCAGCTATCCGATTTCAGGCACAGTGCTTGCCTACGTCGCACATGGTGGTCTAGTAACGAGTGACAACCAGCAGCACACGCAGATTGGACAGTGCCCCACCTGTTTGCACTGACAGTCGCCGTAACTTGCACTGCGAATCAATCGGGTGACGCAGGCACCTGCTGCCATAGCCAACACAGCGACATGAACTACCCGGCATCCTAGCGTTACCTCCTTTCCTACATGCACGTTTCTTTTTGTTCTTTCGGTGCCCGCTAATGTGTCGCTCACACTTGGTGCCCCACCTGCTCTCAATATGGATGTGGTCTGTTTTGTGGGAATCGCCATTTCGCAGCCACTTTTACAGGCCTTTCCACCTATGTGGATATCAACTTCATACGCTTCAAACCATGTAATCATGTATGATAGTCTCTCTTCACGCCAATTCACGGCCGAAGAAGGCCACAAGCACACTTTACCCATGGGTGCAGCAGGAAAAGACAAACAGGGAGCACCAATAGCAGTACATGTAAACAGGGAGTTTGTGTCACTGTGCGGACTGCAGGAGCAGGTGCTTACCTCGAGAGGCCTTTGGCCAATGCAACTGAACAGGCTGCCACATTCCAGAAATTGAACACGGCAACCATGACCAAGTGGGACAACATTGAAACAAGATTCTGCAATCAAATCACTTCAGCATACTCTAACATAACGCTCAATCTATACATTGGCACTATACATTGGCTACAATCTACATGACAGCAGTGAGCATACACGCACACGGGTTGCTTGCGGCACATTAAACCGTCCGACTGTAGGCATAGTGCTTGCCTTCGTCGCACACGGCAGTCTGGTAACATTCAACAACGAGCAGCTCAAGCAGATTGGACAGTGTGTCCCACGTGTTTGCACCGATAGTCGGCTTTGAATATGAGCAACTTGCATTGCGAAGCAATCGGGTGATGCAAGCATCTGCTGCCACAGCCAACACAGCGACATGGAGTGCCCGGCATTTTAGCGTTACCGCCTTTCCAACCTGCATGTTGCTTTTTGTTCTTTTGCATGCCACTAATGTGTAATTCACACTTGGTCCCCCACATTCTCTATATATGGGCATCGTCGGTTTGGTGGACATCACCATTTTGGAGCCACTTTTGCAGGCCTTTCCACACATGTGCATATCAACTTCATACACTTAGAACTATGTAATTATGAATGACAGTCTCCGTTGATGCCAAATTATGGCCGAGGAAGGCCACAAGCAAAATTTGCACACTGCAGCAGCAGGAAAGGACGGAACGGGGAGCACCAACCACGGTGCGTGTAAATTCGCAGTCTATGTCACTGTGCGGACTGTAGAAGCAGGTGCTTGCCTCGAGAGACTGTTTCCCAATGCAACTGACCAGGCTCCCACATATGAGAAACGTAACACGGTGACAAGTACCAAGTCAGACAGCAGCGAAACCAGATTCTGCAATCAATCACTTCAATGTAGATTGCACAAAAACACAGGCTGTCGAGCAAGAATAGCAATCCTGAATGAGACTAGGAATTCAATATAGGAATGAGAAAGCTCGCATTCAAGAAAGAAGCCACCCTATCTTTAAAGCACTGAAAGCCAAAAACATTAACAAAAGTTAAATGCTACATAGCACACAGTGTAAAGGTTAATGCAAGACACACGCCAATGCCGCATCAGCTATTTCAGGAGAGGAATTGCACATGGCAACATACACTAGGAAGTACTGCTGCAGATATGTTACACTTCTAGACAGTGACTGGTATTACGTATGAGCAAAGAATAGGTTGACCTTTAATGTTTGGATGAGGAATAGAAATGATCTCTAACAAAAATGTGGAATGAAAAGGCTTGCATTCATTGAAACAAAATTATACTTGGCACGAATTGGCAAGGCCAGGAAGCTCACTAAGGAAGGGCAAGCTGACAGAACACTCTTAGCCAGCGTCGTCTTTGCTTGTTCAGAGGTTGCAGGTACATCTGAAGACAGAATTTTTGTTGTTGAGGTACCTGGATGACTCGGCCAATATCAGTGCTGGTGGAATGATGGCGTAGGCTCTTTTCACTCTTGAAACAGTCATCAGTAGACTTGATATCTCATCCAAATAATTCTGGAATGGCTTCTTTGTTCGTGGTCTTGCGAATTCAGCTCCAGCCCCTTCCTGTTGGTGCAGATGGGGGCTACCGTGATGACCAAGATGTACTTGGCACATACTCTGTTGGGGCAGAACAATGGCACATGATACACAGCAGAGATTATACAAACTCATGTAGTGTTTTCTTTCATATTCGAACCAATTATGCTGAACTGTAAACATGAACAAACGTTCATATCATCTGCTACAAACAAATCGCATGTAACTCAAGACTAGCAAGCCAATACAGCACATATCAAGCATATTTATTTCTGAACCAGATGTTGTTTACCTTGTAGTAGCAGCCAAAGTCCACACAATGGCCTTGTTGTAGCAGACAGCAGCTTCTATTTAGTGCATGGAGTGTGTTGCTTTACACTGGTGCCATCCTCATTGCTGCAGGTCTGGAACAGAAATTTTGACTGCATCAGAAATTGAATAAGCACAATTTTGCAATATAAAATGCGAAAAGGTGTGACATATACATTGCAATGGTTTGTGACTACAGAACACATGCAAATGTACACTGTTTGTTCTAGAGTGCATAAGCAGTATGGTAAATAAATATGGTTAGTCTCCGCAAAAATTGATGTCTGCGTAACTACAATGCATGTCAACAGCTTAAGTATTATTAAGATCACAAATAAGAACATTTGTGCGCTCGTTTATACACTAGAAGAGATCACACTGCTGATTTCACAATCAAATAGATGAAAGACATGAAGCTATTAGAAATGATGCATTCTTTTAGTGCATGAACGTGATGCACCGCTTCACGTTCATGCACTGCAAAAATGAATGTCCTGAGGTAAGCCAAACTGAACAGCAAGAACATTTGGAACCAACAGGTACGAAATATGGTTGAATTATCATGCGTGCAAATGTTTAATGCATTAAATTCAGTACTTTAGCTTCAGTTTAACGAAAGAAGTTGCCGGCGGATTCGAAAAAAAAATATATTGACAAGGCAACTCAGTCACTTATGGCTACGGCTACAACGAGATGAAAAATGTGACGCGCGTTCCGATATCGCTTTTTCTTTCGTGAATGTATGTATAATGGTGGCCTCGCAACTGAAAGTTTATTTCGGAAACAGCAACGGAGGGTCCTGACTGCCCATATGTGATGCAGCATCTAGTTCGTTGACTTTCCTCCGCCTGTAAGTTATTGAGACGAATAAATTACATAGCGATTGAAGCAGCGATGTTAAACGACTCACCGGTATTGCTGCGCCCAGTCGCAGCAGGACCCGGCTCCCATTTCGATGCAGACGCGTTCCACATCGCTAACGACTAAAACCTAGCTTTCGGGCTTACACCCCAAGTTAAATAACGCGAGATATCGAAGCGCAAAAAACTGGTGTTAGCACAAAATAACCAACCAATGTACGAAGCAAAGTATCCGTACCTGCCGTGCATGCGAACGCACCGGTAAAAATTTTAAATCCAGGCTAGAGGTCACGTGAGAGGTCGATGATGCTGAACGCTATTCTGAGTTTAAAATGACAAAAAACAACAAAGTTGCTAATGAAAAGTACAATGTAAAATTAGGAATTATAATTTTGTAGTCCCTATCATGTAACAAAAACGCTTCGTTTACTGTTGAAGAAAGTTTGTAGGTTAAAATTGCGCTTACTACGGCGCCTCTAGCGGGAGATAATGTGCTCAAGGGGGAACCTTTTTAATTGGTGTACTATGCCTGTTTCTTTAGCAGCGCCGCGCGGTCGATTTTTTCGTCCTCTGTGGCCATTTGTTGAACTTGAGAGTGTGCGGGGCCTGACGCAACTATGCGCGGCTCGCCCAGCCGCCCGTGGCATGCTGCCCGGAGCTGCCCGGCATCACGAATCACGTGGCCGCCTTGGTCACATGATGTGACGACGGTATCGCCACCTTGCGCAAGGTTGGATCGCTTTGATGGGTTGTCGAATATTGTAGAAGCCGCTAAAGAGGCTGACGCGCCGTAGCATGGCGCCTTGGTGTGCGCGTCTTGCGTGTCGTGCGCATTGCGCTTTTGTACTTCTCGACCCGTGAATCATATTGCGCAGAGCCAGACACCGCGCGCTCTTCCGTTGTTCTGTCGCCACACAATCTGCAGCAAGAATGGCGAGCTGGAAGTTGCCACTGGGCGTTCCGCAAGGCCTTTCAGTTTCCTCTCTCATTTCGGACGCTTTCCGCTTTCAGTGCCGCGTCATTGTGGTTACAGCATGTTAAAAAACAATTGCCGCTTCTATATAAGTGCGATCACACCACGCTCTGCGCCCAAGCGTGGCGAGCCTATAACGACGAGTTTCAGAAATATTAAAGCGAATAGCTTTCTGTCTCTTCTCCGTTGGATGTTTTCGTAGTTCAGTCGTCGGTGGTCGGTCGCCGGACTGTTGATTTTCGAGGAAAACGCTCGCGCGTTCGTTCGTTCGCTCTCACACTAACTATATTTCGCTCTCTCCCTCGCTCGCTTTCTCTCTCGTTCTTTTGTTCGCTCTCTCGCTCAGTCTAATCGCTTGCATTAACAGTCATCGACGATGGTTTCTGCAATTTTTGTTATGTACATTGTGCTCAAAGTATAGAATTCGTTGCCACACTTCCTACGAAGCACCGTTACTAGAAACGACTGTACCGATGTGTCCCTCCGTTGGCACCAGAAGTGAAGTCGCTTATTAACTCGGTACTTTTATTTATGCTGCATGTGACTTTCATGATTTAGCGCTCTGGAGCCAAGCTCCAAGTTGTTCATGGGTCCCAGGGGAAAGCGCGTTATTTGATGAATAATGTACGCTTACTGTATTGCATATGCGTAAGATATTACCTAAAATTTCATATGGAGGTAAACATCTGCACACACACATACACACATTATATATATATATATATATATATATATATATATATATATATATATATATATATATATATATATATATATATATATATATATATAGTCGTTAACTGCATACGTACTTATGCAAAGCATTGTGAACTTGTACATGCCAGAAAGTGAAAACGTTACTGCGTTCTCTTCTTTATATTACACAAGGAGGAAATAAAATGAAGCTACTGCTTGTAACCAAACCTCAGTTTTCACTATTCAAACGATTGGGCACAATATGTTAGCTTTGTACACACGAAAACTGTGCAGCCCTCGTGCTTCAGCAGTAAAAAGAAAATTTAGTGCAGCGGTAAGGTATTCACATCCCTGCACTGTGAATAAGAGGAAACACGGCAAAGCTGCCTTGTCCAGCGAGAATTTTGAAGCATTTGCATGCGACGCTGCTCATTTTCCAGGAGTTCATTGTCACATTTAGTGATGACACCTTTGATATGCCAAACACACTGGAAGGAACCGGGTAGTCATACAGATCTTTCTTCCTACTGAAGGCTCGGCCGACTACCATTGCCGTAAGGGTGGCTTCGATGTTTCTGTACTCACGCTCCACTTCCTCCTGTCCCAAAACACTTCCTGTTGGGATGCCAACCTCATTTGCAATCCTTCGTCTCTTCTGACGTTAGGTTAACACTACAAAAGAATTTCTTTTTCTTGCCGCACTCATGCTAGTGTAGGTCGAATAGAGGAGCAATTGACACGACGAGTGCTGTTTGACAAGTGAGGAATTCTCCCGCCAAAAACGGCGCTGTCGAAAATGTACCCGGTACGCTTGATAACTAAAGAGATAGAGCGAGTCATGTGAAGTCGTTTTCAAAACGTATTCACCCCTCGTTTTTAAGCTGCCTGGCTTCCAACGTTATCAAAACGTATTCACCCCTCGTTTTTAAGCTATCTTGTTTGGAACATCTTTGATGCCTCGAATTTGGTCAAAAATCCGTTTCAGACGTTGAATGCCTTAATACGACGTTTTCAAGACTTTGTGTGCTACCTGGGTAGTGTGTACGTCCGACGCCGTAAGGAGCCCCTGATACAATTATGATGCTTGGTGCCGCAGCCAGTAGCTTCGAACTCTTGCTGCCTTGTATCGTGGTTAAACTAACCAAAAGCTTTCTTGACGTCGATAGCAAAAAATCGCTTTAAGCTGAGCGTTACTTGTTTCCTTCGTGATTTCTTCGTGGAGCTGCAACAGAACATCTTGAGTAGATAAGTGATGCCTATATCGAATCAAATTATGGTGTAGGTATTATGATTTCTCAAGGTGACTCAGAAGTATGTTAAGAAATATATGCTCCATAAGCTCACCTATGCCGCAAAGTCGCTATAGCTTGTGGCTTGCCAAGTTTCGGAATGAAAATGATGGTGGCTGTCTTCCATTCTTCTGGGAAGCTGCCTGTGTCCCATACATTGCTCATTTGCTGAAATAACTAAGCACGATCGGCTTTAGTAAGGTTGCGAAGTTATGTTGTAATTCCGTCTGGTCCTGGCCCATTCTTTGGCTTCGCTTCTGCTAAGGCACGCTGTAATTCCACCAATGTGATAAGCGATTATTATACCCTTATTTTATAGCTTCGCGCTTTCGTAGGCTGCATAATGTGGTAGGGCAGGATCCACAATGTGTGTTACTCTAAACTCGCTGAAGTGCTCATCCGTCTTCTGAAATGCTTCTAGCAGCGTGCGGAGCTTACGGGACGTTTCCGTCTTTGTCTCGGTTGCGTCAATGAGTGATCGGATAAGGTTCTACACGGAGCTCATATTGAATGTGTGGTTCAGCTTATTGTAGTGATGGCACCACTGCTCACGAGGGAGATGTTCAGTGTAGTGGACGACCTCCTCGTTGAGCTTATTGATGCGTGAGCGTAGTTTCCGACTCAGCTTATTTCTTTTCCATCTCTTGATGAAGGCACGTCGTGCCTCTCAGTGATGAAGATGTTTATCTATGCTGGGTTGCTCCCACTTTGCATTATCTCCTTCGTGTGTGTCTGGATTTGTTGCCTGACCATCTCCACCCAAACTTTCAGGTACATATCTTGGAAGTCTCCTTCTTGTTCGTTGCGGAACTCATCCCAGTCCGTGAGGTGATGGTGGGGCTTTCGGAATTCTTTGATTCGCAGAAATATATGTATGACAGTGTGGTCACTCGTTAAGGTATGTGACCTCTGATGAAGGTCAAATCGGGCATGGTATCGCTTTATACGGTGTTTCCGTGCCGGGTTGTGCAATCCGTCTGGGTAAGGAGAGATAGCGGGGCCTGTTTCATATGGTGTAGTAGTGCGGACCCTTTAGAGGAATTTTTCTGCATCCCCATGAGATGTGTGGAGCGTTGTAGTCTATTTATTTATTCAAAATACTCACAGGCCCCAAATAGGAGTATTGTGTGAGGGGGGCATGTACAGAAAATGAAGGACACAAAAAAGCAGCTCATGCACCATTATACAACGGGTAACAGTTTCACAGGACGCTGAGAAGTAATGACAAGTATAAAGCTACAAATATAGGGCCAGAAAAATATTGCACAGTTTATGCAATTTCTGTAGGAACATTGAAATGGCCGCTAAAGGGGTGACCAACAAAGTACAAGGCAGTGAATTAAACAGCTAAGAAAACCAGAGCAGTACTTGGTCTTTGAAGACTGCAGAGTCATGAATGGCAACGATGCGATCAGGAAGATCATTCCAGTAGCTTATGGCACGCGGAAGCGCTGATGAATTAAAAGCCGTGGTTCGGCCCAATATGCGCCTAAAGCTGTGGCTATTAGAAAGACGACGGGATGTACGATGTGGTTCGGTAAGGGGAAGGGTAGTAGGTTGCTGGCTATGAATTATTTTGTGAAAAACCTTCTTTCGCAGCTCTATAGTGTCGGGAGTGATAGCGAGAACTTCAGGTTAGTAACCCTAGTCTGTCGGTCATATTTCCTGGTTATAAAACGTACCGCGCGGTTCTGAATTCGTTCTAGTGATTTTATTAGATAAGCCTGACGCGGTGACCATATGAGCGAGGCGAATTCAAGTTGAGGACGAACAAAAGTCTGATAGGCTAGTTTTCGAGTGGTTAATGGGGCACCTCGAAGATTACGTTTTAGATAGCCTAGAGTACGCGGTGCTTTGGCGGTCATGTTATTATTGTGAGTCTTCCAGCAAAGGTTAGCAGTGAGATATACGTCAAGGTAATTATATGAAGTCGTCTGAGCGCAAGGGTTAGAATTTAGTGAGTATGGAAAGGCTAAAGGAATCTTTTTACAGGTAAAAGTCACAGTTCGGCATTTCTCAGGATTGACCGTCATTTGCCACGATGTGCACCAGTTAGTGATTTGATCTAAGTCGTTCTGAAGTTCAAGGTGTTCAGAGGGCAGCTAATCTTCCGATATACTATGCAGTCGTCTGCGAAAAGTCTAATGGTTGAAGTAATGTTAGACGGCAGGTCATTGATGTAGATTAGAAGCAGTAATAGACCCAAGACACTGCCCTGCGGAACAACGGAGGAGACGTCAGTTAAATCTGATGAATATCCGTCAACGACGGTGAACTGCTTACTAAATGACAGAAAATTACGCAACCATGAGATCGTTGAAGAATGTAAGTGCAGCGACGATAGTTTAGCTATTAGACGAGAGTGTGGAACGCGATCAGATGCCTTGGAGTAGTCAAGAGATATGCAGTCAGTCTGGAAACCTTCATCCATGTTAGAAAAAAGTTCGCTAGTGAATTCTATTACCTGCGTGTCACACAAATATCCCTTCCTAAATCCATGCTGGTTTGGGAAAAAGAAGTTATTGCGTTCAAGGTAATGCGCGATGCCTGATGCGACGATATGTTCAAGAAGTTTGCATGCGATGCAGGTTAGATATATAGGGCGACAGTTATTGACATTTTAAAAATGCGAATAACTTTAGTGGTTTTCCAATCATCAGGTATTTCCCCGGTAGACAATGATTGCTCGAATATGTTACAGAGGATAACGCTGGAATGAGTTACGGCGTTCTTAAGGATTTTAGCATTTATGCCGTCAATGCCACAGCAAGTTGATAACTTGAGGTTATTATTTAAAGATGCAACTCCAGTAGCAGTCGCGTTTATAGGTTCCATGTACTGATAGTGGACATCGGTTAACTGTGGGATACTGGAAAGGTCTTCTTGAGTAAAGACAGATCTAAAGAAAGTGTTAAATACAAGCGGGCACTCTTGGTTACTTGTGGGCGCCCCGACGTCGTCTTGTATTGAGATATGAGCATCCTTGTTTTTCGGTGACATGGTCTTCCACAATTTTGACGGGTTCACTTCACTTCACTTCACTTTATTACCTTAAAGGCCCCCGGGGTTGGGGGTGTTACATAAGGGGTGGGTTACATCTATAAATCATATAATAAACCAAGAAAGCACGTAATGACCATAAATTATTCGCTCTTAAATACAGTAGTTATAGAATTCAGAAATTTAGATGTACAGGTCATTGCGGCGATGCCGTGTGGAAGGCCGTTCCAGTCCGGGGCTGAGCGCGGAAAGAATGAAGATGCGAATGTAGCAGTGCGCGTACGAGGCCGTGCAACTTGATAGGGATGACCAATGCGGGGGGAAATACGTGGCGGCGGATTGATGTAGGGCGGATGACGAAGTGAGCTGTAATAAATTTTATGAAACAAGCACATACTAGTAATACGACGTCTACAAGCTAGAGATGTTAAACCTGCCTCTGCTTTTAATGATGATATACTAACGTTATATGAATAGCACGAATATAAGAATCTTGCGGCTCGACTTTGTACTGATTCTAGGGACATTGTTAGATAATTTTGGTTAGGGCTCCAAATAGCAGAGGCATATTCTAATTTAGGACGGACAAGTGATTTGTAGGCAAGTAATTTTAGGTTTTGTGGGGCATGTCGTAGATGACGTTTTAAGAATTCAAGCTTTCTGTTAGCGGTTGATATGACTTTTCTAACATGTGCGTTACAGATTAGATCATTGGACAATGTTACGCCGAGGTATTTATAAGTGTGACTTCATTCTACCGTGACGTGCGAGTTTTGTATGAGACGAGGAGAGGATTACGTTTTCGGTTAAAAGACACGAGTTTACATTTATTGGGGTTTATTGATCCCTGGCTCCTGACAGGCCGCCATTGGAATATGAATCTGGCAACGTTTAAAGGTAGAACGTTATCTAGTGACGCGAGTCTAGCAGTGCTATTGGAGGAATTCGAGGGCAGTAAATGGGATATAATAGGGCTCAGTGAAGTTAGGAGGCCAAAAGAAGCATAAACAGTGCTAAAAAGAGGGCACGTCCTGTGCTACCGGGGCTTAGCGGAGAGACCAGAACTAGTAGTGGGATTCCTGATTAATAAGAATATAGCTGGTAACATACAGGAATTCTACAGCATTAACGAGAGGGTGGCAGGTCTTGTGAAACATAATAAGAGGTACAAAATGAAGGTTGTACAGGTCTACGCCCCTACATCAAGTCATGATGACCAGGAAGTCGAAAGCTTCTATGAAGACGTGGAATCGGCGATGAGTAGAGTGAAAACAGAATACACTATACTGGGCGACTTTAATGCCAAGGTAGGCAAGAAGCAGGCTGGGAGACAAGGCATTGGGGTAATATGGCATAGGCACTAGGAATAGCAGGGGCGAGTTATTAGTAGAGTTTGCGGAACAGAATATTATGCGGATAATGAATACCTTCTTCCGCAAGCGGGATAGCCGAAAGTGGACCTGGAGGAGCCCGAACGTCGAGACTAGAAATGAAATAGGCTTCATACTCTGCGCTAACTCTGGCATCATACAAGATGTGGACGTGCTCAGCAAGGTGCGCTGCAGTGACCATAGGATGGTAAGAACTCGAATTAGCCTAGACCTGAGGAGGGAACGGAAGAAACTGGTACATAAGAACCCGATCAATGAGTTAGTGGTAAGAGGGAAAATAGAGGAATTCCATATCAAGCTACAGAACAGGTATTCGGTTTTAACTCAGGAAGAGAACCTTAGTGTTGAAGCAATGAACGACAATCTTGTGGGCATCATTAAGGAGTGTGCAATGGAAGACGGTGGTAACTCCGTTAGGCAGGATACCAGTAAACTGTCGCAGGAGACGAAAGATCTGATCAAGAAACGCCAATGTATGAAAGCCTCTAAGCCTACAGCTAGAATAGAACTGGCAGAAATTTCGAAGTTAATCAACAAGCGTAAGACAGCAGACATAAGGAAGTATAATATGGATAGAATTGAACATGCTCTCAGGAACGGAGGAAGCCCAAAAGCAGTGAAGAAGAAACTAGGGATTGGCAAGAATCAGATGTATGCGTTAAGAGACAAAGCCGGCAATATCATTACTGATATGGATGAGATAGTTCAAGTGGCTGAGCAGTTCTATAGACATTTGGACAGTACCAGTGGCGCCCACAACGATAATGGAAGAGAAAATAGTCTGGAGGAATTCGAAATCCCACAGGTAACGCCGGAAGGAGTAAAGGAAGCCTTGGGAGATATGCAAAGGGGGAAGGCAGCTGGGGAGGATCAGGTAACAGCAGATTTGTTGAAGGATGGTGGGCAGATTGTTCTAGAGAAACTGACCACCCTGTATACGCAATGCCTCATGACCTCGAGCGTACCGGAATCTTGGAAGAACGCTAGCATAATCCTAATCCATAAGAAAGGGGACGCCAAAGACTTGAAAAATTATAGACCGATCAGCTTACTGTCAGTTGCCTACGAACTATTTACTAAGGTAATCGCAAATAGAATCAGGAACACCTTAGACTTCTGTCAAGCAAAGGACCAGGCAGGATTCCGTAAAGGCTACTCAACAATAGACCATATTCACACTATCAACCAGGTGATAGAGAAATGTGCGGAATATAACCAGCCCTTATATATAGCTTTCATTGATTACGAGAAAGCGTTTGATTCTGTCGAAACCTTAGCAGTCATGGAGGCATTACGGAATCAGGGTGTAGACGAGCCGTATGTAAAAATACTGAAAGATACCTATAGCGGCTCCACAGCCACCGTAGTCCTCCATAAAGAAAGCAAGAAAATCCCAATAAAGGAAGGCGTCAAGCAGGGAGATACGATCTCTCTAATGCTATTCACAGCGTGTTTACAGGAGGTATTCAGAGACCTGGATTGGGAAGAATTGGGGATAAAAGTTAATGGAGAATACCTTAGTAACTTGCGATTCGCTGATGATATTGCATTGCTTAGTAACTCAGGGGACCAATTGCAATGCATGCTCACTGACCTGGAGAGGCAAAGCCGAAGGGTGGGTCTAAAAATTAATCTACAGAAAACTAAAGTAATGTTTAACAGTCTCGGAAGAGAACAGCAATTTACAATAGGTAGCGAGGCACTGCAAGTGGTAAGGGAATACATCTACTTAGGGCAGGCAGTGACGGCAGATCCGGATCACGAGACGGAAATAATCAGAAGAATAAGAATGGGCTGGGATGCGTTTGGCAGGCATTCTCAGATCATCAACAGCAGGTTGCCATTATCTCTCAAGAGAAAAGTTTATAACAGCTGTGTCTTACCAGTACTCACGTACGGGGCTGAAACCTGGAGGCTTACGAAAAGGGTTCCACTTAAATTGAGGACGACGCAACGAGCTACGGAAAGAAGAATGATGGGTGTAACGTTAAGGGATAAGAAAAGAACAGATTGGGTGAGGGAACAAACGCGAGGTAATGACATCTTAGTTGAAATCAAGAAAAAGAAATGGGCATGGGCAGGACATGTAATGAGGAGGGACGATAACCGATGGTCATTAAGGGTTACGGACTGGATGCCAAGGGAACGGAAGCGTACTTGGGGGCGGCAGAAAGTTAGGTGGGCGGATGAGATTAATAAGTTTGCAGGGACGACATGGTCACAATTAGTACATGACCGGGGTTGTTAGAGAAGTATGGGAGAGCCCTTTGCCCTGCAGTGGGCGTAACCAGGCTGATGATGTTGATGATGATGATTGATAAACCCCAATATTGGGGTTATTCTTGATTCTTGAAATATAATACATTATTGGGGTTATTCTTGATAAGAGATTGAAGATCACATGAATAGAACGTGTGTTTATCTTTGCGTACAGCTTGACAGTATTTTTGATCGGCTGATTTGTGGGTAAGCCATGATTGTGGGGTTTTTAATTCTTTTGCTTTCCTAAATAAACATGTCTTTGTGTTCTTTAGCGTGCGTAAAGACCTGTGAAACCAAGGCTTTGATATTTTATCCTGGAAGGAAATTCGCGGTATGTAAGAATGTACAAGCTCTGTCCATTTTTTTCTAAATAAAGTCCATTTTTCTTTGACCGGTCTGCCAGAAAAAGTAGGAATATATGTGTGCGGCAAAAATTTTCTAAACCGAGGTTGATGGCTTTGTAGTCTCCTTTTTTATAACCTAAGATTTGTTTGGGCCTTGTGGTACGCTAATAAAAAGACGTAGTAATTGTGAATTCGAAAAGCAGATGGTCACTAAATCCTTCATTAAAAGACACTGGGCTGGCAAACTCGGGAGTAGTCGTTAGGATCAAATCCAAGATGCTACCTCCGCGGGTAGGTTGATCTACCATCTGGAAAAATGAGAAATCTAGACTAACCTCTACGAATTCATTAGAGTCGGTAGAACGGGATGTTAGGTTTTTCCAGTCGATGTCAGGATAGTTGAAGTCGCCCAAAAAGAAGATATGAGCTGTTTGGAATTTCCGTTTATTTGCACTAAGGTTATCTGTCAAGTCTGAAATGAACGAGCTCGTATGATCTGGCGCTTTGTAACATACCCCAAGTAGGCACTTGTGCGCCTGTCAAGTAATACAAACCCACAAGATTTCTAGTGGGGAGGAAACATTAACATGAAAATGTTCGATCTGTTTTTAATGGCGACTAGGACGCCACCACCCCTTCTGTTGTTCCGGTCATTCCGGTGAATGATGTAATCTTCAGTGTCAAATAAAACTTCGTGATCAGCAAGGTCTGAGTTAAGCCAAGTTTCTGTTAATAATAAGATGTCAGTACCATTGCTTTCTAAGTGAGAGCACAGTTCATTGCGCTTGGGGAGAATGCTACGGATATTAGTGAATGATACTTTAAGCTCCGATGGTCGCCTTCCAGCATTTGAAGCTCGCGTACTAATATCCTGTGGACGTGTTGCCGGGGCGCCGTTGAGCTATCTAGAAGACTGTATCAGTGTTTGAAGCAGAATCATACATGAATACCTGTTTATCAATCCTCAACTTATCAAAGTTAAGCTTGAATGGCATCTTTTTTAGATTTAGCATAGTCAAGAAGATTTTTTCTGGCAATGCGTGTTTGAAGGGAAAAATCCTCATGCACGGCAAAACCAGTGTCCTTGAATTTATAGCCCTGTTCGAAAACATGTTGCCTGTCTTTAAAGGAGGTAAATTTAGCTATGATAGGTCTACGTTTATCTTCATGATACTGGCCGAGGCGGTGGGCGCGTTGAATTTGTGAAGATTGCAGATTCATACCAAGATGATTCATGCAGAGTGCTATGAACCTTTCCTCCGCAGAAGACCATGACTCTGAAGCATCGTCAGAAATACCGAAGAAAAGCAAATTTGACCTTCGCAATCGGTTTTCGGCGTCTTCACAGAGGAAGTGTAGTATTCTTAGTTTGTCCGGTAAATTACAAGCCGAGAAAGATGAGCTGAATTCTGAAGGGCTATGGGAGCTTTTAATTTCCGCACTGTCAACTTCAATTGCACGGATTCTTCCAGACAGCTGCCTCAACTCGATATCTACAGATGTCTGCCAGTTCTTTATTGCGAGCAGGTCATCCTTAATATTATCTTGTCCTAATATAATCTGCTGAACTGTTGCTAAGACCGTCGCCAAAACGTCATCGTGCTCAGGGCCTGTATTTCTTTCATCATCGCCAGACATAATTAATAACAAATCGCTAATACAACACTGTTCCGTAAGGACAATGGTATACGATATGCGACCACTCTTTGGGGCATGACACCAAAAACAGGTAGCGGTTGCTGCTTGCAAGGCAGGTACAATTGTCAAGGTAGCTAACCTGAAACAGCATGAGCGGTAAGTGCTCCATCCTTGATGTAGTGTCGTGCCCCAACGGGAAGCCTCCGGACGCCAGCTTACATCTGTCTCGTTTCGTGATAGTGGCAGGCCATGTGACCGTTCCTTGTCTCGGTTGCCAATCGAAGCTGTGGATGCGTTCTAAAGGTCGCGGATTTGTCGGTGCTTCGGATGTGACCGGTGGCCGGAGATGAATACTCGTACCAGCGCTGAATGTGGCAGCCGATGCATGCCACGTTCAGATGAGTTCAGATGTCGTATGTTATTAGATGACGAAAATATTTCGTTGTCCGCAGATTTGCAGCCTCCTTGAACAAGTATTCTCTCTGTTTTGGTGGGCTATAAGTATTCGCGATGAATGAGTGCGGGTGTGCTTTCTTCTTGTCTATTTTAGTTGGGAGGATGTGTACAGTCAGCTTCTGTTCCGTGCTGTTAAGAACATTTCCTGCTATATCATTGCGAATCAGAATCGCCACTGTCGAACTATGGCTCTACGCCTCATAGCCTGTGAAATTATGGGTTCGGTTAGTTTCTTGGTGTAGGAGAATGTCAGGTCGACGACCTTGAGTGGCAATGTAGAGCCTGAGAATGCCCCTTTTCGAACGATCCCTCTAAGTTCCCCTGCCACAACACCAGATTAGTCGCCATTGTTGTACTGATGATTTTGCGGAGCGGCCACTGTATGGTACGAAGTGGGTCGGGTTACGTTGGTAGATTGACGTGCTTTGGGTCAATCGCACTCTTCGTGGCGTGGTAATCCGGCCATCGCAGTCCGCACTTGTGTAGAGACCATCGCCTCTGCCTGGATGTGGTGTAGCTCGTTGAACAGGCAGTGCGCTTGCCTCATTATTTCTTGAGTTAATGACGCTTCAACCTGGGCAGCAACCTTTGCAGCAACCTTGGCCTTTGGACTGGTTTGCATTTCTTTCATTTCGACTTTTAGTTGCTAAAATTCTACTTCATGGTTTTGTAAAGCTGTGTTATTGTATATGGCCTTTTTTTCATTACCGGTTGCAAAGATGCTGGTTCTACTTCTTGTGCGACGGGTTGCGCTGTGTCACCTAGGATGTAGCTCCAAGTTGTGTGCCTCTGCTGGCATGTCATGTCCTCAGTAGGCTCTTGTGATTGTGAACACACTGTTGAGTTCGAATAGGTGCCGCGTGGCTGTCTCACGTTTTGCTGATTTGCGGGTTGCTAATTTTGTTGGCCTCGATAATGGTATTGATCTGGAACAAGCTGCGACCTCCGGGCCGGCAGCAGCTCCCGTACTGGCGTACTCCCGTAAGTGCGATGGCCCCCTTATTGGCCGCGGCCCCTGGAGTGGTTGCAGCCCCAAGGTCGGCTGTGGCCTCTAGATCGGCTGCGGCATCTCGATCGGCTGCGGCCTCTTGACCGGCTGCGGCTTCTTGACTGGCTGCGGCCCCTAGAATGTTGACGGCTTTTGGAGTGACTTCTGTCTCTTGATGTGTTGTCGGAGTGGCGCTTTGGGCTTCGGCTTGCGATAGTGACTATTGTCGTTTTCTTCTCGTCCTCTCGTTGTAAACGCTTCGGGTAGGCCTCCTCTCTGACTGCATTATCAGTTGGTTGTCGCACTTCACAGTTCGGGTCATCAGCCTTGTGGTCCTTGCCACAAGTAGGGCACCCTGATTTGCAGTCTTAATCCTCTACAGGACACTCATGTTTTGCACCTTCCTTTTCCACTGTCGCGGCAAAGCTTTGATCTGTGGCTTATAACAAAGCATGGTAAGCGAAATTGCGCCTCGGGTCAGCAGGGATGCAGTGGTATACACCTCCGCCGAGGATGACCTGTCGAGCCCTTGAAAGTTGCAGTGGCTTTTTTATCATATCACCTATCATATCACCTATCATAATTATTTCATAATTTAAGGCTCGGACTTAACGCAGCAGTTCTTCGGTTGGGGTGTTCAATTCCACTCTGTGAATCACACCTTTACACGAGTTGCGGGGCGATGCTATCTAGATGTGAACTGGGTAAGTTTTGTCATTAAGGGTGGTGTTGCTAATGCGCTGGAGCTTTTCTGTCACTGAGGTCTCATTACTGGTTGGTATAGTGAAGTTGTTTCCTTTTTTGATGTTTATTGTAGCAGTGCGAGTCTCTGCAGTGGTCAGGTTCGATGAGCTGCTTAGCGCGTCGTGAAGCGTTGGTGTGCTCCACTGAGGTAGTGAATTGCCAATTGGGGGACGCAAAATAAACGTTGCAACGTGCTGCGTACCTTGGAAATGTTTCGATGCTCGGGTTGCCCATCCATGACTGTCGACGGTTGCACGAGTACGGGCCTCTGGTGAGCTTGACGATAGGCCTACTCTCTCAGCCTATAGGGCTAGCTAGGTGCCGTGCCAGGTGCGTGAAGAAAGCACTGGAACTCACTGCATGTTGGTCCATTCACTACATACATTGGCAAGTAGGCTCGGATAATGTAGTAGGCGAGTTTTTTCTGAGGGCTGGTACTAGCTGAATAATATGGCAGCGATACGAAGGCGCGTATGCTCAGACAGTAGCGATAGGAGCGGCCCCGCGAAGGCAAGCCGTGTAGTCCTTTTTTTCTTTGCCCACACGGCCAACGCCGCTGCAGCCATGGATGCGCGGAGGCGAGTGCCATATGATGGTGGTGCAAGGAACACAGCGGCGCAAGCGGTGCGCGCACTCCACTGTGATTGCTACTCCTATTCAGAAACAGAACAACCAGGCCAAAGCACCCACGGTCGCAAAACGCGGCGAGGTTCACAAAAATATTCGCATTTAAGAAAGTCGCAGTTTCGCCTGAAAAGCGAAGCATCCATTGCGATAGCAAATGCATAGACTGTCATACGAACTAAGGATAGTAGTTATATCGGCCCTACGAACTTGGAAACATTCGCTTACTAACTGACGTGATTAACAAGCGTGGCGCCAGCGAGCGCAGGCAAACATGAACACATCACAGTTGATGACCGCGTTTACTCGCTGTCAAATCGCTGGCGTGACCAAGCACGGCAGCAACAGCGAGCGAAATGACCTTCGAGCTGTCTATCGCTTCAACGCAAACAGCGGCGAGAAAAGAGTACGTACAAAAGTACGAGCCGTCTGCAGATCGCCCTCATGCAGAGTATGCAGTTGCTGGCAGAGTAGGAGCCGTCCCCCCCCCCCCCTTCCCTTGCGCGCCGCCTCACTAGTTTCCTCCATTTGGCGCGTGAGAAGGAGCGCGATCGGCAGTTCCCCTAGCGCCAGTTCGAGAAATACGCAGTTGGTGCCGGGGAAGCCCTTGCCACGCTCGAAAGCAAAGCTCCCTAGCTGAATAATAAAACATAAATTCGAAAAAGAAAACGTTGAATCGCATGTGAAGGCTTATCAGATCTCCTATAAGGTCGTCGTCTTTACCTGTGTTGCCAATGTATTAAGAGTTCCGGAAAGGTTCGCGAAACGATATTTACTTTTGTGCTGTAGACTGCCCACATATCATCAGCATGAACATATTTTTTATGTCCACTACAGGACGAAGGTCTCTCCTTGCGATATCCAATTACCGGTGTCTTGCGCTAGCTGACTCCAACTTGCCCCGGCAAATTTTCTCATTTCATCACCCCCCTAGTTTTCTGCCGTTCTCGACTGGGCCTCCCTTCCCATGGCACCTATTCAGTAACTTTAATGGTACGTCGGATATCTACCCTACGCATTACATGGCATGCGCAGCCCTATATTTTCTCTTAATATCAACTAGGATATTGGCTGTCCTTGTTTGCTCTCCGATCGACATCGCTCTCTTCCTGTATTTTTTTGAAGCGAAAGCTTTACTGGCCGCCAACTTGCAATTTCGCCGCGGCGGTGCTCCGAGGATGCACATGACGTCACAACGTGCGCCTCACCGCGGATATTTCTCTCTCTCTCTCGCTCCGTAGTCACTACTACACAGCGCCACTGGTAGCACCGAGCCACAGGTGTTCCGCCACTGCGCAGCGCCGCGCCTTCCCGCCCCCGCCGTTTGGTATGACGTCACACGCGTTCCTCGTCGTTGCGCTCGCCTCGGCTCGCTTCGCCAGCTGCGTCGCATGCCTGATAACATGTCGGAGGATTTAAAACGAGAGCTCGCGTGCGCCGCATCCACAGTTTAGGTGGCAGTATGGACGGCGACAATTCTGATAAGCAGGTGGAGGCCTGGAATCGACATCGGAACGAGATGAAGAGGGAGCGAATCGCCCAGGAAACAGACAAACAGCGCGCCGAACGACTGGCTAAACGCCGCAACATACCTAGACAACCAGACTAACCTGGACATGCAATCAAGATTAACCAAGGCTAACCATGCTATGCCTTAGCTTTCACAACGTATATTCTGGCATAGCCAAGCTAAGCCACTGCCAATTTATTTATTCGTCTCTAAATTTCCTCCTCATGATCATGGTCCCCTGTGAGCGATTAACCTTGATAAACGTACTTCTGTACAGACTCTGGGGGCTGACTGGCGATCCTGAATGCATGTTCTCTTGCCAGGCTGTTGAACATTACCATTGGCTTCTGCATTTTAATCATCAACTCCACTCTCACATTTTTGCGGTTGGCTTTCTCACTCACTTGTTGTAATTCATCCGCAGCGTTGCCGAACGGGACAATGTGATCTACAAACCAAAAATTGCTGAGATATTTCTCGTTGATCATCACTCTCAAGCCTTCCCAGTCTAACAGCTTCTATACTTCTGTGATGACCCTAATATGGGACAAAGGTTCGTGTACTCAAAAGGTTCTGATGGTTCTCTTAGGCGGAGCCTCCGAGAACCCAATTGAGGACAAAGCCGTTCGTTTCGAACACACACACAAACGTTTAATGGAACTAAAGAAGGCTTAAAAATAAATAGAAGAAAATAGCAAACATAAAAGAAACACTCAAATACACATCAAGACACATTTGGGGCTAGTATGGACCTAAGTGGTGCGCGAGTCCGGGCTTGCCACGACGGCAGGGATACATAACAGTCTCGAAGCTGCGACGCTGCGACAAGCTGGTGAAAGGAGTGGCGCCGGTCTCACCAAAGGTCGTGGTCTCAGTTGGTTGACCGGGAGACCGGAACTGGCCAGCTCTGTCTCGGAGAAGTAAAGCAGGCGGCTTGGTGGCACGAGCAGACGGCGGCGGCGTTCTGGCCGGGCAGCTGGGTGTAGAGCTCGGGCCCGTAGCCCGACTGCTCTTGTCCTGCCCACGGGCGCAGAAGCTCACCGGCCTTGAGGAGCTGGCGGCCCGCTCAGGTAGGCGGGCGACGCACAGGAACAGGTTGGCAGGAGGCCCCGGTCGGGTTAAGTCCTGGTAGCTCGGGTCCGGAACCCGACGGCCCGTCTTCAACGCCCGCTCCGGTGGTTGAACTCCCCCTGCCGTCGCTTCCTGGAACTCTGGCGTCTCCCCTGCGTCTCCTTGCGTGTCCTCTGCGTCTCCCTGCGTGTCCTCTATTCTGCCCTTCCAAGTGCCCATAGTGTCACAAACAGTTTTTGTCTGATTCGAGGGAGGCAGTAAAGACCCCTCAATACTTTTTGTTGAAACCAAACACGGTTCCACAGGAGCCCTGATATTTTCAGGTTCATCTTGATCATGGTGCGAACCCTCCAACGTGCTATCTTTAGCCTGTAGGAGGTGCTCTGCTCTAACTTTCTCAACCAGGCCCATGCACGTTGACCCGGACCGTCCCTCAACCAGTGCTGCGTGGGACCAGAGAACCTCCTACAGGCTACATATAGTACGTCGGAGTGTTTGCGCCAGGGTCAAGATGGACCTGAAGGTATCAGGGCTCCTGAGGAACCAGGATCGGTTTCAATAAAAAGTATTGAGTTGTCCTTACTGCGTTCCTTGAATTCAACAAAGGCAACTGCTTGTGACCCTATGTGCACTTGGGAGGGCTCAGGCATGTGTAGTCAATCAACACATGGCTTTGAGGACTCAGAACATTCTTTGTGTTCTCATGCACTCGTGTGTGGTTCGACCGTTGGCCCTAGCGCTGCAACCACACATTACAACATTGACTACCTTAGAACGCAGGCAGTGACTTGGTCGACACCATGCAGATACATCAATGCCTTGAACGTTATGGCCACGGACGGGCCAGTGTACTCTAAACGAGAAGATAGATGTCTAGTCCGCTTGATGTGGGAAAGGGTCATCTAAAGGAGCCGATGGTTCGCTTATGGCTTTTCTCGGACTTGTGACCTCGGACATGGTGACCTTAAACTTGATTATTTTTTCTTCAATAGAGATGTTGTGGTGTTTTTGAATTAGTGTTTTCCATTAATGTTTTTTTTTTCTGTGTGCTCAGTGAACTGTGCCATGGAACTGTACAGTGAGTTCTTGTGAACGGACCATGACTGTAGTGTTCCGAGCATGTCTGAACTATGTCGCGCACTGAGCGGCAGTTTTTCTTCTGAAAAACTTGTTAAAAAAAGCGGCTTATGTGATGTGTGGTGCGCGACATGGTGCAGTGATCGGGACGGTCAAGAGCAGCCGACAAGGAGTGCGCGCGCCGCGAGTTCCGTGCTGGAAGGAGAAAAACGACAATGCCGAAGAGCGTCCGGCACGTGAACGCGCGGCGCAAGAAAAGCAATTAAAAGAAAAAAGCAAACCAATTAGGAAACACCACGGGGCGTCAGGCAGCCAATAGGAGAATGCCTAATCGCCAGAGAGAAGAAAAATGGCTGTGGCTTAGCTAAGGTTAAGCCCAGAATGCGAAGTATACTAGCCTTTATTTTAGTTGTTGAACCACTGTTTAGCCTGGTGAACTGCTGTTGCTTGGCTATATTTGGTTCGGCTAGTAGAAGAAACAACTCATGCGTTACTCTGCTTCGCCTTCAAGAGTGGAATGCGACAGCGTTCCCGTCGACCCGCCAAGGGGTGTAAGACAATGGGCTACGGCGCAGCGACTACGCGCCCCGCATTGGACGCGGTGAGCGTCGAGCAACGCAGCGTTCGGCGCGGCAACGAAATGTGCGCCTGAGCAAGCGACGCACGCCTGAGCATTAGAAACAGCTCGTTTCTAAGGCAACACCGCATTCACTAGAGGCGCTTTTCTACCGCTTCGAAGCATCGTACTCGTGGCTCAGTGGTAGCGTCTCCGTCTCACACTCCGGAGACCCTGGTTCGATTCCCACCCAGCCCATCTTGCAAGAGTTGACGCGACGCCGCGAGCGACGGCGCGAGTTGGAGCCCCGTTTCTCCTCTGTCGGGACGTCACGGTGTCACGTGGTATTGAAGGCGACACCGCCGCGCCTGAGGAGCTGGGTTGAGCTCTAGTAATATGCATCGCATAAAAAGCCTGGTGCGCTGGCAGAAAGGGAGGAGACGCAGGGGAGACGCCAGGAGAGTTCCAGGAAGCGACGGCAGGAGGAGGTCAACCACCGGAGCGGGCGCTGACCAAACGCCCGCTCCGGTGGTTGACCGCTTCAATTAACCAAACGAGCAGGCTGGCTTCAGGAAGGAATATCTTAGAATAGATCACATACATATCATCAATCTGGTAATTGAGAAATCTGTGGAGTAAAATCAACCTATGTATCTGACTTTCATAGATTGTGAAAACGCACTTGATTCAGTTGAGACAACAGCAGCTACAGAGTCATTGCTTAATCAAGAAGTACAGGAGGAATACATGAATATTTTGGGAAACATGTACAAAGATCCCACAGCTACCTTGGTTCTACACAAGAAAGTTAGAAAGTTATCTATGAGGAAAGGGGTCAGGGCAAGGAGTCGCAATCTCGCCCACGCTATTCAATGCATACTTAGAAGTTGTGATGACCCACTTATGGGGGCAAAAGGTTCGTGTACTCAATGGTTCTCTTAGGCGGAGCCTCCGAGAACCCAATTGAGGACAAAGCTGTTGGTTTCGACACACACACAAAGACTTTTATTCAAACTAAAAAGAGGCATAAAGTAAATAGAAGGAAATAAAAAGCATGCCTAAAAAAATGGCTGTGGCTTAGCTAAGGTTAAGCCCAGGATGCGAAGCATACTAGCCTTTATTTTAGTTGTTGAACCACTGTTTAGCCTGGTGAACTGCTGTTGCTTGGCTATATTTGGTTCGGCTAGACGAAGAAACAACTCATGCGTTACTCTGCTTCGCCTTCAAGAGTGGAACACGACAGCGTTCCCGTCGACCCGCCAAGGGGTGTAAGACAATGGGCTACGGCGCAGCGACTACGCGCCCCGCATTGGACGCGGTGAGCATCGAGCAACGCGCCCGCTCCGGTGGTTGACCTCCTCCTGCCGTCGCTTCCTGGAACTCTCCTGGCGTCTCCCCTGCGTCTCCTCCCTTTCTGCCAGCGCACCAGGCTTTTTATGCGATGCATATTACTAGAGCTCAACCCAGCTCCTCAGGCGCGGCGGTGTCGCCTTCAATACCACGTGACACCGTGACGTCCCGACAGAGGAGAAACGGGGCTCCAACTCGCGCCGTCGCTCGCGGCGTCGAGTCAACTCTTGCAAGATGGGCTGGGTGGGAATCGAACCAGGGTCTCCGGAGTGTGAGACGGAGACGCTACCACTGAGCCACGAGTACGATGCTTCGAAGCGGTACAAAAGCGCCTCTAGTGAATGCGGTGTTGCCTTAGAAACGAGCTGTTTCTAAGGCTCAGGCGTGCGTCGCTTGCTCAGGCGCACATTTCGTTGCCGCGCCGAACGCTGCGTTGCTCGACGCTCACCACGTCCAATGCGGGGCGCGTAGTCACTGCGCCGTAGCCCATTGTCTTACACCCCTTGGCGGGACGACGGGAACGCTGTCGCGTTCCACTCTTGAAGGCGAAGCAGAGTAACGCATGAGTTCTTTCTTCTACTAGCCGAACCAAATATAGCCAAGCAACAGCAGTTCACGAGGCTAAACAGTGGTTCAACAACTAAAATAAAGGCTAGTATGCTTCGCATCCTAGGCTTAACCTTAGCTAAGCCACAGCCATTTTTTTTATTCTTTCAAATCAAAACTGGGATGACGTCTTTTCTTCTGAGACTGTAGATGCGGCGTATGAGGCATTCATCACCTGTTTTAAACACCTGTACCATGATCATTTCGCTGAGAAAACTGTAAAAAAGTCCGCTAGAAGTCGTAAGCCATGGATAAATCGAGATTGTCTTAGAATGATTAAAAAGAAAGACCAGTTATACAAGAAATTTATGAGGACCAAGTCCCTTGCTAATCTAATCAAGTTTAAACAATACCGCAATAAAGTAACGTCTTTTCTCAGAAACGAAAAAAGAAACTTTCTGTACAGTGAGTTTGACAGCGAGTTCTGTGATGGTAGCGCACAAGTTTGGAAAAAATTAATAAATTATTAAACCGAGCACAGTCTACGTCAGGAGTTACAGAGCTTTGGTTTGAAGGTGAACGTATTGAGGGTGTTGCACTTGCAGATAAATTTAATACGTTTTTGAAAGATATTGTAAATACCGGTCTGAGTTCAGATTTCGCTTGCAACACTATACGACGGAATAGCAATAGCATATTTTTGGAGCCTACGGATGACACTGAAGTGTGCAGTACTTTTACTTCCTTTAGGAACAACAGGTCTTGTGATATAGATGGCATTCAAATCTCACCTGTAAAATTTGTCCTCACTCTAATAGCACCAGTATTAACTTATATTTATAACCTTGCCTTATCAAGCGGGTCCTTTCCAAAGCAGATGCAGAAATGTAAGGTAATAGTATTACATAAAAGCGGTGATAAAAATAGCATGTCAAGTTACCGACCGATTTCCATTTTACCGCTTTTTTCGAAAGGGTTGGAGAAAATTTGTGAAAAACGGTTAATAAAATTTTGCAATAGGTTTAAATTGTTATCAACAGCACAACATGGCTTTTTGCGAGGTAAATCTACCGAATCAGCTTGATTGTCTCAAAAAGAAATTATTCTTAACGCTTTTGAAAATAAAGAATTGTGCATCGGCATCTTCATAGATTTCTAAAAGGCTTTCGATCGCCTTAATCATATTACCTTACTTAAAAAATTAGACCTTTATGGCATACGTGGCACTCCACTTGAACTACTGAAATCGTACTTGCGTCATCGTGTACAATGCGCTAAAATAGGGCCACGTATATCGCCATTTCAAACTATTACTGCTGGTGTCCCACAGGGTAGTATTTTAGGACCTCTACTTTTCATTCTATATATAAATGACCTTGTTTTGACTGTTAGCCAGCCGAAATTTGTAATTTATGCTGACGATGCAAGTTTATTTTTCACAGGTAGTTCCATACAATCTCTGGTTTCTGTTACTAACAATGCTCTTGATAAACTTAAGGAATGGTCTGAAGCAAACTCTTTACTCATAAACACGAAAAAAAACTAAAGCGGTTCTATTCAGTACAAGACAGTTTCCCACTCAACCCGATATACATATATACATAGGCGATTCACGTGTCCAGTTTGTAGACACTGTCAAGATTTTGGGGGTAATGTTTAGCAAGACCATGAGCTGGGACACTGAAGTTCAGTTCATTATGAGTAAACTGGCAACATGCACCGGAATTCTCGCAAAATTTCGGCATTTTCTGCCCGAACGCATAAAATTAATTATTTACAATGCGCTGTTTGTATCCCACCTAAATTATTGTTTCTTGGTTTGGGGTACTACCACTAAAACAAATATTAATAAAATGTACATGCTTCAAAAGAAAGCTGTACGCTACATTGCAAACGTAGACTACCTTGCTCACACTCAGGAACTGCTTGCTCGTTACCAAATTTTGCCGAGTAATACCATGTATGAATATTACTTAGCATTAAAATATAAGCGTTGTATCCAAAATAACCAGCTTAGTTTTCTTGAATTACCCTGTCTCAGTCAAAATCTTTCAGAATACTCCTTTCGCAGAAAAGAAATTTGGCACATTCCCTTCTCCCGTACAATGTACAGGCAACAGATGCTCCGACATAGCCTGCCCACTGTTTTGAATAAATTATCGTCAAGGGGTATAATTCCTGAAACATGTTCACTTGTTGACATGAGAAGTGCACTAATTCACTAATATCTTCTTTTTGAAGCCGCGTTCATGTATTTTTTTTCCTATCTTGCTGCGATGTATCCTGTGTAATTTTATCTTGCTGCTATGCATATCTGTGTTTTTTTTTCTTACTATTATGCTGTGTTTTTTCTGTTTATGCTTTGTTCACAAACTCATGCATATACGAGATATTTTTGCCCTTGTTAAATAGCCAGAGTGTTACTATGACTTTTACACTTTACGTTTTCGCTGTATGCCTTGTACAGGGGGGCTCGGGCGTCCCTCAAGTGATTGTGTTCACTTTTTGCCCGGGCCTACCCGCATCGTTGATTTTTTGGCGATGTAAATAAACTTCAACTTCAACTTCAAGTTGTAGCGGCCGTCCGTAGCTACACGTTGTCCCCATTTCTGGCAAATCGAGTTACCTCGCCTGGCCATCACGTCTGGGTCACCATTTGTTGGGAGCTCTCTTCACCGGATGCAAGTAATAGACGTTTCGAGAGGTTGAGAGAGGAAAGTCAACTGCCTTTATTCCACAGTAAAAGCAGGTTTGCAGAGTGGTTGTGGTGGCGCCCCAGATGGGTAGCTACCTCCCTTCAAAGAAGCAGCAGGGGGCACGTTACGTCGAGGCTAGGCAAGGTAACTGGATTTCCCAGAAGCAGGGACAACATGTAGTGATGGACGGTCGCTACAAAGTCAACTGTTGCCCTGATTCAATTTGAGATTATCTTAGTGAATATCTATACCATACTGAAAGCAAGTTAATGGGCATGTAAAAATGTTCCATTCTTTAACGTCTCGCTTCCTATGGAATTGCGTAATGTTGGCATTCTTTCAGCTCTCTGGTAGACTTAAAATCGGAGGCATTGCGTATAAAGAGCCGCAGGCTTTCCAAGCGTTATATCTGCTCCATCTTTCATTCAATTGACTGTTATTCCATCTTCTCCTGCCGCTTTTCTCCGAGTCATGTCTTATAAGGCCCTTCTAACTTCATCGCTAGTTATAGCATGACGTTATAACTACATAGTTATATGACGTTAGAGATATAGCTTTTTATAGAATCATGTTCATCACTAAATTGAATTCTTGGGGTTTAGTTGCCAAAACCACAATTTCATTATAAGGAACGCCGTAGTGGGGTACTCCAGATTAATTTTCCCCATAAGGGGATCTTTAACGTGCCCGAAACGCACGGGACACAGGCATTTTTTGCGTTTCGCCCTCATCGAAATGCGGCCGCCGTGGCCGGGATTTGATCTCGCTCCCTCGTGCTTAGCAGTGAAATACTGTAGCCGCTAAGCCACCGCGGTGGGTGCTGCTCATCACTACTTTGAATGAAGGTAGCCTGGCTTCTCTGGGCACTTATAGGTCAGTGTAGAGTGCTTCTGCTGCTCTTATGATGTCATCGAAACTGTTAATTACATTACGCTGCTTACTTTCAGTGCATGCATATTTCCTTGTCCTATGCCAAGTTTTCTTCTCGCATATGTCCACGTATGCTTATAGCCAATGACAAGGCTGCGAATACATGCGTTACGTGTAGGTATACCGGGTTCGTTAGCAGAAAAAAAAAAGTGCGCATGAAACGGGAAAGTAATTATCGGGATACCACCTTGTTTTGTAAGCTCTTTATTTTCTCACTTGACTCTGTTTTTCGCTTGTAAATCCGTGTACGAAGCACATTCAGGCGCACTTGCTTTGATTTTCTTTCTTTTGGCGCTTTAATCGCGGTCAAAGCGAGTCGCTTGCTGAAATCGATGTAATAGAAACGGGTTATAGCAATATCGCTATATACCTTTACAATCCACGCACCTTAGTTTACTATCGTTATGTGGGAGACCAAAGTCATTACTAGAGCTAGCATGTGTTGTGTGTGCGCCAATGGCGCCGTTAATGATACAATTGGTACTTGCAAACAAAAGACAACATTATTTGCACTGAAGTCGCACAATAATGCACCGCTTATGAAACATTCCTAACGTAGGAATCTTTAAATACGTAAACTGATACTGAAATATATTACCCTATAAGCACCGACCTAAACGTTGCAAGGTAGTTCTTCGGCGCCCGTTCCTGCAGGGAGCGTCGGCGACCCTCGTAACCAAGTGAACGTGCACAGCGAAGGATGAAAGAGCGAACGCGGAGCCCAGCGCGCGAACCCTACAGAGGCGTAGCTCGTTAGCACATTTTTCTATCCGAGCAGTAATGGTCGCGCTTGAATGAGGGCACTTTGTCATAGTATGTATAATTTATGAAACTCAAACTGGTGTCAATAGGAATGGTAAGGCCTACAAATGTGCAACATTTTGCAAAAACGTTGACGCTTGGTCGGCTATGCTACTCCATTGGGCTGCTGGGCTGAAGGAACAGGGCTCGAAACCAACAGATGGACCAACTTGGGTCAATTAGAATTTGGCAATGGGTACATAAGTGCCGTGCTTCGACGAAGCTCTTTCCCAACGACGTGGGTCATGCACGACTGCGTGTGTGCCCCACTTCAATAAAATTCTTGGACGCCGACTTGGAGCAATGGGTGTGTGCCACTGGGCCAGTGGTGGTCTTCCATGAACCTCTTTGATGCCAACTTGGATCGCTGGGCATGTGCGAGCAGGTGTGTGGCGCTCTTTAGTGAACGTGTTTGATGCCAGCTTGGGTAACTATGTGTGCACAACAAGGAATCTGACGCTGTACCATGACGAAAGAGATCAGTGCTGAGCAGAATCGAACTCACCTCACAAGGGTTCCTGAAGGGCCAGAACGCGAAGCGTTAGCAAGCTCTACCGCAAATGCGCTGGCTATGTGGAGCTCTTCAATGAACCTCTCGCTAGAGGGGCGCCACCTGCTGCCGTAGTGACTGGCCGCACTCTGTATGGGCTCCGCATTTCGACCCATCAACGAGCGGTTCCCCTGCCTTCTCACAACTGAAAATACCATCAAACGACGCAGCTCGGCGAGCGGCATCGATCGAGCCCGATTTCTCCAAGATCTGGTGAGATCCTCACATTTTATTTGCTTTGGAAGTTCTGGACCACCGACGCCGCCGCGCTGGGCCTTACCTGCGTTCACCTCGCCAGCCTAGACGCGGGCGCGCGTCCTTTCCAACGCCAATTTACTCCGCTCAGATGGAGACCGACGACACCCGCTCCCCTGACAAGATGGACGCCGACGCTTCGTCCGGTCAGGCCGAGGACGACACCAACTGGTTTCTCGTCGCTCGGAAAAAGAAACGCTTAGCAGAAGCTACTGCGAACTTGCCACCTCCTCCGACACCCGAAGCACCGCGCAACAGGAACGCGCGACTCCCGCCACTGCCTGTCGACGACTACAAGATTGTGTTCCGCCCGAGAGACGGCCTGAACCTCGGTGCGTGGCCTCATACTTCTGTTGCCCGAGCCATCGGCATAGCAGCGGGGCTGGACAGCGCCGTGCTCAACGAGCTCATCATTCGTATCCGCACTGAACAAAACCTTGCGGTGCTCAGCACACCGGACGAGAACCTCGCGGCACGGCTGCAGAAAGTTCGATTCATCTCCATGGGCGTCACTCAACACGCCGTCCAAGCGTACGTAGCCGCCCCAGACAACTCCTGCAAGGGTGTAGTCTCAGGCCTTGAGCCCAACACCACTACGACGACGCTGCTAGAAAACCTCCGCTGCTCAGAAGCCCCTGTCTTACACGCTCGCATGATGGGATCTACGAATACGGCCCTGATCACATTCTCCGGCACCCACGTACCCCGCTACGTCCGTATGTACGGAGCAGAACTCCGCTGTCACGTATACCGACCGCGCCAACAGGTGTGTAGCTTGTGCTTGTCGATGGGCCATCGGGCGGACGTCTGTCCCAAGCCCGACAAACCCCGTTGCCCGGCGTGTGGCATCTCAAACCCACCGAAGGAACATGAGTGCACACCTAAATGTATTCACTGCAACGGCGCTCATCCCGCTACTGACCCTCGCTGTCCATCGCGTCAACTGCCGCAACACAACAAATCGCGCGTGCTTCGTGAAAAAAACAAACATAAGGACGAGCGCCCCCCGCCCGGATCAGCGCAAGGCCAGCCTGGGACGACGACTCAGCAGAGCGCTCAGGAAACTATGACCCAAGTAGCAACGACACCGGGGAACTCGGCGGAGAACCCCTGGACTAGAGGACGCAGCCGCAGTCGCGGATCACCCGGGGATCGCCGCCAGACTGACCGGAGTCGCTCCAAGGGCCACTCCAAGGGCCGGACTCCCAGTACCAGCCGTTCGAGGAACCGCGGCCAAAAAGGAGATGGATCTGCCAAGAAGGAGCAAGCGGTAAGCTGGGCAGCGCAGTTCCCACCTCTGTCTCCCTCTCCACATCTCCACACCCCTTCAGTCACACAACACGTTAAACCTAAACCCACGCCGCAACCCATGGTGACCGACAATGAGCCGCATCTTAATGACTCTGCACAAACCTCTCGAACCAACTACTGTGCACAACAAGCACTGAACGAAATGGCCGTCTCTCTAAAGACAGAATTGGTTGCCATAATGCAGGCAGAAATGCAAAAAATGAAGGAGCTCATTATGGCTGAAGTCACAGCGCCACTTCAACAGCTAATACAACAGGCCCTGCAACCTGCTGTCCAGCAGATAGTGGCCGATATTAAACAACAAATAGCGGCTTCACTTGGCCAACTTTCGATCCCTCCGCCTTCATCCAAACGCTCCCTGTCCCCTTCACGCGAAACACAAAGATCACATCCCTACCTTCGTCCTGCCCGATTACCGTCACCGGACCGAAAACCCGCCTCACTGGGCCCGGAACACTCACTTCCAGGCACCTCCCAGGCCGATGAGCCGCCACCCGGACAGTCCCCGGGTATAACACACAAACAAATAATACTCGATCATGGCCAGCAACCGTAAAGGGACACGCGCTACCCCCCAACCCCTAAGCGTGTGGCAATGGAATTGCAGGGGCTACCGCCGGAAACGCGGATCCCTTACGCAATTCATTGCCACACAGCCCCATCCCCCCGATGTGATAGCGTTGCAGGAAATGCATTGTACTCCTACACTTCCCGGCTACAACACGCACACAGACACAATAAATAGCAACACACCACACCTCACAGCCACTTTAGTGTCCAAACATTTGACCGTTATCGAACACACCCTCGAAACCTCACCCATACGGCATGTACTTCTCGAATTGGTCCCGTGCTCTCGCTCCCATAGCAGCCTGTTTGTGCTTAATATCTACAGCGCACCTAATGCGAGGAAGCATGAGTTCGGACATCTTCTTGCACATCTATGCAAGGCGGCTAAACAGATGGTCATTGTAGGCGACTTCAATGCCCCGCACCCGGCCTGGGATTACCAAACAGAAACACCGAAAGGACGCCGGCTTGCTCAAGTTCTTGCGTTACATCGCATGACTCGGCTGACAGAACCAGATCAGCCAACACGATTAGGCAACAGCGTAAGCAGAGACACGTGCCCTGATCCCACCATGGTCAGAGGGGTAGGTCGACACTCTTGGCGCAATCTCGTGGAGAACTTGGGCAGCGACCATTACATTCTAACTACTGAACTGCAGGTACAACCAACACGCACTCCTGAACGTACTGTTAAGCTAATCAATTCGGATAAATTTAGGCGTAATCGGTCCTCCCTAGCTCCTCAGGACACCCTCTCCCTTCAGGAGTGGATCAAACAACTGCAAACTGAACTAAAAAGGGCAGCTCAACACATCACTGCGACAACAGAGACACCCGATGTGGATCTCCATTTGCTCCATCTCTGGGAGGCCCGTAGAGGCCTGACCCGGTGGTGGCGCCGGCAAAAACATAATCGGAACCATCGTCTGCGTATTGCCCGCCTAACTACGGAGGCAGATGACTACGCGAACACCCTCACTAATAACAATTAGCATAGCATTTGCGATCGCCTCAGCGGCACGCTAAGCACACCTCGGACCTGGTCGCTACTCCGCGCATTATTAAACCCTACGCAAACCAAAATACACACTAGCAACAGAGTCCGCACCATCCTCCACAAATCAGGCCTCGATGAGACTACTCTACTTCACACTCTACAGCAACGCTACATTGCTACAGGCACCCGCCCCACCTACAGAGACTACCCACACATAGACGCCACCTCCCTAGGCGCCGATATTACAGAAGCCGAGGTTAGGGCGGCCTTACAGGGTATTAGGCGCAACACTGCACCCGGGGCTGATGGGATTCAATACACACTCCTACGCAACCTAGATGATGGGGCCATTAAAGACTTAACTGCATTCTACAATGACCACTGGAGGAATGGCACGCTTCCACAGGAATGGCGCCATGCGGACATCATGCTAATTCCTAAGCAAGGCGAGCCACTGTCCCTCCAGAATCTCCGACCTATATCCTTAACTTCATTTGTAGGTAAACTCTTCGAGCGCGTTGTACTTTCGCGGCTACAACCCTTCCTCGAAGACAGCCAATTCTTTCCGGATACACTCTTCGGCTACCGCCCTAACCTCTCTGCGCAAGACATTTTGCTGCAGCTTAAGGAGGACGTTGTGGATGGCCCCACTACGGCACAAACCAGAGCTATTCTGGCCCTGGACCTGAAAGGGGCTTTCGACAACGTCTCCCACGATCTAATTCTCGACAATCTGGCTTCTTCCCAATGCGGCACACGTACCTATAACTATGTCAGAGCTTTCCTGTCGGACCGCACAGCCACTATTGGCATAGGAGAGCTCCGGTCGGACGTCATCGCACTCACAGGTAGAGGAACACCACAGGGCTCGATCTTATCGCCCACCCTCTTCAACGTGGCTATGGCTAAGCTGCCCCCCTTGCTAGACCAGATACCCACCATCCGGCATGCTCTCTATGCCGACGACGTTACAATCTGGGCAACCCAGGGATCCGACGGGGCCATCCAGGATGCTCTCCAGGAAGCTGTACGTGTCGTGCAGAACTATGCAGCCACGGGAGGCCTTTCCTGTGCAGCCGAAAAGTCCGAATTGCTCCTCGTGCACAGGCGGCGCCGCAGAACCGACGAATCCCCTAATATCTCCCTGTTCTTACACGGCAGCCCCATCCCTCAGGTAGCTAGACTCCGCATCTTGGGCCTCCACATTCAGTCGGATGGCAAAGCCTCGCACACTACGCACCTTTTGGGTCAGCAGATAGCACAAGTCACACATATGATAAACCGCATTACTAATCGTAGAAGAGGCCTTCGCGAGAAAGACGTCCTCCACATAGTACAGGCTCTGATAATCAGCCGGCTCACATATCACCTCCCCTATCACAATCTCACCCTCACTCAAACTCAGAAGATGGGCGCCCTTCTGCGGAAGGCAGTGAAAGCGGCTCTTGGGCTGCCTCCACATGCTTCCACAAAACGGCTTCTTCAGCTTGGTATCCACAACACCGTAGGCGAGCTTTTGGAGGCTCATCGCAATGGTCAGCTCCAACGTCTCAGACGCAGCCGTCAGGGCTGCGCTATACTTTCTCGCCTTGGCTACCCTGTCCCCGAGACACCCACACACGTCCCACAGTATCGCCTCGCTCCTGCTCTACGCGCTAGCATACAAGTAGCTCCGATTCCCCGCAATATGCATCCCGAGCGACACGCCGGCCGTAGACGCGCCCGAACTCAGGCACTGGCACGCATTTTTGGAGACCGAACCACAATTACACCGGTTTTGTACACGGACGCGGCCCGCTACCCAGAGAGGCGGGCCATGTGTTTAGCTGTAACTGACAATACAGACGCGCTTAGGGTGTGTGCCACAGTTCTAACAACGCACAGCTGCTCAGCAGAGGAAGGGCCAATAGCCCTGGCCATTGTCCATGCCTCGACCCTCTCCGCACAAGACACCCCCATCACCATAGTGACAGACTCTCAGGCTGCCTGCCGGGCCTTCGCGCAAGGACTCGTGACTGCACATACACATCGAATTCTCTCCTCTGCCCCCCCTCCCACGTTACACAGGGTGCGTATCGTCTGGACTCCTGGACACGCCTCTCTCCATGGTAATGAACGCGTTAATGCGGTAGCCCGAGGTCTGACTGGCCGGGCACCATCGGAAGAGCTGTCCAACCCAGACGACGCACCGCCAGAGCCCCTACAGTACACTGAGACGCTCGAGTACTACCGACAAAGTCGCCATAACTTGCCCCTCCTCATCCTTCGCTTAATAGAGCAGATGCCGCTGTCTGGCGGCAACTGCAGACCAATTCATTTCCTTGCCTCCACATGCTACATATCTTTCATCCCACCCTGTACCCTTCCTATTGTTCCCACTGTGGGGCCAAACCCACGGTGTATCACTCCATATGGGAATGCCCTAACCCTTCAGGTGTTCCTCCTATACCCAACCCTACCCTTTCCTCTTGGGAGTCTGCGCTGCTCAGCACAAGCCAGCAGGAACAGCAACGGCTGATCCAGCGGGCTCGCGAAGTCGCGCATGGCAATGGAGCCCTCGACTGAGGGCCCCACTCATCGAGGAAATTTTCTACTCGCTTTATGAAATAAATGTTTATTCTCCCTCTCTCTCGCTATCTTGAGTCACCGAGTATGTGCCACTGAGTGCGCGAGGGAACAATTCTCAGCGTTCGCAGGCAGCGTTCCGCCACGATTATCGTCTGGGAGGCCACGCGCAGGCTTCTCGGAAATGCCACTTGATGGCGCAGCACCTGGCTATGATGAACATTGAACACTATTTGTTAACGTTCTGCGTGTATTTTGTACCTTTCCCTCCAATAGCACAATATTGCTGAATAATAATTGCCTTGACTGCTGGCTTTAGAGTATGGCCGCACGCACCGGCCATAGCCGTGGATGTCGCGAGCGCGGGCGTTCTTTGCTTCGAAGCTATGGCTTGGAGCTGCTTCTTTATTACCAAGATTGTGCATCCAATGACAGAACGTTATTTGCACATTCACTGTCGACTTTCTAAAGCAGACCTCTTGCTGGCTGCGCTGCGAACTGTAGGCGACTCGGGAGCCAGCATGCAAGGAGCCATGTTACAGAGAAGGCGTAATTGCACGATGCCTGCTGTTTCCAACCTGCAGTTTCCAGAGGTCTGCAGGAAGCACCAGATCTCTGTTGCCAACACTTTTCACGATGTTACTCTCGCAATTACTGGTGTTTCAGGTAGAAGAACTGGGTCAGCTTTCCTGTGACCCCAGCTGACAAAGCCAATGTGAAAGAGAAATTTTTTGTCAGTTACGGCTTTGACTAAGGTGGCCAACCTCAGTTTGCGAAAACCATTTTTAGCGGAATAACTATGGTTAGGTTTAACGGGTGACTGGATGTAACTGCGGTTAGCCTTAACTGCCGTCAAACTTAACTGCAGTTACACTACCCGTGTGACAAGGGTACTGCAGTAGTGCTGTCGTGCGGGTAGCCCAACCTTTCTAGCAACTTTCTCCCAGTTGGGGATAAGTTTAGGCGCTGTCTTTGCGATATTACTACTGCTGCCTTTACTTCCTCGTAGGCGTTGTAGACCACCAGTGCACTTAGATTTGCCATGAAGGCGCCCATTGGGAGCTCGATGGCGACTTTGTAGGCCACTCGTTTAAGCGCGTCTATCTGCTCCAGTTCCGTTTTACACAACTCCTAGTAAGGGAGGCTGTATGTAATGCGGCTGATGAAGGCGTGAACAAGTCAGAAAGCTTCAGCCTTCCAAAGCCGTTGCAATGCTTCGTTCATCATCATCATCATCATCAGCCTGGTTACGCCCACTGCAGGGCAAAGGCCTCTCCCATACTTCTCCAACTGCCCCGGTCATGTGCTAATTGTGGCCATGTTGACCCTCCAAACTTCCTAATCTCATCTGCCCACATAACTTTCTGTCGCCCCCTGCTACGCTTCCCTTCCCTCGGAATCCAGTCCGTAACCCTTAATGACCATCGGTTATCTTCCCTCCTCATTACATGTCCTGCCCATGCCCATTTCTTTTTCTTGATTTCAACTAAGATGTCATTAACGCGCGTTTGTTCCCTCACCCAATCTGCTCTTTTCTTATCCCTTAATGTTACACCTATCATTCTTCTTTCCATAGCCCGTTGCGTCATCCTCAGTTTAAGTAGAACCCTTCTCGTAAGCCTCCAGGTTTCTGCCCCGTACGTGAGTACTGGTAAGACACAGCTGTTATAAACTTTTCTCTTGAGGGATAATGGCAACCTGCTGTTCATGATCTCAGAATGCCTGCCAAACGCACCCCAGCCTATTCTTATTCTTCTGATTATTTCACTCTCGTGATCCGGATCAGCAGTCACTACCTGTCCTAAGTATATGTATTCCCTTACCACTTCCAGTGCCTCGCTACCTATCGTAAACTGCTGTTCCCTTCCGAGACTGTTAAACATTACTTTAGTTTTCTGCAGATTAATTTTTAGTCCCACCCTTCTGCTCTGCCTCTCCAGGTCAGTGAGCATGCATTGCAGTTGGTCCCCTGAGTTACTAAGCAAGGCAATATCATCAGCGAAGCGCAAGTTACTAAGGTATTCTCCATTTACTCTTATCCCCAATTCTTCCCAATCCAGTGCAGCGGTGGCGCAGAGGTAGAACACCCGCCTCGCGTGCAAGAGGTCCGTGGTTCGAATCCCGGTGCCGCGCAATTTTCCACCGGATTAAAAAAAAATCCGCGTGTTGATAAAATTGCATAAAACAGGCCTGGAGTGTGGCCTGATCCCGGTGACCAGAACCGGTAACGCACTCCCTCACCAGAGCAGGATTGGCCACCCTGGTGCAGTACTTGGCCACAACCTCCTATATGAATACAACAATCAAACCCCGGCCCTCAGTCCCCAGCAGCTGCGAAGCAACTGACCACGGCGACGGTCAGACCTGCGACGCTGCAGAGGGTGCTAAGAATCCCTGGCTCCGTACAGGCCGCCATTGGAATAATGCTTCGTTAGTCTTGGTATAATTCTAGAGATTTGCGCGTCTGTTACATTGAAGCCGAATGCCGAGTACGTGCATTTTTTATGCCTCTTTGAGCCCTTCTCCGTCAAAACACAGCGAAAATTCTGGCTTACAATTCGGGGCGAGGATTTACGGAGTCGCCATCTGTCGGAAGCGCCGCCCTTGCGTAGTAAGAGGGATCACGCGGCGCGCTCCTCATAGGCTTGGCTTACGACGCTCAATAAAAACACCACGTGGCAGCCCTCCTAGACATTGATGTAGGTACTCTAAAAACGAGGGGTGTTCTTTTTTTACTGTCGATATAATGATCTTGGACAAACTTAAAGCACAGAATCGCTTACAGACGCTATCTCCTTACCGAATACGTAGAGCGAACGCCACTACGCACGGTCACCGCGAAGCAGTCTTCCGAACCGGCTTCTTTCGTAAAAGATAGGCAAACGCTGAAAGTAAACTATGCGAATTATGTTCTTATAGTAGGCTGTCTGTATAAACAAATGGGGCATAAGAGAATGAAGCCTCAATGCGGCGATCGCACGGCTTCGCAGAGACCGACTGCGCGTCTGCATGCATGTCCGCAGACAATGTCTTGCTTTCGCTGTGAGGGCCTTTTCGCACCGTGTGTGTGTGTGTGCCGTGAGCTTTAAGCCGCAGCATATGAGCATTTGACAGTACACTAGCAACCATTCTTGCGTGGACGCTATCAGAACTGTCTAAAAATAATTTCGTTATAGAGACTCCAACGCCTACGGCGCCGTCGCGACGATTCGATCGTTTTTTGTCTTCTATATTCTTGGACATTTCAATATTATTTCTCAAGTTGCGTCGCACTGTATGTTAATCGGTCTTCTCAGCGTGCGATTTCCATCTGCTTCTTTTTTTTAATCCAGTGCATTAATTCTTAACACAAACATGACCATGTGTCATGTCTTTCTTTAATGTGCGTCTTACCGCTCCCTTTCCGTTCCAGTGAACTTGCCAGTATCTAGCATCAACAAGTTCATAGACCAAACCGTCCTGACATTAGCCGGGCAGCGGGTGCGGGCGAGCGTCTCAGTGCTCGTTTTCTGCTACTCACCGAACATCGCGCAGTCTCGGCGCCGTAGCAGAAATCTTCCTCGCGTGTGTGCTTGCTGCATACCCGAGTTGTAGCCGATGGCTGTCTGCCGGTTCTAAATTTTGCCAGCCAAGCCTCACGCAGCTCCTTGCCCTGCGGCTACGTGTGAATAAGGCTGACAGCGGACTCCGTTGCGTACGTCCGGCACTGTAGCACCGAGCACTAGCCTACCATGCTGCACGCCTCCAAAGGCAGCCACTACCTTTTATAGTAGTTTCAGATGTTGTCAAGTTGACACCCCAAGGCGGCAAAGCGTCACCACTTAATCAGAACCATGGCGCAGGTGGGACTTTAAACTTCCGTTTTCAGCTCGCTTCGGCGCTTCCGAAGCAGCCGACGCGGCCACTGTGTCCACGTGATCGCTCATGCCACGTCACGTCGACGGTGGTGCCAGCTTTTCCAGTGGTGGAGCTTGCCGCCAGTACCCTCTGCCGTGAATTATGATGAATTCAGACTTCTCCGGCGCACAAGCGATATTGCCCCGTGTGGCACGCTTTCTTTGTGCCCAAGGGATCCTTCGGTTACCCAAAGCGTGATGTGTCATCTGCACATAGCGCGAATGTTAGGTTGAGGTATCACGTTTAGCAAGCCTGCTAATACCCACATTGAAGAGGAAAAAGGATAGTATTTACTCCAATGGGGGTTCCACGATTGGTCATTTTGAGAGTTTCAGGTTGGACTTCTAGACCTGTTATGGCTGTTCGGCGCGTTAGCAAGTAGCGAATGTAGTATGTTTTTCTCTTCATGCCGTACCGATTAGTTCTTGCAGCGTTTCGTCGTGTGCCATGGTGTCGAAGACGCTCTTCAAACCTAGTGCCACCACTACGTGTCCTGTCCTTGTTAGGATGTTGTTGATCTCCTCGTTATGCATTCTCAGAAATATGTCTCGCGTGTATAAATGATTGCTAAAACCGTACATGTTGTCAAATAGGTAGTGGTGTTCTTCTAGGTGCTTAGTTGATCTATACTCCATTTTACGCATAGCAGTCAACGCTGTGGAGGCTAGAGAGACTTCTTGCAGTGGCTTCGTTCGCACTTGGATATAGTTCCATGTTCTTTAGTGCAATTGTGCGCTTTTTTATACAGACTCATTATTAAATGAAACAATTTTTATTCCTTAGGAACAAACAGACTGTGGTATACAGCTGTTTCACAGTGCAGCTGTTCGATGCTCCCTGGGTTTCTCTTGACGTGCGCAGCATCGCCGAGCTGTGGGAGAGAGAGCTAAGAGAGTAAAAGCAGCGTATAAAAATAGCATCGCGCAGCATAGCGACGCGGCGAGGGTGGGCGGAGCCTAGTGGAAGAGAAGGAGCGGCGCGCACGCGAGCGAAGAACGCGGCTCGGATGCGTGCCCTCTCCTGTGGCGCGCGAGGCAGGGAGGTCAGGCCAGCATCCAACCTGCTCCAAGCAACCTCTCAACGGGCTGTTTCAGGCTATGCGCCATGCGGTGGCAGCAGCTCTCCTGCACTGCGTCCGGAGGGCGTCGAACCGCTACACCACTCTTGATCAGTTTAGACTGATTAGAATCATACGGAATGCATTAGTGCTTTTCGAGTGGTTGCTTACAGCAGGTTTCCCTCACTCGGTCATTAGGGTAGTTGCTAAAGCCAGATTGCGGAAATGGCCAGAAAGGTAGGTGTGTTAATGAGCGCCTGCAAGAACATAACAGATCCTTAAGCGGGGACCAGTGAAGCAAATTTACCCGTTGATTACCGCGGCTGCAAAAATGCAAAAAAGCTGCGGCATTGTTTGGTCGTTTGACCATTTTAGGGTAAGGTAAGACTAGATAGGAACGGGAAATCTTAGAAGCTTTTCACATTGGAAATGAGAAAGAAAATTATCTGAGTGATACGTCTTTGTGTTTAACTAACAAGGAACCTGC
The DNA here is from genome assembly GCF_023375885.2 of Dermacentor andersoni. Lineage (NCBI taxonomy): Eukaryota > Metazoa > Arthropoda > Arachnida > Ixodida > Ixodidae > Dermacentor > Dermacentor andersoni. Next base: position 215,713,467 of record NC_092816.1, read on the forward strand.
TTACCTATCGGGTAGGTAAAAAATGATTTTAAAAAGTGACGTTGATGCACGGGTCTTGGGAGGAGTAGAAGTTGCGCATGCGTCAGCTGTTTTCGTGCGGCAATGTACTTTTCAAGGTGTTATGAGCCACATGTCTAGGAAGGAGTTGAAGATGCTTATGCGTTGGAGGTTATGTCCGGACAATGTAAATTCCAGTAAAGTACAGTGGAAAGTCCGACGTCCGTCCGTTTCTAACGCCTTTTCCTTGTGTGCGCATCCTTTGTGTTTCGCACGTACCCCCTTCTTCAAGGGCGTCAAATTACATTAATTTCATATTCTTGGGCCTGATATTGTTGTGCAGTTTCTGGCTCATAAAACTTAAAATTAAAGGCATACGCTGTGAATAAAATGTTTCACGATCGTTCTTTGCCGGTTGCAATTGTCAATAGTTCTGAATAATAATGCACTGAAGACTCTAAAACCTGCTGAGAGGAAACTTTCGCATTTCAGTAATGCAGCACCCATCTTCTCATACTGAAGAATCCATACGGACCACCACGCCGACGATGACGGCGATAGTTGGCTGGTAGTGTCCACATAATTGCTGTCGCAGTAATAAGATATTAAAAGAACATCCAGCTGTACGAGTTGGTTCACTGCAGGTTTAACAGAAGCCCATATATTAGACGTGACAGTGAAATACAAGTTATACACACGCTATCGGACTGTGTCGTCAAAGGCGTTTTGATAACCTGCAAATAATGTTGCTAGTCGCACGTTTAGCCATTTCATATAATATGTATGATATAAACCTAAAAACGCACAGGCAATATCAGCCCGGTGCACTGTAGGTCAATCGTACGGTTCGATCGTGACGTTGAACCCCATATTTCGACTCGGCATCTCAGGCTATTAGAAGCAAAGATGCCGGCAATTTTGGTGAGTTCGTTTTGCGGCTTCGCGCAGCCCTCATCTTTTCGTGATCCAGGCGACGCATCAGCTTCACTCGGACCATCACCGTTCGTGCCCGGCACCACTCGTATTCAATGGAAAGAAAAGGCCAAAGGATTTGAAGGACGTGGTGAGTTCTCATCCCAGCTTTCGGAGTAAAAGCGAAACCAACAGAATACTACCGCACCTGCATGGCAAATCCTTGGCGGCTGACTGTAGATTCTGACCAATAAGTGACGCCTCCTGTCTTAGGTGTTCGCTGGCAGGACCCGCGTGACGTAAATTCTAAAATGGTCAGTGTACTCGCAATGTAGAACTGTAAAATAAAAAAACTTTTCACCAATCCACGGTGTGAAAGTGGTTGGACAGCTAAGCTGTAAACGACAACTATAACAAGCACCAGTTGCGATGTAGGTTGAAATTACTCACGTGGCCAGATTCACATGCACCTTACATAATTTTAAGCCTAAGGTGTTTCGGCCGTCTTAGATTTGGCTTGCTTCGCTACTTCGTGCAACTACAAAGAATGGACCAAAGAGAAATTCGCCGCGCTACACGCTGCTTTTCAGGAGTCCTCACTCTATGTGGTCTTCCCATAGCATTTTCACAACACAAATCAGTTGCTAGGTAGATTCTGTTTTGTACGTACGGAGATGTAGTTACGTCACTCCCATCTTCGTATGCTATAGTCAAGCTGCCGTCCCCACGACAGCTTCCGAAACGTTAATATTGACCGGGAAACGTATGTCGGCAGCGCTACGTGTTTCGCATTGCATGTAGGCGCAGTAGCACCTTATCATCAAATATGAGGTTCGGATGCTTGTTTTGAGCTTGTTGTTTTTTGAAACCTAGGCTCTTCCGTATGTTGTGTGCGTGATTCCAAACAATTTACGCACTGTTCCCTTCACTTTGCTGCGTGCTTGTAGACTCTGCCTTAGGGGGTGTGAGTCATTGCATTTGGGTGTGTGAATCATAAATGATGATCATTTTCTGTCGACGTTACGCCACAAGAGAATCCCGTGAGCCTAGCCATAGACAGCTTCGCTGTAAAAAAAACTGTTAATGTATGCATATGTATTAAAGAGACTAACAACTGCCAAAACATGTTGTGAAACCTTGATAGAAATGAAATTACCCTGATAAATAGTGATAGAATCCAGCACGCTGTTCGGGATTTAAGTAGGAATTAAAATTTTAAATTGAGAAAGAAACTCTCAAGAACCAGTAAGTGGCGAGACCTGGCAGTGAAATCTTGGTGCTTCGAATGTATTCCATGACATTACTGTACGTAACTCAACTGTTATTGGGTACAGCATATTTATTGCCTAAAATTGCAGTTTGTATATTATTAGACACTCGCGCTTTATTCAGTGCTTTGGAAACCAAAACGCGTGCGTGGCTACGGCAACACGCTGAACTCCGTATCACGTGTAAAGGCGTCATTTCGCTTTCGATCCGATTGGTTTTGTTTTGACTGCCTAAATACCAATGAATTTGAACAGGAAACCACGAAAACACGTAGCTCTTATCGCATAAATAATTTAACCATTCACAAAACATGAATCGCAGGAGAGTCGACTTAATAAGCTAAATCACACCTTATTAGATCTACGGCCACGCTTGTCCTCTCCCTCACTAATGGCGGAGTATAATCGATATCGCGCTCACCTATCACCGTTTTCAGCATGCCTCCAGTGAACGATTACACCCTCATTGCAGGTTGAAAAATTCTGATAGAAAATATTCCAAAGTGTTTTCCGCGTTCGCACTTCACGGTTAGAAACTCGGGCCGGTAAGCTTCCATTGCACTAAAAAAATGAGTACCATGAAGTTGGTTGTCATTCCCTTTAAGGACTGTATTAACATACCTTCCAACCTGCTAAACCTTTAAATTCGCAATAACACTCAGGGACATAGAGGTGAGAGGGGGACGAGGGTGGGTTGGGGGAGAGAGCAGCACGCATTTTGGTTTAAATTTACCTTGAGCTTACAAATTTTGTACCCGGATACATAGTCCTTTTAGTTCGCAATATTTACGTTCAGAAGGATAACGACAATTATTAGCAGTAATATAAGGAGCAGCAAGCTAGTCGCACCAGGCATAGAGCTTCATACAGTGATCACTAGAGGGAACTCTGGCGCTAGTGTCTACGGGAGCTGGAGCGGTTCAGGCAGTATTATCGGGCGTATACCGATCTTGCTAAGCTCCATCCTTCTGGCTTCAAACCGGCTTCGTGACTTTGCAAACTCGTCATTTTCAACACAGAAACGCGTAATAATTACTTAAATAAACATTATAATTGACCGAAAGCAAATTCTAACAAAGGCTCTCTAGCACAGAAGTCCGATATTCAAACCATTACGCCATGGATGCATGCATTCACAGGTGACATAAAGCACCCCTATGAATTTATCCCACGCAAGTCAGTGCCTTGAGACGCTTGGTGCGTTTTGATTTGGCCATCTCGACAAGTTGAACCCTTGCTTAATAGTGATTGTGCAAACTCACAGCGTCTTCGGCTCTTCAAAAAGTATATATTGCTCCAAAATTTAAGAACTTAAAGGCATACAGAGCATAATAAACAAAGCCACAAGAACATGTGGATTTAGAAGCACGAAGATCGGACAAATCCATGTTACTCCCATCATTCCCATGATGGCTGAACGATTGGAGCGCCAGAGTTCCCGCTAGTAATTATTGTAGGAAACTATGGCAGCAGTGGCTTAGAATCGATACAGTGTTTTCAGACCAGAGTGAGCTTTTCTGCAGCTTTTCTTTTGCCTGTTTCGACGGCTTCAAAAAGTGCCTGAATAAGCTTGCTCGAAGAACATAGCCTTCTTTTTAGCGCCTTGCATTGTCACAAACGTGCGGCCAAGGTCCCACTGCATTTTCTTCCTTGTATGCATTTTTCTTCCTTGACTCTTGCTTGCCCTGTTCGTTGACGTATTACATTTTCGCGAACAAAAGCTATTTATCGTAAATTTTCACGCAATATTCTTAACATTGAAGAATGAGTCTGAATTTGTAAACGTTACGATGAATTCGGAAGGGTTGGCAGTTACTGTATTAATGAACTAAATCCGTAATCAGCTTTGACGCACAAATCTGGTGTGTTTAGGGCACCTTTCCTGGAAATATTTTTCAAGTATTTCAACTCCATGCTTGTGAGATGGAAAGACCAGGTGTTCATATACAATTAGGATATTGATACCGCTACTCCGCTTGCCAATTCACACCTGTGACTGGTGCCGACACGTTCGTACACGCGGAGCCAGTCAATGAATAGCTGCAGGCTGTTCCAACCTGGACGTGATCGCGTTATAGCTTATGCCAGGCGACTTCTATCACCCGCCGAGTTCAATTATTCAATCACAAAGCGTGAGTGTCTCGCCCTTGTGTGGCAATTTGCAAGGCTTCGTCCATACTTCTACGTACGCCCATTCTGTCTCATCACTGATCCCCGCATTCTGTTGACTATCCTTGCTCAAGGACTCCACTGGGCGACTCGCTGATTGTGCTTTACGCCTGCAACAATATACCCTCTCCGTCGTATATACAACAGATTGTTTTTCCCGCTACCCCGTGGAGGAACCGGCAGATGCGTACGCTATCGTTACGTCACGATCCTTCGTTACGAGCCCTCAACGTCCAGCTAGAATCAAGGCCTGGTGACGCCTCTCTCCGGACGCCTCTTTCCGAATTTCTCCTAAAGGGGGGGACATTACACCGCCGTAATTTTAATCCCCACGGCCCTGACCTTCTGCTCGTCATCCCATCTCACCTAAGTTTGACTGTCTTCTGCCAACTTCACGATGCACCTTTGGCTGGGCACTTGGGTGTCTCATGCACATAGGAACATGTACGCCGTCGCTTCTTTTGGCCAGATCTCACCCACTCCGGGCGGCGTTACGTTGCCCCGTGTGAGCCCTGTCAGCGCGAGAAGAAGCCCGCCGCGCTTCCAAGTGGATGTATCCAGCCAACCGACATCCTGCCCGAAACCTTTTTCCAAGTTGTTCTAGAACTTCTTGGGCCTCTCTCGGGCTCGGGAAACAAATGGGTTGCCGTCGCTACCGATTACGCTATGCGGTACGCCATCACAAGAGCTCTACTGAGAAGTTGCGCTACTCACGTAGCTGACTTTCTACTGTATGACATCGTTTTAGTGCACGGCGTTCCGCGTCCCTTACGAATTAACCGCGGCCGTAGCTTTCGGCAGTCGTCGCAGTCATGCTCCTGCTACTGCTCCTGCTCGATAAAGCCCGAATTCAGCACGTTCTGTCGCCTACAGACCAACGGCCTCACGGAGCGCCTCAACCGGACCATCACCGACACAATTTCGAAGTGCGTTGCGGCCAACCACCACAACTGGATCTTCATTTACCATATGTGATGTTCGCGTACAATTCATCGCGTCACGACACGGCCGGCTAGGCTATTCACCACTCTATCTGTTATCCAGCCGAGAAGCCACGTTTCCATTGGACACCTTGCTGCCCTCGCCCGCAAGTTTCGTCGCTGAATACGCCCGCGACATGAGCGCACGCGTCGACAACGTGCCGCAGCTTGCGCGCACCCATCTAGATGCCTTGCAGGAGACTCAGAGACGCCTCTACGATTGCCACCATCGCGACGTTCACTTTTCTTCTGGTTCTCTAGTGCTTCTCTGGCCACCCATGCGCCGTGTGGGCCTTTCAAAAAACTGATGTCCCATTATACTGGTCCATACCGTGTGCTACCCTCGCCAACCCTTCAGCATCGTCCACAGCTGCAAGTGACGTCCTTCACGTAGCAATACTAAAGCCCTTCCAAACATATTTCACTACGGATGTGTAGCTCAAGCACCGAGACGGTACTTCTACTGCCTGGAGGATGACACGGAACAGTCGCCACAGTGTGGCGGCACTAAAGAAGAGGAAGGCGTTGTGTTCCCGATTACTTTAGGGCCACCAACTTGGCCACCGTTGGTCTACGTGTAAAAATATTGTAAATAGCATTGTGTATCAGTTACACGTAACAACATATTGTCACGGCTCACTGGAGACAAGAGCGGAGAGCGGTATTTATTCGAGAGAGTTCGGGCAAGCGCTCAGTCCAGACTTCTTCTCTAGCGCCTCGCTTGCACAGACGAGGTCGTCGTCTTTATCGTCAGCGTGGTTGGGCACAGATGGTGTCGCGGCATTTGCCCCCCTCCAGAAGGAGCATCGTCCCGATGCTCGGCGGGTAGCATCCGGTGTCCAGCAAACCACAAAGTGTCCATGTCATTCAGAAAAATAAGGTTTCATGCGCACCACGTGCACAGTCTCAGGCAGGTCGTGACGGCGCCTCGAGCAAGATGGGCTGTCAGGAACGACTTCATAGTTGACGTCGCTAAGGCGTCGTAGAACCTTGTACGGCCCGAAGTATCGGCGCAGAAGTTTCTCCGCGAGGCCTCGGCGGCGTACTGGAGCCCAAACCCAGACTCTCTGGCCGGGCTGGTAGACGACACATCGATGGTGTTGATTGTAACGTCGGGCATCACGGTCTTGCTGGCTGGCTATGCGAACGCGCGCGAGCTGTCTTGCTTCTTCGGCGCGCTCTGTAAAATCTGTGGCGTCAGTCTCGGAATCGCTGGAATCATGAGGAAGCATAGCATCCAGCATTGTAGTTACTTCTCGACCGTGGAGGAGTCTGAATGACGTCATTCTTGTTGTTTCTTGCCGAGCCGTATTATAAGCAAACGTTACATAGGGTAATATTTGGTCCCAGTTCTTGTGTTCCACATCGACATACATGCACAGCATGTCTGCGAGAGTCCTGTTGAGGCGCTCCGTAAGTCCATTGCTTTGCGGGTGATAGGCTGTCGTCCTTCTGTGTGCCGTACCACTGGGGGTGAGTACAGTTCGCAAAAGTTCAGCCGTGAACGCGGTTCCCCTGTCGATTACGATGACCGCTGGAGAACCGTGCCTCAGGACAACGTTTTCGATGAAGAACTGTGCGGCCTCGGCTGCTGTGCTGCTAGGAAGTGCCTTGGTTTCAGCATATCGCGTGAGGTAATCTGTCGCAACTATGATCCATTTATTTCCGGCAGAAGATATTGGGAATGGGCCCAAAACGTCCATCCCAATTTGTGTAAACGGTGTTTCCGGTACTGGAACGGGATGTAATAATACGGCAGGTTTCGTAGGTGGCCCGTTTCGTCACTGACAGTCAAGGCACGTTCCAACGTAGTGCTTCACCTGTGCTGCGAGCCGTGGCCAGTAATACTTCTCTTTGATCCGTGCTAATGTTCTTGTGTAGCCGCTACACCATCTGTGCCCAACCACGCTGACGATAAAGACGACGACCTCGTCTGTTCAAGCGAGGCGCTAGAGAAGAAGCCTGGACTGAGCGCTTGCCCTAACTTTCTGGAATAAATACCGCTCTCCGCTCTTGTCTCCAGTGAGCCATGACACTGGTGGACGTGCTGGGTATCGCATCATCACCTAATGATAGGGACGACTCCTGCGAGTAGCCCTGCGTCGAGCCCTTCAAGACATCATCCACGCGTCGAGACACCTGTGCACCGCGCAAGCCGCCGCCTGCAAGGTCTGTGCCCGGAATTCGGCCTCTTCCAAGGAACTTTGCCAGCGACCTCACCGACTCAGGAAATGGCGCTTGCAAGTCCAACACAGGTGACCATTCAAAACAATCTAGTCCCCACTAGCTTCCACGGTGACACGTATGAAGACGCCGAAGACTGGCTGGACCAGTACGAACGCGTAGCTAAGGTCAATCAGTGGCGTCCGCACCAGAAGCTTTCCAATGTGTACTTCGCTCTTGAAGGTAGCGCAAGGACGTGGTTCCAAAACCGCGAGGCACATTTGACAACGTGGGACGAATTTTGCCGTCGGCTACTTGACACCTTCGGAAGCACTCATCGCCGCGATAATGCACAACGCCTTCTCCAGTTGCGCATTCAGAAGCCCAACGAAAGTGTTTCGATGTTTGCCGAGGACATGTCTCGGTTGTTTCGCCGCGCGGATCCCAACATGCCTGATTCGAAAAAGCTGAGCCATCTCATGCGCGGCGTCAAAGAACAGCTATTCGCTGGTCTTGTGCGTAACCCGCCTACAACAGTAGAAGAGTTCATTAAGGAAGCCACAGCAATCGAGTGGGCGCTGCAGCAGCGTTGCCGGCAATACGAACGCCTGACTAACGATGCGCCTGCAGGAGCCGCAGTACTGACAGTGACAGACGAGACCTCGCTGCGTGAACTAATAAGAGGCATTGTGCGCGAGGACATTGCGAAGCAAACTGTGACACCGAAGGAGTTAACTGTTGCTTCGGTCGCTGAAGTTGTCCGCCAAGAAATCCGACAAGCATTTGCATCACCTGAGCCACTCCCTGAACCTTGTCCCGAGCCAAGCTTCGAGCCGCGCGCATACAGCTACGCAGACGCTGTTCGTCGCCCGGTTTCTACCGGGCCAGTACAGCAGTACCACCAGCGGCCACCCATTGCTGCCTGGATACAGAGAGAGCATTTCAGGCCACCCCAGCTTCACAGGACCGACGTATGGCGCACCGCTGATCGCCGACCATTGTGTTTTCAATGTGGCAAACCGCATTGGTGAGTTCGCCACATTTATCGTTTTTGCCCTCATCGCCAGGGTGGCACCCAGGAAATGTCACCTGCCACACCGCGACAGTTTCCAGAGAGACATCGACGCTTCGACGACAGTGTCACTCGGGAACAAGGCAGCTCAGCTAATCTCCGGTCGCGCTCGCCGTCTCCGTTGCGTTATCCTTCGCCGAACCGTCGCAGTTTCGCCGACGCGGTCAGAGGCCGCTCTCCAAGCCCACGGCGGGGAAACTGAAATCGGCGACCTCCGGGGGGAAGGTTGCAAGTCGTCGAACCGCCGAAAGACCCCCAACATTACAGAGAAACGAGCAGAGCAACCCGGAGAAACGGAACGCCGACGAATTTGTGAGTGCCGACCTACTCTTAACGATTGATGGGCACGACGTGACAGCTTTAGTTGATACTGGCGCAGACTTTTCGATAATGAGTGAGCAGTTGGCAGACCGGCTTAACAAAGTCAAAATGCAATGGACGGGCTGTTATATTCGAAATGCCGGGGGCGAGATAATGACACCTATAGGAAAATGTACTGCACGACTCCAGATAGGAAATACAGCTTTTGTCGCCAGTTTTATTATCTTAAAAGAGTGCTGCAGATCCCTCATCCTTGGAATGGACTTCTTGCGGGAGTACGGCGCCGCGGTTAACATACGGACCGGCGAGATAACCTTGTCAACTAGTACAGACACGAGCCAAGACGAAGAGCGCCAACGTACATCGTTACGTGTCGCCGACGACGTCTGTATACCACCACTATCATGGAGTCTTGTCTCCGTCAGTTGCGGAGAACAATTTAACAAAGACGGTGTAGCCGAACAACTAACTGCACTTCTGTTCCATCAAGGTGTTGCCATCGCTCGCGGTATCGTTAGCCTAATCGGTGGTCGCACAGATGGTGTCGCGGCAATATTCATCGGCGCTAAGCTTGCTTATGTCTTGGCATTAGGGCCTCAGCATCATCGTTTAAAGCGCCGGTGCTGCTGTAGTTTCACGTCGAAACTTTGACCTCCTTACACCGCTTCGCCTCTGCAGCACCCGCAGGGCTTGCAACAAACCTTCATATTGCGCGGGAGCGGAGGCATTTTTTTCCATTTCTTCTTAATTTAGCAACGTTCTTCCTTGTAGTTTGCAACCACTAGCTGTCGCATTAACGGTGAAGAAGCTGGTCTGGAACCCTCGGCACAGTTCAATTCAGCGCTCGTAGGGCCCGGCGGCATACTTCGATCCAAGAACGTGGGTTTGTTTTGGTCAGTATCAGTGTCAGTGTATACATTTGTAATTGGGCACTATACTGCACTGTCTGAAGTTTTACAGCGTGAGAAGTCCGCAGTGGTGGCGTCGCGCGTTAAGTTATAGCGAAATCTTTGCGTTCACGATGGACGGGCTTATGGTTCGTCTCACTGGCCTTTGACGCTGCTAAAAAATAAGAAAACGCCATTCGCATGACTTACTTTCTTTATTACAATATAAATTATACAATCCAGGAGCAATTTCGCCGTCAACGTCGCCGTTATGTTTTGTATATGTTGCAAAAGAGATAACACCATGGCCATGCGCCGTGTGCGAGTGAAAGCGTGCGAGGGGCAGCTAAAGATGGTGGCGTGATCTTGCGCGTGCAAAAGCTATCTGCGATGAGGAAAGAATCTTGGTGCGCCGAGGACTGATAGCTTCGTATGCGCTGTGTTCTCGTCGCTTAGTTTGCGTTGATACGACAGGCAGCATGAAGATCAATTTGCTCGCTGCTTCTGCCGCTGTTCCTTACGCCAGCGTCGTGGAAATCTGTTTATATTTGCTTGTGCGCGCATAGCACCATGCATCTTAATTTAATAATTATGCGAATGAATATGAGTTTACACGGCCGATAAACTACAACATTTACTTCCTACAGTTTTCTACTATTTTTCTGTTGTAATCGGTGCTTCGCCTTTCGTGAGAAACTGCGACATTTTCACTGCACATCGAATAAATAATGCTTAATACGTCGTAGTAGAAGCACAGCATTAAAATCGAGCTATATTAAGGCATATTTAAAAAATATGGTGTCTGCGCAGCAATCACAACATCGCATTATTTCATTTTCTTTCTTGGCATTCCTGTTACCAAAAGCAGAGCACAAGATTCAGAAAAGCTTACGTGTGAGTCAGTGCTGAGAAATATGAGCAACAAACGATCACCCACCTGCGTCTACGGTGTATCAGCATCAAATGAATCAGAAACTAATTTCAATGTTTAGTGAAATGCCCGGTACATTTAACTTACCAAGTTTTCCTAAGCACTTTTCAGACGAACGTCGTTTTCGTTACTAGTATGGCTATAAATGCGCTATACGCTCAACAGCCTGCAGCCGACGACGCTCAGACAACGATGATCTGGTCAAAGCAAGGGAATAAAAGAGGCCAGCTCATGAGAGAGGTTTCTTTGCGTAATAAGCGAAAACCGATACCAGCAATGATTTCTCGAACATCATCGGAATGGCGGCCTATCGTATTCAAGAAATCTGAACACAGTGCCACCACTAGCCTAGTTCGTCACTCTACTGTGAACTTCCCGGTACAGCAATTGCATCATATGTCCGAAAGCGAACACAACAGTGGCAATTCATTGAAATTTATGATTTGTTAAACCTACAGTTGTTCTTGTACCTACTCGTTCCAACCCAATCCTATCCCCCCTTAACAAACATTGTAGGGATGACAAAAAGGAACAGCAGGTGTCAAATCAATGAAAAATAAGAGGAAACAAGATCAAGGTAATTCGAATACACGTCAGCGTCCATAGGTTCATTATTGAGAAGCACTACAGTAATGTCGATTATATTGAACTCGGGTAAATCAAGATATCCTTCACATCGAGCAACTTTCAAACACTACCATGGCTTACCGTCAATGCGTAGGAAAATCTACAGCCACATTTTAAAAAATCCGCCTCTGCTCAACCCTGTGAAAGTGGATTTACAGCGAAGTTGCTGCCGGCGTTATAGAAGTAGCACCACCCCAACAGACGTTAGACCACGTTAGACGCTCGGCCCCTCGCGGAAGAAGTTCCTCGAGTTTAGCAGCACGCCGCTGCTTCTGGACGTTTCTTTTCGCTCTGCCGTTCTTCGAGCTCATGCCGCTCTTCGGCAGACATGGGTATACGTGGCCACTGACTGCCACTCAGCCGCAACGCAACCACACTGCAATCCCTTGCTAGGCTGCTTCTTGAAGAGGCCCCTGCCATCTGCCATTGGGTTTGGACGATTGACCTCAATAACCCCCCTTACAGTAACCCCCCCTTACACAATGCCCCTACGGAGCCTTTAATGTATTTTAAATAAATAAATCCGCAGGCCTCCAACTGCAGGTGTGATCTGTGTAGTGGCATCAGCCCACACGCCCAACTTTTCAATTGCCGTTTGAGGTCTGTCTAAGCGGCAGCGGCCGCAAGGTGGCGGTACTGATTTTCGACAGTGTTTTCCATGATTGAAGGAACAATACAGTCACAAAAAACAAAGGACAAGAAGAGATATTCACAGCACAACAACTCGACTATCAACTGAGCTTTATTAGAAATGGCGTAGTCCCAGCAAGGTCAGCAGAGCCTGCGCAGCAGTAGCATTACTAACCCAACAGCATTGAAAAGACAAGATATCACATCTATCGTGACCGGCCTAAAAAAGCGAGTTCCTTTTCATGTAAGTGCACCGAGGCTGTACCAATGCAATCGTCACCTAATAACCTGATGCATAACGCTTTCAGAATTTCTCGCTCTTCTTTACCCTTGCCTCTATCAAGAATCGTTACATTGCTGAACAATGGGTAACAGCCACATTCATTGCAATGGCGAGTCAAGTTTTCACCGTCATCGGAACACAGGAAGAACAGGTGCACACGCAGGCGCTCATTCGCCTATGTTTGGCCTATGTTAACTCTCTCGCATGTGAAAGGGAACTTATACACCACCCGTGTGACGGATGTCATGAAACGGTTTTCGTGCTGCGCTGTGCAAACGTGCTTCTTTGCCCTGCCTCGAGGAATGCGCGACCATAGACCCGAAAGCTTGCAAGGAGGACCATACTTTAAACTTACTCTCTGCTTGGCCGTAACCTTTTTGATGTTGTGGCTCACTTTATGGACACATGGCATGACTGGCAGTTTCCTACGTTCCTTTGCCCCAACGTCTGCCAGCTTCGTACGTTCTTTCTTAAGATTCAGGAGCAGCAATGCAGCCACCCGTTTCAAAAGGGGCTGAGGAATCCCGGCGTTTCAAACGTTGGAATTTTATCTCAGAGCGACTTTTAATAGCGTGGTAACAGCTTTTTCTGAGTGCATAGCGGAAATGATTCATTGCAATCTTTCTTTTAACAATCTTTGAGGGTGCAGAACCGAATGTAAACACAGCTTTCTTGCTTCTAGGTGAAAACATCCAGCATTAATGGCCGTCGTCAAAGAAAAATAGGTGGAGGCCTAGGAACCTCACAGAATGATTGCTAGGAAGTTCATGAGTGAAATTAAGAGTGTGAAGAAGCTTTAAAAGCAGTGAAAACATCGTCTTCTGCTGCAGGCAGCGTTTCATTATTTAATAGATCTAAAAGGACTAAACAATCGTTTACATACCCAAACATTTTGCCCACACGCTTGTCTTGAAGGAAGTATTAAAGTGTCCTGCCAAATTTGACTAAAAATTCTAGCAAAGCACTGGAGCAACGCTAGATTCAATACATATTCCTTTTTCCTGAACGAGCAAGAAGCCTTTGAATTCAACAATAGTGGATGACAGATACAAGAATAACAGCTCTAGAAAGGCGTCCACCGACATACCACATGCGTTCTGGAAGTTTAAAGGACTGCAGTGATCAATAAGTTCACGCACAGCTACAGAGATCTTATCGTAAGAAATACTGCAGAAGAGGTACACAATGTCCACTGAAAAAGCCGTGTTGGCACCAGGGATACCGCTATTTAGAGACTGTGCCATCGCTGCCGATGCTAGCCAGGCTGAATGGATCCTGCACTGCGAGGGCCGTGAACTGCCGCTGATAAAACTGACTCACTAACTTTAGCCATAAACCTGTCTCCGTGGTGATCGCTCTAAGAGGGCAACCAACCTTGTAAGATTTTGCTGAAAAGAACACTTGTAGGTTGTTCCACTTGCAATTCATGGCACTTCACGAAAGTTTTTCCAAGTTGTTTTCATTCAGGAGCTTCACCACTACCGTTTTCAACCTTGGGGGCTTCCGATTCGTAGACGCTAATTTCTTCGCTATAGCAGCTATTGCCTTCTCGCCAAAATGCCTTGTCGGGAGGACCACGAAGCCGCCATCCTTGTCCTCTTGGAGGAAGCTCAGGTCATTTTCGATGAAGTGGTCTACAACACGGTTGAGTACTCGGTTCCTGTTTCCTAACTGCTTGCCATCAACCTTCAGATGAACGCCAGCCCCTTCAGACAGACAGCACTGTTTTTATCCTTGTGTGCTTTATCAGCCAGCCGGTGTACGGTGGTGAGCAGTTCATGGCTCCTTAAACTTGGTGTGAGGGTGTACTCGGGCCATTGTCAAGCAGATCATCAACAACCATGGGCACTGCCGCACCTCCCAAGTATGTAACTGAGCCTCTGTTCCTCTTTGCCTTTCCTTTTTTCGCAACTAAGCCCTCAATTGATTCCAGAACGCTTCTGTCGCCTGGCCTGCCATTAAAAATTTTTTTAGCAAAACTTGACTGAACACTTCAAGACATCCTTCCAAACAAGCGTGTATGCAACGTTTTAGGAATGTGGACCATTTTTTAGTACTTTTAGAGCTTTTAACTAATGACACTCTCCCTGCAGTGGTTGAAGTTGTTTTGACTACTTTTAAAGCTTCTTCGCCGAGTCTTAATTTTACTCATGAACTTCCTAGCAATCATTCCATTAGGTTCCTAGAACTGCAACTAGCATTTTTTGACGACGGCCATTTATGATGGGCGTTTTCACCTAGATGCAAGAAAGCTCTGTTGCCATTCGTTTCTGCACACTCAAAGATTGTTAAAAGAAGGATTGCAATGAATGGTTTCCCCAACGCACTCAAATATGAAGCTGTCACAATGCTATTAAAAGTCGCTTTGACATACAGTTCCAACGTTTGGAACCCACAGGGATCCCTCAGCCCCTTTTGAAAGTGGTGGCTGAATTGCTGCTTCAGAAGCTTAAGAAAGAACGTACGAAGCTGCCAGGCGTTGGGGCAACGGAACGTAGGAAACTCCAAGTCATGCCGTGTGTTCATAAAGTGAGCCACAACGTCAAAAAGGTTAGGGCGAAGCAGAGAGTAAATTTAGAGTTTTCTGCTCTTTGCAGGCTTTCGGGTCCTTGCAAGCTTTCGATGCAGGGGAAGAAACCACGTTTGTACTACGCAGAACGAAAACCGCTCCATGGCATGCATCGCATGGGTGGTGTATAAGTTGCCTCTCACATGCGAGGGAGTTTACATAGACCCAACCGGTCGATGTATTGATGACCGGCTGCGTGAGCACCACTCCTCCTTGGGGTCCCATGACCGTGCAAACTTGCCTCACCCTTGCAATGAATGTGGCTGTCACCCATTGTTCAGCAATGTAGAGAGAGAGAGAGAGAAAAACTTTATTGATGGTATCAAGGGGTTTAGCGGTGAGCCGTCTTGCGCTTGCTGCCTGGCTCTTCAGCACGGGTGTGCCCCTATTCCAGGGCTCCACTGAGCCTGGCCACTTCGCACGCGTGCTGCACCATTGCCCTTTGGGCGGTGAGCTCGCTGCTGGTGAGCAGGCCCTCCCATTGCTCCGCACTCGGGTTTTTATGTTTATGGAATGTGTAGTTATGCTTACATTCCCATGTTATGTGGTAAAGAGTTGGTATTTCTCCGCACCATGGGCAGGAGTTTCTGTATTGTGTCGGGTACATTTTACTTAGTATGTGTAGATTATAGAAAGTTCCGGTTTGTAGCCTTCTCCAGTCGGCTGCTTTCTGTTGTGTAAGTAGTGTGTGTGGCGGAGGATATTTGATTCTCTGCCCTCTATAGTAGTTTAATATTTCCGCACACGTCGGCTCCACCGTTGTGGGGTTCTCGAGAGGCTCTATCTGTCCAGCTCGGTACCTGATCTCGCGAACTAGACTGTCTGCTCTCACGTTCCCTTCTATCCCGGTATGGGCCGGTATCCAGAAAAGTTTGTGTTTAACTTTATTTCCAAAGGTTCTTGCTCCGAGGAGGATTCGCAGGGCCTCTTTACAGACTTTCCCCTGCATGTAATGCCTGCATGCAGCTTTGGAGTCTGTTAATATGGTTAGTGATCTGTTACATCGGTAGCCTTCGGTCGCTGCAAGCGCTATGGCGACCTCTTCCCCCTCCGCTACCGTGCAATTCCTTATGGTTGCGCAGCTGATTGTCTCTCCCATGTAGTCTACTACAGCCGTAGCTACTCTGTGTGTTCTAGTGTGCTTGTCCCACGGGTATAGCCCTGCATCCGTGTACACCGTGTTTTCCTGTGTTGCCAGGTGGCCTTCCGCGTAATCTGCCCTTGCCTGCCTTCTGGCTGCGTGTAGGTTCGCATCCATGTTGCGTGGAATTGGACTTATTCTGAGGGTTTGTCTGACGTTGTATGGGATGTCTGCCTCTCGATCTATTGCCCCTTTCGTATCGTATCCTAGTCTCTTTAGGAGCATTCTTCCTGTAGCCGACTGCCAAAGTCTCGCTATTTGTGTGTTTAGTTGCGCTTCTGCCAGCTCGCTGAACGTGTTGTGTATTCCTAGCTGCAGTAGCTTGTCGTTTGAAGTATTCCTCGGTAGGCGTAGTGCCGTTTTGTACGCCTTCCTTAGTATGGTTTCTGCTTGTTCTCTTTCTAGTTTGTTCATCAAGTGGTAAGGTAGCGAGTATGTGACTCTGCTGACCACTAAACTTTTAACCAACTTGATCGTGTCTGCCTCTTTCATGCCATGTCTTCTATTTGAAACTCTCGTAATCATCCTGCTTACTTGATCTGTCGATTTTTGGAGTAAGCTAATTGTGTGACTGCATTTTCCGCTGCTTTGCAGCCACATTTTTAGAATTCTTATCATGTTCTTTTCCGCTATAAGCTGGCCCTCTAAGTTTATTTCGATTTCGGCCTTGGTGGGGTTCTTTCCAATTCTGAGTATTTCCGATTTCTCTGTGGAGCAAGCCAGGCCTCTTGCCTTAACATAGTTTTCTACGCGGTTTGCTGCCTCTTGCAGTTTATCTTGCTTTTGTCCTAGCGTTCCTTGGTTGGCCCATATTGTGATATCGTCCGCATACATTGCATGTCGTATGCCCTCGATTTCTCCTAGTTCCCTGGCCAGGCCAAGAATCGCAATGTTAAACAGTATGGGTGAAATGACTGAGCCCTGTGGCGTACCTTTCCTTGGGGTGACAAAAGTTTCGCTTCTTATATCCCCTAGTCCTATTGTGGCCGTTCTTTTTGCTAGGAAGGCTCTCACGTAGTCATGAGTCCTCTTCCCAGAATTTATGTTTTGAAGCCCTTCCATTATTGCCGCGTGGCTGACATTATCGAAGGCTCCCTTGATGTCTAGTGCCATTATGATGTTTTCTCCTGTCTTGGGTGCTTTGCTTAGGACCTCTTCCTTAATCTGTAGGAGGACATCCTGTGTTGATAGCTTTGCTCGGAAGCCAAGCATACTGTGCGGATACAGTTCCTTGCCTTCCATGAGTTGCTGTACTCTCTTTGTGATTATTCTTTCGTATAACTTTCCCAAGCACGAGGTGAGGGAGATTGGTCTTAGGTTTTCTATCTGTAGTTTCTTTCCTGGCTTCGGGATCATTACGACCTCGGCATGTTTTCATTCCTCCGGGATCGTTCCCTCGTTCCACAATTTGTTTAAGTAGATTGTTAATTGATCTATCGCTTCCTCGCCTAGGTTGCGAATGAGGGAGTTGTTAATTTTGTCTGCTCCCGCCGCTGTGTTTTTGGTTAGGGACCCCAGAGCTGCGTTCACTTCTTCTCGTGTGATTGGCCTGTCCATATCTGCGTTTTCTTCCCCCTGGTATTCCCCTTTATATTCTTCGGGTCTTTCCTGTCCGTAGCATTTGTTTTTCAAGGCCTCCATTAGCTGCTCTTCGGTACCATCGTACTGGTGAATCAGCCTCTGGATTGCCTTGTTGCTCTCTGCCTTTGTTTTCCCTGGGCCCATTAATGCTTTCAGAATGCGCCACGTTTTGGCCGTGTTGAGCGTACCTTGTAGCGAACTGCTAAACTGTTGCCAGCTTTGCCTGGCCAGTTGCGTTGCATATTCCTCTGCTTTTGCTGTGATTTCTGCTATTTTCTTTTTGAGTTTCTTGTTAAGCTTTTGTCTTTTCCATCTTTTAGTGAGCCCACGTCTCGCTTCCCATAGCCCAAGCAGACGTTTGTCATCCATTGTTCAGCAATGTAACGATTTTTGGTAGAGGCAAGGGCAAAGAAGAGCGAGAAATCCTGGAAGCGTACTACATTACGTTATTAGGTGACGACTGCATAAGTAAAACCTCAGTGCGGTTATTTGAAAAACGATTTTTTTATGTCATGCAGGATAGATGTGATATCTTGCCTTTCAATGCTCTGTGATTAGTGATGCTGCTGTTGTGCATGCTCTGCTGGCCTTGCTGGGACTATGCCGTTTCTGAAAAAGCTCAGTTGATAGTCCAGTCGCTGTGGTGTGAAGACTTCTTTTTGACCATAGTCTTTTGTGACTGGTTTTTTCCTTCAACTATGTACCAACTGGCATGGATGTCAACGCTTTTCCATAATACCGGTTGCGACCGCAGGACACGCTGTTCGACAGATGCAACGGGTAGAACACCCACGCGCCAAAGACAGATTCAGTGTGCGCACACCTACGTCCGGCACGCACACACGTTTGTGAAAGTGCAGCATACAACCTCGTTCTTATAGGTACTCTGCCATCGCAAGTACCTTGCTGAACTAATAGATTTTTGCAAGTAAATTGCGTTAGATAATTTATAAAATACGACTTACACACAAGCTGCAGACGTGATCCGATGAAAAATCCGGACGAACTAGAGGATAACAGTTTCACTCTAAGATAGCCCGAACTCTTGATAGATGGAACTTTGAGCATGAAACGACTGAAGAAGGTGGCTTTTACATTGCATGCTGGGAGACCAAGCGGCGCGGCTTAGAGGGGGCCGCGTGGAGCGGCTGGAAACTTGCTATCACGTACTTCAGTTCTGTTTCTGATGATCCTTCCTTTTCGACAAGCTTGCCACTTAACCCTCCCTCCTGATTGCATCAGATGTCGACTGAGTTGTTCGGTAGTGCGAGGTGTTAGTGTTTTTAGCTAGTTGCTGCCCTGTTTTAACGCAATAGCTTCATCGAAATGACAGAAGCTGTCATTCTCCTTGAAGCTGAAGATAATCAACACAGTCGAATGCGGAGAGAAGTTCAATGTCACCCCAGCATGCACAATTTCTAGAAGCACGTCGAGTGCAATATTGAAGAACAAGAAAACATTAGGAATAAGGCGGACAAGAGGTATGCTGCTCTCTGGGCCCGCACAGTACGCACTGCTGCTTATGAGGATGTCGAAGTGGCTGTGAACAAGCGTCTCGTCAATTTTCGCTCGTGAAGTGTCTGTTTCTGTCTCCATTCTGGAACAGAATTTCTAAGAATTTCGCTTTCATTCTTGAGAGACCTGAATTTCACGGCGGCTCTGTTTGGCTGCAGCGCTTCATCGAGGCTCACACCATTGTCAGCCACGAATTAACTGATAAAAGCTGTGCGGTCGACGCCAGCAGCGTCAGCTAGTGGATATAGCGACTTGGAACGACATCATCACATAGTATCACCCCCGTGACACATGTAATGCTGGCGAGTCTGCTTTGTTTGCGGCAGATTCCCCTAAAGGCGCGGGCGATATATGACAAGTTACATGGAGGGAAAGCCAAGAAAGCAAAAATATCGGTACTCCATGCAACAATGTCCGTGGATTGATGAAACTGCGAGATTATTTTTATCGCAATAAGGAAAATAGTGCACCTTCTCTTCCACTGAGCTACGGATCTTAGAGAAAAGCATGGATGACTGGAGAACGGTTTGGCAAATGGCTCAAGTCCTGCGACGGCGACTTGTGAAGCCAAAGCAGAAAGATCTGCTTGGTCGTTCATAACTGCTTTGATGACCGCGGTAACTTCAGCATTGACAACATTTACCTATCTTTCGTGCTGTCGTACACAGCGTCTGTTCTACAGCAAGGCGTTTGATGCAAAGTATAATAATCCTGCACTGAAAGCAGGCTATCTAAGGTGCCGGAGAGTTAAAAACTGAAACGAAAAATTAGGGTGAGGTACAGGGTTTACGATAATTACGAAAATATATTTCTGTAAGTCCGAGCTTCCGTGCAAGATTGCGCGAAAGCGAAGAAAAGTACGAAGTAGGCTTTGTGATACGCTACTGGGTAGAGACGGAGCAAGCATCAGGCAAACCTCCACATTGGCCGAGAGCTTTAAATTGGTCTCCTGGTTGCATTTTAAATGTTGAGTGCATCATGGAGCGACATCAAAAATAAACTATTCGTAGCTGCTTTCGTCATTGTGGTCTCCGTGTTTCCGGTGAAAGATGCGCGCACTCTCCATCTGACTAAGTGGAATAACCTTCGAGGAACTTGATTTGTGGAAACAGCTGTCCAACTTTCCTGGTGGGATTTGTGATGGAATGGCAGCAACCGATTTTGTGGCAGTCGACAGCGATGTTGTTACAATCTGGAGAGTTCGCCAGTGACGACATATATGTCCGCCTCTCTAGGGATATCACAGGAGACAGTGATGGTGAGGAATCGATGAGTTCCGACCCTCCCAGGTATCCCTGTGGACTTCACTGACGGAGCGTTGCCCGCCGCTACGGCACGACTGTGGGCTCAGCTATTCGAAGTGACCCAATACTTGAAAACTGCTTGCCTAACAAAGTCTTCAAAATGAAAAAGAAAGAAAAGGTTTGGTGATGCATTTCGGATGTGTTTTATATGTTGGCCAATGCTTTAAAAGAACTTTTTGTTGGGCTAGTTGGTGCATATTACTGAATTGCTATAGCGCCAAACAGACGGCACAAGGAGAAGAGACACGGACGAGCGCTTCGTCCGAAGCGCTCGTCCGTGTCTCTTCTTCTTGTGTCGTCTGTTTGGCGCTATAGCACTGCAGTAATGCTTTAAAAGCTGTGTATCGAATTACACGATGTATCAAAAAGGTTTCTTCATTTTCATTCTTCTCTCCTTATTTTCTATGGTCAGCTCGATTCTTTCCTGTATAACTTACAAGGACAAAGCACGCAGCTATCTAGTAGACGTCAACCTTCTTGTTTGATCTAGCTAAGGCCACACTTAGTAGCCTTCTTTTGTAAGCTGCACTCTAGACCTAAATTTCTTTAAGTCAGCGGCAAGCTCAGCTAATGCTCCGTCCACATACGGCTAATAGTCACTTTCGGAAGCACTGCTGTAGCTGTGGTCTAGACATTAAATGTTCAGGCTTGTTTCAGCTTCGCAAGTGCTATAGTTAGCTCTACTTGCCATGTCTACGATTCTGGAAAGTTGAATTCTCATATTGCACATCACTACAAAAGCACAAGCAAGGCAATGACCACAATATCATTTTAACTTGGAATGTCGTTAGTGTATTTTTATGGCAAGTTAATTCGCAACCAGAAGAGCTGTTGAAAACCCTTTATTTCACGCCACGGTAATATTGCACAAATGCTTAACTCATAATCACTTAAGGATGTAATATTGAGAAGCAACGGTTTTACTCAACGCTATTATTCCAGAAGCACGAGACGGCGCGCCGACAATGAAGATGCGAAGGGATGTTGATGGTAGAGATGAGGAAGATGGCGTCCATAATATAAATGCTCACACTTATTGTCGCCGTGGACAGATGCGGCCAGCCTAGCCGCAAATTAAGCTAGCGTAGAGCGCCGTTGGAATGGCTTGAGGCGGTAAACATGCGCAATTTCTGTCCCGTGGCCTTGTCGGTCAGCAGCTGTGTCAACACGTGTAATGCGGTTGTTCACTGGGAAGGTCTGTTCTATGACCTTCTAGGGGCCGATGTATCGAGATGGACGCTTTTCGCATCAACCAGGCGTTCCCACAAGGGTCCAAAGCAATACATGGTTGTCAGGACGGTAGAAAACAACACGGTGAGTCGCAGCCTAATGACTCCTGCGGCCTTCTTTGGTTGCCTCGATGTTAGTGCTAGCACAGTGGAGACATTGGGCAAGATGAGACACAAAGTGGTAGCAAATCATTGGAGAAGCGTTGACAGCGTCAGAAAAGAAAGAAACGTTGAGGGCAGGGGTTCGATGGCGGCCACAGATCAGGAAAATCGGGGAATAGCCTGCGGTGCGCTCGACAGCGGTGAAGTAGGCAAATGTCACAAACGGGAGAATGGCATCCCCTTAATGATGGTCAGGTTGGATATACATGGACAGCACATCACTGAGCGCGCGATGGAATCGCTCTGTCAGACCATTGGTTTGAGGGTAGTAGCTGGAGGTTGTCTTGTGCACGGTGTTGCAACCTCGGAGAACTTCATCACGCGTGTTTGACAGAAATGTCTTGTCATTCAAAAGGACGCGAGGGGCACCGTGGCGTAAGTAGATAGCTTGAAGGAAGAAGGCAGCCACTTCCGAAGTAGTCTGATCGGACAGTGATAGCCTTCGCGTACGGCGTCAAGTGATCAACAGCAGTGACCATCCATCGGTTGCCGTCTGCAGTGGCTGGGGGAGCGCCGTAAAGGTCAATGCCGACGACAGCGAAGGGTTCTGCTGGACAAGGCAGTGGTTGCAGCGTCCCCGTGGGTACAATGGTAGGCCGGTAGCGGCGTCGGCAATGAGTGCACGAGGCAACAGATCGAGCTACGCTGGCTGAAAGACCTGGCCAAAAATATCGGCTGCGTATTCGCTCACGGGTTTTCTCGTAACCAGAGTGACCAGACGTCCGGCCGTCGCCAGAAGCCTGGATAACTCCAGCACGAAGAGAACGCGGTACGGCAGGACCCGACCGATGGCCCTCCGGGTGAAGAATGTAGCGGCAGCGAAGATCGTTTTCTAATTTGAATAGTTTCAGCTGTTTTCGAAGCCTCAAGTTATGTGGGATCGAAACACCAATGACCCATGATGTCCTGGCAATATGGATGGGTGCGCTGGTTAGCGGAAAACACAGAAGAGAAGCTGGATGGCATCTGGGTCCGGGAACCAATAGGTAACACTGAAGACGCGTCGTCCGTAGGCTCAAGTTGGCAAAGTGGCATAACGTGATCCAAAGATGGCGTTCATGGGCAGCGAGAAAGTGCGTCAGCGACCTGGTGCTTTCTTCCGGACCTATAAACGAAATCGAAATCATATGTTTGTAATCTTAGGATGCAGCAGCCACGGCCTGCTGGCAAGTGTTTGGTCGTTGACAACCAACATAAGGCATGATGCGGTAAGAACAGTGAAATGCCGGCCGTGGAGGTATGGCCGAAGTTTCTCCAAACCATACAACAGCCCGGCACTCCTGTTCGGTGATTGTGTACTTCTTTCCCTCGGAAGTCAAAACGCGGCTTGCGTATGCGACGACTTTCTCGCGAGAAGCGCGGTCGCGCTGTAGCAGCGCGGCGCCAATTCCTTGGCCGCTAGCGTCAGTGTGCAGCAGACCGGGTGCCTTACCATCAAAATGACAAAGGACGGGTGGTGAGATTAAGGCGCGCTTAAATTCCTGAAAAGCGCCTTCGCGCCGACCGCACCGCTGGAAGGAGCTGGTACTAGAAAGAAGTCCACGTTGTGGCGCGGCAATATCAGAAAATTCCCGGATAAAACATCGGAAGTACGAGGCGAAACCAAGAAAGCTATGCAGTTAATCGCATGAAGTGGGTGTGGAAAGTTGAGCACTGCGTAAATCTCATCAGGATTTGGTTGCGCGCCGTATGTACTTACAAGATGGCCCAGAACTTTATTCTTTGTGCTTGGGAGGCGGCACTTCTAGGCGTTTCGTTGAAGGCCAGCGCCTGCAAGGCGTGAGAACTTCGTCGAGAAGCTGCAACTGCTCGGGGAAACTCCACGAAAAGACGACAATGTCATCGAGATAACGTAGGCAGGGTTTCCACTTGAGGCCATGAAGAACAGTGATAATCATTCTTTCAAACGGGGTGGGAGCATTCCATTAGCCAAAATTAATTACGTTGAACTCGTAAAGGCCATCAGGACTAGAAAACGTGGTCTTTTCTTTGTTCGCTTCATTGGAATCTGCCAACAGCCCGGACGAAGATCTAGGCTAGGGAAATATTGCGCCCCTTGCAAAGAATCAAGTGCGTCATCGATGCGCGGCGTCGGATAGACGTCGTTGCGGGTGATCTTATTCAGCGCGTAGTAATTGACACAAAAGTACACCGATCCATCTTTCCTTTGTACTAAAACGACGGGTGATGGCCAAGAACATGCAGAGGGGCGTATGATGTTTCTCAGCATGCCGCCGACGTCCTCCTCGATGATTTGTCGCTCGGCTTAGGAGACGCGGTGGGGACGACGGCGGGGTGGGGACGACAGCGCTCAATAGTTTTGCGACAAAAGTCAGTCCAAGTAAAGACGAATCAGCGTCAAATGATGCCTGGTGCTTCGTAAGAAAATCTATAAATGCCCCAAGTATACGAAGAGCTACGTTCAAAGCTTATTGCGAAATCAAGGGCAGATTAAGTAGCAGATTTGTCCGGCCGAGGAAGAGCTGGAGAAGCATCAAAGATAAAAACGGAGAGTAGTTGAGCATCCGCACAGCAAGGGAAAGTGGTGATTTGATAGAAGAATAGTCTCTTGGGTTGTATTCACAGCGTTGATGGACGCACAGCCAACTTTGAAGCGCACCAGGCTTGAAGTGAAGGCAACCCCACGGGAAAGACAATGGCTGTATCGACTGAGAAACACATCGCCATTGGTGGCGGTGGTGGACGCGAGGGTAATAAGTTGCGCGTGGCTGGCAGGGAACACAGAATCGGCAGCTATGAAGAAAGCCAATCCTCGTTCATCGAAATCAACAGAATGGTCGATGTCGGTGGTTTGTACGTCGTGCTCACGGCAGAAAATTCAAGCAGATACCGTGGAGAGAAAGTCCCTCCTTAAAATGAGTTTGTGAGGGCACTAGAATAAGGTCGCAAACTGAACGTGGGGACGGATACCATTAATGATAACGCGTGCAGTACGTTGTGTGGAGATTCGAATAACTGCATGATAAGCTCCACGCAGGGGTGGTCCAACGTAAGGGGTCCTCAGTTTATTTCAAGAGACAGCACAAGTCCGCAGGCTAAACAGCTGTAGTATCTCCCGTGTCAACTAAAGCCAATAAACGTACACCTTCCACAGACAACTTTGACTGGCGCTAAGGAGGAATTAGTACCGTTCGCGAACCGGCCGCTTTCACTTCAAAAACTGCAATGGGTAGTTTTCTGGGGGCTGGACCCGGAGTTGAGAAACCGCGCGAAGCGGAGAAACGCAGCGTCGGAATGGTGGTGGGGAGTGCCGTCTCGAGGTACATGACCTCGGCTGCGTGTTGAAGAAGCTGGCCGGAGATGGGATCGATGAGAGTTCTAACGGATTGTCAAAGAGTCGGTTGTATGACCGAAGAAGAGAACGCGCATCGCGCCAAAAGGCAAAGTAGCCTTGTCGTTCCTCTCGTTGGCGGCGTCTGCGAAATCGTGGAGGTTTGCCCATGTATGCCGCAGTAGTGACAAGTCGGGCGCGACTGACGCCAGGCAAAGAAGTCAGGAGGATTGGGCGCTTGCCCAAGTAACGGTAAACCTGACCTTGAATCAGCACAGGCGACGTGGAGCAAGGGGATTCAATTCAATTTTTCAATTCAACTCAATTCAATTTTTTTTCCAGAAATAATAGGTCCTGGAAAGAGTCAAGAGCTAAAAGCTGTCTCGACAGCTTGACTAGGCCCATGACCCCTACTTGACTAGGCCATGACCCCTGAGATACGGGTGGCATTGCAGCAACGTGGAAGTACGAAGGCGGTGGCAGGCAAGGAGAAGTGGCTGCATGATTGGCGCGGTGCAGGGAGGCCACCTCTTCTCTAATAATGCCACGTTGGCCGCTAGCAGCAGGATGAACGTTAGAGCTGGAGGAAGGTGACAAATCGTGAACTTGTAGTTCTTCACGAATGAGAGCTCGAACGAGAGCTCAGTGCTCAACACTGCTGGTCAAGGGGTTATCGGACGAGTCGCGCTGCAAACGGATTGATTGCAATAAATTCAGGCGCTCACACATAGGCGACGTCGTGTACACTCGTGGGATTTTGCACAACACGGGCCTTGAAAGCAATAGATCCGATGCCTTTGAGAAGGAGGCGGACACGTTCAATTTCTGGCGTGGCGTTGTCGACGCAACAGCAAAGTGTGAGAACATCCTCAATGTATCAGATCTAGGACGCGCCATAACGCTGCACGCTCTCAGAGAGCTTCTTCGAAACGTCAGAGCGCACCGTAAGCGTGCCTAAAATCTGCTGAAGATGCTCTTTGGAAGAGCACCAATCAAGGAAGTCTTGCTCGTGATTCTTAAATCATCTCTAAATGACCTCTGTGATGTAGAAGGCAACGTTCTGTAATTTAGAAGCATCGCACTAGTGGTTAAAACAGCTTACTCGATCGTAGCTGTTCAGCAAGTCTTCGACATCATCGCCAGGCATGCTAGCGAACACGTCAGAATCGCACTGATGGCTGCTTACAGACCAGGAGGGTGGGGTGGCTGGCACTTGAACGGGGCCTGTGGACCCTGCAGGCTGGCCTTGGGACATGTCGGTGGGTTACCTGGCGTAGGCGGCAACCCGAACGCAGCTCCAGGAGAGGAATGTGAAGAGGTCAAAGGGATCTTAAAGCACCTACAACACTTGAGAAGGAATGATTTTACTCGACGCTTTAATTCCAAAAGCACGAGCAAGCGCGTCCAGAATGAAGATGCGAAGCGATGGTGATGGTTCTGTACAGATGAGGAAGACCACGTCCATAATATAAATGTTCACAATATATGCAGCACAACAAAATACTTTTTGCCATTACACAGCACCATAACCGAAATTGTTATCCCAAGATCCACAAAGAAATGTATTTGGGCTCTTTAGCTAATTCTCCTGCACTTTCCTTTTAAACAGCGAGCCAGCAATGGCACCAGCCTTAACCAACTTTAATGTGGGCCAAAATCAGTAATGAAACATTATTGGAGATTTTCATACAAAGTCTGACGTCTGCTACTACGAATTTTTGGGAGGAAAAGCAGCTTTTCATTATGCCCTTTACTTTTTAGAACTTAAAATACAGCTTCAACAAGTGTCGCAATTAAGTCTAAGCACGAAATAGGTGCACATAGAACATTGCAGTCCACCCATTTTGTTCAGGTATCCTCAATGATGGAGCAATATGCCTGTTAATTGCTCTCCATTTACAGGGTCAAAAAGGACCATCGCTTTGTGACACTAGTTGATCTGCATTAGCATACTATAGCATACATGCCGGCTGTGGCAGTGCACTTAATAATCATGTCTGTCTGAAATATGGCAACATATGTACCATTATATTTCCCTTGTTCCAAAGGCAATGAGTAGGTCCCACTGCATGGGCATCTTATGTGTCTGTCGACTTGCACTGGTATGAAAATGCATAGATTCATATGCAAAAACCACCAAATACAGTCAATAAATACGACTATCGCCTCAGGTACACTGCACTCTTAACGGTTGCACGCAGTATTAATGTCAGCAGAGCTGAGTGCAAGTGTGTGGAGAGTGCATTTTAAACAAGATGAAACGGCATGCAAAAAGGTTGTTTCGGGTCACTTCCTGGCATTAAACACACAACCTTTCATAGCTCATAGATGCTTAAGGGAGCAGTAAAATGCACTTTGTTTCATACATGCAAATGTGATTTTGTATAGTAGCTATGAATATGACTAATATAGTGAGTCATTCGTAAATGCAACTTTTTTGCAAATAGTTTAGGCTCTTAGTTATCAATGCAAGAAAATAAAATTGTCTTACTTAGAATGGTAATTCAAATATTTATGAAACGGGTACAGGGACCACTTGCCTTTTCGGAGAGCATCACTAAATGTAGTAGTCTCTATTTTCAAATAAAGCGAACAGCGCAGAGCAAGAACAGACTAAGACTTGGACAGAATCCCAAGCTTAATAGGCAGCAAAGAATAGTTCAGGCTGCTTTCTTTCAGAAATATTTCCAATAACCAAAAAGACATATTTTATTTAAATCATGGCAGCAAAACCTATACAATTCTCAAGAAACACATTTTGATTTGTGGTGCTTTCAGAAATTACCGGTTGGGATTTCAACTGGACTGCGCTGGTCTACGACGAAAAGCTCGCTGTGCACCCTGCAGCCAAGATTTTACTATGAGACCCGCCATTTCTGCTAGCTGAAAACGCTTGCTTTTCACAAAGGAATATCTTGTTGAAATGGTCCGCCGATAACCGGGACTCCCATGCAGAAAGTTGGCCGATGAGATCAGAGCTATGAAATTTCCTTCTTCATGCCACCACAAAGAAAGGGGCAGCTGCTTACACAAGGATTCGCGGGCTCAATGGTTTCTATTATTCTCCACATGTTAACACAAGACATCAGTAGTGACAAAACAAATAGCGTGCCAAAATTATTACTGTCTTTTACAATCGGTTAAGGCATCCAGGATAAACTAATTAGGGGAATGCTGACACAAAATTTGTTGGCCCACTTTCGTTCTTTTTAGGTGGTTGCCAACTCCACAATTATGACATGAAGCCTCAATTCGCGGAGAAGAACAAATCATGATTACATCACATTTTACGCAGCTAGTTTAATATGTACTGCGAGTAAAGTACTATTTTAATATGAAGCAAGAGACTATTACCATCACAGAAATCATAGTTGGAATTCATGCTGTGTGACTAACAACTCAAGCACGAGACAGCTGGCTCAATGTAGTAGTTGACGGTGATATAATGACTGTCACTAAAAGCCGTCAAATTGACCATTCCGATTGCGGGTTTCTTTTTGAAATGCAGAAGGACTTCCTTGTCACCCGGTCGAGTGTCGAATGATCTCTGCTTTCGCAGCATGGTCATAGAGAGAGAGAGAGAGAGAGTGTGTGTGTGTGTGTGTGTGTGTGTGTGTGTGTGTGTGTGTGTGTGTGTGTGTGTGTGTGTGTGTGTGTGTGTGTGCGCGCGTCAGTTGTCTCGTACCATGAGACCACTACATGTATTAACGACATTAATAGACTCTTGTTTCATGTATGAAACTACACTACACGCAAATTTTGGGCTATTACACTAGGAGGTAATGCACTAATTAGTAATATTTCTCTATCATTAAACAAGTAATTGACGCTCCATAGTAAACCTACTGAGTTGACAGCTATCCATTCTTGCTAGCTATAACCAGACAAAAATTTTGTAGTATACTCCGGAA
Organism: Dermacentor andersoni; assembly: GCF_023375885.2. Lineage (NCBI taxonomy): Eukaryota > Metazoa > Arthropoda > Arachnida > Ixodida > Ixodidae > Dermacentor > Dermacentor andersoni. The sequence goes on from NC_092816.1 coordinate 215,742,411, forward strand.
AAACTAAGTACTCTCTCGCCAGCACAAACAGTGACAAACAACCATATCATCATTGTTTAGGTGTCAAATTTACATTGGATATAGTAAATTTCTAAAGGGAAAGGCGATTTTTCTTACTGACAAATACCACAGCATAAAACACTTTCCTGAAGGTGACAGCATTTGAACATCGCAATTTGTCAAGCTTGAGTTCAGACTTATTGTAGCGCCCACCAAAGTCGTCGCGCGGCGACGTGGTGATATCCTACATCGACATCCTCGTGTCAAGTCCCACTCCACAAGATATGAGCCTCATCTCCAGGAACTCTTTCAACGCCATCAAGAATTTTGCTTAGCTGCCATCCCCCAGAAATACGTCTTCGGGTCTTCCGAGCTCGAGTTTCTGCGCCACCACGTCTCGGTGCTTGGAATTCGTCCGTTTCCCTCTCACGTCCAGGCTGTGAAAGACTTCCAAGCAATCCCTACCCTACGCCAGCTCCGTGAGTTCATAGGCCTAGTGAATTTCTGTCGAAGCTTTACTCTGCGCAGCGCTGAGATTTCGCACCCACTGATTTATCTTCTACGTAGAATCAAGAGCTCCTCATCCGCGACTTCCTGGTCTCCCGAAGCTCAAACTGCTCTGAGAACTCCTAAACAAGCTAGACAAGCTTAACAAGCGTCGCCGATTCGGTAGTGCTCAGCCACCCGAGAACTAACGTGCCTACTCGCACCATGGTGGATGCTTTCAGCGTAATCATCGGTACTGTTCTCCAACGGAAAATTGACTCCGTGTGGCGCCAATTGGGCTTCTTCTCTCGGAAGCTTCAAATTGCTGAGACACACAACAGCGTTTTTGGTCGTCAGCTGCTCGCCATCTATTCCACCATCCATCAATTTCACAACTTCTTGGGGGGCCAACCATTTTCTGTTAGGGTAGTATAGGAATAAACATCATTTGTTTAACTGTTATTGATGTTGGTGCCAGGGGCTAGGCTGCCAGGGGTCCATCGCCCGGCGAAAATCTTTCGAGATCCTCGGCAACAGCCCTGGCCCGCTGGACGGCCCACTCCTGGTCTTCGGGTGCCTCGCTGAGGAGGGTGGCTTGCCATCTCTCAGCGAGGCGCCCCGCTTCAAAGGGTCCTGCTGGTGTCTTCCTCCTTGTCCTTCCTAATGGCGTTGGCATTTCCAAAGCCCATGGGCCATATCGGCCCGTTCGTGCTCGCGCAATGGGCAGCCGGGCGACGGGTGCAGCGCGGGCCACAGGCGGTGCAGGTGGTAGGGGTTGCTGAAAGTGCCCGTCTGCAACCGTCTCAGGTCGACCACCTGGGACCTGTCCAGGCGCCCGTGGGGTTGTGGATATTTTCTTCGTTCTTTCCTACAGTGGCCAAGCACCTCTCTGTACGTTGCCGGAAACTCCTTGACATCGCAGTCGGCGTCCGCGTGTTCCCCAGCTCCGTCCGCCGCGATTTGTGCTGTGTTGGTAACGACAGCGGCCGCGCCAAACGGGGTGGCCGCCGCCGTCGCCGGCACTCCTCCGCTGGGGTCCCGCACAACAACGGCAGCGGCTGCCCTCTGGGTGACCGCGTCGCGGCGGGTAAGCTGCCTCGCGACGAGGTGGGCGCGCTCGTTGTGGTTGGGTGGAGTGTCGGTGCGTCTTCGGCCGTTAGCATTGTTGTCGTCATTATTGTCGCGGCTGTTGTTATTGCCAAGCTCCCCGACGTGCGTGGGGAACCGCTTGAGGGACTTGTTTGTGATCGTGCCGGATCGGAAGTCCGCGGCCCGGGCGTTGAGCATGCGTGCCACATCCGCGGACACCCAACTTTTGGTGTAGTTCCGAATCGCTGATTTGGAGTCGCTGATGATCAGGTTATCCTCCGCACCTCCGTGGAGTACCGCGAGGGCTATGGCCATCTCTTCCGCTGCTTCGGCCGACGGCAGCCTCGCTGATGCCGTGACTTGGATCGTTCCCTTTGTATCTACGACAGCCATGGAGAAGGCTGGCGCCGCCGCCGTCGGCCGGCCGTGTCGATGTTGCCGCTGTTGCTGCTTCCGTTTTTGTCGTAGTAGTAGTAGAGATGGTGGGGCTGGTAACTGCGGTTCGTCTCGCACATTCCGTTGTAGCGGCGGTGGTGGTCAGCGTCTCTCGCTGCCATCAGAGTCACCGACTAGCCGCGGGTACCTGGCTGCATCGACGAACAGGACGCCTTCTCGTCTTCCATGCTCCTCGAGGATTGCTACCGCCCTGCGTATACGTCTTTGCATGTCATGCACCGGGTGCATATTCTTCGGCATGTTTTCCGTCTGTATGGCGTCCCTGACTTCCGGTAGCAGTGATTCCTTCAGTCCACGCGCCTCGTGATATCGAATCCCGAGCGAGTCTAGAATTCGTCTTCCCGTTACGGTGCTCCACAGCCTCTCCAGCGGCGCGATTCTCTGCGCCTCGGCGATCCCCTCGAGCGTGTTGTGTACGCCCAACTCGAGGAGCCTGTGGGTTGGCGTGTACTGGGGTACTCCTAGGGCGGTCTTGAACGCCCTGCGGATCGCCACGTTCAGCTTGTCTGTTTCGCTCCTGTTCCAGTCGGCGTACGCGGCAACGTACGCTATGTGGCTCAGCGCGTACGCCTGTATCAGCCTCGTAACGTTGTGTTCCTTCATTCCTTTTTTCTTGTTCGCGACCCGCCACACGAGGTGTGTGGCGGCGCCCACTTTCTTCTGTAGTCGGGTAACCAGCTCGCGGTTAGCAGCGTTCTCTTCCAACCACAGGCGGAGCACTCGCAACTTGGACACCGTCAGTATTCGGGTCCCCTCCTTCGTCGTGACGCGGACGCCCAAACGACGGCCGTGTAGCACACCCTGCGGAAGGGGTCCTTTCTTGCGCGGCCTGTGAAGCAGGATCTCCGACTTGTCCGGTGAGCAGACGAGTCCCGTGTCTTCGACGTGCCGCTCCACTTCCCGGACGGCCCGCTGCAGTCGGTCTTGTATTTCGCCGACGCTCGTGTTCTCCGTGGTCCACACCGTCACGTCATCTGCGTATATCGTGTGATTGATGCCCTCTATCACGTCAAGACGCTCCGGCAGGCCGATCATGACGAGGTTGAAAAGCATGGGGGAGAGTACGGAGCCCTGCGGCGTTTCTCCACCACCCATTCGGACCGTTCGTGGCGGGGCCCCGTCGATCTTGACTGTCGCATCGCGCCCATTCAGGAAGCTGCTGACATATCGGTGGAACCTCGCCCTGAGATCGAGTCTGCTGATCTTGTTCAGTATGGCCACGTGCTTCACACTGTCGTAGGCGCTCTTGAGGTCTAGCCCAAGCAGGGCGCGCACGTGCGTGTTCGGAGCGTTCACGACCTGTCCCTTGATCTGGAGCATGGCGTCCTGCATGGAAAGTCTCTTCCGGAAACCGATGATGTGGGTGCCAAAGGCGTCCTGCTTCTCGAGCAGCATCGTCACCCTGTTAAGGCAGGCATGCTCCATCACTTTCCCGACGCAGAACGTGAGGAAGAGCGCCCTCATGTTTCGGACCGCGAGCGGTTTGCCCGGCTTTGGTACCAGTATAACGTCCGCGGTCTTCCACTCTTGCGGGATTCGGCCTTCCTTCCAGCACGCGTTGATGTGCTCGCAGAGCTTCTCGATGGCGTCGTCATTCAGGTTCCTCAGGATTTTGTTGGCGATCCTGTCAGGACCGGGCGCCCAGTTTGTCTTAAGTAGCTGGAGGACCGCTCTAATTTCCTGCACGGAAATCGATTATAAGCCTCCGGTCTACGTCTTCCATACGAATTTTTCCAAATACGTCGCAGGTGAACTTCGTCAACTAACCTACATATCAGAGTTCACTACAGATATTCGGCACATCAAAGGCGCCGACAACGTCGCAACTGACGTACTTTCACGCATCACCTCCATCGGCACTTCTATATCTGCTGTGGTGGGAACGTCTAGCTCAGGTGCAGATGGAAGGCCCCGAGTTACAAGCGCTGCGCTACTATCCCCGTTCCCTCTGTCTGCAACTCTTTCCACACCTATTGGTGCGACATGTAAGCGGCTCTACCTCGCCCGTTCAATCCGGCTGCCTTTCGCCGTGCGGTTTTTCAATCACTTCACATTTGCCATCCCTGCATGTGAGCCTTCCAGCGACTTATTGCACAATGGTACGTCTGGCCAAGCATTAACGCCCATGTTCGCCAATAGGCGCGCTCGTGCCTCACCAGCCAGACAGCCAAAGTGACCTGTCACACGAAGACTCCCACATGGTCCTTTTTGTCAACTATCTGTCGCTTTAACCGCGTCCATCTTGATGTCGTTAGACCGCTGCCTCCCTCTCACAAGTGCCGGTACATTCTAAGAATGATTGACCACTTCGCCGGTTGGCCCGAAGCCGTGCCCATTCTGGACATCGTTGCGGAAACGGTCCCCGAAGACTTCGTTTCAGCATGGGTTTCCCGCTTCGGCTGCTCTAGCATCATGACCACAATTGGCAGCCGGCACTTTGACTGTACCCTCTTCACTCAAGCGCCTGCTTGGCGCTAAACACTGCCGTGCCACTACATATCCCTGTGCCAACAGCATGGTTGAACGGCACTGCCACCAGCTCAAGGCTGCCCTCACAGCGCGCCTGGATAGGGACCACAGGGTGGACCACCTTCCTATTGTGCGTCTCACCCTACCCGCTGTCCTCTGTCACTGCCTTGGCTGCTCTCCGGCTGAACTCGTCTATGGTGCATCCCTGCGGCTTTATGGAGACTTGTTTGTTCCTTCGCCCTCCTCACCCCTACCGCGGCAGTACCTCCAATGCCCACAGCACTGCGATCAGCAACTGCACGCCACCCCACCTCAATCTTCTGACCACAGCATCTTTGCCATCCTGACGTTGGGTCTTCAACACACCTTTTTCTCAGACGAGACGTTCTAAACGCCCCTCTTACACCCTCCTGCAATGGATAGTGCCATGTCCTCCACACGATTCCGAAGTACGCCACCATCCTACTGAATGATCGTAAAGACGTAGTCTCATTAGACCACCTCAAACCGGCGTACCTCGAGACGCCTACCAAAGAGCTCTGTGCGGATGTCGCCGGTGTATCCGCCGAGCTGCATGTCCCCAAGACTGGGCTGTCTCAACTTTGTCGACGAGTACATTATGCCGTTCCCTGTAGTTCCACCGACGCCGCCTCGCGAGAACGCTAAGGTCGGCACTTTCGGCCGGCTGCGAAAGGCGGCGAAAATAAAGTTGGTCGTGCATGCTCGAAGCGCAAGCACAGCACGCGCAATGTTTTCGTGGAAGCCTGCTTCGCTGGTCCTCTTGGTCAGGGGCTCCGCTACGACGCTCGCTTCCTTACGCTATATTTATAACTAAATTCAGAAGCTAGAAGTTCTCAGCCAATAAATGCAAATATGGCTCACTTTCATATATTCCGAAAAATACAGTGAGAACTTGATGTAGTAAGGTTATAAAATGCATCATATTTACCTTTCAGTACAGATGATGCTCAAGCAGTTGTAAGCCTGTCTGCCACTGTTATGATATATTCTGACAGCATATTAGCTCACGTTCGTTTGTTCTAGCAGCCTCTGCATTTCAGACAACCTTGATGAGCTGATGCAGGTAGCACAAACTACTACTTAAACAGGAATAGCAAAACAATGGCACATTGGCTATCACCAGCATTAAGCTGCACTGTCTTATGTCAAGGAAAGACTCATAGCAAAGTATTCAACAAATAAACTGCACCTTGTTTTTGGCCTTGTTCCTTGCCTCAAATTCACTGCCACTTCGTTCTCACTGCAGCCAGATTAAACCGGCCTACAACATTTCAAAGTCGTATTCAATAATAGCTGTGAATTGCTTCGTCCAAAACATTCCTCTGCAGTTAGGAAAGTACAATGCTATACCAACAGCGATAGCTTACACGGAATTTCGAATGCGGCCTCCAAGTGAAGACAGGCGCTCTGAAAAAAAGAAGATTCATATTTTTGCAACAACAAAATTGGAAAAAGATGCAGACTACATTGACTTTACGCTACTCAGTCACAAAACTGTAAGAGACACAACTGTCTTGACAGCCAGATGACAGCCACAATTCAGTAAATATAGCATGAAAACCAGCTGAGGGTAAAGGTATATTCATAAAGCAATTTTTTTCAGTAATATATACGCATTCAAGCAAAACAATGCACACCAAAATAATTTAAGTTTCACGATAATTTGTGGGCAGGCTTCTCACAATTCACACAGGAACATTGAAAAGAGTCACACAGTACTAGATTTATAAACCTTGAAAGTTTTATTTAGCCAATGTGTAAAGGTGACAATTACTTTGCGCTAAGAGTAGCATGCAGTTCCCGTCAGATTCTTCAACCACTTTAAAAGTTCGATCTTCACGAAATGTTCCGTATGTATGCTTATCTCTTTCCGATCTTGTTTTACTCCCTAGAGGCTTCCCTTGAAACGGCTTCATACATATCTGCCCATCACTGTCATCATGGTACAAGAGAGGCCACAGCTGCAGGCGGCCGTTACCTTCAGCGACCGCACTTCTTTGCTGCCTGCCGTTGGTATTGTCTGCATTAGCTTTATTCCTAACAGTGGAGTGAACAGACTTTAATGAGGTAAATGTGGGGTCAAAGCAGTTTTTTCCCGATTTGGTAGGTCAACGACCGGTGTTTAGGCGACTTTCATGTGGTATTTATGTAGTTTCACTTATTTTTCGTCTGTGGTCGCAGCTTGAGCGTTATTTACGCGATCATCTTTAATTACAGTGCGTATTGAAGAATACTATATTGCAACCGAATATCGAGTCGGTAAGGAAATTACAGAGCTACCGTCGTAGCATAAAAGCCAGTACCATATTCAATTTGCATAGATGCAAAAGGGGAACAAAAATGCTGGTAACAAACCTGAAAAGAACTTCCAATCTCAAACTGGCTCCGTTATAACTGCATGAATGGAACAATCGGAAACGTTAAATGATTTTAGTGCCGGGCAAATCGTGCAACATGATTTCCGGCAAAGTAGGAACCCTTCAGTCGTACAGTGAAATCACATACCGAACCGAAATAAAGCCGTTTTCTTGCTGCCGTTCTTGAAAACAGGATCCGAAGTTCTCCACTCGAAAACTCGCATCACTTTAAGCAAGAGAACAGTACGGACAAACCGCCGCCACCGCTGCCGAAAGTTTCAAAATCTGCAAAAAAGAGCGCGAAGCGGCGCCCTTGCATGTGACGCCACTGCGTTACCGGTGCTGGTTGCTGTGCTTGAATAAAGCTGTTTAATCTTCCTTCATGCTTACGTATTTTCACTTTAAAACAACTTTATTGCACAGCTATTTTGTTGAACAGCATACATTTCATTTTTTACTTGCTCTTTATGTACATGTTATATTTCGCGCTCCATTGCGAGCTGCAAATCACAGCACGCTATCAATCTTGCGCCAGATTTGAACTGCCGTACGTGCGCGTTTCGAAATGTGCGTAGGAAATGCATGAAGAATCGTCTTCCGCGCGCTGCATTCGTGGTTCTGATTGCGCTACAAGGGGTTTCCTGTGCCCCATCAACGCAACTATCTCCTCACCTTTTCTGAAGCAAGTCAGCAACTTCCGTGCTTACAAAATTGACCGAGATGCCCCCCCCCCCCCCCTCTTTACTCTATATATTGGCGAGCCACCCCCATCCTCCAATTTGCCCTGGTTCCTCCTTGGCAATGCTTCCAAAAATTTGAGTTTTTCTAAGTAATTGTAATCACAATGGCTAGGAGCGTATGGCTTGAAGACCTCAAGTACGTCTACTCACGGAATCCGTGTAGTCCAACTGGAGTCCAAAGTGAGAGAAGGAGCAGTCCTGTTTGGTATGTCGAAGTAATTGGGCAATGTTCTGATCCTTGCTTTTCATGGGCAACATCAGCGGTATCACTGAATAAAAGAGAACCCTCGATGCTGTGTTCGACTCTCGCGAAACAGTTATGACACAATAATGGCACGCGATGGTGATTAACGTGCAAGAATCGCATGATGCGTGACAGGTTGCGACTTCGCAGGCATCACTGGTGTGGAACACGGCTCTACGCGTCACTCAAACCTCGCGCCTGAACCGGCTCGTGTTCAGCGCCTCGCCACTGGGCACCGTCTACGTGGGCGACAACGAGCCAGTGCCGAGCGCCGACACCTTCTCTTCCGCCATGTTCCTAAAGTACTTGCCCTTCTTCGAGGCGAGTACGCACAGGTTCTTTCTGGAGCTGCGCAGGCAGTGTTTCCGGATCACCTACACAGAAGTCGCTTGCATGAACAGAAAATCAGGACAAGGTAAAGCGCCCTTCCTCCATGCACCGCAAGGTGGTTACTCTCATCAGAGAGATAACTATCTGCCTGTAAGGTCCACTGCAGGCTTATGCCAGCGTTTTTCATTTCTTTCTGCAGATTTTCAATATGACTTTTGAAAATAATGCTTTGCCACCTGCCTTGATGTTTCTCTTGCGGTAGCCCTTCGGTTATTCACTTTCCTAACTGCAAATTCTCATGCAAGTGAGATTCTTGAGGAGAGCTGTTAATGCGACTAAAAGTGCTCAGAAACGTTATATGCCAGTTTTCACGGCTTTCTGAAACAAGTATATAATTCACGTTATTTGCGTTTTCAGGAGGCGTGAGGACTGTTAGTGGAAGTAACCAGGGAAATGGTCAAATGTGTGGGGTAATTAGCGATGAAAAAAAAATTGCTGAACACCCCATTTTGACCTGTTTAAAGGCGTTACAACAAACGCTTAAAAAGTAACACCTTATTCCTGGCAGTGCTATAAATAGCATAAATTTCATATTTGCATAAAACGGGGGCCGCTCAGTATTCGGCGTGAACCGAAACATTTAGCTGTGTACCTTAAAGCGACCCTGAACCACTATTTATCGAAGTCGCGAAATGCCTCAACATTTAAATTAGACTATTTCAGAAATACTTCGCCGCAAGAACTTGGATCACGCTTAGGCTTTGCGTTTAAGAGTGGAACGCCCGATGTCCTTCAAACATCCCTGACTGCTTCTCAAGCTTCTCGGCAATTGCACCTCATGTAACAATAATGTTTACCGCAAACGCTGCTGGCGAACACTATACACCTAGGCGAGTGGGCAAGCTTTCGGGTGAAAATGCGGCCTCTTGCGATGCGCGGAGGCGACCGCCATCTGACGGCGTTGTTGCAAGAAACAGCGCGCCGCTCTCTGAATGGTAGAAACGCTAGAAAAATTGGATTATGTTTGAAATTCCGCGTAACAGAACTGTGTTTTATAGTATATTGAAATTACAATCCGACGCTATCATGGCGGCAGATTGTGTTTAGGTTGTACTTTAGGGTTTTTCTGACGCATCTTACCTTGAGGAATTCAATTAATTCAGTGACGCCTCTGCGGCATGCGGACGGCCTGCGTGAATGTGGTTTGAGAGGATTTTTCTCAAAGCGACGTGTGACGCAATACGCCGACACCGAATTTTACGCGACACGGGGCCATTAACGATGTCGCGGTAATATGTTCTTCAATGCGTACAGCAGAAGCGCAGTTATTGGCAGTCAAAGAGACCGCTCTCGGTGCTTCCACTCCTTCTTCCAAGATTTTCGCTGGAAAGGCTACGTCGGAGCAGTGTGTGTCTACAGTGCTCCGCCTACTGAGCGTCACCGTGGTGCTCAGTTCAAATTTTATTTTGGATGGTCACGTAGACGTCAGTATTTCCAATTTTGGCGTCTCCGACGTGCCGAACGCCGTTGACCTAGCGTGCCACAGTGTGCTCAGCCAGTAGACTCGTCGAGGCAGCCCGTGTCTACGCTACGTAGCAGACTGCATGCAGCAACTGCAGTGTCCGCTTTGTGCCAGCGATAGGGCGTTCAGAGCGCACTCGCGCTCAAATGCTCCTGTTTGGCTGTGCTACGTGGTGCGGCTCGGTGTTGTCCTGCACCTGCCTGAGCAACCGCCACATCCAACTTGCACATTCCGAAGCTCCACCAACAGCTCAATAAGAAGTCAAGTCTGCCAAGGCGTCTAAGCAGGAGTGGCCAACAGTGAGCGCATGGTGCAAAGCATGCGTATGGTCTAGCCTTAAGTTTCGCATCGTTTGAGGCTAGCTGAGTGTTCAAACCTAGTCGAAATTAGCGAGATCCCACAGCTGTGACACCGAATAGCAGGGTGGCCGGAGTTTAATTCCTACGTGGGTAGCGGTGGCCGAGAGTGAGCAGACGATAGTTAGTTTCTTCTGGAAGTACGTAATTACGTTTTATCAAAATTGGAAAGCAGATCTTCATTTATTTCAGCCACTTTATTATACTCTGCCAATAAATATACACAGTAACAGCAGGAATAAGCGCACTGACCCGAAGACCCTTCATGATTGATGTCAACTATTGGCCACTATGGCAAATAGCTGACATCAGTCATGAAGGGTCTTCGTTACATAGCAGCCACTATGGGAGTCTGCTATATTACGAAACAAAGCGTCCAGAAATGAGTGAGGGGCAGGTTTCTCTTGAAAAGAGATTGTTTGAGGGAACGGTGACTCCGTGCTCTGATTGCGAGCTCCAAGCGTCACGCGTCACTGCAAAATTTCGCTGAGATGTTCACAGCAGCCAATGATATTCGTGGATAGCCCGACGGCTGGTTCAGGCCCCATTTATTTATTTATTTATTTATTTATTTATTTATTTATTTATTTATACGCACAGGCACCAAAAGCATTACAGTGGGGCTTCTGAATTTTTATGCCCTATACAAGGCATGTAGTTGCTGTTCCTCGGGCACCTGAGTGAATATGTGGGACACGCTTTCTATATTTTGTTGAAAAGGGAAATATGTGGAAAGTGACAAATGTTAAATGCTTAAACCAAGTTGGTTAATTACAGCCTTTGTAGAAAGTTACTTAAGCGTTCACAACTGTCATACTGCCGCTTTCGACATTGTTTGCCAGAGTCGTAAAACAACTATGCAAGACACCAACTTCAGCTTTAGTGAAAGTAAATCAAATAATAGTTTTAAATATTCTCGGAATTTTCACACCATGGGTATAATTCGAAGTGTTTGAAATAAAAGTGAACACTCGTTTTTTTTTTCCTTTATTGAACCGTCATAAGAGGTTTGTAGTTCATTTCTCAAATGTCCTGGATGAAATAAACTAGGCACTTTGTTTATATTTGCCTAAAATAAGGAACAAGCTATGATTAATGCGTAGAAAGAAATTCGAAGTGTGTGGGTTTATTACGGCGTTTGAAATAAACTTGCGGTAAATTATGGAGGCTGCCTTCCTGTGACAACAAATTTCACGATCACATTTAGCGAACGCGTGGATAAAGCTTTGGTATATTTGTGTGCATGTTTAAATGCATGTTAATTTAATACAGCCTTTGTAAAAGATTACTTTAGCAGGTGCTCGAAAGCAATTTAGGAGTATTTTACGACATGGTTCTCGGTGTCCCGAAAGAACTGCATGGTACACTAATTTCATATCTGGCACAAATAAAGAAAGGTGTATTTGTTATGGGAGAAAAGCTGGGAGGTCGGCCTGAATCAATGTTCTGACCTGCTACTCAGCGTTGGGGAAGGGGAAAGGGCGTAGAAACAAAGAATAGAGAAGACGCTAATTATGAGGATGAAGTTGGTGAGAAAAATCTTGCACTGTCCTAGACTGTTCAAAGTATCTTGCCCAGTGCTCTCTCATACAAAAATTTGTTGAGAGCCTTCAACCTATCAGGCTCATGACCAGGATCAGGCGAAGGTCCGAATAGAACCTTTTTAAGTAATGGTCCAACGGCAAATTTCGACAAGATGTTCGTCAGCGATTTTCTCTGTACATCAAATCGTGGGCAGGTGCACGACAGGTGTTCGGCCGTCTGAGGGATACCGCATTCCCCCAATTGTGACTGTCCTCCCAGCCGATGAGATGCAGGTAGCGCCGGGTGAAGGCCACACCTAATCGCAATCTCTGCAGCAAGCTTGCATTGCGCCTTTTCATGGTCGGTGGTATCCGTATTTTCATTTCTGGGCCGAATTCGGGAAGATGGCTATGAAGATGACCCATCGAGGCCCAATATACTGCGGTATTATCGCGCAGAAGTGTGTACACAAGGGCATAAGTGCCTGGTCGAGAAAATGGGATGGACACTGGTGAAAAATTATTGTAGGCCACGTTTGCCTCTGCATCGGCGAGCTCATTTTCATTTAAGCCACAGTGTCCCGGAATCTACTGAAACCTTATGCAATGGCCAGCCCCTAGGGCGAAATCATGTGATTCGACCACCTCTTGAGCAAGAACACAGTAATGTCCTCGTCCAAGGGCAGAATCGATCGCTTGAAATGCCGGTTTGGAATCGCAAAATATAGCGCAGGTCTGATGAGGCTCCATCGACATATAACGAATTGCCTCCCAAATGGCAACAGTCTCTGTGGCCGTTCATGTAGTTTCGTGGTCGAGATGGAAGCGCTTACTGATCTTCATATTCGGCATTACGAATGCTGCGATTGAAGTGGCTGTTGACACCGACCAGTCATTATATATGTATGGAAGCGCCATATTTTTCAGATATGTTGGTTAAAGTTGATTAAGGCTCCATGAGGGTATACGTGATGTTTTTCCTGAATTCGGGAATGAATAGATTGACCTCAGGTCTTGATAAAGTCGACGCTTTTACGGCCGCTGCTCTTGCCCTAGTAAAGCCTGAGGGAAGGATGCTCTCACGACGCGAAAGAGATTCCGAGAAAGTACTGTCGGTACGTAGAATGCGAATGGTCGATAGAGGGTCACGTTCACAGCGGGTCAATAATCGAAGCTATACCCTCAAAGGGTCGCATGAGAGATGAGCAACCATAGGGGGTACACGCGTGCATTCGCAATCACGCCGTTTGTCGATGTGCAGCGTGGCAAATCAAGACATGTTCTCAATGCCTGAGCTTTTAATCTCTCCAGTGTGCGTAGGCAGGAGGGGCGAATGTTTTTAATAATCGGTAAACTGTATCGTAGGTAGCCTACGAAAAGTGAATCATATAGCTGGAGCAATGACCTTTCTGACGGGCCCCGCTTCATGCCTGCTATGCATTTAGGCATGTGTTTGAAGCTGCCTAATTTGGTGTTGACCATCTACACTTGCTTAGACCGGGACAACTTTCGGTCAATAATCACTCCTACAAATTTTTGATGCGTTAGTGCGGTATGGCTGTGCCATTAATCGTAATCTGGTAGCGGTACATCGCCTTGCGGGTAAGTGAAAGGGCCGCACACTTGGCAGGTAACAATTGTAGACCTCGCTGCTGCAAATACTTCTAGGTGACCAACACTGCAGGTTGCCGTCTTGCACGAAGTTGTGGCCGCGAAACACCATAAGCCCATATTGTCAGCGTATAGGCTCCAGGTGGTAGTTACTCATAGGCCCTATATCGGCGAGTCTAATGAGGGCTATATTGTACAGCGTAGGGCTGAATACGCCTCTTTGAAGAACGCCACGGCTGATTTGATGACGACTGGTCTCGCCATCTGTCGTCGTCACAAATTGGTCCGGCCTGTAAGGTGGTTCACTAACCAGTGAAACATGCTACCTCCAATTCCTAGCTCCTCAATTGCGTCAAAAATGGCGTCATGCAACACACTGTCATATGCACTTTTGGCATCCAAAAAGAGGGCTCCTGACAAGCGTCGACGCTTCTTGTGCTATTGGACGGTTGGCACCAAGTCAATCCCGCTGTCAATGGAGGATCTTCCTTTGCGAAAACCCGTCATCATATCTTGGTAAAGGTTGTACTTTTCGAGAAACCACTCAAGCCTCGTCAGCACCATTCTCTCTGTTATCTTGCTCACGCAGCTTGCCAGGCCAATAGGTCTGTAGGAACATATCGTATGAGGTGTCTTGCCAGGCTTCAGAAGCGCTACAATACGACTGGTTTTCCCACTTCTCCGGAACAGTGCCTCAGCTCCACGATGCATTGAAGAGAAAGAGGAGAACAGTGCGTGCGTCTTCTCCCAGAGAAGGCAGCGAAGCGTATGTGATGCCATCTGGTCCAGCCGCTGAGGATCTTCGAGATGAAGCCAGTGCAGCGTCTAGTTCTTGCATTGTTACAAGATGGCCGCATGTGGTAGTGGGGCTTGTCGGTCGATTGTTGAATGTGGACCAGAAGCTACAGCCACAATCATTCCGCAGTATTCATCTGCAACCTCCATCTCCCTTGTACATTGTACCACTGCCAGAGCCTGGAATGGCACTTTTCTTGAGGGGGTATTCGTAAGCTGCGCATTACCTGCCATAATTTACAGAGTGGTTTGCGAGGATTACCGGAAGTACAAAATCCTCTCCAGCGCTTAGTGCCCAGTTCGTCACGGTGCCGACGTACATGTCATTGAGCTCGGCGACAGGTAGTATGGTCTGAGGTAGATTTCCTTCTTCGGTATTTGCTCTCATCGCGGCGACGCAGAGCTCGTAATTTTTCATATTCCATGTCGATGTAGCTTCTAGGTACCGATATCCGTATGCATTTTGTTCTGTTATGAAGAGCTGTGGTAATACATTCTACATCAGGCGGCGAAGATTGGTCTGGGCAAGCGTTGTCCACTAATGTCTGATAATCTCGCTAGTTAGTACAACAAATACGTGGTGGAGGAGCTTGAAGGAAACATTGCAGTTGTACATATGTTGGTATGTGGTCGCTACCATACGTCTACAGATCTGTGCACCAGGTTGTTGAGGGTAGAAGGCTTCTTGACACGAATTCAAGGTCTAAGGAGCTGCTATATGTCGCACCTCGGATAAATTTAGGGGAACCATCATTAATGTTTTCCAAACCTTCGTTATATGCATGAAGTTTGCCAATTCTTTACCCCGTCTATTCATCGCAGCGCTGCCCCATAACGGGTGGGGGGCGTTAAAGTCTCCGACGATTATATATGGTTCAGGACACACTTGGATGACAGAACTCAGGTGCAATTGATCGAATCTCTCCTTCGATGGTAGTTAGCTTTCAATGATCAAAAACTAAAGCTGCTTATGTCTTACCGTCACACAGATGTATTCATTAGAAGCATGTTCTGCCATCATTTGCCGGGCGTACACCAAGTCACGACGCATGCGCAACAGAACTTCGGTTTTGGAAATGTCTTTCCATGACCAAAGTTATAAATATCCTGGTAGTCGGAAGGGAGATGTGACGTTGAACTCGCAAACTACAAAGGGGAACTGATATCTGAATATGCGTTGTCAAAAATCTGAAAGGCGTCCACTTTGAATTGAACTACACGCGTTCCACTGCATAACAACTGATCGACGAATGCACTCTTCAAAAGAACAACTTCGTGCTGACAGCGCCATATTTAGATACTACCGAGAAGCGGCTCTAAGGTATCCATAACTTGTAACGCTGCCAACGCTGATTGCATGCATAGACTAGAAAGCACATCATCCATCGCATTCATCAGTTGTCGAAGCATGCTCTGAACCTTGCCTCAATCATGCTTGTCGGCACAACGCATCGTAGACCCTTCATCCGCATGATCTTTTTGAAAACCTGTCGATGGCAGGGAAAGCCAGGCAACGTCATCAGAATCTTGTGCGGGGCCAGTCACCGCGGGCGTTCTAGCCGGCCTCGATATACCGGCAGTGGTCGTTCGGTCTTTACATACTTTTCCCGATTATGTTAACGGTTGGGCGGACAAGATGCGGGGCGCTTGTTTAGGCTCCGGTCCATGTGGTCTGGTTGTGCTCCTGACACAGTTTTGCTTTTGCCATGAGTGGTGTTGCCATCGGCACACTGATGCGGCTGCCTTTCTGCAGGAATAATCATCTCTCGCCATCTTCCTGAGTATCCGTGTTTCATGTACGATTTTTGGACACCACTTCGAGGTCGCGTCATGTGATCCAGCACAGTTGGGGCGCTTTGGCGCATCCGCTTGACAGTATTCCATTTGGAGATTCCCGCCACATCGTTCACATGTCATGATGTTCTCGCAGACTGCACTCACGTGACCAATCTGCTGGCATCTCTGATACTGTAGAGGC
Source organism: Dermacentor andersoni (assembly GCF_023375885.2). Classification (NCBI taxonomy): domain Eukaryota; kingdom Metazoa; phylum Arthropoda; class Arachnida; order Ixodida; family Ixodidae; genus Dermacentor; species Dermacentor andersoni. The sequence continues at coordinate 215,758,388 of NC_092816.1, forward strand.
TTTGGCACGTATGGCGGCACAGGATGCCTCACATAAACTACTTTTACAAACGCTGATAAAGAAGCTGTTTTGCTATTAATTACTGGCTGTACAGTATATTACGTATTTGGGCCCTCCTAAGCTTATATAATTCAGTTTTGCGGGTGGCGCTTGATGTTGCACGCAGCCCTGGCATAACTCCACGCGCCACGAAGATAACATTTAGTGAAAGGGGGGCACATCTATGGCAAGTGTGTGCTATGCGCCTATATCAAACATTGTCTTTACAAGAAAATCCTTACTCAGTTGTTTCAAGATTTCATACTGTCATTATCGCAGTTCAGTATTTTGTGTTTCAGCACTCCCAGCGTGGGTATTACATAAGGGGCCGATTTTACGTAAGTTTCACTACATATACGCATGATTACCTATATGCAAAGTGACCAACCACACGGCGTTACTCACGGTGCGCGTGAGTATATCGAGGCCGTTCCAGTCTTTGGGAGCTGGAGCAATGAACGAGGCGAGAGCATGTGCACTTCACGTATGTACGTGTGGCTTGCCGTGGATGACTGGTGGCGTAAAAGATATGCGCTGCGGCACGGTGCTTGATGAAAGTGCTCAAAAGAAACTTGCATTGGAGTTGAAAACTGGCAATGATTGGGCGATTTGACAGTAGTGTCAATACGGAGATTCTGTTTTTAATGCAGAAATATTGACGTCATATGAGCATCGTGAGTGAATGGGCATAATAGCGCGGTTCTGAACAGATTTCAGTGGGTTGCTAAGATATGTTTGACGCAGCCTCTATATGTCACATGCATATTCAGTTTTGATCTAAAAAAAGGAATTTATCGGCAAGCTATATTACTATTTGTGGACCCTAATGGAGATTACGCTTTAAAAAACATATTGTTTTATCTGCAGATAATATAAGCTTAGAAATATGTGTATGCTAGGACAGATGCTTGCACACAGCGACACTTTAGTAGTCAAAGGACCGTTAGTTTGAGAGGTATGCTTCCGATTTGGGAAGGAAATGCCCAGGAATTTCTGCTACTGCAAATGACAAAACATTACATTTTGCCATTAAGGGTCATGAACCACTCGTCACACCTTATTAGTATGCTGGCAAGGTCTTCTAATTGAATTCTAGGCTTTTCGAAAATCACAATTTTATTATGAGGCACGCCGTAGTGGGGGACTGTAGAACAGTTTTGACCACTTGGGGATCTTTAACGTGCCCCCAATGTACGGCACGCGGGCGATTTCGGCCCCAATGAAACGCGGCGGGGCTTTGATACCGCGACCTCGTGCTTAGCAGCGCTACACACCAGAGGCCAGGGCGGGTGGCATGGCCTTGAGCTGTTTGATAGGAGGTGTTACTTACAGAGTGGCAGAAGAAACAATCATCGGCAAGGATTTGAATTTTGCAGGACACATGCGAAAGTAAGTCATTATTATACTGACATGTGTACTTGTTTATCCTCTTTCTGGGGACAGTATTTCACCCGATAGCAGCTTAAACTTATCGCCGCACGTGCCTGATTTAGAACTTACTCGCATCTTGTCTAATACTATCTGTTCTGCAGGTGCTCCGTCGACTTTGTGTAATCAGACTGTATGCGTGAGACCAATTGTGTAGTACTTTCAGGAAGGCACGCAGGTACCAGCGATTACGCTTGAAAGTTCGACGAGTCACGTGTAAAAGCCGACGCGTTTGACCCTGAGATCAGATTCTGACAATCGCCGACTGCGCTCGCCGCTAGCATTGGGCTTCAATTGACACTTACTCTTGTGGGCAAAGGTTCGACCAATAAAAAGTTGGTTTCGTGGTTCACAGTTCTGCTACTGTGTTCTTCAGCGTCACTGCTATGTGACACAATACAAAAATACCAGCCCAAGCACGCTGTACAGATGGTTAACCAGCGAAGCTGAAACCTGCGGATCCGGTGTTTATTATTACCTTAATACCAACGGTTCATTAAGCGACGGCTTGGTAGGCTGCCAGATCCTCGGCGCGCACTTGACTCGGCTGCACAAGCCTGTTTTAGAGCGATGGCATTAAGGGCCCCGTGTCGCACAAAATTGGCGTCGGCGTCCGGCGTCGCACGTTGTTTCGGGAAGAAGATGTTCAAAACAGTCACACCCATGCCCTCCATGTGGCGCAAAGAAGCTACTGAGCTAACTAAATATTTCAAGGTAAAATACTTTAGAAAAAATGTGAAGTACGACTTACATACAACCTACAGACATGATAGCGTCGCATTTTAATTTGTCTATATGCGAAAACATAATTCTGTTAGTCAAAACCTCAAAGAAACCCCCTTTCCAGCGTTTCACCATTCATAGATCGGGCTCGGCATCCGCGACTTGCGCGCGCGGGAGCATGAGTATCTCGAGGGCCACGAAGCGGCGCGCCCGGTTCCTCACAATACCTACAGATGGCGCTCGCCTCGGCTGCAATATGAGAGCGTGGCCGCGTGGTTGAGCGCGTGCGAGAGCGTGTCATACCTTCGGTCTCCGTGGCATTGACTGCTTTTGCAACAGTGGTAAGAGTTGCTTTACGGCATTTTGAGGATTTGGGTCCTGTGCGCATCGTTTTTTGCTAAAAGGCAAGTGCTCTTCATTGATATAGTATTATAGTATTATAGCATTTGCATCAGTAGTAGCATTATTATAGTATTATAGTATTTGCAAAAAGTCGTGCAATACATGGCGACAAAAACGGGAAAGCAGGCAGTGCGCGGGGAGTCCCTCAAGGCAGATGAGGAGACGGATGGGAATGGAGAGGGCATCGAATCAACCGGCACACAATGTGATGTCGATACTCGGCTGCAGAAAATGGAGGCTTTCCAGGAAGAGCTTCTCAAGCAGGTGCAAGAGCTCAAAAATGACCTAAACAGGGAGCGTGATGCACGGAAGGTATTTGAAAAGAGACTTGAAGCAGCCGAGGAAAAGCTGAACAGGGCCGCCATTGTGAACGAGAATGCGCATCCAGCTTTTCTGGACACGAGGGTTTAGTTCGCCTGAGTGCCACCACGTGGCGTACTAACCTTAAACTTTTCAAACTTCCCGCGGTGACGCGTGATGACGTCAACAAAAGAAAAAGAAAATAACCAAAAGCTATCCCTGCACATGGAACTTCGCCAAAATGCTTGTCCCGCCGGCGTTATCAGTGTTCTTGATAAAGCGTAGCCGCTCGTCGCCTGGAAATGACTTATCATCCTAAGAGCGTTTAGTCGCGACGAGCGATGATTGATTCTGGGCTTTTGATACGGTTCTCTTTTTTTTCTGTTCCTTTTTTCTTTTTCATACTACGGAGTAACAAGCTAGGCTAACCGTCAGAAGCACTTCGTGGCAGCCTTTCTTCAGTCGGCCCACATTGTTAACATCCGAACATCGCACAGCGTCTACGAGAGACGCTTTCTAGGACGGCTTTTGATTTTGACCTATCCGTTTCATTAAGGTGCCCTCAATTATTTCGCTTGCAGCTTTGCTATCCGCACTCATGGGCTACCGCCGCAGCTACAAATCGAGATGCGCTGAAGTGTTAAGACACATACATGGATATATGTTGGTTTTGCACCTTGACGCAAAAGTCACGACACAAGAATTGAGCAAACTGTCTCTGTGTCACCGCAAGGTGTGAGAGCGGGCTAGTTGGTATTCCGGGCTGATGTGACTAGCGCAAGAATGGGCACGAGACACTAAAAAGGCGACAAGGAGAAGCGCAAGCTTCCAACTTCCAGTTAGAAGTTTGCGCTTGTCCTTGCCGCCTTTTTGGTGTCCCGTGTCCATTCTTGCGCTAGTCACTTCAGTCTGTGTCATCGTTTGTTAGCATGCTGTGACCGAAGCCTCTCGCAATATTGCGTCACATTTACTGGCCACCAAGTCAAGTACACCCTTGGCTATGACATATACAGTTCTTGCAGTTAGGTTCCAAAGTAATCTCCTATGACGGTTATCCACGTGCGTGGAGGAAGACCGCTATTTATAATTATTGTGCAGTAATATATGAGGGATTGTATATTCTCCATCTTATCTACCATGTTGCCGTTCCGCCTTTATAATATAGCCGCAATGTAAACTATCAGGTATCGGACGCCATAAAGGCTACCCACATACTCAAAGACCTCGCGCACAACTCCTGACGACACTTGTATTCAAGAGTTGTACGACTGCCAAGGACATCCTTAACGTATGGTACATAACACATAATGGGGTTTTACGTGCCAAAACCGCGATCTCATTATGAGGAACGCCCTAGTGAGGGATTCAGGAATAATTTACACCACTTGGGGTTCCTTAACGTGCGCCTAACGGGTGTACACGGGTGTTTTCGCATTTCACACCCATCGAAATACGGCTGCTGTGGCTGGGATTCGATCCCGATACCTCGTGATTAGCAGCCCAACCCAATAAAACCTAAGCAACTTTGGAGGGGAAGGAATGTTGGCAGTTTGAGGAAAGTGACAGTCGGCACGTGAGACAATTTGTTCCCACCCTCATTGCGCGAGAATAGGTACCAGCCGTCGAAGAATGACACGGTAGAATGCACTGTATTTAATGTGATGGAGTCCGCGTCCAATATTTCAGACACGAATCACACTGTAACGACTAATGACCAGGCATCTCGCTTATACGTACAGTCGCCTGACAGCTGCCGGGCGCTGGCGTTTTTATTTATTTATTTATTTATTTATTTATTTATTTATTTATAGTACCCTCAAGGTACGGTTGTACATTGCAGAGGGGAGGGGCAAAGTAAATACAGAGGCAAATCACAAAATAAGGAAGGAAGGCAAACAACATGGCAAAAACATCGTATACAAAATAAGAATGGTAAATAGAAACTTGTAAGCGTGGCAAAAATACATGGCGTAGCAAAAAAAAAAATAAAGGAAAGACCATACGATATAAAAATACAAGCCATAATGTAAAATTATGGCATAAAAGCAGTTATTATACAGAACAAGCAAACGCAACATTAATTTATAACATGAAGCTTTGAAGTGTGCTTTTAAAGTTGTTGGTGTCAGTTATGCTTGTAAGTAATGCGGGTAAGTTATTCCAATCTTTGCTCGTTTGGGGAAGACATGAATATGAAAAGCCGACGGTGTTGCAGTGCGGAATGTTTACCTTTTGGCGGTGGTCTATGCGAGATGCAATGTATGGTGGTGGTCCAACAAAGAACGTAAATATGTGTTGTGGTAGTAGATTTTATAGAAAAGACATATGCGAGATAGTTTTCTACGGGTTGATAACAGCGGGAGGTGAAGGAGAGCTTTCATGTTAGTGACACTCGCAGTTCTTTGGTAGTTGGTGAGAATGAAACGGGCTGATCGATTCTGTATTGCCTCTAGAGACTGTATGAGGGTGTCATGACCAGGGTCCCATACTGATGATGCGTACTCTAGTTGCGGACGAATCTAAGTTGTGTACAGTAAGAGTTTCAGCGATGATGGTGCTTGAGAAAAGTTCCGACGAAAGTGTCCCAGTGTACGAGTGGCCTTACATGTTATGTGATCAATATGAGTTTTCCAGGATAGATTGCTGGCAATGTGAACCCCCAAGTATCGATATGACGTTACACATTCTAGTGGGATGTTATTTAGCGTATAGGTGTTGGCCACAGGGTCTACGTAATTGACCTCTCTTCAACACTTGCCGACATCCTCGCCTTATTTCACACCATCGCGTTTCAGCTGAACTGTTTCAACAGCCAATTTATTTGTGCCAAAATATTGCCACCCTGTCAATGTTATGGTTTCTTATATTTAGGTCATCTTTTATATTTGGACTAATGCTTTCCTAAGATTTCCAGTGGTGCTGCCTTTCCCAAAGTGCCCTCATTTTTGGCGGCCTCTGTTCAGATTTTGAAGGATTTTTAATAGACGTTGAAACCATTGCATGGCCCCCTGACCACGCTGCTCAAAAAGTCATTTTATTTCCATGAGGTCTTGTGCAAGCTTCCGCCTTGTTGCCGTTCATCAACCTCCTGATTTTCGGGTCACTTGTACCTCATTTTGACAACTACAATCCCACGGACGTTGGCAACGATATAACGTACATGGGATTAAAGCCGCTTAATCAATTCTACCGTGGACACGACAGCCGCTTTTGCTCGCTGTGAATGCAACTGTTGCATTAATGAGCGCCGTTCTTAAACTTATAAACTGATAGTCTAAAAAATTATGGGGTATCACCTATGAGCGAGTCGATGTAAGCGAAGCTTTCTGTTTTGTTTGTTGTCATTGTTTTACGCAATCTCCACAGAGTAGTCAGGCACCCCCTAAGGAAATGCTGTCAATGTTTGCGCGATTACGGCCGTCATTGTGATGCAAATAGACGTAACTTCAACTAATTTTCTCAGAAATAAACGGTGAATGAAACGCTGACGTTATCCTGAACAAGATCAACAAGCGCCGTAGTGCTCGATCTTATGATGCCCCTATTCGCAAGCTTATTTTCGTGTTTGTTTGTTTTTCTATCGGGAGGGGGGAGGAGGGGAGCGATGTGCTCTTGTACCGTAGAAACGTCCCTCGGACGTCTCTAATGTGCTCTTTTTTATTCTCAAGCACCCAATGAAAACTGTCATCGCTGCTATTTCAACATGTCCTGGTGGCAGGCCACCATGGCGTGTCGCGCAAGTGTGACCACGCTGAGTCATTTGGATTTGCATATACTATATTGTGCGTCATACTTCGCCGCATTCATTTTTCAAACTATGCCAGAGCTCGTGAAGGCCGGCCAATTCAGTAGGTTCCTTTCTTCTGTTTACATCCGCAAAGTGTGTGTCTATCGCTGTGGTTACGAAATACACCCAGCGGTAGGCTACCGCTCAAGCCTTTCTGGCGACCTGAGCAACCGAAGTTGCAGGCTTTCTTCAACACGGCGTTGACGTTCAATATGGCTATCCTCGAGTACCTTTCGCGGACATCGCTCACCACCTTCTCTCCAGTGTCATCTCTTTCACTACTCGCTCTTGCTAGACACAACACAAACACGCAACGAGCTTTATGAAGTATCAATTACACGCTAGTTGACATGTTGTCGATCTGCGACAGCATGTTAACGACACACAACGTCAAGCGACACGCAACGGGGGACTGATATACTTCTTAAAGGGGTTTAACTTTATTTTTCAACGCACAACCGCAAGCACAGGAAGCGCCACGCGTATACCGCGGCCACGTAGTGTAGCCGCGCTCCTTTTTTTAATAATAATAATCTTTATTTCACTCATGAAGTGAGGGAGTGCGGGAAGAAAAGCTGACAAGTCAGCTTGACTAGTTCCCAGCTCCCCGGAGTACAAAATAGAAGAAACAGAAACACTTTCCTCTAACAATATGGCCGCCGGCGGGTTCACGCGCTCCCGTAGGCGGCGCATTGGACTGTCATTCCAGAAGCTTAAATATAGAACCTCTTTGCACAGAAACAACAGCATGATTGTTAACATATTGTTGGCTTGGATATGTTTGGCACGAGGCCCAAGACGGCACCCTGTCTTCTAACACGTTCTTGTGTTTACGTTTTCGTCTCTGTGTTGAAGGGACACGCACCGTAACATGCTGCAAGGGTGCCTGTGTTGAGCGTTTGTAAGGCGAGAAACACTGGTCTAAAATTTCTCTTCTCTATCTTGTGCAGTAAACGCATGTTTATAGCGTTCCCGCAATGATAAGAGTCACGAGTATGGCAACCGCAAGCGTCACGGTGTGGTCGTAACTTGTCGCGACAGCGCAGTTGTAATCCACAGAACCTGCAACTAAGGAATACGCGGCGAGGTATGGCTGATGAATAAGTAATTTCCAACATTGGTTTTCAGTAAACGTTTATTACCAAGAACGGCGGGTGCTTATACTACCGTAGAGGACGGATGCTGGGCGGTGACTCGAATCACTTACTCGCCACATCACACATATATATTGGACTTCAACCGGTTTCACCAACTCTCGCTTATATTCTATCGACCCTAAACGGCGGCTTCACCTGTAACCCGGACTCTAGCTTTTCCTCTCTTTGTCCCCGCTTCTTGTCCAATGTGCTGAGACGTGCTTCAACTGATGCTTGCTCCTCCTTTTTCTCAATAAATGAAGGCATTCATTCATTCATTCATTCATTCATTCTTAAGTTGCTGCAGAAAATAGCGTGTCTTCCTCTCCATAACCACCCTGCCTCTCACCTGCGCTCTCCCATCGCAAAACAAAGTTGCTGTGTTGCAAATGGCTGGGCGCCACACATACAATTTTCTAGGTATGGCCAGCAGCGCGGCATGCAATTTTCGGTGGGTGACGAGACAGTATAGAACACCTTCTCTGCCACTTCCACACTCAGCGCTCTGCTTCGTGAGCTACTATTAGCGGCTGGGACAAAGTACGAAATGAAAAAAACCTTCACTTCACTTCAACCTAGCTGGGGCTGGTCGCAGGCAGCTCTTTTCGGATTCGTGAGGCGTCGATTTAAAATATATATTTCGTATCTAAAATGAGTTACGGTAGCTCGTTCGTTTGGGCTAACGACGCTGCTCACGCAGCACTTTCGTCTTAAGAGGAAGCTTTAGCTCGGGCCCAACTCCGACGCGGCCTATTCAAATACATGTAAAACGCAAACACGTTTTTCTGAAATAACCCCTGGACCGATTTTAGTGAAATCTGCTGCATTTGACAGAGAAAGTTAAATTCTAGTGACAGTTGGAAGCGGAATTTTGATTTGCAGTTTCACTTTTGTTTAAAAGGTTTTCAGATATTCGACAGTTTGAAAAAAAAATAGAAGAACGAAGTTTACAAATTCGTAACTCTGCATCAAGAACAGATATCGGGGTTCTGTAAAAGGTAACCATTAGATCATTCGAAGCGGACAAATTCGCTATGCCATTTTACATCTTACGTGAATTTGTTACGCTGTTTACAAGGGTTCTGCAAAAGCTGCATTTCTATAATAATAAATTTCTTGATATTCATGTGTAATATATCAATTATGTCCGCTTTAGAAGTGCTGTTAGATGCAATGCACAGAATTGTATTATCATTTTTTTTCGTTGAGTTACAGGGTTGTAAACTTGATAGTTTCGATTTCTGAAAATTTTCGATTTATGCCAATTTTTATTAAAACATTGACGACTAAATCGAAAGTTAGAAACAAACAGTCAATAGATTTGAAGTTTTGCTTTTAAATTCAACAAACATCGTCAAATTTGGTGCAGTGGTTGCCGAGAAAAACGAATGAGCTCCCGGCGGTGCGTACGCCGGGAGCTCCTCAGTGAGTGGGCTCAAGCAAGCTTAACCGGTGAAGCCGGCGTTAAGCACTCCCCATACGTGGGCCGATCCCGAAGATTGTGCAATGGCGGGCCGACCCGCGGCGGAGGTGCAGTTCGCCATTAAGGGGCCCACATACACAGCTTTGCTGGTCATCGTTCTTCACAGAGTGGAAGGGCACTGAGATTTTTTTCTTATCCGCGTTTGTCCTGCATGCGTCTGCGATGAAAACAAGAAGCAGGTATGCGTGTAAAATCTAAGGTGGCGGCGGCAGGTGGTAGCGCAGATGTTAGCATGCCCAGCCCCTGCACGTACTTATATCTGCATTGACCTGGGTTCGTGGTAGTGATAGCAACCAAAGCTCTCCTTTTTTCTGCGCGCTCTAGCGATTGTGAAACTAAGGATGTGGTTAGCATGCCCAGCCACTGAATGCATGCTGCAGCAGTTACGAGTGGTGGAATCCCGCTGGGGCTGATTGTGAAGAAAGCTTCCTTTCTCTGTCCGCTCTCGCGATGGTGAAGCTAAAAATGAGGACGAGGCCTGACGGACGCAACGTGGATCGTCACCATAACACAATGGATGGACGACCTGCGGAAAGGGCAAGGCACACCAAGTTTTTAGCACTTCACTTGTCCTACAGTAAAGCGTTACAATGGCTAGTATGCCCTCATGGGGATAGTCGACCGAACTGCTTCTCACTGCTAACACTGGACTGATACTAAGAAAATGCTCCGTTCGCAGACACCTCGCTACACTGAAATTAGCAAAACAATATCAGTTTATAAAAGTGCGTGTGCTAATTATCTGATGTCCTTCTTATGTGTGTGGACGGCATAAAGGTCCTGGCAATGAAATGGTAATATCGACGTTTTTGCTGCAGTTGCACACAAACAAAATTCGTTGAAGTGATCGGACAGCGATCTACCAGCCGAGAAGACCAACCCGCAAATTAAAAATAAAATCGCTGGTTTCAGATCTTTCAATGTACTTTGCGCTTAGCTACCAACTGTAATATTTTTCTTTCTGTGCTCTTACGAAGAGGAAAACTCCACATTACTACTATATCAACAACGGTACACAAAATAGACTGGCTTTGAAGCTGTGACCACGCACCGCACTTTTGTACATTTAGCCCATGTAGTATTGGGGCAACACGTTCGGGCAACATGATTAGGTTTTCGGTGAAAGCACTGTAATAGGCGGGAAGAAATCGTTGTCATGCCCGGTCGAAAGAATACCATCAGAAATCTTATTTACTTATATATATTTATGAAAATTCACTACAACCGTTTATACATTTGCTTCGTATGAGTTATGTACTAGCTTGCATCGTCAATCTCAAAAATGTATTCTCTTTGCGGGAGAAGGCCTTCGTGAAAAACGACGCAACATAACAGTAAAACATCCAGCAAGGTTCCTATCCAGATGATTGGCGAAATTGTGCACTGAGAGCGTGTCGACTAGCGTGCGATTGAAAGTTGAATTATGATCGCTGTAAGCTTGTGCTGCGTCTAGCACGAGCGAGTAGTGTTAGCGATGACATTGGTGTGAAGATGGTCAGCTCGATCTGCGATAAGTTCTTGTGGATCTCCACATTGAATGTCGCAGTCCTCACGATGAGGGCACTCCTGTGACATTATTAGCCCAGTGGGCTGGGAAGGCTCGAGTGGTAGCTCACCTTGGGGTGTATTGGCTAACAATTATTAATGTACGTACTTTGTGATGATGAAAAGGCTGCAGAAACACCACTGGTGTTGTCTAACTAATCGTAAACAGGCCACCAAATTTCAAATAGGCCACCCCCAAACATTAGGTAGGCCCACCCCCAAATTTCAAGTTGGCACACCCTCACATTTAGATTAGCCCACCCCCAAGTTTAAGGTCGGCCACGGCCGATTTTCATTTCGCCCAGCCTTAAACTTCAAGTTGGCCCAATCCCAACTTTCAATTGGGCCACCCCTAATTTTCAAGTTGGTCCACCCACGAATTTCAATAAATCGCCCCGAAATTTCGAGTCCACGCACCACACAATTTAGGTTGGCCCACCCCCAAACAGTCCCCAAATTCAGATTGGGCGACAACGAGATTGTCCCCACATTTAGGTAGTACCAACCCCATATCACCCCCAAATGCAGATTGTCCCGCCTCCACAAACCACCAAAATTAGATTGGCTCACGCCCAAATCCGCTTCAACCTAACGCTGGCCCACCCCTCGATGACCTCAAATTTAGGATGGCCTACCGTAAATCGCCCACCAATTAAGGTTAGTCCACCCATATATTTGCGTTTCTGCGTGCAACTAATAATGCACTAACTGTACAGCATAGTCTCATGGTGTCATGTAGAGCTTCTAGGCCCCGACAAAAAGTCGACACAAACTTTTACTTCCAACTAGCCGCTTTAGCGCAGTGGCACCGCGCTGCTTGAGGTCGCGGGTTCGACTCCAGTCGTAGCGGCCACATTTCTATGGGACCTCAACGCACAAATCTCGTGTACTTAGAATTAGGTCACGTAAATGAACACCAAGTGGTCGAAATTTATCTGTATGTCTCCATTACGGCCCACGTCATCACACTAATGTGGTTTAGGACGCAAAACCTTAGTAAACGTGTTATTGCGATTGCAGTCAAACGGACACCCTTGGCGTATTTCCGCCGGCGTCATCGTCGACAGCCTCGCCGTGGTGTTGCGCCTAAGTCGAAATGCGATACCGTCGTGGCCGTGCGCCGAAGGCTGTGTCTGCGAGTGAAAGCTTGCGTGAGTCAGCCGATTGAGGTGTCTCGAACCTGCGCGCGCAAGAGCAGAAAACTGGGAGGAACCGAGTGCGAAGCACCAGGGGGCGCGCGTCCAACTGCAACGGCGTTAGTGGTTTTACTGTGTGTGGTTTGGTATCAGGAATATCGCTTTGGTAGGAAAGTCAGAGCGTGGCCGCGTGGTTGAACAGGTGTGAAAACGTGTTTGCGTTTAAAACGTTTGTGAGAATTACTCTTCGGCATTTTAAGGATTTAAATCCTGTGGGTATCCGTTTTCCTAGAACGCACGTGCCCCACATTATAATAGCATTATAGTATTGGCATTAGAAGTTGTGCAATACATGGCAAGAAAGCCGGGGAAGCCTGCAGTGTGCGGTGGTCCCCCAAGGCCCAAAGCCGGATTAACAAAAAGGGGGCCCCGGGCTAATGCGCATGCCGGCCCCCTTTCCCTATTATACTGACCCCCCCCCCCCCCGTCACCTGCTACGCTACTGGAAATATGCTGTTTCATTTTAATTCCACCAAATTAAACAGAACGAAGTGCGACGAACGGGATTATTATTATTGTTATTATAAGGAAAACAACAAAACTTCCTTGAAACGTGCTCTGTTGTAAAGGCCAACAGAGATGTTCACTTTGTGATTATACTGCATTCTGTTTTCAGCAAAAGCTAGGCTTTAAGGAAAAGTTTAGTGATCTCAAGACGAACAAGAACGTAGAAAAGATAACACAGCTCAGATGTCGATCCTTCTCAAGGTAGGCTTTGTTTGCATCACTAAGTTTAATACCGTGGCGAGACGCATGGTTGTATCCAAAACATTTTTTTTATTAAACTTCAAGCATCACACTGCAGTAATCGTTATACACGTTAGTCTATAGATATGCAATATATATATACAGTACTTAACGCAATGAAAACCCCATAAAAATGCACTAGAATACAGATGAAAATTACCAACTGTAATTACAAAACATTATTTCAAAATAATTTGGTTAAAGGTAAGACAAGCAAGGACAACACCAAAAAACGCGGCACTATCGAAAATAACAAAAATACAAATATTTTTTATAAGTGCGGTAAATATCACAAGAAGCACAAGAGACGAACAACGATGATTTGCATATCTTGAATTACACTGCTCAGCGTTTCATTGGTGACGTGGAAGCTGGGAGGCGACATAACGAACTTAGGGGAACCATTCACGTATAGCGCAAACAGTCCTCTTTTAAAATGGCATCTTTCGCGCCTTCGCTTTGGTGAAATCAGATACAGTCTTTACGAAGCATAGATCGCGGAGGAGGTCATTTTCAATGGCCATGATAGCCAGCGAGTTCACCTTGTCGTCAAGGAGGCTCGAACGAAGGCGCCTTTTTATCAGCGACAACTTGGAAAACGATCGTTCAGTCTGACATTTTGCCACGGGTAGGCTTAAGTACATTCGCAAAGAAATAGAAAGGCTCGAAAACACATCAATAAGCTTTCTTTCGTGCAGCAACTTCATTATTCCCAAGGGACTCGTGTCGTGGCACACATAGTTGTGCAGAAAGTTCGCAAACTGAACGATTTCAGCGGAAAATGCTGGCTCCAAATAATTTTTGTAGGTTTTCACCAACTTCTCAGGCTGCAGTGCCAGAGAGGCCTCGCTCCCAACTTCTGTCAGCAATTTTAGGAATCCGAACCTTTCGCAGAGTTCAGTGTAGGCAGCCATTCGCACTCGCAGAGCAGAGCCTAGACTGTCAAGTACAAGATTGTAGGTCTCTACGATAAACTTTTTTCTACCTTGTAGAGCACTATCGCTTTTTCCGTCCGGGTGCTTACTCAAAACGATGCGTTTGCGCTCATCCTGATAACATTAATTGGTACTTAGAGTGCGTGCTCTCTCTTCGGGGGTATCAAAGAGAGGTCACAAAGAATTCACAAAGCCTTCTAGAGAGCTCAGCAGGTCTACAGTAGTTGAAACGTCTAGGTCTGGTTTCTGAAGTGCTACGCTCGTTTTGTCAAAGCGCTCCAAGATATCATTCCAGAAAATCGCCATGAATGCAGTCTCTAGTTTTGTCATTTTCTTGAAAGGAGAGTGTGCTTCGTTCCTAGTGTCACCGTTTTCTTCCGCGTTCTTTGATACAGCTTCAAGGCAACACAAGACTGCATTGAAATCTTTCAGAATGGCGTTCCATGATTCAGCCTGTCTTGACCACCTGGTCTCAGAGAGCCTTTTCAAAACAAGCTGCTGGCCAGCTCCGCCCATGCTGTCCAAAAGATACCTCCATGGCTTAGGTGAGGCAGCAAAGAACACATACAGTCTCTGAATTACAACACGGAACGTAGACTGCCAATTCGTTCAGGTGTATGATTTGAGCTTGCAGTCCTTTGTATTTTCCTGACATATTACTCGCATTATCATAAGCTTGGACAATCATCAATTGAGGTGCCATTGGTCGTCAAGACGGACATCACGGTATCGAAGAGATGCAAGCCGGTATGCGATTCAATTGGAGCAAATCCAAGAAAGCGTTCGTACACTTTCCCATTTAAATAGTATCGTAAAACAACTGATGGCTGATCGACGTAAGTAAAGTCCGCAGTCGAATCAACAATTAAAGAGAAGTATACTGCGCGTTTCACTTCGTCAACGAGACGTTCATTGACAGCCTTTGCCATATCCTCGATAAATTCATCACAAATGGTTTTTGACAGATACGATGGGTGACCTCTTCCTTTTTTTACGTAGCATTTGAAGTGTTGCAATAGAAAGGGATCACACTTGCTAATAGTCTCAAGCACTCCCATATAATTGCCATTTCTCTGTGAACCAAAAATCTCCTCACTGCCCCTAAACGCTAGGTTGTGCTCAGCTAGAAGCTCAACTACAACGACTACGCGCTTCAAAGCCTCTTTCCAGTAAGCGGTCTCAGTGATAAGGTGCTTAATCAGATCCTTGTCAATTGTGTTGCTCGAGTTACAGCGGGCGAGCCATGCTGCCACGTACTTCCGGTACTCGACGGTATTTTCATGTGCGCAAACCTTTTCTTCTGCTCTTTTCCAATCAGAAAAGCCGTGCGTGGGGAAAGCACTGGGGTTGTTTGAAATCGAAAATAGTTTGTACATGAAACAGTAAACGGAACCTTTGGACTCCGAGTACATTAACCAGTGTCGCTCGTACGCCTCCCCATTTACAGCCTTTCGCACGAAAAGATGAGGTGACATATAGCGTTTCTTAGTTTTGTATTGTCTTTCGGAAGACGGAAAATTTTCTACCCAATTTTGAAAATACAATGGCCCATTCTCAAAACACACTCCAATATCTGTCAGTAATAACGTCCGGCCACTAAGCAGGGTCACTTCGGAGAATCTCGCAAGGTACCTCTTGCTGCGGGGGTGTCTGTACTTCAGCGTTGCCACAACGAGAAGCCGTCTCATTCGTCCTCGCGAGGCACACTTTGTGGGTGGGAACATAATTATTTGAAGCCGAACTAACAGGAAACAAGTGAGTCGGTTCATTGAGTGTTGTTCCCTGGCGCTCGTCAGTAGAGGGATTCTCAACGGGGAGGTTTGGCACCTGTTGATCAGCAGTAGTAGAAATCGGGCGTGGCGGACCGGACACCTAGAGCTCTGTGGCAGGGGCCCGGCCGAGTAGCATAGACGTTGCTGACTCAGGAACAGGACAGGGCTCGGTTAGCGTCTGCTGCTCAGAAATATGGACGACCGAGGTTGGCACCGTTTTCACAGGATCCAGACAACCAAGAAGAGTCAAAGCTTGCTTCTTGCCAGGAAACCATGGTGATGGAGTTGGCAAGTCCTCCACAGAAGCACAGTCGATACCAATAGGAGTTTGACACAGACTCTGAGTAGGGCGATCATACCGCTCTGCGGAAGCTGCATTCAGTAGGTACTTTGTCATCTTTGGTAGCTTCTTCTCACGCTCTTCTCTTTCTAACTTCGCTTTTCGTTTAGACGCACCTCTTTGATGCTTTCGACCAAACATTTTTGCATGAATGGATGCTAATTGTTCACCGGGTACTTCGTCAGTCCGACGGCACCGCAACTGTCCAACGGTGGCCGTCCCGCTGATTGGAGCACGCTGCCTGGATGGTCCGCGGCTGGCGGAGAGTGGTGCGTCCGCCGGGAGCTCCTCAGTGGGTGGGCTTAAGCAAGCTTAACCGGCGGCTCGGGGCTGAATCGCAGTCCGCGATCAACTCCCTTTTATAGACGCGTGCCGCGTCTGTCTGTTACTAGCGCCAAAGCAGGCGTTCACATAGGCAGAGAGTTCCTTGTACAAAATCCCTCCGTCGTACAAACTCACTACTTCTCCCGTTCCGGTCTCGGCTTCCTATTGGCTAGGATAAATCGTCTGTTATGGGAGGTTGTCGATTTTTCTTTCGCCCCGTCGACGCCGAGCACAAGAACGAAGGCGAGAGGGCGACTCCTAGCGCAGGCGAAGTTACGCGCTCTCCGTCGCCTCTTAGTAATCTTTTTCTACTTCTTTCTGGAAAGTTCGGCGGCCAGTCTGACCTACCTTTTCCGTCGAACGCGCGCGAGCGTGCGCAGCCACTAGACAGGAAGGGGCCCTGGAGACAGGCCTTTGTGTCCAGCTCGCCAACTTCCCCCTTCACTCAACCACAACCCTAGCCCTAACAGTGAACATTCCATGCCCAAAGGCGCGTAGACAAAAGCACTTGTGACGTCTTCTCTACATTCCTGCCTAGACTCTGCCATCAGACTCATCATCATCTGCGATCGGACACATCCTCCCCCGCCCAGATAAGCATCACGGTAAAGAAAAGTCGAATGGGAGGCACTGTTGGGTACTGCGGCACATCCTTCTTATGAGAGGGAAAGCGGCGGAACTATTTGAGGGGTGGAGGGTGGCGTGGGGGTGACGCGAGGCAATGGAGATTTAGGTCCTCATCCCACATTACATGCTTTAGGTGTTTCCCCCTTGCCCCTTCTCTCCAGACAGCACTGGACAGACGGACTGACAGGAAACAACGAAAACTCTTCCAAGCAAACGCACCTCGCTTCGTAAGAACGAGGGCCCCGACAGGGTGGCGGGGGATCCCTGTTTTTGCAGCTCGACATCATCATCATCATCAGCCTGGTTACGCCCACTGCATGGCAAAGGCCTCTCCCATACTTCTCCAACTTCCCAGATCATGTAATAATAGTGGCGATGTCGTCCCTGCAAACTTCTTAATCTCATCCGCCCACCTAACATTCTGCCGCCCCCTGCTACGCTTCCCTTCCCTTGGAATCCAGTCCGTTCCCCTTAATGACCATCGGTTATCTTCCCTCCTCATTATATGTCCTGCCCATGCCCATTTCTTTTTCTTGATTTCAACTAAGATGTCACTAACTCGCGTTTGTTCCCTCACCCAATCTGCTCTTTTCTTATCCCTTAACGTTACAGCCATCATTCATCTTTCCATAGCTCGTTGCGTCGTCCTCAATTTAAGTAGAACCCTTTTCGTAAGCCTCCCGGTTTCTGGCCTGTAGGTGAGTACTGGTAAGGCAAAGCTATTATTCACTTTTCTCTCGAGGGATAATTGCAACCGGCTTTTCATGGCCTGAGAATGCCTGCCAAACGCACCCCAGCCCATTCTTATTCTTCTGATTATTTCAGTCTCATGATCCGGATCCGCGGTCACTATTTGCCCTAACTAGATTTATTCTCTTACCATTTCCAGTGCCTCGCTACCTATCGTAAACTGCTCCTCTCTTCCGAGACTGTTAAACATTAGTTTTTGCAGATTAATTCTTAGACCCACTCTTCTGCTTTGCCTCTCCAGGTCAGTGAGCACGCATTGCAATTGGTCTCCTGAGTTACTAAGCAAGGCAATATCATCAGCGATTCGCAAGTTACTAAGCTATTCTCCATTAACTCTTATCGCCAATTCTTCCCAATCCAGGTCTCTGAAGACCTCCTGTAAACACGCTGTGAATAGCATTGGAGAGATCGTATCTCCCTGCTTGACGCCTTCCTTTATTGGGATTTTCTTGCTTTCCTTATGGAGGACTACGGTGGCTGTGGAGCCGCTATAGATATCTTTCAGTATTTTTACATACGGCTCGTCTACAACCTGATTCCGTAATGCCTACATGACTGCTGTGTTTCGACAGAATGAAACGCTTTCTCGTAATCAATGAAAGCTATATATAAGGGTTGGTTATTGGCCTCGAGCTCCACCACTGGAAAAGCTGGCGCCACCGTCGGCGTGACATGCTATTAGGGATCACGTGGACATAGCGTCCGCGTCGGCTGCTTCGGGAGCGCCGAAGCGAGCTGAAAATGAGAGTTTAAATTTCCTTGTACGCTGCTTTCCTCATTTAGTGGCGAGATTCTCGCGCTTCGAGTGTCTGCTTTACAACGCTTGAAAGCACCACAATAGGCGGTATCTGCGTTTGAAGGCGAGCAACATGGTAGGCTACTGCTCGGTGCCTCAGTGCCGGACGTACGCAACGGAGCCCGGTGTCAGCCTTATTCACACGTAACCGCAGGACAAGAAGCTGCGTGAAGCTTGGCTCGCGAAACATAAAACCGGCAAACAGCAATGGGCTACAACTCGGGTATGCAGCAAGCACAGACGCGAGGAAGATTTCTGCTACGGCGCCGGGTCTGCAATGTTCGAAAAACGTGCACTGAGACGCTCGTCCGAGTCCGCTGCCCGACTAACGTCAGGACGGTTCGGTCTATGAACTTGCCGATGCTATAGATACTGGCAAGTTCACTGGAGTGGAAAGGGAGCGGTAAGAAGCACATTAAATAAAAAGCATGGCATATGATCATGTTTGTGTTATGAATTAATGCACTGGATTACAAAAAAGAAGCAGCGGGAAATCGCACGCTGAGAACACCGAGAAACATACAGTGCGACGCAACTCGAGAAATAATATTGAAACGTCCAAGAATTTAGAAGAAGAAAAAAAAGATTGAATCGTCGCGACGGCACATCACAGTCCCCGTCGAAGTCTCTACAATGAAATTATTTTTGAACAACTCTGATAGCGCTCACGCAACAATGGTTGCTTGTATACTGTCAAATGCTCATATTCTGCGGCCTAATGCTCATGGCACGGTGCGAAAACACGCACGCGGTGAAAGCGAAACAGTGCGCGGACAAGCATGCAGACGCGCAGTCGGTCGCTGCGAATCTGTGCGATCGCTGCATTGAGGCTTCATTATAGTACGCTCCATTTAGTCATACAAACACTATTAGAACATACTTCACATAGTTTTCTCTCAGCGTTTACCTACCTTTCACGCAAGAAGCCGGTTCGGGAGACTCCATCGCGGCGACCACGCGCAGTGGCGTACACTGTACGTATTCGGTAAACAGATAGCGTCTGCAAACTATTCTGTGCTTTCAGTTTGCCCATGATTATTAGTTAGACAGTAACAAACTTCTCTCGTTTCGAAAGCACTTACAGAAATGTCCGGGAGAGCTCGTGCGTGGTGTTTTCGGTGAGCGCTGACAGCAAAACCTATGAGGAGCGCGCCACGTGATCCCTCATACTACGCCAGCCAGGCGCTTCCGACAGATGGCGACTCCGTAACTCCTCGCCGCCAATATTCCGCACATTTCTCTATCACCTGACTGATAGTGTGAATACGGTCTATTGTTCAGTAGCCTTTACGGAATCCTGCCTGGTCCTCTGCTTGACAGAAGTCTAAGGTGTTCCTGATTCTATTTGTGGTTACCTTAGTAATTAGTTTGTAGGCGACGGACAGTAAGCTGTTCGGTCTATATTTTTCAAGTCTTTGTCATTCCCTTTTTTATGGATTACGACTATGTTAGCGTTCTTCCAAGATTCCGGTAAGATCGAGGTCATGAGGCATTGCGTATACAGGGTTGACAGTTTTTCTGCAACAATCTGCCCACCATCCTTCAACAAATCTGCTGTTACCTGATCC
Organism: Dermacentor andersoni; assembly: GCF_023375885.2. Classification (NCBI taxonomy): domain Eukaryota; kingdom Metazoa; phylum Arthropoda; class Arachnida; order Ixodida; family Ixodidae; genus Dermacentor; species Dermacentor andersoni. The sequence goes on from NC_092816.1 coordinate 215,778,286, forward strand.
TCCCCAGCTGCCTTCCCTCTTTGCATAGCTCCCAAGGCTTTCTTTACTTCTTCCGGCGTTACTTGTGGGATTTCAAATTCCTCTAGACTATTCTCTCTTCCATTATTGTCGTGGGTACCACTGGTACAGTATAAATCTCTATAGAACTCCTCAGCCACTTGAACTATCTCATCCATATTAGTAATGATATTGCCGGCTTTGTCTCTTAACGCATACAGCTGATTCTTGCCAATTCCTAGTTTGTACTTCACTGCTTTTAGCCTTCCTCCGTTCCTGAGAGCAAGTTCAATGCTCTCCATATTATACTTCCTTATGTAAGCTGTCTTACGCTTGTTGAATAACTTGGAAAGTTCTGCCAGTTCTATTCTAGCTATAGGGTTAGAGGCTTTCATACATTGGCGTTTCTTCATCACATCTTTCCTCTCCTGCGATAGCTTACTGGTATTCTGTCTAACGGAGTTACCACCGACTTCTATTTCACACTCCTTAATGATGCCCATAAGATTGTCATTCATTGCGTCAACACTAAGGTCCTTTTCCTGAGTTAAAGCCGAATATCTGTTCTGTAGCTTGATCCGGAATTCCTCTATTTTCCCTCTTACCGCTAACTCATTGATCGGCTTCTTATGTACCAGTTTCTTCCGTTCCCTCCTCGAGTTCTTACCATACTGTGGCCACTGCAGCGCACCTTGCCGAGCATGTCCATTTCTTTTATGGTGCCAGGGTTAGCGCAGAGTATGAAGTCTATTTTATTTCTAGTTTCGTCATTATGGCTCCTCCACGTCCACTTCCGGCTATGCCGCTTGCGGAAGAAGGTATTCATTATCCGCATATTATTCTGTTCTGCAATGTCTACTAGTAGCTCTCCCCTGCTATTCCTAGTGCCTATGCCATATTCTCCCACTGACATGTCTCCAGCCTGCTTCTTGCGTACCTTGGCATTGAAGTCGTCCATCCGTATAGTGTATTTTGTTTTGGCTTTACCCATCGCCGATTTCGCGTCTTCATAGAAGCTTTCCACTTCCTGGTCATCATGACTGGATGTAGGGGCGTAGACCTGTACGACCTTCAATTTGTACCTCTTATTAAGTTTCACAACCAGACACTGTATATGCTTTTAGCACCGTATATGCTTCTTTTGTCCTCCTAACTTCACTGAGCCCTATCATATCCCATTTACTGCCCTCTAATTCCTCCAATAGCACTTTTTCAGGGCGGACACTGGGTTCTGTCATGGAGCGAGCAAAAGCATGTCTCACCGAAAATGGTTGCTAGTGAGGCGATATGGAAAATGAGCCGAGAGAAATGTTTCGATGTTGTAAAGATAAGCAGAGAAGTGAGGAGGTGCGGTGGTATTCACAGAAACTGGATCCATGTCAATTACAGGCTTGGACGAGAAGTGGGCAGGCGAATTGCTGGTCGCCCTGTCGCGTTTTTAGGGGTCCCACGGGCGCTCAGCAGGCCAGAGTAAGCTGTAATGAAGAAGGTCCCCTAGGGGAGCCTCAGAATAACATCGCTGTCGGTACCAGAAAAAGAAGGAAAACAAGAAAGAGAGCGCTGGCCATGCAAACGTCTACATCAACATGCATGGCGGCAGAACAGCAGAAGAAAGTAAAAGTGGGCAGAAATTGAGGAGCATGTAAATAGAGAAGAAATAAGGTTGTATGCGTTTACAGAAACGCACCTTAAAGACTCGGGAGAACCACCAGTGGCATTCATTCCAGGAATAGTAGAGGAGATATGTTGGTAGAATTTGAAGAAAGGAACAATACTTTCTTCATGAAGCGCAGTAATTGGAAGTGGACCTAGAAAAGCCCTCATGGAGAAACAATATATGAAATAGATTTCATACTCCCTTCCAATTCCTGCATAGTGCAGGCTGTAGAAGTGTTAGCAATGGTAAAGGGCAGTGACCATAAGTTAGTGAGATCTAGGATCGCTCTCAATTTGAACCGAAAAAGAGCAAACTTAGTCAAGAAAGAGCAGGACAGCTTGACCGCATTAAGAGTAAAAGTAGGCGAATTCAGGCTGCTGCTGGTGAACGAACGTGCAGCCTTAGAACAGAAAGATGAAAATTGCATTGAAGTCATGAATGAATCTCTAACTAAAGTGATTTCACTAGAAGCAATTTAAATTGGAGGTAAGGCACCTAGGTAACCTGTAGGTAAGCTCTTTCAAATAACAAAGGACCTAATAAAGAAGCGACAAAGCTTGAAAGTGTCCAACTCAAAAGATCGGATAGAATAAGCACAATTGTAAAAGCTGATAAACAAGAAGAAAATAAGGGGTATTCGAAAATATGAGATCGGAAAACTTTAGTAAGTAGTAAAAAAACAGTCGCAGCATGAAATCAGTGCGAAGGAAACTTGGCATACGAACGGGCACGATGTGTGCAGTGAAAAATAAGCAGGCTAATGCCATCAGCAGTGTCAATGATGTAGTAAAAGCAGCCGAAAAATCCTATACTCACTTGTACAGTAGGGAGAGCTGCCACGCAACCTAATTTCAAATTAGGGATGGACTTGATATAGACGCACCAATAACTACGCCTGAATATAGAAAGGCCTTGTGAGACAATTCTTGGGAAATAGCGGCAAGAGAAGAAAGAAAACCAGTCGATTTCATCAAAGATGGAGGAGTTATGCTTAAAAAGCTGGCGGCCCTTTCTACGCAGTGCCTCACGACTGCAAGTGTATCAGCGCTCTCGAAGAATGCCAACGTAATACCAATTCATAAGAAGAGAGACATCAAAGAATTGAAGAATTGTAGGCCCATTAGCTTTCTTGCCCCTTTTGTATACTATATTCACCAATTTCTAATAGCCTCAAGGCGACACTTCCCTTCAATCAACCAAGAGGAGAGGTTGCCTTCGGGAGGGGATATCCTGCAATGGATCACATGAGATGTCTGCGGAGTACAATCAGCATCTTTTACGGCTTTCATCGATTATGCAAAGGCATTTGATAAAGTAGAGATGACAGCAGTCATGTAGGCATTGGGTAATACTTGTGTAACACTCAGGGCAGGAGGCAAACTTGAATATCTTACGCAATATCTACAACGTTTGACAGCTCCCTTTCTTCTCCACAAGTAGAAAATACCTATCAAGAAAGGGGTCAGACAAGGATACACAATCTCTCCAATGCAATTTAATTCCTTATTAGAGGAAGGTATTAGGCTCGGAAGTCTTAGCAGTGAGGAGGAACGGCGAATATATCAACCCTCGGTATGCAGATGGCATTGTCCTTCTTACAGAAACCAGAGGGAAGATGGGAGATATAAATTCAAGCCCATGAGCAAAACGAGAACAATTTGAAAGCAGCAGCCAACGTACCGACAAGTGGACTTGCCTTTTTCAATGCGACATATGCTTTCCTCGGCACAGTATATATAGGTAGAGTTCTTCTAAAGGGGAGAGTGGGTAAGACGGGAAGGGGGGGGGGGGGGGTGCGGCCACGAGCGAAGGTGTGTTAGCGACGAGGGTGTAGAATTGAAAAGAAAGGAGTGCTGTGCGCTAGGCCGGTGACACGGCCGTGTGTCAGTCGGTGTGTCAATGGCGTGCACGGAATCTCTCTATTTCCAGCTTCGCCGGTGGTCGTGGACTACTGTGTCTCCGAAAGAGGTAATAGAAGGAACGGCAGAAACCGATGCTCGTGAAAAAAGATATACTAATAATATTGTTACGTAGGAAGACACCGACGAAAAGCTATGTACAAGTGTATTTACAAGGCAATACGCCACACTTGGCCAAGAGGCAAGAGCCCGCGCTAGCCTCTAATCGTCGTCGTCGTCTTCACCCTACTCGCCTCTTTGTCATCGCAAATACTGTTCCGTAGCACTACCCCCGGCGGCAAAAGCGCCGTCCCGAAGCGACTAAACGCCGAACTCGAAAGCAGTGTAGTAGGCCTTGAGCCTACTGACGTGCACAACATCACTAGATGCCAAAGTAGAGGGCGAGGTTGAACGCACAGGAGCAATTTGTACGCCACAGGTGTCACCTGGCGTAGCACGCGGTATATCGCGAAAGGAGCTTCTCTGAAAGTCCGACGTGACGACAAGGCGACCACAGGAGCACGAGCGCACCAGGCGAAAACTGTACGTCACGGTGGCGAGCGCTGTACTGACGCTGCTGAGTGGTTTGCGAGGCCGTCAGTCGAGTACTGGCAAGCTGGCGTCCATGGTCCGCGAGGGCGATGACGCCGCGCGCATACTCGCTTGTTGAGATCGCAGCAGGAGGAAGTGCCGTGTCTAGGGGCAAGGGCAGTACGCGACCGTACAACAGATAAAATGGAGAAAATCCGGCGGTGTCGTGCCGGGAAGAATTGTACGCAAATGTGACGTAAGGAAGGGCAATGTCCCAGACGTGGTGGTCCTTGGGAACGTACTTGGACAGCATATCGGTAAGAGTGCGGCTTAACCGCTCTGTCAGGCCATTGGTTTGAGGATGGTGTGAGGTAGTCAGCTTGTGTTGAATGGAGCAGGAACGCACAATGTCGGCGATAACTTTCGAGAGGAAGTTACGACCACGGTCAGTAAGCAGGTGTCACGGGGCGCCATGAAGTGAGATAATGTCACGCAAGAGAAAGTCCGCGACGTCAGTGGCGCAACTGGTAGGGAGAGCCCGCGTGATAGCGTATCGGGTGGCGTAATCAGTTGCGACGGCTACCCATTTGTTCCCAGAGGATGACGTAGGAAAGGGACCGAGGAGGTCTAATCGAACACGAAAAAACGGTTCCACAGGGACGGTGATCGGCTGTAGATGACCGGAAGGTAGCACCTGAGGTGTTTTCCGACGCTGGCAGGGATCACAGGCAGCAACATAGCGTCGAACAGAGCGAGCGAGACCAGACCAATAGAAGCGGCGGCGGACGCGGTCGTACCTGCGGGTTACCCCAAGATGTCTTGCAGTGGGTGCGTCATGCATCTCAAAGAGCACAGTCTGTCGTACATATTTTGAATTGCATGTTTTCCCTTAGGACTGAGAGTAGGCCTCTCGTTTTTTACTTACTTTTCACCATTATCTCAGTATTTTATGAAGACCAATAAGGCCTGCAAACAAGGCTGGTGGAAATAACATAACCACAAGAAATGGTACAAAAAAGACGGAAGCTTATTCTATTTGACAATTAGTTGTGCGTGACCCTACAACGATAAAATTTTCACAATAAAATGAACCTCGATATTCGTGTGTCTAGCGAGGACTGTTTTACGCAATGCGAGAGTGAGAATGATAACTGTATATGTAAGACTTAAAATGTTTGTTTCTGAATGCAGTTCTTATCATTTGTGAATAAAGTATATTCTGTGTCTTCAATATGCAGTTTTCCTCTTTCTTTCGTTCCGTCTAAAGTTAATGTGACTAAGAAGCATGCAGTTTGCTTGTCTTAGTCCCGACCAAACATCACAAGCACAATAAGGCAGGTCGTGTTGCGATACTCGCCAAAAAAATTATTGCCAATCAAGTAATCTAAGGAAGGTATGAAAGAATGTTGCTTTCTATGGTGGTGTTGACTGCGGTGAACCAGCGGCTCCCCTTATTTTTTGCGTCAGCTATATGTTTCTTGCTTTGGAACCGAAGCATGTGCATTTATAGGTTGCTGTCACTTTAAAGACAGCACTAAATTTCCCATGCCATAGTATCCGCGACGCGCAAGGAGACACCCTGCAAGCGCAACGAACCTAGGCGCGGAGATGCCGACGGCGTCGACTGTCCGGCCCATCCGACTAGCGTGACGTCACACCAGCGTGCGGAGGCCTTACAATTTTTTCTAGGTGGCTTTGGGCTGTCTCGCTGACCTTGCGCGCAGTGACAGCACTCCTTCATTCTCATTCTACACCCTCGCTGCTAACACACCTTCGCTCGTTGCTGCACCCACCCGCCCTTTCTCCCTCTCCACTTTAGAAGAGACCTATTATATATATTGCCACGTGCATAGAGTTGCCACGTGCGTTTATTTCGGCTTGTAGCGACGCGCACGACGCAGCTCGTGTCGCTGTGACGCGACCGGCGTAGCTGCGACGCAAGCGGCGTCGCTTGACGCGTTTCGATCACGGACGCGAAACGTATAAATACGGGACCACCGCTTGCGCTCAGCATCGCTCAGTCCGACGAACGCCCCAGGCGCGCTTGCTGCTTTCGCCGTCACCGAGTTGTTCGCTTGATTTAGGACACAAGTTCGCCCATTAAGCTCTCTTTAAGTCTACCACCAACGCAGTGTCCCTTTCTGTCTGCGTGCGTGCCAGGCAGCTCAACGCCAGGCAGCTCAACGTCACCTACGTGACAGTATGCTGTGCCGAGGAAAGCATATGTCGCCTTGAAAAAGACAAGTCCACTTGTGGAAACGTTGGCTCCCTCTTTCACATTGTTCCCGTTTTGCTCATCATATTGTCCTTTTCAGCAACACAGGGGACGAATTGCAGCACATGGTTCATACGTTAACTGAGAAAGTATAAGAGTATGGTTGAAAATTATAATGCAGAAGAGAAAGGTAATGCTCAGTAGCCTGGCAAGAGAACAAGCATTCATGTTCACCAGTCAGCCTCTATAGTCTGTGCGGGAGTATGTTTATGGCACAGAAACTTTGAGGTTAACAAAGAAGGTCGAGCACAAGTTGAAGACCGCGTAAGGATCCAGGGACCAAAAAATGCTTGGCGTAACGTTGAGACAGGAACAGAGTGGTGTATATGAGAAATCAAACGAGGATAGCCAATATTATAGTTGAATTAAGAGAGATCAATGGAGCTGGGTAGCTCATGTAATGCGTGAGTCAGATATCTGGTGGACGATTAGAGTAACAGAATGGGTGCCATACGAAGGGAAGTGCAGTCGAGGACAGCAAGAAATTAGGGGGTTTAATGAAATTAGGAAATTTCCAGATGCAATCTGGAATCAGCTAGGGCCAGACAGGGTAATTTGCGATCGCTGGGAGAGCCCTTCGTCCTACAGCGGACATAAAACTTAGGCTGATGATAATGACGATGATTAACACCGCATATATTCGGCATCAAGTGAAACCAGTTCATTCAGAATAGTCTGCTCTTTTTTATACGGAGACAAGCACTATGGCTTATTCCCAACCTAAATGTTTATTTTTGAGTCCTATAGAGAAAAGGCACGGCTCTCTAATTCTAGATCGACCTATTATATAACAAGATAGGATGAATGGTCCCCATTCCATCTAATGTATCGTGTAAGCTCTGATTTCCTTGCTGTGCATAGTAGTTTATGTTATCTGTAAGAGAGGCGACGACTTTATCTATAAAGGGCTTTTTCAATGTTTTTATTCCCGCCAGGGTTACTTCGTGAATTGGTGCAACACAGAACTAAGTGCAGGGAAATATGTCAAGGGCAGGCTCTCGCTCAGTTTCTGCAATTTCTACTGACGGCTAAATGGTATAACCTGGTCATCATTCCTGAATTAGAAAGCTTTCCCTACTCCTTCAGCCACAAGAATGTTGTCTGGCGTCTAGAGCATGCCAGTGGGATATTCCTGGCAGCTTTCCTCGACATTGACTACCACAGTGTAATATTCAGGCATAATAATTAAGACTGCTGAGGGCACCTCATCAAGAACGTCAATATGGTTCAAGAGGATCTCCAGCCTCTATGGAGCTTTGTTCGCAAAAGGCTGATAAAAGAGCCACTTCCCTCTCAACAAAAAGGAACAAAGTTTATGTGATAGACACGAATATATGATTACTTTAGTATCTCTTTGAACGAATGTCCGGCGTACCCATTACTATAGGCTCTGAAAATCGCATTCCATCTGCGTAGTGTCCTGCTAGAAGACGCTGCAGTTTCAAACGTTTTAAGCGACCCAGTGTTAAATCCAGAGCTTACATGCTTTGTCTTCTAGGCACTACGTCCCTTATAAACAGGTAATAACATTCTCGGCGACAATCAATTATATTTGAGTCAATCTTGCTAACCTTCTCTACCGTGAGTAGACCCCCTTGAAGTCCCAAGTTACACGACGTTGCAGCTGTTGTTACGTGTTACCTTTCGCATGCACACTTACCAAAGATCGCAAAGAGATTATTTATGTCCTTATGAATACAGGCTGGAAACCACAAGCTTTTCTTTAAGACATGTGAACCTTTACTGCTAGTGAAGTTTTGTGCACACACTGCCTAGTGTACTACATCTAGGAGACTAGGCGTATATGAATTGACACACAAGCAGCTTCCATTCAACGGAGTTCGCTGCCTCCTTGGCACCACGAGAGCTTAGTACGTGGGCTAGCCGACTAGGCACGCGAATCTTCCGGCTACTGTTAAACATGCAAGACAAGACGGGTTGCTGTAGAAGCGCCCTCACAACAACAATGTGTTCAGCGTGAGGGAACAAAAGCTGCTCCATTCAGAAGGGAAGACGACAAAGAGCACTGCTGGAGATTAATTTTGTCCCATCAATATTACAGTTTAAAGCCCACCAGCGGTCTGTCTTTTCTGGTATCGTCAAAGCACACTCGTGTATGCAGATCTGCCACAAGTTGGCCACCGAGCAAGGCTGGACGCAGCGCCGAGATGGGCCGACGGCCTCCGACTGCCTCGTCATCTGGAAAGGAAGCATTTGGCTCTCTGCGCCCACGGCCGACTCCTTCTCCTGGGTGGTACGTGGTCACATAGCGGCGTCTGAAATAAATACCATATATGCGCACGGCTGTAGTTGACTTCAACGTGCAGCGTCATGCAATGTCTGCTCTAAACTACGCCGAACAGTGCCGAAATGAAAACACCAAAGTGCGACGACATGACTGTTTCTTGTCGTTCATGCAAGCAATGCGGCCGAGTAAAGTGGGCGCTTTTAAAAAAGTCGCCGCGGTTTATTTCCTGCTGAATTTATTCAGTGTAGGGAAGGGAACTTCTTTGCGGAGGGTTCCGAGGTCTAGTGCAATGATACTGCTGTCAGTGGGCATGCGAGGTGAAAGCAATAATTTGAGCATGTGCGCCCGATGTGCTTCGCTTTTTTAAGCACGACACATCCCCATTTGTTTACCAAATAAGGTAAAAATATGTTTAGCTAAATAACAAGGGGTTAAGAAAACTAAACAAAGTTTCTGTCATGCTGGAGGCACTGAGGCGGTCTTGTTTTCTGCATCGATCTCTCTGTTTCAAACATCACTTACAGCGCGCACATAGAGAGGGACCAAATAAACGACGAAGAAACAAAACAGCTGTTGTCCCGTACTTTCATGGCATCGCCCACAAACTTAAAAATATAGGACAAAGAGCAGGTATCGATGTTGTTTTCGTTGCTCCAAAAAAACTTGCCCAGCTTTGTGTCAGAAATACTCCTGTTGCTAAGGGCCGTAGGACTTGCACTATTAATCATAGAAAAAAAAGTATACAGTTTGTTCTAAAGGTGTTGTGTACAAGATGCCCCTGAATTGCGGTCGGTCTCATATAGGGCAGACGGGTAGATGTCTCAATGTTAGGTAACAAGAACACAGCAATAAAGTGCGCAAAGCGCGGGAAGGGTTTCTAGGTGTTCATTGCGCACAGTGCGGCTGTATTTCGCTTTTTTGAAGAAACCACTATCTTAGCTAGGCATCCTAATGAATGCACAAGACTTACCATTGAAGCAACAGTGATTGCTGAAGGTGACTGGGTCAGTAAGCCGTCAATTGCATTAAAAGATAAAGAATTGTTTTTGTTTTTGTTTTTGAGGTCGCACGTGCGTTCTCGTTCACGTTGAGGCGGCGGTCATGGTTTCTTTGAATTTTGAATGCATACTCATGTCGGTTTTATGCTCTGTGGTGGGCGCTTTTGTCTTGGTGTCTCAGTATATATGCGTGTTCCTCAAAATAAAAATCAGTTGGAAGTCAGCGCTTGTCTTCGTCGTTCTTTTGGCCCCTGTCTATGTACGCGCTGTAAGTGATGTTTGAAGCAATGGAATACCAACCAGCCCGTACCCAAACCCTGCTTCGATCTACTCAAAGGCGGGCTTCTTTGAGCGGTCGTCGCCTCGGGTGTTACCTGCGTATTCGCCTGAAGTCGGCTTACTACACCGGTGTAGTCACTGGTGAATGATTAGGTTGTTGCTCACTGATGCTGCTGGTTCTACCGGAACAATGTACCATCTTCTGTCTGTCTTGACGCACTACGACCTAAGCTGCACCGTGTTTATCATCCTGGGTTTTGTATCCCATCGGTCTCCGCGAATTCGAAGTCGATGCTTCCGCGCAGACGTACTGGAGACGTATTCATTGAAGCACGACAGTGGCGTTCGAAGTCCTCGCCCCAGCAGCAGCTGGCCTGCCATCTTCCCAGGCGCAGGACCTGTAACTGAGCAGTCCAAGCCAGAAATCGTACCCTCCTTCAGTGGCTTTTTCAATTATTCTTTTTACCACCTGAACCCCTTTTTCTGCTAGCCCGTTCGAGCGCAGAAACTGCGGACTCGAAGTCATGTGTTTAAAATCGAACCATTTCGAAAAGAGCGGAACTTCGCGGCTGGTGAACTGTGATCTATTGTCAGTGCATCCTTCGATTCGTATGCCATATCTGGCAAATAACGTACTTATTTTTTGCACAGCTCTGGCCGTTGGTGTTTCTTGGGGCAGCTCTGCCTTAGAAAAGTTTGATAACATATCATGCGTGCATAGATACGACTTCCCAGCGGATTTGAATCTGTCTACGCCGATCCTATGCCACGCGTGCGCTGGCACCAGGCGGATGAGAAGGGGTTAACTGCGTTGTTTTTACCCCTGCTTCTGGCGCACTGCGCCCTTTCTTACAAGGTCTTGAAAATCAGCGTTCCTACCTGGCCTGAAGACTAAACGACGCGCATGCGACTTGCGCTAATTTAGCACAATATGACAGACATGAATTCGCGCAGTGTTTCCGGCCCATGCTGGTCGTGATCTCGACCTTACAATCCTTCAGTGGCACGCCGCTTACACTTGAAAGTTCAGTCGCGAAGGGCTTGAAGCGGCCTTCCACTGACTGGCCAGTTTGAAATCTGGTGATGACGTTTTGCAGGTAGTTGTCACTGCTTGTCTAATTTCCCGGGCCATCTAACGTGCCATCGTTTGTAAATGACGAAACAGCACTTATGGCACGAACTTCGATGTCTTCGTCGGCCTCGTCTCTCTGCGGCTTTCCGACCGAAGCACGTAACACCAGATCCACCAAGACCAATTGCTTTCCGGGAGCAAACTGTAGTACAAAGGTGCATCTGAGCAAAAGAAGAAGCGTTGTAGTCTCGCTAGCATTTCAGCGATTGTCTTTTGATAAATATTTATGAGGTGGCGGTGCTCTGTTTCGAGGACTATCATGCGACACTACACAACACGGTGAAATTACTCGCACCCATATACAACAGTCATTGCTTCCTTCTCAATCTGCGAATATCGTTTTTGAGCATTAGTGAGTGCTCCCGAAGCAGATACAACTGGTTTTTATGGGCCCCTTAACGTTATGGCAAAGCTGGGCCGACGACGTTTTGCGATGCATCTGAGGCTATCTTCACATCCCGCTGCGGGTCAAAGATACCCTGATCAGGTTGACTGTTCAAATCGCTACAGAGACGCCGCCATTCTTTCGCATGGTTCATTCATTCATTCATCCATTCTTTATATACAACATATTTACCAAAATACGAAAGCATTACTGGACCCATAGCCATTGGCTAGTCCCGGGTCCATAGTGAACTTAGGATATAAAACGCAGCACGCGAGCACACAAAAGCAGCACACATAATACATAATAGTAATATTAACATAGATAACTCAGGCATGAAGGTAAATATAACTCAGTGTTATTTTATCCTTAACGCGCGCGAGCAACAAAACAGACATAATACTTAACAATGACATTGACATGCACAACTTGAGCAATTGACATGTACAACTTAGACAGGAATATAAATATAAATATATTCTCCGTTCATTCAACAACACTGTCGTTTGTTTTCTTTTTTTTTTTTTGCTCAGCTCTCGCAGTAACATTGTTTTTTTCTACCAGTGCCGGCACAATATTAGCGAAATAGTTCATTACACTTAGCATCTTTTGAACACCTTGCTTCCTACTCAGTGACGCAATTTGTAAAGTCGAGGCAGCCGAGTCAGGGCTTCGCCATGCGCCCTTTTGAGAAATGAAGTCACCAAGGAAGGGAAGTTCCTCAACGCCTACTTTGCATTTCTCAGCATTCAGCCCCGCTTTGCGTGAAGATAGAGGATTCTGCGTAGCCCGTCGTCACTGCTCTTTTTATGAAGCGCCCCATACTGGTATGCCGTCAACATGCCTGCTGACGCCGGATCTTGCGTGAAAAATCTCGCTCGTGGATTTCTGAAATACTTCGGATGCTGACGCTACGCCAAAACGAAGCCTCAGAAAGCGAAAACAGCGAAAGGTGGTTGAAAAGGTGCTGATGGGCATGGACGCATGGCAGGAACAATGGCCTCTCACACATCTTTGTTCGTTACACAGTTATTCGGTGCCTTGGTCCTTGGCTGGGAGTGCCCAGCCAAGGACCAAGGATCTTATCCTGGCGACTACTGCTTGCTACCACCTGAGCTGCTCCCTCTCGACCAGTGCATCGCCGATAGTGGTACAGTGGACGAGCCCTGCGACGAAGTTGCTATGACGGGTGCCTTCCCAGCTTCCATGTTCTCGTGCGCTGCTACCCATCTCTTGCAGAGCGGATGCCTCACGGATCACTTGTCGCTTGATATCCAATGCGCATCTTCAACGTTTTCAACTACGCCTATAGCGAGTCAACTTGAAGCCGGCGCTCCAAACGGAATCTTCAGTAGGCATAGCCATACGACAGGAATGATGGCCGCACATCTTGTTCATAGTTATTGCATTTATTCGGTGCCTTGGTCCTCGGCTGAGAGTGATATGCTGTCTCTCTTCATGGTGACGTGCTCTGCAACATTTCGGTGACCATGGAAGCAAGTATTTATGACGCTCATGTTTCACCTGCCTCCTCTTCTCCTGTCTAACACTGCTTGTTACCGGTAGACGCAGGACAAGAATGATGGCCTTACACAACATCTTGTTTATTCGACAGGTCATTACCCTTTCCATATCAAGACTAAAATCTGATGATTAACTTATAATTGTGCTTCCATGCGCAGAAGCAGTGTTTGGTCATTTTTGTTCTTTGTCATTGCTTTTCTGCGGGGATGTTGAATTTTATCGCCGGCCTCCGAAGGAACAACCATCGGATACATTAGCCAAAGTTCTGAAAACTTTACGCGGCTTCAATCAACGGTCCGAAGAAATGTACTATAACCAAAAAGCAACGTTCGACACTACCCTGAGTTAAAAACGCATCGGGAAACGCTGCCGGATGCGATATCTGAAATAAAGTAAGACTCGCGACCGTAGGAATTCAGATGGGTAATTTTGAAAAAAGGCAGAATGAGTTTTGTGAATTGCGTGAAGCATTCGTGAACATAGCAATAGACCCTGTAGTCCTACGCTCAGGAATGGATGCTGTGGAAGTCGGCTTTCGTAGGAATAATCTATGTTTGTAGGATTTAATGTATTTCCCCACCAAGCTCGTTTTTCAATCACAGCAACTATAAGTTTACATTGTAACTGACACTCTAACTTTCACCTTAATGAGTGTTAGCGTATCACACGCACATTCTATTGGTAGGTTCACTCAAGGTAAATCACGTCCATCGGTCAAAAATTTGCCACCTAGAAAACCAAAGAAGAGTTGCATCGAAACATGCAATGCTAAAAGAAAAGTGCCACTGCTAGCGGCGATTTCAGTCCCGATACACATCTTGCAGGAAAAGCTCGTAGCAAGTACGGAAAACATCGGACTCTACCATTTGAGCTAACGTATAGCAAGCTACTAAATTATGGAACAAGGTATGACGCTAATGAATAAAAGTCTGTGAAATGAAGCTGCTACGTGTTCAAGATGACGCCACGGCGTCTGTTCGATCCTAAGCTCAGGCCGCAATGTTACAACAGCGCACTGATAGGATAACGCGAATGGTAGGGACTCCGATGTAGACTACCAGTTCTTTTTACTAATATTTGTAGCCTCTTACCTAAAAGGCATGATCGGTTCAGCCCAATTAAGGCTTATGACGCAGACATAATTGCATTTACCAAGACTTGGTTGACTAGTAAAGTAACAAACTCGGAGTTGCTCCTCTGTAAAAAAATATAATGTTTAACGTACCGATCGCGCTAGCACACTAGGCGATGGTGTTTTAATTGCTGTTAATTATTGTTTGGACTGCTTTCCTGTAGCCATAACATGTGACATTGAATGTATATAGTGCTGCATTTCTTAAAATTTCAAAATGTTGTGGTCGATGCTTGTTAGCGACAACCATCATTTGCCCCGTCTTTTTCTGATAGCATGCACGATTGTTCATGCCAAATCAATGTTCGTTTCCCCACAGCAACAATTTTATTCATGCGCGACATTAATTTCCCCATAATCTCCTGCTTAGGCACGCGTCCTTTGTTAAATCCAACTTCCTCAGAATCAAGGCGTTCTTTCGATATATTCGCAGATTTCAACTTGCTCCAGGTTGGTATACTTCGCCTACACGCCTAACGAACAGCAAGTCATCTATCTTATATTTTGTCTAACAGATATCATATCTAAGGTTACACACTAACCCGACTTGACCAATCCCGACGTCTTGCATTTTTCCATTACGCTGACAATCCTACCGTCGCATAGCAGTCTTAAAACCATTTGCGACTCTAAAAACAGCAACCTCACCGCTATATATATCAACAACGAACTCTCTCCTTTTTTTTGATAATTTCCTGCCGGATGCAGCGAACGCTCACTGGACAGTAACTGAAATATATTAAAAAGAAAAATTCACGTGCTTGTCAACCATCGAATAACAATGCTTTGCGGTATACTAAATTTTTTAAACACCTATCTAACAGGGGGAAAAAACGTCTTTTTCGCACAGCTAAGCGGATGCAAAAGCGGATACAAAGGCAGGCTACATGGCCTGCTTACAAAGAAGCTGCCTCGGCCTACTCATCTGCGATAAAGAATACTATATTTTTATTTTTCATTGCTACCCTTCCGAGCATACTTATCAATATTCCAAAAAGCTTCTGGAGTGTACTAAAGCCTAGTGAGTCGAAAATGAAATCACTAAGCACGTCTTCCGGCGTACCTGTACCTCGACAGCACTTGGCTACGATTCTGAATAATGCATTTACTAGGGCTTTTATTCCTATAAGACATGATCACGAACTTGCAAGGCTATCGCGCGTAATGGATCCCATTATTTCTAGCTCTGCTGGCACAAACAAATATAATAGACAACCTGAACCTTACGTTTTCTTGCGGAATAGACATCAAAACAAAATTTCTTTAAATATACTAGTAAATATCCCTTTAACATAGCATTTTTCACAATCGTACCTGTCTTCGTCCTTGCGTCAGGACTGGAAGTAGCAAAAATAACCGTTCCACCAATCTCGCGAAACTATCGATCATATTAAGTATAAGCCCATATTTATTAGGGCAGCACCATGCAAATTAATGAAGTGCATTATATTTTCTTACCTTGTCAACTTTCATGACGAAAAAAATTGTTCACAAATAGTCAACACCCCTTTCGCCAATTCTTTTCTTGTGAGACTCAGCTGGTATCTTTTACTGATCATTTATTTATTTCAATACCCTAAAGACCCTAGTGGGCATTTTAGGTGAGTACATAAATATCATGTATTAACAATACAAATCGATGACAAGAGTACTAACAATAAAACTAGAAAAAAATATTTTTTTCCATCTCCTCATTTCCTCACTCCAAAAGACAGACACCAGCTTGCAAAGCAGGCTAAACGGTGGCAAGGATGACTCATCCATAAGGTGTAAGCCAGTGCGGCAACGCCCTAGAGGACGTCGTCGGCTTCTTTAGGGCCTGGAGAGCAAGACGGTGCCACCGCAGTTCAAAGAGATGAATATGTCGCTTCACTCCATACAAGTACAAGGGCCTGAGTTAATTACGAAGGTACCGCGCACCAAGAAGCGTACA
This sequence comes from Dermacentor andersoni, assembly GCF_023375885.2. Lineage (NCBI taxonomy): Eukaryota > Metazoa > Arthropoda > Arachnida > Ixodida > Ixodidae > Dermacentor > Dermacentor andersoni. Next base: position 215,794,275 of record NC_092816.1, read on the forward strand.
CGCAGCCCACAAGTCCCACCCACAGAAGGGCACCCACGATCGTACCAACGATCGTGGGTGCCCGATCGTTGGCACGATCGTGGCCTAACGGCTAGAGCATCCTGCTGCTGTGCTCGGCGTCAGAAGATCGAAACCTTGAACAACATTTATATTATTACGATTTCATCGAGCGATGCTCAAGAGACGAGCCGCCGCGAGAACGACAATGAAGTTAGTCGGTGCCCTTGGCGCGAGCGAGTGTCGGCCTGGTTGCCTGGCTCCAGTGTAAATAGCCTGTAAATAGCCTCTTTTGTCGGTGTCTTTCCACACGTAACATTTTGGTGGAGGTTAACAATCCCCATCTTCACCACGGAACTCCGAAGTGGTCGGCACATCGAGCTTGTCACCGTGCCTCCTGGTGACGAGTCCACCTCTGCAACGGCTTCGACTTGTCCGACTGCTCCAATCGTCATGGTTGCCCCACATCGCGACCCAGGTACGTTCTCTGGCCTGGAGGGACAGGATGTTGACGACTGGATCAAGCTCTATTAACACGCCAGTGCTAATAACAGGTGCGACCCAACAATTATGCTCGCCAATGTCATCTTTTATCTCGGCGGCACTCCACGCGTGTGGCACCAAACGCATGACGACGAGATAACCAGTTGGGACAGTTTGAAAGAAAAGCTACGGGAACTGTTCGGCGAGCCCACTTGGCGCAAGGTTGCCGCGAGAAAGGCTCTACGGCTCTGTTGTCATCTATAGAGCCGTACGTTTCCTACATCCTCGACGACTTGGCTCTCTGCCGCAAAGCTGACGATAATATGCCTGAAGCAGATAAAGTGGCACATTTGCTAAAAGGCATTGCCGATGACGCTTTCAATTTGCTTGTTTTCGGCAGCATCTCGACTATCGACGCCATCATCAAAGAATGCCGTCGCCTTGAACAGGCTAAGAGCCGCAGTATCTCACATCACATTACGCGGCTACCCAACACTGCTGCTACGTCGACATGTGAGGGTCGACCGCGTCAGACCACCACCTGTGAAGACTTTACTTGTATTGTTCGCCGCGAACTCGAGGCCGCCTGATCGCCAGCTTTCTCAGCGACGCCTCCAGATCCGCCAGCAACCATTATTGCGATTATTCAGGCCGTCGTCAGACAGGAATGTTCAGACCCATGTTTGAGAACATGGGTCTGAACTCCGTGTGTTCCACGTCTCAACCCAGCATTCCCCAGTTCTCTAGCGGCCCTCCTCGTCCCCGGCAGTCCTTTTCTGCCCCATCTCGCTGCAACCCGTCCGAATGGCGTACCCCTGATGACAGGCCCATGTGCTCCCAGTCAGTCGCATCGGCCACGTCGCTCTTCATTGCCGCAACCGATGGCCACCACCTCTTCGGTCATACGCCGCCGCTTATTCCCGCACCTTTGGACCTTCTGTTCCCTATACCAGTCGCGATGAATCCACTGCCGCTGATGCTCCTGCTCCGAACCTTCGCTACAGCCGCTCGCCCTCACCTCGACGCAATCAGTCTCGTTCGCCCCCAACCCCGTCGCTTCTCTTCACCGCCTACCGCCTCCTGGATGCAGCCGGAAAACTAGGCACTGCAGCTTCTGGAGGTGAAGCTGCGTTGTCGACCCTGCCCTCAAATCCTCTGCACACGTTACCTACGAACCGAAACCTTCTTGACGTTGGCGGCTATCCTGTCACCGTACTAATCGATACAGGAGCACATCTTTCTATTATGAGTGCTGCCTTCCGACGACGCCTGAACAAGCTCCTCACCCCAGCGTCGGCACGCGTCGTCCGCGTTGCGGATGGCGGTACTGTGCCTATCATCGGCATGTGTACGGCACGTGTCAGCATCGCCGGCCGCCACACTCCTGTCCTCTTCACCGTAATTGCTCACTCCCCCACGACCTCATTCTCGGCCTGGATTTTCTCTCCGCACATTCTGCTCTTATTGACTGCTCTTCCAGTACCCTTCGCCTTGAGTTGCCGATGCTCGCCGAACCTTCTGACGCACCCCACTGCCACTTACGCCCCACCGGCTTTCTTCGCCTGCCGCCAAAGTCAATAGCCTACATTGAACTGTTGTCTTTCCCACCAGTTCCTGATGGCGAGTAGCTCGTCACTCCTCTGCCCGACATTCCAATACAGTATGACGTTACCGTGCCTCACAGTATACTTAATATTACTGGGAGCTGCACTCGCATGCCTGTCTGTAACTTTGGATTGGCAAAGCCAATTCTACCGCAAGGTATTTGCCTTGCCACCGTTGATTGTCTCGGCGACCAATACGTGGCAGCGTTATCGACCGACGGTTCTCGCGAGCTTAGCATGCCCCTCGCACCAGCCTCAGGCGTCGATCCCAATATAAAGAAAATGGTTGCGACGGACCTGTCCTCGGCGCAGGCTGAAGAGCTTTGCCAAGTATTATCGTCCTACTGAGATATTTTCGACTTCGATGATCGCCCTTTAGGCCAGACGCTCGCGGTCAAGCATCGGATTCTTACTGGCGATGCTAAGCCTATTCACCTACGACCGTATCGAGTTTCTGCGTCGGAACGCCGAGTAATTCAAAATGAAGTGAACAAAATGCTAGATAGAAACTATATATATTGGTTATATATTGGCGTCATCGGGCAGCGCAGGGCATATTGGCAGCACCAGTGGCCACGGAACCTACGCCCTAAAAACCACTATACTTCTACAGGTTTGTGCTTCATCTTGCACGTTCTATTTTGATTTCCTCTTGTTGCTACTGCTGCTACCAAAATTTGTTATGTCTGATGTCACGCGAAGTGCTCCAACTGCTAAGAGCAGTTGGATAAGACCAGTGATACCGTATCCTGTAGTGTGTGCGAGGGTGTATACCACACTGGCAATTGTGCAGGCGTTTCTGAGGCGACATTGAAATCGAAGGGCGAGGGATACCGCAACAACTGGAAGTGTCAACAATGTAGAGCAGGAAAATCCCGCACAGAAAAAGTTGAAAAAACGGAAGTGCCTAACCTACAGGCTGTGTGGTCTATGCTTACAAACATGAATGCAAAACTTGATGACTTATTGCCGCTAAAAGAGACAGCAGGCGGCATTGAGGCTGCAGTTCAGTTATCCCGTACGGAGCAGAATGAACGTGACATCAAAGATTTGCGGATAAGAATCGTAAAACTTGAGGCAGAACACCGAAAGCTGGAAAGTCTTACGCTTCAGCTCGATGACCTCGAATGGCGAAATAGACGACAGTATCTTGAATTTCATGGCATTGCAAAAACAAACAACGAAAACCTGTTAGCTAAAATGAATGAACTAGCCGCCAAGAATGAGCTGCCACCGCTATCTGAGAACGATGTGTGCGCTATTCATCGACTGCCGTCAAAGAAGGATAGGATTCCTGGTATCATCTGCCGATTCACGAATGAAAAGATCAGGGATCTGTGGTGGTCCAAAAGGCGTCTACACAGCAGTACCAATGAAGAAATAGGGAACTTTGAAAACATGACAAAGCGAAATCGGGAACTTTTGAGGGACGTGAAGGAATGGGCGAAGAGTGCAGGGTATAAGTATGTCTGGCACAACAATGGCAAAATTCTTATCAGAAAGACTGACGGTGCGACCGCAACTGTTGTATCTAAGGCAAGTGAGCTGGCTAGGCTTGTTTGAGCCATTTTGCGTTTTTATTCCTACCCATTAGCGAACAATGGTTTCCGTCTCGGATACATATGTTATCCCTAGTGACTTCACGAGTCACCTTGGCACAGCCTTTCTAATGTCTTCCAAGTGCCTCCATCTCAGTGCCCAGTCAATTAGAAACAAAATACCTAGTTTAACTAACCTGCTACAACAATTATACGTGACATTCAATGTCATTATGTTAACAGAAACCTGGGCTGCGGATGATTCAGAAGTACCTGGGTTTCCTAACTATCAAACATTCTTCTTAAACCGTGACGCACGTCGTGGTGGTGGCGTCTGTTTGTTAATAAATAGTGAACGTGAACCTGAGCTCTTACCACAGTTTACTCAGAGCACAGCAGATTATGAAGTTCTATCAGTATTTGCAGAAAACTCTCTTTTCGTTGTCTGTTATCGTCCTCCTCAGGGTTGCAATCCTATTTTTCTCGACTTTCTTGAATCGTTGTTTCCTTTTGTCACCGACAAAAACCTTACACTGGTCTGTGGTGGAGATATGAACATAAATATGTGTGCCCATAACAGTTCGAAGAAATGATTTGACTTATTACTAAAGGCTAGCGGGCTTTCTAACGTGATTCAGCTACCAACGCGCATAACAGATAGATCATCGTCCCTTATAGATCTGTTCATAACAAATGTTGCCAATAAGTTAGCTAAATGTGGTGTAATTATCTCAGACATCAGTGATCATCTGCCGATATTCTTGTGTTTGAAAGGAAAGCTCGAAAATAGAGACAAACAATCATTCTCTTATCAAACGATCACGGAGGATAGCCTTCTGGCTTTTAGACAGCGTGCGTCTGAAGCCAACTGGGATGCTGTTCTTTCGGAACGTGACGCAAACCTGGCTTATGAGGACTACCTTGCTATTCTGAAATCAATTTACGCTACAAGCTTTCCCATAAAGGCATTTCAGGGAAATAAAAAAACCCGCAAACCATGGCTCACACCTGATCTTCTGCTTAGGATAGAAAAAAAGAATACGCTCTACCATAAGTTTATCAGAATGAAGGAGATGGGCGACTTGCACATCTTTAAAACCTATCGTAACCGCCTGAACAAGATACTTAAGAAAGTTAGGAATGAATATTTCATAAATGATTTCGAATCAACTAAATGGCGCAGTGATTTTGTTTGGAAAAAAGTAACCAGCCTGATAACTAATGATACAAATCCTAGAGCAATTACATCACTGAAATTAAATGGGACACAGGTGTCCGACCAAAATCTAGCGGATGAGTTTAATAAATATTTCCTTGGTCTTTCTTGTGACAGAGACGTGGATAACAACTTAAATGACGTCCCACTGTTGGACAAAACGATATATCTGAAACCTGTGACTGAAGTTGAAGTAATGCCAATTTTCACAGAGCCCAAAAATAGTACCTCACGTGCTATAGATGGACTACACATACGGCACCTAAGATCAATCCTGGACATTATTTTGCCCTACATCCCTCACATCATTAATCTCTGTATTGCAAACGCTGTATTTCCTCATGGAATGCAAGTTGCCCGCTGTTCTGTACTCTTCAAGAAGGGAGATAGGAACCAGTTAGGCAATTACCGCCCAATATCAATACTTTCAATATTCTCAAAGGTATTAGGAAAAGCTCTTCACAAACAGTTTACAGAATTTGAATCCGAACATCATATACTCGCCAAATCACAATATGGGTTTAGAAAGCACCTTTCAACAGAATTCGCACTTTTAGAACAGAAGGAATATATACTAAAACAATTTGAACAGAACAGTATAGTCTTGGGTATTTTCATTGATTTTACAAAGACGTTTGACCTTATAAATCATGATTTATTTCTCCGGAAGCTTGAACGATACGGTTATCGCGGGCACGCAGCATCCATTGTCAAATCGTATCTAGAATATCGCCGAGAACTGTAAGTGTAAATGGCTTCATCTCACAAACTCTCCCTATCCGCTGCGGTGTTCCGCAGGGAAGTATACTCGGTCCATTTCTTTTCAATCTTTATATCAATGACATCGTCAACGTATTTCCCCTCGCAAAATTTATCATATACGCAGATGATACGAGCATATTCTTATCCGGCGAAAATGCGAATGATCTAATAGATACAGCAAACTACATGCTCAAACACCTAGACAAATGGACACAAAATAATACATTGCAAATTAATGTGAGCAATACAAAAGCAGTTGTTTTTCGGGCCAAGAATAAGCAAGTTACTCTGACAAAACAAATATACTTTAGATCTTGTCCGCTAGAAATAGTACCACAGTTTAAAACTCTGAGCGTTGTATTTAACCAGCAGATGTCCTGGGACGATCATGTGGCCCACATTACTTCCAAATTATCACAAATAATTGATCTGCTCTATCGCAACCGTGAAATCTTACCCTCTTGTGTTATGATGTCAGTTTATTACCCTTTATTTCTCGCCTTAACTATTGTAGCCTTATCTGGGGAACTACAACACAGGCAAACCTGAGCAAATTACTTGTATTACAAAAAAAAGCAATGCGGATTGTTAAGAAATTACCGAGGCTGCATCATACAAGAGAAATATTTTTGGAACACAAAATAGTTCCAGTAACAAAAATCTATGACTATCGCGTCAGCCGAACACTTAAGCAAGAGCATTTAAATAAAACATATTTTATTCAAACTCTTTCAGGCCTGAGAAGGCGAGAACAAAACTGCAACACAAGAAATAAGGATATGTGGGAAATTAAAACATCTCGAACAACATATGGTCTACAAACGTTAGAATACCGGCTTCCACAACTTCTTAATGACCTACTGAGACAGGATACAACACCTCAATATGTCACATTTCGGACACTCTTGGCTTACTTTCTTTCCTGAACTTCTTCTTGTTATTTCTTTATGCAACTAAAGCCAAATCACTTTATAGAATTAGGGTGTTACTCGATGTTATCCCAATGTTTTTCGGTTAAAGTGCCTTTGCCATGTCTTTGCATTGTGTAAACCATTAGAAGCCTTCAAAAAAATTTTTTTTACCATGTGTGTATGGCTGAACTCATTTTTTTTTTTAATTTATGTACCAGATGCAGCATTTATGTCACATGTTTATATGTTGTTCTCTAGTGTAATGTGACCGCCGTGAACAGTGCTTCTTTTTGTGTATATTCTCTTTATGTCACTTTGTATGCTACAGCCAAATAAGGGGGCCGTTGCTCTGTCAAGCTGTTGAAAGATAGCTTTTACTTCGGTCCCCCTGCATCATCATGTAGGACGTGATGGTCGAAATGAACTTACTTACAAACATCATTGAGCGTATGATGAACTCCTTGCTCCAAGGTTTGAAATGGTCCACATGCCTCTGCTACCTCGACGACGTCACCGTCTTCTCGCCAACGTTCGGACACTCACCTTGAGCGTCTCACAACTATACTTGATGATTTCGAAAGGCGAAGCTGCAATCTAACTCGTCCAAATGTCGTTTTGGCCACCGACAAATTGCTCTTCTCGGCCATCTCGTTGACGCTTCCGGAGTACAGCCTGATCCCGAACAAAACTCGCGCTGTCCGAGAGTTTTCGGTTCCGAAGACAGCCGCAGACGTTCGAAGTTTTGTAGGGCTATGCTCGTACTTTCGTCGTTTTGTTCCAGATTTTGCGACAATTGCTAGACTCCTCACTAATATTTTGAAGAAAAGCATACAATTCTCGCGGGGTTCTGCAGAAGCCACCGCCTTCTCTCGTCTCGGCGCTCTTCTAACCTCACCACCCATTCTCGCTCACTTCGACTCTGATGCCCCTACAGAATTGCGTACAGATGCCAGTGTTCATGGCGTAGGTGCCGTCATAGCCCAGCGTCAGCGTGGCCAGGATCGCGCTATTGCTTATGCGAGCCACCTCCTAGCACCATCGGAGTGCAACTATTCCCTTACGGAACGAGAATGCCTTGCTGTTGTCTGGGCGGTTGCAAAGTTCCGTCCTTACCTTTACGGTCGCCCTTTTCCCGTAGTCACTGACCATCATTCTCTCTGCTGGCTCTCATCGCTAAAAGATCCTACAGGCCGGCTTGGTCGATGGGCTTTGAGGCTACAGGAATTTTCATATTCCGTGGTGTACAAGTGTGGCCGCTTGCACCAAGACGCTGACCGCTTGTCGCGTTACCCTGTTGATGACTGTGACTCCTCCAATATTGCCAGGGCTTCTTGCGTATTCTCTGTATCACAGCTGCTTCATTTCGCCGACGAGCAACGCCGTGACGCCTACATCAGAGCACTCATCGACCGTTTTGAACACTCTCCGGCCGATGCTACTCTACGCCTCTTCGTCCTCCGCGACGGTACTCTGTTCCGTCGTAACCTTCATCCGGATGGCTCTGAGTTCCTGCTTGTAATACCTAAACACCTCCGCTCCACCGTTCTAGAAGAGCTTCACGACGCACCAGCGGCAGGACATCGCGGCGTATCTCGAACCTATGACCATGTACGTCGCCGTTTTTTCTGGCCGGGCCTTGCCCGGTCCGTACGACGTTACGTCGCCGCTTGTGAACTTTGCCAACGACGCAAGAAGCCTTCCCAGCTCCCCCCTGGTTACCTGAAGCCACTCGACATCCCTGCCGAGCCCTTCCATCGTGTCTGCTTAGACCTTCTCGGCCCACTTCCGGAACTTACATCAGAAAACAAGTGGGTTGCAGTCGCGGCGGACTACGCGACCCGCTATGCCGTAACCCGTGCTCTTCCGATGATGTTGCGAACTTTCTCCTACATGATATCATTTTGATGCATGGTGCTCCGCGTCAATTGCTAACAGACCACGGCCGTACGTTTTTGGCCAAAGTCATCGACGACATCATGTGTGCCTGCTCAATACAGCATATATTTACCACCTCCTACCGCTCAATACCTCCTGCGCAATACAGCTACCTCCTGCTCAATACAGCATATATTTACCACCTCCTACCACCCCCAAATGAACGGCTTCACTGAGCGTTTGAACCGCCCCCTTACAAACATGCTATCCAACTCTTCCCATCTCGAAATTGCTGGCTTTTCCCCGTTCTACAAACACCCTACGACTTCTTAAACGTATATCTAACCGACGCGGAGGACTCAAAGAAGAAAGCCTTCTCCGACTCGTCCAATCCTTTGTCATATGCCACATTACCTACGTTGCTGCGTACCTCAACTGGTACCGGGCTGAGCAAAACAAGCTCGACACCCTCATACGAGGCATCTACAAGCAAGCACTTGGTCTCCCACATTGCACCAGCACTGAACTCTTCAACCAACTGGGAGTTCACAATCACCTTTCCGAACTCATTGAAGCCCAACAACGCTCTCAGCTTGAACGGCTCACCCTTACTGAAACGGGGCGCTTTATTCTGTCCACGCTTGGCTTCACCTATCATCAGCAACAGGGCCCCAGACAACCTATCCCGAACGACATCCGTAGCTGGATCTACATAGACCCTATCCCTAGAAATATGCACCCAGAATATACCAGGGCCCGGCGCCAAGCTCGGGCCGGAGCTATCATAAAAGCCCTTGCCCACGTACCTGGCGTCACATTTGTTGATGCAGCCCAATACTCCCATGGCACAAGATTTGTGGCCGTCGCCACACGCGATGGAGTCCTACACCACGCCTGCAGCGTCACTACCCCCTGTTGGGGTCTCGGTGCTGGCGCCCGTTATTGCGAATGGGTCGCAAGCCCCAAGGGTAGCGTTGGCCTGGCGGCCTGGGGCACTGGAAGCATCCGAAGGTCCCGGCAAAGCAAGAGTAGACTGGTAACAGAACAACTTGTTTATTCTAACATAGCAAAAGAGCGGCCGGTCAGGTCGACCGAAGTGGAGAGACGGGAGAGCACGTAACTCAACAGAAGAAATCGGAGCCTCTCTCCTGGCGTCCGGGGGCAGCTGCTCTTATACTCTCGGCGTCGCGGGCCAGAAGGAAGGTCACGGGATGAGCCCACGCGACGGCGGAGCATGAGCCCACGACGGCGCGCACGGTCGAGCCGAGAGACATGGTGAGCCGAGTGTAGTGACGCATCGCCAACCCGCCGACGGACAGACCTCCTGGCACCTCACTTGGGGAGCTCCGCTCCCCGGCTGCCGCGCTTTGACAAGCGTGGGCACACACACACACACGCACATACGAAGACACGTGGCACTGAAACACGCCTGGACACGCTTGGCGGGGAGGCGTTGCGGCGGCGTCGAACGGGCCAAAATGTCCGCCGCTTTGAACGAAGCCCCGGCGTCCGTTGCATCCGCGCCGGCATTACCGCGCGTTGTAGGCGAAACGTAACAGACCGCCCCGCCGGGGGAAGGAGATCCCGATGGTCAGGGGACTGCATCCGCTGTCCGGAGGGATGTCGCTCGATGATGCTCATAACCGAAGTCGGGCGTCCTTTGGCGCTTCTTGAGCGCAGCGCACAGAGAAGGCCTCGCTCTCACGTTCAGGTGCACACAGGACACTGCAAAGTGACTTCGGGAGAGTTGACATTTTTGTTCTCGTTTCCGGCAAGCGTTAGAACTACGCCGAAAGTCAACCGCTCAGTCAGCAAGCACGGCACAACCCTCAATAAGCCCTGCCAGGCTCTTTCCCCTTTTATACTGCTGCCTAGTTCCTTACAGTAGTTTAGCAGCACTCAGAACGCGTCCACAAATCGGAAAATTGCACTAGAAAGCACATCATCACTTTGAAACACTACACAAAAGCAATAGGTTAAAAATCCTGCCTCAGGAAGAAAAACATCAGTAACAAGCAATTTTGAGGCTGATTCCCACGTTAGGGGCTTCGACTTAAGCCATCGGCGTTACCGTTGAGACTCCCCTTTTTGTAACGCACCTCAAAGGAATATTGTTGCAAAGCGAGGCTCCAGCGCAGGAGGCGGCCATTTTTGGGAGAGATGGTCTGCAGCCATTGGAGAGGGCAGTGATCCGTCTCAATGATAAACCTCGAGCCAGCTAGGTAACATGACAATTTCTGAACGGCCCACACGATACACGCACACTCTTTCTCGGTGGCGCTATACGCCTGCTCACGACTCGTCAGCTTACGACTAGCATACAGGACGGGGTGTTCTACTTCTCCATTTTCCCGTTGGCACAGTACAACGCCCATGCCTCGCTCACTAGCATCACACTGAACAACGAACCCTTTTGAGTAGTCGGGCGATCGTAGCACAGGCTGGCTTGTTAGGGCGCTCTTTAGGGCGCTAAAAGCTTTTTCCTTTGTCTCATCCCAGACGACTGTTTGCGGCTCTGTCTTTCTTAGAGCATCCGTTAGGGGAGACGCGATATCAGAGTACCTGGGGATGTACCTCTGATAGTAGCCGGCGACACCTAAGAACGACCGAATATCGGTCTTCGTGCGCGGTTGCGGGAAGTCTCGCACAGCGGCCACCTTTATTTCAGAGGGGCGGCGACGACCCCGACCAATCACGTGTCCGAGGTAGACAACCTCGGCCTGTGCTAACTGGCACTTGGGAGCCTTGACTGTCAAGCCCGCATCGCGCAGGCGGGTTAGCACTGCCCGCAAGTGCGCCATATGCTCAGGCCAGGATGCGGAGAATATCGCTACGTCGTCTAGATACGGCAAAGCGAATTCTTGCTGTCCCCGCAACACTTTATCCATGAGGCTTGAAAAGCAGTATGGCGCGTTCTTCAAACCAAAGCTCAAAAATTTAGGACGGAATGTCCCCATTGGTGAAATGAACGCCGCATACCTACTAGCCTCTTCTGTAAGTGGAACCTGCCAATAACCCCTGACAAGATCTAGGGTGGAAATAAACTGAGCGCTACTCACTCTCTCAAGGCGCTCCTCGATGTTAGGGATCGGATAAATTTGATCCTTAGTGATGGAATTAAGCCTGCGGTAGTCGACGTAAGGACGAGGTTCCTTGCCCGGTACCTCAACTAAAATCAAAGGGGAGGTATAATCACTCTCACCTGCTTCAATAACACCGAGCTGTAGCATTTTCTTTACCTCAGCCTCCATAATATCGCTCTGGCGGGGTGACACCCGGTACGCCTTGGATCGTACTGGCTCTGGGGAGGTAAGTTCTATGTCATGAGTAAGGACAGAAGTCCTACCAGGCCTCTCAGAGAACAGACCTTGAAACTCTTGTAAGAGCTGGTGTAGTTCGGTTTTCTGCTCAGGCGACAGCGATGCTTTACTTATTAAGTCACTAATGACTTGATCGGTGTCTTTCCTGTTCTTCACTGAGCCTAGTCCCGGAAGCTCGACCGGAAGCTCTTCTAACTTTCCCGCATCGGGAATTTCCTCTCCAGTATCTGGTGCCTTTAACGCTACAGGCTCAATTTTATTCAGTTCGGGCGTGCTCTGAATACCAGCTTGCTGCGCCTCTGACCCTTTTTCATCGTTTGACAACGTCGGTCCCGCAACTACCGCCTTTGCAGCGAGCTCCCGAACCTTCGATCTGGTTAAGGCCTGAACGCTAGCCTCACCAAACAAAAGCCCCTTCTCGCGCAGGAGGTGATCGGACCTGTTCGAAAATAGGTACGGGTACTGGGGGGGCAGCATAGATGACACTGCGGCCTCCGTCTCAAGTGCTCCGAAAGGTCCTTCAATAAGCACTTTTGCTACCGGCAGACACACGCTATGAGCTTCCACTGCTTGCTTGATCCATGCGCACTCGCCCGTGAACATATCGGGTTCTACGTAAGAGGGGTGAACTACATCCATTGTAGCTGCGGAATCGCGAAGCACTCGGCACTCTTTCCCGTTCACGAGGAGGTCTCGCATGTAAGGCTCGAGAAGCTTCATGTTCTCGTCAGTGCTGCATAAAGACAAAAACACGACTTTTGTTTTTGTTTCTGGACACTGCGCCGAAAAGTGACCCGGCTTCTGGCACGTATAACAAACGCGCGCTTTCCTCGTCTCGAACCGCTTTCTGCGTTCGGCTTCGGTTGCCGCCGTCTCCTTACGTTCGGTCGGACTGCTTTCACTCGCATCCGCACTACGTGTATCCCCCTTTGCTCTCATGGGTGTGAACTTCGGCCTCTCAAACTTGGAGCCAAATTCACCCTTTTGACCGTCCTTAGCTCCGCGAGCCCGACGCGTCACAAACTCCTCGGCTAACTCAGCGGCTCTAGCCACCGTACTAACGTCTGGCCTATCCAAGACCCAGTACCGCACGTTCTCAGGTAACCGACTATAAAACTGTTCTAGCCCGAAACACTGCAGAACTTTCTCGTGGTCACCAAACGCTTTCTCTTCTTTGAGCCACTCCTGCATGTTTGACATAAGCCTGTACGCAAACTCTGTATATGACTCACTTTTGCCTTTCTCATTTTCCCGAAACTTCCGACGGAACGCCTCCGCTGACAGCCGGTACTTTTTTAGCAGACTCGATTTCACTTTGTCGAAATCCTCTGCCTCCTCTCTCTCCAAGCGAGCGACTACGTCGGCCGCCTCGCCGGGTAGCAAAGTGAGCAAGCGCTGTGGCCACGTTTCCCGAGAGAACCCCTGCTTCTCGCACGTTAGCTCAAAGTTAACCAGGAACAAACCAATGTCCTCTCCAAGCTTAAACGGCCGCATCAGGTCAGTCATTTTGAACAATACTCGTTCTCCTGCACCGTGTGCCTGACTTCCATTACGAGCGCGTTCCATCTCTACCTCGAGACGCTTCATTTCCAAAGCGTGTTCGCGCTCTTCTTTTTCTTTCTGTTCTTTTCGTTCACGCTCATCTTTCTCTTTCTGTTCTTTAAGTTCACGCTCCCTCTCCTCAATGGTCTCAAGGCATTCCGACAGCTCGTCATCCTCAGCTTCTAACTCAAGAATAGCCCTTAGCAGTTCTGGTTTTCTGAGTTTGTCTGAGACATCCAGACCCAACTCTCTTGCAAGCTCCAACAATTTCGGTTTGCGCAACGACTTCAAATCCATGGCTGCTCTGAATGCTGCTTTCTCTACTGTCTACTATTGTCTTGCCGCAAACTAACCCGGCAGCAACGACAACCACAATTACCAGCTCTGTTTCTAACACTAACAAAAGCCTGGCAAAACTCAGAAGAAGAAAGTCCCGCACTCACCAAACCTCGCAGCCAAGACTTCAGCGCAGTCGTTCCGCTGCAGGCAACCAGTCATCACACAGGGGTCGTTGCACTGCTCCCGGATGGTCGTTGTGCTGCTCAGCATACAGTCAACCGCATCTCTTCGCTGCTGGCCTCCGTTGTCGCGATCTCACCGCTGGCAACCAGTTGTTGGGGTCTCGGTGCTGGCGCCCGTTATTGCGAATGGGTCGCAAGTCCCAAGGGTAGCGTTGGCCTGGCGGCCTGGGGCACTGGAAGCATCCGAAGGTCCCGGCAAAGCAAGAGTAGACTGGTAACAGAACAACTTGTTTATTCTAACATAGCAAAAGAGCGGCCGGTCAGGTCGACCGAAGTGGAGAGACGGGAGAGCACGTAACTCAACAGAAGAAATCGGAGCCTCTCTCCTGGCGTCCGGGGGCAGCTGCTCTTATACTCTCGGCGTCGCGGGCCAGAAGGAAGGTCACGGGATGAGCCCACGCGACGGCGGAGCATGAGCCCACGACGGCGCGCACGGTCGAGCCGAGAGACATGGTGAGCCGAGTGTAGTGACGCATCGCCAACCCGCCGACGGACAGACCTCCTGGCACCTCACTTGGGGAGCTCCGCTCCCCGGCTGCCGCGCTTTGACAAGCGTGGGCACACACACACACACGCACATACGAAGACACGTGGCACTGAAACACGCCTGGACACGCTTGGCGGGGAGGCGTTGCGGCGGCGTCGAACGGGCCAAAATGTCCGCCGCTTTGAACGAAGCCCCGGCGTCCGTTGCATCCGCGCCGGCATTACCGCGCGTTGTAGGCGAAACGTAACACCCCGCTGCGGAGACAGCTGAAGAGGTGGCCATCGCCCTGGCCACTTTAGATCCCACCTGTCACACCATGGTGTGTGACTCTCGCTCAGCCGTTACTAACTTCAGCAAAGGCCGTATTTCTCCCCAAGCTCTTCGCATCCTCTGCCAGGCACCACACTCTAAAGACAGCATAATCTCCCTAACATGGATCCCGGCCCATGCCGGCCCTGTCCACCCACACCTCCCCAATCTCAACGAGGTCACCCACTCCATTGCGCGAGGCCTAGTCAACCGCGCCGGAGTCACTGGAGATGAGTTGGGCACCAGGGACAGTATGACAACTTATAACGATCTCGTTAAGGCATTTTACCTCTGTCGCCGAATCTTCCCCCCGCCTCACCCAAAGTTCAGCCGGGCGCAGGCTACCACCCTGCGTCTATTACAAACAAACACGTACCCTTCACCCGCCCGCCTCAACCTTATATTTCCTGACGTCTACACTACCCCCAACTGCCGGTGCTGTGGAACTCACCCGGCTACACTTCCGCATATGCTATGGGAGTGCCCAGCACAGTACACCCAGACTAACACCACGACTCTCTCGTCGAGGTTGCATGAGGCTCTGCGGAGCTCCGCCCTCGACGACCAAACCTGGGCGACCCAGCACGCCCGCGAGGCGGCGGCGAGGCAAGCCCTCGACGTCCCTTCGTGGGAGGCTTAGGCCCGGCCATCATAAAGTGCTGGTTCTACAATAAAAGTTTATTCCTCCTTCTCCTCCCCGTTCTACCTCTCGTATGGCCGAGAACCGACGCTACCACTGTGACACTGTGCTTCCGTCCGCCACAGCTTCAACTAGCGATTATGCCCGTGATGCGATCGTCCATGCTTACCATGCTCACCAACTTGTGCGCGCTCGTCTACAAGTGTCTCAAGACAAACAGAAGCAACGCTACGACCCCCGTCACCGCGATGTCCATTTTGTGCCCGGCACCCTCGTGTTGCTTTGTTCTCCATCGCGCAAAGTTGGCCTTTGTGAAAAACTGCTTTCCTGTTACACAAGCCCATATCGCGCGCTCCGCAATGTGACCGATGTCACCTATGAAATCGGTCTAGCGACGCCCACTACGTCCTCCGCTCTGAAAACCAGTGACATTTTCCACGTCGCCCAACGCAAGCCCTACAACTCTCCACGCGCCTTGGATATTTAACAGCACCGTGACGGCGCTTTTGCCGCCGAGGGGTAGTATTGCGATATTATTGAGCGATGCTCAAGAGACGAGCCGCCGCGAGAACGACGATGAAGTCGGTCGGTACCCTTGGCGCGAGCGAGTGTCGGCCTGGCTGCCTGGCGCCAGCGTATAAACAGCCTCTTTTGTCAAATCTTATTGATTTGAAAATAAAGTTTACGCTCTCTCTCTGTGTCTTTCCACACGTAACAATATAAACAAAGAAATACAGGAGCCTACCTACCGCAAAGTGCCTAAGACGAACCAAAGAAAGCCTCGCAATTCAGAAGACAGTCAAGTGAGAGAATCTATAGCTACGAAAATATAAACTTGTCGCAGGTGGGGGCTGACCTAACATCTTCGACATTATGTTTTCGTATATTTGCCATTACATTATTTTTTGCATATTGCCATTGAACACGATAAATAATTTTTCATATGCTTAACCAAGGTTCATTTTCTCTTTGTACGTGAGGCTACGTCTAACAAAAATGAGGCCCCTGCAATCCCCTTAATTTGACCACCAAATCAGGCGAAAAGCTCGCGCACCGATGTCACAAGGCAAGATGCGATGTACGATGCTTGTCCAGCAAAGAATTGCAATTACATTTGTGTGTACCATAGAAGTACAATAGATGTCTAACTGCTTGTCACAATGTATTAAGATGAGAACCAAAGAGACATACGACAAGTACCGGAAAGAGCGTCACTCGTAACCCAAACACATTATCACGCCGCCATAATACCAGGGACATTAAATTGCGAAAAAAGCATGTCTATTCAAACACAAAATCAAAGCTTTCACGCCCAGTGCTGTGCAGAGCCATAGCCGTATCACTGCTAGAAATATCGTGTTTCTGATTAAGGCTGCCTCAATTACCTATCGCGCCTAGGCGCGTTCGCTTCAACCGAGCATGCCGGTGTCGGAAAGACTTGGCTGACGCCCACAGAACCCCAGTGCTGCGCTAATCTGATTGCGACGCGCGAATGTATCGCACACCCGGCTACCTTTCCTATGAAGGTTAGCCTGCCTGCTTCAAATAAACCTAGTCCCGAGTGCTGTTTCCTTCTGTCCCTGTCGCATTTCATGATGAATCACGTGTTAGCGAATCGTAATAAGATCCAACTCGACCAGCAACAAATAGTGACACGTCCAACTACATGTAAATATCCTATTACCTATGACGTCAATGCAACACATATTTATGAAGACGGCTAGTTGGGCCAGCTGGCTGGGATTCAGAGTAAGGTTCGTTACGGCGCAATACAAGACAAGAACAAAAAAAAAAAACGCCGTGTCGTCGTTTTATACCTTCTTTGGTCCTTGTGTTGTGTTGCGCTGTAACGAACCTTACTATCAATACATATTCATTTTCGAATATTCTCCAAAAATGGGAAAATAGGTAGTGTTACTAGCCGAAATTCTGAATCAAAGAAAATCAAGTAAATAAAATCAATTACAGAATATACTGCGAATGACAGAGGTTGTGGAAAACTCTATTCTCTTGGGAAAGGAGGTGCGCCGCCGATGTATCTACAAAACTTTCCAATCTGGCTCGGCCTGTGAAATTTGCGCGAGTGTTGCCGCCATGTGGCATATGCGGCGACAGAGGCATGTGCTTGCTGCGGTAAAGCTAGGGAATCGATGGAGCATGTTTTATTAGAATGTGAAGACTTCCGCCCAGCGGTCGATTTAGGCACCACTGGCCTCCTTGAAGCCCTTGCGTTCAGCAAGAGCAGTGAAAAAGTAAAAATGTCCACAGAGATTAGTAAGAGGCGATTGGAAGATTGGAGGAAGTAGGGAAACGACAAAAAATGGAGACGTGCAAAAGCAAAGCTGGCAATAGGGGGTCAGAAGATTTGGTTGCGGCAGTTCATAACTTTTTTTCTTTTGTTTTCTTTTTTAACCTAGGTATAAGATTAGGCAGTATTATACCAAGAGCTTGGTGGCGCAACCCACCACCCAGTTCTAAAGGGGGTGCTCATAACATCCATCCATTCATCCATCCATCCATCCAGCCGACACTGCCGAGCAGTGGATGGCGCGTTTGGCTACAATTTTCGCGAATGCTTTACACTGGTGGGCCACAAAGCCGATTGACGATGTGGCAATGCCAAAGCACCTGAAACTCATTCTGTGTTTTCAACACACCCTCGGCTGGTCTTACTAGCTGAAGCTTCTTTTATTTTTTTAGCCCCCCTCAGTTCGTCAAAGTTTTGTAATCTGGTTTCTGAAGTACTGTTGGTACCCTTGCAAGCTCATGTGGTTTGGTCGTCGGCTACACATTTTCATGTTTAGAATAGCATGACACGTTAATATATATTATAACCAAACTGTGCACGCCCATGCCTATTAGTGGCAATGGTTAAATAATTCCGGTGTATCAGCGACAAGTGGTAAATATTAAGAACTCTCGATAACTTCGTAATGACCATCTAGTTTATGCTCCTAGTACTAAGAAAGTATTGCAGTAAGCCATAATATCCAGCGATGTGTCCGAAGTGTTCACTAGTTGGACAAACAAATTTGTCTAGAAATATTCAGAGGAAAAGCGCAGTAGAGAACAAGCGAGGCTGCAAGTGAGGGTGAGCATAACTGCGGGCGAGAAGTGGATGGCCTTTTGTTGAGAAAGGGTGTTCCCCTTTTGGCAGGGAAACACGACTTTGCCAGTGCGCCACGTGGCTTTCTTCAACATGGACGCGGACGACTACCGGAATGTGTGCGGAGGCGGCAAGCACCCGCTCGTGGGGCGCATTCGCCGCCTGCTGGATCGGCGAGGCGCTGCCGTTGGCGCTGGCACGTGACAACTGCTACGCAGCGCTAAACTACGTGGCGCACCAGAATGCAAGACGTTCTTTTTATGGAGAGTAAAAGAATGTGCCCTGAAATATCTGCTCCAGATTTCAGCAGAGATTTCTCAATCTAGCAAGGCTATGTCAATGCGTCTTGCAGTCATGTCTGACATGTCTATATATATAATAGCCGACCTATTGCCGATATATATATATATATATATAAGGGCACTAGGTATGCCCTGTTTGCGTTGCGCATTCGGGTTCTCCATTTTATTGCTACTCCATTGAAATCCACAGAATGCTGCACCATTCCCACTCCTTGTTGGGCTTACCTGATACATCACATTCGTCCATGTCTAGTAAACGAAACGCTTCCTCTATAATTGGTTCCTCTGTAATCCGTTGGCGTGCCTAGCAATTAAAAAATATCTGTCTTAACAATGTTGCAACTATTGTTACGGTGATGAAAGAATTAGGCTGTGGCAGTAAAATGAGTAAGAACGCGGACAGAGCGAACATAGGAAGCAGAGATAAACCACAGTGCTAGGGAGGCCTTGTTTATCTTATGTCACCTACTATTCTTTCATAGTTAGGAACACTTTTTTTTGCTTGCTATACCTACAGCTCGTCATTGCTTGTGATCTATCTTTATGGGCTCTTTTTAAATATTGTTGCAGATTTGGGTTGGATAAAAATATGTCCGCCAATCTACTACGAAACATGTTGCAGTCCGTGGAGTGCCAGGAGTTTGTCTTCGGGTTGCCTACAACTACAACCTCCATGGAGAGAGAGAGAGAGAGAGAGGTGAAGGAGAGGATGGAGCTGTCGGGCCCTGTCAGAAGGCCAGCTGTCCAAAAACACAGACCGGAACACGTTCGGCGCTCTGACAGAACACTCACAGCGGACGCTGCTCTCGCTTGTGTAGCTCTACCCTACGCGTCTACACAATTTTGTCCAAACCATTTCTGGAACCCTTTATTATAACTTTTGGGGATGTGGGGACGCTCGACTCTCACGCGGCCCCTGATGTTGTTTTCCCCGCATATCTCTGGAATCTCCCATAATCCGGCTTCACTGCGTACCACCACTGGTAATTCGTATAGTTGCAGAAAAAGTAGGAGATATGGCGCTAGTTTTGAGCCGCTAACGCCACGGGATTACTCGGGCACACTCGGCCACACGATCTGTCGTCTTGTCGTCTACAGACATTTGTGCGGACATTTTGCGCGCGTGCTGGCACGCTTTGCAGGACCGTCCTGCAAAAGGCTTCAAAGAGGGACACGGGGATGGGAGGACATGATCGTTCAACGCGCCACCGATTGCGTGAGCGTACAAGCGAATGGCCTTGGTACCCACCATGGGGGCTTAAATATTCGCTCGGTATTCTGTCGCGGTCAGTTGGACTTCCTCGATTCGTTAGCGCCTATCGGCATGATCTGTTGAAATTAGTAATTCGGCTAGCTGGCATTGGTGCATGAAAGGTGCAATAAGTGTCTTTGAGATTCCTTGCTCTACTGTGCTTTACTTCCTTTGTCCCAAAGGCACGAATAGAAACCCAGAATAGATAACGTGATGTCCGACAAGGGCTTCGTCATAGATGGACTCTTGAACTGGGTAGGGTCTTGCTGGACAAAACCACGAACTGATCATGAGGGAAGCCCTAGTGACGGACCACCAGGGGATTTTGCCCCCGACGCACGGGGCCCCATCGAAACGCGGCTCCCGCTGCCAGGAATTGATTTCGTGCTTAGCAGCGCGACACCGTAGCCACTAAGCCACCGGGGCAGGTGATGATGAACTCTGCCTTAGCACCATGTGACCATGGTTCACCCCCAATTTTCGCGCAAAACGGAACAACTGCAGCCTGGTTCACATGGTGCGGTTTTACACTGCGTTTTCCGCAGCTCCGATTTCTGCAAATGCCAACTTCGCACACATGCACCCTGCGCAGCAGCTGCGATTTTCGCATTTGCGAGCACCTGGAGGAGTACTGAATTATCCTTGGCGTCAGTTCGCGTCGGCGAAGAGAAAGCAAGGGCGCTATAACGTAAAGCTATTCCAAAGTTTTCTGTTCTCATTCTGCAATCAGCCCACCGCGATTGGTCAAAAGCTATTTTTGAACCACCCCACTTCGCCTGTCGGTCACGCGACGTCACGAAAACCGGTATTGTCCCACGTCTGATATGATGTGTCCACACTGATTATGGATGATTGGACCGAACTAAAGAAAAATAGTGACTTCTGATTTGACGCCCTTCGCCATTACACCTCGGCTATTGGTCAAAAGCTTTAGGGCTGCACCCACTTCATCTTCACGCGACGTCACAAAACCGCAAAAAATCATCGCGTCAAAGCGACGCGACCGCAATACCGATGCATTATATGCCGAACAAGATTGACTTTTCTCCTGAATAGCCGCAGCCAGGGGCCCTATTACGTAAAACTATTCCAATATGTTTTTATTCTAATCTCCTGACGTCAAATTTGCGTAAACGCCGACGCAAGCATCAGGCGGTGACCCTCAGGGTTGTCTGAAGAGACCAATCAAACGCTCTCCTCGTCCATAAGAAGTCACTTCTGTTTGCTTGAAAAACGAGTAACATTTTCTACACTGAGCTTCTTGTCTTATATAATTGGCTGACAAGAGGTGAGGAGCACGCTCAAGTGGAGAGGGATTCTATGGGGCCGAGAAACTGCACTGAAAATCGATAACCGGGTGAAGAGGGTGTTGCCGGCGTCTGCGGTTGGTTCGCTTTGCCTTAGCTTGCGGTGGCTCGTCGAAAATGTAGCGGAAGCTTAATAATGGCGCTGAAACAGATCCTCAGCAAAGAAGATTTGGCAGAACGCGGTCGCGAACGTGCCGAAAGTGCTCGAAAACGCTACACGGCGACGCAAGAAGTTTTTTTACACGCAATTAAACCCATGCTCTCCAGCAGGTGCTAGTCGCCAGTGCCTGAGCAATTGGTGGCAGCTATCTTTTATTCCTTTCGGAACGGGGCAGCCTGCGGCTATTCAGAAGAAAAATCAGTTTTTCTCGGCATATTATTGCATCTTTATCGCGTACACGTCACTTTGACGCGGTGAGTTTTTGCGGTTTTGTGACGTCGCGTGAGAGGCAGGTGAAGCAGGTGCAGCCAGAAATCTTTTGACCAATAGCCGAGGGCTAATGGCGAAAAGGGGTCGAATCAGAAATAACTATTTTTCTTTTGTTCGACCAAATCGTGCATAATCAGTGTGTACACGTCGTATCAGATCGGGAGCTATTACGGTTTCCGTGACGTCGCGTGACAGACAGGTTAAGTGGCGGTGGTCTGAACAAGGTGTGACCAATCGTGGAGGGCTGATTGCAGAATTGTAATAGAAACGTTTGGAATACCTTTACGTTATAGCGCCCCTGCCCCGTTCCGAAAGGAATAAAAGATGGCTGCTGCCAATCGCTCAAGACTGGCTACTCACATCTGCCGGAGAGCATGAGTTTATTTGTGTACAATAAAACCTCTTGCGAGGCCACGTAACGTTTTCGAGCACTTTCGGCATGTTTACCACCTCGCTCTGCCAACTCTTTTTTGCTAAGAATCCGTTTTAGCAACATTCTTAACCTTCCATTATATACTGCCGCGATTTTCACCCAGCCACCGAAAAATAAGTAAAGGAAAGCAGACCAATCTCACACGCCGGCACCGCTCTATTCATCCGGTTATCGATTTTCAGCGCACTGGCTCAGCCCCATCGAATCCTTCTCCACTTGAGCGTGCTCCTCGCCTCTTGTCAGTCAATTAGATAAGACAAGCCGCTCAGTGCAGGCAATGTTATTCGTTCTTAAAGCAAACCAAAGTCACCTCCTATATATTAGGAGAGCGTTTGATTGGCCTCTTCAGACAACCCTGAGGGTCACCGTTCGATGCCTGCATCGGTGGTTATACAAATTTGATGTCAGGAGATTGGAATAAAAACATATTGGAATGGGTTTACGTTATAAGGCCAAGAAAAAAGAAACTAACGAACTGTTTTCGTGACGCTTGTTTGTGTTTGAGTGTGTTATACCGGCGGCAAGTTTTCATTTTCCCAGGGAAGGAGGAGGAGGCTGGAGCCCAACCGGCTTTCCGAACACCTCACCCATAACGCCCGTAACGCCTTTTGTGGGCGTAACAATATATATATATATATCACAAAAAGTTTCACAAATATACTTATACTGCCACACAATCCACACTGCATATCCAGATCGCCTCAATCACGTCTCGCCGATTCAATAACCACTTAAGTTTTGCCCACGCATGTACGGTACGACACATGCTTTTAACTTTTGCGCACTCCCTACGGCCATTCGCTTGTGGAACAATTTTCCTGATAACATTGCTTCCGATTCAGATCAAGAAAAATTTCTTCATCTCCTACAAGAGCATTTTGCATAATAGCACTTACAACTCACTTTATCTTGTTTCTTGCACTTGGCAATGTGCTTCGAACTTCTTGCGGTGTTTTTATTTCTATTGATGCATTGCTATCCCGCTCTTATGAATTGGTATTTTATGCTGTGTCACGTGTTCATTTGTATGCCCTGTATATATTATTGCTTTTTTGCGCCTTTTTTCTGAAATATCCCTTGAAGCATTGCATTCGTTGATCTGTTAATTTTTTCCTGTATTGTACTTAGTGCATTACGTTAATCTTACTTGTTTTTTTTTCCTTGAAATGTTCCTTTCTGCCAATTTAATACTGAAGTTTTTCCTTTTTCTTGTTTTGATATTTGTAGTAATCTTGATGAGCCCTGCATTGGGACGTATCTTTTGTACCAGACTTCAGAAGGCTGCTTACTTTCTTTATGGTTTTGATTTTGTAACCCCCTTACCTAGCGCCCCCATAGGGCCTGTAAGGTATTCTATATATATATATATATATATATATATATTGTAGCGAAGAACACTGGCGCGCCCTATGGACGCACTATCATCATCGGCCCGCCGACGAAGCGGGGCTCTCGGTGTCTGCCGCTCGACTGAGACGGTCGCGTTCCTGACTGTTCAATAAACCGCTTTACATATTTGGTGGAGCTGTGCTGGGTAGTACTTCCCCAACCACCCTGGAACTACGTAATTGGACACTGCCGGCCATCATGCCTGACGACGCCAGCCAAACAACACCTCCGGCATCGCCAACAGTGATTTGTCCTGGCTCAGTGCGTCAACGCGATCCTCCGATCTTCAGCGGTTCCGACGAACACGACGTAGAAGATTGGCTCTCGATATATGAGCGGGTGAGTGCCCACAATAAATGGGACGATGCTGCGAATCTCAGTTACGTGAACTTCTACCTCATGGGTGTCGCTAGCGTGTGGTACCACAACCACGAATCCGACCTCAGCACCTGGCCAGATTTCAAGGCGCGCATTACGCAAGTCTTCGGTCGCCCTGAGGTGCGGAAGCTCCGTGTCGAAAAGCGCTTGCGCAGCCGTTCCTAGCAACCCGGTGAAAACTTCACCAAGTACATAGAAGACGTCGTGGACCTTTGCAAGCGCTAGATCTACCGATGACTGAGTCTGACAAGATCCGTCGCGTAATGAAGGGCATCGAAGACGACGTATTCCAAATGCTCCTCTCGAAAAGCCCGCGGACCGTGGTCGAAGTCGCTGAACTTTGTCAAAGCTACGACGAACTCAGGATGCAACGTCTACTCACTCGACGTTCTGCGATTCCCGATACTTCCCTTGCAAGTTTAGCCGCTGTGACTAACAACGACCATCTGTTCGGCGAAATCAAGGAATTTATACGCTCCGAAGTTGCCCGCCAGCTGCCCTACTCACGGCCGTCCAAGGACCTACGCCGTCCTTGGCTCTTACGTTGCGTCAGATGCTCCAGGAACAAGTGTCCGAACCTATTCAGTCCCCTCGTGCAGCGCCACCATTGCCTGTACCTCTAAGCTACGCCGAGGTTGCTGCACGACCACCGCATCGACTTTTTCAGCACCGCCGTTCGCTGCACCGCCATTTCCAATCCCTCCAGTGTACACCACCAGATCACCGGCTAGCACGGGACCTTGGCGTACACCCGACAATCGCCCCGTGTGCTTCTTCTGTGGAATCCCTGGTCGCGTGGCACGGCACTGTCGCCGTCGCTTATGGCTTCAAGGTAATGACCAACCTGTCCGCTCCTACGCTTCGCCAGCTTCGTCCTTCTCGCCACCAAATGACTCGCACTTGCCGTCTACGACCAACATCATCCCTTCTGCCCGTGGTCGTCGCTCGCCATCCCCTCGTCGCCACTCACATTCCCCCATGCGGCGGCGTCCGGTTCCATCGGAGCAGGAAAACTAGCTACCGCAGTTCAAGAGGCGAGAACTGCGTTCCAGTCAAACCACACAAAGCCTCGCTCTCTTCCGACGAACGTAACTGACATATCTGTAGACGGAGTCGTCACACTGGCATTAGTCGACACAGGCGCCGCCGTTTCAGTAGTTACGGAAGAATTTTGCCGCAAGCTTCAAAAAGTAATGACGCCCTTATCTGCGCTGTCACTCCGGACAGCAAGTTCCCAGCGCATTACCCCTGTTGCCGCATGTACCGCCCGCATCGTCATTCAAGGATACACGTATACAGTCGAGTTCTTCGTCCTCTCATCCTGTTCATACGACGTCATCTTGGGGTGGGACTTCCTTTCCGATCATCAGGCCATCATTGATTGTTCTCGCGCCGAAGTTGAATTTTCTCCACTTCTCGATACCCGTTTACATGACTTTGACGATTTTGGCGACAAACTGGCCGTTACAGAAGACACCATGATCCCTCCGCACTCATCTGTGATGGCGAATGCCTGCTCTACTTTCGCCACTGACACCACGGCCCTGTTTGTCCCATCCGACATTTTTGTTCGCCGACGGTGTTCCCTTCCCTTCGCTGTCCTAACTGTCAGCGGTGGCTGCACGCGATTACTCGTTTCCAACACTAAGGCCACGCCCCTCGTCTTACGGCGTGGCGAGTGCCTTGTACGTCTTCTGCCTGCCGAGTCAGTGACCATCTTTGACACACCTCTTGACGACACCTGTTCAGACGTGAACTCGTTGACTTATAGGTCGCCTTGTCCCCAGCCTACGCAAGACGTCTTCCATAGCTCAGTAGATGCCCTCCTGAGCCCTACGCAGCGTTCGCAGCTTCTCAGCCTTCTGCGGAAATACCAATCTACGTTCGACTGTCAACGAGCCCCACTAGGCCGCACATCGACTGTACGTCACGAGGTCGACACCGGCACCCACGCACCACTGCGCCAGAGGCCTTATCGTGTATCACCCGCGGAGCGCCGTGTTATTGAAAGTCAAGTACGCGAAATGCTTGAGCGTGGGGTGGTTCAACCCTCTAATAGTCCCTGGGCATCACCTGTAGTCCTGGTTAAGAAAAAACATGGCTCAATTAGATTTTGCGTCCACTACCGCCGTCTTAATAACATAACTCGCAGAGACGTCTACCCTCTACCGCGCATCGACGATGCTCTGGATTGTTTGCAAGGCGTCGAGTATTTTTCTTCGCTTGATTTACGCTCAGGCTGTATACAAGTGCCTATGAATCCTGCCAATCGCCCGAAGACAGCCTTCGTGACCCCAGACGGCCTATATGAATTCAACGTTATGCGGTTTGGGCTTTGCAACGCCCCTGCTACATTCGAACGAATGATAGACAATCTCCTTCGTGGGCTAAAATGGAAGACATGCCTATGTTACCTTGACGATGTTGTCGTCTTTTCTCCAGATTTTCTCACACATCTGTACCGTCTCGAACAAGTCCTGCAGTGCATCACGGAGGCAGGCCTCCAGCTCAACTTGAAGAAATGTCGCTTTGGAGCAATGCAGCTTGCAATACTTGGACACGTCGTCTCGAAAGATGGCATACTACCTGATCCTTCCAAACTTCGCGCCATCGCCGAATTCCCGAAACCCACGTCCCTGAAAGAACTTCGGAGCTTTATCGGGCTCTGCTCCTACTTTCGTCGTTTTATCCGGAATTTCGCTTCTATCATTGCTCCCTTGACTCAGCTGCTTCGCGGCGACACGCGACTTTCTACTTGGGCCACAGCTTGCGACGATGCTTTTCAAACAATGCGACGTTTGCTCACTTCGCCTCCCGTACTGCGCCATTTCGACCCCACGGCCCGCACGGAAGTCCACGCCGACGCCAGCGGCGTAGGACTTGGTGCCGTGCTTGCACAGCGAAAAAGTGGGCATGATGAATATGAAGTAGCCTACGCAAGCCGAACACTAACGAAAGCGGAATCCAACTACTCCGTCACCGAAAAGAAGTGCCTGGCTATCATCTGGGCCCTTGGAAAATTCCGACCCTACCTGTACGGCCGCCCCTTCGACGTCGTTACAGATCACCATGCTCTATGTTGGTTATCGACTTTAAAAGATCCGTCTGGCCGCATTGCGCGATGGGCTCTACGATTACAAGACTTCGACATACGCGTCATTTACCGGTCTGGCCGTAAACACACCGACGCGGATGCCCTCTCTCGGTCACCCACACCAGGTCACATGACTTGCATTTCAGTCATCGAATCGGCGTTTTCGTCGCCTGTGCACGTCAACATGGCTGTGGAGCAACGCAAAGATCCCTTGATTGCGGCACTTATGGATTGCGTTTCTGACACTTCAACAACACGCCCTTCACGCGCTATCCGCCGCCAAGCTTCTCATTTTGAGTTACGCTATGGTGTTCTCTATCGTCGAAATTACGCTTCCGATGGCCGAAAATGGTTATTAGTCGTCCCCCGCCATATGGGCACACATGTATGCTCCGCTCTCCATTCAGACCCGCAATGCGCCCATGCCAGCCTCTTCAAGACTTACGCCAGGCTTCGTTCCTGCTTTTATTGGCGTGGCATGTATAATTTTGTGCGAAAGTACATTCGCTCGTGCACAGCGTGCCAACGACGCAAGCTTCGTGCCCTTCGTCCTTCTGGTCCTTTACAGCCCATTCCTTGTCCCTCCCGACCATTCGACCGCGTCGGCATCGATCTCTACGGTCCTCTTCCCTGCACATCAGCTGTCAATCGCTGGATTATTGTCGCTGTCGACCACCTCACCCGCTATGCAGAAACTGTGGCACTGCAAACAGCGACAGCCCGCCACATTGCGTCCTTCCTCCTGCATCACTTTATCCTGCGTCATGGGGCACCACGGGAACTTGTGAGTGACAGAGGGCGTGCGTTTCTTCCCGAAGTTCTTAACGCCCTTCTGACCGCGTGCCATACCGTCCATCGCACCACTACAGCTTATCATCCGCAAACGAACGGCATAACAGAACGGTTCAATCGTACTTTGGGCGACATGCTATCCATGTACATTACATCGAATCATACCAACTGGGACCTTGTTTTGCATATGTTACGTACGCCTATAACACCGCTTCACAGGCCACAACGGGATTTTCACCATTCTTCCTCGTCTATGGCCGTGAACCTACCTGTACGCTCGACACCATTCTCCCCTACCGGCCTGACCCATCAGAGGGCACGCCTCTGTCTGAAGCCTCCAAGTATGCCGAGGAATGCCGTCAGCTGGCCCGTTCGTTCACGGCGGGAGACCAGAGTCTCCAAAAATTCCGTCGCGATGATGACCGACCTCCCTGCACCTACCAGCCGGACTCACTAGTCTGGCTTTGGATACCTTCAAGCACCCCTGGTCTATCTTTTAAACTCCTCGCTCAATACCACGGTCCCTACCGCGTCGTCCAACAGACGACGCCAGTCAACTACGTCGTCGAGCCGTTAACGCCGTCTACTGACTTGAGGCGTCACGGACGCGAGACAGTGCACGTCCAGAGGCTTAAACCCTATTACGACCCCCTTGTCCTCGCTTCTCCTTGAGTCACCAGGATGGCTCCTTCTTCTCCAGAGGGCAGCTGTAGCGAAGAAGAATGGCGTGCCCTATGGACGCACTATCATCATCGTCCCGCCGACGAAGAGGGGCTCGCGCTCTCGGTGTCTGACACTCGACTGAGACGGTCGCGTTCCTGACTGTTCAATAAACCGCATTACAACACATATATATATATATATATGTATATATATATATATATATATATATATATATATATATATATATATATATATATATATATATATATATATATATATATATATATATATATATATATATATATATTGTTACGTGTGGAAAAACACAGACGAAAGATTCTATTTACACGCTATTTACACTGGAGCCAGGCAGCCAGGCTGACCCTCGCTCGTGCCGAGGGCACCGACCAACTTCTTCGTCGTTGTCGCGGCGGCTCGTCTCTTGAGCATCGCTCAATGATATCGTAATATTGCCCCCTGGCGGCAAAAGCACCGTCACGGTGCTGTTAAATATCCAAGGTGCATGTAGAGTTGTAGGGCTTGAGTCGGGCACCGTGGACAATGTCACTGGTTGTCACAGCGGAGGACGTAGTGGGCGTGGCTAGAACGATTTCATAGGTGACATCGGTCGCTTTGCGTATCACGCGATATGGGCCTGTGTAACAGGAAAGCAGTTTTTCACAAAGGCCGACTTTGTGCGATGGTGACCAAAGCAACACGAGGGCGCCGGGCACAAAATGGACATCACGGTGACGGAGGTCGTAGCGTTGTTTCTGCTTGTCTTGAGACACTTGTAGACGAGCGCGTGCAAGTTGGCGAGCATGATCAGCATGGGCGATTGCATCACGGGCATAATCGCTAGTTGAAGCTTTGGCGGACGGAAGCACAGTGTCCAGAGGTAGCGTCGGTTCGCGGCCATACAAGAGGTAAAACGGGGAAAAGCCAGCAGTTTCGAGACGGGAGGAGTTGTATGCAAAGGTAATGTAAGGTAGAGCCACGTGCCAGTCACGGTGGTCGTCTGAAACGTATCTGGATAGCATGTCTGTAAGGGTGCGGTTCAAACGCTCAGTGAGGCCGTTCGTTTGGGGGTGGCAGGAGGTGGTGAAATTATGCTGTATTGATCAGGCACGCATGATGTCGTCAATGACTTTGGCCAAAAATGTGCGACCGCGGTCTGTAACTTTGGATTGGCAGAGCAAATTCTACCGCAAGGTATTTGCCTTGCCACCATTGATTGTCTCGGCGACCAATACGTGGCAGCGTTATCGACCGATGGTTCTCGCCAGCTTAGCATGCCCCTCGCACCAGCCTCAGGCGTCGATCCCAACATAAAGAAAATGGTTGCGACGGACCTGTCCTCTACGGAGGCTGAAGATCTTTGCGACGTATTATCGTCCTACCGCGATATTTTCGACTTCGACGATCGCCCTTTAGGCCAGACGCTCGTGGTCACGCATCGCATTCGTACTGGCGATGCTGCGCCTATTCCCCCGACAACCGTATCGAGTTTCTGCGTCGGAACGCCGGGTAATTCAAAATGAAGGGAACAAAATGCTAGATAAAAACATCATTGAGCCTTCATCGAGTCCCTGGGCGCCACCTGTGGTGTTGGTGAAGAAGAAGGACGGCACGTGGCGCTTCTGTGTAGACTACCGTCATCTGAACAACATTACTAAGAAGGACGTCTACCCGCTTCCACGTATAGATGACGCCCTTGGCTGCCTGCACGGTTCCGGCTATTTCTCGTCTATTGATCTTCGTTCGGGATATTGGCAGATTGCTGTTGATATGGACAGAGAAAAAACCGCGTTCATCACACCTGATGGCCTATACCAATTTAAAGTAATGCCGTTTGGACTATGCAACGCCCCTGCCACCTTTGAGCGTGTGATGGACTCCTTGCTCCAAGGTTTCAAATGGTCCACATGCCTCTGCTACCTCGACAACGTCATCGTCTTCTCGCCAACGTTCCACACTCATCTTGAGCGTCTCACAACTATACTTTATGTATTTCGAAAGTCGAAGCTGCAACTTAACTCATCCAAATGTCGTTTTGGCCACCGCCAAATTACTCTTCTCGGCCATCTCGTTGACGCTTCCGGAGTACAGCCTGATCCCGACAAAACTCGCGCTGTCCGAGAGTTTCCGGTTCCGAAGACAGCCGCAGACGTTCGAAGTTTTGTAGGGCTGTGCTCGTACTTTCGTCGTTTTGTTCCAGATTTTGCGACAATTGCTAGGCCCCTAACTAATCTTTTGGAGAAAGGCGTACAATTCTCGTGGGGTACTGCAGAAGCCGCCGCCTTCTCTCGTCTCGTCACTCTTCTAACATCACCACCCATTCTCGCACACTTCCACCCTGATGCCCCTACAGAATTACGTACAGATGCCAGCGGTCATGGCGTAGGTGCCGTCTTAGCCCAGCGTCAGAGTGGCAAGGATCGCGTTACTACTTATGCGAGCCGCCTCCTAGCACCATCGGAACGCGAATGCCTTGCTGTTTTCTGGGCGGTTGCGAAGTTCCGTCCTTGCCTTTACGGTCGCCCTTTTCCGTAGTCACCAACCATCATGCTTTCTGCTGGCTCTCATCGCTAAAAGATCCTAGAGCCTGGCTTGGTCGATGGGCTTTGAGGCTACAGGAATTTTCATATTCCGTGCTGTACAAGTCTGGCCGCCTGCACCAAGACGCTGACAATTTGTCGCGTTACCCTGTCGACGACTCTGACTCCTCCAATATTGCCAGTGCTTCTTGCGTATTCTTTGTATCACAGCTGCTTCATTTCGCCGACGAGCAACGCCGTGACGCCTACATCAGAGCACTCATCGACCGTTTTGAACACTCTCCGGCCGATGCTACTCTACGCCTCTTCGTCCTCCGCGACGGTACTCTGTTCCGTCGTAACGTTCATCCGGATGGCTCTGAGTTACTGCTTGTAATACCTAAACACCTCCGTTCCACCCTTCTAGAAGAGCATCACGACGCACCAACGGCAGGACACCTCAGCGTATCTCGAACCTGTGACCGTGTACGTCGCCGTTCTTTCTGGCCGGGCCTTGCCCGTTCCGTACGACGTTACGTCACCGCTTGTAAACTTTGCCAACGACGCAAGAAGCCTTCCCAGCTCCCCGCTGGTTACCTGCAGCCGCTCGACATCCCTACCCAGCACCTCCACCAGAAATGTTACGTGTGGAAAGACACAGACGAAAGATGCTATTTACACGCTATTTACACTGGAGCCAGGGAGCCAGGCTGACCCTCGCTCGTGCCAAGGCCACCGACCAACTTCGTCTTTATCGCGGCGGCTCCTCTCTTGAGCATCGCTCAATGATATCGTAATATATATATGTATATTTACGCATGAAGAAAACGAAGAACGGTGAACGTGCTTGCGGTCCCGAGTGGGGAAAGGAAGAAGAGAACGACGCTGCGTTGATCAACCAGCTGGCCACTCTTGCGCTCACCTTCGCGACTTAAAGTAAACGGTCCCCTTCATTCGTAAGGGTTATAAACGGTGTCCTTCGCCCGTTACAAAGTGGTGGAGGTGCGGGGTACCGCTCACAACAACGGAACCGTCACTGCCGCAGCTTCGTCGAAGCCGTCGACTTGCCGGCCTCCCGCCATCAGCCGTGACCGTCTTCGACATGCCAGAAGAAGGACCCACTCCGAGGGCAGCGCCTAGCAGTCCACTGCCATATTACCGAGTTCCACCCACCTTCGGAGGCAAAGCGGGGGAAGATGCCAACGAGTGGCTCGTCCACAACAAACGAGTGAGCAAATCCAACGGGTGGGATGCAACCGCTCAGCTCACCAATGCGGTGTTCTCCCTGACCGATACCGCCCTCGTGTGGTATGAGAACCTCGAGGACGCGCTTACGACGTGGGAACATTTTGTTGACGAGTTAAATGCGTGTGTTGGGGACTCAGTCGCCAAAAAGAAGCGTGCGGAGCAGACACTGTCGCAACGGGTGCAGCTACCAGGCGAGGCATGCACAACATATATCGAAGAAGTGTTAAAGCTGTGCAAGGTGGTCAGTGCTCACATGTCGGAAGAAGATAAAGTTGGACATTTGCTGAAAGGAGTGGCTGAGGATGTGTACAATTTTCTAATTGGAAAGGAGAGCCTCAGTTCTGTGTCCGACGTCATTCGGCACTGCCGAACTTTTGAAACGCTCAAGATGCGTCGGATTGCGCCAAAGTTTGGTCGGTTGGCAAACGTTACGACGGTTGCCAGTGTGGACACGAGTCCTTGCCTCGACCTTCCTTCGACCATCCGACAGATTGCCCGCGAGGAACTTTCCCGCCGCGAAGAGTTGTTGCATTCAACTGCTGACCACCATGGCGTGTACACGTCACGTGAGGCTATGACGGTGCCACATTCGGCCCCTTGGCAACCGATGGTTACCGCAGCGGCCGTAGACTACAGCGCAGCCCCACAGTCGAGGATGACAACACGCCCTCCGACTCCGCGCTATGACCAACGCGCTCAACGCACGCCTTCTCGACGCCCCATGTATCGTCGTGACACACGCCACGAACCAACCCACTACACGCGGGAAAGTGATAATATCCGCTTCATCGACGACCAACCAAGGTTTCGACCTCTCCCGGTGTGTTATTCCTGCGGCGTCCCGGGTCATATATCGCGGTTTTGCAACCAGCGTACGACCGCGTGGTATGGCCTGCCCTCAGAGTTTTCTCGGCCCTCCGAACGGCCACACGGCGCCCCGAGGCCAGCACACGTATCACCTGGCGACGAGTATTGGCTGAGCAGCTCCCGGAATCGCTCCCCGGCATCTGACAGGAGTTTGACACCCCCACCGCAACGTCGTGCTCCCCGTTCTCCCTCACCGCGGCGTCGCACCACGTCCCCTTCGTCACCGGAAAATTAGCCAGCGTGGCCGATGGAGGTGAGGTCGCTGGAGACGTACTACTGACAGAAATACCGCCTGTGTTGATGCTGAAAAACAAAGTGCGCGTGCTTGTAGATAACGTCCCTGTGATGGCTCTGGTGGACACAGGCGCAACAATTTCGGTCATGAGTGTCTCTTTTAAACAGGTGTTAGGGCGAACGGTTTTGTTTAAATGGGACGAAGATTCAAAGTTCTGTGGAGTGAGTGGCGAGCCGTTGCAACCCATTGGGGTGTGTAGTGCTGACGTGTTTTGGGGAGGCCATGTTATTACGACAGAGTTTGTAATTATTCCTCGGTCAACCCATGATGTTATTCTCGGCATAGACTTCTTGCGGGAGTGTGGTGCTACTGTCGACTGCCGCACAGAAAAAGTATTCTTAAGTGGTAGGATTCCATCAGGACTCCTGGAGAGCCCTGTAGATCGCGAAACTACACTGTGTGTTTGTGGTGATACGGTCATGCCTGCATCATCTACCGTTTGCGTTCCCGTTATCTGTTGCGGCGCCGATTCCGACAGCTTCGAAGCTACCGTAGAACCGATGCACTTTAACTGTATAAAGAAGAATGTGTTGGTGCCACATTGTGTGGTGTCGATCAAAGGCGGACGCACTGGCTTATTGACCGTAAACTGTTCTAAGGAGCCCGTTATGCTATCAGACGGCATGAAATTAGCCTTCGCCAGGGAACACGCGTCCTTATCAGTGGCTGAACTTACAGATGTGTCGGAAGAGCCTGATGGCCACAGTTCGGAAACGGGCCTTTTGTCGATGGTAAATAAATCGCTCAGCAGGAGTGAACGCCGAACGTTAGTGGGTGTGCTTTCGAAGCACGTTTCAGTATTCGACTTTGCGCAGAAGTACAAAATACCTGAAATCCCTGCGTCTCGAACGCGCCATACCATCAACACGGGTTCGGCAAATCCGATTAGACAAAAGCCATATCGTGTTTCACCATCAGAGCGCCAGATTATCAACGAACAAGTGCACGAAATGGTGAAAAAGGAAGTCGTACAAGAGTCAGCGAATCCGTGGGCAGCTCCAGTGATTCTTGTTAAAAAAAAAGATGGATCTTGGATATTTTGCGTCGACTATCACCGTTTGAATGCTGCAACAAAAAAGGACGTGTACCCACTCCCACGTATTGATGACGCAAGAGACTACCTTCATTCCGCCTCTTACTTTTCCTCAGTAGATTTACGATCCGGCTATTGGCAAATTCCGATGCATCCTGACGACAAGGAGAAGACTGCCTTTGTAACCCCTGATGGGCTCTTCGAATTTAATGTGATGCCATTTGGATTGTGCAACGCTCCGGCAACTTTCGAGAGATTTATGGACACTGTTCTGCGCGGCTTGAAGTGGAACATCTGCATGTGCTACCTCGACGACGTCGTCATCTTTGGCCGCACCTTCAGCGAACACAACTCGCGTCTGGATATTGTCCTGAACTGCATCAGAAACGCTGGTCTAGTTTTAAACTCTAAGAAATGCCACTTCGGTGACCGCCAAACCCTTGTGCTTGGGCACCTCGTCGACAAGGATGGCATCCGCCCTGATCCCCAGAAAACAGCAGCCGTTGAAGCGTTCAGTGCACCGCGCTCTGTCAAGGAGCTCCGTAGTTTTCTGGGGCTTTGCTCCTATTTCCGCCGATTTATTCCTAAATTCGCCGACGTCGCGTATCCGCTGACATGCCTGCTACGAAAGGACACCCCCTTTGAGTGGACTCCGGAGTGCGACTTTTCTTTTCGTCAGTTGAAGTTTCTGCTGACGTCACGACCGGTTCTTCAGCACTTCAGTCCTTCAGCTCCGACGGAACTCCATACGGATGCCAGTGGCATAGGTATTGGTGCCGTCCTAGTTCAACGCTACGGTGACCGCGAAGACGTGATCGCATATGGAAGCCGCTCATTAAGTAGGCCCGAGCAGAATTACACTGTCACGGAACAAGAATGCCCCCCGGTAATATTTGCGGTTCAGCGGTTTCGTTCTTACCTGTATGGACGCCCCTTTACAGTGGTCACCGACCACCACTCATTGTGTTGGATTGTCAATATTCGTGACCCTTGTGGCAGCCTTGCGCGCTGGGCGCTCCGACTGCAAGAATACAGCTTCACCGTCTCTTATAAGAGCGGTCGACGACACGCTGATGCGGACTGCCTCTCGCGTATGCCACTTAGCACTACGGACTATGACGACGACGACTTCGATCACCCCGTGGATTCTGTGTCGCCGCGTTTTCCAGACTTCGACTACTTCAAAACCGAACAGCGAAAAGACGATAAATTAACACCGCTCTTCACCGCTACGACCACCTCGACGACAGCAAACAATTTGTGTACGTGATGGACTCCTGTAAAAGAAGAACTTTTCCAGCACTGGCGCACGTTTTCTCCTAGTGGTACCGGAGAGCCTTCGCACAGCAATTCTGAGTGCTATGCACGACGACCCTGCGTCTGGCCATCTAGGTTCGGCGAGGACGCTCTACCGGATTCAGGAACACTTTCATTGGCCTGGAATGCGACAGTCTGTTGAGACGTATGTGGCCAGCTGCGTGCAGTGTCAGCGCCACAAACGGCCATCTACTGCTCCAGCTGGTCTCCTGCAGCCGATCCCGCCTCCAAGCACGCCTTTCTAACAAGTGGGTATTGACTTCGTAGGCCCATATCCAAAATCAGCCAAGGGAAACCGTTGGATAGTTGTTTGCGTCGACTACCTCACGCGCTACTGCGAGACGGCGGCCGTTCATTCCGCAACTGCCACTGACGTTTCAACATTCCTGCTGCAATATGTGATCCTGCGACATGGTCCGCCTCGCGTGATCACCAGCGACCATGGACGACAATTCACAGCGGACGTCGTAGAGGAGCTGCTTCGTTTGTGTGAATCCCACTTGCGTCACTCGACACCATACCATCCACAAACGAATGGGCTTACGGAGCGCACCAACCAAACAATTGTAAACATGATATCTATGTATGTTTCATCCGACCACAAGAACTGGGATGACGTACTGCCTTTTATCACGTACGCGTTCAACACCGGCAAGCACGAGACTACCGGCTATAGCCCTTTCTTCCTGCTGTACGCACGGCCACCCCGGTACACAAACGACACTGTTTTCCCTTTCTGTAGTCATGAAAATCCCACTGTCGCCGAGACTCTCTGCCTTGCCGCAGAAGCCCGTCGTATTGCTCATTTGCGCACTTTGGCATCGCAGGACAGATCAAAAGAACGCTACGACATTCGCCACCGTCCGGTAACCTATCGCCCTTGTGATTTAGTCTGGCTGTGGACTCCAGTACGAAAACGCGGGTTATGCCAAAAGCTTTTGGCCACCTACGATGGACCGTATGTTATTTTTAACAGACTCACGGAAGTCACGTATAACATAGCTCGCCTCACGGCGAGTGGTAGAAGAGCTGCCAAGACACAAGTGGTCCATGTCGCCAGCTTGAAATTGTTCACGTCACGACAAATGGATTGACTCGCCCGGCGGGCTTCGTCTGCGACGAGAGGAATGTTACGCATGAAGAAAACGAAGACCGGTGAACGTGCTTGCGGTCCCGAGTGGGGAAAGCAAGAAGAGAACGACGCTGAGTTGATGAACCAGCTGGCCGCTCTTGCGCTCACCTTCGCGACTTAAAGTAAACGGTCCCCTTCATTCGTAAGGGTTATAAACGGTCTCCTTCACCCGTAACAATATATATATATATATTTATTTATTTATTCAAAGAACCTTACAGGCCCTATGGCAGGGCATAAAGTAAGGGGGGCATATTAAACAGTAAAGGTATAAAGTACAAATTTCCAACAGGATCAGTGCTATAAAAAGATTACTGTGTTACACAATATTGAAGGCACTAGGAATACAAAGCAATATCTGAAGGCACACGAACACTTGTTACTGTTAACAGAGCAAAGGAAAACCGTTTGTGAAATTGATATACAACATGGCAAAAATGCACGATAACATACACTAGATTGGTTACTCGTGAACGGAATTAAATGGGAAAAGCATGAGTAACTGAGAGCGGAACGTGTCGGGATTAGATATGGAGGCTATGTTATCGGGGAGGTCATTCCAGAGACAAATGGCACGTGGTAGTGCAGATGAAATAAATGCATTTGTTTTACCGTATATGCGCATGAAACTGAACTGATTATGTAATCTGCGTGAAAAAGAGTGGGGTATTTGTAGTTGTAACCGGGTTCGTTTATTAGTGTAAATATATTTGTGGAATAAGCAGAGAAGAGCGATGTTGCGGCGGATATCTAAAGGCGGCAACAGTAGGTCTAGTTTAATTTGTGTAATGCTTGAGTTTATGCTGTAGTTACGGGATATGAACCGGGCTGCTCTGTTTTGTACCATTTCAGTCATATTTATTAGATAATTTTGATGAGGAGACCAAATTGGGGAGGCGAATTCTAACTGTGGCAAAATGAATGTTTGGAAAGCGAGTTTTCGTATGTTTGGCGGCGAATTTCGCAAGTTGCGTCGTAGATAGCCAAGAGAACGTGATGCTTTCGCGCATGTAGAAGTGATGTGTGGGGCCCATGAAAGATTATCTGTAAGAACAACACCGAGGTACTTATATGATGAAGTGTGGGTAAGCATAGTGTTATTAGGGTGATACGAATATTTAGAATTTACACATTTTCGGCTGAAGCACATCACCTCGCACTTTGTAAAGTTTAGTGTCATGAGCCATTTGTTACACCAGTTAGCGATAAGGTTAAGATCTGCTTGAAGTTTCAAGTGATCGTCAGTCGTGTGAATAGGACGGTAGATTATGCAGTCATCGGCAAAAAGGCGCATGCAGGAAGTAATCTGTGTGGGTAAGTCGTTAATGTAGGTTAAGAAGAGTAAGGGGCCGAGGACGCTGCCTTGTGGCACACCAGAGCTAACAGAAGAAGACGGGGAAGAGAAATTGTTAACAACAGTAAACTGTTTTCGAAAAGAAAGAAAATTACGAATCCAGGATAATGTTAAAGAGTCAAGTCGTAGGGCAGATAATTTAGAAATTAGGCGGCAGTGGGGCACGCGGTCAAAAGCTTTAGAAAAATCAAGAAAGATACAGTCAGTTTGAAGGTTGCAGTCCATGTTAAAGTGCAAGTCAGTCGTTAGTTCAAACAATTGCGTGTTACAAGAAAATCCCTTCCTAAAACCATGCTGATTAGAAAAAAAGAAATTGTGAGCTTCTAGGTGGCTGTACACGTGGGAGGTGATTATGTGCTCGAGCATTTTGCAACATATGCAGGTTAAAGATATGGGTCGATAGTTGTCAGGTGTATGAACATCTCCAGATTTGTGAATTGGTATTATTTTTCCTATTAACCAATCGGTGGGTAACTTTCCAGATGCTAGGGATTGTTGAAAAATATGGCATAAGATCTTGCTTGAGGCAGTGATGGTGTTTTTTAAAATCTTAGAATTAATGTTGTCAATGCCGGCGGAAGTAGATATCTTGAGGTTACTAATGAGTAATTTAACGCCTTCAACAGTGATATCGATTGGTTCCATGTATGCGGCATCAAGTTCCGGAAAGGTTGGAACATTGGAAAAGTCCTCCTGAGTGAAAACAGATGAAAAAAACGTGTTGAATACGGTGGGGCAATCGGCGCTAGAAATAGGTATGTTTTCTGTTCCGTGCAAAGTTATGGTGTTAGTATCTCTTGTCGGAGATATGGTTTGCCAAAATTTTTTGGGATTGGAAGTTAGCAGCGATGGTAGGTCTTGAGAGTAATATTTATCTTTGGCGGAAGATATCGCTGAGCAGTAATTGTTTAAACTGTCTTTGTATATCTGCCAAGCCTCAGCAGTGCGCACGCGTTTAGCCCTGTTATAAGAACGCTTCTTTCTATTCCTTAGTTTGCGAAGTGACTTGTTGAACCAAGGGCTGGATTTGTCGTTAGTTATGGAGACTATCGGGACGTAACGGTCTACTAATGCTGTTAATTTGTCCCGGAAGAGCACCCAGTTGTCGTTTACGGATCGACAATGAAATGAAGGTAGTAGCACTTGGCAAAAAAATTCTTCTAGTTGGGAGTTAATCTCATCGTAATTTGCTCTGTTATAATCGCGAATTTGTTTAGTTGTTGTGCCAGACACGGGTTTCGGGATGCTAACAGCTAGTTGGATGAGGTTATGATCACTAAAGCCACTCATATTTGAAATGGAAGTAATTGTGTCAGGAGCGTTTGTGAAAACCAAGTCCAAGATATTGGAAGTGCGTGTAGGGGCCTTCACTATTTGGAACAGGTTAAAATCTAACGTTAGATTGATTAGTTCCAGAGACGCGTTACATGAAGATGACATATGTTCCCAGTCGATAAGCGGAAAATTGAAATCACCAAGAAGATAAACGTGGTTGGATGGACACAGCTGGAGCGCTTTAGTGACACTGTCCCGCAAGTCACTCAAAAAAGAATGGTTGCAATCTGGTGCCCGGTAACAGGCGCCAATTAGTACAGCACTGGAGGACACAGAAAAAGCAGCCCACACAATCTCGAGAGATGACCCTGAATCGATAAAATATGAATGAAGGGTTTTTTTAATGGCGATAAGTACACCCCCACCGCGCCTATTGATGCGGTCGTTTCTATAAATTTTGTAAAGATTATTTGTTGGCAGGATCTCATTGTCGTCGATATCTGGATTCGACCACGTCTCAGTTAGTACTATTATGTCAGAGTCACTATCGTCTAAAAAGCCACAAAGTGTATCGCGTTTAGGTAGCAAACTTCGGATGTTAGTGTAGGCCACTGAGAGCGAGAGAGCGGCTTGCGGCAAGAAAGGCAACTGATTATTTTGCGAGCTTGGGCTTGTGTCTAGCTATCTGGTAGATTGTTTTACTGAGTCGCTAGCGGTGTCGTAGACATATACTTGTTTGTCTATATAGAGCTTGTCGAGCACCAACTTAAAAGGCTTTTCAAGTGGCCTGGCAAAAGCTACCAGCTTTCTTCTAGCCACACGTGTTGATGGCGCGAAGTCTTCACCAATTGAAAACGTTGTCCCCCTAAGTTTACGTGCTGCGGACAGGATACTTTGGTTGTCCTTGAATGAACACAGTTTTGCGATTATGGGCCGTTTTTTTTCAGTAGAATATTTTCCTAGGCGATGAACCCGTTCGTACTGCATACTGGTTGTGGGAAGTTCGAGTTTTTCTTCGCAAAACTTCTTAATTTTTTCTTCAGACGTGGCCCAATCTTTTTTCTCGTCATCCTCGATCCCGAAAAATAATAAGTTCGATCGTCTTAATCTGTTTTCTGCATCGTCACATCTGTTTGTTATTCGCTGTAGCTGGCTTGAAATATCTTGCAGGCTATTCTGAGGGGGAAGCGCTTCAGTGGTAGCAGTTATGGTTCCACAACCTTCAAGTGCAGTGACTCTCGCTAAAAGTTTTTTGATTTCTTCGTTAGTAGCGGCTTGTTCGTCCTTGATGCCCTTAAATTCAAGCAGAACTGACTTCAGCCCAGATTCCAATTTTTCAATTGTCTCCAGGGCGGATTCGAAAGCAGCGGACTCAGTCCTGCTCATTGGGCCAGGGTTCGACTCAACATCGCCCGATAACATGAGAAGCAAGTTAACGAGGGAAGAAGATACACACTGTAAACAAGTCAATATCAGCTTTTTAACACTAGACAACTCCAATGGGCACGACACCGCAATAAGACAGCAATTGCTAGTTTTGGCACATGCGGCACGGTTCAAGTAACTGACCTGGAACAATAGCAGTTGTGAGCAGCGCATGGTTACAGCGGTGTCGTGCCCGACGATGCTGGTGGCTGGCTCCAATTTATACTTTGATGCGCTTGCGTCGCCGGTATACGTTCCCAATCCGCGTTGCCAGACAAGGGGAGCAGTTGCGTCCAAACACGGCTGGGATTGCGGCAGGAATGGCATAAGCAGCGGTGGACCAAGGAAGCTCGTAGGGAAAGAGCCAGGAAGCCAGGAAAGGACGCCCCATGACAGTGCGGCCTGGAACAATAGCAGTTGTGAGCAGCGCATGGTTACAGCGGTGT
This sequence comes from Dermacentor andersoni, assembly GCF_023375885.2. Taxonomy (NCBI): domain Eukaryota; kingdom Metazoa; phylum Arthropoda; class Arachnida; order Ixodida; family Ixodidae; genus Dermacentor; species Dermacentor andersoni. The sequence goes on from NC_092816.1 coordinate 215,835,555, forward strand.
ATATATATATATATATATATATATATATATATATATATATATATATATATATATATATATATATATATATAGATATATATATATATATATATATATATATATATGTATATATATATATATATATATATATATATATACTAGCGACTTTAGCTAACACCGGTTTATATATATAAACGAATTATTAAGGGGCGAACTTGTGCCCAGAGCTAAAAGACACCACTCCGTCGCCTGAAGGTAGACAAAAAACCTCCTCTGCCGCGATCCACTGTCCTCCAATACCGCTTGCGTTCTCCCTTGATGAAGCCACATGCACTGGTTTCCGGCAGCTCGTGCGCACGCAGGCTGGCAGGCAAGCGCATTCCGCGTATCGTGATGGACGCTGGTGGTGTTTCATTGGTTGCAACGCTTGCGGTGTCCAAAGCGATCTGTGTGGTACTTGAATGCAGGCTCCGTGGCACCATCCCCCCTCCTAATGTGCATCGTCACGATGAGTAACAAAACAACCTGCAGTTTACGTGTTGCAGATGAGCTAATTTGCATCACGGACTTCTTGTTGGGTGCTCCTATTTATCTCTCATAATAAGGTTTTATGTTTATAACACGTACGCGCTCCGTGGGGTTGCGTTGCTTTGAACGCTCGTATCCAGCAGACTTCACTTCATAAGTAAGGCCACTAAGTCCGAGAACTACTTCATAGGACCCAAAATAGTGGCAAAGCTTTTCGGACAGGCCCGCGACGTCGTACTGGGGTCCATATACACACTTTGTCCTCCGGTTCATACCGCGTTTCGTCATGTCGCTGGTTCTAGTGCCTTGCGTCTATTCGTTGTTGGCGATGTATTCGGTAGCTTGCCAAATGGCGGGCTTCCTGGGCTCTTTGTACGAACTCATCTAAATTCAGAGGGTAATCACCGTCATCTATCAGCTGCATAGCATCCAATGTTGTGGTAACTGCACAGCCGTAAACAACTGGAATGGTGTGGCTGTGGTTGTCTCTTGTACGGCCGTGTTGTAAGTACGAACTCATCTAAATTCGGAGCGTAATCATCGTCATCTGTCGGCAGCTTAACATACAATGCTGTCATAACTGCACGGCCGTAAACAAGCTGGAATGGTGCGACTGTGGTTGTCTCTTGTACGGCCGTGTTGTAGGCAAAGGTGACGTATGGTAAAATTTCATCCCACATTTTATGCTCAACATCGACATCATGTCCTCGAGTGTTCTATTGAGGCGTTCAGTTCGACCATTGCTTTGAGGATGATAGGCGGCAGTTTTCCTGTGGTAAGTATGAGTCATTCTCATCAAGCATTGCATGATCTGCACTTTGAAGGCTGTTCCGCAATCAGTAATGACGACTGTTGGAGCGCGATGCCGGAGAACTATGTTGTTTACGAAGAACTTGGCAACTTCAGCCACCGTTGCTTGGTGCAGGGAGGCTGTTTCAGCATATCTCGTTAAGTAATCTGTAGCCACCACGATCCACTTTTTCTCAAGTGAAGATAAGATGTAGGGAAGGGTCCAAGAAGGTCCATGCCAACTTGTTGAAATGGTGCTTTCGACGGACCTATAGGCTATAGAAGGCCTGCCGGTTTCACAGACGGCAATTTTTGCCTTTGACATTCGTGGCAACTCTTCACATAATGTTGCACTGAAGCTAACGATTTGGGCCAATAATAATTTAAACTATTTCGGACGTATGTTCGACTCCCGCCCAAATGTCCTGATCTGGGTTCATTGTGACATGCTTGTAGAATTTCTTGGGGCATATTTGTAGGCTCTACAAGCAAAGTCGTTTCGTGGTTTGGCTCGAAGCTTTTCTTGTATAGGACATTTCCTGTGAGGCAGAACGCTCACAGGCCTCTGGAAAAAATACGGCGTACTTGGATGTTAAATCCTTCGAGGTGTTTAATGAGGGGTAGCAATTCTTCGCCGGCACGATGACGTTCCGCGATGTGAGTGCACATGGATGAAGTGGAAACAGCTAACCCAATCGGCTCTACCAGGGGTGTGCACAAGCCTCTGGCTGTGCGCTATACAATTCTGATATGTACACCCAAAATACCGTTCGCAATTGAAATTTATGCATATTGCCAGTCTTGCAAAGGGTGCTGATGTACAGAAATACGGCTTGGAGACTGTTCTAGGACCATTACTCCATGAACTAAAGGAGCTGCAAAGGAGAGGCCTTATAGTTAAAGAAGAGAAAAATTAAGTCTCCTTGAAGGTTTGAGCCCTAGCATGCTGTGGAGATAATCTTTCCATGAACAGGCTTGGGGGCTTTACATGCTCTTTTTCACGAAGTGCAGTTTGTCGCTTTTCCAAGGCACAAATGAGAAATCTTGCATCTCTTATGAGGCAAGAATTGTGCCAAATAAGAACAAAACATCTCCATGAAATCCGCCTCACGGCCGTTAAACTAAATCCACTTCCGTACAAAAAACGTATCTTGTAAACGAGCCGTCAGTGATGGAATGCCTTCCAAACTTTGATGTCACATCGCAACTTCCGCCCGACATTATGCATGATATTTTTGAAGGTGCATTCCCATTTGTGATGCAGCATGTACTCAAAGGGCTGTTCCAAGACAATGTTCTTGAGCTATCGGACTTAGACGAAGTTTGCACATTCAATTACGGCCTCAATGATCGCGCAAACAGACCGCCATAAGCAACAGAAGTCTTCGTACGAGGCAATGCCTCGCTAAAGGCACTGCTTCAGAGAAGTGGTGTCTTTTCAGACTTCTGCCTCAGATTTTCGCTTCTGAACCTCCAGAGGGAAACGTAGGCTGGGAGGCGTACCTCCTATTCAGAGAAGTTGTAGCTATGCTTTTGTCTGATGAGCTTCCCTCAGACTCTTTTGTTTATATGGAGGTGAGAATTCAACAATTTCGCCGTTCCTTCGCTACCCGCTACCCAGATGCCCGCATAATCTCAAAGGTACATTACCTTGGGCACTACCCACTTATCATCTCTCTTTTCGGAACAATCGAACAAAGCTGGTGTATGGGGTTCGAGGCTAAACACTAGTACTTTAAGAGTGTGGCATCAAAGACGAAAAACATCGATAACATATGTAAAACGCTTGCAGAGCGTCACCAACTTTCGCAAAGCTATCAATTTAGTGAGATTGTCTTCAACCAACGCCACCCCATGTCAGGCCTAAAATCTGTGCAATGATCTGTTTTACATACGTGCATTGACAAGGGTCTGCCTGCAGGTAACGTATGGCAGGCAAAGCCAGTCACCATGCAGCATATGGCATAAAATTTGGGAGATGTGTTTGTAATGGCCAAGGGATACGACCGACAATTTGCACAGATTGCAGGTATTTTGTTGCTCAGGATGAGGTTCTGTTCTTGTTAGACAAGATAGGATTCGTTGAATTCAGGAGACATCGATATGCATTTAAGGCATCTAAAGGCAATGTAGTCTCTGCGGCGCCGCCAGGAGAAGAGGTATTACCAGAGTGCCTAGATCTCTATCTGGCAGGGGAGGTGGTACCCAGATGGTAATTGGTTTTGTTTCATGAAAAATAGTAATATTTGCTTAGCCTTATGGCATGATGACTTTACGTGGTGTACTTCACAGTTTGTGTTCTCTTGACATTGTGTCTATATTCGTGTTATATTTTCATTTCTTTTCTTTCTTTTCTGTGCATGTTCAATCAATATTGATGTACTCCCCCTTATGGTATTTTTATACAGAATATCTATTAATGCACAGTGTGTTGCATATATAAATACCATCCAATGTTTTCACTTTCGGAGTTTGGCGTTGTACTATCCTGTTTTTATTATTTGTTACTGAATAATTAAAAAAACAATTTATATTTCTTGCTATGCTGATTATGCAGTAATGCAGCACGGCATGAAACACATATTTTGCGACTATATAGTTTAACTCAGGTAGTTACATATTATGATGTTTTTTTTGGTATAGTCAAGAAGTTATTTCATTGAGTGAACCAATGAATCCACATTCATTGCAACCTATAACATCATTTGTGCCTTTCACTGACTCCCTTCAAGCAGCATAGGAGTCCTCCATTTCATGCGTCAGTCCTGGCTTCGTTTTGCGACCACCATTGAAAAAAAAGTAGTCAGTGACTGAAAAAGAGAGTCGAAGAAGTCATGACTGTCTTTTGGCTCTTTTTTTTTTGACGAGTGCACCGGGCCACCCACTGCGGGGGTGAAGCAGGCGTTGCGCGCTTCACCTACGTGGCCCAATCCCGAAGATCAGCAGGCTCCCGAGCCCAGAGGGTATCACCAGGATTGGCCCACATGATGATTCTTCCTGAAAAAACTACGGAAGTTAGTCATAGACAGCTTTCGCTGTAAAAGGCAGCAAAATGTTGACCGCCAAATTGATTTATTTGTCGGTGCTTTAGAAATGTGTGTGAGGAGTGGTGGCGTGAGTAGGGAAATGGGGAGTATACCGCTCAATTTCGGAGAGGCCCGGGCCCCCCCATCCTGGGGCACCCCTGGGTGCGTACCTGGCACAGTAGCTACTCATTGGCATTTAGGCTAAAGCCACTTCCACTATCCCACTTAGACACCTTGTTTAGACGGACATGAATTCGCCCTGACAGGTCTGCGCTGTGCAAAAAATTACTTTTCCGGATCCTACGACCAATCCTCAATTTTCATGAATAAATAACAGGAGCTACTCATTCGCATTTCAACTAAACCCACTTCCACAGGCCTACTCAGACACCTTGTCAAAGAAAACTGATTTTGTCGCCCGGAGGCATGTGCTGTACACAACACTTTCTTTTTTCGAACCCTGCAGCCAGTTTTCAATATCGTTGAATAGATCACAGGAGCTACATATTTGCATTTCGGCTAAAGCCGCGTTCACGAGACCACTAAGAAACCTTGTTAAAACCAGTCTGAATTTGTCGATCACCGGCATGCACTGCTCACAAAACTCTACTTTTTCGGATCCTGTGGTGAGCCCTCAATTTCGGGGAATAAAGCACAGAAACTACCCATAGGCATATAGGCTCAAGCCACTTCCACTAGCCCACTTATACACTTGAATTTGTCAGGTAACAGCGACAACGGTGGGTACAGATGACACGACAGGTCTAGAGCTTGAAGAGACAACGCCGCCTTATTCATCACTCATCCGAACGCAGACATCAAAAGACGTCGCCATTTCGAACCAACTGACTATGGATGAGCGACTCCAAGTTGAAGTGTCAAGAAGTCTCGGAGCAGTTCCTTTGTAAGAACACGACGGGCATTTGCATCCCGTGTCCTACGCTAGCCGGAAGCTTTTGCCGCGTGGAGCTGTCTACTATACAAATGAAAGGGAGTGTCTCGCCATACAGGCTGTACAGAAATTTCATATGTACCTTTACGGTAAACTGTTCATCCTGCAGTCCGACCACAACCGCTGCGATACCTAAATTCGGCGAAGCACGTGAACAGTCGCGTACTACGTTCGAGTTTACTCCTAATAGATTATGACTTCCATGTGGAGTATGTTCGTGGATGTGATACCGTTGCTGCAGATTATCTAAGTAGAATAGCTACGGACCCGGACTAATGTTTCATGAGAGTAATAGCTTGAACTGTGTGACTCATGATACTCCGTAGTGCTACCCTCCTCGACTGATGAGGAGCGAGGAGAAAGTTGATATTGACACGTGTACTTATCTTTATCGGGCAACTACGTTTCGCCGCTTAACTGTAATCACACAGCGAGGGACGCGCCTGCATGTATCCGACGTTTCTGGAAAGTTATCGACGCTTCTATCCGCGTGTCTGTTGTCGAACCTTGTGTTATCAGATTTCATCGCGTGACACGAATGGTGTCGTACTTTGTGGAAGACACGCGGGTCCCATCAGTTAATCTGGAACATTCGACGACTGATCTATAAAAGCCGACGCGCTTGACCCGCTAATCAGATTTCCGACGATCGCCGACTGTGTTCGCCGCTTTCGTTGTGCTAGAAGTGTAGCCTGTTTTGTGGGCACAAGTTCGCCCAATAAAAGTTAGTTTTCTCGTTCACAGTATTGCTACTGTGTTCTTCTACGTCACCACCACGTGACATCTGGTGGAGGTGCTTTTCGTCCATGTACAGGACGCCCCCGACAAGCCGTGATTCCAGCCCAGACCACAAACAGAACACCAACGTAGTCCCGGACCACCGAGCAAGCCGCCGTCTTCAACAGCTGCCCCCGGAGCACGGACTTCTACCTGAGAAGACCAAGAAGATTGTGGCCAAGGCAACCGCAATGGCAGCCCCAGCGTCCCCCATCGTGCTGCAGCAGCCCAGGGAACCACCAACGTTCCGCGGTTCCACATTTGAGGACCCGGAAACCTGGCTGGAAACGTATGAGAGGGTCGCTACGTTTAACAACTGGGCAAGCGACGACAAGCTACGACATGTCTATTTCGCATTGGAGGACGCCGCCAAGACGTGGTTCGAGAATCGAGAAGCCACCTTGACGACGTGGGACCTCTTCCGAAGCGGCTTCCTGCAAACATTTCAAAGCGTCGTGCGCAAAGAGCGAGCCCAAGCTCTACTGGAGACAAGAGCGCAGCTGCCGAATGAGACGATAGCGATTTTCACTGAGGAAATGAGCCGTCTGTTCCGCCACGCCGACCCAGAAATGTCCGAGGAGAAGAAAGTACGTCTACTGATGCGTGGTGTAAAGGAGGAACTTTTCGCCGGTATGGTAAGAAGCCCACCGAAGACCGTCGACGAGTTTCTTCGTGAGGCGACGAGCATCGAGAAGACACTGGAATTGCGGAACCGGCAATTTGACCGACGCACCAAGCCAACAAGCTACTCCGGAATTCAATCACTGGCCACGGACGATTTATGCGAGACCATCAGGGCCATCGTGCGCGAAGAACTGCGCAAGGTCTTGCCATCGTCGCAGCCTCAAGTGGCCTCGATCGCCGACATCGTGAAAGAAGAGGTGCACCGATCGCTAGGAGTTCCTGAAGTGCAACCACAATTACCGCAGCCCCAGCCAGAAGCGATGACTTACGCCGCCGTCGCACGCCGTCAAGCTCCCCCTCCGCGACAACGCCAGGGCCCTGTAACGCCACAATTCCGTCGTCCACCGCCGCCGCCGCCAGCACGCCCACCCGTCGCCCAGCGCACCTACGCGAGGAAGACGGATATTTGGCGCGCCCCCGATCACCGCCCGCTCTGCTACCACTGCGGCGAAGCCGGCCACGTGTACCGCCGATGCCCATACCGCAACCTGGGATTGCGAGGCTTCGCCGTGAACGCACAGCGCCCGAGGGAAGGTGAACGCCCTCGTGACATCGCCGACTACCTCGCCGCTACTCAGTGGAGCCCTCGACGACCGTCCCGTTCGCCGTCACCAGGCCGCTACCTGTCGCCGCAGCACCGACCATACACCGGCCCAGCCCGGGGCCGCTCTGCGAGCCCATATCCGGAAAACTAAAAACAGCAACCGATGGAGGTGCGGTTGCTGTTCGTCGAACTGACGAAGATCCTCCGCCGCCGACGAAGACGACGAAGAAACCATCTCGACGACCTAATGACGACACGCCGCCGTCCCGACGAAGTCAGGAAGCCAAGACTACACCGACGAAAGACGATTTGACGAAGCGACGTTCCAGCTTCAGTTCAACACGACGCAGCCGTGATCCGACGCCACGACCTAACTGCAACGCCAGACAAAGAACCACCGACCTTGACGTGCTTCTCGACGGCCACGCAGTCACTGCCTTAGTCGACACAGGGGCCGATTACTCCGTAATGAGTGGACACATTGCCGCCCAGTTGAAGAAGGTTAAGACTGTATGGGAGGGCCCCCAAATTCGGACCGCTGGAGGGCACCTCATTACGCCGACTGGAATCTGCACGGCAAGAATTACCATTCATGACCGGACTTACCCTGCCACCTTCGTTATCCTGCAACGGTGTTCACGAGACGTCATTCTCGGCATGGACTTCCTGAACCAACACGGCGCAATCATCGACCTGAAGTCGCAGTCAATAACGCTGTCGGAAGATCAAGCGACACCATCGGAGAGCCCTTGTAGTCAGCACGCCTTGAGTGTGCTCGAAGATCAAGTGAGCATCCCGCCTCGCTCCAGCATCGTTATTTCGGTCGGCACCGAAACACCCACTGACGTAGAAGGTGTCATCGAAGGCGACCAACGTCTACTACTCGACCGTGAAATTTGCGTCGCAAGAGGGATCGCTCGACTGCATGGAGGAAACACGAGAGTGTTGCTGACAAACTTCAGCCAGGAGTTCAAGCACATCAACAAGGGCACGACGATCGCATTCATCGAGGAAATTCAGGAAACCAGCGATGCCTTTGTCCTCTCGGATCCTGTTGCATCTACCCCGACGACCGCAGTTCCCGAGCCAGACTTCAACATAAATCCAAGTCTCCCCGTGATTAAGCAGCAACAGCTCAGAAGTCTGCTTCGACGATACAAAGACTGCTTTGCGACGTCATCAAGGATTCGACAAACACCAGTCGCAAAGCATCGCATAATCACCGAAGAGAGCGCTCGACCACTACGCCAGAGCCCTTACCGAGTTTCGACGCGAGAACGCGAAGCTATAAGACAACAAGTCGACGAAATGCTGCGCGACGACATCATCCAGCCGTCGAAAAGCCCGTGGGCGTCTCCAGTTGTTTTAGTGAAGAAAAAGGACGGAACCCTACGTTTCTGCGTCGATTATCGTCGACTGAACAAAATCACGAAGAAAGACGTATACCCCCTCCCACGGATAGACGACGCATTAGATCGGCTCTGCAATGCTAAATACTTCTCATCGATGGACCTCAAGTCTGGCTACTGGCAAATAGAAGTCGACGAAAGGGATCGCGAAAAGACCGCCTTCATCACGCCAGACGGGCTCTATGAATTCAAGGTTATGCCATTTGGACTGTGCTCGGCGCCTGCAACGTTCCAGCGCGTGATGGACACGGTTTTAGCAGGATTGAAGTGGCAGACCTGTCTTGTTTACTTGGATGACGTCGTCGTCTTCGCCGGAAATTTCGACGATCACCTTAAGCGGCTTGCGACAGTATTAGAGGCCATCAAGTCATCAGGGCTCACCCTGAAGCCGGAAAAGTGTCGCTTCGCTTACGATGAGCTTCTATTCCTAGGCCATGTCATCAGCAAATCTGGAGTGCGCCCCGACCCGCAAAAGACAGCTGCCATCGCAAAGTTCCCGCAGCCAATCGACAAGAAGGCAGTGCGCAGATTCCTTGGCATGTGTGCCTACTATAGGCGCTTTGTCAAGGACTTTTCGCGCATCGCGGAGCCGCTAACACGTCTAACGAAATCTGATGTCGAGTTCAATTGGGAAACGCCGCAGGCCGACGCATTTCAAGAACTCAAACGACGCATGCAGTCGCCGCCGGTACTTGCACACTTCGACGAGGACGCCGATACTGAAATCCACACTGACGCCAGTAGCCTAGGCCTCGGTGCCGTCCTAGTCCAGAGGAAAGAAGGACTTGAACGGGTGATATCGTATGCTAGCCGGTCGCTGTCAAAAGCGGAAAGCAATTATTCTACGACTGAAAAGGAATGCCTCGCCATCATTTGGGCTACAGCTAAATTCCGCCCTTACCTCTATGGCAGGCCATTCAAAGTCGTCAGCGACCACCACGCGTTGTGTTGGCTAGCTAACTTAAAGGACCCTTCAGGACGGCTGGCGCGGTGGAGCCTCAGACTACAAGAATATGACGTAACGGTAATATACAAGTCCGGAAGAAAACACTCCGACGCCGACTGCTTATCACGCGCCCCAATCGATCCCCCGCCGCAAGACGACGTGGACGACGACGCCTTCCTTGGGATAATAAGCGCGGAAGACTTCACTAAACAGCAACGAGCAGACCCGGAGCTAAAAGGCCTCGTCGAGTATTTGAAAGGGAACACCGACGTTGTCCCTAGGGCATTTAAGCGCGTGTTGTCTTCGTTCACGCTACGAAACAACCTGCTCGTGAAGAAGAACTTCTCACCAGTCCACGCTAGCTACCTTCTTGTGGTGCCGTCAGCGCTCCGTCCAGAAATACTGCACGCCCTACACGACGATCCAACCGCTGGGCACCTCGGATTCTCCCGGACGCTGTCGAGGATACAGGAAAAGTATTACTGGCCGCGTCTGACCGCCGACGTCGCCCGTTACGTCAAGACATGCAGAGACTGTCAACGACGCAAGACACCACCGACAAGGCCAGCAGGATTACTACAGCCGATCGAACCTCCTCGTCGACCATTCCAGCAGATTGGGATGGATTTGTTGGGGCCGTTTCCGATGTCAACATCCAGGAATAAGTGGATCATCGTGGCGACGGACTATCTCACCCGCTTTGCTGAAACCAAAGCTCTACCAAAAGGCAGCGCAGCCGAAGTGGCGAAATTTTTCGTCGAGAACATCCTGCTGCGACATGGTGCCCCAGAAGTCCTCATCACCGACAGAGGAACTGCTTTTACAGCAGAGCTCACCCAAGCCATTCTGCAGTACAGCCAGACGAGCCACAGGAGGACAACTGCCTACCATCCGCAAACGAATGGTCTCACGGAGCGCCTGAACAAGACCCTCGCCGACATGCTAGCAATGTACGTCGACGTCGAGCACAAGACGTGGGACGCGGTCCTGCCGTATGTCACCTTCGCCTACAACACGGCGGTGCAAGAAACAACACAGATCACGCCATTCAAGTTGGTTTACGGCAGGAACCCGACGACGACGCTCGACGCCATGCTGCCGCACGTCACTGACGAGGAGAATCTTGACGTCGCTACCTATCTCCAGCGCGCCGAAGAAGCCCGACAGCTCGCCCGCCTACGGATCAAGACCCAGCAGCGTACCGACAGCCGACACTACAACCTCCGACGACGCTTCGTCGAGTACCAGCCCAGCGACCGTGTTTGGGTATGGACCCCGATACGCCGGCGAGGACTCAGTGAGAAGCTGCTGCGACGCTATTTCGGACCCTACAAGGTCATCCGACGTATTGGCGCACTAGACTATGAGGTCGTGCCAGACGGCATTTCGCACTCGCAGCGGCGCCGCGCACGATCTGAAGTGGTCCACGTGGTGCGCCTTAAGCCATTTTACGGACGCTGATGAACTTCCTTAGTTTGTTGTTTTCTTTGCTACGAGTGCTTTTCTTTGTTACTTTCGTTTGTTAGCAGCATCGGGTCGATGCTTTTTAAGAGGGGGGTAATGACACGTGTACTTATCTTTATCGGGCAACTACGTTTCGCCGCTTAACTGTAATCACACAGCGAGGGACGCGCCTGCATGTATCCGACGTTTCTGGAAAGTTATCGACGCTTCTATCCGCGTGTCTGTTGTCGAACCTTGTGTTATCAGATTTCATCGCGTGACACGAATGGTGTCGTACTTTGTGGAAGACACGCGGGTCCCATCAGTTAATCTGGAACATTCGACGACTGATCTATAAAAGCCGACGCGCTTGACCCGCTAATCAGATTTCCGACGATCGCCGACTGTGTTCGCCGCTTTCGTTGTGCTAGAAGTGTAGCCTGTTTTGTGGGCACAAGTTCGCCCAATAAAAGTTAGTTTTCTCGTTCACAGTATTGCTACTGTGTTCTTCTACGTCACCACCACGTGACAATATCAACAAAGGACTGAAGATGGGGTGCCCTTTATTCCCACTGCTGTTTATGATGTATATGGTGAAGAAGGGCGCTAGAAAGAAGTAATGTCGGGCTTAATCTGTCATACGACCAGGCGGGTACAGGAATACAGCAGCAGCTTCCAGGTTTCTTTTACGTTGACGACATTGTGTTGCTAACTAACACGCATAGTGATACGCAACGCCTGGCTAATACCTGTGCATAGGAAGGCGATAAGTTAGGTCTGAAATTTTTCTTTTAAAAAATCAGAGGCTGTGGTATTCAATAAAAACCGCGAACAGACAGTGACAATACAGGGCCAAGAAATACCTCGGGTAAAAGAATACAGATACCTTGGTGTATGGATAAACGAACGAATGGATATATGGAAACACAGAAAAAAACAGTAACAGTAAATGGACGAGAAATGCAGCCATAAAGAAGCACAGAGCGCTATGCGGATACAATAGGTACGAGGTGCCCCGGGGCATGTGGAAAGGTGTAATGGTTACATGACTTACTTTTGGAAATGCGGTTGTTCGCTTTAAATCAGGGGTACAATCCGGACTCGATAGGAAGCAAAGGACAGTGGGACGCCTCGCATTGGGCACTCAATGGAAGACTACAAATGAAGCTGTGCAGGGTGATATGGGATGGACAAGTTTTGAAGTGAGGGAAGCTCACAGTAAAATTAATTATGAAGAACGACTGAGGAAAATGGAAGAAACTAAATGGGGTGGGAGAGTGTTCAGGTATTTGTGCAGGAATAACATTGATTCACAGTGGAGGAAAATAACTAGGAAGCTTACCAGCAAGTAGGCGGCCTGTGTGGTGAGCAACATAGCAAGAAAGAACGTCAAGCGGAAAGTCAGAGAGGCTGAGATAATCTCGTGGGTGGCGGCAATGGTAAAGAAACCTGCCATAAGTAACTACTTAAGTGGGAAAAACGAAATCAGGAAAGAAAGAATTTATAATTCAAAGGGAAACACATTACTTTTTGAAGCGAGATTAGGATGCCTTGGGGCATGCACTTATAAAGCGAGATATAAGAAGGAAGAAGAACCATGTGCTTGCTGCGGTAAAGCTTGCGAAGCGAAGGAGCGTGTTTTATTAGAATGTGAAGACATCTGCCAAGCGTTCCATTTCGGAATCACTGGCCTCCTTGAAGCCCTTGGGTTCAGCGAGGGACAGTAAACAAGACTGCAGTAGAGATTAGTAGGAGACGATTAGAATATTGGTGGAAGCTGAGCACGACGCCTATTCCGGAGGAACACGCGCGGTGATTGGGCCTCAGCCAGAAGTACTGCTTAGAACCTCTCGTGCCCCATTTCAGAAGGTGGCCACAGCAAGATTTGCCAAAGACGACGTACGTTCAAGGTGTGTTTCAGAGTGTGTGGGTATCATTGCTAGGACAGAAAGAGGGCGGGGGGCAAGGATGTGCTTACACCCCTAGTTCATTATCTGGGTCACAAGAAATTAGATGTGTCAATGCAGACAAAGAAGGGTACTTCGTTGTCATGAATTTTGATGTGCATAAGCAAAAGTCTGACGCCGCAGAGAGAGAGTGAACTTTAATGAGCACCAGCAGTTCAGTCGGCTGGCAGCTCGAAAAACATTTAAAGCTGTAAAGGGTAAATCTGCGAAAGTAAAGCAGCAAGCACTATCTTTCTTGAATGAAATGAATTTGCGACGTTTGGGGGGCCAGCGATAAGAACGCGAAGATTCTTTACTGTCAAATCGCACAAATCGCACTCTTCAGAACTGTAATGCAATCATGTTTATTTTCAGTCTTCATGTTGTGTGTTTCTCTTAGAATGGGGAAGCCAAAGATGTCATTTTCTATTGTATAAAGATGTCACCGCCGAACACCCGTGTTACAGTGCTAACATGTGTTCTGTAACTCGTGACTTGCTTTTGTTGCGAGGAGGGCGAGTAGCGCATTTTCTTCTCAAGAGAGAGGTGATGTGGTATCCTGTGTTTGCTTCCGGTTTCGGTTTTGGGTCATTTACGTCAGGGCGCCACTCAGCGCCAAACGCTGTAAGTCGCCTGCTGCGTTTCCCCTCGCTGAAATCATTCTTTGCTTGGTCCCCGACTTGAGCAGTCCGGCTCTATTTCTGCGGCGCTGCGCGCCCCGGCTGTTTAGGCCTCATGCCGTAGGTCCTCCGTCCGGCCGCCCCGTCGAAGCTACAACAGTAGGGATGCCAAGGTTTGCAATTTCTAGCCGCACAACTGCTTGAATAACGGAAATAGTGGGGACCACTTGGTCAAAGGTACCGTCAGGGGGTCCTGGATGAAGGGGGGGCCGGACTCGCTGCTTCAATCTCACAGCGAACATACGTGTACCGTTCTCTAGAAATGGTCATGCGGCGGTAAGAGCGGAGCAAGAAGACGCGGCAGGGGTGCTTGGGAGCCGGGAAAACTGTGGGACGACGCGGCGGCTTTTGGCTATCTCGAAGCGGCGGCATTCTTTGACGATGGCGTCAACGGTAGAAACGTCATTATAGACGAGCAAATTGAAGGTGTCGTCCGCGATGCCCTTTAGGATATGGCCCACCTTGTCAACCTCGGTCATGTGCTCGTCCATTTTCCGGCAAAGCGCGAGCACTTCGTGTATGTAGGATACATACGATTCGGTCGACGACTGGACACGGGTGGCAAGCTCTTTTCGCGCAGCCTGTTGGCGACCTGACTAGTAGCCAAATAGGTCGCGAAGCCGCCCTTTGAAAATATCCCATCTGGAGAGCTCGATCTCATGGGTGCGAAACCAGACACGCGGTGTCCCGTCCAGATAAAGTATCACATTGGCAAGCATGATCGTAGGGTCCCAGTGGTGGCTTTGGCTAACACGCTCATACATGCTTAGCCAGTCGTCGACGTCAACGTCATTTTGGGCGGAGAATGTCTCAGGACCACGGAGACTAGGAGCCGTAACCATGTTGTGTAGTGTAGTCCCAGCCTTGCTGAGACTATATATATATATATATACACCGATGCTGCGGTTGCGCATGCTCTGCTGGCCTTGCTGGGACTACACCGATTCTAATAAAGCTCAGTTGATAGTCCAGTCGTTGTGGTGTGAACTTCTCCTCTTGTCCTTGGTGTTTTTATACTGGCTTTTAACTCTGGCGCACCGCTGTACAACATTATAATAATACTGCTCAGGGGATTCCGATGGCAGCTGGGTCCGGTTTTGAAGCCGCAAATAGGCGATTTCGATTACGTGGCGATTGGAAAAAGATGTTTTCAGTAGCTTCGCCCACTCTCCCCAAGTATTAGGGGCACACGTTAATATGTGAGTGGTGTACCACTTTTTTGCGGCCTTGTCAAATGTGAGATACAAAAATTTAACCTTTGTCGCTTAATTGCACTTGCTGAGTGACACTACATGTTCACAGCAAAGCAGCCGTTCAGAGATAGATTCTTCTGGAGCGCCTCTGAAGATTGACGGTGCGATAAAAGGGGTAGACATGGTGGCGAAAACTGCAGGTGGTTCGGTAGTGGTATAGCTATTAGAGGTGGTTTCCTGGACGCTTGTTGCCACGACTCATGATGATAGGGCGGGATCTAGAGCGCTACAAAGTGGTGGAGGTTGCTGGGTAGCAAAGTGACGCAGCTGTTAGTGTTCTGACGCATCATCTCACCAGGGAGACGACAATAAAGCGGACCCGCCGTGGTTAGTGGCTGTGGTGTTGGGCTGCTAAGCACGAGGTCGAGGGATCGAATCCTGGCCACGGCGGCCGCATTTCGATGGGGGCGAAATGCGAAAACACCCGTGTACTTAGATTTAGGTGCACGTTAAAGAACCCCGGGTGGTCGAAATTTCCGGAGTCCCCACTACGGCGTGCCTCATAATCAGAAAGTGGTTTTGGCACGTAAAACCCCATAATTTGACAATAAAGCGGGTGAGCTCCGGCAGGGGCAAGTTCAGATCTGCATATCCGAAGACGATGTGAGGTGCCATTCGAATAACTAGGTTTATTACCTTGACATTGTCACGATTGGCGTGTAACACCCAGGGCAAAAGGGATGCTCAAAGACCATGCCTAATTGAAACGGAGTTTGGATCCCTAATTCGCTATGGTTGTCTCGAGTGGTTGCCGGTAAGGCAGGCGCCCCACAGTGATTACAGGGCCCTTTGTGTGTGTGCGACTCTAGGGGAGAACCTTTTTCACGAACTGTGCGACTCTAGGGGAGCACCCTTTTCGTGAACTGTCCAACTCTAGGGGAGGCTATTTTCGCGAACCAAACAGGACCCGCGGGTTGCCGCCAGAGGAGGCAGGCACGTGCAACGTCACCTAGGAGAAAGAATCAGCCGCCCATCCATGACCAGACTCAGTGCATGTCACATGACGTTGACGTGAGCAAGATCCCGCCTACTATTTTAGCGGGCCTATTTAAACGGCCCCGCAATGTACTTTTTCAATTCATTCGTTATCTTCTATATCCATCACCAACCACTGAATAAACAGTGCAAGTTTCGCACTAGAAATCGTCTCGTCCCTGCCTGGTCGCCATGGTCTACCTGCAGCCTGCCGGCAACGTTAAGCTGCCCAATAGTAACGCCGGTCGAGATTAGAGAAACAGGCGTCGCATTAACCGGTTGGCATCGGGGGGGGGGGGGGGGGGGGGGGGGTTGATACCCTACCGCCGAGAGTCCAAGTGTGGATGACATCTAAGCGATCGTCACGTCTTCTTCCTGGCAACAACGTTCGGAAGGAAGGTGTCAGGATTCATGACTGCATATGGTGAGTGCATGGCTTTTCTTCACTAAGATATCACTTGGCTTTACGTATTTTTTGGGGAAGTACAAAGCAGTGATTTTTCTTTAACCGTTGGCGGAAGTTTTGAGTACATCGAGGTTGTTATAGAGTGAAGAGTTAGCAGCACTAAGGGGCAGCCATGAACTTGAAGGCACTAAAGAAGCCGGAGTCGTTTAACTTGGCCAGAGAATTCGGACTCCAAATTGCCGAATCGAAGAGAAAGCCGGAGATCATTGAGGCGATCGGGGCAGACGACGATGAACTGAAGGAATTCTTTAAGAGCATTGCGGATAAGGAGGAAGAGCGTATGCGCCAAGAAGAGAAAGAAAAGCGCGAGCGGGCAGCACGTGAGGAAAAAGAGCGCGACCGTGTTCCACGCGACGCACTCGAAATGAGGCGCCTAGATATTGAGTTTCTGAAGGCTCAAAATACCAGACCTAGCACAGAGGCACGAGAAAGCGAGCGCAGAATTCTAGACTTGATGGCACCCTATGCAGTAGGAGGAGACATATGTCTTTTTATGGTGCAGTTTGAGCGCGTGTGTGAGAAGGCAAAATTCGCGAGAAACACGTGGCCGCAACGCTTGCTTACATTGCTGCCACGTAGGTAGCTGATATCATTGCCCGTAAGGGGGAAGAAGAAGTAAAGGACTTCGATAATATCAAAGCGAGTCAGCTTCAAAAGTATAGATTATCAGCAGAAGCACTCAGGCGAAAATTCAGGGAGGTCGAGAAGACCAAAAGTGAGTCATACTCAGATCTTGCATACACCTTGGAGGTAAACCTGAAAGAACGGCTCAGACAAGAGGGTGCACTCGGCGACGCCGAAACGACAATGCAGTGCGTTGCATTAGAACAGTTCTACCGCCGGCTGCCAGAAAGCATCAAGTATTGGGTTCAGGAAGGCCAGGCGTGGACACTATTACGAGAGCGGCCGATTTTGCTGAGGAGTACGTAACTCGTGCGTTCGAAGGCAAAGAAGCTCCTAAGAAGGAGATGAATAAATACAGACCCGACAAGCCAGAGTGATGGTGAAAGTCGAGTCAGTATAAATCAAAGGAAAGGTCAGATTCGGTAAAAAATAGTGACGAGAACAGCAAGGGAAAGGAGGAGTCACCCGAACAGAGGGCAGAAAGGCAAAAGAAAAATGCTTTCGAGGCAAGGAAACCAGTAGTTGGCTACAACATCAAGCAAACGGGGCATATCTCCGTGGGGTGCAAAAATCCCAAACTGTTGTTGATTTCCCTTAGTAACGAGGAAAATCTGAAATTGCTAGAACTGTACATTCGAGACCTCGTGGTAAACGGCAAACTGGGTCGGGTGCTTCGCGACACGGCAGCCACAATGGACTTGGTGCACACGTCGTACGTGGAGGACGGCCAGTTCACGGGAGAATGTGCTTGGATAAGGCAAGCCGTCGAAGCCTCCAGTGTTTGTCTCCCTGTGGGAAAGATTCGCATAGAAGGCGCTTTTGGAGCACCGGACACTGAAGCCGCCGTCCCGGCACATCTCCCGCAGCAGTATCCATATTTATTTTCTAACAAATCCAAGGATTTGCTGCGACGCAGGGGAATCGGGCTTAGTGAGGGGATAATACAAGCCCTAACTCATCCCAAGGCAAGGGAGTTTGCGGCCATGGCAGTGTACGAATGTCCAGGGTGGAGGAAGCAGCTTTGACGGAGAATTCGTCAACCAGCACCAAACAGGAGAGCCCTATAGGCAGTGGCGTAGCTAGGTGGTCTTGCACCCGGGGCCCATAGGTCTTCTGTCACCCCCCCCCCCCCCCCGGGTGAAGTCGAGGAAGGCGAGGATGTCGACAATTTCCGGGTTTCAGTACCACTACAGCCACCTTGGACACCGCGCACATCCCCAGGGTCCCCCTCTCCTTCGCTTTCTTTCCCAGAGATCCCGAATGCGGCAGGTATACACGCTGTTTTTTCTGCGCCAAGTAACACAGGATGCTGCACTGATAACTTGTGATAAGCGCATGTGCACATCTTCTGTCAGACTGTAAGGCTTGGCAGCCAATACAAATGCGGCATCATGGAAAATATGACTCACGTCACAGGTAACAAAAAATATCTTTATAAAGGTTTAATTACCAATTTTAGCAGCAATTTTGCATTTGCAAAATTGAAGCCCGACATTCATATCTTGCCCTACAACAACTTCACAAAAATTGTCGTAGGTACTATACGAAAACGAAAATTCAATTGTGTGTCAGTGACGCTGATCTCCCCACCCTATTAGAAAATGCCACCTGCCTACCTGCGGCGCGGGCGCCAATGCTATGATAATAATAATAATAATAATGATAATAATAATAAGCTTTATATCCATCAAACGATGGAGGGGCCGTGGGTAAAAGCTGCTGAAACAGCTTGACTAGAGCCCACGGTCCCCTCTACAAGGCAGCACTGGAGCATACATGAAACATACAGGAATACAAACATACAGAAACGCAAAATTGATTCGATTTAATGTATCACAAGGAAATCA
Source organism: Dermacentor andersoni (assembly GCF_023375885.2). Classification (NCBI taxonomy): domain Eukaryota; kingdom Metazoa; phylum Arthropoda; class Arachnida; order Ixodida; family Ixodidae; genus Dermacentor; species Dermacentor andersoni. The sequence continues at coordinate 215,854,423 of NC_092816.1, forward strand.
ATATTAGAATTGTTCAAAAACATGACATATCACGTGGCGCAGTTCGCGAACTGTAGTGCGACCTAAATCAATTCCACATTTATTCAGATCATTAAGAAGTTTAGGCAAAATGTACGATAGTGTACCCATAGAATAGTTAGCGCGGGGAGTGACCACCTTCCAGTATTCAGACTGACGTATAGTATAGGATGTAGGCTTTATTTCTAGCTTGGCTAGGTTGCGAAAGAAGTTTCGATTTTCTTTTAATTCGCACTTAAAGGCAACAATTAGCTATAGCTAATTGCGAGTTCTCTTTATTCTGATCGATAAAACCTTGTTTTTATTTGCTGCTATACGGACAAACGTGATTATCCGAGCTGCGGTACCACCTCAAGATTGGGAACAGAATAGAGCACGCTTCGCGTCGATTCTTGGCGTCACCATAAAAGAAAAGGCCGTGATGAAACCTGTGCCAACGAAAGCTTGCACTACTGTTGGTCTGCACTTGCAATGGAGATGATTGAAGGATCAACGTCACTGGTCCACTATTTAATATTTCTGTCGCTGCTGCCATACTGGGCGCCGCCCGCAGTGCCAAAGTACTGTAGGCTGTAGTAAGAAGTTTTTCTTGAGTTAATAATATGACTTTGAGTCCTCGATTCTCGAATTGAAGTGCTTCCTCTATAAGCACTATTTAAAGGATTATTCAGGGTATGGTTATAACTTATCTGCCATATTTTGCACCCGGGGCCCACGGCCCCCCGGCCCCCCCTGTTGCTACGCCACTGGGTGTGGAGGCCAGTTTTCTCATCGATTCGGTGCCTGCGCGATTAACTCAACATGAATTCAGCTGTCACCATCTATTGTAGCAGGCAGGGCGTAGTTTAATTATTGTTTTAATTATATTTTAATTTATTAATAATGCCCAACACAATTTTATGTCGCCATCTATTCACCGATAACTCGCATCGCTGTTGCTTTGTTAGACCAACCTTCTTTGTTTAGGCTGATCCAGGGGCTAGGAAACAAACTCGTTTAATAGTGAGCTAGTGTGTATGCTCATGGAACGAGTTGCGGTTGGAGAAAGCGCCAGTTGCGTTTAATTTTTCCTTTTGCTTCATTATTTCCTTGAGTAATGGCTCTCCGCGACGTTGGCAGATCCTCGGAACCATATATCCGCGATGTGGGTTAGATAAGGTGGAAAATAGTATATTGCGAAACAGCGTCCATCATCAGGCCCTGGAATAAGCGTTCAACCCATAAGCAATATGACTGTCACCCCTTACATGGTCTTGTTTTCCCTAATTGTACAGCACTTTTCGTGCTAAATTGGCAACTGGAAACTAGAGTCGCAAGGGGATGAGGAATCAAGCGATCTACTAAGGGAGAAGGCCAAGGCAACAGGTAGGAAAAGCGAAAATTGTTTGTGAAAATATTGTTACGGTGAAGGAAAGGAAGAAGTTGGATTGGACTAGAGGAAGACGAAGTCTGGCCGTTGTCTAACGCCATTAACCTCAGTTGTAAATATATATTATTTTACACTGGTGGGCCTGCTTTCTTCCTGCAACATTTTGGTGGAAGGTGCGGGGTACAATCACGGAACTTCGCAGCGGACGTCATCTACCTACCGCCACAATGGCAAATCAACCGACACAAGCGACGACGCCTCGGCATCCCGTGCTAACGGTCATCCTCACTCATCCGCGGGACCCAGGGACATTTTGTGGCACGGACAACGCCGACGTCGAGGACTGGCTTACGATGTACGAGCGAGTGTGCGACAACAACAGGTGGGATCCAACAATGATGCTAGCAAACGTGATATTTTATCTAAGAGGAACTGCGAAGCAATGGTACGACACACACGAAGCTGACCTAACGAGCTGGGATGTCTGCAAAGAAAAAATGCGAGACCTGTTTGGCAGACCTGTCGGTCGTCAACTGGCAGCAAAAAAAAACTTGCGTGCCGCGCTCAGACGTCCACAGAATCCTATGTCATGTACATACAGGATGTGCTGGCCCTCTGTCGCAAGGCTGATAACAACACGACCGAGGCAGACAAGATTGGCCACATACTGAAAGGTATTGCAGACGATGCCTTCAATCTCCTGATGTGTAAGGATTGTGCCACTGTGGATGCAATTGTAAAGGAGTGCCGGCGCTTCGAACAAGCGAAGGGCCGCCGCGTCGCTCAAACTTTTGACCGATTGCCCAATACCGCCGCGACATCTTCTTGCGAAGACCCGCCGCGGTTCTTTCAGCCTGCAGGACCGGAAGATATCACGCGCATCGTTCACCGTGAGCTTGAGGCCATGGCTCCGGCTCCAGTTCGTCCCGACTGTCGGAAAAGCGTGCCCGCTATCTCCCTTATACAAGCGGTCGTTCGGGAGGAAATAGCAAGTTTGGGCATTCCATCTCTCTGCTCGGTCCGCCATACAAACACCTATCCGATTTCTCCGGCCGCTCACTCCTAGACACAAAGCTTTCCGCCACTCCGTCGCAACCCAGCTGACTGGCGCACAGCGGATGATAAACCCATCTGTTTTCATTTTTCCGGTATTGGACACATCGCCCGTCATTGCCGCAACCACTGGTCGTCTCCGAGTCACTACCGCCAAGTACAGGACAATCGTACTTTCTCGCCCTATACGCCGACTAGGAACATCAACGCCGACAGTGCTCCACCAAGATCCAGCCGCTCCCCGTCTCCGCAAGGTCGTAGGTCCCGTTCGCCTCTCGTTCACCGCTCTTCGTCCCCTTCTGCAACCGGTCGCTTCGCTTCGGGAAACTAGGTGGTGCAGCTCCCGGAGGTGAAGCTGCAACTCCGACCCGGCCCTCAAATCCTCTGTTGACCCTGCCTACATGTGGAAACCTACTGGACATTGAAGTTGATGGCGTTCCTGTTAGATCTCTCGTTAATACAGGAGCGAAGCTTTCAGTTATGAGCGCTGCTCTCCGCCGAAGGCTCACAAAGGTTCTGACACCCTCCATACCGGGCACTGTGCGAGTCGCCGATGGGAGTACTTCACCTGTCCTTGGAATGTGCACAGCACGTGTGACCATTGGGGGCCATTATACCGTTGTTCTATTTATCGTCCTTGAACACTGTCCGCGCGACCTAATTCTCGGCCTCGACTTCCTTTCGAAACACCCTGCCCAAATTGACTGCTCCGCAGGTGTTGTACAGTTGGATTTGCCGCTTCCTGCCGACGCAAGCACTTGCGCTTCACGGCGCTTATGTTCTGCTGATTTTGCAAGGCTGTCTCCACAGGCGGCTACAAGTGTCCTCCTGACGCCCTGTCCTCCCGTACTTGATGGCGAGTACGTCGTGTCGCCACTTACTGACGTGGTTTTGTCGCGCAATATTGCCCTGCCCAGCACCTTAATCCGGATCCGCGAAAACTGTACTCGCGTGCCCATCCTCAATTTTGGATTTTCGTTGCATGTGCTGCCACATGGTATCGCCAAAGCACATGTCACTCCTTTGGAAGAATTTGAGGTTTATTCTTTGACCTCTCAGTCCTAACTCAGTACCAACGGACCTTTGTCACCCACTCCTCCGTACTCGACGCCTGCGGACCATGTTTCTAAGATGATCGCCCCTGACCTTCCTTCCGAGCAAACAGCAGCTCTTCGTCACCTCCTGTCATTTTATCGGGACATCTTTGACTTGGACGACCGCCCACTTGGCCAGACATCTGTTGTCACGCATCGCATCAACACCGGTGACGCCAGCCCCATTCATAGGCGGCCATATCGTGTCTCCGCGACAGAAAGGGCCATCATACAGAAAGAGCTAGACAGGATGATGGACAAGGACATCATTGAACCTTCCAGTAGCCCGTGCGCATCAGCGGTTGTCATAGTAAAGAAAAAAGACAACTAGTGGCGCTTCTGCGTTGACTACCGTCACCTCAACAGGATAACAAAGAAGGATGTTTATCCCCTGCCTCGCATTGATGACACTCTTGACTGCCTTCACGGATCCCAATACTTTCCATCAATTGACCTCCGCTCCGGCTATTGGCAGATTAGCGTCGATGTGCTGGACCGCGAGAAAACCGCCTTCGTCACACCGGACGGTCTGTACCAATTTAAAGTCATGCCCTTTGGATTATGCAATGCGCCAGCTACATTCGAGCTCTTGATGGACTCTCTCTTGCGCGGCTTGAAGTGGTCTACATGCCTCTGTTACCTCGACGATGCGATTGTGTTTTCGCGTTTGAGAGCCATCTGCGGCGCCTCACAACCATACTCTCCGTGTTTCGCAGCGCTGGCCTTCAGCTAACCTACTCCAAGTGCCATTTCGGTCGCCGTGAAATTAACATGCTCGGCCATCTCGTAAACGCCGCCGGAATCCAACCTGATCCACAGAAAGTTCACGCCGTGCGAAATTTACCTGTATCTTGTTCAACAAACGATGTCCGTAGTTTTCTGGGCTTATGCTCCTATTTCCGGCGATTTGTGAAAAATTTTGCTGACATCGCTCACCCTCTCACTGACCTTCTTAAGAAAGACGTCTCTTTCTCTTGGGGACCACTGCAGGAGAAAGCCTTCTCTACCCTGATTGAGCGGCTTACAACTTCCCCAATTCTGTCACACTTTGACCCTTCTGCGCCCACTGAAGTACGAACTGACGCGAGTGGTCATGGCATCGGCGCTGTCCTCGCTCAGCGTCAACAGGGCCAAGACCGTGTCATCGCTTACGCTAGTGTTGTGTCGGCAGCGGCAGGCAAGCGGGGGGCCCCGACGGGCGAACGCGCGGCTAGCGCCGGCGCAGTAAAGGAGACACGGAGCTAACTGCTCCCGATGAAAACCGGACCGAAGACTCTGCCGACCCGCGGCCGTTTATTATTAAAAAGGCTTCACATGCCAGATGACACCTCCCGATTGGTACAAGCTCGTCACATGACAGAAGGGGGGTGCGCCATCTAGCTAAACAACTACAAAACATACATGTACGATGACACAGAGATCTGACAGGGGGCGACACTATACTACATCTCCCCCCCCCCCCTGAAAACAAAGCAAGCATACAGTGAAACGCGCACACAAGACGCGCATTTAAGTCCAAAGGCAATTTCAGTTCGTTCCCCCCCACGTTCACACACGCGCACCAGTCGCACACAAAGCACGCGCTTAAGTCCACAACAATTTCAGTCCGTCCCTGCGCAAGTTCACATACACGTGCACCAGTCTTGGGCACCAAAACACAGGCAGTCACTCAAACAAAGTCTGACAAGGAACACGGCACAAAACTCGCTGCACCGCAACAAGGAGCACATTTTATACCTGTGTTAATGAAACATGTGGACTGTCTGCTAAATGTCACGAGGCCCTTAGCCGTGGCATTTCGAAGACGGAAATACACTCTACACTACAGAAACAAAATCATCAAGCCACGGAGGCCGTTTTCTGTCACGATGAGGACGCGTGCGTACCTCAGAAGAACTTTGGGGGTTGCGACGCGTATCGGTCGACTTTAAAGACCCAGTCGGCCCACTATTATTTACCTCCCCCTGGTTGGAAAACTGAATGTGGTTGTCGCTCAAAGCTGGAGGGGGTTGCCCAGGAAGCTCCTCTCGACGTCCCAACAAGTCCTGGGAGGCTACCAATTCCCCAACGGAATCAGAGACGACTGCTGACTGTGTAGACTCGGAAGTGATAGTCAGACGCACAAGTTAACTGAAGCTTATGACTATGAGAAGACGCTGTCACTACAGACAAGTCATCGGAATGACCATCCAAGTTTGAATATGAGTACAAAAAGTCCCTATTACTTGTACACAATGTACTACCTGCTGGATCCTTCATCACTACGGTTAACTTAGACACATGCCACGTTTGCCCATCACTGAGTAGAAAAGTAGATGGTCCTATCTGGGCCTTGACTTTACTGTACTGTACTGTTTACTGTACTTAAAGAATCCTTTCCTGTTAAATCTTATTCTGACGGTGTCTCCCACCTTGATACGAGTTGCCTGAGCACCTCTACGTTTGTCTACGTACTGTTTAGTCTGCCACTGTTTCTGCAAGACCCTTTCTTGAACTTGAGACACAAGACTGTCCTGTTCCCGTAGATCTACACAGAGCCGCATGGTTCCATCCTTCTTGCGCACCACCACGAGTGGAGACACCCACTCAGTAGCCTCGACGCGCTCGATGACGTCGGAGTCCTCGAGACGTCGCAATTCATGTGTGACCTGGTCACGGAGGGCCAGGGGTAGTCGGCGCAACTTTGAAGATACTGGTTTCGCATCTTGCTGCCGATGAATTCGGTGCACAAAGTTGTTGACGAGGCCCAACTCGTCACTGGAAAGGTGATCAAAACCCGAAGGCACACCTGTGGGGCTCTGTACTGAAGGAAGCGATGGTTGACGACATGTCAGCGACGTACCGTCGATCTGTATGCCCAAGCGTTGGATGGCGTCTAAACCCAGCAGTGATGTTCCTGTAGTCGTTACGTGGAACGTGACGGAGCATGACCTTTGGAAAAACTGGACAGTGGCTTGAAACAGGCCTTGAATGTCGACGCGTTGCTTGGAGAAATTTTTCAAGTCCACTGTTTGTGACAGTCTGTGCTGTCGACCAAAGTGCTTTCCAATATCTTCGGCCGTCATCAATGAGACAGACGCTCCCGTATCCACCGGCAGTCGCATGGAGACGCCGTTCACTACGACTGGAACTTCCAAATATTTTTTAGTTTCAAAAGCGCTTACCGTCAAGACAGACGCGGACGGCTGCCCTGCAGAAGTTGAAGACAGCGTCTCTGCGGAAGAGACGTGTTGAACAGTACGGGTTTTTCGGCATACTGATGCAAAATGGCCCAACGTGTGGCAGGCGTTGCACCGCCGATTCCTTGCTGGACAATTCCTGTACGTTGCAATATGCTTCGTGCTGCCACACCGATCGCATGCACCACGGTTCCCGGAGGAGCCATGTGCGAAATGTCGGCCCTCTCGGCGGCTTCTCGGAAGAAGTCGGTCGTCTTCATGGCCTCCCGGACTACGTCGGCCATCTTGGCGGCTCCCCGGAAGAAGTCGGCCATCGTCATGGCCTCCCGGACTACGTCGGCCATCTTGGCTCGTCGACGGAGCGCCAAGTTGAGCTGCCTCGATTCTTTGTATTTTCACCGAGTCGAACGCGCGGCTCGCTCGATGCAGGGCTTCTAACGAGCGTCCAATTTCTTCTGCCTTGTCCAGGGTCAGGGTTTCGCCATGAGCCAGCAACTTTTCGCGAACGCTGACGTTCGCTACCCCATGTATGATTTGGTCTCGGACGCGCTCGTCATAGGTTGTGCCGAAGTTGCACTGTACCGCCTTCTCCTTCAATGCGGTCACGAATTCCAGGAATCCTTCTCCCTCGAACTGCTTCCGACTGGTGAATTCGTGCCGTTCCGCCAGGACATTTGTTGACGCGGCGAACAGCCGGTCAAGCCGCTGCAAGAGTCTCGGAAACTCTGACGCTGGCGGGACCGCATCACTTGACGTTGACGCTGCGCCGGTCGACTGCCTTGCTGCTTCGCTTGAAGCTGACGCTGCGCTGGTTAACTGCCTTGCTGCTTCCTGCTCCTCGTCTGCAAAGTACTTCCGTTGTCCCTCACGCCCGAGAGCGCTGACGAGCGCGGACGCTCGTCGCGCGTCCCTCCAGTCGCCACCGCCGGCCGCTTCGAGGTGGGCCTGAAAAATTTTTTTCCAGCGATACCAAGGGATTAACGGTGGGCCGGGCACTTCAAGAAAAACGGGAAGGTTCGCCGTAAAAGCCATGCCGGGTAGCGTGTAGGAGACAGTGCAGGAGGCAAGCCGGAGCTCGCAGCAGGAATGGGGCAAGGAAGAACAAAGGGGCGAGAAGGCCTAGGCTCGGAAGCCTCGCGACGCCAAGTGCTTCGGCGGCGTTTGCTTGCCGTGCGGACACGGGAAGGGTCGCTTCACTTACGAAGCTCGTTGGTTTCCCGGGGCTTCGGTCGGAACCGTTGCGGGAATCCCATCCTCGTCGCCAAAAGATGTTGTGTCGGCAGCGGCAGGCAAGCGGGGGGCACCGACGGGCGAACGCGCGGCTAGCGCCGGCGCAGTAAAGGAGACACGGAGCTAATTGCTCCCGATGAAAACCGGAACGAAGACTCTGCCGACCCGCGGCCGTTTATTATTAAAAAGGCTTCACATGCCAGATGACACCTCCCGATTGGTACAAGCTCGTCACATGACAGAAGGGGGGTGCGCCATCTAGCTAAACAACTACAAAACATACATGTACGATGACACAGAGATCTGACAGGGGGCGACACTATACTACAGCTAGCCGCCTTCTTTCCACGCCCGAGCGAAATTACTCCATTACTGAGAGAGAATGTCTCTCGCTTGTATGGGCGGTAGCGAAATTTGGACCGTACCTTTTCGGTCGAAGGTTCTGCGTCGTAATCGATCACCACGCCCTCTGCTGGCTCTCGTCTTTGAAGGACCCAACTGGACGACTTGCACGTTGGGCATTGCGTCTCGCCTGCATAAAGATGCTGACTGCCTGTCCCGCAATTCCGTGGATCAACCGGGCGATACCGATGCAGACTCGGACATCAGTGTTCTATCCCTCTCCGGCTTCCTCCATATTGGCGCCGAGCAGCGCAAGGATCCTGTTCTTCGAACACTTTATGGAACGGCTAAGCTCCTCGCCCAATGACCCGTCCCTCCGGATGTTCGCCTTGCGCGACGGAACCTTATACCGTCGTAGCGTTCGTCCTGACGGCCCGGAGCTCCTCCTAGTCGTTCCCAAGCACCTTCGACTCGCCGGGCTCCAGCAACTTCACGACGCTCCTACTGCTGGACATCTGGGCATTACCCGCACATGAGACCGCCTGCGGCGCCGCTTCTTCTGGCCCGGCATATATCGCTTGGTGCGCCGTTATGCCGCTTCTTGCGACCTATGTCAGCGCCGCAAGACGCCTGCTATGCCTCCCGCTGGTTTGCTGCAACCAATTGATATCCCTACAGAGCCCTTCTTCCGTGTAGGCCTAGACCTCCTTGGCCCGTTTCCAATTTCAATCCAAGGAAACAAATGGATTGCTGTAGCAACCGATTATGCCACGAGATATGCCATCGCACGCGCGCTACCAACCATCTGCGTTACAGATGTCGCCGACTCCTTACTATACGACGTCATCCTGCACCACGGCGCCCCTCGCCAGTTGCTGACGGATCGCGGCCGCTACTTTCTATCGAAGGTCGTCGATGATCTGCTCCGCTCCTGTTCTAGAGAACACCAGATTGCTACCGCATACCACCCTCAAACGAACGGCCTCACCGAGCGACTCAACCGCACGCTAACTGAAATGCTGGCCATGTACGTTTCCGACGATCACCACGACCGGGACGTCGCTTTACGATACATCACTTTCCCATACAACTCGTCCCGTCAAGACACTGCCGGATTTTCACCATTTTACCTGTTGTATGGCCACAACCCCACCTTGCCCTTCGACACGCTGCTACCTCCCGCAATACAATCACCCAGCACTAGTTACGCTCGCGATGCTATTGACTTAGCCGCCCAGGCCCGAGAAGACGCCCGTCATCGCCTCACAGTCTCGCAAGCTTCTCAAAAGCGACGCTGCGACTTTCGGCACCGGGACTCCCATTTTTCACCTGGTTCCCTTGTCCTTCTCTGGACGCCTTCACGTCGCGTCGGCTTGTCGGAAAAACTACTTTCGCGTTATTCTGGTCCGTACCATATCTTACGCCAACTGTCCGACGTGACATACGAGATCGCCCCAGTCGGTCAGCCTTCAATGCCTCCCAGCGTCACTAGCGATGTTCACGTCGAGCGGCTCAAGCCCTATGTCCCCCCGTTAAAGGGACACTAAAGGTTACTATTAAGTCAACGTGGACTGTTGAAATACCATCCCAAAAACCTCGAAACGCTTGTTTCGTGCCAAGGAGAGACCTATTTTAAGAGAAAATGCGTCCTAATGCGTCCGCGTACCTCTAGCGCAGTTCAAATCGCCCGCCCTCCGATCGAGGAGTACTGACATCATGGTCTCATAGTGACGTTGCGCCATCGGTGAGTAGAACGGCGTCCGCAGACGGCGCTACGGCTTTTCTGCGCAAAACGCAAACGCGCGGCCAGAAACAGAGCCAAGACAGAGCCGACAGCAGTGCGAAAGCGGGACTATGGTGGCTGGCGGAAGGAGAAACGCACGACCATGAGCTGGTACTTCATTCTATGACGCAAACTTCGACGCTCGTCGCACTGGACCCTGACAACGACTGATTGACTCGCGATGCTGGGCTCAACTTCAGCGATTTGAGCACTGACGAGCGCGACCTGCTGCTGAGGGCTCGCGCTGCCGGCGTCGTTGCGTACTACGACGGCGGCCTCGACACCGGCTCTCCGGAGTGGGAAAGTAACGAGGGCTTCCCACGACATCACATGGACGTGGCATTCTCGCTGCTTGTTCCAAATGAAAGTTTCGCGAGCCAGCAGAACCTGCACAGCACGACGCGATAACGAAACTATTGAAACTCCAAAGCGTGCGCGGCGCAGTGGAGCGAAAACGAAACCTTTCGACCACCCAACTACTGAAGGGTAACGTCAAAATGTTATTTTTTCTTAGAATCGAATAGACGTAGACAAGTAGCATTTTCTTCCGTCTTATAATCGAATGAAATGATATTTTAAATACGAGTAGTTGAGTATTAATAACACAAATTATGAGGAGTGCTTTCGTCATCGGGCTAGTACCGGAATGTCGCTGGGGGGTCTCAAATCGTGTCATGCATTTACCTCAATTTCTCGGTTACTAAAGCTCTGTTCGCGATTATATTGACGCCTTAGACGTTCTAGAACATTGCTCTACCACTTTAACTTGACTTTCTGGTAACCTTTAGTGTCCCTTTAAGTGAGGCTCTATAACTTGCACCGGGACGGAGCTACTCCGCCGGGAGGGTGATGTTACGGTGAAGGAAAGGAAGAAGTTGGATTGTACTAGGGGAAGACGAAGTCGGGCAGTTGTCTGAACGCCATTAGCCTCAGTTGTAAATATACATTATTTTACACTCGTGAGCCTGCTTTCTTCCTGCAACAATATTAATGGATCAACATCTTTTTATTTAAAAAGGAAATACAGAAAACGCTGCCGGAAGTGGAGAATAATTCTACAGTTATCATTCGAGCCGCCTGACGTTGCCACTTTCTTGCTGTGCTTCTAACCTTCCGTGGTGGGCGCCGTACGTCTAGAACCGGAGCGCCCTGCGCTCTACGGGACTGGTGACCAGGCATCGTTACGCAACTTCCCAAATAACACGAGTCGGTTTTGGCATTTGGTAGAGCAGTAAAGGAGGGATCCAAAAGAACTGTGGTTGTTCCGCAAATATACATTTCGCTATAATTCTTCCAGAGATCATTCACAGAACGCTACTAGAAATCTTTATATTGCATTTTTTCTGGTTAACTTGTTCTTAGCAAGGTTCTTCCTGCGCATCTTCTGTGCACGAGTCTATTTGATGTGGTTCTTTGTTAGCCAAGTAAAGAAGAGGTGTATCTCACAGGCGTACCTGTGAGATACACGTTATTTCTATTCTCTTTGGCGGGTTTACGCGTCTTTATGGCGAATGGTGGGCATTATTCGCATTTGTACTAGTAAAAGTACCCTCTCCCTCATTTGCATAGAAAAGTTAACTTGGGTGCCCCCCCCCCCGAAAAGAAAGAACCCTGCGTATGTCCCTGGACTGCAGCCTGAGGTGCCTTCTTACCACGGTAAGTAAAGCATCACAGAACCAAAGTTTTGCGATAGCCGCCGCACGGTGCAGAACAGTACGCGCGTAGAACCGGCCTACGTACGACCATGGCACAACCGTTTAATGTGTTCGGAGGCGTACGTTCTGTGGATCAGCCTTGTCGACTCTTGCAGCGCACGGGTAAGATACGCCTGCGGTAGGGAGGATTCGTTCCTTAAGTCAGAAGCCGCTTCTTTCCCATCTTCCAGGATAACGCGTCGGCTGGCAGGCGCACGATGCCGAGGGCAGCTAAATGCACATGCATATTCAGCATAACGCTCTATCAGCACGTGTATTGAGGTACACCTGTGCAGGTGTGCATGAACCTCGAACGAGCTCTGCTTAAAAGACTTCGTGCTGTCGCGAGTACTGCGAGGAACAAGCAACAGTTGAGCAACATGTGTTTTAATAAACACCAAAGGAAGTTGTTACTGAACACGAACTATGCATTCATAACGTACGTATACGTGCTGCAAATGCACCATATGCGCTGTCCAGAACAGGAATCACTGACCTGCAAGACGTTCATTGTACAGATTCTGAAACGCATCGGTTTCGGCTTGCGATGGCACGTTAGCATGGTTCCGCCAAAGAGGGTAAAATTTCCCGCGGATATTCCTTCGTCCGTTGCCATTGCCGTGGCGCGGTACATTGCGTACGGCGTTGCATGCGCGTTCATTTCACGAACTTTAGTTCCTCCTGTCCTACCTGGCCACAGCAACGTCCGGGAGAGCACGCTACAGATAACGCTGCGCAACAAAACACGGAGACCAACGCAAACCTGTCCGCACGGCGCCTTTGCCACGGTACAAAACCTACGGGGCAACACGTGTCAGCGCACAGAACCATAACAAGGCCGCCATTGTGGCCCGAAAGGCGTGGCCGCTACAGCAAAGAAATAAAAAACAGCAAAAAAAGGAGGACCTACTACGTCATTTCCTCCGCACTTTTCTCCTAGCCTTTCTCCTAGCGCGCGGAGGGGGTAGGGCCTCCCCTCAATTTCCTTCCTCCATGCATATTTATGATAACTCAAAGGGAAGCTCATTACTTTTCGAAGCGAGATCAGGAGGCCTTAGAACACGCACCTATAAAGCGAGATATAAGAAGGAAGAAGAAGCATGTGCTTGCTGCGGTAAAGCTAGGGAAACGAAGGAGCATATTTTCTTAGAATGGGAAGACTTCTGCCAAGCGTTCGATTTAGGCCCCACTGGCCTCCTTGAAACTCTTGGATTCAGCGAGAGCAGGGGAAAAGTACACGTTCGCAATACAGATTAGTAAGAAGCGATTGGAAAATTGGTGGAAGAAAACTAGGGAAACGACAAAAAACGGAGACGTACGACCCTCAACCGAGACATAGACGATTACTGTACGGAGCTCACAAGACTCCAATGGCACGAACTCTGTTCGGCAGTCGACGGCCGCATGCGGACAGGAGGTAAGTGGAACCTCCTCAAACGCATGTTAGACGACAGCCAAACAAAGGATAATCAAAGCCACGCGCTAGACCGACTTCTACACTCACATAAAGGGAAAGGGGGAACGGAAGAGTCCTTCCTGGAAGAAATTGCCAAACGGTACTTTCCGCTAGGCGTCGCTCACCCCAACGATTACCCGGTATCAGGTACAATTGCTGGTAAAAAGGCATGGCTAGGAGTAGTTTATTTAGGGACAGGGGACAAATACAGGTAAGAGAACAAAGATCTAGTGAAGTGTCTCGATGACGATATAAAGCAGTTTGGAGAAGGTGCCGATATTTGTCTGCTGGGTGACATGAATGGCCACATCGAGGATATGGATGGATACACAGATTGTAATGGGAAGTTGATGCTAGACTTCTGTGAACGACACAACCTAGTTATAGTAAATAGAGAAACTAGGTGTGAGGGACAAATCACGTGGGAGTCCCGTAACAGACAAACGACCATTGACTACTGCCTCATGTCGCAGGGATTGTATAGCAAGCTAGCAATAATGGAAATAGACGAAGAGGGGAAGTACAGCCTCGGAAGTGATCATAAGCGTATTAGTCTACAGTTGGGACCCCTACTCAAAAGAGAAATACAGGGAAGCCAAAAAGAGTACGCAAAATTAAATGACGCGCAAATAGAGCAAATAGCGGCTGGCATAGAGGAAGCAATAAAGAAACATCCCATGGAAAGGTGGGATTATAATCAGTTAGAACTACTCATTAGTACAAAAATAAAAGAGGTAAAAGGAGTAAACCGCTGGAGAGGAAAGGGGAAGCCACGAAGTTGGTGGAATAAGGAAATTAGAAAGGCCATCGAACAACGACGGTGGGCATCTCGGGAACACAGAGAAGCAAAGAGGGCGCAGTTATCTGAAGAGGAAATAGGCCAAAAATGGGGATATTATCGACAAAAGAAACAACAAGTGCAGGTCCTCGTCCAGGCTAAAATAAAGCAGTCCTCTGATCGCTGGCTGGCTGAAGCTCGCGATGCAACTAAAGGGGGGTCAAGAAAATTCTGGAACCATATAAGCTGGCTGGGTAAAGCTAATCACAGAAAAGAGGAACAGATTCACGATGCCGAAGGAAATTGTTTAGAGGGAGATGACGCTGTGAACTACATTGGTTCAGTTATAGCAGAGTCATTTAGGAAAGACGATAGGGTAATCGCCCCAAGTGAGGGAGCAACACAGAATAGCATAATAGAAAACAGCTTAGAATTGACCAACCTTAACTGGAAAAAAGGCGGAAGCAAATGTTCCAAAATGCACGTCCGCGGGGATAGACGAAATTCCAATCAAGTTAATTAATGAACTTGGCCCAAGAAGCAAGGAAACGCTGATAAAAGCATTGGAGGCAGTCATAACAAATAAGCAAATTCCGCACAGCTGGAAACAGAGTAAAATGAATTTGATTTATAAAGGAAAAGGTGATAAGAAGAACATAAAATCTTTCCGACCAATTACGATAACATCAGTTATATATAGGCTGGCGATGCAGGCGGTGAAATTAAAAATGCAGTCATGGGTAGAAAGTAATAGAATACTTGGAGAACTTCAGAACGGGTTCAGAAGTGGTAGGCGCTTAGATGATAGCCTGTTCGTGCTTACCCAGTGCATAGAAATAGCTAAGGCGGAAAATAGACCTCTGTATTTAGCCTTCCTGGACATAAGTGGTGCATACGACAATGTGAACAGGGAACTCCTGTGGAACATATTAAAAGCTGAAGGTATCGGTAATGAGGTAATTGATTTTCTACAGGAACTATATCGAGAAAATAATGTTGAAATAACATGGGAAGGAATCAAGAGTACGACAACTGTCGAGGTTCACAAAGGATTAAGGCAAGGTTGTCCTCTATCACCGCTGCTGTTCATGCTTTATATGATAAGCATGGAAAGAAGGTTACAACGAAGCAATCTAGGGTACAATCTGTCGTACAGATTAGGCGAAAAAGTTGTTGAGCAACGACTACCGGGTTTAATGTATGCGGACGATATTGTACTGTTCGCAGATAGCCAGGAAGATTTGCAAACTCTGGTTAATTACTGTGGGGACGAAGGAGACAGTTTAGGTTTCAGTTTTAGTGCAGCTAAGTCCGGTGGGATGTTTTTCAACGATACAACTGATCAGGAGCTTACAATACAAGGCCACGAAATACCCCGAGTGGCCGAATACAAGTATCTCGGGGTATGGATAAACAAAGGGCAGATGTACACGGAAAAGCACGAACAGTCTCTAATAGCAAAAGGGCGAAGAGATGCCGGGATAATGAAACATAAGGCATTGTGGGGTTACAACAGGTATGAGGTACTGAGAGGCATTTGGAAGGGAGTAATGGTGCCGGGGCTTACTTTCGGGAATGCGGTCCTGTGTTTAAGGGCAGAGGTTCAGTCGAGACTAGAGGTAAATCAGAGAACTGTGGGAAGGTTAGCACTAGGTGCCCACGGGAAAACCACAAACGAAGCAGTACAGGGAGATATGGGCTGGGCATCATTCGAAGCACGGGAAGCTCAGAGTAAAATCCTATACGAAAAACGTCTGAGGAAATTGGATGATAACAGGTGGGCAGCTAAGGTGTTTAAATACCTATACAGAAAGAGCGTTGACTCACAATGGCGGAAAAGAACTAGGAAGCTAACCAGTAAGTATGCCAGACACGAGGACGAAAAAGGACAGAGCATTAAACGACAGGTTAAAAATGCGGAAGGTAAAAATTGGATAAATTCAATGGAAAAGAAGCATAGTGTAGAACTATATCGATACTGGAAACAGCAGATCAGGAAGGAAGCGTTTTATGATAACTCAAGAGGCAGTGCCCTACTCTTTGAAGCTAGATCAGGATGTCTTAGAACGCGGAGCTATAAAAAGAAATTTAACGAAGAAGAAGACACATGTACTGTGTGTGGTAAATATGTAGAAACAATGGAACACCTCATACTAAAATGTGATGGTATCAACCCCGATGTCGATGCGGCCACAGTCACCCTTCCTGAGGCCCTAGGGTTCAGAGATAATGATAGTCATGTAAATAAAGGTGCGGTGGAAATTAGCAAAAGGCGATTGGAGGATTGGTGGCTCAAAAGCAGAGAGGTGACAAAAGGTTAAAAGGGTAGGAAGACGTATTTAAAGAGAATCGAGAAATTCAATAACACACAACACAGATAAAAATAAAAGGCTAAATAAAAAATCTGAGCATGGTGGCAACTGCCATCGCCCCGTTTCAAAGGGGACGCTCCTACCTTCCATCCATCCATCCACCCGATCATAAAGTGCGAAACCACTCCCGAACTAGACGCTGCCTTCACGGAAGCAGAAGTCCGAGAGGCGCTACACAACCTAAACAGCAGGTCGGCTTCAGGACCTGACGGGGTAACCAACCGACTGTTGCGTAACTTAGACGACCAAGCCATTACATTACTCACGAAAGACATCAATCGCGTGTGGGAAACAGGAGAGGTACCAACGCAATGGCGCACTGCCACGGTGTTCCTCATCCCAAAACCCGGCAAACCACTTAACCTCGACAACTTACGCCCCATCTCTCTTACGTCATGCGTGGGTAAAGTAGCCGAGCACGTAATTCACAACCGAGTGTCACGCTACATTGAGGAACACGAACTCCTCCCACACAATATGGTAGGGTTTCGACCCCAGCTATCCACCCAAGACGTTATGTTACTCCTACAGAGACAGATCTTCGACGCTAAGACAAGAGACGTTCGAGGCATCCTCGCCCTCGATCTCACGAAAGCATTCGATACCGTCTCGCACCGCTTCGTACTGGAGTCTGTGGCAGGCCTTGGCCTCTGCCAGAGATTTCAGGAGTACGTACACTCCTTCCCAAAAGACAGAGAAGCCCGACTGCGAGTCTCGCAACTTAAGTCGGACCCCTACACGCTGGGCTCCGTCGGAACACCACAAGGCTCAGTCATCTCTCCTTTACTATTTAATATAGTGATGAAGGGACTCGCAGACAAACTACGAAACATCCTAAACGTAAACTGCGCTCTATACGCAGATGACATTACCATCTGGAGCCCGGGAGGCTCCCTGGGAGACATGAAGCAGGCATTACAGTCTGCCCTATATGCCACGGAAGAGTACCTACTAAACACAGGAATGAAACTATCCTCAAATAAATCGGAACTATTACTATTTCGCAAGTCTTGCCAAGGAGTCCGGTACCTAACACCTCTAGACGAACTTCCGATCGCACTACACACAAGAGACGGACAACAGATTCCGCGAGTCAACCACATACGCATTCTTGGCCTCCTAATTGAAGCCACCGGATGCCACGGACACACGATCAAACACCTAACCGCCAAAACCGAAAACATGATCAGACTCATCCGCAGAGTCTCGGGGCGCAGGAAGGGTCTCTGCAAAGATAACCTTCTGCGCGTATACCACGCGTTCATTATGAGTCACATTAATTACGTCGCCTCTGCCCACAACTGGACGAAAATAAAAAAGACGAAGCTAAACACACTCATGCGCAAAAGCATTAAACAGGTCTTGGGCATTCCACAAAGAGCAAGTACAGCAAAGGTTGACCGGCTAGGAATGCACAAGAACATCGACGAAGTGATCGAGGCTCAGACTATGGCGCAAATGCTCCGCCTATCCTCGTCCAAAGCCGGTAGGCTAATCCTAAACGAAGCCAATGTCTCCCCTTCTCCCTATCTCCAGCACGCGGTTACCCTACCGAGCGAAATTAGAGACAAATACAAAGTCTCACCGTTTCCCAGAAACAACACAACGTGGGTAGGCGCCGGGCCCGCGCCCGCGCGATTCTCGACCGCATCGACGCGGATCGTGAAGCCACGGCATTTGTGGACGCGGCCCAGTACGGCAGCACATCCACTTTCGCAATAGCGGTCGTGGACGGCAACGGAACGCTACGATCATCCGCATCGGTTAAAACGAGCAGCAGCGCTAAAGCAGAACAAATAACCTTAGCCATCGCCATTGCAGACCCCACATTTACTTATGCCTTCACGGACTCGCGTGCCGCAATTCGGGCCTACGAATGCGGCAACGTATCTAAAGAAGCAGCGCGTATACTACTAGCGAGCTCAAAAGAGAGCAAACGGTGCCTCTCCTGGTTCCCCGCTCACATGGGGAAGGACATTCACCCGCAAGAAGCTAACCTCAATGAAACGGCCCACGACCGTGCGCGAGAACTTGCCCGCCGCGACGGTCCCACGGCCTCCGAGGGGCTGGACATTCAGTTTAATGACCCGCTGCTCACTTACCAAGAAATCACCTCCCACTATCGGAAAGGCAGAATCAAATTCCCGCTCCCGCACGCCAAACTCGAACGCGCGCAGGCGGCCGCGTTTCGAATGCTACAAACGGACTCACTATAACTCAGAAATCCCGGCAAATTGCCCAGACTGCCCAGAACTTTATTGCCCACTCCCGCACATGCTATGGCACTGTACCGCGTTACCAAAGGGCCCTCTCTCCAGTGAGCCCGAATGGGAAGAAGCCCTCAAAAGCCCGGACCTCAAACTCCAACTCCAGGCCGTCCAAAGGGCCCAAGAACTGGCGGAGCGTCACCACGTTCCCGTCCTGACTTGGGCGTCGCCTACGGTTTCTGCCGGAGGAGTTCCCCGCGTGGGATCTCCAACAGCTTGAAACTCCTCAGGACTTCAATAAAGTTCTTGACTGACTGACTGACGTACGAAAGCAAAGTTCGCAACAGAGGGTCAGAAAATGTGCAAAAAAGAGGTGAGGCGTGCAAACAGGACACAAGAGTAGAGAAGTGGACAACACGGCGTTGTCCACTTCTCTACTCTTGTGTCCTGTCTGCACGCCTCACCTCTTTTTTGCATAGTGAATCCTTATCAACTGCTCAGCTTTCTGTCGTTCTAAGCAGAAAATGTGGTTGTGGGAGTTCATAGTTGTTGTTTTCTTTTTTAACTTAGGTAGGACATTAAGCAGTATAATAGCATGAGCTTGGCGGCGCAACCCACCGCCGCGTTTCAAAGCAAACACTCATAACATCCGTCCACTTATTCATTCATAGACGGTGGCGCCAAATTTTCCTCTAGGTGTTATAGTGAGAAACTCTATGCTCGCTGCTGCTCGCTGCACCGTCGGGATGCAATGCGCTCCGAGCATGGCTCCGAGTTTACCCCTGGGCTGCGAGAACCTTGTGCGGCACCCGACGTGAAAACAGTTCATTTCCAGCAGGTCAGTGTTCTGTGTAGTCAACCTCTTTAGTTGCATATGATGTGCGCGCGATGTTGTGTCAACGCGAACATGTGCGAAAATCGGTAGGCGGGAGCCGCGGAGCTAGCGAAACGGATCCAAAGCACGACCGCGCACCTTTAACACAGCGTTATTATAAATTCAGGTGCTGTTCTGAGGCGCCTGTTTACCGGTTACATGTGCCCTTCTGGAGCAGTATTTGTAAAAAACCCAATCTGTCGTTGCGGCGCGCCCTCAAAAAATGAAATAGAAAAAAAGAAAGAGAATAAAGCACACAGCAAGGAAAAAGCGCTCCGCGGCTTCTGCAACACCAGTCATAACCTTGCCTCGTTTGTGTATTAGCGCGCTGGTGTGAACTGGACTGCGCTCATCTTTATGCTAACTGAGCGACGCTGCTTGCGTTTATGGGTATGACTGGTGCGTTGCACGGGCCGCAATTACGAGCCCAGAAGATCGTCAAGTTTACGGCAGCAGACTCTACAAGACATATCACTTCGATGAGGACGGACATCTTGTGCAGTGCCCACCCGAAAGAAAATTCTGCAGCTTGTACATTGTGTCAGGCGCTCGCGACTGGCTCAAGTTGCGTCGGGTAGCTTCCGTTTTTGGTTTTACGAAACTTTCAAGAAGTTGGAGGACATCATGTGCCGTTGGCGTGTCTACTCTGATAGAACGTTTTAGCCAGCGCTGGATTAAGGGGGGGGGGGGGCTAAGGGGGCTGCAGCCCAGGGCCTCACCTCGGACAGTAGGAGAAGGGGGCCCATTTATTTTAACCTGCTTACTATATGGAACCATGGGCAACGGAACTTCGAGCGACATGTATGAAGCGAGAAAACCAGAACGAGCAGACGGGGCCCACTGCCTAAGGTAACAGCATGCGTTTAGCCTGATCATTTGGGGAGAGCTTGTCGCACTGCAAAAACAGGAATCCCCCGCCACCCCGGTGGGGCCCCCTTTCTTACTACACGAGGTGCGTTTGCTTGGAAGAGTTTTCGTTCTTTCCTGTCGGTCCGTCTGTGCAGTGCTGTCTGGAGAGGAGGGGCAAGGGGGAAACACTTAAAACATGTAATGTGGGATGAGGACCAAAATCTCCCTTGCTCCTCGTCACCACCACGCCACCCTCCACCTCTCAAATAGTTCCACCGCGGTCCTTCTCATAGAAAGGATGTGCTGCAGTACCCAACAGTGCCTACCATTCGACTTTTCTTTACCGTGATGGTAATTGGAGGATGAGTCAGATAGCAGATGATGATGAGTCTGATGGCAGAGTCTAGGCAGGAGAGAAGACTTCACAAGTGCTTTTGTCTGCGTACCGTGGGGCATGGAATGCTCACTGTTCGGGCTAGGGTTGTGGATGAGTGAAGGGGGAAGTTGGGGAGCTGGACACAAAGGCCTGTCTCCAGGGCCCCTTCCTGCCTAGTGGCTGTGCAACCTCGCGCACGCTCGACGGAAAAAGTAAGTCAGACTGGCCGCCGAACTTTCCAGAAAGAAGTAGAAAAAGACGACTCAGAGGCGACGGAGAGCGCGTAACTTCGCCTGCGCTAGGAGTCGCTCTCTCCCCTTCATTCTCGCGCTCAGCGCCGATGGGGCAAAAGAAAAATCAAGAACCTCCCAGAACAGACGATTGCTCGTAGCCAATAGGAAGACGAGACTGGAATGGGAGAAGGAGGGAATTTGTACAAGGAATTCTATGCGTATGTGAACGCCTGCTTTGGCGCTAGTAACAGACCGACGCGGCGTGCGTCTATAAAGGGAAGTTGATCGCAGGCTGCGATTCAGCCCCAAGCCGCCGGTTAAGCTTGCATAAGCCCGCACGCTGAGGAACTCCCGGGGGATGCACCACTCTCGGCCAGCCACGGACCATCCAGGCAGCGTGCGCCAGTCATCGGGACGACCACCGTTAGACGCTTGCGGCCGCGTCGGACTGACGAAGTGCCTGGTGAACAATAAGCATCCATTCATGGGAAAATGCTCGGTCAGAAGCATGAAAGTGGTATGTCTAAACGAAAGGCGAAGTTAGAAAGAGAAGAGCGTAAAAAAAAGCTACCAAAGATGACAAAGTACCTACTGAATGCAGCTTCTGCGGAGCAGTATGATCGCTCTACCCAGAGTTCGTGTCAAACTCCCAGTAGTACCGACTGTGCTTCTGTGGAGGACTTGCCAACTCCATCACCACGGTTTCCTGGCAAGAAGCAAGGTTTGACTCATCTTGGTTGTCTGGATCCTGTGAAAACGGTGCCAACCTCGGTCATCCATATTTCTGAGCAACCGACGCTAACCGAGCCCTGTCCTGTTCCTGAGTCAGCAACGTCTATGCTACTCGGCCGGGCCCCTGCCACAGAGCTCTAGGTGTCCGGTCCGCCACGCCCGGTTTCTACTACTGCTGATCAACAGGTGCCAAACCTCCCCGTTGAGCATCCCTCTACTGACGAGTGCCAGGAAACAACACTCAATGAACTGACTCACTTGTTTCCTGTTAGTTTGGCTTCAGATAATCATGTTCCCACCCACAAAGTGTGCCTCGAGAGGACGAATGAGACTGCTTCTCGTGGCAACGTTGAAGTACAGACACCCCCGCAGCAAGAGGTACGTTGCGAGGTTCTCCGAAGTGACACTGCTAAGTGGCCGGACGTTATTACTGACAGCTTTCGGAGTGTATGCCTTGAGAAAGGGCCATTGTATTTTCAAAATCGGGCAGAAACTTTTCCGTCTTCCGAAAGGCAATGCAAAACTCAGAAATGCTATATGTCACCTCATCTTTTCGTGCGAAAGGCTGTAAATGGGGAGCTGATGAGCGACACTGGTTAATGTACTCAGAGTCCAAAGGTTCCGTTTACTGTTTCATGTACAAACTATTTTCAATTTCAAGCAACCCCAGTGCTTTCACCACGCATGGCTTTTCTGATTGGAAAAGAGCAGAAGAAAAGGTTTGCACACATGAAAATAGCGTCGAGTACCGGAACTACGTGGCAGCATGGCTCGCCCGCTCTAACTCGAGCAGCACAATCGACAAGGAGCTGGTTAAGCATCTTGTCACTGAGACCATTTACTGGACAGACGTGTTGAAGCATGTAGTCACTGTAGTTAAGCTTCTAGCTGAGCACAACCTAGCGTTTAGGGGCAGTGAGGAGATTTTTGGTTCACCGAGAAATGGCAATTATATAGGAGTGCTTGAGCCATTGCCAAGTTTGACACCTTTCTAGAGGAGAACATCAAACGCTACGTGAGCAAAGGAAAAGGTCACCCATCGTATCTGTCAAAAACCATTTGTGATGAATTTATCGAGCATGTGGCAGAGGGTGTCAATGAACGTCTCGTTGACGAAGTTAAATGTGCAAAATACTTCTCTTTTAATTGTTGATTCGACTACAGACCTTACTCACGTTGATCAGCTGTCAGTTGTTTTACAATACTATTTAAATAGGAAAGTGTACGAACGCTTTCTTGGATTTGCTCCAATTGAATCGCATACCGGCTTGTATCTTTTCAATACCGTGATGTCCCTCTTGACAACCAATGGCATCTCAATTGATGATTGTGCAAGCTTATGATACTGCAAGTAATATGTCAGGAAAATACAAATGACTGCAAGCTCAAATCAAACACAACGAATTGGCAGTCTACGTCCTGTGTGCTGGTCATTCACTGAACTTAGTTGGCGCGTGTAGCGTTGACAGTTACCTTGAGGTAGTCAAATTTTTCACTAATTCAGAGACTGTGTGTGTTCTTTGCTGCCTCACCTAAGCCATGGAGGTATCTTTTGGACAGCATGGGCGGAACTGGCCAGCAGCTTGTTTTCAAAATTCTCTCTGAGACCAGGTGATCAAGACAGGCTGAATCATGTAAGGCCATTCTGAAAAATTTCAATGCAGTCTTGTGTTGCCTTGAAGCTCTCTAAAAGGCTTTGTTTATTCTTTGCAACCTCTCTTTGATACCTTCGAAGAGAGAGCACACACGCTAAGTACCAATCAATGTTATCAGGATGAGGGCAAACGCATCGTTTTGAGTAAGCACCCGAACGGAAAAAGCGATAGTGCTCTACAAGGTAGAAAAAAGTTTATCGTAGAGACCTACAATGTTGTACTTGACAGTCTAGGCTCTGCTTTGCGAGTGCGAAAGGCTGCCTACACTGAATTCTGCGAAAGGTTCGGATTCCTAAAATTGCTGACAGAAGTTGGAAGCGAGACCTCTCTGGCACAGCAGGCTGAGAAGTTGGCGAAAACCTACAATTATTTGGAGCCAGCATTTTCTGCTGAAATCGTTCAGTTTGCGAACTTTCAGCACAACTTTGCGTGCCAGGACACGAGTCCCCTGGGAATAATGAAGTTGCTGCACGAAAGAAAGCTTATTGATGTGTTTCCGAACCTTTCTATTGCTTTGCGAATGTACTTAAGCATACCGGTGGCAAACTGTGAGACCGAACGATCGTTTTCCAAGTTGTCGCGATAAAAAAATCGCCTTCGTTCGAGCCTCTTTGACGACAAGGTGAACTCGCTGGCTATCATGGCCATTGAAAGTGACCTCCTCCGCGATCTATCCTTCGAACAGACTGTATCTGATTTCGCCAAAGCGAAGGCACGAAAGATGCCATTTTGAAAGAGGACTGTTTGCGCTATATATGAATAGCTTCAATAAGTTCGTTGTGTCGCCTCCTAGCCTCCACGTTGCCAATGAAACGCTAAGCAGTGTAATTCAAGATATGCAAATCTTTGTTGTTTGTCTCTTGTTTGTTCTTCTTGTGGTATTTAGCATGCTTATAAAGAACTGTATTTTTGTTATTTTCGATAGTGCCACGTTTGTTTGGTGTCGTCCTGGCTTGTCTTACCTTTAACCAAAATATTTTCAAATAATGTTTTGTAATTACAGTTGGTAATTTTCATCTGTACTCTAGGGCATTTTTATGGGGTTTTCATTGCGTTAAGTATTGTATATATCTATTGCATATTTATAGAGTAACGTGTATAACGATTACTGCAGTCTGATGCTTGAAGTTTAATAAAAAATGTTTTGGATACAACCATGCGTGTCCCCACGGTATTAAACTTAGTGATGCAAACAAAGCCTAGCTTCAGAAGGATCGACATCTGAGCTGTGTTGCCTTTTCTACGTTCTCGTTCGTCTTGAGATCACTAAACTTTTCCTTAAAGCCTAGCTTTTGCTGAAAACAGAATGCAGATTAATCACAAAGTGAACATATGTGTTGGTGTTTACAACAGCACACGTTTCAAGCAAGTTTTGTTGTTTTCCTTATAATAATAATAATAAAAATCCCATTCATTGCACTTCGTTCTTTATAATTTGGTGGAATTAAAATGAAACGGCATATTTCCAGTATCGTATCAGGCGACAGGGGGGGGGGGGTCAGTATAGGTAAAAGGCGCCTGCATGCGCATTAGCCCAGGGCCCCCATTTTTCTTAATCCGGCCCTGGTTTTAGCTACCAATGTCATATGGATGCATTTCCCCTCAACAGAACCTGGGCATCGATAGACTGAGGCTTTCTTCTGCATTCGCGATAAGATGAACGTTTGCTGGCTTCAGAAAGTAGCGCTCGCCGTGTCGTTCTTGCACCGGTGACTCTGCAGGTTTACTGGGCCTCTTGGATTATGTAGTTGCAGACTGTCCGGAAACCATCTGCGGCTCCCAGTCTTACTAGCCCTGACAGACGAGCATGTCACAGTCAAGTGATCAAGCTGTTGGGGACTGTCTGAGGTTTTCTTCAAAAGCACCATGACCAGGAGTCACTCTCCTGGCTGCCGTCGTCTGCTCGTAGCAACTCGTAGATGGCCCCTACCTAGCGAATTCATTAGCGTGGCATCCGAGATGCTGCTACACGCAACCGTAAAGCTTGGATGGTAGAATTGCCACCTGAGCACATAGAATGTGTTCACAAAGCACAGATTATGTCGCACTCTCCCTCTTCGTGCCCCTTAACCGCTGTATTTAAGCTAGCTCATGGCCTGCGAAATTTGAATGGGATTCCTTTGCGGTCATAAGCTAAGTAGTGGTCGTGCCATGTCGCTGTTCCTGCAAAAAGCGCCTGCTTATACCCTCAAAGCTTGTGAGACCGTCTACTAAAGGCCTGACAAGTGTCTAGGACTGAACACATGTACAGTGCTCATGGAATGAAATAGGACACGGAGCATTTAGTAGAGCTCTACATATGTGCAAAGTACGCGAGAGCACCATGTCATGTCGCTAGGAATTTGGTCACCAAACGTGACGAGGACTCCGGTGTACGCGTTTGCGCCAAAATTACGTCGATGTGACACGAACTGCAGCCGGTTGAAACGAAAGTATGCGCACTACTTAGCCCTAAATTGACGCGTTTCATTCCGTGAGCACTGTACACTGTCTACTAATCCTGCACGTCAAAAACCAAACTCGAACTTGGCAACAGAAGGGATCAACATATGTGAAAATTGATTGGTGAAGCTCAGATTGATGAAGCTCAGATTTCGCCAAGGTCTGTGAGTGGTGGCTCTGGCTAACACTCCCAGGGTTCTACTAGGACACATAAATACCCAAGAAAGTGGATGGGAAAACAGCGCCACGGTAGCTCAATTGGTAGAGCATCGCACGCGAAATGCGAAGGTTGTGGGTTCAGTTCCTACCTGCGGCAAGTTGTTTTTTCATCCACTTTAATTTCCATTAATTTATAGTTTCTTAATTTCATTGATTAAGCACAAGTAATTTCCCCTATGTTGACCTTGGTGTCAATGTTTGTTGGCTTCTTATCATATGACTAATAAAAATCTGGCCCCTCGGTTAACCCCCTTCCTTCTCGTTCATTACACAACGAGGGTCTCGAATCCGGCTACATTGATGCCTTCAGGTAGCATATGTGGGTTTATTGACCAGTTGCCTTCACCCAAAAAGATCACGTTCTCATGTCGCCTGCGGCAAAAAAGACGTTCCACGTCCGCCGCCAAGGTCTGCGAGTGGTGGTGCTGGCTAACACTCCCAGGGTTCTACTAGGACACATAAATACCCAAGAAAGTGGATGGGAAAGCAGCGCCGCGGTAGCTCAATTGGTAGAGCATTGCACGCGAAATGCGAAGGTTGTGGGTTCGGTTCCCACCTGCGGCAAGTTGTTTTTTCATCCACTTTAATTTCCATGAATTTATAGTTTCTTAATTTCATTGATTAAGCACAAGTAATTTTCCCTATCTTGTCCTTGGTGTCAGTGTTTGTTGGCTGCTTATCATATGCTTTCAAGGCTTGTATTACTTAAAAATTGACACAGAATGTTTGTTCCAGATTGGGATTGAAACATTTTGAAAAGTTCAAGTGTAACTGAAAAGTGTTTTCTGCAGTTACAATTTTTCTGTAGCATTGGTGACCAAAAAAAAAAGTACAATACCATCCACCTCATGCTTTCATGTAGAAATGCCATTTTCTCTCATTTGGAAAAAACAGATTCATTCCCAATACACTAAAGATGCGATAAATAATAAAAACACAAATGGAAGCGGCGTACCTTGCCGCCAAGATTTGCACTGCGCTGGTATGAGTCGCGTGGGGCAATAGATATCACTTGTCGTTGCTGTCAGACAACTCCTTATCGCTATCAACAGACCAAAGCATTTCATCCTTGGTGCCATCCATGGCATTCGAAATCCCGCACTTTTTAAAGGCTTTGTTGACAGTGGCAGATAGGATCCTGCACCATGCATCTTTCACCCATCGAGCAAAGTCCTGCAGGGAGGCACGCTTCATTTTATTGGCGGGTGTGAATTCGTGGCAGCCACTGACAAGCCATTCGGTGTAGAGCGCCCGAATGCTATCTTTCACTGGCTTGTCCAAATAAACATCGAGCGGCTGGAGCTGCGATCTCATGCTGCCGGATATCACGACAAGGTTGGTGTTGCATGCCGCCAGCTTGTCCTTGATGTGCTGGTCCAGGTGGCACCTGAACGCATCGAGCACAAGCATCCCTCGCAGACCCAAGCTGCCGCCGGGTCTCTTCCACCAAACGGTATCAATCCAGTCAGCGACCAAGTTCGTGGTCATCCAACCTTTTTTATTTGTGCGCACAATCATGCCACTCGGAAACATGATTCCTTTCGGGAGCGTCTTCTGTCTGAAGATAAGATACGGGGGCACCTTTTGTCCATACGCAGTGCAACAAAGCATTGCGGTGACTAGTTTTTTCGAGGCCAGAAGACAAAACGTGCACTTGCATCGCCCCCTTATTTTCATCGGTTGTGGTGGCAGGCATGTCAAAGCAGAGCGGCGTCTGATCGGCATTTCCAATCTGTCCGAAATGGTCGCCGTTTCTATGGTGCAACTTCTAAATGTACCGCTGAAAACTGCAATTTTTCTTCATATTCTTCGGGCAATTTTTGGAATATCCCTGTCTGCCTTCGAAGAGAAAAGCTTTTTCTTTTCATAAAATTTGATAGCCAGCACGTGCTCACATTGAAATCACTCCGCATTAGCCCTTTCTGTAGGGCTAACTGCATCGCCTGTACTTTGAGCAGATCAGTCTTCACAGGTCGCTGTGCCGCTCGCTGCTCTTGCACGTATTCCGCGAGCAGCTCTTCTATTTCGGCGAAGCAGCCCTGCTTCGGCCCACTGAAACCCTTCCTTGTTGCTTTGCTGGTGAAAATGTTCTTCTTCTGATTGCGCCAGTCCCGCACGCAAGTTTCGGGAACTCCGAACGCCCATGATGCGGCCCGATTTCTGTCCGTCTCCGCGCACATAACTTTCCTCTTAAATGCGGCATCATGGTGGACTCGGCGTGTCTTCGCAGTCAACGCTTCTATGCTGATTGAATAAACACAGAAAACGGGAAGACAGGTGGTAGACTAGGTTACACCCATGGAAGAAGGAAACTACTAGAAGCGCGTACGAGGAGGCCATTTTTTATTGCAGATGGCGATATGGTAATGCGGATTTAGGGTCGTACTCGATTCTAACGCGCATGCAATTTTTGGACCCATATTATTGGAAAAAAAGGTGCGCATTAAATTCGAGTAAATACGGTAAGTATCCTTACGAGATTTAAAGGTGAAAGCATCAAGACTTGCCTAAGCTGTCACCGTAATCCAATTTTGGGAGTGGACCAAGTCGGTTTTTTGGGTGTGGGCCATGGCATCCAGCCGACGCCATGGCTGTTCACCATGGGATTATGCAGTGTGAGCCACAGCAGGCCTACTGCCGGGAATGTGACGTCATCACTTGGTCATATGAGTTTTGGTACCATCTGATGATAATGCTGGACTCCGACTTTTTCGCTTCACGGGGCATATAAGGCTTTCGCCTTAAAAGCACAGCTACCAGTAGCCAGCCTGCGTGGCCAAGCTGTGGAGCCTCTGACCTGGTCATCACAACAGCTTCAGGTTGCTTACATTTGTCCTGGCCAGTCGGTACAGTGATCCTTCCTTTGCTATTGCAGTTCTGCGTGCTGCATGCCCACGCTAAGACAGTCGCAACCAAAAACTACCTTTGATCTGCAGTTAATTTGCAGTTGGAGATTTTGTACAGTGTCCAACCCAAGTAGTGACGTTCCTTTTGGCATGACATAGATGGTACCCTCGGCTGCCCCTGCCCTGTAAACCACATGAGTACAGAATGAGCTAAGAACTGGAACCTTTTGCCTTGAAAAGTAAAGCAGCATGACGCTGGGCACTGCTGGGCTGCACTTAGTCTGGAAAAATATTTCGGAGGTGGTGTTCTCCAAAAATTGACATGGCAGAACCGGTATCGATGAGAAACATCGTGCTGTGTGTCAGTTCAGGGTTGCTCAGTGTCAGAGGAGTGACTTGCACATCAATGTAGATGCCTGGGCGCTGAGCAGGTGGGCTGAGGACGTGGTCAGCGAGATCCACCGTAACATCAGCTTGGATAGTGAAAACGTTGGTTACACTTGTTGCATTTTCCTCTTGGATGACTTCCTGCAGTCGGAATGGACCCCCACGGCATGAGCAGCTACAAAAAATGCTGAAATGACCATGATGTCTGCCACCGTAACCGTTACGTGTTTTTGCTGGGCATTGAGCATGTTCCCGACATGCTTCTCCACAGTTATCATGGAACAGCAGTTTCCCAGAGTGTGGGGTGATGTTTGCATGAGTCGGCATTGAAGATGGATGGAAAGAGCATGAACATGACAGTCTGCAAAGGGATGCACCTCTGTCGGGAGTGTATGCGTGATAACCATCACGAGGGGCGTATTTAGGTGCACAACGCTCACTTGGTAAGGATGCTAACACATTAAAAGAGGGCAAGTGTCAGCAACACCACATGCGCACTCCATTCTACCGAGTTCACGCTAACGACTGGCTACAAGTTGGGGCTTCACATTCCCGTTGGTTGAAGCATGCTGGTAGGTTTGAAGTTGGACGCTCCCATATTCACTAGGAGGGAGGCAGAGGAAAGGCATGGAGGTGCGATGTGACGCTTTGCATGAAATTTCCTAAAGATGCTGACTCGCAGGCGACTTGCTCCCAAAGCAACAATATCTCAATTGCTTATTGAAACGTGAACTTATCACCCTCAAGCAGAAGTCTCCCACGCAACTTCGGATATGCGATGCTGCTCATAAACTGGTCGCACGAATTCTTGTCAGCTTGGTCCTGCCACTCTTAGCTAACTGCAGCCGTTGCCATGCTCGTTATTCCTAAGAACCATTGTCCTTCAGGTCAAGAGCACTTGGCGCTGTTCTGACGATAAGTCATGGGAGCTGCTAGTGAGAAGAAAATTCTCAGAGCAACTGCAGCCAACATGACCATGGAATAGCAGGCGCCCCTGGTGTAGTCAGGAATGGTGGCAGTGGCTTAAGTCCAGTAGGCATTATCACTACTAAGTTATAGTGTCGCATGCTACATGCCCACACCAAGACTGCCCAACCAAAAGCCGCCTTTATTCGAAACGACCCGCTTTTATAAACGTGTGCTGGTGGTGCAATCTCTTAATGGAAACTTAATGCATAAAACACTGAAGAGAGACCCATTGTCGACATTACAGCTATGCTCTCGTTGTTTACCTCATGATCGCCTCCATGTTGTCAACAATTACTGTCATCAACCACGCAATGTTGCACCTTCCAAGCACAGTGTTGTTCACGAGTGCATGATGGACACGCTCAAACAGTGCATTACGTCAAACTCCAGGTACCCTTAGTCCTCACCAGTTGTGCTCATGTGAAAAAGGGTGGCAGCATTAGAATCTGTGTAGAATATAAAAAGTTTAATAGAATGATGCAACTGGATGATGCCCTTGATCATCTAAGAAGCCCAGTTATTTTTTACCTTAGAACTGTTGTCAGACTTCTGGCAAGCACTGATGTAGCCCACAGACGTGGAGACGCTTTGCTCGACTCTACCTCCGACAAGGGGGAGAAGACCCTACGAAGCCTGCTCCTACAAGAGCAGCAATGGGCCGTCCAGCAGGATCGGGCAGCGGCCGCCAGGTATGCCTTGTCGGTCCCGGCGTGGGAGACGTCCACTGCACGCTGACGTGCGTCCTGCAGGACTTTTATTAAAGTTTGTCCAATCCAATGGAGAAGACAGCCTTCGATTGTCTGTTCACTTGACCTACCGTTAGAGCTCTCCAATGCTTCAGCCATGTTTCAGTGCCTTATGTGCAAAGTTTTGAGACTTTTGAAATAGATTATGGCACTTGTTTACCTTGATCATGTCATCATTTATATGAAAAGCTTTTGGTGAGCACCAGCATAGTTTCTGCCTGGTGTTTGAAGCTCTGTGAACTGTTGGCTTTCACCTTAAAGGGACACTAAATGCACATGTTAAGCCAAGCCTTAGTAATCGAGAAATTGAGGTAAATGCAGGACACGATTAGAAACTCCCCTGGGACATTCAGGTACTTGCCCAATGATGAAGGTGTCACGATCCACCCTGGGTCGTGAACAAGGGAGGGCCTCTGGCACCCTCCGTTAGACGAACGCTCCGCAGCGTGGTGGTGCTGAACGATGACTGACCGGCGAGCAGCCGTGCTCGTCGGTGTTTATTGTGGTGCGGTGACCAATGTTGCCTGCCGAGCTTTAGCAGGCCACCGAGCTTGGCGGGCGAACCAAGATTATGCCCGAGGGGGCGTCACATACTTGCTACAGAAGGCACACCTCATTTAAGTTCTGTCACTAGTACTCAACCACTCGTTATAAAAACATCATTGTATTGCATTATAGGATGAAATAAAATGCTACAGTTGAACCTCGATGATAGTGAAATAGTTCAATATAGCCAGAGTTCGATATATAATATCACATAAACACGCATCAACAACTTCTGCAAATCAGTCAATGAACCAAGGATGCAATCAAGGATCGCTGTTCGGAGCGCACGTTCGGCTGCACCGCTTAGGTGGCGTGCGCCAACTGCGTCAGCCGCGCGAAGTTGGCGCGATCTAGGCCAATCGTGCGCGGTGCAACCGAACGTGCACTCCGAAGAACGATCCCCGATCGTGCCCCAATCATAGCGCAGTAAATACTCACTTGAAGCTTCACACACACAAATGATTTATTTATTTGACTGAAAGTACTGCAGCAGTGTACTCTGCTTCTCATTGGCAACCGCATGCTTAAACAAGGAATCCTCAACATTGTCAAAACCACGCCTAAGCGATCCACAAGTGATAAGCTGATGCCGGCGTAGAAGGGGCAAAGCAGCTACAGTACAGTGGTTAGAATTGGAAAGTGTAATGAACGCGCCGGCTCGCGCGTTGCGCTTTGGAAGGAAACTGCCAGGGGACTTGCCACACACATACACATCGGCCGCGACGGCGGCTAGCAGCCGCAGTGCAGGGGCCTTGCGTGGAATGCGATCATCTGCGTGCGCATTGAGGAATCCAATAACAAATAAGAGAGCTTCACAATATATATATATATGTACACACACACACACACGCACACACACATATTGTGTGTGCGTGTGTGCTTGCTCGTTCATGGCTGCAAATTGCTATAGAGTAGCATAGCCTCTTACGAATTAAAAGGCGCCAAGGTAACAATTCGATTGAGCGCGCCTCGATGGTAGAATGCAGCTTGCTTTATCTGGTTATCAAATGTAAGGCAAGAAAATTCCCAGTGGTAACTCTGAAGCAAACATTTTATTTGTAACACACTGCTTACCCTAACAACTCATTTTTTAAAGAGTGGCTTAGAATCCGAAACCATTCTCAGTCATCGATGATGTTTTGCTATGCGACACACCTGAACTGGTGCTCCTTTTTTTTCACGAGAACAAGAAGCATTTTGTTTAGTTTACAAGCAGTTTAAACAGAACGTTGTCATCTGCTAAATGGCACACCTGAGCTTGAGGTGCTTCTTTTCATGGGAAGACACTCTCTCTTTGTTGAGTGCCTTCGCATAGAAGTGCAAACTGGTAACCAAAAAAAATTTTGTAACTGGTTGGTGAGGTTGGAGACATGCTGTGCACAGCCTAGCATGGCGTCACTTTTTGCAGGCAGGAGACAAGCTTTTCTAAGCTGCCACTGTGCAGCTCGTAACTGAACCACATCGAAAAAATAGTTTTAAGGGTGTCTACATATGAGAAGAGCTTCTCAGAAGGCTATATGGGGCCCTGCAGAACTTGAACATCGCCAACTGTTGGTTGGCTTTGTCGGCGGAAGCAAGTAGCTTGTCAAAGCATTTCTTGCACGCAGTCTTCAGGACTGTTTTGTGTGCAACATACCCTGTCGTGTAGAAGAGCAGCCACGAATTGCTAATCTTTTCAGGATATTATGGTCGAAGAGCACTGTGGACTTCTTTGTCATGTGAGCAGCTTCTTCTACCTTCCCACTATGGCATGCATCCTCACTACTGAGGAGAAAGCTCAGATTGTCCCCTTCACAGTTGCCACTGCTGGAAGCTTGGACCAAATCGTAAAAACTGAGGCAGTTCACGATGAGCAAGAATTGGGCAGAAGTTGAATGGTCGTTGCAACCAGAAAATTGTCTAATGATACCAAACAATTTTTCGAGGTAGCCTTGGCTCAGCCGGCACGTCAGCAGCTACTTAAAGCCAAACTTTTCACGAAGGTACTTCATTAGATCAAGCGTGGCCTGAAGGGTGACCCTTAGCCCCTTGGCAGTACTTGATGAAAGAAATCAGGTTGGTGAAGTTCCCGCATGAACCGCCCATCAGTTTAGATAGTCTAATACATCCTTGATGCGACTTTCACGTGCAGTCAGGTTTCAACCCTTCAGATGGAATCCGTGCTGTCATTGCTTTTACTAGCTTCCTCATCAGCAGAACAAAGGCTTGAGTTTGTGCGGGGTCACCCCAGTGCTCCTTTATTTGCTTCTTGTAGGAAAACAGGCCCCAAAGCACCTGCGGACTGAAAAGGTGCAATGCCAAGTTTACCTTCATCTTTTCAAAGTTATTAGGGCTCACATGAGCAAGAGTGATCTTTGGCATCACTTTAAGGGTAAGTGGACACTGTGTG
The DNA here is from genome assembly GCF_023375885.2 of Dermacentor andersoni. Lineage (NCBI taxonomy): Eukaryota > Metazoa > Arthropoda > Arachnida > Ixodida > Ixodidae > Dermacentor > Dermacentor andersoni. The sequence goes on from NC_092816.1 coordinate 215,888,261, forward strand.
CTGCTCTGATGTGCTCAGTATAAACAGAACCTTCAAGTCTTTTGTACCTTGCTTTAAGAAGGCCATATTGAACACATTTTGTCAGGTGCGGAAAATTCGAAATGAAGAAGCGGCATTTTCCAGTATCAACTGGATGTGATGCAGATGGCTTTATGGACGTTTAGGAGCCAGAAATCCCAAAAAGGCGCCACATTTAACGGTTTCATGAAGCTCCGTCTGCCGTGATATAATCCACCTTCAGTCCAGCCTTTTCTGCGAGCAACACTGCTTTTATTAAGATCTTGCACAAAAGCACAGCCTTCACATTTCCACTGGAAATGAAAACTCCAAGTATCTGGTGCCAGGAACCAGTGAAAGGCTGAAACATAATCACGAGACCATAATCGCAGGGAGGATGTTTGTTGTTTTCCAATGTGAATTTTCCTAACTCCACCAGGCCTTCCACTTTCCCTCCTGCGCCAACATTCAAGAACTCTGACAGCTTCATTTCGTCCATAATCAGGCCACCATGGCATTTGAATTCCTCCATGGCTTTTGTTTTTCTCTCAATCCCTGTAATAATAGCAGGGTTGAAACCAAACTCATTGTATTTCCGCCTGTGCATCTTGAAACAGCTTTTGCTTGGGAGGATGAGTATGCCTTGCCAATGGACATGCTCGTACAGCCTCGGGCTTTACATTCACGTTATTATGCGATCAAGCAACCAGTCCGGATTGCACTACATACCTTTCGTTGATTTGCGGCGAGCGGCTTGAAAGCATTGCATAACAGCAAGTCTTTGCTTTGGTGGAAGGGCTTGTAACCGGTCTGTGAGGATTCCCTCTTCAAGTTCTGCACTTTGTCTCTTCAATTTCTCAATAGTTTGAGTGTAAAGTGACAGCTTGGATTTCAGCTGGCAAGTGGCTTGTGCATGTGCTCTTCTATGCTTTAGAATTGCTGCACCATAAAAGAGAAGCAGCGCTACTTCCACAGGTCAGGGCGCATGGTGTTATTGAAGCAGCAGAGCCGGCACGACTCGCACCAGGTGACGTGGATGAATGGATCGATGGATGTTATGAGCGTCCCCTCTGGAACGGGGTGGTCGGTTGTGCCACCAAGCTCTTGCTATTATACTGCCTAATGTACTACCTAGGTTAAAAAAGAAGAAAAAGAAAAAAAAAACACGATGAAAAGCCCATAACCACGTTTCCTTATCCCCTATTGTGAATGTTGCTTTTTATGTCTCCATTTTTTTTCCACCAATTTTCCAATTGCCTCTGACTAACCTCTATTGCAGACTTGTTTACTTTTCCCCTGCTCTTGCTGAACCGAAGGGCTTCAAGGAGGCCAGTGGTGCCTAAATCGACCGCTGGGCAGATGTCTTCACATTCTAGTAAAACATGCTCCATCGTTTCCCTAACATTACCGCAGCAAGCACATGCTTCTTCTTCCTTCTTATATCTCACTTTATAGGTGTGTGTTCTAAGGCATCCTGATCTCGCTTCGAAAAGTAATGAGCTTCCCTTTGAGTTATCATAACTTGTTTCTTTCCCGATTTAGTTTTTTCCTCTTAAGTAGTTACTCATAGCAGGTTTATTTTCCATTGCCGCCACCCATAGGATTATTTCAGCCTCTCTGACTTTCTGCTTGACGTTCTTTGTTGCTGTGTTGCTCACCCTGCATACCGCATACTTGCTGGTGAGCTTCCTAGTTCTTTTCCTCCGCTGTGAATCAATGTTTTTTCTGTACAGATACTTTAACCCTCTCCCCTCCCATTTACTTTCTTCCATATTTCTCAGTCGTTCTTCATAATTAATTTTACTGTGAGCTGCCCTCACTTCAAAGCTAGTCCAGCCCATATCACCCTGCACAGCTTCATTTGTAGTCTTATAGTGAGCGCCCAATGCGAGGCGTCCCACTGACCTTTGGTTCCCATCGAGTTTTGATTGTACCCCTGATTTAAAGCAAACAACCGCATTTCCAAAAGGAAGTCCTGGAACCATTACACCTTTCCACATGCCCCGTAGCACCTCGTACCTATTGTATCCCCATTGCACTATGTGCTTCTTTATGGTGCATTTCTCTTCCCCTTTAAGCCCGGGATACATTTTATATATATTTTTTTAAATTCATTTATACATTTATTTATTTATTTATTTGTTTATTCAAAATACCCCCAAAGGCCCTCATTACGAAATTATAACATGGGGGGGGGGGGGGCGATCACAGGCACTGGTAATAGTTTGTACATGCTAAAAACAAGAGAATGTAACAGAAGTAATAATACAGTGAAACATAGGTAATATACAAGATTATTAGGTGACAATTATTACAGAGACAACATTAGTACATATTAGAACATAACTCAACTGCAATGAAAAACACCGACAAACATTGAAAACACTGTAAAAGTCCCAAAAAATAATAATAATGTTTAGTCGATAAGTCGTGAGCGAATTAAATGTTGAAACTTAGTCAAGTCTGGTTCCGTGGCAATGACTGATGGTAAGGCGTTCCATTCAGTTATTGTGCGTGGTAAGAACGAATATGCATAATGGGATGACTGGCAGCTAATGCGTTTGACTTTGTATGGATGGTCACGGTGTGGAAAAATAACTGGTGGTGACTGAAAGAAATCACCGTGAAGTGATGGATGGTGATAAAGCTTATAGAAAAGTGCTGGGCAAGAAATTTTACAGCGAAGTGCTAAGTTGTCCAACTCGGCTTTATTTTTTAACGAGGTGACGCTGGTGTAATGTGAATAATCTGAAAATATAAATCGCGCAGCACAGTTCTGCAAGGCTTCGATGTTACTGATGATATAAGTTTGTTCGGGATCCCAGATGGCAGATGCGTATTCTAGTTTAGGACGGATTAATGTTGTGTTTGCTAGTTTTTTAACATGCATTGGGGCTTCTTTTAAGTTATGTTTAATAAGCCCGAGAGTACGGTTTGAAGAGGCAAGGGTAAGATTAATATGATTATTCCATGATAAGTTAGACTGAAGATTGATGCCAAGGTACTTGTAAGTAGTTGCGAGTTCCACAGCGTTGTTACCAAGGGAGTAGGTGGTTGGAATTCGTGGCCTATTGGTGAAAGACATGAGTTTAGTTTTGGGAATATTTAATGACATTAACCAATTAGAACACCATGCATTTATTGCTTCCAGGTCAGTTTGTAGTAAGTGGCTATCAGTGTTACTTGTTACACATAGATGAACTACACAAGCGTCTGCAAATAGTCTGATTTTGGATGACACGCAACTGGGTAAATCATTAATATAAATTAGAAAAAGTAAAGGTCCAAGTACGCTGCCTTGTGGAACGCCAGAGGTAACATCGGCATAACATGAGTTGGAATTGTTAACTGATGTAAACTGTATTCTAGATGAGAGAAAATCGGTGATCCATGCAATTATAGTTGGGTGAATGTTAAGCTGTGAAAGTTTAAGTAACAACCTAAGGTGTGGAACACGGTCAAATGCCTTAGAAAAATCTAAAAATATTGCGTCAACTTGGAACCCGGCGTCTATTAGTGCATGTATGTCATTATTAAATCCGGCAAGTTGGGTGTCGCATGAGTAGCCCTTGCGAAAACCGTGCTGATGCTTAAAAATAATGTTATGGTCTTCAAGGAAGTTGATGACTTGACTGTGTATGATATGTTCGAGTAATTTACAAATAGTGCTGGTTAAGGAGATGGGACGATAATTAAGGGGAGAAGCACGATCACCTGATTTGAAAATGGGTATTATTTTGGCAATGCGCCAGTCATTAGGAATACCACCAGTTGATAGTGACTGGGAAAATAGTGCGGTTAACACAGAACAAATACTATGCGACATATTCTTTAAAATTTTGTTATTAAAACCTAGATGGTCAGCACTAGATGACATTTTAAGATTGGTTAGTAGAGATAAAACACCAGCCTCACTGATCACTACCTCATGCATTGTGATTCCCACTAATTCCCACTAAGTTGTCAACGAGTTAACGTTTTCATTAGTGAAAATTGTTACAAACGTATCATTAAGAAGTTGAGCGCAATCTGAATCGGGGATAGGGACACCATAAGAATCGGTAAGAATGATGTCAGTGCAAATTGCAGGGTTCACCACATGCCAAAAGCGACGAGTATTATTTTTTAGCATGGATGGTAAATCATGAGAAAAAAAGTTATGGCGAGTAGATTTTAGCAATGACTTGTAAGCCTTTTCACACGCTTTGTGTTTATCATGGGCACTCGCTAGACCAGTCAGCTTTGCCTGCCTGTAAAGTCTCTTCTCTTTGTTATTAAGCCGCCGAAGCTTGTTGGTAAACCAAGGAGAACTGCTTTTGCAGGAAATGGATAACATAGGAGTGAACGTGTCACTGAGTGAACTGAGGGTGCCTTTAAAGAGGACCCAGTTCTGTTCAATGGAACGCGATTGAAAATCAAGCAGAAATTGACCTGAAAATGTTGTTAATTCATTGTTAATTGCGTCGAAATTGGCTTTACCATAACACCTTATTTTCTTTTTGGTAATTATTCTTTTGCTCACGCAAAAGTTAATGCATCCATTTATAACATCATGGTCAGCGATGCCTGCTTCATGAGTTATGTCGGAAAATATATCAGGATTATTAGTTAAAACTAAGTCTAGTATATTGGCAGAAGTTTGTGTGGATCTTGTTGGTTGACTAATAAGTTGGGTTAATGAAAAGTCAAGACAAGTGCTGAGAAAGGTATGTGTGGCCGCATCCGTGGCCGATACGGAGAGCGTCGACCAATCGATATTTGGAAAATTGCGATCGCCAAATATGATAATTGCCGACCTCGGAAAAAGCGCGCACACCTCCCTCGGCACTCGATGATACTCATCGGAAAACGCGCCAGACATGTCAGGTGGACAGTAAAAAACTCCAATGATAACACCAAATGCAGCACCCTTCAAGGAAATCCGAATACATTCAAGAAAAGAATCGATAATGATGGGTGCGGCAATGAATTCTTCCTTTATCGCGATGAGCACACCGCCCCCTCTACGCTGTTGCCTATCACATCGAAAAAACTTGAAAGTGGATTCACTCGTAAAGGTGCTGTTATCGTGTATGGTGTTGTTAAGCCAGGTCTCGGTAAGTAACACTAGAGAAGCCTGGAATGAATCGATGAGCGATCAGAGTGGAATACCATTAGTGACAACACTTCAAGCGTTGGTGTATAAAAAGAGAATGTTGTTATCAGTGCTACAGTGTAATTTTACGGGGGAGCTAGTAGATGAACCTGAGCTTAATGAAACAAAGGGGGAGGAACATCATTCATCCCTGCGCCGGGAAACAAGAACAGCCAGGCCTTCATTGGTGTTCTAGTCGTAAATGTCATTGTTCAAATGCAGTTTGTTGAAAACAAGGCGCACTCGATCTGCGTCTTTCTTCATAGTTTGCGAGAACTGGAAAAGTTTCCGTCGCTTTTCGCGAACTGCTTCCGAGTAATCTCGCGAGATGCTCAAGTTAGCGTTCTTCAACTTATGGCCGCGGCTCAGAACCAGTTCAACTTCCTTCTCATTGAAAAATTTTGCTATGATAGGCCGCTTCTTCTCAGACGAAAAGCGGCCCACACGATGTGCTCTCTAGATTTACATCACAGTAAGCCCAAGTTTTTCGGTACAGAAATTACTTACGAGTCGTTCTGACTCTTCCCAAGTTTCAGACTTCGTCAAATCTGTTAAGCCATAAAAGAGAACGTTAGACCGCCTAGAGTGATTTTCCAGGTTGTCAATTTTTTCCTGTACACCTACGAGACCGTTGTCACTGCTCGCGATGGACTGAGCACATGGGGCCGCTGCAAATTTCTGCTCTAGATCAAGGACATGCTTTGTCAGTTTTTCTAAATCATTCTTTAGCTCTACGTGCATTTGAAGCACTTTGTTCACAGATTCTTGAAGTACTGAATTACTAGCTTCAACACGCAAGATAGAGCCAGCCACAAGGTCTAGCTTTTCCTCTTGAGCCTTGGTCATGGGTCCAGGGTTTAGCTCGACATCACCACCCAGAACAAGCAGGCACAACAGATACGATGCACAAGCGTGAACACTTTTCAAAACATGAGGTGGCCACGACACCGCTAAAAGACAGACATCATCGTCACGATAGGAATAAGTGTCATAGTAGCTAACCTGTATAAGCATCAGCGGTGAGCGTAGGATCGCAGTAGCGGTGCTGTGGCCCAGGGCGGCATCAGAATGTGCGCACTTTTGTACTGCCCGCCCAGCTGACTCAGTCCCATGTTGCCAGATGGAAAAAAGTGCGGTGTCCGGAAGTGGCGGAGCATCTAGGAGAGGTGAAGTGGCCAAACACGGTATTGATAGGCCGCAGTTCGTTGACGAAAATGTGCCGAGCCAGGGGGAGCTTGTATCGTTGTGCCATTTACGCATGGGTGTCATCGGGACCGGCCGCATCGAAGAAACGGACCATGGACATGGATCGGACTTTCATGGTGAACATCACCCGGCACAAATAGATGCGGCGAGATGACACCGATGATTCACTGGAATCGCTTACATTCAGCAAAAAGTAGGCGCACCCCGCTGTGAACTTGTCTGTGTTGCCAGACTCTAGGAATGTGTTTTTGGATAAGAAAAAATATTACATAAAATTTTTATTGTATTATTTGTTGTTAATGACTAAACAACTTGGAAAAACGTATCGTAGAGGCGCTGACAAATGATTTCCGCACGTTTAGTTTCATTGAGCTGCAAGCATTTAGGCGGGCTGGCTTTGCGCCGTCTGGCTACATTGAGCGGTGGCACCGCGGAGCGCAGGCTTTGCAGAAGGTTTTATGGTTTTTCAACTGTGACATTACCTTACTTTGTGTAAAAGCACATTGTGGTTATTCATGTTTACTTTAGTTTCAGTTCCGGTTTTAAAGCCTCCTCCAACAACAAGCGTTTACTACTGCAGCCGGAGAGGATAGAATCATCGATATTTGGCGTGAAATGGGCCTCTCAGCAGGTTTCGTTCTCGTTGCCCTAGGCATTCCATGTGCCACCTTGGCCCACACAGATGCTAACAGTCAGAAGACCAGGCCTGGTTGGCTTCTAACTACAATCTGTCATTGCTCTTTTCCCTCAAGGCACTCGAGCAGAAGGGACTTATGGTTGTAGTAGAGCAGCGGTGGTTTCTGACCGAAGAAGCACAAAACCAAGCTTTGTGAGCACGTGTGCTAACAGCGAAAAAGAAAGAAAAAAAAAAAAAAACTTCGGGCGCTGCGAACGAGAAACCATTTTGTCCCCTATACCTGAACCCATATGGGCGGCACCACATACAAAAAAAATACACCAAGAAAAGCAGTACAATGCACACAGTATATTGCGCCATGGAACCTTCGATGGGGTTGGTAAGAAAACTGCACCGCACTTATAATTAGCTTTTTCGTGAGCACCTCACTTAAGTTTGTAGATGAAAATTAAGTTTACACAAATTTGTACTAAACATTCAATTTCCGGTTATAATGATCAACAGTGTCCCTTTCATGCGCAGAGAGCCTGAAAGCGCACGGCCAAACTAGCCCAAACTAAGGTCCCTGAATGGCCCAAATACCCACATTCCATTGCTTCAGCGTGGCCTCGCGATGGACGCTCCGCTGGAAAACCAAAATACACAAAAACCAACCAGCTGCCGGAAGTGGAAAGGAGATCAAACATCACGACACCTGGTGAGCATGCGAAGTGCTCCCACCACTTCCGATGGCGATTTTCGCCGGGCGGCGTTTTTCCGATCGGACTGGGTAGTCGGCGGAAGTCAAATTTTTGGACGCTGAGGGGCGAGCGTTCGCCGCAGGGCGTAATTCGTTGCCTGGACGCCGGTTTTGCGCTCTCTGTATCCCGTGCTTTACTGTTATTGTTTTTTCCTGTGTTTCCATATACCTATTGCCTTCGTTTATCCATATACCAAGCTATTTATATTTTTTTACCCGAGTTATTTCCTGGCCCTGTATTGACACTGCCAGTTCACTGTTTTCATTGTATACCATAACACCTGATCTTCTAACACTGAATTTCAAACCTAAATTCTCACCTTCCTGTCCACAGATATTAGCCAGACTTCGCAAAAAAACACTTTGCTTGTTAGCTATCAACACAATGTCATCCATATGAAATAAACCTGGAAGCTGCTGCTCTACTACTGTACCCGCCTGATGGTGTGAGAGGTTAAACCGGATATTACTTCCGTCCAGCGCCCTCTCCATCCTCACCATGTGTATCATAAACAGCAGCGGGGATAAAGGGCACCCCTGCCTCAATCCCTTGTTGATATCAACTTTCTCCTCACTCCTCATCCCTTCCCATTCAACGCAAACGGTATTTTCTAGGTAAATCTCTCTCAAAAGCTGTAGACAATTGTCACCTAAGCCTTCCCCTTCCAGAATATCGCACAACATGTTGCGGTCTACGTCGTCATGTGCTCCTGTAATGTCTAAAAAGGCCACATATAACGGTCTGCTTTCTACTCTTGATATTTCAATACACTGAGTAAGAAGAAATAAATTATCATCCAAATGCCTACCTATTCTGAAGCCATTCTGGTTATCCCAAAATGCCATTTTTCTCTGCCCATACTTGCAGCTTTAATTTGATTGTCTGCATTGCTAGCCTGTGTATTACCGATGTAATGGTCAATGGTCTATATGAGTGAATCTTTCTCCCCCTTACCTTTATAAATTAAATTCATACTACTTTGTCGACAACTCTCTGGTATTTGTCTATCTTTTAAAGACTTTTTCACTGTTTTCACCAGAGCTTCCTTACTTTTTGGTCCTAGTTCATTAATCAGCCTAATGGGAACCTCGTCTGGCCCTGTTCCTGTGCGCTTAGGAATTTTCTCTTCGGCTTTCTTCAAGTTGAAATTTGTAAGCACCAGCTCCTTTTCCATCTGGTTCTCTTTCATGCTCTTTTTTTCCTCAAATACTTCCTCGTCATTGCCTTGGAAAGATTCGGCTGTTATTTTTTAGATGTAATTTAATGCCTCTTCCCCTTCCAGTTTGTTTCCATCTTCGTCTAGGATATGTTGTATTGTTATTGACTTCCTGCCTAATAATGTTATGTTGTTCCAAGATATTCTAGGTGCGGCCTTCTTTTTCTCATGTATTTCTGACAACCAACGTTCACTTTCTCCTTTTATCTTTGCTTGCGCCGGTATGTGAATCATAGACTTTTTCTCCCTGTATATTTCCTATTTACTGGCTACTTCATCCTGCGGCAACAGCGGCTTCTTTGCCTGCCTGTGCTCTCGGGATGCTTTCTGTCATTCAGTGATCGCTTCTCATATCCCCCTGTTCCACCAGCTTTTCGGTTGATTTTTTCCTTTCCAACGAACAAGCTGTTTCTCTGTAAACAACAGCCTGTAAACATGTAAACGTCAGTGCGCGCCCCCTCGTGCGCGCCCCCTCGTGCGCGCCCCCTGTTGGCAGCTTCAATGCATCCTGTAGGCGCTGCGTGCTGCTCGCCACCCTTCCCCATTCTAGCTAGTGTAGCTACAGCCTCAGTTGAAGTTGCATGCGAGGCAACATCAGCGCTTGCGGGATGAACCTCTGCAGGGTCTTTGTTTGGCCGCTACTTTTGCTGTGATCTCCATGTTAAGAACACGCAAATTACTCTAGAGGAAGATTTGCTAATGAACAATTCTAAAATTGAACTTGTACACACGGTAAAAATCGCTAGGTGTATTTTTTGATCATACTATGATGTGGCAGAGCCATATAGATTTTCTTGCAAGTAAGCTTTCACAAATCACTGGAATTTTTTATTCCTTGAACTATCTTCCTCGCTCTATTAAGTGCTTGTTATATAATTCACTTTTTCTCAGCCATTTAAATTATTGTTGTTCTGTCTGGGCTACCACTTCTGACACAAATATCAACAGGCTGTACACACTGCAAAAAAGAAGGCTCTTCGCGCTATTTGTAATGAACCACACGATTTCCCTTCAGCTTATTTATTTTATAAACTTAACACACCGAAAGTACAGGCCCTTTTTAAGTATCGTTTAGTGCTTGCATATAAAAATGAACAGAAAAAGAACATAAATTACATTACTTCTATGGCTTACTTAAAACTACACGAAACTCCATACAGCACAAGAAAGCCAAAGTACTGGCACGTACCAAAATCGTGCACAAACTATGGATCACAAATGCTCTGCTCCAGGCTACCTCGGTTATTAAACGATCTTATTAATAAAATTGATATTGCAACTTGTTCTTCTCCTGATATTCTTGATTTTTTTCTCTCATATGTGAGTTGTACAATGCCTATATGCTTTTGAAGTGCAGTGAGATTTTGTGTTTTTGCTTGCTTGCTCACATCTTGCTTTTGTTGTATTTTCTTCCTTGCCTGATTTGCGATGCATATGCATGATATGTTGTAGTGCTTGAATATGTAAGTACTTGGGAAAACTGTGTTTCCGCTCTGCTGCTCCCTTCTTTTATTTTTTTTCTATTTAGGGTATTTGGGGCTGGTCAAGCTGCTACGAGCAGCTTTTTTCCCCACTTTACCCCCGCAAAGCTGTATTTAGTTTTTGTGGAAATAAAGCATACATACATACATACACACATACATACATGTCCGTCAATCGAAGCATTTTGAGACACTGTCAGTAACAAGGTATTAGGTGGCATATTCCAAGGCATCTATTAGTGAGCCCAGTGAGCGTGCGCTGTTTCACATCTTTGCGGATGCAAACTGCCAGTTCTCGCGAGGCACGGAAAGCGCAGAGCGCGGCACTGATGGGGAATCAGTGCGGCAAGTGCAATGTGTCATTGACGTTGTCGAACTAGCCAAGCCACCGCGTGGGTACACGGCAACTTTCAGATGGCGGCCTCTTCAAAATCGATATGTGCAGCTATAGGACGCAGCAGTCAAAAATGCCCATCGTGCCACCGCTATCTTCAAAGGTGTCGTGGGAAAGCTTGCTGCCTCTCAACAGAGCGCACGTGGTCTGGGGTGGCGGAGTTCGATATATGAATTTTACACCCGACCCTGTTTGAAATAAAAAATAAAAAATGCATGAAGTTTTCCAAGTGATATATAAAGCGTTCAATATATGCAGTAATTCGATATATCGAGGTTTTACTGTACTTGTCCAGTTCTATTTCATTTTCAGAAGAAAAAAAAAAAAACTGATTACCCTTGACAATGACACAGGCGGTCGAAAGGTTTCATTTTTGCTTGACTATGCGCTGCCTGCGCTTTCGCGTTTCAGTAGTCTTGCTATTGCGTAGTGCTGCACTGGTTTTACTGGCTCGCGAAATTCGCACAAACTGCAAGTAGCAGAGAATTCCACTTCCATGTGATGTCGTGGGATGTCCAAATGGTCCATCCCACTTGACCTGTAGCAGCTGCAGCGGCGAATCAACCACTCTGTCATGGCTTGGTTTCTCCATGGCCGGGCGTTTGCGTTTTGTACACAACACCATATCACCATCTGTCAGGCATCATTTTGCCACAAGCGCAGTGATGGCATATGCGACGTCGCCACTCCCCGGTTGGGCTGCTGGAGATTTGAATTGCGATAGAGGTATTCAGACCCTGCAGATGCAAATTTCTCATAAACATAGTATTTTCTTGGCATGAAACAAGCATTGTGAAGTTTCTGGAATGGCATTTAAGCAGGCCACGTCGAGTTAGTATTTGCCTTTAGCGTCCATGTGAGCCTTCCCCCCCCCCCTCCCTAAAATGCTTTTATGGCTTCTATGAAGTCATCTATATCAACCACATTGTCAGCATGAATGGCATATGCCGAGATCCCGAAAACTATGCACTTTTGTGGCTTACAATGAAGCAAAAGTTTCTTAGGCTTTACATCGTATTTCTCTGCCTCTGACAGCTTCTTAGAAAAATATCACTGATTGGTTTTGGGGACTTGAACAGCCAGCCACTTTTCTGAAACCACCATTTCGATGAGTCCACTGCAACCATCCTGGTCACAAACATCATCGAGACAATCTTGGCACTGCTAGAAAAAAGCAGCGAGGGCTGCCTTTTGCCATTTGTCAGATGATGCCATCCTAGGTGGCATGTGCATATATGTGGCATATGTTGTTGGTGGAGTGTTTGGCGGTGATATGAGCTGTGGAAAAATTTTGCCCCCTACTCATATGGCCACCACTTTACCATAGTGATGCACTGATCTGTTCACATTTGTCAAACCGCTTGACCAGAAAGTTAGTGCAGTGGCCCTTTCAGCTGTGGGGATATTACTTCACCATCATGCATTCAAGTGACACAATACATCTAAACATTTTTGTCTGGCCTTTCTCGGTCTGTGATTGTTGTCCAAGGCTTGAAGGGTGCTCAAGCCTGTGATTAACATTCTTTGTGCCAGCAGGCCTAGCTATCAAACTCTCATTACGCACCATAATCAGTTTATTCATGTCAGTAATAAGTTTGAAAAAAGTTGACGCTAGTGATGCCACGTCACCAGCGCACCTCGACAGAGCAGATATGGCACCGCGATGCTGCAGAGTGACATGGCTTGTCATCAGTGACTCAGTCGCTTGATGTGCATTTGCCACCACCTCGCTCTCGGAAGCTGGTGCACGGTGTATGTATCTCTCTCTCTCTCACTCCCACTGGGCTTTGCTGCTGCACATGCTTGCCAGCCTTGATGGCTGCCGCTGCTTCTTTGGTCTCTCATTGCGCAGGACGATGGTGGCATGCGGTGTTGGCACCACATACTGCTTGCTGGCTTGGGCAGCACGTACCACTATGATGCATTACTCGCAGCGTAATACTCGGACCGCTCAGTGGCGTTCAATTGAACGCCACTGAGCATACACTGTTTTCGCATTCACAACTCGTAGGAAGTGCTTGGGTATCCTTGGGTTCTTTCTTTTTAAGAACCGAACAGGAGGAGACAAGGAGCATTTTTTCTGTCATTTAATGCAACGTAATGAACTTTTTATTGCCAGTGGTTGAGTTCTAGTCGCTATGCCATCGGACTAGTATTTGAATGTCCCATTGTCGAAACGTGAATTTCTCGATTACTAAGCTCTATTCTCAATACTATTAATGCCTTAAATGTTCTTGAGCAATAATCTATCACTTTAGCTTTAGCTTGACTTAATATTTGCCTTTAGTGTCCCTTTAAGTAGTGTTCACACAACATTCTGGTTGGCTGATAATGACCTGTGTATAAATTACTTGTTTTTGTTGAATGTTTTCCATGAGCCAATCTGTGTTGCAATGTTATCACTCAGAGCAAGACACGCCATTCTGTATCTGAAGTTTTTTGAAGGTTATCGCTGGTTTTTTATACATTGTCTGTTGCTATTGAACTTTGTGGAATAAAATTGTATGTGCGACATGAATTGTATAGTACTTTCTGGAAGGCATGCAGGCACCATCGATTATGCTGGAGCTTTCGACGAGTCATGTATACAGGTCGACGCACTTGACCCGCAGATCACATTTTGACGGTTGACGAGTGTGCTTGCTGCTATCATTGGGGTTAGTGACACTTGCTTTTGTTGGCCACAGGTCCACCCAATAAACAGTTAGTTTTGTAACTTGTGTTGTGCCACTGTAGTGCACTCGCTACAAGAAGTGCTTTTTGAGTACCATCTGTTAGCTCATTCCTTGTGCACATGCAGGTTATGCTGCCGCGCCCTGCGTTAAGACCCTGGGAGCCACCGATGGTGCCTCCAGCAATAGTGCTGTATCCACGACCCCCCATAGCGCTGCCAGGTGCTGCCATGTCATTGCCACCCAGAGGGTTTCAGCAGGCTGGCAGGCAACAAAAGTGAGTGCCAATGCTCCTTGAATATGCCAACTCCTCAAGTCTTACATTATGGTGTACGGTATATAGATAAAAGCCACAATTTTAAGTAAGGCCTTAAACCCTTTGGTGTTGTCCTTCATCACCACATGCACATTGAGACCACTAGTGCTCTCTTTTACATTCCCTGGATTCCCTGATATTTATCATGACCCAAATTGACTGTTGTCGTATGGTGGCAGCATTTTTAAGCATGTAAGTGCTTATATGGACAACCTCCACAAGTTTGCAGAGTTTATCTGTAACACCTGTCGTGTTGCAACAATTGAGGTGTTACTAATTTTTAATGAAACTGTTAAAGGGGTGGAGACATGAAAATTTTCGTTCATGCATTCTTCAATTCAAGCTTTGCGTATTGCTTCAGGAAGCATGATACACACCGCGGGATTCATGTATACCCGATAAATAATTTAATAATAGCGTTATTATACCGAGCGATTTCGGTTTCGGTTTCTGGGCTCCGGGTGATGCTATGACGTCATAAGAGAGGAAACGCAACACGGCTTGGTCACGTGGGTCACAAAAATAGTGACGTAAAACTATGCTGCGTCGTCTGCTCGCGCATACGCGTGCTCTGCCAGCAGAGGTAAACAAATGGCGATTCGAAGTGCATGTCGCGATTATTATAATTATTGCGAAGAGCGACAACAACAGTAAGAAAATATTGCGGCTTGTGAGAGTCGGAAATTCATTCCGAAGCGTCGTAAGCTTTAGCTTTGAAGTGAACCGAAAAAGGCCTAGCGACGATATCGGCGGCGCCGAACAATCAGAGCCGGTGAGGCTGCCGTCGGTGCCATAGTGAACACTCCTCGGTCGCTGATTGGCCGCTTCGCCGTACGGCTGCTGCACAAATGAGTCCCGGGCCCATCGTCTCTATGGCGAGGAAATCTCGCCGTTCGCGAGCAAAACCGCCGTCGCACGGGGGCCCGCGAATAGCGTGCGGCGAGTTTTCGTGCTGGTAACGTGGACGGGCCTTCACAATGAGGAAGGCCAAGCGAACGAAAGACCGCTCCGAGCTGCCGAACTATGCTACTGGCAGATGCTACGTCAACTGCTCTCCACGACAGTGCTGTGCATGTCTTGGTTAGCCAGGGGCCAGGGTTAGCTTGATTACAGTGTTCTAGAAGCCTGTAGTATAGAGAGTGGATTTTTAGAATGACAGGAAGCTGAGCTAGTTGGTTAGGATTCATAACGCAAATTAAGAGGCAATTGCATTCAGACACGGACACAAGAGGAGAGAAGCGGACAACACGAACGCCGCATATCCTGGTCCCTTTCGAAGTTGGCTGGCTAGTACACTCAACGTAAAGGCCCGTCCACATTACCGGCACGGCAACTCGCCGCACGCAGTTTGGCGTTCGCGGGCTGCCGTGTGGCGTTCGTGTTGTCGACTTCTCTCCTCCTGTGTCTGCATGCCTTGCCCCTTCTTTGCATTAACCCTTTCGCTGTCGGCCCTTTCTGGCCGTGACGCACCCCCAGTGTCGGCTTGGTTTCAGGGAACGAGCATAACAGGGAATGAACATAGCAATTTATTTTTGATTATGATTGGTATACAAATAACATAGTCAATGCAATATGCACATTTCAGTGTTCTGCAGCTGTTGTTAGTAAACATCATCATCATCATCAGCCTGACTAACATCCGTTCAACATCCGAATCTGACGATGCAGAACTCATCTCTTCCTTGCATCAGACGCTGTCCGAGTCCAAATCCGAGCTCTGCTCGTATTCTGAATCAGAAGAGCCACCGCTCCAATGAGCAGACGAAGGTCCCGCGTTCCTCAGCTATCCAAAAGTAACCGCGCGCAGGAAGGATGCGCTTTCAGTCGCTAGCACAACGGAGAGAAATGGGACGTTGTGTGATCAAGAAGACAGAGGGAGATGGAAAAAGGCTAAAACAAAGTTCGAAGGGCTTTACGTTTACTGCTGCAAGTCGGAAGCGACGGTGCGGCGGGAGAGCGAAAGCAGCAATCGAGTCACTCTTTTCGGAGAGGCAACGGCACGTGCGCCTGAACTTGACGCGCCGTAGGAAACATACCAACAGAAGAAAAATAAAAACCTTCAAACCAGTGGAGATGGCAGAACAACCCTTGAACCCATAACTACTCGCGCGCGACGCATGATCCAGCGAACGCGGAGCCACCGCGCCACTCAGCGAAGAGAAAGGGGGGAGTGGCAGTCGCACCGTACTCTTCATTACATGTACTTCACAGGTCGGGGCGAAAATACAAACTTGTAGAAAGAGTCAACAGATGGCGTGGCCAGTTTAAGAGCGCCAGCTTTGCGCTCAGGCGCGAAATTTTGAACGCACGATAGAGAACATACCAGTACGTCAGTGACACTGTGGGGGGGAAGCGCG
The DNA here is from genome assembly GCF_023375885.2 of Dermacentor andersoni. Classification (NCBI taxonomy): domain Eukaryota; kingdom Metazoa; phylum Arthropoda; class Arachnida; order Ixodida; family Ixodidae; genus Dermacentor; species Dermacentor andersoni. The sequence goes on from NC_092816.1 coordinate 215,904,411, forward strand.
ATGACGTACCGGTACGTCCGTGACAGCGAAAGGGTTAAGAAAGGATTTCTATATGCCTGTAGCTCAGTCATAGTGGAGGCTATGCGAGGTCGCTCGGCTCAGCAGGCTCCGTAATCGGCATTTCATCGCTACTCATCATACATCACGTTTTTGTGCTGGTGTGCTATGATGTCAACATTTTCGTTCCTCCACTGTGACGTCATAACTGATGCGCTAGCGATGGGTCTCGACCACGAGAAGCAGCTTTTAATGACTTTTTGGAGCTGAATTAAAATTATTTTGAAATGTTTGCAGCATCCAATACCTCGTTGAGAGTGTCTTTTCATATGGAAGCAGCCTACAACATATTTTTTATAGCCTCAAAATTTGGTGTCCCAACCCCTTTAAGTATCATGCGATATACCCAACGACCTAGGTCTGTAAGCCTGGAGATAGCTGAGAACTGACTATGTGTGTGTGTGTGTGTGTGTGTGCGTGTGTGCACTTACTCCACTACCTTGTTGTTCAATATGTTGGTGAAATCGTTAAGTACTAATCGTAGAGGTATGCATTAGACTAAAAAAAAACTAAAAATGTCCCAACTCCTTATCGTATACTTTCTGAATAAAATGTAGCTGTCAGCGTTCAGCTTATAGAAGAGATAGAAAAAGTGAAGGTGTTATAGAAAAAGTAAAAAAAAATGCATTTGTAAGCAGGGAACAAAAGTAAAAATAACATGGCTCTCAAAGGAATAAGTTAACTCGACTGCGAGAGTCAGCAAACTGCAGGGCATAATAATGTTGGTCATATTGGCGAAGCTGGTGATTTGCCAAGTGCGAAGTATCGCTGTTTTAAAAAGCTGTTCATAGGGTGTGACAGCCAATATACGCTGGGCAAGTTTAGAAATGTCACTAGATGGTGCTAGGGTGCGTCCACTGTGGAGACCACTCAGCACGGCTTAATGGAATGCGAAGGGATTTACCCAGTGAGGTGTATAATACCCGTAGGTATTACACACCTTCCAGAAGTGCCTGGATTTAGAGTGGAAGGAAGCATTAACCGGATAGCGGTCGAGATATGCAAGAGACGTTTCAAGTATTAGTAGGAAAAATGCAGGGAAGAGATTGATACGACCGGATCCGTTACAGGCATAGGTAGTGAATAAAGGTACGTAGAGAAGTTTAGAGGAAGTGAAAAAATATAGCCAACCCTTCCCTTACTGGAAAATCGGGGTCAGCAAAGCTTGTCTTGCATGCACCTGACCTTCGTCATGGTTAAGTAACCCACAGGTAACGGTGCCGGATTGCTTCGGCATCCCGCTCCCTCAGCTCAGGATCTTCTCGTTGCTGTCGGATCGCCTTGGCATGGGCCGCTCTAGAGGCACATTTATAGTGCGATGTTATCAGTGCATGGGCGCTGATATGCGCCCGGTGCGTCGGAGCACGTTGGCTGCATCCAGTTACGTAGGCCAAACTATAGACCATAGTCTATATCGGTCAAACTACAGACGCTGTTGTTCTCACCAATGTGATGGAGCATGTGCACATGTTTACGTCGGACTATATTTAGGCCTTAACGGCTGGATTGGCACGTCGATGGTGAGCCCTTTCATGGGCGAGTTCTCACCGCCACTTGTCGAAGGCTGCCGGTTCTTCAGGAGAATGCACAACGCGTGACCCTCCCATCTGTTTTCCGAGAATGAACTGATCGAGAACGAAGCCGGTGAGGCAGCGCACGTGAAATCCTTTCCTGCACTTTCCTTCCCAGGCGGAAGCGAAACTGCTCTGATCGGTTGCGTGCAAGGCGTAAGCTCGTGCCTATGCAGCTGGAATCGTTATTACTGACTCACACTGCTGTGCCGGTGCTGCTGGCAACTCGTCAAACAGCCCTTTCCTGCAGCTGCTCTGGGAGCAACTGGATTTTTTGTGACTACATCGCCACCGAAACTTGTGAGCCAATGCAAGCTTCGCTTGAAAAGATTAAGGAGATGTATGCAGAAATGCTAGAATGAAAAGCGTTTACAGTCGACGATCGATTTTGTCGACCTCACAGGGACCAAAAAATTGTCCAAAAAGTCGAACAGTCCGAAAAACTTGTTCTCATCCAGAAATAACATTTATTAGGCTTAGATCAGGCTAAAAAAATCTCTAATAATGCCTTTCCTCATACTACACTTGGAGGCGAACACATTTGCTTGGATTTGCGCAAGAGCGGCGTCATCTCTGTATGCAGTCTGACAAGAGTGTGGCCACGTCGGTGATCTCCAGTGCCCAAGATCGCCACAGAGATCAAAGAAACAAGCCACGTTTTTTCGCACCACTTCGCTCTCACGAAAGTGGTACACGTGGTGGTGCTGATAACACAAATGCAAAGCTGCACAAACACACACAAAGATGCGACATCTTTGAGACACCACATGGAAATAGCACAAGAAACATTAAAAAAAAAAATGGATCCCTCATTTACCGCCATATGCAAGAACGCAACCTAAGATGAAGCCCATGCTTGACTTGATCTGAGTGATGCCTGGCATGAACGTGCCCAAGACGCCCATTGCGTTTCAACCGGCACGTTCACGACAGGCGTCATTCAACTTCAGTTGCGTTTTTGCACACAGGGAAGTGATTATGACAAATATTGCTGACTGAAAAAAGAAACAAACAAAACTGCCGTCCTTTGAAGTGTTTTGTCAACCAAGGAAGAGTGAGCATGGCCTCTGAGACGAGATGATGTCGCGCGTTCTCTATTGAAAGCGTGCACCTGCCAATCTTGGATGCTATAGAGTAGGCCACTGGAAGCCAAGCCAGTAGAAAATCCAAAATGGTGGCCCCCAAGATCAGCATGGCTTGGAATGAGCGATTTAGCCTGAGAAATCGAACTCGGGGGCTTAAATTCGTCTGAAAAATCGGTCGCGAAAAGGCATGAGCTCTATAGGAACCCTGACGGTGCAAGATGGTGAGTAGTATGTACAGATGACGACGATGTGCGCAAATAGCACTCACAATATATACACAGTTAAACCTCGATATAATGAACTTCGATATAATGAAATTCCGATAAACGAGGTATTTGACTTATCATAACCTATGGATGAGAGAAGAAAGATGGCTTCACGAGTGTTGCCTTCCTGTGCAAGAAAAGGGAACGAAAAAGAGGGAAGCGAGCATGTGGTGATGGAATCTAGCACATGCGAGGGGAGGGGAGCTTAGTGGTGGGTAAGTTGGCATGCGTCTCTATCTCTGCCGCACGTCTCGGCCGTGGCTGGGCATGGCTGTAAGCACAACTGAGCGCATAGGGAGCCGAGTACCCTGAACTGCTGAATATGCAAAGAGTGGGCGTGCCGAGACTGTATGGCACCATGTAAGCTGTCTTACCGCACATTTAGTATTTGAGGTTGCATGATCTCGAGTATTGGTGACCCGCCCGGAGTGAGAGGCAGACGAAGCATTCGCTCCCCGCTGCCGGCACTTTTCCTGATAGTGCGGGCGACACTCTTGGCCGTAGGAGCGGAGTGCGTGCGAAAGCGTGGTCGATTTCACTTAGCGTAAAAACCTGCATATATAATATGAACCCACATATAGAACGAGGTTAAATTTTTTGGACGTGAAATGAAAAAAAAAAAAGTTTTAGCCGCGTATAATACGAGTTAGAAACACTTGAGGAAAACATTTATTTAAATTGCACTTCGCACTTCAATCGCTGTCTTCCTCAGCTGCGCTCTCTTTGGATAGTTCCTTGTCGGACATATCTTCTCAGAGGTACTCATCCTCTGTGCCATTGAGCGTGTTTGAGATGCCGCACTTCTTGAATGCACGACGCACAAGGTCCACTGGCATGCTGGCCCATGCGTCCACAATCCACTTGCATAGCGTGGCTGGTGAAGCCCACATCAGCCGCCCGGTCGGCGTCACTGCAGGTTCATCTGAGCAGATGTTCAACAACGGCATCTGGCACTGAACGAGTTCAGTGCCAGATTCGCGCAGCAGCCTCTTCACTGAGTCGGCGAAATGGCCGCCTACACCAGACGGACTTTATCCAGTTGAGCACAAGATTCTCATTCATCCAGCCTTTCTCGTGGCATCTCACGACGACATTTTTTGGCAGCTCCTCATCTTTAAGCACTGTCTTGCGCTTGAAGACAACAATGGGCGGAAGCTTGCGTCCATCTGCCGTGCACGACAACATGACGGTAACTCGCGTTTTCTCTTTGCCAGCGGACCGGGCACAAACTTGTTTAGAGCGCTTTTCGTGCATGCTGAGGGGCAATGGCATGTCCAGATAAACCAGCATTTGGTCAGCATTGCTGATTTGCCCTAGCTGGAAGTACTACCTGGACTTGCGCAGCGAAATAATGTGGCGCTGGAAAACCAAAAGCAGCTCTTTGAACGATTCTGGCAGCTTCTGCGAAATCTAAGTTTGGCGGCAGAAGGAAAAACCAGCACAACACATGTAGCAATAAATCCAGTGCAAACTTGTTTTGAAGGCGGAGCTCGGTCGCCCTTTTTCTCTTGCAAGCTCCTTCACTTTTGCCTGCATCAGCTCCACATTCACAGCTAGATGCATGGCTCGCTCTTGGCGTACGAACTCCGTCAGGGCGAGTTCGATTTCCGGGCATGTCCCACTCTTCGGGCCATGAAAGCTTCTTCGCGTTCCGTTGTATGTGAAAAGGGCTTCCTTCTGTCTATGCCATCCACGAATGCTTCCCTCGTTGATGCCAAGCTGCTTCCCGGCCACACTGTTGCCGATGTCCTGTGTGGCTAAAATAACCTTTCTCTTGAAAGCAACCGAGTACTGTTGTCGTGCTCCGGACATCTTGGTCCTTCAATGCGGAATAAAAAAGATGAACTTCGCAAAATACGGTTTGCACGTGTGCTGCCAAGGTGCGCACTCAACAATAAAGAAATGATGCTGTAGTCATGCAGCAATAAAGAAACCAAGCCGTAGCCACGCAGCAATAAGGAAGCCAAGCCGTAGCCACGCAGCAATAACGAAGTCAAGCCATAGCCACACATCAATAACGAAACCAAAACTTCTAGCCCAAATTTCTGACTGAAATTTTCGTTCGGATCTGCATATAGTACGAGGTGAAAATTAGGGATGCTAATAATAGGGAAAAAACCCAGTATTATATGTGGGTTTTTACGGTAATTCGTAGTGAAGATACCAACGTACATGGCATGAAACATATCATTCATTGCCAACTCCCAAATTTACCAGAATTAATAGATTTTTCAATCAGATTTGCTTTTTTCGATCGCCTGATAATTCGAAAAATCCGCGGCCTCTTTTCATGTAAGAAAAATTGATCGGTGGCTGTACTTATTTGCATAAAAGGTTTAATTTCAATACAATGAAATTTTGATATAATGGAAGTAAATTGCCAATTTTACTGGCTTTGTTATATTGAGGTTTAACTGTATATGTGTTAGGTTAGAGTGACTTAAAAAATCTCTAATAAGGCCCTGCCTCATAGTGCTCTTGGAGGCAATCAGATTTTCTTGGATTTGCAGTAGAGTGATTTGTCCGTATGCAGTCTGACAAGAGCATCACCGTGTTGGCGATCTCTGTTTCCGTAAATTGCCACAGAGATCGAAGAAACAAGCCATGTTTATTCGCACCAATTGGCTCTCGCGAAATCACATGAGGTGGTGCCAATCACACAAATGTGAAGCTGCACGCACACATATAAAGAAGCGACAACATCTCTGAGACACATCTGCGCTGTAGGCACATCACGTGCAAATAGCAACCAAAACTTTAAAAAGAAAAATTAGAATGCATCCTGCATTAAGTTATTATGACTATAGTGCTGACTGAAAAAAGAACAAAACAAGAAATAGTTCCATCCCCAGGAGCGTTTTGGCAGCCAAGGAAGAGCAAGCATGGCCTTCGATAAAGAAGGATGTTTCTAAAGCATGCACCTCCCAATCTTGGATGCTATAGAGCGGGCCACTGGAAGCTAAGCATGGCGAAGCCAATTAAAATACAATGTGGCGGCCCTCACAATTGGGTATAGTTGGATACAATTTAAGTCTGCAGTGAAGCCCCACCCATGCCCTCATAACCGCCAGCTGTACTTGCCGCAGGTGGGGAACGACCCCATGTATTCGCATTACGCGTGCGATGCTCTACCAATTCGGCTACCATGGCGCCGTCTTCCCATCCACTTTCTGGGGCATTGAACATGCGTAATGCGAAGACGTGGGATCATTCTCCACCTGTGGCAAGTTGTTTTTTATCCACTTTCAATTCGAATAATTTCTAATTTCATTATTTCAATTAGTAAGTACAAGTAATTTTCCCTGGGTTGTACTTAGTGTCTTTGTTTGTTGGCTTTTAAGCTATGGTGCTTTTTGTCACTAATGCATGTAAATGAACTTTTTGATCCATCCAGGTCCCTTTCACATGGAAAGGTATTTGAAAGGGTACATCAGACGCACTCCAGTTACTTGTCACTGAATTGTCCTAAACATGCTTTGACTCAGAACACTACAAAGTGTTTAGCAGGCTCTTCTGTTTCCACAGCTCTGGCCTAGTAGTTTAAGCATCCGCCTCGCATGCGGGAGGGGGGGGGGTTCTATCCCCAGTGCCATCGGGTATCCAACGGTGAGGCAATGGGTACAAGCTTCCCCTGGCCTTGTGCTTGGCTTCTCTGGGGCCAAATGCTTGGAAAATGGGTCTTTAGCCCCTTCTTATGTAAATAAAACTAATGTGAGAAATCGGGCTCTCTGGCTAAAAGCACCCTTGCGCCGTAATATTCAGCTCGAAATTAAAGGGAAACGCGTTCAGCGTGCAAGAAGATTTTTCTAAAAGAGTTTCTACTGCTCGGAAAAACTTGTGAAAGTCAACAGCGGAGGAGAGAAAAACCGGAGTCAAGGCGACATGGGCTTTTGACAAAATAAAAGTTAACAATGTGCTCTACATCCGGGATCATATTAACAGTCGCCGATACGCGTACCCAGCTCCTGCGGCGGCGCTTCGTTCGGCTTCGGGTACAGACTGACTCGACCAAAATAAATCTGCATGCATTAAGATCATTAACCTGAATGCAAGGAGCGTACTTAACAAACAAAATAGCCTAGAAAGCATTGTAATAGAGCACGATCCAGATGCAACGGTAATAACAGAAACATGGCTGCATCCGGATGTGACTGACGTCGAAGTAACGCCCCTCGGATACTCCATAATAAGAACTATAACCTGACTCAAATTGTGTCTGGCTTCACAAGAGTGCGCGTGGAAACTTCGATGCCCTTAGATCTTGTTTTCGTTTCAAATCGCCTATGTTTTTATTATGAGCTGTGACATCGATGATGGCATTTCGGACCATAAAATGGTAGTGACGTCTTTAAATTTGTCTGTGCACAAACTCCTCCATGCATCAAAAATACCGGCCTTGAACTTTACATTAGCCGATGGTGTATCTATTTTAGATTACCTCGAAGTCTCGTTAGATAAGTTCCTAGGCCTTGTTCACTCTGGCGCAAGTGTGGACGACCTATGAAATTTCTTTTCAAACATGATCAAGCACTGTGTGGAAAGATTTGTCCCAAAACGTTTCAGAACAACTAAATGAAAGAATCCCTGGATAACCAGAGAGATAATTCATGCAAAAAGAAAGCTAAAACGGAAGCGAAAAGTGTCTTCAAAGAATTGCCGGCCAATCGACAAAAGCTGCATTTCTAGTATTAGTCGAGAGTTAAAAGGGCTAATAAAAAAAAATCTAGAAATAGGTTCTATAATGTCACATTACAATCTTTTCTGAAAAACGCCCCTGGAAAATTTTGGCGATATATTAACCCCCCAGCTGCATCTCGTTCGCTTGAAACTGGAGATAGTGCTCTAAAGAAGGCACAGGATTTAAACTCTTCTCGTCAGTCTTCACACACGATAACGGCTTCCTGCCCGATTTTACAGATGAATCTGGAAGGCCGCCTTTTCAAGATATAAAAATTGACGAACAGGGTGTATTTGACCTCTTACTCAATATGAATACTAAAAAAAATACGGGGCCTGACGGAATTCCTAATGAATTTTTACAAAGGTATGCAGAGTGAATTTCTAAATTTCTAACTAATTTTTCAGGCATCTGTTAACCAATATTCCTTTCTCAGCGCATGGAAGCATGCTAAAGTTATCCCAATTCATAAAAGTGGCAGCAAATCGGACATTAAAAATTATAGGCCGATCTGCTTCACTAGCGCTTGTTCGAAACTACTTGAACATATAATATCTAAGCAACTATTGGTCTAGTTCGACAACTACCACATCCTAAACAAATGCCAACACGGGTTCCGTCAGGGACCCTCTACACTGACTAAACTAATAGAGACTGTTCATGATCTCTCATATAAAATAACTGAGGCCAAACAGACATAATATTCTTAGATCTGGCCAAGGCTTTCGATAAGGTGTCACACCCCAAGTTGCTATTAAAAATTAAAACTGTGTTCAGCAACCCTTGCTTATCCGAATGGTTTTCGTCTTACCTAAGCCATAGAGACCAATTTGTCTCATGTGAGGGATACTGGTCTTCCTTTTTGCCTGTAGAGTCTGGAGTGCCCCAGGGAAGTGTATTGGGCCCCTTGTTATTTTTTATTTATCAGTAACATGCTGCAAGACATTACAGTTTCCATCGGACTCTTCGCAGATGATTGCGTATTATATAACCATATTGAATCACCTGCCGATCAGACCGATTTAAGTTCAAATTTGCAAAAGGTAAGAAATTGGTGTGACAGCTGGCAAATGGTTTTGAAATCTGGAAAAAAAAAAACGGTTTACATGTCTATCACTAGAGAACGGAGTATTATTGATTACGCTTATTTCATTGAAGGTGTCTCGTTAGAAAGAGTATCAACACTTAAATACTTGGGTTTAAAGCTTACCTCGGATTTGAACTGGAATGAACACATTGATTACGTATCTTCTAAGGCCCAGAAAGCCTTGTGGTCGCTTAGAAGAAATGTGTATAATGCTACCCTTGAAGCAAAATGCCTGGCATATAAAACTTCGATTCAACCAGTTATGGAGTATGCAAAAATTGTGTGGGACCCATACACTTCATCTAATCAGTCTACGCTGGATAAAATTCAGTGGCGTGTTGTGCGATTTATTTTTAACAAATATTGTCGTTCCCACTCTCTTACCCACTTATGTGAACTTCCCTCCCTAGAGTCTAGAACTAAGTATAACCGTCTGAAGTTTTTTTCTTATTTTCATGGCCATGTTAAAATTGATAAAGATGACTATTTTCACTTCTCTCCTAGTAACTATTTTCGTCATCGTCACAGCATGTATATCCCTTCTCCTACTACTCGCAATGATTGTTTTAAATACAGCTTCTTTCCGAGAGCAATACAGTGGAATCTATTATCAGACTCATTAGTGAGGACGTCATCTATGCACAGCTTTCTTGAAAGTGTCAAAAGCACGTGTGTACACGCATACCATAACTCGGCCAAATGTTAATACTGTAATCACCTAGGTATTGTATTACGTGCCGTATTTGCCATGGTATTACTATCAGTGCATTCCCCAAAATGTACTTTTATTTTCTTTATCCTGTAAATATATTGTTGCTTGTATTGTCACCTACTACTCCTGTAATAGCCCAAAGTTGGGCTGACAGTATCAATAAATGAAAAAAGAAAAAACATCATTCGGTTTCGTTGTTAACTAGCCAATGGCCAGATGTGAATAATTTGTCACTCATTTTTGTACCTGTTTGCTCCTTTACAAAGCCGCACTGTTTTCAAGTGTTTCATAAAGCACAACCAAGGCTTTGGCCATACGAGTGCTGTTAGTGAAATGTATAGGGCTTTTTTCCATGTATACAGTAGTTGAAGACTACGGTTAAAAGGACTGACAACCAATTTTCATGACACTCATCAGAATTTCTCGATCTGCAGTGAGGATATAGTCGTTCACTGGAGGCATGCTGAAAACGGGGATAGGTGAGCGCAATAGTGATTATACGCCGGTGTTAGTGGGAGGCAGATGACAAGTGTGGTCGTGCTGTAAAAAATATGATTTTGGTTATCAAGTCCATGTTCCTGCGATTCATGTTTTCCAAATTGTTACATGATTTCTGCAATAATAGCTACGTGCTTGCATGGTTTCCTGTCTAACTGCTTTGATATTTAATCTGTTGAAACGAAACCAATCGGATCGAAAATGAAACGACACTTTTACATGTGGTATGGAGTTCAGCGTGTTGCCATAGCCATGCAAGCATTTTTGATTTCTCAAGCATAGAATAATGCGTGAGTGTCTAATAATATACCAACTGCAATTTTAAGCAATAGTTAGGATGTACTTAACAGTTGACTTGCGTACAGTAATCTCATAGAATACATTCGAAGTACCAAGATTTATTTCACTGCCAGGTCTCGCCACTTACTGGTTTTTGAGACTTTCTTTGTCAATTTAAAATTATAATTCCTACTTAAATTGCTAATAGTGTGCCAGATTCTATCACTATAAATCATGGTAATTTCATTTCCATCTACTTCTCGCAACACATTCTGGCCAGTTTTCAGTCCCTTTAAGACCTGTATTTTGGAAAGCAAAACATTCCAAATGAATTTGAAGTGTCTCACAAGATGTATCATGTATGGTCTTTTTTCATTAATACACATAAATGAACTTTTTGATCCATGCATAGCATACAATGCTTATGCGGACTTCCTTCAGTAGCTTTGGTTCTCACGCAGCTGATAGTAAATATTTTCCTCTGGGTATAATTTTCAGTAGCTAAATAAATTGGCTCAGTAGTCCTGAACAAGTGGCAACCGTTGCTGCTAGGGATGATCAAAAGTGAAAAGTGGGTGAGTTGGTATGAAGCATGGCTAAATTCAGAGCGCGAATCTACTAGGACACATGGTAAGGCACAAGAAAAGACAGGACCCGGCGTTACTTGCAGCTCAGAGTCATTTGAAAAGTTAATGACTATAAACTCCACAAGCTCTACTTCAGCAGACATCATCAAACATCATAAAAAAAGCAAAACAACAGCAACAACAAAACACTGACTATTAATCGGTGTTATCACGCCAAAAATACTATTGCACTTGATGATGACAAGTGATGAAGTAGGATGGGCCGGGTTTTAAAGTCTTTACTCTTTCGAATAAAACTTGCAGTTGCGAGTAGCGCCATGTCCTGTCTTTTCTTGTGCCTTAGCCTGTGTTCTAGTAGTTCACGCTCTGAATCTATCCATGCTAGGGACGCCCAGTTACAGAGTCCCTGAGAGCACCCATTGGGTCAGCTGTTTGTCCAGATATACAAGTGCTAAGGGACCCATTTCTCAAGTTCTTTTCAGTAGCATGTAATGAATGTTGGCTTTGCCAGTGTTTGACATGGCACTGCTCCGGATGTTCTGTCTCACTACAAAGTGGCTCAATTCTTTCGCAGAGGTTACGGTTGTACCATTATTTCTGGTTGCGGTTGTATCATAATTGTGCCATCATAATTGGTTGTAGTTATAATTTTATGATCCAGCAGGACAGCAAAAAGCAGTGCTTGTGCGGCATCGGTTTCTGGCCACTGTGGGAAAGACTAAAGTCAGCACTTCAGGCAATGTAGTCAATAGGTAGAAGTGGGTCAGCGTTGACAGGCCTATTTTCCCTGCTCAAGCGCAGAGCAAATATCACTGCAGTCATCATAGGACCAGTCTCTAATGTGTTCCATCTCCATTACAGTGGATTAAAGTATAGTGAGAAATGAGATATTTTATACGCTTGTTTCACCCTCTCTGAACAGTGGACAGTGGGCAGCAAGTCGATTACATTCAGTCAGGATTTCGCCTTTCATAGCAAGGCAAGAAGTGCTATAACTTTATGTGCTGTCTTGACATGAACTTGCATTTTGTATGGATCAGTGCATCCACAGTCGTCTCTCCGCAGTCTGCCCCTTGGGCAATACTTAACCATAGTTCTCAGGCATGTTCTGTATCTCCTCATGAACCCTCCTGTAGTGTTGTGTTTTATTACATTAAATCCACAGTGGCGCCACTAACACCACTAGCACCAACGCTGCTTACCCACCTAACAGAGGGCGTCACTGAAGTGGTTCCACACATTCGTGTACATATATCACGTCAATAAACAGCGCCGGCACTTCGTTCATTGCTGGCCCATCCGAAGGTTGCGTCGTTCCTCTCGTCTCAACATGGTGTCAGGAGCGGGATCTGTTTCAGAACGACAGAAAGCTGAGCTAGTTGGCAAGGATTCATTATGCAAAATAGAAGTGAGGCGTGCAGACAGGACACAAGAGTAGAGAAGGGGACAACACGAACGCCGACTATCACCTGAAGGGAGCACTGAGGCGAAAAAAGAAAGAAGATACAAAACTCATCTGCGCATGCTCAGGAATGGTCACACCACGTGTCAGTTGGGTACACGTGCCGGCCTAAGTGAGAGATAACTGTTAAGGCACTTAATCTCTTCCTTATGTAAAGTAATCGAAGGCTGACTCACGCATGCACTTCCACCATTATAAATATGCCATGCCTCTACCATAAGACGGGTATCTTCATTCTTATGCCTGTACAATATCGCGCATTCATCTAACTCAGTTACAATCCCGGCAATGTAGCGAAAGATTAGAAGGCGATCCACCGGTTAATGACCTTTTATGTTCCATTAACCTCTGATTGATACACCGTCCCGTTTGCCCTACGTAGAACTGGCCACAGCTAAGGGGAATTTTATAAACCACACCCATACGACAGTCAGTAAAACTGTTGTTCTTATTGTGCTTCACTGGAAAAATATCTGTTTGTTTCTTGCCTTTTACCCGCTCCTTTTTTCTCTGTACGGCAGCGCATATCTTACCTAGCTTATTGGGAGCAGTGAAAGCAACATTAACATCATATCTACTTGCAACTTTTTTAAGCCTGTGCGACACTGAATGAATATACGGAATAGCCACTACTCTTTTTTTGCTATTACTGCTTTCTGTAATCACGTCCGTCCTCTCGAAAGCGACTTCTTTAGGCGCTCAGCCACAGTGGCCACTGCTACACTAGGATAACCTGCTTCTAATAGGCGCCGGACCTGCGCATTAAAACTGGCGCTCATTTTGTGCATGCAGGATCTGGTGAGGGAAGACTTAAGGCACGACATGGCAATTCCGTTTTTTACTACTTTGGAATGCTTGGATTGAAAGTTTAGCAACGGCTTCATGTTTGTTGGCAGTACTCCCCAAGATCTTCGATCTTGGGGAGTACTGCATAATGGATCTGTTTCAAAATGAGGACGATGTCTAGGGACGACAATACTAAGGACAGCGAGCCACTTGCGGCTGCCGGCAAGGGATTCATAGTAATTGCTGCACCCCACTTGCAACCGCCCCCTCAATTTGACTTCGAGAACCCGGCGACTTGGCAAAGATGGCGTCAAAAGTTCGAGAACTACAGTTTCACTACAGGTCTTCACGCAGCAGGTGACGAAGTTCACATCAGAACACTGGTGTGCTGCATGGGAACCAGGTCATGGGATATTCTATGCTCATTGCAAGTACAGGACGAATACTACGCAAGATACAGTGTCATTGTCGGTAAGCTCAACGGGTATTTCGTACACCCTGCCAACGAGATGTATAAGAGCGCAAGGTTCCACCGACGCTTTCAACAGGCAGGTGAGACTGCTGGTGCATTCTTCATGGCCCTTGGAAACATGGTGAAGCGCTGCAACTATGCTTCACGCGTCATAGAAAAGCGATTGGTCCGCGACCGTTTTATTGTTAATCTTCGTAACACGAAGTTACTGGGCAAGCTGTGCCGCTATGAAAAACTTGCATTAGATGAAGCGCTCGTGTGTGTTCGTCAGGCGGAAGACACAGAAAAGGAAAGAGCAAATCTTTCGGTACTCTCCCAGGCAGTGATAACGCATCCCAGGCTAATAAACGTGGACACGACGAAAGTCATGCAGAACCGCCCACAGCAGCGAGAGACGCACAACGCAGTGCATGTTTCTTCTTCGCCTTGCGGATTTTGCGAACGGTCTTTTTGTCTGTGCCCAGAATGCCCCGCACGCCGCGCAACCTGCAACAAAAGCAGCAAGAAGGGACACTTCTTCATAATGAATAATAAAGTGTCCTGCATAATGAATCCTTACCAACTAGCTCAGCTTTCTGTTCTACACTTTGCAGCAGTGTGCTGTGGCAAGAAACTTTTCCTTGTGGAATTAAGTACAGTCGGTTCGAGTAGCGGAGCCCGGGTCGAGTTTGTCGACGTAAATGTTGACGGAATGCCTCTGTGCTTTAAAGTCGACAGCGGCGCAGAGGTCACAGTGGTCCCCAGTACATTTTCTGGGATTCCACCACGTCTCGAGGCACCAGAAGGGGAGCTCGCGGGACCGGCGGGGCAACCATTGGACGTGCTAGGAACGTTTGTCGCCACTCTGCAGTGGAAGCACAAGCTCGTGAAGCAGTGGCTATACGTAATTCGGTCACCTATTGGGCCACTTCTGAGGTTTCCTGCCATCCTAGAGCTGGGTGGGGTCTAATTCATGGATCCTGTGGTCGAGACCGAAAACAACCAGGCGACATCAGACCAGCTGTTTTGTGGTTTAGGCGAGCTACAGGAAGCGTACACTATGCACTTAAAACCAGATGCTGACCCTTATTCACTGCTAGTCCCAAGAAGGGTGCCCATTCTGTTACACGGTGCCATCAAGGAAGAGCTTGACAGGCTCGAAGAGGAGGGCGTGATTAGGCACATGACAAAGCCTACACCATGGTGCGCCCTGTGGTCATTGTACCGAAGACATCTGGTTCATACCGCATCTGTGTCGACCTTACAAGCAGAACCAGGTAATGTTGTGAGAGCGCCACATCTTGCCCACTGTAGATCAAGTTTTGGGACTTCTGGGTAATGCACAAGTGTTCTCGAAGCTTGACACAACATCCAGCTTTCATCAAGTAAGACTGGCAGAAGAATCTCAAGGATTAACGACATTCATCACGCTGTTTGGACGTTATTGTTACTGTCAGCTGCCATGCGGGATAACGTCCAGCCCGGAATACTTCCAGCGCCAAATGAGCTGCATTCTTGAAGGCCAAGACCGCGTCGCAAATATGATCAACGACATTTTGGTTTTTGGCCGAGACCGGGCAGAGCATGACTGCCGGCTTCAAGCAGTGCTGGGTCGTCTTAGGAACGCTGGGCTGACCCTCAGTAAGTCGAAATGCAAATTCGGTGCTACAAGCGTCAAGTTCCTTGGGGTAGTTATTAGTGGCAGTGGTATCTTGCCGGACCCAGACAAGCTTGCCACTGTCAGGCGCACTGAAATTCTGGTCGATGTCGCTGGTGTCTGCAGACTGTTGGGCATGGCCAACCACGTGGGATGGTTCTTACCACTCTTGTCAGAGGTGACGACACCCATTCGTGGATTGCTCAAAAAGAAAGGTGAGTGGGCGTGGGGACCAGCCCAGCAGGATGCGTTCGAGAAGTTGAAGGATATGACGTTGTTCAACATCTGCATGGCGAACTACCACCCACTGCACCCGACCATCATATCCACAGATTCTAATTCGTTTGGCTTGAGTGCTGTTTTGCTACAAGACTATCCGAGCGGGGAGCGTAGAGCTGTGGCCTACGCATTGCGCTCCCTCACACCAACGGAACAAAGGTGCAGCCAGATGGAAAAGGAAGGCTTGGCAGTTGCGTGGGCAGTCAAGCGGTTTGACGAGTATGTCCGTGGCCTGTACTTCACTGTTGAGACTGACCACTTACCGCTCACGTCACTGCTGGGTTCCATAGATGTCGATGCTTTACCACCAAGAATCTAATGGATTCGACTAAAGCTCATGAGGTACCAGTACAGGATTCTGTATGTTGCGGGGAAGCTGCTGACAAAGGCTGATACTCTTTCAAGAGCCCCTGTCACACCAGCATCCACCAATGAGGAAAACCAAGTGCAGTTGTATGTGAGTGAGGTTGTCAGCAGCATCAAGCAAAACACACCAGTCGGCCTTGAAGCAGTTCGTCAACACCAGTCTATGGATGGCGAGTGCATCGCCCTTGTGAAATACTGTAGACAAGGTTGGCCCTGAAAGAGCAAGGTTCCATCGAACCTCTTGAAGTATTGGAAGTACCAAGGGGAACTGGTACTTCCAAACTTGCAGTGGGCTCCAACAATGTATGATCAAGTTAACACCTGACAGAGGGTCAGAGATGCAAATGTTTTACTGTCAATGCTATGTATGCAGATCTGGTCATAGGTGTATGTTGTCCTTGTCTAATGCATGCTCTTTTGTCACACTGAAGCCACTGGGTATTGAGTCTCTTCACTCGAGCCCAGCACCGCATATTGTTTGAATGGAAAAATAGACAGTCTGTTTACTACTCTGTATCTCAAAGATGTCTTGCCACAACATTAAGTTAACTCAAACAATGGTGAAAAGTTGACCCAGCAACATCGCCTCATTGACTGCTATATAATGGCACTCTGCATAAATTACTTTTGATAGAATATCTGATGAATGAAATATTGCCTGTTTATACCATCCAAGTGCCCAATGCAGCTCAGCCAAGCACTTATCTTTAGCACACGAACTTTGCGAATGTCTTATCACATGCAGCTTGATTTTTGAATGTGCAACAGTACTGTTATGTTTGCAGTACTCTGTTCATTGCATTTTCTAATCAAAGATGCTACACCTTTGACATTTGCTGCTTCTATGAACATCTGCGCTTTCTGTTATGTATGGTATGGTATGTGGTGTTTAACCTCCGAAAGCTGCACATGGGCTATGATACACGCAGTGCACAGCTTCTTAGCTGCATTGCCAGTTGCAGTAACATCATGTGTAAGCTTAATGTAAGGCAATCTTTGGATAGTGTATGAATCAGACATGCGCCGAAGACATTTGAAAAGAATTCGCCACCATTCAGTGTTCATGGTTATCGAAACCAATTGTTTGCTCTATACTACAAGAGTGCGTCACACATTTGACCTGTGCAATTAAGATGATTACACAAGTATTAGGATGATTCTGTTCAAGGCCATATAAACAGTTTACTTAAGCATAAAATAATTGCACAATGCCCTAAAATTGTCGAACACAGCTCTTGACTTCTTGGTGACATTGGATAAGTGGAGAAAGCAACACATTGGCACTGAGGGACAGCTCAGTGGAGGGCTCTGGGGTAACTTACGCCATCTGGGGTTCTTTAACGTGCAGTGATGTCGCACAGTATTCAGCCACCTTGCGTTTCGCCTCTTTCGAAACACAGCAGCCACGGCTGGATTTGCACCCATCCTCGGACTCGGCATCCGAGTCAGCCCACAATAGCAGTGTTCATCGTTGCACAGCAGCCAGAAATAATGAAAACGAGCTGAAAATTATGTGCCTTTGGATAATGCTTGACAATAGCGGTATCTCAAAAGGATGCCCGCAAGGCCACTGGCCAGTTCTGATAGCATGCCAGCAAGCCTACACCAGTACTTCAGTGGTCCTGACCAACCACTAAAAATTACAATGAAACGTATATATATTGACTGTCCTTAATGGCAAGGATTTTATAGTGCATGGGTACACCTGAAT
This sequence comes from Dermacentor andersoni, assembly GCF_023375885.2. Taxonomy (NCBI): domain Eukaryota; kingdom Metazoa; phylum Arthropoda; class Arachnida; order Ixodida; family Ixodidae; genus Dermacentor; species Dermacentor andersoni. Next base: position 215,921,943 of record NC_092816.1, read on the forward strand.
TTAGGTTGAGTCCTCGATCAATAGCACTTCTCGCTAAAAAAAAATATTTCCGAACGGCAACACGCACAATCAATACGAAGAGACCTGGCTTTAGGGTGGCTAGTAAGGAATAGCAAGGACGTCGAAAATACTGTCTTGCATTGCTGCAACTATTTATTGTCAAGAATGGTTTTTAGCTGGTCTTGTTGGTGCATATTAACTTTTGGGTGAACTATGCGAGGAAAGGACAAGGAAGGGAAGAAAATTGAGCGCAACCTAAGAATGGTTATTGTAAGTTTCACTTCAGTTGGCAGTGAAGTTTCATGAGTAATAAAATGAACACAGCATTTAAATGAACTGTACCGTGGACTTCTGAAGAGTTAAAGGCTCAGACTCCATACACTTTGTCCATGTCTGTTGCACACCTCATAGCTTCTGCCAATGAAAGGCTCTTCAAGAACAGCAGATGCGACAGAGCTACCACATACGACGCCATTTTGAAAAGGTCACGTGACGATGATTTTTTTTTGCTTCTGTGATTGGCTGGTGGAGTAGCACAACCCCGCGTGGTCGATGTGCCTTAGTTGCCAACTGCTGTTTTGTAAGTTGTATCCTACTATAGCGTGGCTCAGAATGAGCAATTTAGTCGGGAAAATTGAACTTTGGGGCCTGAATTCGTCTGAAAAAGCAGTTGCAAAAATGCATTAGCTCTATGGGAACTCTGATGGAGCATTTATGAAGTCCAGAATATCCATAAAGCCCAAATTTTTGGAGTGCGAAAATCCGTGGGCGACTGTATTCAGTTCTTTTTGTTTGGCCACTTCCTTATTTTCTCGCAGCTTTTTTCTCTTTATCTCTTCCACTGCCACCTCATGCTTTCTTGCTCTTTGTTTATTTGCTTCTTTTTCTTCTTTTTCCTGTTTTCTTTATTAACTTATGACACATACGATAGCCTCTCCTCCAATGAAAGTCAGTATTTTGCATTAGAATCCTTGTGTATGACTTGCTATGACATGCACAAGAATGCTAACTGCCAAGCTTCAAAAACAGATGAGAATACTGTATTTTCTTGCTTATACATTGCCAAGTTTGTGTAAAAAACACCCCTAGATTGTGCGACTTTTGAAGAAAAATTGATATACCAGCTGCACCTGTATATAACATGCATCTATTTTAACTCAGTCAGCATGCTCTTTTCGTCTTCTGTAAAACACAGTGCCGCCTTGCGTTGCGTTGCATTCTCTTGGGAGGAGAGCATACATGAGTGCGATATTTTAGCATCAAAGCCTGTTGACAGAACAGCAATTTCGTACCAAATGTGGCGCGTGGCCATCGCATGAGCTCGACAACTTGTTTTTCTAACAGACAACACTTTCCTAGCAGACGACACGCCATGGCATGGCAGACCCGACATTTACCCATGTCCTCACGGATTCGCGTGCTGCAATTCGTGCTTACGAAAGCGGCAACGTATCGAAAGAGGTAGCGCATATACTACTAGCGAGCTCAAAAGAGTGCAAACGATGCCTCTCCTGGTTCCTCGCTCACATGGGGAAAGACATTCACCCGCAAAAACCCAACCTCAATGAAACGGCCCACGACCGTGCGCGAGAACTTGCCCGCCGCGACGGTCCCATGGCCTCTGAGGGGCTGGACATTCAGTTTAATGACCCGCTACTCACTTACCAAGAAATAACCTCACACTATCGAAAAGGCAGAATGAAATACCCGCTCCCGCACGACAAACTCGAACACACGCAGGCGGCTGTGTTTCGAATGCTGCAAACGGACTCGTATCCGTCACGAGGCCTACTAAGCCACTACAACTCAGAAATCCCGGCAATTTGCCCAGACTGCCCAGAACTCTATTGCTCACTCTCGCACATGCTTTGGCAATGTACCGCGTTACCAGAGGGCCCTCTCTCCAGTGAGCCCGAATGGGAAGAAGCCCTCAAAAGCCCGGACCTCAAACTCCAACTCAAGGCCGTCCAGAGGGCCCAAGAACTGGCGGAGCGTCACCACGTTCCCGTCCCGACTTGGGCGTCGCCTACCGTTTCGGCCCAAGGAGCTCCCCGCGTGCGATCTCCTACGGCTTAAACCTCCTCAGGACCTCAATAAAGTTCTTGACTGACTGACGACACGCGCTGCCAATTTGCAATCTCTATGATTGTGCCACACTCTCCCTCTCATTGTTCTCGACAAAGATTCCATGCGAAGTAGACAAATCATTTGCATGCGTCATTTTATTTATTTATTTATTTATTTTGTTTTTTATTGAGTGTTGTCCCCATATGGGTCCGGACAGGGGACTCTACAGCACTCGGTACTCCTTGTTCGCAGCACATATTGCAGTTCTTTTCTTGTTTATGACTGGCCTAACGCGTTCGAATAGGTTGGCCTTTTCTTCGAAGGGTCATGTAGCCCGACCAGAACAAGGGCCGTTGCCTTCCCGCTGGAATGCCTATAGGTGAAAAGGGATGCATGAGCTTCCTCAGAAACCGACCGTATGCCTCGTTTCGGCCTCTTGCATCAGGTTGCTGGCCCAGACGGCACATGAACGCTTTGTGGCAATCGAGAACAAAAGACATTGAAAGACCACCATACGAACCAACCATTTCGTCCGCTTCTCTTCGGCCAGTTCCACAAATGCACGACTAGACCTTTAAGTTAAAAAGAAGCTACAACCGAAATAAATGTGACTATAAAATTAATTTGCTCTCAAATACACTGTCATGTAAAAGTGCAGCAAACACTTGAAGAAATGGTGAAACCTGAAACTCAAAAAAGCCCGCCAAATTACCGAAACTTGAAGGCCACTTAAACGCGCTGGTAACGGGTGCTTTCCCTTGCTTCTACCTGCGACAGCAAACATTGGAACAGTTCGAGATAATACAATGCCGCAGAAAACCATTTTGCGCGAGTCATCTAAAGCTGTCGGAGAAGGCAGAGCGGCGCGCGATAATCCCCCCAAAGGGGGGGGGGGGGGAATGAAAGCGAAGCGTGGCGGACGCGCGTGCCAGCCCAGCCGCAGCCGCTTGGTAAAGCAATAGCCCAGATGCGACGGAGCAGATAAAATGACGCCCAGTGGACGTTTAGTCTATGAGCACCATAACCACGTCAGCTACATGTCAGGCCAGCAGATATGATGGAACGAGTATGCGCACCGCTGCTCTAGCGGCCCTCTCAACAGCAGGCACCGCGTCAGTAGACAGCGCGTCGATGCAGTTTGGCACGCGCTCCCGTGGTCCGTATACTTTTGCTCACGGGTGTACGTCGACGTCGAGCGCAATACCTGGGATGCCATCCTGCCGTATCTAACATTCGCTTACAACACGGCGGTGCAAGAAACAACACATGTCACGCAGTTTAAGCTGGTTTACGGCAGGAACCCGATGACGACGCTCGACGCCATGCTGCCGCACGTCACTGACGAAGAGAATCTTGACGTCGCTACCTATCTCCAGCGCGTCGAAGAAGCCCGACAGGTCGCCCCCCCCTACGGATCAAAAACCAGCAGTGTACCGGCAGCTGACACTACAACCTCCGACGACGCTTTGTCAAGTCCCAGCCCGGCGACCGTGTTTGGGTTTGGACCCCGATACGCAGACGAGCACTGAGTGAGAAACTATTGCGATGCTATTTCGGACCCTACAAGGTCATTCGACGTCTTGGCGCACTGAACTGTGAGGTCGTGCCAGACGGCATTTTGCATTCACAGCGCCGCCACGCAGGATCTGAAGTGGTCTATGTGGTGCGTCTTAAACCATTTTACGGACGCTGACGAAGTTCCTTATTTTGTTGTTCTCTTTGCTACGGGTGTTTTTCTTCATTACTTTCGTTTGCAGCATCGGGTGTATGCTTTTTAAGAGAGGGGTATTGACGCATGTACTTGTTTGTCTTTATTGGGCGACACATTTCACCGCCTAATAAATGTTGTTGCACAGCGCAGGATGCGCCTGCATGTATAGGAAGTTTCTGGAATGTTATTGATGCTTCCATCTGCTGTCTGTGACCGAACCTTCTGTAATCTGATTGCATGTGTGCGCAACGCAAATAATGTAGAACTTTGTGGAAGGCACGCGGGTCCCAGCGATTACTCTGGAAGATTCGACGATTGATGTATAAAAGCCGACGCGCTTGACCTGCTGATCAGATTTTCGCCGATCGCCGACTGTGTTCGCCGCTGTCGCCGTTCTTGGAGTGTAGCCTGTTTTTGAGAGCACAAGTTCGCCCAATAAGATGCTAGTTTCATCTTTCCCAGTTTGGCTGCTTTCTTCACCATCACTACCACGTGACAATATCGCTAAGCATTGATGTTCTACATTGAAAAGAAAAAGAGATTTATTGCTAAACATTCATTGTTTTGCCTATTTTTATGATATAAAGTTCTAATTGCTTTATATGCAATATCTCTCCATAGAAAGGTTGTATGAAATTTCATTTAAAGCCACAGCAAACTGCAGTTTGTTATGTTAAATAGTTTCGCTGTTAATTGCGGGGACCCTTTTGAACCCCTATCTCGTGTTCACACGCTACTTGGGCCATTCCCCCACTCGACGCGGAGCCTGCTGCTTGTGCACGCGGCTGACGTTACGCCATGCGCCGCGCGTAGAAACAGTACCTAAGGAGCGGGCCCCTCTTGCTACCTCTTCGGCTTCTCTCTCCTTCAGCATCCGTGGTACCCGGGGGCCTTCACCCGACACATTGACTTTTGGTGCTCTTTGCTGTCGGACGTGCCACTTGGTCGCACGCCCCTCTGAGCAAGGCAGCCCTTCTCTGTGTGGCAAACCTGCTCGGAAGAGCCGATGTGGCCGAGCACACTAGCTGGGAGCTTTCACCCACAGTCTGCAACTGCCACCCTAGTGCTGTGCTCCTGTATTGTACGCACATTTTGTACATACCAGAAATAAACCCCCATTCGTTTGTGCCACGGCTGGAGTCGTCTCTACACCTTGCTGGTGAGCCAGCGAACCCGCCGGGGTGCCCCTTTGCGAGCGCTGTGGAGTGGGGACAAGCTACATGTCTCCTTAGATCTTAGCTAGCTGTGTGTGGAGAGGTTTGCCTGAACACCCACAAAATGCAGTACAGTGGTGGCTAGTACAGCAAAAAGGCTGTTTTTGCCTCGTTATGTTTTGATTGCCATTGGGCAACGCTTCATGCTGGGCAATACTGCTACGTGTCATTCGACAGTACAGAGAGTAATGCATTGTGGCTTACATCTGCCTAACACGTGCAGAAATCAGTGTGTTCGCATACATTGTCTAAAATGCAAAGCGTGTGCCACAGGAGTGGCATCGCCACCTTAACACACATTACAAACTATCTATTTTCTTGGAAGTGTTTTGCTTAGGAAGCTTGGAAATGCTGACATTGCTGTCACATTTAACGAATGTAATAGAAATAGCCTATTCAACTACAGATCTGTTTTAAAGTGTACTTAGAAAATGTTTGCACTCACATGACTTTGAAGTATGGTGTTATAACCAATATGCCACAGCCGCTTTGTGCAGTCGAACACGTAATACTTGCTTAGGTCCAGCCTACGTTGTCTGGAATGGGCAAAATGAATAGCTTCATGAAACAAATCCTTCCCTGCCGTACGTGCCAGCATGTCCAGGGCAAATCTTGCACTGACAGATCATGGTGTTGTATGCAGGCGCAGGTGGGATGACCAGGAGGAGGAAAGGCCCCAAGTGAAGCGGCGCCTCCCTGGAGCAGACCGGCAGAGCCAGGTAGGAACCAATACGCTGCACAACACATTCAAATTGCTGCTTGAAATCAATCGCGGTCTATATTTGCTTGGCCAAGTTGGCTGCCAGCAAGCAGTGGTTAATTGGAAGCTTTCTAGCTCGAGACAGTTACTAGGCTACGTTGTTGCCTTTTACCTTGTGCTTTCAAAGCTGCCCTGCATCACATCACCAAAGTGTTGCGTCCACATTTGGTGCTCAAGATGTGACAGACACGCAACAAATCCGCAGTTACAGTGTGACTACAGCATGATAGGTTGGCAGAGTGCTAAATGTGTCAAATGGTCTTGCCCCAGGAAAGCACGGAGATCTGCACCATACTGCACTCGGAATAGTCAGCTTCCTTCCCGCGCCTTGATTGTATACAATCATTTGTGCAGGTGTCGGCAAAGTCTAAAGGGCAAAAGACTATTCTGGACGTTCTGCCATTTTTCATGAAAACACGGGTTGCATACCATTTTTTGTATGGGACACCAAGTGGCCACTTGAAGTGTATGTGTAACTACTCATTACAGCATCTCTATGTACATGCAGGATGAATGGGCGTCAGTGTCTGCAGCCCTGTGGGCCCACTACGAAGTGTACCAGCATACCGAGGAGCTGCTGAAACGAAAACTAGAACTGCGCGAGCGCCTGCATGGAAAGCTACGCACCCTTTTTCCATGTGAGTATTACCAACTGGTTGGTGCACGTCTCTTCTTTGCAAGAGAATGCCTGGAGAAAAGCTCACACCACTCAGCTTTTGAAAATGAAAACCATCCTCGCTCGAACCTCTTTATAATGAAATAGTAAATGTAATGAAGTAAATGAAATTGTTGTGTCGGCAGCGGCAGGCAAGCGGGGGGCCCCGACGGGCGAACGCGCGGCTAGCGCCGGCGCAGTGAAGGAGACACGGAGCTAACTGCTCCCGATGAAAACCGGAACGAAGACCGACCGACCCGCGGCCGTTTATTACTTATAAAGGCTTTACACGCTAGATGACACCTCCCGATTGGTCCAAGCTTGTCACATGACAGAAGGGGGGTGCGCCATCTAGCTAAACAACTACAAAACATACATGTACGATGACACAGAGATCTGACAGGGGGCGACACTATACTACATCATCCCCCCCTGGAAACAAAGTAAGCATACAGTGAAACGCGCACACATGACGCGCACTTAAGTCCAAGGACAAATTCAGTTCGTTCCCCCCACGTTCACACACGCGCACCAGTCGCACACAAAGCACGCACTGAAGTCCACAACAATTTCAGTCCGTCCCGGCCCAAGTTCACATACACGTGCACCAGTCTTGGGCACCAAAACACAGGCAGTCAGTAAGTCTGACAAAGAACACGGCACAAAACTCACTGCACCGCAACAAGGAGCACATTTTATACCTGTGTTAATGAAACATGTGGACTGTCTCCTAAATGTCACGAGGCTCCTAGCCGTGGCATTTCGAAGACGGAAATACGCTCACACTACAGAGACAAAATCGTCGAGCCACGGAGGCCGTTTTCTGTCACGATGAGGACGCGTGCGTACCTCAGGAGAACTTTGGGGGTTGCGACTCGTTTCGGTCGACTTTAAAGACCCAGTCGTCCCACAACTATTTACCTCCCCCTGGTTGGAAAACTGAATGTGGTTGTCGCTCAAAGCTGGAGAGGGTTGCCCAGGAAGCTCCTCTCGACGTCCCAACAAGTCCTGGGAGGCTACCAATTCCCCAACGGAATCAGAGACGACTGCTGACTGTGTAGACTCGGAAGTGATACAGTCAGACGCACAACTTAACTGAAGCTTATGACTATGAGAAGACGCTGTCACTACAGACAAGTCATCGGAATGACTACCAAAGTTTGAATACGAGTACAAAAAGTCCCTATTACTTGTACACAATGTACTACCTGCTGGAACCTTCATCACTACGGTTAACTTGGACACATGCCACGTTTGCCCATCACTGAGTAGAAAAGTAGATGGTCCTATCTGGGCCTTGACTTTACGAGGTTTACTGTACTTAAAAAATCCTTTGCAGTTAAATCTTATTCTGACGGTGTCTCCCACCTTGATACGAGTTGCCTGAGCACCTCTACGTTTGTCTACGTACTGTTTTGTCTGAGACTGTTTCAGCAAAACCCTTTCTTGAACTTGAGACACCAGACTGTCCTGTTCCCGTAGATCTACACAGAGCCGCATGGTTCCATCCTTCTTGCGCACCACCACGAGTGGAGACACCCACTCAGTAGCGTCGACGTGCTCGATGACGTCGCAGTCCTCGAGACGTCGCAATTCATGTGTGACCTGGTCACGGAGAGCCAGGGGTAGTCAGCGCAACTTTGAAGATACTGGTTTCGCATCTTGCTGCCGATGAATTCGGTGCACAACGTTGTTGACGAGACCCAACTCGTCACTGGAAAGGTGATAAAAATCCGGAGGCACACCTGTGGGGCTCTGTACTGAAGGAAGCGATGGTAGACGACCTGTCAGCGACGTACCGTCGATCTGTATGCCCAAGCGTTGGATGGCGTCTAAACCCAGCAGTGATGTTCCTGTAGTCGTTACGTGGAACGTGACGGAGCATGACCTTTGGAAAAACTGGACAGTGGCTTGAAACAGGCCTTGAATGTCGATGCATTGCTTGGAGAAATTTTTCAAGTCCACTGTTTGTGACAGTCTGTGCTGTCGACCAAAGTGCTTTCCAAAATCTTCGACCGTCATCATTGAGACAGACGCTCCCGTATCCACCGGCAGTCGCATGGAGACGCCGTTCACTACGACCGGGACTTTTAAATCCTTTTTAGTTTCCAAAGTGCTCACCGTCAAGACAGACGCGGACGGCTGTCCTGCGGAAGTTGACGACCGCGTCTCTGCGGAAGAGACGTGCTGAACAGTACGGGTTTTTCGGCATACTGATGCAAAATGGCCCAACGTGTGGCAGGCGTTGCACCGCGGTTCCTTGCTGGACAATTCCTGTACGTTGCAATATGCTTCGTGCTGCCACACCGATCGCATGCACCACGGTTCCCGGAGGAGCCATGTGCGAAATGTCGGTCGTCTCGGTGACTCCTCGGAAGAAGTCGGTCGTCTCGGCGACTCCTCGGAAGAAGTCGGTCGTCTCGGCGGCTCCTCGGAAGAAGTCGGTCGTCTCGGTGGCTTCTCGGAAGAAGTCGGTCGCCTTGGCGGCTTCTCGGAAGAATTCGGTCGTCTTGGCGGCTTCTCGGAAGAAGTCGGCCATCTTCATGGCCTCCCGGACTACGTCGGCCATCTTGGCGGCTCCCCGGAAGAAGTCGGCCATCTTGGCGGCTCCCCGGAAGAAGTCGGCCATCTTGGCCCGTCAACGGAACGCCAAATTGAGATGCCTCAATTCTTTGAACATTTTCGGAGCAGAACGCGCGGTTCGCTCGATGCAAGGCTTCTAACGAGCGTCCAATTTCTTCTGCCTTCTCCAGGGACAGGGTTTCGCCATGAGCCAGCAACTTTTCGCGAACGCAGACGTTCGCTACCCCATGTATAATTTGGTCTCGGACGTGCTCGTTGTAGGCTGTGCCGAAGTTGCACTGTACCGCCTTCTCCTTCAATGCGGTCACGAATTCCAGGAATCCTTCTCCCTCGAACTGCTTTTGACTGGTGAATTCGTGCCTTTCCGCCAGGACATTTGTTGACTCGGCGAACAGCCGGTCAAGCCGCTGCAAGAGTCTCGGAAACTCTGACACTGGCGGGACCGCATCACTTGACGTGGACGCTGCGCCGGTCGACTGCCTTGCTGCTTCGCTTGAAGCTGACGCTGCGCTGGTTAACTGCCTTGCTGCTTCCTGCTCCTCGTCTGCAAAGTACTTCCGTTGTCCCTCAGGCCCGAGAGCGCTGACGAGCGCGGACGCTCGGCGCGCGTCCGTCCAGTCGCCACCGCCGGCCGCTTCGAGGTGGGCCTGAAAAATTTTTTTCCATCGATGCCATGGAATTAACGGTGGCCCGGGCAATTCCAGAAAAACGGGAACGTTCGCCGTGAAAGACGCCATGCCCGGTAGCGTGCAGGAGACAGTGCAGAAAACAAGCCGGAGCTCGCAGCAGGAATGGGGCAAGGAAGAACAAAGGGGCGAGAAGGCCTAGGCTCGGAAGCCTCGCGACGCCAAGTGCGTCGGCGGCGTTTGCTTGCCGTGCGGACACGGGAAGGGTCGCTTCACTTACGAAGCTCGTTGGTTTCCCGGGGCTTCGGTCGGAACCGTTGCGGGAATCCCATCCTCGTCGCCAAAAGATGTTGTGTCGGCAGCGGCAGGCAAGCGGGGGGCCCCGACGGGCGAACGCGCGGCTAGCGCCGGCGCAGTGAAGGAGACACGGAGCTAACTGCTCCCGATGAAAACCGGAACGAAGACCGACCGACCCGCGGCCGTTTATTACTTATAAAGGCTTTACACGCTAGATGACACCTCCCGATTGGTCCAAGCTTGTCACATGACAGAAGGGGGGTGCGCCATCTAGCTAAACAACTACAAAACATACATGTACGATGACACAGAGATCTGACAGGGGGCGACACTATACTACAGAAATCATCCTTGAAATACCTATAGAGATCCATGTATTCCCCTCACCAAGCCACACAGCAAATTTCGGTTACCGTATTTACTCGCATAATGATCGCACTCGCGTAATTATCGCACCCCTGAATTTTGTCGTCAGAATTTGATTTTTTAAAATTTCCCACGTAATGATCGCACCCCGAACTTACCGCAGCGATATGTCGTGTGCCAAGTCTAGCTAATAATGATCGCGCTTACCATCTGTCGAATGCTACGTGAACAACTCTTCAAGACAAACCAAGCGTTCTGCACGCACCAACCATTCTTAAGCAGATGCACAATTTCATTCCTTTCATCGCTTTCCCCACTTCCATGACAAAAAAAAAAAAAAAAGCTGCAACCAAACTTTCCTTTATTATGTGTAGGCTTTATAATGGTTGTGGTCAACAACAACAAAAAAAGTGCCTTTCGATTCTTCTCGTCTGCACTCGTGGGCACGAAACAAACCGCGAGCGGCAACGATAGCAGCCACATTTACACTGATATGTTAAAGTGTACCCTATTCATACGCGATCGCTTGTAACACAGCTAAGATATTCGCCCACCCTTAGCGGAAACGTGCCGTATTAGGATAGCAGTGAAGACAAATGCCGCAGTTTCCGCAGCATGACCGGCATGTGTTTCTGTCACAGGCAGCTAAGTGCGCTCATTTGTTTCTGTCCCCTCATGGCTACGTTATTGCCGCAAACTTGCCGATATTAGCGATATTATTCATTACTGATATGGAAGAAACTGTTTCAATGCACGTAATGTACTCATGAGGGAAAAGAAATCGCGTTCGGCGCATTCGACTTGCTCCGCCATCCGCCACTTTTGTTTTGGTGTTCCGCAGTGCATACAGCTGTTGTCATCCCCCAGCAAATGCGGGATGAAAAAAATTTTTTTTTCAGGAAATTTAACCCGCGTATGATTGCACCCCTGAATTTGCGTCAATTTCTTTATAAAAAAGTGCGATCATTATGCGAGTAAATACGGTATATGCTGGAAGTTGTTACGTGCCCTCTAGGGAGTGTTCAGCCGCAAGAACTTTTCAAATTGGTTCATTAAGCTGGAGGATCGCGTGACGCACACGTCATGGGCCCCGCCTTCATTTCTTTTTGTCTCACTTTCTTGCTGCGTGGTGCACTTCTGCTGACGGCGTCGCGCATGAGCTGTTGTTTGGGTCATTTTGCGCAGCACACGATTTTGCCTGCTGTGCACAAGAACACCTGACTAGCTGTATAAGTCAGTGCTACACAAATACTGAGGCAGACACAAGCGGATCACAGAGCATGATAGCGCTCTGGAACATGGTAGAAAATGACAGTTTTGTTGTCTGTGCGCGTGACTGTACAACTTGGGAAGAAGCAGACAATACGGAAGTATATCTCCCTTGTTGTGGTCTGAAGAAAACAAAAACGCAGACATTCGGTTTGTTTGTGTTTTATTATTTCTCTAAACTTTAATTGGTCTGTTGAAGCAACAGATTACCCAAACAACAGATGTTGCCTTGAATAATTCTCGGAATCACGTGCCACTATGAACAACGTCACAGCACTGCCATGTACATAGGTGCACTTGTGCAATATGCGTCGACTTTCCGGCAGGGAGTGCGACACCCACAAGAAGGGCAAGCTGCATTTGGTTTGAAATTTCAGCTCTTATTGTGGTGCATAGTGAAGTTATACTTCGCAGACACTATCGTTAGCACTCATTGTATGCACGGCACTTGTCAACTCAAAATGGTCAGACCTGATGAGCTCTTTAAAGGTGGACACGGGTTCTAGAGACAAAAAAATCACGAAAAAAGTCAATATTGTTACATAGGAAGACGCAGACGAAAAGCTATATACAAGTATATTTACAAGGGAATATGCCGCACTTGGCCAAGAGGCAACAGCCGGCGCTAGCCTCCCAACGTTGTCATCGTCTTCTCACTGCTCGCCTTTTCGTCATTGGAAATACTGTTCCGTAGCACTACCCCCGGCGGCAAAAGTGCCGTCTCGGAACACCTAAAGATCGGACTCGGAAGCAGTGTAGTAGGCCTTGAGCCTACTGACGTGCACGACATCACTAGATGCCACAGTGGAGGACGAGGTTGAACTCACAGGAGCAATTTCGTACGTCACAGGCGTCACCTGGCGCAGCACGCGATAGGGCCCTGCGTATCGTGAAAGGAGCTTTTCTGAAAGTCCGACGTGACGAGAGGGCGACCACAGGAGCACGAGCGCACCAGGTCAAAACTACGTCACGGTGGCGGGCATTGTACTGACGCTGCTGAGTGGTTTGCGAGGCCGTCAGTCGAGCACGGGCAAGCTGGCGTGCATGGTCGGCGAGGGCGATGGCATCGCGGGCATACTCGCTGTTGAGATTGCAGCAGGAGGAAGTGCCATCAAGGAACAAGGTCGGTTCGCGACCATACAGCAGATAAAATGGAGGAAATCCGGCGGTTTCGTGCCGAGAAGAATTATAGGCAAATGTGACGTAAGGAAGGGCAATGTCCCAGTCGTGGTGGTCCTTGGAAACGTACTTAGACAGCATATCAGTAAGAATACGGTTTAACCGCGCTGTCAGGCCATTGGTTTGGGATGGTATGAGGTAGTCAGCTTGTGTTGAGTGGAGCAGGAACTCATAATGTTGGTGATAACTTTCGAGAGGAAGTTACGACCATAGTCAGTAAGCAGCTGTCGCGGGGCGCCGTGAAGTAATATAATGTCACGCAAGAGAAAGTCTGAGACGTCAGTGGCGCAACTGGTAGGGAGAGCCTGGGTGACAGCGTATAGGGTGGCGTAATCAGTTGCGAAGGCTACCCATTTGTTCCCAGAAAATGATGTGGGAAAGGGACCGAGGAGGTCTAATCCAACACAAAAGAACAGTACCACAGGGATGGTGATCGGCTGGAGATGACCGGCAGGTAGCATCTGAGGTGTTTTCCGACGCTGGCAGGGATCACAGGCAGCAACATAGTGTCGGACGGAGCTAGCGAGACCAGGCCAATAGAAGCGGTGGCGGACGTGGTCGTACATGCAGGTTGCCCCAAGATGTCCTGCAGTGGGTGCGTCATGCATCTGAAAGAGCACAGTCTGTCGTAGATGTTTTGGCACGACAAGAAGAAGATCAGATCCGTCAGGGAGGAAGTTCCTTCGGTACAGAATGCCACCCCGGAGGACATATCGGCGAACGGATGCGTCGGTAGGTGTAGAGCGCAGACGCTCGATGAGTGCTCGCAGCGGTAGGTCTCGGTACTGCTCATCGGCGATGTTAGCGAAGGCAGACAGAGAGAAAATGCCGTTGGCGGTACCACTGTCGGCATCATCAGGCTCGTCTACCGGGTAGCGAGACAGGCAGTCAGTGTCCTTGTGTAGTCGTCCAGATTTGTAGGTGACAGTATACGAATATTCTTGGAGGCGTAAGGCCCAGCGACCAAGTCTTCCTGTAGGATGTTTCAGTGACCATAACCAGCAAAGCGTGTGATGGTCTGTGACAACGGAAAAGGGTCGGCTATATACCGTATTAACTCGCATAATGGGCGCACTCGCGTAATGATCGCACCCCTGAATTTTGTCGACAAAATTAGATTTTTTTATTTCCCGTGTAATGATCGCACCCCGAACTTGCAGCAGCGATATGTCGTGTGCCAAGTCTAGCTAATATTGATCGCGCTTACCCTGTGTCTAATGCTATGCGAACGACTCTTCAAGACAAACCAAGCGGTCTGCATGCACCAAACATTCTTAAGTGGATGCCTCATTTCATTACTTTCATCACTTTCCGCACTTCCATGACTAAACAAAAGCTGCAACCAAACTTGCCTTTATTATGTGTAGGCTTTATAATGGTTGTGGTCAACAACAAAAAAGGCTCCTTTCGATTCTTCTCATCTGCACTCGTGAGCATGCAACAAATCGCTAGCGGCAACGATAGTAGCCACGTTTACAGGGATACATTAGAAGTGTACCCTATTCATATGCCGACGCTTGTAACACAGCTAAGATATTCACCCACCCTTAGAGGAAACGTGCCGTATTAGGATAGTAGTGAAGGCAGATGCCGCAGTTTCCGCAGCATGCCGGCCCTGTGTTTCTATGTCACTGGCAGCTAAGCGCGCCCATCTGTTTCTGTCCCCTCACAGTGGACATGGCTACGTTATTGCCGCAAACTTGCCGATATTAACGATATTATTCATTACTGATACGGTAGAAACTGTTTCAATGTACGTAATGTACTCATGAGAAGAAAAAAAATATCGGGTTCGGTGCATTCGGCTTGCTCCGCCGGCCGCCATTCTTGTTTTGGTGTCCCGCAGCAAACGCGGGATGAAAAAACAATTTTTTCTCTTTTCACGGGAAATTTAACCCGCGTAATGATCGCACCCCTGATTTCGCATAAATTTTTCTGACAAAAAAAGTGTGATCATTATGCGAGTAAATACGGTAAGTATAGGTGGAACTTCGCAACCGCCCAAACTAGGGCCAGACACGCGCGCTCAGTGATGAAATAGTTGCGCTCCGAGGGTGAGAGGAGCCTGCTGGCGTAAGTGATAACACGGTCGTTTCCACGCTGGTGTTGTGCCAGTACTGCGCCAATTCCGTGACCGCTGTAATCAGTACGGGCTTCAGTAGGCGCAAAAGGATCGAAATGGGCCAGAACGGGAGGCGTTCTGAGAAGGTTGATTAGATGCAAGAATGCAGAGGCCTCGTTATCGCCCCACTGGAAAGGGGCGTCTCTTTTCAAAAGCTCGGTTAGTGGTCATGCTATGGCCACGAAATTTTTCACGAAACGGCGGAAGTACGAACAAAGGCCGATGAAGCTGCGCACATCCTTGACACACTTCGGAACAGGGAAGTGCGTAACAGCATGGATCTTGCGTGGGTCCAGTTGCCCTCCGTTCGCGTCAACGAGATGCCCAAGGACGGTAATCTGGCGACGGCTGAATTGGCGCTTCAATGCGTTGAGTTGCAGACTGGCTCGACCAAAAACGTCCAGACTGCTGAGAGGCGCTCGAGGTGCGTAGTGAACGTTGGGGAGAATACTATAACGTCGTCCAAGTAGCACAGGCACGTGGACCATTTGAAACCATGAAGAAGGCAGTCCATCATGCGTTCAAAAGTAGCAGGAGCGTTACATAGACCGAACGGCATCGCTTTGAATTGATAAAGATCGTCAGGTGTTACAAAAGCAGTCTTCTCACGGTCGAGATTGTCCACGGCAATCTGCCAGTAGCCGGAGTGAAGGTCAATAGTGGAGAAGTAGCGAGCACCGTGGAGGCAGTCAAGGGCATCATCAATCTGAGGTAGGGGATACACATCCTTTTTGGTAGCCCTGCTAAGGTGCCGATAGTCCACGCAAAAGCGCCATGAGCCATCCTTCTTTTTTACCAGAACAACAGGTGACGCTCATGGACTACATGCCGGTTCAATAATGTTTTTGGCAAGCATTTTGCGAACTTCTGCGTGGATAACTTGACGCTCAGCCGGTGACACTCAATACGGGCGGCGATGAATAGGAGGGACATCGTCTGTATTGATGCGATGTTTAACAGCTGTAGTTTGGGATAAAGGACGATCGTTAAACTAAAAAATATCGTGGTAGGAAAACAGAACGCGGTAGAACTCACGAGCGTGCTCGGATGGCATGTCGGGGGCAATCATTTTCTGTAAGTCGGCGATGGTAGAGGAGGATCGGCTGAATTGTCGTCTACTGCAATAGATGCTACTGAGTGATCCTCGAATGAGCAAAGCTGGGCCAGAGAGATCCCGCATGGCTGCACTTGTGCCGTCAAGCCAAAATTGACCACTGGCAGGCAGACGCAATTCGCCGTAATAGACAAAGCAGTATGAGGTACTGTGATCCCGTGTGTAAGTAGGACGTCTTGCATAGGAGCCACGACGTAGTGACCGTCGGGCACTGGTGGGGATGTCACTAAGTCAACGTAAGTCAGTGCCGAAGGTGGCAAGCGAACGAAGTCGACGGAACTGAGGCGACTGGGGTGTGGTTCAGCAGGATCCAGAACAGGCAGGTCAAGGCCGAGAGTAGTGGCGGAACAATCGATGAGAGCAGAATGTGTGGAGAGGAAGTCTAAGCTGAGGATGATGTCGTGGGGACAGTGGGTGACGACTGTGAATAGCACGATAGTGGAGTGATCGGCGAAGGATATGCGGGCGGCACCCATACCAATTACGGGGGCTGTTCCGCCATCGGCAACACGGACAACAGGCGTCGTGGCGGGCATGATTATTTTCCTCAGGCGGTTACGAAGGTCAGCGCTCATTACCGACAAATGCGCCCCAGTGCCTATAAGAGCAGATACAGAAACACCGTCGACTTGCACTTCAAGAAGGTTCAGATGAGTGGGCAACGTCAGTAGAGGATTTGGCGGCGTAGAGAGCAATGGGACGTCACCTCGAGGCGCTGCATCGTCTAGTTTTCGGCTTGGAGTGGCGTCCGGAGGGAGTCCGCGAAAAGGAGCGACGGGGCTGGGGAGAGTGAGATTGTCGTCGTTGGGGCGAAGGTTAACAAGAATAAGGGCGGTTCGCCGCAGGAGAATCAGTGGCGGCATTATCGGAGTGTGTGGCATGGGGACAAGAAGGGCCACCTGAGGGGCGAGAGTAGGCAGTATAAGTAGACCAGTTCGGGGAACTCCAGCAACTGCGAGTGCCGAGAAATGTGCCCGATTCGACGGCAGTGGAAACAAATGGGCTTGTCGTCAGCAGTGCGCCATTCAGATGGGTTGCAGAAACGTGGTGGGTAAGAAGATGCGGGACGGGGCAGAATCGAAGAAGCCGGGTGGGTAACAGGGCGATGGGCCGAGCAGATGGTGTGAAGACCCATGTTTTCGAACTCTTGGCGGACAACTGCCTGGATCAGGGAAACTGTGACTGCAGGTACGTTGGTGGGGCTGAAGTTGAAGGCAGCCGGATAGGCGGCCTCGATCTCACGCCGGACGATCCTGGTAACATCGCCAGTGTTGTTGGGACGAGGAGCGTCGGCACAGAGAGATGTCGCTGGGGTGTTGGGCAGACGGGCAAACTGCTGGTTGATACGTTGGCTTTTAACGAGTTCCAGGCGGCGGCACTCTTTTATCAGTGCATGCACCGCCGCCACGTTGTTGTAAACGAGCAAGTTGAAGGCGTCATCGGCAATGCCTTTGAGGATGTAGGAAACCTTGTCTGACTCAGTCATGTGTGCGTCAACTTTGCGGCAGAGAGCCAAGATGTCCTGAATGTACGTGACATAGGGCTCTGTTGACGTCTGCACACGGCCGGAAAGCGCCTTCTGCGTGGCAAGTTGGTGACCGTAGGGTTTGCCGAACAAGTCTCGGAGCTTTTGCTTAGGCGAATCCGAACTGGTGAGCTCATCTTCGTGTGTCCGAAACCAAACTCGAGGTGTGCCATTGAGGTAAAAGACTACGTTGGCGAGCATGATAGTAGGGTCCCACCGGTTATTGCGGCTGACGTGTTCGTACAGGCTGATCCAGTCCTCAACATCTTCCCCATCTTTGCCCGGAATACGCCTAGATCACGAGGAGCAGGGAGAGTGATGTAGGTCGTCGAAGTGACAGCAGGTGTCGGAGGCGGCTGAGTCGAGTTGTCATCGCTGGGAGCCATGAAGGAAGGCTCAATGTACAGTCCACTGCGAAGCTCCGTGACGAGGTACAGGGAACGTCCACCTTCACCAGATATGTTAAGTAGGAAGACGCAGACGAAAAGCCATATACAGTCGCCGACCGTTTATTCGGACCTCGCGGGGACTGCGGAAATGTCCGAATAAACAGGTGTCCAAAAAAGCAGATTAAGAAATAAAAAATATGAAATCCTTTATTTCCACGCACTTATTCAGGTTGGGCAGTAGGCTTGAAGAAATCGGGAATGCGCCGTTGCACGCTGTTCCGTTTACTTAGGCGCAATCAGATAAGCCTGAACCTCGGAGAGGGTCGTACGGTCACTATAGGCGGCTGAAAGCACAGTCACTGTTTGTACACAGTCCGCATGCGACGGCAGCGCAGCACATGGTGCGGCATCTTCCGACTCAGAGTCATCGTCCGGCGGTGCAGGAGAAACCTGACGAATGATCTCACCGTCGTCGAGTTCTGTGCATGTCAGTACAGTCAGCACATGTAAAACTGTCAAATGAGACGGTGTCCGGAATCGCAATGCTACCACTGCGCAGGTCCCCCCAGAAGATTTTCAGCGTCAGTAGGGAGCACATCAGAAGGCGACAAATCCTAGGCTTGCCGGCATGCCCCAGCGCAGTCTGCGCGGGCACTGTCAGCGCCATTAGACACTTGACACTATGTTTCCGTATGCTGCGTTGGATCACCCGAACCTCAACGCAGCACACAAAGCAAACACCACCATGGCGACACCAGTCGCACGAACGAAAAACGTGGCCTGCTCGTGGCGTCGTGCACGAAACCTGGTGCACGAAGAAAGAAATCAGTTACTGTATTGTCTTGACATGACTTACTAAGCTGAATCCGGAACTGCTGTAGAGAACAATGATGATCAGCGGGGATTTGCGATAGCGCCACCTCGTGGGGCAGCAAGGAGGCTCCGTTCAAAACAAAAATGCGTTCAGCAAGTCGAACCATGCACCGGTCAGAGTCGGTGCATGGTGCTGTCGATCGAGTTGGCTCAAGGAGTGTTTGAAAAATCTGACGAGAGGTTGCAAGGTGTCCGAACTTTCAGCAGTTGTTATACATTATGGTCTATGTGGAGAATGGCGGTGCCGCGAAGCAGACCGAATAATTGAGCATGTCCGAATTTTTGGAGTCCGGAAAATCAGTCGGCGACTGTACAAGTATATTTACAAGGGAATACGCCGCACTTCGCCAAGAGGCAACAGCCCGCGCTAGCCTCCCAACATCGTCGTCGTCTTTTCACTGCTCGCCTCTTCGTCATTCTGTTCCGTAGCAATATGTTGAAAACAGTATTTTCGGAATTTACAACTATTCTTCTACCACTTAGACAAATTTTGCATATTCTAAATCGATATTTTAGCCGTAATATAAATTTTGGACACCCGTGTCTCCTAAATGTGAGCCAAAGTTTCCGTAAAAAAGCGCTTTGTCCACGGCGCGTGATGGCCCCCGCAGTCGTTTGGTCGCGCCAACTCGTACATTGTTTGAAAGAGCCGTCTCTTGTCTTTATTTTCCCGCCACCACCAGCTCCGTCCGCACATTGGCAGAGAAGAAATTCCGCCTCAAAAAGAAGTTCCAATGCGTGCTGTAACTGGTCGACAAAGGCACGTGACCCTCAGCTAACCACGCCATTGGCTAGACTTGCATCGTCTACTTCATTGCGCGGCCACTGCGGACATGCAGTGCATGCCAACGTCAAGCTTTCCCACACGGACAGCGATGTCCACCTCGACTCTCTCTTCCCTAGTAGATCCAAGTGATGGAAGCATAGTCGATTCAACAGATGGAGTTGTTGCACTGGCGAGGTTGTTTTACATTAACTTGTACGCCGAACCAGCTGCCACTCCAGCTGTCTTTCCATTCGTTTCACCAGCTGAGCCACCGGAAGTCTGGCTCAGCCATAGTTGAGGACGAACTATTTTCGGCTTTGAAGTCTGAAGCATAATTGCTGTCCAGTATCCAATGGTCTGACAGTTGAATTTTATGTGAAGATTTGGACACTGTTAGGGAAGTTGTTCACATTATTGGTGAACAGGCTACTCAGTGTAGGGACTCTGTCAGCATCTCAAAGAAAGGGGCTAATCACTCTCCTTTGTAAGGATGAGTCGAGAAGCACCGATTTAAGGGCATGGTGTCCAATCACACTTCTGAGCTGCAATTAGAAGCTCATAGCAAAGTATCTATGTATGTTACTTACTCCAGTACTAAACACTGTTTTGGGTCCATACCAGGCATGTTGTGTCCAGAGACATTTCACTTAGCTTCACGCTTTAGCAGTCAGGGACCTTCTCCTGTGGGCAAATGCCAGGAAACTTCCAGGTATTCAGTGCTTCTTCGATCAGGAGAAGGCTTTCGATATCATTAGCCATAGGTACCTGTTCCAGGTTTTGGAAGAGGCTGGCTTTAGTGTAGGTTTTCGGCAGATGGTCCAAGCTTTGTATTCTCGATCGACTTCTGCTGTTCTCATACAGGATCGCGTCTCTGAGGCATTCATTGTTGGACGTGGTGTATGGCAGGGGGACCTTCTCTCGCCTGCCCTCTATGTGCTCGATTTCGAATCGCTTCTGCAGGGGTTGTCCTGCGACAGTAGAATTGGCAGGTTCCTACTTCCACCAGGTTCGCCTCCGGTTGTACTCTTTGCCTATGCGGATGACATGTCTATCGTCATCCTGGACGAGGCATCAACTTGCACCGTCTTAGATGTCATGGACAGTTACTGCGCAGCAAGTAGTGCAAGGTTGAATAGGTCAAACAGTGCAGCTATGTACTTGAACTCTACTCCGTCCAGTCCGCAGCCCGTTCATGGTCTTCCTGTGAAAATGCCGTTGTGCATTCTAGGTACCCAATTCAATCCAGACTTTCTGTCTCCTGAAAACTGGCAGCAAGCTAAGCAGAAGCTTAAAACCGGGATTCAGGAACTCAGCGCGTTGTCATGTCCATTGACAGCTCGTGCGACAATTCTTCGCTCACTTCTGTTTTCCTTCCTTACATACGTGGCGTGTGTGTCTCCTGTTCCAACCCGAACCTAGCTTATCTTGGAGAGGGTCCTCTTTCGTTTCCTCTGGGAAGGGACAACTGGTTGTGTAGCTTGGCAGGTGCTTAAGTTTCCCAAGGATAAGGTTACACTCGGAATTCCCAACCTGGGCATTGTGGCTACTGCATTACACGTCAGGTGGACCCAGTTCACTCTTAACTCGGATATACTCCTGACTCGAAGCTTTACTTCCTTTTTTTTTAGTACCCGACTCCGTTTGTTTTCGCAAAGCACATTTTCCCACTGTGTACCTCGCTTAGGTTCACCATCCACCATTTGTGTGGCGGCTGCCAATTCTCTAGCATGCCTCTCCAAGGCTCACCCCGTCATCAATGCAATTTCAACTCCAATCCAAGAACTAGTCGATGTCCTCATTCCAAGTCTCCCTCCATATTGCCAAAGGTACGATCTTTCCGTGCACAGGCCAAGCCGAAAGCTCATTACGGCTAGTTTCCTCGATGCCAGGCGAGCTACGTTCATGTACCATCTGGCACGAGGGTGCCTGCCGTTGAGCTACAGGCCCTTCACAGCCATCCAGGCTCGTGGAGTGTGGCCTTTTTGTGGCGGTTGTGAGGATTTGGTTCATATCTTTACACAGTTTGCTTCCTGCAGCTCTTCTCCAACGGATTTCTAGTCTTTTTAGTCTCCCAGGTGTTCCATATCAGACTGCTTGATTTTTGCACCCCTTTTCTAAGCAGGCGATCAACCAGTTCGTGCTTCTTCTCGTCAAGTGCTCACACAGTGGAACCTCGATGATATGAATCTCACGGGGTCAAGAAAAATATTCGTATTAGCCGAAATTCGTATCATCGAAACAATTAAAACTAGCTAAATTAAAGAGTCAGAGGTGAACTCACTCAGGCACACGTACGTAAAAAGCATTTATTTATTGAAGAAAAAGCCTCTAATGTCCTCCTGCTTCTTTTTCTATGGCAGGTCAATTAGCAGACTTTGTTCAAATCCATAAAAACGCGTGCACGTGTCGTCGCTGATTTCAACCGCGGCCATAGCACGCCTCAGAACTTCGAGCGCATGCAGCGTTTCAGCTGCCGGTGGTGGTCCTTCGCCATCGCCCACGTCTAAACACAAAGAACGCGGCCCGAAGCACAGCAGCCACTCCGTCCGATGGCACGCGGAAAAGGAGGAAAAGCACAAAAGCAGCAAAAGTGTCACCGCTTCAAACTCCTTGCGCCCAGTCGCGGCCTCCACGCTGTTCGGCGCCGCGTCCGCGCCTCCGCACCAAAAGAGAGCGAGAAATCGCGTAACTGCGCGCTGTTCCCTTTCACTGCCGTCGGTGGGGCTCATGCTCGCGGGCGCGTCCGTCCGTGCACTGGAATCGTGCCAACTGTGGCTTCTCCTCCGCGCAGCGGCGCAACCTCCTCCTCTCCTTAGCAACCGACGTGCCGGTCAGGGGCGCAACTGCGCATAGCAACCGTGACGTCACACAGTAGCAATAGAATGAGTGCGCGGGCGTCGGCGGTGGCAGTTGCTCTGCCGGCACTTCGTTAGACGCCTCGTTGCAGTCGAGTGAGTGAGACCGACAGCTACGAAGCGGCCCAGTGATTGCGCACCAAGCGGTTCGGGGAAGCGATAGCGGACGCCGGATTCCCCCAACACCAAACGCCAGAAGAACAAGGAGTGAATGCGCATGCGACAAATGAACATGTCACCAGATGCGAAAGCAAGGGAGGCAGAACGGGAACACCAACAGCGGCTGATTAGATCGGCAGGTATCAAAGGCAGGGAAGCAGAACGAAAGCGGCAGCAGCGACAGGTGATATCGCTGAACCCCAAAGCGAATGAATTGGAGCGCAGACGGCAGCAGCGACCGGCCATTTCACCAAACAGCAAAGCCAGGGAAGCGGAGCGCAGACGGCAGCAGCGTCTGGCTTTCGCCAAGCACACTTTCAAATTTCCAAAGTGTCTTCGGTAATTTTTGTATCAACCAACGTGGGTCGAAAATTGATTCGTAATAACCGTTCTCTCGCACGTTGCAAAGTAATGGGGCTCGGCCGGGACCACAGAAAAATTCGTATCATCCAGATATTCGTATTAGCCATGATCGTATCATCGAGATTCCACTGCACCAAGTTTGGTTGGCACGCTGTGATGCGGTTTTCAGGGGGTGGGCGTCGGGCCTTCATGAAGTGCTTGCGAAAGCGTGGAAGGAGGTCTGGTTCCATCTCACCAGGGAGTGGAATGACTTGAGCGACATGAAGTTTCTCTATGTGTGGGCTCGTCCTGCCGTGATTTTTGATGAGTCAGGTGGAAAGCTCTCCATTAACTTATGGTGCATGCTCCTAAGGTCGCTCGACTTGGCCGTGTGTGCCAGTCGATTCACGGGGTTTTGTTGGCTCAGCGGAACCAAGAGCCGGAACCAGTCGTGGCGCACACTTGTGTGGTCGCGCTGCTCCTCAGTTTCTCAGAATCTCATTTTTGGTGTTTCTTTAAACTTGCCGAAACGCTATCTCGGTCATCAGAGCACATAGAACCACAATTCTAACAGTGGTATGTAGCTACATGTGTGGTACTGCACAATGCTAGGAGCAGATTTTTAATTTTGCTTTTGGAAATTTTGAAAATCTGGCTACTAGTTGGACCACATAATAGCCATATCTGGAGATTGAACTTCAAATTGCTGTAAAGTTGGTAATACCTGCAATATAAAAAAAAAGTCATACATTTGGGTTCCTTGCACTTTGCACTATCCAGCCATACGTCTTTATAAACATTTTGGCTAATGCTCTTCTTGTAATTGTTCTGATAAACAATAGGTGAATATTTTTAATTATATCTGGAACCACTCAGTCGACTTAAAGAGTAACTATATTTTTGAAATTAGCATGAAAAACTCTGTCTCGGTGACAGTTTTTATTAAATTTTGTCAAGAAATAAAGAAGATATGTTTCTAAACACCTCTTTCCCCCTTAAAGCATCATTGTAACAAAGTAAAATTGTCCTGCCAGTGGATATAGCAAAGGAGGGACTCCTGCGCCAATTGCGCCATTTTGGTACAAATGCAAATTCCCATGCCAGACTGTGCCAGAACAGCTTCCTCATGTGTGCACCAGCAGTGGCTGCGAAGAGCGAGCAGATTCATTCTCCAAAAAGAGTGCAGCTGTTCACATTCTGCACACTGCACGACGGTGCCTCCCGCACAGTTTGTCGTAATTCTTGTGCTTACAACACTGGGCTAGCTGGGAGTGGCCATGCTGGCTGCTGCTGTGGGTACGGTCAAGGTGGCTGTATTTAGCATGTACTAGAATACAGTTGAGCAGGTCGAGCGGCGCGGTGCTCCCTAGCTGAGGTGCAAAATAACGAAGAGTAGGCTGGTGGCGCTGCAAGCAAACTAGATATCGGAGGTGTGCTCTGCAGTTGGTTCAGCAGGTGGGCGTTGCTGTCCCAAAGCCGGTACATATAGAGTAAAACTATTCCAATCTGTTTTATGCCCATACGGGCAAGGCCCAAGCCATTTTGACCTATCACGAAGGGCTAATGGTGGATTTGGAATAAAGAAAATTGGAATAGCTTACGTTATACTACAAGAAAGTTAAGCATTAGGTGCTTTGGAATCGCCCTGGTCTATTATGTAGAAATGGCTTTCAAAAAAAGTTGCAGCTTTGCTCGACAGGTGAAGCATTGATTGCGACAGCAAATTAATGAACAGCTATACGAAGTAAGGATAGTAGCTTTATTGACCGTATAAATTTGGGAGCATTCGCTTACAAGCATGGTGTCATCCGCACAAGCAAACGTGAACACACTTCACTCGGTCACCGCACCCACTCGCTGTCAAAACACTGGAGCGAAGCAGTGTGGCAGCAGCAGTGAGCGTTTCAGCACGAATTAGGCGTTGAAAACACAGCACACACTAAGCTATCTGTGCTCTGCAAATGCACTCTGTCCCCATTGCAGATAACTTTCAAGATAGTCTGTACGGCCACGCCATATGCAGCAGCCGTTGCAGTAGAACACCCTGCCTACCCTCCCCCCGATGCCTTGCGTGCAACGGAATATGGCACACTTTCTCTCGTCTTTCTTTTCTTGCGTGCACAAGATTGACCAACCATCTGTGGATTACCCTTGCATGATTTCACTTGCACATATAGCATACACTGCGTGGTGACTATGTTGTCACCCTTGGAATTTATACAGAACACCATGGCATCGGCGACAGCATAAATGTGCTTGGAGTGTCCATATAATTTTTTTTGCAATAATAAACCATCGTAGTTCATAACTCTTGCTTCTCCATACGGTCTATTAGTGAAGCACATTTCCAGGCACTTCACCCACACTGTTGAGACATGAAGGAAAAATGTATTTATAAAAAATGTCTTGGGCTACTTTTTGAAATTTCGGACACACGTTTGCAGATGCATGCCTTTTGTGATTGCTACCACAAATAAAAAATCTACAGCCACTAGTATTACCAAAATCTGTTTTTACTAGACAGTTTCAATATCAGGGTTATCTGCTTCGGAATTCAGCTTAAAGGGACATTAAAGGCAAATACTAAGTCGACGTGGACTGTTTAAATACCATTCCAGAAACATCGCAATGCTTGTTTTGTGCCAAGAAAAGACTTAGTGTACGGGAAAATTGCATCTGAAGGGTCTGAATACCTTATTCGTAATTCGAATCTCCTGCCACACAACCGGGGGAATGGTGACGTTGCATACGCCATCACCGCCCTTTGCTGCCATCGGTGAGAAAACGGTGCCCGACAGACGGGGGCACCGAGCCAAGACAGAGCGGTGGATTCGCTGCTGCAGCTGCTTTTTGGTCAAGTGGCGTAGACCGTTCGGGCATCCTGCGACATCACATGGAAGTTGAACTCTCTGCTACTTGCAGTTTTTGCGAGTTTCGTAAGCCAGCAAAACCAGCGCAGCACTACACGATAACGAAACTACTATAATGTCAAAGCTTGGGCGGCATGGAGTCGAGCAAAAACGAAACCTTTCGACCGCTGTCAAGTGCAATTTCAATGAGTTCTTTTTCTAGAAACGAAATAGAACTGGGCAAGCAGCCATTTATTTCGTCATGTAATACAATACAAGGAGGTTTTTGTAACGAGTGGTTGAGTACTAGTGACAAAATTCAGCTGAGTGCTTTCGTCACAAGGCAAGTACTTGAACGTCCCAGGGGAGTCTCTAATCAGGTCCTGCATTTACCTAAATTTCTCCATTATTAAGGCTCTGTTCGCGAGAATTTTGACTCCTTAGGGATTCTCGAGCACTAATCTATCACTTTATCTTGACTTAATATTTGCCTTTAGTGTCCCTTTAAGACATGGCTTAAGACAGTTGCTGGTGTTGGTTTATTCTGTTTTGTTGGGGTTTCAAAGTGGGCAGCCATATTCATTATTCCGTTATTCTTCCAAAATTCAGATTGGTCTTCTCCAAGCTGCTCCAATATGCAATTCTACTTGCTCCAAAATGACTTTGGGCAGTCCCACCCCTGATATAACAAACTAGATTTGTCTTTGAACCAGAAAATTACCTGGCTGTTGCGCACAGAGAAAAAAGTGGCACTATCGGTTCTGATGCAATATGAGCCGAGTGCCTAAATTGTCGCAAAGGGGTATGGGCTTATGCTAACACTATTGACTGGATATGATAACGTACAGTCGACTACCAATACTTTGGACTCCATGGGGAACGTAGATAAGTTCAAACTATCAAATGTCCAAAAAAAGAAGAATGTATCCAAAAAAATATAACTTTATTTACGTTGTAAGGCCCCTGTGCAAGGAACAAGTAGTCGGTGCGTTGCTGCATGCACTTGTGCTTACGCACAACCAAGTGGGCCTGTATTTCTTCCAGTTTTTAGTTGCACTGCATGCCCATGCTAAGACTGCAAAGGCTTGAGTCAGATTCACATGTGAAGGTTCCGGAGTACACAGCACATCATCATCCGAGTCAGAGTCCCTGTTCGACGGTGGGAGAACTTGCCCAATTATTTAGTCATTGTTCAGTTCGGCACACAACGAAACCGCTCGGTCGACGTCTGCAAAGTCTTCCAAATGGTGACAGCAATCGGCACACCACACCCTAGCAGGTCATCAATGATGTCCGCATTTGAGCTCATTGGGGTAGGCGGCAATTCAGCCTCTTCAGTTGGCGAGTCAGGCTCATTCTGACTGCGAGGGCGCCGTTGGTGCCATTTGACGTGGCCTCTCTATAGCTTCACGAGAAAGACTAATTGGAGCCTGCAGAGCGCTGTCTGGAACGCAAACTCAACAAACAGAATTGCAATGGTAGGCCATGCGTGGCGATGCCAGAATAGGATGTGATGATCGCAATGGTGATGCGACCTCACAATTCAGGCAGAGCCCCCAAGATTGGCATTAGCATTTAAATCTCTGAGGTGTACAGCAGCGGCCAAAGCTAGGCTTCGGAGACTACTATCTAGTGTGTAATCTGAGGCTATACTTGATGTCGAGGGGATAATGGCAATAGAGTCAGCGTATGCTACAGCCATGGACGGAGTCTGGGTAATCGAATGTAGAGCTGGCAGGGGCCTGAAATATTGGTTGTCTTTACACAGTAAGTCTATGGGGCCATTGGTGGTGCCACGAAGCTGTCTGAATACCTAGCATGTCCAGATTATCAGTGTCCGATTTATCGGTCGGCAACTGTATTGCACATACGAAGCAAGGTGTGCCTTGATACACTTGAAAAAGTATGCTCTGACTGTATGCGATATCAGTGTATCCTTCAGCACCAATAAAAAGAAACAGAAACGCGATTTGTTTCATTGTGTGGACTGTGCCTCTTGGCAAATAACTAATTCTGTTTTTAAAGCGAAGCTTTCTTTGCCTCTTCTTTTGACTTTCCCACTGCTGCTGCTGCTGTGGGCTGCTGTCGTGCACATTGTGTTGGGGGTTGGTTCAGAGCGTGTATATAGATGAGAGGTGCGAGTAAGAGAGGAAAGGCGACGAGAGAAAGTCAGGGTGTCTACCAACCGGGAAAACCGGGAATTCTCAGGGATATTGAATAGTCTGGAAAAGCTCGGGGAAAACTCAGGGAATTTGTGCTTCTATCAGGGAAAATTAGCTGTCATTTTATTGAAAGGGGACGAAAGTCGCCCTAATGCTGGCTCGAGTAAAAGAGAGGAATCGTAACGAATGGTCTTTGACGCCGTGTCGTCGGCTGGAGGAGTTGCGAGTGTACAGTCAACGACCGATTTTCCGGTTGCCCAATTTTCGGAACATGCCCGATAATGCGGACAGTTTCGCGGCACCAAGTACCCCATCGAATCAAATTGTGTAAGAAGGTCTGAAATTTCTGACACGAGAGCCCTTCGCCGTCCGATTTTCCGGAGTTTTTCCCGCCACCGCAGGTCCAAAACAGAAATAATCAAAGCCAACACTGCCATTTTTATTATCTCGCCGCCTCGAACCGGCACTCTCGCACGAAGATCCTCTGGCAGCCGTAGCCATCACCGCGGCACCGCGAGGCCTAGCTGCTTAGACGTTCCTTATTAAGGCTCTTGCCGTTAGATGCCGTGTTTTTCATTGAAAGAATTGGCCGCTATCAGCAATGGCACCGACTCTGCCTCTGTAATCCTCGCGATTGGCGTCGAAGCTTATTGGAAGCATGGCACATTGCATAATGCTGGTTCCCAAAAGGCAGCTTCGCCTCGGCACAGAAATGTTGCGCAGTGAAGCATACGTGAAGTATTGCAGTGAAGCTTAACAAGCGTGGGAAGGGGCAATTGTCACGGGGCACATTATGTATTCCCTAATCATACACGCGTGCATCCACCGTCTCCTGTCATAGTACGAGAACCACTAGGCCTAATAAATGTACCGGAAGGCCATCAGAGCTCTTTTTGACATGCCTGTGGCGATTTGAGCCCTTGGAGGCAGTAAAAGGTATGCATTCATTTTTTTCAGACATTTTCGCGGTCTCTAGAGAGTCCGAAAATTGGACGTTGACTGTACAACTGACCAAGAGGATGGTTCAAATGGTCTGTGGGGCGAAGGCATGGCAGAACGAGTACGAGGACAGGAAGGACTGTCGCATTGAGGAATGATCGGGAAATGAACTGTGCCACTTCTTCTTTGAAGGAGCTTGAGCTCTAGAAGGAAAGTATTGGCTGATGCCGAGATGCAGGTGACCCTCATCCAAACCAAAATAAACTCTGTAAAGCAGTGAAAGGTAACACTGACGAATTTTGTGCGGGCTGAGGGTATGTCAGGACAGTTGAGGTTGACTTACAGCTGTTGAGAGAGAGTCTGACTTGTGACAAAGTTTGGGCCTAACACCAATGAGCTTGCTATCAATCAGTTGAGGGAAATAACTCTTTTTCGAAAATATTTGCTTCTGTACGGATCTTTTTTTATTCATGTTTGAAAATGTTACTCAATTTGCAATGGGCTTTACCATATTTTTTTTCGAAGATATTTTATTCGCTGTGCATTTTACTAACCCCTCCCTTGAGTTTTCTGTTTTGAATAAAATAAACATTACTCCTTACTATTCAAACTGGATTAGGTCATTTGTTTTATTTTTTAACATACTTACTTGAGAGTGACAGTATCGGGCGACATTGCGTCAACCTGTCTTGAAAGAAAACAAACTTCTTTGTCACTTGGGGAATCTTGCAAGGGCGCTCAGGGAAAACCAGGAAAACTCAGGGAAGTTGAAAATGTCAACTTGGTAGACACCCTGAAACTCTTTTTCACCCCACCGTGTCGAATGTGCACAATGCCCTCTTGAGCTCCCTGGCTGTTGCCGCATTAGCCACTTAACAGCTGTAATAATCTGTGACTCCCCGCAGTAGCATTGCAGAAACTGCAGCACTTCCCTTTCTACTAACATGCGAGAGAGAAGAGAGAGAAGAGGCAGTTCCTATATAAGTGCGCAGCATATACGACACCATCGCTGCTTCTGTTGTTGAATGATTCATCGCTTGTTTCTTCATCTGAGACATCGCATGCAATATCTGGAGCAACAAATGGCAGCTGTGCTTGGCGCAGTGCGGTAGCTGATTTTGTAGCAGACGGTGGCTCGGTTTCATGCAGCACATGACATCACACGTGGCATGTCAGTATGGCAGGGCGTAGAGCCGGCGAGTTCTATCTGACATTTTGGACAGAAATATGCTTTTGCAGCACAGTTTTTACACATGTGTAGTCATAATAGACCTTCTGCTGCACTTTCTTGCAGAAAGCTGCAAATTGTTGGGTGACGGTATCATGCCCCCTTTAACATTTTCTTTAGGGCCACACCACACGTGCTGACAAGCATAAGCTCACACCTCTGTGCCTTGCTTTGGCTGTGCCATGCGAGGAATGGTGATTTGCACCTACAACAGGCTCGTAGATTGCAGACATTATTTTGTACTTTGTTATTGACAGTGCATTTCAATAGCTTCAGAATGCCTAAATACTTAAAACATAATACTTTTATTTTCAGAATTGTTAAATGAGCACAAAAAAGCACTCTCTCACAGGGCATCAATGAACTTCAGTGAGGCCATAGCTGCGAGCCAAGTGATGGCTTGGCAAGACAGCCCGAGCACTGACATGTCTGGAACTGAACCCCGCTCGAGTTGTCCCATATTGTCGGCACATGCGTAGCTGCACAGATGCGAGCTTGTGTACTTCGGCATGTGTGCATGTGGTCTGACCTTTATACTGCAGTATCGCTTGTAATGCAGATTTGCCTGACTCCTACGACATAAGTTTTAAGTGGTCTAAGCGACATAACAAGCAATGTTAAATCCCACCTGGAATGAGAAGTCACTACAAACACGTGCTTTACTATTCACCCTAAATTAAATGTATATTGTTGGTGCAGTGTGTGGCCTGTACATTGTGGGATCCTCACTGACTGGCTTTGGGTCCAACACGAGCGATGCGGACATGTGCCTCGTGCTCACCAAGGACCAGGTGAGTGTACGACACGTTATGCTGGAAGCTTCACTGCAGTGTCTTCACTTGATGCTGCGACAAAAGCAGCAGAAAGAATGTGGATTTCTGGCCTAGGCCCATTTACAAGCTCTTGCCCTGAAGTGGGGAAAGGGAAGGAGGCAGGTGATAAAGATAACACTGTGGTGATGCATCATAAAAGTGTGTGACAACAAAATATTTGCTGATAATTTGTGCTCTGTTGGCAGAGACTAGGTTGTTCCTGATACAAGCCCGCTGGAGGCAGCACTGGCTTTGCGCAATGCGAGTGCACAAACATAGGGAAGAGAGGGTATGTAAATGCAGCCCAAATAAAATATTATTTAGGTCAGTCCTAATGTATCAGCAGCTCCATTATCTGCGCACTCGGTTGCCTCCCATTGCACTCATTCTGTTACTGTCATCAGTGTTGCCACGTAATATATAGTGACTTGCATAGCAGCAGATAAAATATTTCAGTGGAATCATCTTTAGCTGATAATGTTGCTGGCACGGTAACAATATCGTGGGCTTTTAACCCATCTATACTGGACTGGGTATGAGCTCCTCCAACTAATACCCCTGTCAAGCGGGCAAGTTAAGTGCACTTACGGAGAGTGCACTTCAGTACCTTGAGTGACACTTAACCCTTTCGGGGTCAATGACGTAAATATACGGCGCCGCGAACAAGTCCAAAACAGTCGATGCCGTATATTTACGGCGCCATCTGTACGTTTAAAAAGCACATCAATTTCCAAATTTTTTCTTTCCTGGCATGTGCTGCCACTATGTGGGAATACAGGGAATTTTTTTCTCAGGCCTTCCACTCTCGGTTTTCGTTGCATGGTTTGTTTTAGAGCTAGTTTGCTCTAGCACGTCCATATACTACCGCTCACGCATTGGCGCACGCGTGGGCCGGTGGTGGTTTGGGTTTTGTGCCGCGTGCGGTTTCAGCTTCTTACGCTTGCAAAACTAATGGCTATGTCATTACTAATCATTCAAAGGGCGGCCACCTGTTTCTCGCTAGTTTAGTGCTCACAGGGGTGAGCATAGGAAGGATGCTGCCACCGTGCATGCGTTTCCTTTTCTCTTCTTTTTTTTGGGGCGACTTGCGATATATAATTGCCTCTGGTTGACAACAAGAGGAAGATTAGCAGAAGTTTGTCACACGTCATACCGTAACATATACCGTAAAAACCTGCGTATTATACGAACCCGCATATAGTACAAGGTGAAATTATTGGGACGCGAAATGGAAAAAAAAGTTTTATCCGCATATAATACGAGTTAGAAATACTTGAGGAAAACATTTAAGTTGCACTTCGCACTTTAATCGCTGTCTTCCTTAGCTGCACTCTCTTCGGATAGTTCCTTGTCGGACATATCTTCCCAGAGGTACCCATCCTAAGTGCCATCAAGCGTGTTCAAGATGCCACACTTCTTGAATGCACGACGCACAAGGTCCTCAGGTATGCTGGCCCATGCGTCCAAAATCCACTTGCATAGCACGGCTGGCAAAGCCCGCTTTAGCCGCCCAGTCGGCGTCACTGCAGGTTCACCTGAGCACATCCAATCTGCGTAATACTGCTTGACCGCGCCCTTGAATGGCTTGTTCATGTAAACATCTAAAGGCTGCAGCTGAGACGTCATCCCACTCGGAATAATGACGAGCTCAGCGCCAGATTCGCGCAACAGCCTCTTCACTGAGTCGGCTAAATGGAAACGAAATAGTCCAGCACGAGGATGGACGGGAATGACAACAGTGCGCCGGGCTGCCTACACCACACGGACTTTATCCAGTCGAGTACAAGATCCTCGTTCAGCCAGCCTTTCTCCTGGCATCTCACAGTGGCATTTTTTGGCAGCTCTTCACCTTTAGGCACTGTCTTGCACTTGAAGAAGACATAGGGCGGGAGCTTGCATTCGTCTGCCGTGCACGACAACATGACGGTAACTCGCATTTTCTCGTTGCCAGTGGACCGGACGTAAACTTGTTTAGAGCCCTTTTCGTGCACAGTGAGGGGTGCTGGCATGTCCAGATAAACCGGCATTTGGTCAGCATTGCCGATTTGCTCTAGCTGGAAGTTCTTGGACTTCTTGGAAATAATGTGGTGCTGGAAAGCCATAAGCAGCTCTTCGAACGATTCGGACAGCTTTTGTGAAATCGAAGTTCGGCGGCGTAAGGAAAAACCAGCACGGCACATGTAGCAATAAATCCAGTGCTTGCTTGCTTTGAAGGCGGAGTTCGGTAGCCCTTTTTCTCTTACAAGCTCCTTCGCTTTTGCCTGCATAGCTCCACGTTCACAGCTAGATGCGCGGCTTGCTGTTGGCGTACGAACTCTGTCAGGCCGAGTTCGATTTCCGGGAATGTCCCACTCTTCAGGCCGCAAAAGCTTCTTCGCGTTCCGCTGCACGTAAAAAGGACTTGCTTCTGTCAACGCCATCCCCGAATGCTCGTCTGTGACACTCCACTCGTGGCATTTAGATTTGGCAAAGTGCACTTAAACCGAGCGACACTCTGTGATCTTAACTTGTCTGCTTGACAGGGGTGTAAATTGCACCGTGCCTCCACACTCAGATAGTTGCCAAGGGATATGGAAAATCAGTCTCCACCACTGTGAAGCCAAAATGAGTGAATGCAATTATCTGGCACATCTACAATATTTCCTTTGAGTTGAACATCATATTTGCCACTTCTTAGGCTGTTGTTGACTGTAGAAAAATGCTTTACAGAAAATGGCCTTTGTAGTGGCTTCTTTTGTGGAACCATGAGTACAGCCGTACTCATTTAGTGCAAGGGTCCCACGGACAGCTGAATGGCTGCTACTGTCAAGCTGGCAAAATACTTTTTTGTTCAAGATGTGCATAACAGTTGTGGGTTTGCCACTTCTGCGGAATCTGAGGACAACTTAGTGAACTGGGTGTCGACGACGATGAAGACGCACTCTCAGTGAAGGTTCAAGTTCTTTTATTAATCACATGAAGTTAAGTACATGGGGCATGGTATAAAGATGGGGCCCTATAACTCTCGTAGGAGTTATGTTATATGCTATATGCTTTTATATAAACACTAGAGCACTTGAGAAAAAAAAACAATGTGTGAAATAGTACAAATACGGTACATACTTGTTGAGCAACTGATGCAAGTATAAAAGAGTGAAGGTTAGTTTTGTAGCCGGTAAATGGCTGTTGTGCTCTGTTGGTGATTCATTCCAGAGCTGCGATGCAAAGGTGTCGGAAGATCTGTTGGTAATTTATTTCACAGATGCAATGCGAAGGTGTCATACGGGAACTATGTCCTTTAGTTACATTAAACTTGATAGTTCTTGCCATATGTATAGTAACGTGACTACGTATATATTTCAAAACGTACAGTGACAAATGCACAATGTATTCACTCGTGCAAGGCCTGCACTTCTTTTTCCTATTCACAGTGCCTCACTCGAGGTGGGCTTATTAGCTACACACTTGTAGCCTCAGACTGTTATGCTCAGACTGCTATGCATAATAGCAATTGGCAGCAGCCAACAATGAGCACATCTATTCAGTGGTCCTCGTAGCCTCTGCTGCCTTCGTCATTTGAGAAACTTGTCTCAGTGGCACTTCCCTGAAACTAGTGGTCCACTGTGCCATCCATATGAGATTCCCGTCACTTTAGAGTTCTCAACACCAGTCTCAAACAAATCTGCATGACAAACATTCGAAATCCATCTGCACACATCTTGCAGCGATACCCTCTTTGTTTGCCTGAATGCAGGATGCAGTCAAAGGTGCTACACAGCATGCCTCACTACAGTCAGTACCATTGAAGCACTCTGGGACTGTGCTGCGGCATGATCAGAGAGTGACCCCGTGGAATACGGGGACAATGACACTTTGTGTAGTACTCAGCAATGACTATGGAGTCTTGCTTCTTGTAGTGAAACAGATCAGCTTCAACTATTTCCCATAGGTATTTTAGCAAGCTAGACATCATGAGAGGCTCTGCAGTTTGATGGTGACGATGCCACTGTCAAGCTTGCCTTCCCGGGTCTCGGGAGGGAAGCCAGGTCGTGTTGCCAGGAAAAGCAAAATTTACGAGAAGGGGCAAACAGTGGATAGTGGACCACTTTTGCAGCAGCAGCACCCAGTATGAACAATGTCAAGCCACTCAGTCTTGGCCAGCTGTTACCATCGCTGAGGCACGCAGAAGAGCAAGTGCAACTGAGGAGGGTTTTTCATCTCGAGAGGTGGGCTCCATCACCAACCGACCTCTTGTGACCACCAGTCCTTGTTGACAATTGTCATGCTGCTAAATGGCTATCGTACCTGCCATGGGTGGTTCCTCCAATGTAGAGGTTGTGATAGATGGATGGATGTTATGAGGGTCCCCTTTGGAATGGGGCAGTGGGTTGCGCCACCAAGCTCTCGCTATTATACTGCCTAATGTCCTACCTATGTTAAAAAAGAAAAAAAAAAACTAATCCCACAACCAAATTTTCTGGCCCCCTTTTGCGAACTCTGCTTTTGTAGGTCTCCGTTTTTTAGTTGTTTCCTTACTTTTCTCCCACCAATCTTACAATCATCTCTTACTAAGTGAAACCTCGTTAAACCGTAGTCGGCCGGAGCTCGGAAAAAGTACGTACTAAAGGGTAGTACTGTTAAACCGAAATAGCATGAGATCGCCCACTTACCTGTCGAAAACGGAACTCAGAGAGAGTGCGATGAAAGGGGAAAGAACATGCAGTATTTATTCCCTTCGCGCGACATAAGTGTTATTTTCGTTTGATGCCGCGGCGGCCTAGCACGACGACAGCAGCCTCAAACTTACTCAAGCTGCGTGCCAGCTTCTCAGCCAGCCCCCCTCCTCTCGGCAAACACGTGCACGGCAGATTCCTCGTTGGCGTTACGTATTCTCCGTGCACGCGCGCACTAGTGCTGCATAAGTCCCGGGGCGCCTTTTTCATTGCCGGGTGTTGGAGTTCGGAAAACTTTTCATTTAGAATAGTTACGTTATCGCGCCCCTGTTCTCGTTGCGACGATTGCATTCACGAGGCTGACGTAACGCGCAGCTTCTGCCGCTGTCGGGCCTGAATCGCCCATGCTGTCGCTTTCCGTGTCGTCCTCATCACTGTCGCTAGTCGACAGTTCGGCAACAGCAGAGGCAACAATGGCGAAAGTCGAACCTCGTAGCCGACATCTCTTCGCGGTCGCAGCAGCGCTGCCGAGCAACTTCGCATTCCAAATGCCACACACCGTAGTCAACAGCAGATCCATGTCGCGGGCCAGCGCCGACTTCTTCCTATCACGTTCGATAGCACGGACGATGTCTAATTTTTCTTCTATGCTGAGCACCCGGCGTCTTTTTTATCCAAGCTTCGGCATGACGCGATTCCTCGCTTGCACGACGCCACAACGCTCTCACGCTCTCTAGCACAGCTAGGGTGGCTAGAAGGGTGGCAGCTAGGGTGGCTAGAAGGGCTAGAAGTGCTAGGGTTGCCTTCTAGCCACCCTAGCACAGCGTCGAAATGATGTTGATGTTGATGCGGCTTCACGTGCAAACGCACAGAGCGCTTGGAGGCCGTTGTACCGATCTCTGAGGCTTGTTGTTCTGCCGGACCGCCCGGTACCGCCGTGTTTGCGCGACGAAAAGTGGAAATGCTACGTTTTAACCGATGCGTACGCAATAAGCTGGTACGGTTTATGCGGATACAAAATACATTATGTTCAATTACCGGTGAGTCGGGGAATTGACTTGACTACTCTTAAACCGAAACTACTGTTCAAGCGGGTACGGTTTAACGAGGTTTTACTGTAATCGCTATTGCGGAGTTGTTTACTTTTTCCCTGATCTCGCTGAACCCAAGGGCTTCAAGGAGGCCTGTGGTGCCCAAATTGACCCAGATGTCTTCACATTCTAATAAAACATGCTCCATTGTTTACCTAGCTTTACCGCAGCAAGCATATGTTTCTTCTACCTTTCTATAGGTGCGTGTTCTAAGACATCCTGATCTCGCTTCGAAAAAGTACGAGTTTCGCTTTGAGTTATCATAAATTGTTTCTTTCCCAATTTCGTTTTTTCCTTTTAAGTAGTTACTCATGGCAGGTTTATTTTCTATTGCTACCACCCATGAGATTATTTCAGCCTCTCTGACTTTCCGCTTGATGTTCTTTGTTGCTGTTTTGCTCACCCTACAGGCCGCATATTTGCTGGTAAGCTTCCTAGTTCTTTTCCTCCACTGTGACTCAACGTTTTTCCTGTACAGATACCTGAACACTCTCCCAGCCCATTTACTTTCTTCCATATTCCTCAGCCATTCTTTATACTAAATTTTACTCTGAGCTTCCCTCACTTCAAATCTAGTCCAGCCCATATTACCCTGCACATCTTCATTTGTAGTCTTCCCGTGAGCACCCAGTGCAAGGCGTCCCACTGACCTTTGGTTCCCAGCGAGTCCTGGTTGTACCCCTGATTTAGAGCAAACAACCACATTTCCAAAAGTAAGACCTGGAACCATTACACCTTTCCACATACCCTGGAGTACCTTGTACCTATTGTATCACCATAGTGATCTGTACTTCATTATGGCTGCATTTATCTTCCACTTTACTGTTGTTTTTTCTGTGTTTCCATATATCTGTTGCCTTCATTTATCCATATACCAAGGTATTCATATTCTTTTACCCAAGGTATTTCCTGGCCCGGTATTATCGCTGTCTGTTCACTGTTTTCGTTGAATACCATTACACCCGATTTTCTAACACTAAATTTCAAACCTAAATTCTCTCCTTCCTGTCCACGAATATTAGCCAGACGTTGCAAATCACTTTGCTAGCAACACGATGTTGTTCGCGTAAAATAAACCTGGTAGCTGCTGCTCTACTACTGCACCCACCTGCCTGCATGAGAGATTAAACCTGATATTACTTCCCTCTAGCGCCCTCTCCATCCTCACCATGTACATCATAAACATCAGTGAAGATAAAGGGCACCCCTGCCTCAGTCTCTTGTTGATATCAACTTTCACCTCACTCCTCATCCCTTCCCATTCAATGCAAATGGTATTTTCTAGATAAATCTCTCTCAAAAGCTGTAGACAATCGTCACCTTAATCTTCCCCTTCCAGAATATCCCACAACATGTTGCGGTTTACGTTGTCACACACTCCTGTAATCTCTAGGAAAGCCACATATAACGGTCTGCTTTCTACTCTTGATATTTCAGTACACTGAGTAAGAACAAGTAAATTATTATCCAAATGCCTACCTATTCTGAAGCCATTCGCACATTCTCCCAAAATGCCATTATTCTCTCCCCATGCTTGCACCTTTAATTTGATTGCCTGCATTGCTAGCCTGTATATTACTGATGTAATGGTCAACAGTCTATACGGGTGAATTCTATCTTTCTCCCCCTTACTTTTATAAATTAAGTTCATTCTACTTTGTTGCCAACTGTGTGGTAGTCATCTATCTTTTAATGTTTTTTCCACTATTTTCACCAGAGCTTCCTTACTTTTTGGTCCTAGTTTAATAATCAGCCTAACGGGAACCTTGTCTAGCCCTGTGGCTGTGCGCTTACGAATTTTCTCTTTGGTTTTCTTCCAGTTAAAATTTGTCAGCACCAGCTCCTTTTCCGTAAGGTTCTCTTTCATGCTCTTTTTTTATTGTTCTTGAAGTACAACCTCGTCATTGCCTTGGAAAGATTCAGCTGTTATTTTTCGGATGTAATTTAGTGCCGTTTCTCCATCCAGTTTGTTTCCATCTTCGTTTAGGATATAGTGTTGTGTTGTTG
Organism: Dermacentor andersoni; assembly: GCF_023375885.2. Taxonomy (NCBI): domain Eukaryota; kingdom Metazoa; phylum Arthropoda; class Arachnida; order Ixodida; family Ixodidae; genus Dermacentor; species Dermacentor andersoni. Next base: position 215,960,555 of record NC_092816.1, read on the forward strand.
TTGACTTCCTGCCGAATAATTTTATGTGGTTCCAAAATATTCTAGGTGTGGCCTTCTCTTTCTCACGTACTTCTGACAACCAACGTTTACTTTCACCTTTTATGTTTGCTTGCATCAGTATTTGAACCATAGACATTTTCTCCCGGTATATTTCCCATTTTCTGGCTACTTGATCCTGAAGCAACTGCGCCTTCTTTGCCTGCCTGTGCTTTCGGGGCACTTTCTTTCTTTTGGCGATTGCTTTTTGTATCTCCCTGTTAAACCAGCCTTTTGGTTTCTTTTTTCCTTTCCAACGAACCTGTTGTTTTTCTTTCTATATTACTGTCATTAGCACACTTAGAAGCTCACTATAGTATTCCCACTCTTGGCCTTTTGCTAAGTTCTTCCTCGGCTCTAGTGAATATATTTGTTACTTGTTCAGCATTCAAATTTGGGCTGGCCATTTTGCACTCCTTGTTCTCTTTCCCAACTACATATTCCATTTTCAAAATGATGCATTTTTGGTCACTCCCTATGCTACTATGCCCTTCCTCATCAATGACCGTTTCTCTCAACTTATCATGAATTCCTTCTGTCATCAGACAGTAATCAATGGTTGATTGACGGTTTCCCACTTCCCACACGATCTGCCCTTCACATTTAGGCCCTGTATTCACGGTAACGAGATTATGTTGATCACAAAGGTCTAGGATTGACTTCCCATTGTTGTCGGTATAGCCATCTAAATCCTGTATGAGAGCATGTGAGCGCCCAGCCAAATTTTTTTTCCACTCATTGTACCTGATAACCAAAGGTGCTCTTGACATTTTGAATTTACTCTTTTCCATTTGGCTCCCTGAGGGGTGAGCATTCTGACTCCCCCTCCCTTTGTTTTCGACTTAGTTCTGTTGCACCCTTCCCAAGCATAATTCTCAATCACTGGCGGCATTCAGTTTCTGTAACCGCATACACCCCTATGTGTTCTCTATTTAACTGCTCCTCAATCACTGCCCACTTTTCCTTTCTTCTGCCACCCTGCATGTTTATGTAGCCTATTGCGTGGCAAGCTCTCGTTCTTGCTTTCCTCCTTTTTCTGTTATTGATGCCGATATTATTCTGTGGTTCCCCTAGGGGACCTTCTACATTACTACCTACTCTGGCCTCCTGAGCGCCCGTGGGCCCCCTAAAATAGCAACAGCACGACCAACAAGTCGCGAGCCCACTTCTTGTGCTAGCCTGTAATCGAAGTGGATATCCTCACGTTGAAAACCACGACACTTTCTTACTTCCCTGTTTATTTTGACAACCTGGAAGCCCTTGTCTCAGGTCATTTTCCATATTGCCTCATTAGCAGCCACGACAGCTCTTTGTACTGGACTGTCACATACAGGCACCTCCGGCACCGTGCACACCACGATCTGCACCTGAGGGGACAGCTCACGCAAATCGTCTACCCCCTTCGTCAAGCACTGGGCTAGTCCTGTCCCTTTCCTGTTTAGGACGTCATTTAGCCCACCTGCTACTATGACAAGGTTGCACATGTGGGCATTTTCTGTGAGCTTTGCTTTTGCTCGCTCCATGGCAGAACCAAGCGTCTGCCCCGGAAATGTCCCTACCGTCACTCTTTTATCGCCTTTCACCCTCTCCACAGTTGTTTCTGAGCACCTACCCAGGTGTGAGTTGCTGGTGATAATCACAATTTCACTCTCTCCTACCTCTCCCTGCTTCTCTTTGTCCTTTTCCATGTGATTCGGACTTAACAAGGGGTATTGACTCATGCACTCCTGCATTTTCCGCGTGGCGGCCTCAAGGTAGGTGCCACTCCTTCCAGCTAACCCCTCGCCACGTTGCACACATTCCATGAACTTCGCTGGCACTCCCTCTCGTCACATAGAGGGACTGCATTCAATTGTCAAGACCATTCTGGTTCACAATGGCGGCCCTGTTCAGCTTTTCCTCGGCTGCTTCATGTCTTTTTAAAACTACCTTCCATGCTTCATGCTCCCTATTTAGCTCATTTTTGAGCTCTTCAACCTGTTTGACAAGCTCTTCCTTGAAAGCGTCCATTCAGCCTTGTGTCAACATCGCAGCGTGTGCCAATTGACTCGATTCCCTCTCTATTCTCATCTGTCCCCTCAACTGACTTGAGGGACTCCCTGCACGCTCCCCGGACTCCCCGCAATTTCCTTGGATTAGTAAGTAAAATGTTTGGCAGGTCATAGTGAAAAAAGGTTCGCTTGGCATTGCGAATTTCAATTAAGTACGCAGTTTCAGCAGACTAATATTTCTTCCTCACAACTGAGCTTGCCTTAACTTTAGTGTGGCGATAGAGGCGCCTTATTTTATTTTCTAGTCGTTTTAAGGATCTCATAAACCTTGGTTTTCGTCGATTGGATCAAATGGTTATCCTGGGAATAAATTTGTTCTTTTGTTCACGTAGCTTGCTTTTAAACAACAGCCAGTTATCATAAATTGAATGTTTATGAAATTCATCTGCAAAGGTAGAAAACAATGTGTTTAATTCAGTATTTATAGCGTCATAGTTACCTTTGTCATATAAAGAAATTGTCATCTCGTCCATGTCGCGGGGTGGGCGAGTGAAAGTGAAGGCAGCATTAATAAATTTGTGATCACTAATCTCACGAATATATGTAAGGGATGTTAAGCTTTCAGGATGACTGGTTAGTATAAGATCTAAAATAATGGCAAATGTCCCTGGCACACGGGTTGGCTCCAGTACTAGCTGTGTTAAATTGTAATTTAAACACACTTCTATAAGGTTGCTCGCCTCAGTTTGATTTGTTAGTAAAGCATTGCCATCGTACCAGTTAATGCTGGGAAAATTAGTTTCCAAAAAGGAGGATAATAGCATTGGGGTGCTTTAAAGTAATTTCATTTAATATGTTGTTTAAGAGATTAGAAAAGTCTGGTTGATGGCGAGGTGGTCTGTAACAAACACTTAGCTGTACTGTTTGATGGGAACATTGACATTTTAACCACAGTGTTTCTAAGTGGCTGTCAATGGTAACTCTTGTGCACGGCAATTGTTGGTTCACAGCAATCAGAACACCTGCACCACATGCATCTCTCCGATCGCATCGATAAACATCGAAGTTGGGAAGATCGGCCAGGACTTCTGCATCACTGATTTCTTTTGTAAGCCATGTTTCTGTTAGTATCAGCAAGTTACTGGTGGATGATGACATAAGGTTTGATACATGTTCACGCTTTGGCAGAAAGCTGCGTATGTTCATGAAAATTACTGAAAAAGACGGATTATTACGTGGGATGGGAGGGCGAGTTCATAAATTCGTAGGATAATGCGATTGCTGTGCTGTTTCTTTGATGATCTGTGATGTCTCATCAAATATGTAGCATTTAGTACCTATGGGCAAAGTTTTGTAACGCAATGACAAGTGAGCGGATTTTGCTTCCGCAAAAGCAGCAAGGTGCCTGCGGGCATTTTGCACAGCCTTAGAAAAAACTTCGCCGACACTGTGTTCAGTGCCTTTGAACGTATGGCCATTTGATAGGACAGTCTCTTTTGTGTTGAAATATGTAAATTTAACAATTATAGGGCGACGGCGCCCAGCGGTATGCCTCCCGAGACGATGTGCTCGTTCAATTTCTTTTGTATCTATGGTAATGTTAAGGTGCTCAGAGCACAGCTGGGTTACGGCTTCTTCAGATTGGGCGAATGTTTCCAAGGGATTAGTATCAGGAACACTATAAAAGATTAGGTTATTTCTGCTTGATAGGTTTTCAGCGTCATCCATACGCCGTCCGAAGCAAGTGGCCAGGTCAGAAATTTTAGTAGCTTCTGCTTTTACCGACTCGATTTCATTTCGTAATGGGATGATGCTCTGGCAAAGTTTTTCGACTACTGTCACTCGGGAATTCAAATCTGACACCATCTTATTCGTAGCCAATAATCGGTTTTTTATGTCTTTCATTTCTGCGATTATTTCTTTTTGACCAGCTGATAGTTTTTGCAGCTCTTTTAGTACAAGGTCAGCACTAGCGGGACCCGGGTTAGATTTGATGTCTCCTGACAAGAGAAGCAAGGACAGAATGGCACAAACACTCTCAACAGCAATAGCGACACAGCACCAGGGGCTCGGCACCTGCACCGGAAGATAATTGCTAGACCTCTTTGCAAAAAGAGAAGACTTGTTACCAACCTGTGTGGCGAAGAGCAACGGGTTAGTTGTCTGCATTGTGGTACAGCAACCGAGCCCACAGAGCAGTGTCGACAATCGTGGCTGCTTTATACAGTCGAACCCGACTATATCGAACCCGTTTACATCGAATTATTCTATATATCGAACAATTTCTGGTCACGGTATAGTTACAATGAGTATATATAGCAAAAATTATGCTTACATCGAACAAATATTGCAGTGACTCCCGATATATCGAACGTCAAGCGGCAGAAAGTGCCCCCAGAAGTTGGCTTTCCCTCGCGGTAGCAGAGAAACCCGGCGGTGCGGCTCCATTCAATCGCTCTCCCTACTGTGACCGCGCTGCCTTGGGCTGTTCGGGCAAGCCGTCGACACTCCCCCTCTCGCGCATAGTGGAGGGTCGAGGCCACATCCTCCCTCTTTCTCTATCATCTTTCACTTCCCATTCCCTCTCCCCTGACGATGCTTCGCCGTGCTTCATCACGGGTTGCAGACTCAAGCGTCCTTCCTTTCTTTAGATCACCATCTATCGGCACTCCCCAGCAAAAAATGATCCTGGCCCGCCTCAGCGCTTGCTCAGACAGCCAATCAGAGGCTGTTGTGCTGTCTTCGTGCAAGATGGCGAAAGTGCGAGTTGTCTGGCTGCTTTTCTGGTTTATCGTGTTTGCGCCTTGTGGGCCTTCTCCCGCAGTGTTGCCGTGATGAAGCGGCAGAATTCGCCTTTCGTCGTGAAGCTCAAAATCATAAATTCTATGGTGTTGGGCTGCTGAGCACGAGGTCGCGGGATCGAATCCCGGCCACGGCGGCCGCATTCCGATGGGGGCGGAATGCGAAAACACCCGTGTGCTTAGATTTAGGTGCACGTTAAAGAACCCCAGGTGGTCGAAATTTCCGGAGTCCTCGACTACGGCGTGCCTCATAATCAGAAAGTGGTTTTGGCACGTAAAACCCCATAATTCAAAATCATAAATTGCGTCGAACGCGATGAGAAGTTGGATGTCCCCGCAGCGTGCAAGATTCCAAGGAGCACTCTCGGCACGATTAGGGCTAAAGTGGCCAGACTCGCAACCCAGTGCCCATAGCGCCCGACACGTACGCACGGCCGTGTACGAGGGGTTCTTCATACGTTCCGGTTTCCGCGTGCACGGTGATGACTGTAAATTTTAATGAATGCGACAAACTCGTTGCCGGTATTGCCGAAGTTTGGAGCGAGCTGTCAAAATTTCCGGGACATTCGAATCAACGGTGGGCGAGTTTGTGAGTGCAGATGATGGTGTCGCGGCCACGGGAGAGCCCGGAAACGAAGACTACATCGCCGACATCGTACCGAGCACAAATGAAAGTAGGCACATTGAGGAAAGCAACTACGGTCCTTTGCCCACATCCTCCGAAGTGATTGGTGCACTCGCATTAGTCCGGTGCTTCTGCGCGAATGCGGAAGGTTGCGGCCTCAGCTGCTCCGACTCCTTAGACAACGTGCGGAAGTGCGTGTGTTGCAGGCAGCGAAATTGCCCAAGCAGAAGAAAATGCAGGACTAATTTATGCGAAACTAAGCTAGTTTCTTCAATAAAGTGATTTTATAAATGGTATGTGCTTTTATGACATCCAATTATTTAGCAGGCTTATATCGAATTATGCTCTATATCGAACTGATAGGTGTTTTTTTGCGAGTTCGATATAGCCGGGTTTGACTGTACTTAGCGGGAGCCCTAGTATCAGTGCCGATGGGACTGACACTGATTTTCCACATCCGACCTCTACTGTGCTCACTGTGACTCGTCACCCAACACCACACGGCCTTCTGATCACTAAAGAACACCCAAGCAGTTGCTGCACAGGCATGTAGGGAAGTGGACCCCTGCCTTGTAAACGTAATGCAGGGCAAACTCGCGATGCTGTGAAAGTATACAAAAGAAGCACGCCAAATGGTTCCCCTTCAGCCTTAGTGTAAAATAAGTGATCAGTGCTTCAAAAGGCACAATGAATCCATATCAACACAGCCGAAGTGCTATCATTATTTAAGACGTGCAGTCCTGCTGTGGTCTTCTTCCAATTATCATATGAATTGCATAGAACGTGCATCAACAACTGTTGTGTTTAAGGGTTGTGATGCAAACTGTGGTGCATTGATTATTGCTGCAAGTCCCAGAGCACACTTCTGTCTGTGCCTCTGCTCTTCTATGCACATGGCCTGACTGCAGCAAACACAGAATTGAATGGGCTTGACAGCGCAGCCCTTTCAAAGGTGAAGTTGGATGATTGGCTATGAAAGACATGTTCCATGAACCCGCTGTCGTGTGTAGATTCTGCTTTACTCTCCCTCGAGAGTTTAGCTGATCATTAGTGCCAGAACTGAAATCCTGCCTGTAAGCAGGGATTGATTTTCAGTAACGTTGTTACGACAAAGTTCCAGGGCAACATGATGTGTACATGTCACACCACCTGTGCAGGTTGACCAGCGGCAGCAAGCAACAGCCGTTCTCGGCCACGTGGCCCGCCTTTTGGCCAGGACAGGTGAGGGCACGCGCAGCAGCAGCTAAATTTGTGCCACCACATTATGGCAGACATTTTTGCGCGTCACATGCATTCGAGGAGTCTCCAGAATAACTGGCCAAGAATTCTAAGTGATGCAGGGGAACACAATTATGGACACAAGAACACAGAGTTATCTGTTATTACAGTCGTGTTTGCTTTATATTGACCTTTACGTTTCCTGGGAAAATTGTCCATGATAACGAATGAAGACAAAAAACCCAGAGACTTTGTTATCAGCATAACGAGAACAAATACCATTTAACCAGCCAAAAAAATGAAGAACTGAGGGTTTACACTGTTGATTTCGACCCTGTTCTGGTGTCCAGGAAGCACAATACATCAGATAGTTGTTCAAGGTAGGCTGCTTCTAAGCCACGGAGAACAGCTTGTCATATGAAGCTCTCCTCTTTGTCGTCTTACCGTACCGTATTTACTCGAATCTAACACGCACTTTTTTTCCTGATAGAACGGGTCCAAAAATAGCCTGCGCATTAGAATCGAATATGACCCTAAATCTGCGTTACCATATTGCCATCATCATTTCAAAATGGCCGCTTCGCACACGCTTCAAATCGAATCAATTTTATTCTCTAGTTTACGTACTGGAGGATCATTTTGGGCTAAAAGCTACATATGTAGCTTTGTGTGACCCAAAAGACCAGACAAGGCAGTAGTACAGCAAACAGTGCGTGTACATATACAATAGTTCACATATAATTCCAGCAATAGCAGGAGTACTTCATGAACGGAAATACCGAAACATAATTTCCATCATGGCGAGTTACCAGCACTTGAAATAGTTTTAGCACAATGAATTTTACACAACGCTACTATAGCAGTACTAGATATACAAGACAATCAACACCAGCTAGGCAACACAACATTAGAATGATTTTAGAAGACCAGCATTTGCTGAGAAAACTGAAGTTGTACAGTATACACTTATAAAGATACGCAAAGGCAAAATAATAATCATATCGGATATATTACAAGTGAACAAAGTATGAGCGGAGTTCTTACCTGCTGAAATTCTCAATATGTTCGTATTTGTTCAAAGTGAATATTGACGACTGATGTTTATACAGTGTTCTGAAGTATGGAATTGACCATATCTCAGGATTTCTTCTCCTAGCAAATTCTGAAAAATATCTTGTAGGCGAAGTGCAAGAAAACACGAGGACAAGAGAAGGCAACGAAGACACAGCACTGTGTCTTCGTTGCCTTCTCTTGTACTCATGTTTTTTTGCGCTTTGCCTCAAGGTATGCAGTACCAACAAGCCCACCAGTCTGTTCTGTTGAAGAATATCATGCAGTATGTAATAAACGAAAAGTGTATAGGCTATCAATTTGAATAATGTTATACTTAGGGAACCGCCCCTATAGTGCTTGAATAGCAACCTATATTTCCAACATATTGAGTTATCTTCTTCTGTAGCATAAGAACTTTGCTATTTTTATGGTTGTACACGACACTAAAGCGCAGTAATATAAGTGTGCACTAAATAATGCATTATAAATTTGCACTTTGGCTCTTATAGGAAGTATATTAGGATATTGTGATATAGCCTCTGTCACTGAAGAAAGCTTTTTACAGAGATAATTTACGTGCATGTCTCGGATAAGCAATATGGTTTTCAGAAGAATAAATAGACTGAAATGGCATTATTAAGAGTCCAAGATACAATTATAAATAACATTGAAGAAAAAAACTTTACCATTGGTATATTCCTAGGCTTTCGCAAGGCTTTTGACAGCATAAAACATAATATATTACTAGAGAAACTCCAAGTATATGGCATTATAGGCATAGCATTAGAACTTATGCATAGCTACCTTGAATCTAGATTTCAGTACATTTCCTTGAAAGGGTAGAGTTCTGAAAAGAGCATGATTAAATATGGGGTACCACAAGGCTCCATTTTAGGGCCGTTATTATTTATTATTTACATAAATTACCTAGCTAACGTTCCATTGACAGAGGAAATCATACTGTACCTGATGACACTCATGTCTTTTTTTACGGAGCAGACCTTCACGAACTAGAAGTTACCGCAACCCATTGGTTACAAGAACTTAGCGAGTGGCTCTATCTAAATAAACTTGACTTAAATAAAAAAAAAAATTTAGTTTTTTATTCCAAGAATAAGCAAACAGATTACGACGTAAAACTTTTTTATTCTGGATCGCAACTTGAACATGTCTCAAGACATTCGTTTCTGAGTGTTACATTTCACAAAAACCTAAGCTGGACAGAGCACATAAATAAGGTACGCACTAAGGTTGCACGATCTGTTGGTTTGCTACAATGGATCCGATGCTTTGTGCCTATCAGGCTTCTCATACAATTGTACTTTTTGTTTATGCACTCGCATCTTAGCTACTGCCTCATAGTATGGGGAAACGGTAATAAAACAGATGTAGAAAAATTGGCAGTACTGCAACTGCGAGCTGTTCAGTTGCTGAACTTCTGGAAACAATACATAGGATCTTCTATACTAATGATGCGCTACAACATTCCTAATATTAGAGACGCTTACAAAACAAAGATCTGCATACGGCTATTTAAAGAGATCTCCAGCAACAGGAAACTATTTTCAACTCGTTACCTGAGTAGAGACACAGGATACAACCTACGTCACACATCAATAGTAATAAAGAAACCAAGGACAAAATATGGCACGCAAACGATCGAATATGAAACCATGTCTTTATGTAATACGTACCCTAACATTGTTGACGAAGCTATAAATTCTAGAACAATTCACAAATTTAAACATGCAATACAAAACATATTTTCTGATCACAGTGTGTTTAACGAATGTTAATAAAGTTTCTTTGTTTAATGTCAATAGTAATGTTATTAATCTTCTATTCTGAATGTACAACTTTTGTTAATAACAGAATGTTCTTATTTTTGCTGTGCTGTATTTATTCAGTTACGTGCTATTTGGCAAGGTTTGATACTTTTCAATGTGTTTAAAATTTTGCTGTAAATAGTTTTGAAGTCTTGTGTCTTATTAGTTGTACTTTGTTTTATCAGTTGACTGCTACTTCTGCTGCTCCAGCGAGGAGGATTACGCCCTCCTTTTGCCTTACCTTGCGGGCAAACCTTGTATTTGTGTTACCCAAATAAAATGAGAAAAAAAAAAGATAGGTGCAAAAAAGAAATAAACTTAAGAATTTTATGACTGTGAACTATTTATATTTTTTGTTTACCTTCAAATGTAATGGTATTGTTTAATTGGAGCAGCTTATTCTTGGAGTGAAAAATAATTATCTTAGTTTTAGTTGCATTAATCGTAATTTGATCTAGCTGAGACCAGGTAGATAATCTTTCTAGCAGTTCATTACATTCTACTGTTAAATAGTGCCTATCATTTCCAGATAACATGACAGTACTGTCATCAGCATATATAATGAATTGAGCTTTAGTAGGAAGTTTTACAACATCATTGATGTAGACATAAAATAAAAGCGGTCCTAGTACGCTTGTAGTATGCCAAATCTGTTCATTACGAAAGACGACATGTGACCATTCGCGTACGCGCTCTGGGGTCTGTCACTTATTTAAGATTTAAAGTAACACTCCAGTTTATTTAACAAGATGTTCAAGTTCAAGTTCAAGTTCATTTATTTACCACATACATGGAGTTTCACATAAGTGGTTGGAACGAGGGAAAAAAAGCTGTATTACAAACAGCTTGACTGGCCCCACGTCCCCGGTTCGCTAAGGCAGCATGGCAATAAAAGAAAAGTACATTTCAAACGTCAGCGTCAAATGAGAAAAACATGATATGCACAGAAAACATACTTTACAAAAAGTGAAATTTAACTGAACATATTTAACACAGCAAGCTTAAAACAGAAGTGTTAGAGAGTGTGCGAACGTTTTCATAAGAAATCTTGAATTTATTTAATGTCTTCGGCAAGCAATAACTTAATGTTTGAAAGCCATAATTTGTGCGCGGCCGTGGCACATACCATTTTTCAGAGTGTCTGTTTAGGCACGAAGAAGGATTTAGTTGCAAGTTAGCTACACTGTGCATATAACCGCGATTTCTTACGGTATCAGATCTAAAGAAAACTAATAAAGTGTATTCATATAGCACATTTAATTTAATTACATTATATTTGACGAATAGTTCTGAAGTATGTGCATTAAATGGTAGGTTTGCGACAGAACGTAAGGCCTTTTTTTGTAGGATAACAAGATTATTTATGGATTGCTGTGTTCCGTTACCCCAAATTAAATTACAATAGCGCAGATGTGAAGAGAAGAGTGCCTTAAATATCGAAAGCTTTCGAGGAACTGGCAATACACGCTGACATTTTCTCAGTACGCCCAAGACCTTGCAAAGCTTGTTTTGTAAATGTTCCGTATGGTGATCCCATTTCATATATTCGTGAAAAATTACACCTAGAGATTTTACTGTAGAAGAAAATTCAATTTTATTATTATTCAACACGAGATTGTAAGAATGAGAGAGCTCATAAAGTGGAGATTTAGAGCGAAAAAGAATAGCTTTAGTTTTTGAGCAGTTAATTTGTAAAGAATTGCTAAGTGTCCAGCTGGATATTTTTTCTAATGTCAAGTTAGCTAGATTCACAAGATCATGTATATTTGTTCCTGAAAAGAAAGGACATGTATCATCAGCATAGAGTATGTATTGGGCTGAATGGTCAACATTTACAATATCATTAATAAATATATTAAACAAAAGCGGGCCCAATATGCTGCCTTGGGGAACTCCATATTTAACTGGTTGCACAGAAGACAGAGTTCTGTTTATCGATACACATTGATTTCTGTTTAATAAGTAGTTTTGAATTAGATTTAGGGGAACACCACGAACACCATAACACTTTAGCTTTCCTATTAATGTTTCATGGATGATTTTGTCAAAGGCCTTGGACATATCTAAAATTATGCCGAGTGTTAATTTTTTTGCTTCAATATTTTTAAGTATCAATTCTTTTTGAAAAAGTAGAGCACTTTCTGTTGAAAAACCTGATCGAAATCCGTATTGCGATTTAGTTATGACGGAATGTTTGTCAAAAAAATTTGACAGTCTAAGATGAATAATTTTTTCAAGTCCTTTGGAGAATAGGGGAAGGATTGAAATAGGTCTATAATTTCCGAGAATGTTTTTATCTCCACTTTTGTGTATTAACGTCACCTTAGCATTCTTCATATTTTCTGGGAAAATGCCAGTTTGTAAGGAAAGGTTATAAATATGTGCCACACACGGGCTAAGTAGATCAATAACATATTTAATCGGTTCCATTTTTAGACCATTTATGTCCTCGCTCTTACTCATCTTAAAGTTTTTAAATACTCTTAATACTTCATTTTCATCAGTTGGGTAAAAAAATATTGATTCCTTGAGCGGCACGGGTAAGTAATCAAAGGCACTACCTTGATGTGAGCTCTCAGTTACCGACGTAAAGTATTCATTAAATTTGTCGGCTAACTCCTTGCCTTCGATAACTTCATTATCAACTACAAGTTCTTCTAAACTACTTCTTACTCTACCTGGAGATATAATGGAGTGTAATTTATTCCACATTTGTTTGATATCTGTGACGCCCTCGAACATGTTATAATAGTAATTTCGTTTTGCTTGCCGTTGTAATTTAATGACCAAATTTCTAGATTTTTTAAACATCCTCAAAGCATCTGGACTTCGGTTAACTAAGAATGCATGAAAAAGCCTATCCTTTTCCTTCATGATTTTTAGGATCTCTGTGGTCATCCAAGGTTTGCGGGCACGCTTTGGTTTTTTAAAAACCTGAAGTGGGAAATGTTTATTATAAACTGAAGTGATCGTTCGGATAAAGCTGTCGTAAGCTAAGTCAGCACAGGAGAAAGAAAAAAAGTCATCCCATTGAGTTTGCGCCATTTCATCACGAAAGCGCGAAAGGGAGTTTAAGTTTACAGCTCTATAATATATACCAGAACCAGCCTGTCTGGTTGGGCAGTGGGATTGGTGTACAATAAAATATATAGGTAGGTGATCACTGATAGCAGTACAAATAGTGCCAGCAAGTACGGAATCGGTGGGAAAGTTTGTTATAAACAGGTCTATTAATGTTGCACTCGAGTCAGTAATACGAGTAGGAGTGACAATAACATTCGATAAAAAGTGGGAATCAAGAAGTGCCGAAAGATACTTTTGCTTATTTGTGCTTGCTAACATATCAATATTCAAGTCACCTCCCAACACGAGTTTATATCCATTGTCATTAACGAAGGAAAATATGTTATCTAAAAACTGTATAAAATTGTTTATGCTGCCATCGGGTGGTCTGTATACTGTAACAAATACACAGTTTTCTACTTTAAGACATACAATTTCAATATCATCCGTGCACTGAGACCACTCGTTAAGCCATTCGTATCTCATCTCATCTTTAACATACATACATACGCCACCTCCTGTCCTTATTTTTCTATTTAAATAAACAGGATTATAACCTTCGATATTAATAACGTCCGAGTCATCACGGTACCAAGTTTCTGTTAGCATAACTATGGAGAAATCGAATTTAAACTCATCAAGAAGAATAAACAGGTTGTCCTCTTTGCAGCGAGCAGACTGCATATTAATGTGAAGCACAGCTAGGGGTGATATGCGTTGGTCTACAATGCGTGAGTTTAGTTCCGATGGACTAGAACCTATGCTATTTGAATCCATTTATAGGCAGTGGTGATAACCTATGTATACAGAAATTAATTATAGCAAGCATAATAAAACAGCAGCCTTTGAGAAGGGTAAACGTACTCAGAAAGAGATGTTGCTTAATCGTTACGAATCCATAGTTTCGTTGTACAATGTTAGAAAAACTAGCAAAGACAACATAGAAGCAATTTAAGGCACTAATCCAGCACACAGCAGTATTAAAAGTTTTATACAAATGTTCGGTTGCATAATGTAGATGAAGATTAGGGGCATTTATAAAACAAAAAGCTATGTAATATGAAGAATTAGGTTTAGACACATATAACACTCTACAGAAGAACAGGGTTATGTTATCCTGTTGAACAAAGTGATCAAAAAAATAAAGAAAAATGACATGCAGGATCACAACTAAGAAAACCATTTTTGTACCGTGAGGACCTGTTAAACAACTTGCGCCAAGTCCTCTTCACACGTTATGCGCAAAACTGATGTCTTTTCCAATTTCCGCATGAGAACTTTGCCTTGAGACACCCAGATAAACTTCCATTTTTTTTCCTTCCTTGCTTGTCTCGCTTTTGCTAGCAAAATTTTGTTTTCGCGACAGAGGTGCTCATTTACATAGATAGGAGCATCTGTGTCATACCCTAGATCCCTTGCATTTAGTTTTCTATTCTTTGCTGCCGAGAGCATTCTGTCCCGGGTGGCCCTCAAACGAAACTTTATGACCACATGCGGCCTACTCTCATCTCTGGATGGCACACGATGCACTACGTCTATGTCATTCTCGGTGATGCCGGCCTTCAGATGCCCCGCAAGTTTTCCAACTTCCTTCAGAAGGTCCTCATCTGTTATGGCAGAGGCAGTCAGATGCCTTACTAAAGTCTATAAATAGCGCAAGAGTATAGATATTCCTTTCTATGTTTTTTATTATATTTTCCTTTATTGACAGTAGGGCTGCTTCTGTTGATCTGTGTTTCCTAAATCCAGGTTGCTCGAAATTTTCTCGAAAACAAAGGCAGCACTGAAATTGGCCTATAGTTGTTTGGGTCATTAGGACTACTGCCTTTCAAGATTGCCGAAACTTTATCATACTTCATTTCTTGGGGAAAGACGCCTGCTTGAAGCGTTAAAATTGAATATATGAGCAAGAGAACGGGAAATTAAAGTTATGCAGCGCTTAATGGGTCCTAATTGTAGGTTATTGATGTCTAAGGCCTTAACGTTATTTAAGGAATTAAAGATGGTATACACTTCATATTCGTCAGTAGGCTGGGAGTAAATGCTGGCGGTAATAATACTAGCATTTGTTGTTCCCGAAGTTGCTGCGTGAAGGGGGTAGGCAGAAGGAATGAAGCACCGGTAGTGACGGCTGACGAATACGTTGCGGTTGACGACGATGTGATGATCTGCTCGGAACTGATGACTACCCACATCGTCGAAGCCATCAAGGACGGGAAGGAGGCGAAGGCCAACAAAGATAGCAGTGGTGAAGAACCTGCAAGCAAAACGAGAATATTGACGACAAGCGAGGCAATAGCGGCATTCGACGCTCTGCAGATGTACCTTGCGTCGCTCCTGGGTTTCACAGTGGAGCATGCTGTGAACCTCGGTGTGATAAGGTCGGCTACAGTTGCACATTGCATCGGACGAACTGTCCAGAAGAAAATTACCGACTTCTTTCATTAAGTACCTCTTTAATTCATGTTAAATAAAGGTTATATTTTTCTGAACGTGCTTAGCTTGCTCTGTTGCATGCAATGTGGTGCACAACCTTTACAACGAAGGATTTTGGAGGCCCCAAGCTCTTAGTTATAAAGGCGTTCGACTGTAATTGCATTTTCTTGTTATAATGCACACCAGTCTAATTTTTCAACAACTTGATATATTACCCTTTAAAGATCTCATTGCATATAATCTTCCCAATATAGTCTGTTACATAATATCTAACCCTTATTCATTGTTTATTATTGGTCAGAATCACCTGGTCAACCCAAATAATACAGCATTTGCTTTAAATTTACAATGTGTTATTGCCTATAACTCATAGCAACAGACTGTTTGGTTTTCTGGAATAAAACTGTGCAACTCGCTCTCTTTTGTAGGAGAGTTATCTCCATCTTTCTTCAAGTGTTGTCTGTATATATGTATAGAACATAGCTAATTTGTTCTCATGGATCACTTCTTTTTATTAGTTTTTTTCGATTCACCTAGTTTTTTGCTTATTTCGCTATATACAACATTTGTCCGTAAAGTTTCGAGACTGATTTATTTTCTTCTCTAGAAATGGTTCCCCAAAACAAATGTTGGTGCGTATGTCTAGCGCCATCTTTTCGGACAACCTGAGCTATTTATGTTAATTGCTGTGGTAGCCGCTGGATGGCATTACATGTAGAAAAATATGTTACTAGTCGTCCACCTCGAAAAACGTGTAAGCATAAAATTTTGTGTTAAGCTTGGCAAGACAGCCACACAGACATATAAGCTTCTTCGTGATGCTTACGCCAACGAGACATTATCACAGGCGCGAGTTTTCTAGTAACACAAGAGGTTCCTTTCAGGGAGAATGTCGGTGGAAGACTACACAAGACAGGCTTGCCCTGGAACCTCACGGAATGAAAACAACGTAGCTCGGATCAGGAAGATCGTACAGCAAGACTGCACCGTTACAGTCCACATGCTATTGGATGCTCTCGACATTAGTAAGACAACATGCCACCAAATTTTGTGTGAGAACTTGGGGAAACGAAAGCTGAATGCCAGACTTGTGCCGCACTCCCTCATACAGGACCAGAAGGACACGCAAGCATCAGTGAGCGCTGATTTGCTCTCAGAGGCAGAGAAGGATGCTGCATTCGTTGACAGCATCATCGCTGAAGACGAAACATGGTGTTTTCAATACGATCCTCAAACAAAGAGGCAGAGTGCCGAATGGTGGTCCACAAGCTCTCTGGCGTCGAGGAAGGTGTGGCGACAGAAGACCAAAATGATGCTGATAGATTTTTTCTATGCCAGAGGTGTCATACACCACGAGTTCGTCCCACAAGGGTAGAGCTCTCCCCATGCGATTTTTTTTTCTGTTTCCTCATGTGAAGAGAGCCCTAAAAGGCCGCTGGATGGGGAGCGTGGAAGCCATTCAAGATGCCATGACAAAGGAGCTGACAGCCCTGCCAAAAGAAGCATTTTCCAACTGTTTCCAAAACCTCAAGAAGCATTGGAAGCTGTGTATAGACTGCAAGGGAGACTATTTCGAAGGGGTGCTGCATAAATGATTTCAATGTTAAAAACATAATTGACTCAGTCTCAGAACTTTACGGACAAGGGTTCTATGTTACCACTACTAGAACTGCTTGTATGCTGCTGATATTCGTTTATGTCATGTAAATAATAACAAGAGGCCCCATTTCAGTATTATGACCTCATTCTGTATACTATTCCACCATGTAAGTATGTTCAAATGACAAAACACTACTACTACTGCTGTAATGGCAGTAGCTTTTCGAAAATATTCGCCACAGTTTTTTTTAAATTTGGCTTCACTGCAGTAGCTCCATGTTATGATGTAAAGCATACAAACGCCGTTGCAGGCCGTTTGATAGCATCTCAAACTGCACCGTGCAGGCTATTTCCTGCCCAACTTTCTTGCAAAAAAGAAAGTATTTTAGAATCGGGTAAATACTATAATCAGACATTGTTAGTTATGGTTATTCCTTGAAAATCTTCCTAAAACAGGTAGAAAATAGGTGCTTTCGATGGGAGTTGATGTGTGTTCAACACGCTTGCTGTCCCCTAAGCTCCATCGAGACAGCCGCTGCTACTAATGGGATTGCTATTGGTCAACATAGGGGTCAGGCATGTGCATGCTGAATGGTGAAGTTTGAATTATCCAGTGAAGGTCAACTGTAAGATCTAAATATAAAACCTTGGGCCTGGGGAAATGCGTGGGTGCCAGTCGTAATTACATTAACCGGAGTCAAAAACGAAACTCTACTATATTGATGTATTCTGTTACCTTAGTTAGTGTAAATTATTTATATAACATACCATTCTGTTTGTCTGAGGGTTTTAGCTTTCATACTGCAAGTGAATCGCAAGAAACACAGACAGAGTGTAAAAACACATATTTCTGTATGTTCTTATTTTTTTACACTTCACTCGCAGTATGTTCTGCCAACAATGACTGAATTTCTACCCTTGTTAGCTTTCATAGTTTTTTTTAAATAATCTGCAGTATAGTACCTGGAACGAAGTATAGCATTGAGTATTTCAAAAAAGTACAGTCATGATGATTCTAAATTGAATTGTGTGTAATCGCAAACCAAAAGTGACTTTTCTTGCAATTTTTTGAACAAGCTTATTAATCTTATTTGCCTACTCAGTGTGTAACCACCATATATCGTCAGACCACATCAGGTGACACTTTCCCATATCAATTTGTACACCGTATACCGAGTATTAATATTGGCTCTTTCTCACAGCCTATAGATATATTATGATGCTGCCCTCAGTATTTTGCACACTTCTCAAACATGCTCATCCCTTGTAAGGTGCTCATCTAAGCACAACCCCTAATATTTGACCGTTGGGTTGTATGTGGAAAGTACTGCAAGGGGGCTGAGAAGGAATTGTGCAAATGTTGTATTTGTCACTGGAGCACATTAAACTCTCTCAAACATGTCAGCAGCTATGCTTAGTTCACTAGCCTAGTGGCTGATAGCAAAAAGGAAATGTGTTATATTTGTGGCGCCTGGTGCTTTGTCAAGGTGAGCAGAAAAATTCATGTTGTCTATATGCAAACAAAAGGGTTGCAGCTGAGGGAAAGGAAACAGCACACTTTGAAAATTGCAGGATAGTTTCTATTGATGTCGGACACCTTTCTGCTGATAGAGCTCTTGAAGATAATTTAGAAGTAGGCCACTTGTGGCCCTTGTCAGCCTTAGTGCCGTGTCCTGTCTTTTCTTGTTCCTTAGCTTGCGTCCCAGTAGTTCATGCTCTGAATTTAGCCATCCTTGTCAGCCTTCTTGATGCTTCATGTGCAGGTTGGTGCGTGGGCGGCCGACCGCTGGTGATCCATGCCAAAGTGCCCATCCTGCGCTTCTGCGACCGCACCACGGGTGTTGAGGTGGACATGAATGTGAACAATGTTGTGGGGTTACGCAACACGCGGCTGCTGCAGTGCTATGCGCGTCTGGACCCAAGGGCAGCACCCCTCGTTCTGGCTGCCAAGGCATGGGCTGCTGGGCACCAAATCAACGAGGCCAAGCATGGGACCCTGTCAAGCTACTCACTGGCCCTCATGGTCATCCAGTACCTGCAGTGTACGTACCTCTTCTGACGGCTTCTCAAAAGGCTCTACTGCTCCAGTAGAACAAAGGGCAGTCCACTAGAATTTTTTTGTTCAATGCGTTGGCATTCTTTGAGCACCTCACTAATTTCCCGGGATCCATCCATCCATCCAAACTAACGAACGAATGAACAAACAATTAATTAACCGACCGACCGACTGACCGACCGAAATTTTCCTGCTACGGTCCCCACCATGGTTGCTAAGTGGCTATGTACGGTGTTGGGCTGCTAAGCACAAGGCCACAGAATTGAACCCCTGGCATAGCGGCCGCGTTTTGATGGGAGCGAAATGCGAAAACGCCCGTGTACTTAAATTTTGGTGCACGTTAAAGAAGCCCAGGTGGCCCAAATTATTCTGGAGTCCCCCCCTCCTAATCAGATCGTGCTTTTGGCTAGTAAAACCCCATCATTTTTAACAGTCCATTGTCGAATAGTGCTGCTGTGCTGACATAACAGGGTTCAAAGCCAACCATCGGACCAACTTGGCTCACTAAATGTGTAAAACCCCGTCATCTTTAGTAGTCCATTGTCGAATGGTGCTGCTGTGTTAACATAACAGGGTTCAAAACCAACCATTGGACCAACTTGGCTCACTAAATGTGGCAATGTGAATGTGGCAATATGTATGTTCCACTCTTCAATGAACCTCCTTCATGGCGACGTGGGTCACTGTAGGCGCGGAACTGGGTAGGTGCTGCTGTTCAAAGAAACTCTGACGCTGATTTGGATTACTGGGTATTTGCCACTCTGTCTGTGCCGTGTCTCCAATGAACCTCTTTGATGCCAACTTGGGTCACTGGGTATGTGCCAGAAGGTGTGTGCCGGTCTTCAATTCATGTCTTTGACACCAGCTTGGGTAACTAGGGAGCGTGCCTCTTTGCAGTGATAAAAAAGATCGCTTAAATATATTTGATGCTGACTGGAATCAAACCCATCTCACAAGGGTTCTTCAGGGACAGCAACCCGACACGTCTGCAGGCTGTGCAACAAATGCACTGGGTATGGGCCACTCTTTAGTGAATGCCTTTCGCGACAATGCTTTAGTGAGCTGCACCACAAATGCACTGGGTGTGCATACCTGCCGACCCTCCCGATTCGCCCGGGAGACTCCTGATTTTTTACTAGACTTTCCGATTATACGATCACTATCTTATATCTCCCGAAAAGTGGTCTCTGTTCGCGCAATAATGGTTTTTGTGAAACCGGCACCGCGGAATCTACAGCCACATCGTAATCGTCAGCATCACCAACAACGGCAGCACTAGCACCATCGGTATCATCGACTAAGCAGCCGACTACAGCGCCTAGTAAGCTGACCAAAGCCAGAGCCAATGTAGTTCTTGCATTTCATGTATGCCTTCCTCCATGGTGCATCTTGGTGCTGCTGCTTGTGTTTATGATTAGTGTTTCCTATGTTGTCTGTGTGCGGTGCACCGTGTAAAGTTTGAATCCTTGTGTGCTTGATGCCATGGCGCTATCAAAGTCGAAGAAAAGGTATTTGCAGAAGTTTTGCGAACTTATACTTCTGAATTTCCGTGCTTTTTGACATCAAGAAAAGGAGAACATTTTGCATATTGTAGAATGTTTGGATGCGACGTCAGTGTGTCTCACAGTGTCAATGACGACTTGAAACTGCGCGTTTCCACGGCGAAGCATAAAAGCTATGTTCGCACTGCCGAGCAGCAAGGCAACATAGTGAACTTTCTCCGGAACAAGTGCGACGACAGTGTCATGCATGTGGAGTGCCTGTTTACGGGATTTCACGTCAAACACAACCTACCCCTTAGTGTCAGCAACTACGTTGGGCCTCTTCTACGGAAAAGATTTCCGGAATGTGACGAGGCGAAGCGCTATGGATGTAGATGCAACTCTAAAACGCAACTCTGGTTAAACTCAACTATGAAGAACGCGGAGGTGGCCAACCTGAAATTTATTTCACAGTCATCGCTCTCGAGTCTTCGTTTCTTTATTCAGAGTTTCCCTCAGCTGCTGCCCAGAGATTACAATGAATCTGCTGGAGACACTTTAGATGCTCTCGACGCTGAGTTTGCCACACTACAGGCATACAGTCTTCCATTGGACATTCTTAATGAAGAAAGGTGGGACATGCAGTGGTCTGTGGTTGGAAAAAGGAAAAGCACTGATGGAAAACATGTTTCACCGATTTGCTAAGGCGATGCTGGATTTACTCGTGATACCACATAGCAACGTAGAGTATGAGAGGATTTTTAGCACGGCGCGACTCGTCAAACACTGCTTTAAGGTTCGAGGTTTGCAGGCTGGGCCACAAATGCACTGGGTATGTGCCTCTCTACAATGAACCTCTCGACAACTTGGGTCAATGGACACATGCCACTTAACATGAGACAAGTGAGGGAACAATTCTCAGTGTTTACAA
The DNA here is from genome assembly GCF_023375885.2 of Dermacentor andersoni. Taxonomy (NCBI): domain Eukaryota; kingdom Metazoa; phylum Arthropoda; class Arachnida; order Ixodida; family Ixodidae; genus Dermacentor; species Dermacentor andersoni. Next base: position 215,981,671 of record NC_092816.1, read on the forward strand.
GCTCTGGTGCGCCACACCTCTCATGTCGTAGGCCAGGCATGGACCTCTCGGCAGTGCCACTAGACAGCACAGCTTGTCCAGAAAGAAGACCGATAGGGGAGCCCATTTGCCGCATGACGCGTTTCTCGTTCGCACGCACCGGCGTGGCATTGGCGACGCTCGTGGCAGTGGTGGTGTTGGCGGTGTGAGGTGGTGCTGAATGTTCTTTGGGAGGTGTGAAATAGGCCTCCTGCTTCAGTACACGCCTCATGCATAGCTCGTTTTGATGGTGGCAATACGTTGTGTCACTGTATTGATTCAGTGCTAATGCATTACCATCGACAATCATCGTGAGATGGTTTTTGCTACTCTTTGGCTTTGCAGGTCCTCAAAAATTGGTTGACACTAGATGAGCTGCAGGTCACACATTTTGTGGGATAATGTGTGTAGAAAGAAATTTGCTATTTTTTCCACAAAGCATCTCTTCAATTTGCAGTAAACAATTGTTTTCTTTTTGCTGAACATCCTTAGCCTGCTCTATTGCAAGATGTATAACAAAAAAAGGTGCCAAATGCTTCGTTGTCGAGGCTGTACATGGTCGCTTTAGAACAGGTGCAGCTCACGAAGTTGCGACATCTTGCATTTGGCACAGCGATATTTGGTGCTTCAATGTTATTAAAGGTTACCTAATATTGGCAGTGTTTTTCAACAATGAGGCCAGAAAAAATATACATATGAGGGTTGATCCAGAAATAAGGTTCCCAAAAAGCTCCAGCCACAAGGGAAGTTGTGAGGCGAAATCCGGCCACACGGCTGCTCACGGCTGTTCCTTCACTCTCGATTCCCCCTGGCTGCGCTTCGCTGTGCCACTCATTCTTGGCTCAGCAGCCGTCCGATATGGATGTTCCCATTGCTGATCCCGCCAAGTGCGAGGTTTGTTCCATAATTCGCTTTTTGCACACCAAAGGCACTCCACTCGTGGATATTCATCATCAGTTGACAGATGTGTATGGTGACAAATGTATGTCCATTCAACATGTCCGAAAGTTTTGCAGGGAGTTTAGTGCTGGTTAGGAGGAAGTTCACAATGAAGAACGGAGTGGAAGACCGTCAGTTTTGGAGGCGGTTATCGAGATGTTCCAACACGAAGTGCTTCAAAACAGGAGGATCACCGTCCGCGAACTTGTTGCTCAGATTCCTGGGAGTTCTTACGGTACAGTGGAAAGAGCTTTGACTGAAAAATTTGGTTACCACAAGTGTTGTGCTCGATGGGTACCACGGCTATTGACACCAGACCACAAGGAGAAACGCCTTGACTGTGCTCGCCAGTTTCTTCAAAAGTGTCGAGAAGATAAGGAAAGATTGTTGGACTCCATTGTTATAGAAGATGAAACGTGGGCATTTCATTTCACTCCCAAAATGAAACAAAAATCCAAGCAGTGGCGTCACCCAGAGTCACCAGTCGCAAAGAACTTCAAACAAACTCCTTCTGCTGATCGATTTCATGGAACATGGGACAACAATCAACTCAGACACTTATTGTGCAACAATAAGAAAACTCAGGCGAACTATCCAGAACAGCCGGCAAGGACGACCGGCAGCTGGTGTAACGCTGCTTCACGACAATGCTCGACTTCAAACCCAGGAACTTTTGACAAGCTTTGGGTGGACTATCATGCCCCGCCCACCATACAGTCCAGACCTTGTGTCTAGTGATTATCACTTGTTTCCCAAGTTAAAAGAACATTTGAGTGGCCAAAGCTTCCGGAGCGATGATGAAGTCAAAGAAGAGGTGGAACACTTCCTCAACGCTTTGGCGGCGGAGTTCTACGACATTGGGATACAGAAACTGGAGCACCATCTACAAAAATGCATAAAAAAAGATGGCGATTGTGTAGAAAAATAGAGCAAAGTTTCATCTTTCCAATGATGTAAATTTCTATGAGATTAAGCAATGTTATCTATTTCTAAAATTGATGGGAACCTTAGTTCTGGATCAACCCTCGTATATATATATATATATATATATATATATATATATATATATATATATATATATATATATATATATATATATATATATATGTATATTGTGACCATTTATAAGCTATTCTTTGTCATCTGTACATGATCATGATCATGTGGGGTTCATATGGGGTTCTTCTTCATCATCGCTTGTGGGGCTGGCTCTCGAGTGTGATCTGTGCTGTGGGCGTGATCGGTTCGCCGCATCTTCGACTCGGAATAAACGTAGTGACAACTGCTGCGTCACAAGTGGTGGAGTGTGCTTTTCGGTCCTCCGTCCTCTGACTCCCCGCTCAACCTCCTGGAGCTTCGATCGGGTCGCCGATTGTGCCAGCTGTCCGCCAGCATGTCGCAGGACGAGCCAACAGGCACTTTCACCATCTCGGCCTCGGCTACCCCAGCCTCTCCGTATTGAGTTGTCAGTGGGCACCAGCGTGATCCCCATCTGTTTGCTGGACTTCGCGGTGAAGACGTTGAGGATTGGCTGGACGACTACGACCGAGTGAGTTCGGCTAACCGTTGGGACGATGCGTCCAAGCTACGTCTCGTCGCCTTTTATCTGACAGGAGTAGTGAAGACTTGGTTTTTCAACCATGAGGTTGATTTCACGAACTGGGGCGCTTTCAAATACCAGCTCCGCCAAATCTTCGGCACACCGGCTGTTCGTTCCGCCCTCACAAAAAAGACGCTCGACACTCGCAAGCAACAACCCGGTGAATCTTAAATGTCGTACATCGAAGATGTGCTTGCTCTTTGTCGACGCGTGAACACGGCCATGACCGAATCAGACAGGGTTCACCACATCCTCAAAGGCATCAGAGCTATTGCTTTGAATGCTTTAGCCATCCAGAACCCCGCTATCGTCGCTACTTGCCAGCGCCTTGACGAACTCGAATCAGTACGGTTGCAGCCAGACACCACTGCAAACACTACCGCCACCGACCCTACGTTACGAGCAGTGATACGTGCAATAATTCGGGAAGAGCTCCAGTATCTTGGCTTAGCTGCAGGGCCTATGCTTTCTCATGCCTCCGATACCAATCTGCGAGACATTATCAAAGAGGAATTGGCATCCATGGCTGGTGCAGCGTACACGGACCCTCTAACCCCTAGGGCCCCATCAAAGTACGCACAAGTAGCCGCAGCTACTCCAGTCATCGTTCCACCGATGCCTCCAAAACCAACACCAGCCCACATAGCTTCCATGACTACCTGCGCATCTACCCAAACCAGCTACCTGCAGTGGCGTCCTCCTCGTCCCATCTGCTACTACTGCGGCTATCGTGGCCACATAGCGCGTTTTTGCCGCAAGCGCCAGCAAGACGAGCGTCGCGGATATGACGTATACGAACGGGATGACTTTTCGCCCGTAGCTACTTTCCAATGTCTAGGAAGCTTCCATGACCAACGCCGACCTTATGGTCCACCGCGCGAACGCTCTCCATCACCTACTGTAGCATCCGAGACGGCTCAGACGTACCGTCCTGCGAGATGCCGCTCGCCGTCACTCCTTCGCCACTCTACGTCCCCACTGAGACCTGCTTCTCAGTTCGCCGAGCGTCGTCCGGAAAACTGAATTATGCAGCTTTTGGAGGAAAAGCTGCATCGAACGACAGGATAGAAATTCCTCCATCGCGCTCGTGCAATGTGATATTGGTTGTAGTAGAAGGTGTACAAGTAGAAGCTTTAATAGACACTGGTGCTAGTGTTTCAGTCATTCACCGTGAATTGTGTTCGCGACTTCGGAAAGTTACGACCCCCTGTGATGGACCTACGCTACTCGCTGCTCAAGGCGCCGCCATTCGACCTATCGCCATGTGCACTGCCCGTATTTCCATCGATGGACTTCTGCATTACGTACAATTTGCAGTGCTAAGTTCGTGTGCCCAGCAGCTCATATTGGGATGGGATTTTCTTTCTACGGCCTCCACCTCCATCTGCTGTGGGCAACGCGTTCTCCACATGACCGACACAACCTATTCACTTCATGCAGGTGACGCACCACTTCACTTGCTTGCTGCAGAAGATACCGCGCTACCTCCTCGCCATCAAAGCATTGTTACTATCACGTCTGGTGTGATTGACTGCGGCGACGTGCTCGTATTACCATCTGCACGCTGTCTCGCAAGAGGGATAGCCTTTGCATCAGGGCTCGTTAGGTTTGATCATGGCTCTGCACTTCTCTACGCTACAAACCCGACATCTGAAAAGATTCTCATCCCTAAAGGCACTACATTGGCTTGCACCACTGAATCGGAGCCTATATCTGTTGTTTCCTTTAAACCAGCTTCCTCTGAAGTTCCTTGTACCGGACGGGCCGCATATCCTTCTGCTCTTGCAGATGCCATCAGTTCTGACCTGACACCTTCGCAGTCACAACAATTGCTTGCTTTGCTCCAAAAACATGAAGCTTCGTTTGATGCGCATTCAGCTTCGTTGGGAAAGACTTTGATTATGACGCATCGGATAGGGACAGATGGTACATCCATCGTGTGCCGTAGACCATATAGCGTATCGCTAGCCGAGAGGAAAGTCCCTCTGCTAGCCTTTGGTCTTCCCCCGCTGTTTTGGTTTGGAAAAAAGACGGCTCTGTTTGATTTTGTGTTGACTACCGAGCACTTAACAAGATCACACGCAAGGATGTATACCCTATGCCGCGAATAGACGATGCCTTGGATTCCCTGCAGGGTGCCGAGTACTTCTCCAGCATCGATTTACGTTCCGGCTACTGGTAGATATCTATGCATGAGGACGATAAGGAGAAAACGGCGTTTTCAACGCCAGGTGGGCTCTGCGAGTTGTAGGGGTTGAAGGACGGACTTCGGGATGAAAACAAAACTTGGGGGAATTTATTTTACATTATATACAGAGAGGTGAGAGTCAAGTAACAGTCGTACAGTCATTACGGGCCGGCAGCAACTCGGACGCTGCGGCCCGCGGCAAGAAGTTCGAGAGAGGTGAATCAGGGAATGCTCTGGTCTCTCTGGGATGCTTCTTTTAAACCCTTCGAGGACTGGAAGTCGCGTCAAGTTCGGCCAATGGGAGAGCCCGCTCAGATGACGCCACCTTCGGCCAATGGTAGGCACCCGTGCGGTAATGTCACACCCGGCGGCTCCCCGCAGTCTTGCCTTGCTGTGGTGCAATGCTCTCTTCAAAGGCGGAGAAGGGGCACGATTGGGCTCCATTGTCCGAGGCTCACCTGCTCCCGGTGGTACGGCCCCGCTGAGGTGGCAAATGCCCTCTTCAAAGGCGACCGGTGCGACGCTGCCAGGCCTTCCCGGAACATCGCAGCCGTCATGTTTCGGGACCCACTTTCCTTGCAACAATGCCGGGCGATCCCTTCGTTTTCTGGAAAACTCAAGCATTGAATAGCTACCGCGGCGTACGAACTTGTTGGCACGTGAACTTGTTGGCTCGAGCGATCCTCTGGAATGTGCTGCGATTCGATGTGGTCCGGGGAACTCGAAGTAGGCGCAGGAAACAGCTCCATATCTAACAGCTCGTCCTCGCCCCGGTTGTTCTGAATGGCCGGTGAACTCAATTCGCTGGCCATGAGGAACGCTGAAAGAACCTGCAGGGTATTGGTGTCGAGCCTCGATTGACGAACTTCGGGATCCTGGGCCCTGGAGAACATACGTCAAACAAACAAAACAACACAGCGCTGCACCACGCGTAAGCGCAGGCTCTTCACCCCTGACTCGCCAGGCTATTACTGAGTCAAAATGAACCCTGATCTTTTATTTCCCCAATTTTGACAAAGCAGTTCCAACCACCCTTCCAAACCGCTATCCATTTCTCCCCGAATGCCGACAAGACCAGAGTACTATTGTTGTTGCAAAACAAAGGGTCGTCGACGTTGCAAACAACAAATGAAAACAGCCGAACATAACTTCAGTGGCCTAACTACACGAACAGCATGTTTCCAATCTATCGCAGTGCCGTACTTATCGCACGTATTGGTGCCACTGAACAATCTGGTCAACCTCACAAGTACGTAATCACAAGCGCGCTAGCCTTGTGGTCATTAAACAGAACGCGTACTTGCGTTGTAGGCAAACTTTTCATTTACGCTTACTCACGTTTCTTCCTTTAGTCCCTCTAGGACACGTGACTTAAACGAACAATTAAACTCGCGGGACTTACACACTCCGCAGAACTCTTAAAATGATGCGTCTTCTGCTAACTCTTTCCACGCACGCTCACTAAAGAAGTCAGAATACAGCAGCCCTCAACACACACCAGCAACCCAGTCATAAATCTGCTTCCTTCCGTCCACACAGGACACGCGCTAATGGAACTAAGAACGCTTCTCAGTGCAAATCGCGCTTAACCTTAGAAAATTCAAAAATACTCAAAAAGAAAGAAGGTTAAATAACACACACGCGCGTTACGATAGGCCTTTCAACAATAACCTTGACCCTCAGGTTACTCACACACACAAAAAGAAAGCCTATTTACTTATTAATGAACATCTCACGAGACTACAGGTTTACATAAAACGCATCGTTCAAATCTCGGAGCTTCTCAAACGAAAACACAAACAAAGCTCAAACCTTACACATTGAAAGAAATCCTAGTCTCAATTCGTGAATACTTTCCGATGCTCAAAATAAAGAACAAAACACTTCATTTCTACGGAAGCGCTCTTGGCCTCCCTTTCCAAACGCTTATGTCTGACTCATACTTTGAGCCGAACCCGAGGTGGTCGCGGTTTGAAAGCTACTCTGGCTGCCGAGGAACAACAAAAGGGCTGACTCACTATCAGCTCCCCCAAGACGTTACGGTCTCCTGCCAATTTGCGTCCTGGCGCCCCGCTTTCCTCACAAACTCGATTGACCGCGTCGCTACTCCCCACCTGGTCTCGTCCTGCCACCTTGTGCTTCTTCGTAGTGCACGCTGAGCTATAAAAAGAACTACGGAACGACGAGGAGTTTAACTGCCCCGTGCCCTTTGTCCGCGTCCGCGCAGAACATGCTTCGCGGTCTCTTTTTGACCTGTGGCTCGAACGTTTTGGATGCGTCAACATCGTCCGAGACGACCGCACCTTTTTCCTCGCACCCTGCCCGTTTGGGTCTCTCGCCATCTTTGGCGGCGCTACATTAGTTACCGTCTTTTGGTCTTTACCGCGCTTCTTTTTACGGCGCTTTCTCTTTGCACTCGCTTTCATGTCGCCTTCTCGTGCCTCGTGCTGGCCGGTACACATTTCGTCGGCCCGGATCGGTCTCTTACCCGCACAGTCTGAGTGATTTACATTTAAATCTACTCTCACTTTGCCTCGACTGGTGGACAGCCCAACCGACTCTGGCACAATGCAGCAGGCTTTACTCAAGTTAGACAACTCGCACTCTTGCGAACTGCCCTCTACTACATTGCCCAGCTCACGCTGTGCATCGGCACACAGCCCGTCGGTATCGATCGCTGTCTCACGCGCACAGTCCGAATGATTAACAACGGAATCATCCCTATCTAGGCTATCTAGACTGGCGGAGAGCCGCACCGATCCCTGAACAATGCAGTTGTTCTCTCGTGAACTACGGAGCTCGCCATCCCGAGAACTACTCTCAACTGCATCGCTCAGTTCGCACCTCACTTCTGCACGCAGATCTGGCTCTACATGGGTGCTCGCGTCTGTCGGGTCAGCAGTACCCTTTTCTTCGCTAGCAACCTCGCTAACATTACCAGCGACGCACACGCGCGGTAACTGTGCCAATTTGTTCGCAGCTGGCCTAGCTGTCTCTACAGTCATCTGTTGGCACAGCACCTCGTCGCTCTCCTTGCAGCTTTTAACGGCCTCTGTTGCCACTAAGGCATCGTTAGCAGCTAGCCTTTTCCCTTCACTTATGAATCTGCAGCCAATCTCACAGGCACTACTCTTCTCGTCGGCTTTTGGCGAAAAGCCGCTCGATGCTGCCTCATTCTTTCGCTCTGTATTACCTACAGAATTCTCAGACAGCCGTTGTCTCTGTGCCATTAACTGATCACAATACTGTATCTCTTTGATCAGTGCTGCCTTCTCTCTCTCATACTTTTGCTCACGCTCACGCTTACGTTCCTGATACTCACGTTCGCGTTCCTTCTCACGTTCGTGACGCTCACGCCAAAGAGTAAGTTCTTGAAGCTCACGCTTCTGTTCATTCTCGCGCTCTTCACGCTTACGCTTACTCTTACTTTCACGACGCTCACGCACACGTTCACGATGCTCCCGCTCCCGTGGCTCCTGTATCACCTCCCAAGCAAGCTCAATGCTTTTGCCATCATTGCCACTATCGTTAATTGCCTTTATGATAGCTGGCGTTTTCATCCGTTCGTCCGCCTCAACTCCCAAATCGTCGCACACCAACAACAAGTCTAACCTCGTCAACCTTCTAAGATCCATGGCAGCTGCCCCGACAGGTGGTTAGAACTGTTTTCCTTAATTAATTTGTGCAAACACACAATGCAACAAATTCCTGATTCCCAGAACTATCAAAATGAACACACAACATTTGAGTCTGGCGAATCAAAAGGAAAAAAACCACGCGCTCACTTACGGTTGCAGCACCCTGCCATCCGGTTCATTTGTCCGCTGTTCCCGGTTCCTCCGGACTCCCTGGGTCGAAGGCTCGCTCTTCTTCGGCACTCCCAGTTCCTTAGGATCTCTCTCGACGAAGGTTGATCCGTAGCGCTGCCACCAGCTGTTGCATTCGGAGGCGATCCCACCGCTGCCAACCAGATGTAGGGGTTGAAGGACGGACTTCGGGATGAAAACAAAACTTGGGGGAATTTATTTTACATTATATACAGAGAGGTGAGAGTCAAGTAACAGTCGTACAGTCATTACGGGCCGGCAGCAACTCGGACGCTGCGGCCCGCGGCAAGAAGTTCGAGAGAGGTGAATCAGGGAATGCTCTGGTCTCTCTGGAATGCTTCTTTTAAACCCTTCGAGGACTGGAAGTCGCGTCAAGTTCGGCCAATGGGAGAGCCCGCTCAGATGACGCCACCTTCGGCCAATGGTAGGCACCCGTGCGGTGATGTCACACCCGGCGGCTCCCCGCAGTCTTGCCTTGCTGTGGTGCAATGCTCTCTTCAAAGGCGGAGAAGGGGCACGATTGGGCTCCATTGTCCGAGGCTCACCTGCTCCCGGTGGTACGGCCCCGCTGAGGTGGCAAATGCCCTCTTCAAAGGCGACCGGTGCGACGCTGCCAGGCCTTCCCGGAACATCGCAGCCGTCATGTTTCGGGACCCACTTTCCTTGCAACAATGCCGGGCGATCCCTTCGTTTTCTGGAAAACTCAAGCATTGAATAGCTACCGCGGCGTACGAACTTGTTGGCATGTGAACTTGTTGGCTCGAGCGATCCTCTGGAATGTGCTGCGATTCGATGTGGTCCGGGGAACTCGAAGTAGGCGCAGGAAACAGCTCCATATCTAACAGAGTTCAATGTCATGCCATTCGGCCTCTGCAATGCGCTCGCAACGTTCGAGCACATGATTGACACCGTTCTTCGTGGCCTGAAGTGGAAGACTTGCCTGTGCTATCTGGACGATATTGTTGTTTTCTCGTCAACCTTCTCTCGGCACCTGCAACGTCTGGATGAAGTTCTCACATGCCTTGCTAACGCTGGACTTCAGCTAAACACCAAGAAATGCCATTTTGCGAGCAAGACAATCAAGGTAATAGGTCACATTGTGAGCAAAGATGGCATTCGTCCTGATCCTGACATGGTTTCGGCAGTTCGGCACTTCCCTCGTCCCGAAAAGACCAAAGATTTGCGTAGTTTCCTAGGCCTTGCTTCCTATTTTCGTTGATTCATACGAGGCTTCGCCTCAGTAGCGTCACCTCTGCACAAATTACTGGGTTTTAATGTTCCATTTGTGTGGTCTCCCGAATGTGAATCTGCGTTCGCCCATCTGAAGCGCGCTCTCACATCTGAACCAGTACTACGCCATTTTAATGAAGCTGCTCCTACCCTCCTGCATACGGATGCTAGTGGTCACGGAATTGGTGGCATTCTCCTACAGCGAGACGACACTTTAGTTGAGAGGGTCGTCGCATACGCAAGTCGCGTTCTGAGAAAGGCCGAAAAGAATTACACCATCACAGGGCAGGAATGCCTAGCTATCATTTGGTCTGTGCAGAAGTTTCGACCTTATCTTCACTGCCGCCACTTTACGATCGTTACAGACCATCATGCATTATGCTGGCTTTCGACGCTGAAGAACTTGTCTGGACGGCTTGTTCGGTGGATCCTTCGTCTGCAAGAATACGACTTTACTATTACCTACAAGTGCAGAAAAAACACCAGGATGCAGACGCGCTTTTTCGCTGTCTGCTTCTTACGACACCATGCAATGGACCTCCAACTACCATCTGTGACAAGCTTTCGCACGACCCCTCTTCACATGCTTTCTTGTTGGCCACTGTAGACGAGATGCCTACACACGACAACAGATTCTTCCAATCTCATCAACTTGCGGACTCTTACTGTCGGCGCATCATAGACCACCTTCAAGGAGTTTCGCTCCCGCCTAACGCCCGCCTTCGTTGACAGCTGACGCAATTTAAGATTGACAACCGCGTCCTGTACCGTCATGTCTATCACCCTGATGGTCAACGCTGGGTTCCTGTCCTGCAGGCTTCTCACGACGACATGATTGCTGGTCACCTTGGTTTCCAGAAAACCTATGACCGCATCAAAGGTCGCGTCTACTGGCCTAGATTGTCCGCCAGTACAGCAAGGTATGTCACTTCCTGCACCCTATGTCAGCGTCGAAAGCTCCCTACATCAGCTCCAAGCGGACAACTGCAACCAGTTCCTTGTCCGTCGCAACCATTTGAAGTCGTTGGCATTGACCTGTATGGTCCTCTTCCTGTGACTCTCACCGGTAAACGATGGATTGTTACAGCCGTTGATCACTTGACATGCTACGCCGAAACAACTTGTGTGAGTTCTGCCTCAGCCTCTGAAGTTGCTGCATTCATACTTCAATCTTTAATACTGCGCCACGGTGCTCCTCGCGTCCTCCTGAGCGACTGTGGAAAAGCATTCTTCTCGCAACTACAGTGCAGTCCACTTATAACGATATCGAGAAAGACGAAAAATATGATCGTTATAGCCGATGATCGCTATATCTGGACTGCAGTTATCAAAAAAAAAAAAAAAATTTTTAAACGCGTTTGCGCTCTTTACCTTTGCAGCTCTGAACTCGAATTCGCTACTTGCTCTAAAGAATAGATGATGTATACAGTAGGCCGTGAAAAACAAACTTTATTTCTAGCGCCAATGACCGTGTCAAGGATTAGGCGCGCCGAAATAGTCCGAAATCTGCACTTGCTTTTGCGACAGCTTCAGCTTCACAACCGCGGTGTGCATGGATTCCAGCTGCTGCGCGAACACTGGCGGAAATCCTTTAGCATGCATAAAATCAATTAAGGAGTCGATCGACGACAGTGCACTTTGCGTGGACATCGTGGTCGGGGTCAAGGAGCCACTGTCGATCTCGTTGTCACTGTCGCTGATGCCGTCGCCACCGTCGCACAACTTTGCGTCTGTCGAGACAGCACATCTTCGGCGATCGCCTCGTCGGTGACCTCATCGCAGAACGAGGCAGCACTGTCTGCAGTCAAAAACTCCTCCTTCGACACACCACCTGTGTCACCAGTAGGAACGAGCTCCCAGAGCTCGGTTATGTCAGCGACTTCCACCGGGTCGGTCTCAGCGGGTTGGGGAAGTTTGTCCTTACGCACAAAGCCCACCTTCTTGAAGCAATTGGTGATGAACCACTGGTAAAGCGCCTCTTCAGCATCGGCGTACAAAGGGTCTCTAACCCCTTTTCCGCTGATTGGAATGGCCGCTGATAGCTCCTGCCTTCACAATCGCGGTGCTCCCGGTTTTCAAGATGGTTGATATCGTTAACTGGACGAGCTCATACTTCTTCACGAGGGCGCTCACCTTGAAGCCGCATCGAGAGTCCTGCAAAATATCCATCTTCGTGTCAAGCGACACAGCTTTGCGCTTTGTCGGCGCCATCTTCGAACTGGGTTGAACCGTTGGTTGCACGCTGCTTCGGTGGCGTCAGCCTGCTATCGCGAGAGAGACGCGGGACGGGCGCCACCGCGCCGCTTTGCTTGTCGCTTCTTTTTTTCTTTCTCTCTCTTTCGGAGCGACTGTGGCCGACGCGCATGAAGCAGCTAGCGCCAACGTTGGCTGCGCCTACTCGTGTGCGGGCGGGGCGAGACGCGCTGCGCGGTAATGGCGGCAGATACGAACTTACGGAGGTAAACATCGCCTCGTCTCGACATCGTTCGTTTCAGGGAACTAAGCAACGCAAACGTTACGATTATTTGGCACGGAAAACGCCGTCCAGACTGCAAAATTTTGATCGTTAGATCCGATATGCGGTGAATAACCTATCGTTATAAATGGTTTTTTCCCCCATAGACCTAATGCATAGAATGACACTCTCATGTCGACCCATTGTTATAACCGATATATCGTTATATGTGCTATCGTTATAAGTGGACTGCACTGTAGTAGACGAAGTACTCAGAGCCTCCGGAACCACCCACAAGACTACCTTCAGTTACCATCCTCAAACTAACGGCCTCACAGAGCGATTTCATCGCACGCTGTCAGACGTGCTAGCCATGTACATCGAACCGGATCACAGAAACTGGGATGCAATTTTGCCATTCGTGACTTTTGCGTATAATACCGCCGTTCAATGCACGACCGGTTACTCTCCATTCTACCTTGTCTATGGTCGTTCGCCCTGTTCCTGTCTTGATGTCTCTTTCTTCGTGCCAACTGTCAATCAATGTCCATCCTCCTGTGAAGAATATGTGTCCCGCATTCTGCGTTGTCGCCAGCTCGCCCACATCAGCACCGAAGCACGGCAACAGGACCGCAAGCAGCATTACGACGCCTCTCATCGCGTCATGTGCTTCCACCCTGGCGAGGAAGTGCTACTCCGGACACCAGTTCATACTCCTGGCTTGTGTGACAAGTTTCAGCTTTGGTTCATCGGCCCCTACAAAGTCTTGGAGCAGGCTTCTCCGGTGAACTATCGCGTGGTACCAGTTATTGTTCCAAATGACTGCCGCTGCCGCGCCGCTGAGGTTGTCCACATTTCCCGTATGAAGCCTTTCACGAGGCGTTCGCTGCCCCTTTGAATTGCGGCCAGGATGGCCGCTCTCGCGCGAGTGGACATTAGTGTGGCTATTTATAAGCTATTCTTTGTCATCTGTTCATGATCATCATCATGTGGGGTTCATATGGGGTTCTTCATCATCGCTTGTGAGGCTGGCTCTCGAGTGTGATCCATGCGGCGTGATCGGTTCGCCGCATCTTCGACTCGGAATAAACGTAGTGACAACTGCTGTGTCACAATATATATATATATTACGTGAAACATGTTGAGATTACTCCCAATTAAGAAGACACCACCTACTAACTGATTGTATTAGAAAGACAACATTACAGTAGAACCTTGTTGATATGATCTCATTTCATACCAATGGCGCCAACTATCAGGAACATAGGAAATGACCCAATACAGTTACACTTCTTTTTTTCCTGTTGACACATTGCTGGAAAACAATGTTTGAGCACGAACATTCAGTACATCGCCAAACCGTCATGGTAAGATAAATTTTCCGGCCACTAGATACGTTGTGAATGGCAAAAGGTGCAATGCACACATGATCGAAAACAGTAGCCAAAGCTGCTTCCCTGCATACTCAACCACCCGTTTGACGTAAAAATGCTGGCGTGCATTCACTTGCCTATTGCAGTAGTACTAGGAAGACTTCTGGCGGGTCGTTGTATGCTGCATTTACAGCTATCACCGCCAACCCTGTTATGATAAGCATCTTCACCTATTTGTGTCACAACGCATCTGGCATAGTGCCATTGGAAGCATACTGCATGGCTTTAAATGGCGATAACTAAGTGTCTGGAAATACTGAGCAGTAGGCGTAAAATCGAATCGAACAAAAGAAAATGAATATCGAATATCAGAAAATTTTCCACAAATCTTCATGCTTACAAGTTATGGGCAAGAAAATACAGTGCTGCACATGCTTGGGAGTCTTCTAGCATTGCATGACAAGAATGTAGCAGGCGATCAGTAACTGAAGTACATAAAAATCAAGATACACAGTAGAACCTCGTTCATAAGTTCTGAAAAAAAAAAAAAAAAAGAAACATGAGAAGAAACCGTGAGAAAAACTTACTAACCAGCAAAACGTACAATCCGAACTAACTAAAAAAATTTGGCAGACTCATTTATTGTTGACATCAACGTAATGCGAAGCGTTGCGCTGATAGTTGCGGCATGAGACGCCATCGCACATTGAGCTGGTGGTGCTCCCGCGGCCCGAGACGCATCTTGTTTTCCTATTGCGTGTTATTTCAAAGAGGGCGACGGGAAACCGAAACGAAATCAAACTGGTGGGCGATGCTGCCGAAGTGAAACCTGATGGCTACATCTTGCCGCCTGCAGCAGGGAACAGCGGCACGTTTGGATTATCGCCTACTAAAAGTGTGCTTTAGGCTACCACTGGCACTACGCACCACACACTGTAAAACAGGTAGGCGAACATGCCTATCGCAATAAGTTTGGTGGTGATAGCTATGAAAGCGGCATGCAACGACCTGGGCAGAGATTTGCTGGTACCGGAATAAGATACTGTGCGCACCGTCATTTTCACGCGAGACGTGTGGGCGAGTATTGCGGTAAAGTTTCCGCAGCGGGCAGCTATATACTGTGAGGTGTCAGCCATCCCGCACTGCCTATCTCCTGTGTCTCTGGACAGATGGCAGCGCCCGCAGCTGCTCCGTTTAGCATTTCGTCCTCAACCTACTAGAGGGCGCCTGGTGAGACGCCAGCAGAGACTGCAGAGAACTGGGCATGTTGCCTGTGGAATGACCGTTTTTTGTGTATGTGTAAGCGTTGCCCTGTTGCGCCGCAGTGTTTTCCGTTTTTGTCTTTATTAAACATGTAATTACCAAGAGACAGTGACCGTGCGCCTTCAGTCGTTCACCCTCGAGCCTCGTATCTGGCGCAGTCGACGACGAGCCTCAGCAACTGCATATCTGCATCTTGGCATCTTGTCAAGCCCTTCTTTGTCCGACGATGATCGAGTAACCAAAGCCTCCAAAGCCATTAGTAAGTAAGCGAAGCCTTCCGAGCCATTTAACATCATCATGAACAGCCTTCTAAGCCTTTGCACTGTTCGACGCATTATATTAAGCCAAACCTATAGCGCCGTTCGAACTTCTGAAACACAGCTAAGCCTACTCCGGCATTCGACTCAAGCTAACCGTCGCCACAACCATACTTCATTATGCCTGGAATTCATTGGCATGAATTGGATGCGGCGACCATGTCTCGCCTGAGTGTAGAGCTTCTCAGAGAAGAACTCAAAAAACGCAACTTGTACACGTCCGGTACGAAAGATGATCTTATTCAGCGCTTGCACGCCGATATCCAAACAAACCGTGAACAGACTCCGACGCCGGACTAAATGCCGTCGGCCGCAAGCTTTTCATTAGATCTCGCCACTATTCAAGCCCGCGCGGCTTTGATGGAGCACTTGCCCCGGCCTTCGACAGTTGTAATGACATTGCCTGACCTTTCAGCGTCGATTCCACACTTTCACGAATCCCCCAGACATGTCAACGCATGGCTTCACGAAGTGCGTCGAGTGCAACAGCTCGCCTCTTGGGATGACACCACTACTTGCCTCATCGCTTCTAGCAAACTGAAGGGTACAGCTCGCAGTTGGCACTTGACATTCGGCCACCATTATGTGACATGGCAGGAATGGAGCAACGCGCTCAACAACACTTTCTCCTCTGAGCTTTCCCTCATCGAGTGGCAGGAGCGCGTCCTCGAGATTAACCAACCCACCAATAAGAATCTCCGCCAATACGCCTTCGCGAAATTGCGACTGGTGGAAAAGTGCCCTGTCCAGCTTTCCGAGGGGCAGAAGATCGACTACCTTCTTCAAGGCTTACGTGAGCAGCACGTTATCGCTGCCATCACTGCCAATCAACCCTCTACCATAAGCGACTTTATGGCGACGTGCATCAATCTCGACAAATGCGCTCAGCACGCCTGAATGCAGACCTACTCCAGCCCATTGCCTGCCGAGCCCCAGTGCAAGTCGCAGCGTGATTACCCGCCTAGGTCATCAACACCCAAGAATTCAGACCAGCCGCCTCAAAGCTCCAGGCAACAGCCCACCACTCCACCGCCTTCACGTCCACGCCAGTGCATTGCCGACGTGCCCATGCACTGGCAGGAAGCCAAGTATGCTGCCATCTCCGCTTAGTATGGTGCACCAGCATATCATAGTGGCCAAGACCTCAGCATAGCCACGTGTTTCAAATGCTGACAGTTAGGCCACCTGGCTCCCAGGTGCCCTGTACCCCAAGCTACAAGTCCCAGACAGCAGCCAGACAACTCCCAGACAACAGCCATCCCCATACTGTGGCCATGTCTTGCCTACAGGGATCACTCGTGCAGTGCGCTCTCATAGAAGCTCATGTAACAGGTGTTGGAACTGTCGACGCCTTCCCAGACAGTGGCTCTAAGATAACCATATTGATTGAAGACCTTGTCCCATCATCTGCCTTGTCACCTTGGACAAAGCCTCCTATCTCTGTCGTGGGGGGAGCTACAGTGATGCCTGCACGTACAATGTCGACTTGCATTTCACTTGGGCCCATCTCTGCAATTGTAGATGTGACAGTGCCTTCCAGTACGCCCCCTACCCTTGATCCTCGGAGAAGTCTGGTTTAAAGCTGCTCAGGCAAGCCACCAAAACCCACAGAACTTCACCACCCATTCACAAAGACCGTCCTCTTTTGTCATGAAAAAATCTTCCCAAGAATGTCTAATGCCGTATTTCTCCACAGCCAGCCCTTGTTGGCTTCAACGCTTTTTACCACTGGAGGCCTACAGCTCGAACCCCTTCCAGATAACAACCAACCGCCATGGCTGTCCCTGGCATGCCGTGAACCAGTACTTGAGAACAACAGTGTTGGTGAGTCCCACCCCTGTTCAGACAACTCCACAACAGATGAGGGTTCGGAAAGCCCAGTTCTGGCCAAGGGGGAGGACCAAATACCACCGGCAGCAGCAGACAACAAGAAGCAGATGGAGGCAGGACTGAGCACCCCCGACATGGATGCCAGTACTGTTTCGGAAGGAGACAGCACACCCAAAAGCGATCCTGTCACAAAGAAAAACAAGAACATTGTAGACAAGGTTTCATCAAAAAAGAAGGAAAAGGAAGAGGCCCCAGTGAGAAAGCCTGACAAAACTTTGCCCGTGAAAAAGAAAGCTCTACAGAAGCCTGAAGGCCGTGTACAGAGACAGAAAATAGTAGAGGTAAAGGACATGCTTTTCAAGGCATTTGACCGACTTGAACGAAAGCCAGTAGCGAAGCCTAAAACGGCATCTGAGGAGAAGAGGAAGGCCAAGTCTAAGGACAAGTTAGAAGATGACGTGGCTGCCATCAAAGCAGCTGAGGCCAAGGTTGTTCCACCACCTTACAAGCCCAAGAAAGAGCAGGCAAAAGAAAAGCATCAGGGAAAGATCAAGAAACGAGACGACAAATCTACTAAGACCAAAGCAGAGCCAGAATTGAAGGCTGAAGTCAAGCACCAGTCTGAAACCCAGCCGAAGTCTGAATCCCAGCCAAAGGTCGAAGTGCAAGTTGCAAAGGTGAAAGCTCATCAAAAGGCCGAAGCTCAGCCAAAGGGCACAGTCGATTCCAAGCCTGCAGGCCAGCATTATGCCGAACCCAAGTCGAAGGTAAAAGCAAAGCTTGGGTGTCTGAGCCACAGTCCGAGTTGGAAACCCAAGCTAAGTCTGAAGACCATTGTGAAGCTCACTCTGAAGCTGGAGCTGTTTCTGAAGCCCAAGCTTCACCTGAAACCCAACGCAAGTCCGAAGCTCATCCTCAGCCTGAAGTGCAGCCTGAACTTGATGATCAGCCCGAGTCCAATCTTCAGCCCAAGTCTGAAGAACAGGCCGGTTCTGAAGCCCTTCATGACTCTAAAGCTCTATCAGAGATTAGAGCTGAGCTGGAGCCTGATGCCAAGCCTGAAGCCAAGCTTGAAGCCCAGCCAGATCCTAAAGCTCAATGCCTGAGACCCATGGTGAGGCACAACCTAAGGCCACGACCCGCCCCAAGGTTGTGTTGAGAGCCCAGTCAGAGGGCAAATCTGAAGCCAAGCCTAAGGAGAAACAAAAAATGAAGCGCCTGAGGGAGGAAGATGTCTTTAACCACATAGCAAAGCGATCCAGAAAGGACAGTGAACAAAAGAAGAAGGTGGGTGAAAGTCCCAAAGCAGTGCCTGAAAACAATGCTGAGACAGCATAGGATAAGCACGACACATCGTTGAAATCAGATGAGGCTGCCGAACATTACGACCACGGGACCTGGTCTCCAAGGAGGGGGTGGGATGTGAGGTGTCAGCCATCCCGCACTGCCTATCTTCTGTGTCTCTGGACAGATGGCAGCACCCACAGCTGCTCCGTTTAGCATTTCGTCCTCAACCTACTAGAGGGCGCCTGGTGAGACGGCAGCAGAGTCTGCCAAGAACTGGACGTGTTGCCCGTGGAATGACCGTTTTGTATGCGTGTGCGAGCGTCGCTCTGTTGCGCCGCAGTGTTTTCCATTACTGTCGTTATTAAACATGTAATTACCAAGAGACGGTGCCCGTGTGCCTTCAGTCGTTCGCCCTCGAGCCTCACAATATTGTTCTTGATTGCAAGCACCTTGTGCATTTTCTTGTTTACGTGGGATCTAGTGTCTGGAAAATGTATCATACGATCGCAGTTTGGCGATGTACTGAACGTCGGTGCCAGAAAATCATGTTTTTCTGGAACGTATGAACTGGTAAAACATGAGCGTAACCCTATTGGGTAATTTTTTGTGTTCTTATTTGCGAACGTTGGCGCAGGGAAAATTTATGCAACAGGAACGTATCAATGGGTTTCTACTGTATAAAGTGCAGTCTACTCTTATTAAAAGGAACACCAAATTAGTATGTCAGCATTGATTACAGCTCGGTTTTTCTATATCAAAGTCTGGAAAATAATTTTTTTATCAATAAACTTCTGTTGAATAGAATCAAGTGCTTCTTTTCTCTGAAATAATTGATTGGGCACGTTCTGTTGCTCTGAATACCAATGAGGTTCTCAGTTTAATAGCAGACTTATGCTTTGTGGCAATCTTTTATTTCATAGAAAGTATTGCTGTCACACCCGCCATTTAAAATGAAAGGTAGTCTTGTGACATGTACAAAAAGGGACCAATGTGCTTGTATGAACGGCATGGGAAACGAGAGACCACCGTACAGTACAGTGTGTCACAAAGATGACGTCCGTGAATAAGTTTGTTGTCATCCCGTGCACTAGCTTTTGTTTGTTGTCAGTTTGTTAGCTTTCCAAGTGTCGTGCGGCTGCTGCAAGTAGATTTGCATCAATTCAATTCAGCACCAAACCATAACTTTAGTAGCCGACGCCCACGAAGCCTCGCAGATTAGGCCTAATGGCCTAGACAGTGTAGCAGTGACAAAAATCCGTTGCTGGCCGTCGTGGAACGCTTGCCGCTAATATGTTCACACGGGTGGCTCATCAGTAATCGGTCCAGAGATCACACGTCCCAAATACGTTGATGGCTGTTGAAGCAGTGTGAAGTTTGTCACCGCGTATCCAACATGATCTGCATGCCTGTCGATGCATTTGCACTTTTCTAAATACACGCAGTTTTTGTTGCCATTCCCTGTCTCTCTCCGGCATCGCATTATCCTTTTGATTGGTCTTGTCAACCTGGATGAACCTTGTGCCGACATAAGCGGACCCTGCTGATGTGGCACCGCTGTGTGGGTGATCCCCACATCGAGCTGATGCTCTCGCAGTGACAAAGTCTGCCACTGCATCAGCCGGGGTGGCCCATTCGCAGTGTGCTCAGTGCTTCTTTTGCACTGAAAACGAAGTGAAACGCTCACTTGGGTGGCATCGAGCACAAGGAATACTATGGAACATGCAACATGTGGCATTGTGTGGGTCGCTACCCCGAATTATCGAATATTTAAAAAAATCAAATAGTAGACATTTGATTCACAAATCAAATTATTTTAATGTTTGCTGTTCTGTTCATTAGTGTATCCCCTTGTCCACTTCAGGTGCTTTAACAGCTGCATTTTACACAAGTGAGATTTTGGTGCACATACACATTTCTAGACTTATCAATGTACAAGGTTTGGTGATATTCGAGTACTTGCAAACCCGTAGCGATAACCCGACCGGGCCACCCTACCCAGCTGCAGGTGGTGTAAAATGTATGAAATGAGCGTTGCATTTCGCTCTGGCCGATAAAAAAATGACAACGCACATTTCGTGCTGCTTGGGCTCCACCTTGATGTGCGTCAGAGTCTCATGCTACAACAATTCCCGTCAAGTGAGCACATCAAAAGTTGCTGCCAAAACGCCCTACCCGATAAAGCTGCTAAGCCAAGCCGAATGTGCAGAGCACAGCTGTAAGCTTGCCAAAGCCGCAAAAACGATGGCACGTGCCTCGGGCTGCTCGTGTCCCACCAGCTCGGTGCATGTTGCCATCCTGGGCCAACACGATTTGCGTAGCACTTCGCATTACGTAGATCTCATCTACATTTGACTCTGCCAAATTTTCTAGTGACTTCTGGTAGTACGTTTATTCAGTTAGTTTGGTTTTTCTCGCATTCTTTTGGTAAAACGTAGAAACCAGGTTGTACTGTATGTTATTCGGAAAATTACCCTTGCAAAAATCTGTTTAGCTTTTGCAGTTTTGACATTACTTTGATGGAGTAGTTGCTTGATGGCAGCCTTTACTCTGATGCAGGTGGCTGTGAGCCGGCTGTTCTACCAAGCCTTCAAAAGATGCAGCCGGTGAGTGCACAAGAAGAAAGCCCACATTACTTGACTCTGCTCACCTCAATGTGTATGCAGAAGTGGCATCCCCGATCGTCATCTGTCTTGCTTGCATTTCATTTCTTGAAAACTTGTCACAATTTCCTTGTCACACTGATAATGCACTTGAGCGTATGGCCTTGCACAGAAAGGAAAGGCACGCAACAGCTGTTGCACAAGTAAACAAAAAAAAAAAGAACTTGGCACTCCTGTACAGGTGTTACAGTTATACCTCGATGTAACAATCTTTAACAAAATTGTTGATGTAAAGCATCATTCTGCCTAATGTCCATATACAGTTAAACCTTGATATAACGAACTTCAGCATAACGAAATTTGCGATATTGTCACATATACCCTGCTGAAGTATACACGCTGAATGGGGATCCAGGCGTTTGTACTTCACGAAACGTAACCGTTGACAAGTGATGCTGAATGAACCTCGTTCTCCTCTTCTTCAGTCCCCTTGCTGTGCCACACCATGTGACAGTGCCCTCTCTCAAAAAAATAATAATAAAAGAATGAAAACATACATAGGTTTGACGCGAGAGCGCCGAGATAGCCTAGGACGGACACATAGGCTATAGTCACAATCACTGTGGTGTGCGATATAGTCACAAGGCACTGAGGGACGAGCAACAACAAAAACTAACGTAAGCGGCTGAAAATGTCGAATTTTAGGGGCTACAGTACGGTTTCAACCGCACAACATGCGCAATCTCAGATTGCGGTTGTCGACGTCGGGGAGGCTGGCTTCCGTCAGTAAGGACTTCGTAATTCACGTCACTAATTCGCTGCAACACTTTGTAAGGTCCGAAGTAGCGACTCAAAAGCTTCTCGGATAGACCCTTTCGGCGCACGGGAGTCCAGACCAAAACTTGATCGCCAGGTTGGAACTTGACTTGTCGATGGCGGAGATTGTAACGTTGTGTATCGATGCTCTGTTGTTTCTTTATGTACACTCGGGCAAGCTGACGGGCTTCTTCCGCGCGTTGCACGAAGAGTTCGGAATCTTGTGTGAAATCGAGGTGGTCGATGTCGCACGGCAGCATTGCTTCTAACATAGTCTGCACTTCACGGCCGTAAACGAGGTAAAACGGCGTGAAGCGTGTTGTTTCTTGCGTAGCACTGTTATAGGCAAACGTTACGTATGGGAGTATCTCGTCCCACGTCTTGTGCTGTACGTCTACGTACATAGACGGCATGTCAGTCATCGTTTTGTTCAGTCGTTCGGTCAAGCCGTTTGTCTGCGGATGACAGGCAGTTGTCCTTCGATGGGTTGTGCAGCTGATTTTAAAAACGTCTTCAATGAGCTGCGCTGTAAAGGCTTTGCCTCGGTCTGTGGTGACATGCGATGGGGCGCCATGCCGTAGGACAATGCTCTGTATGAAAAACTGGGCAACCTCGGAAGCTGTGCCTCGAGGCAACGCCTTTGTCTCAGCATACCGCGTTAAGTAGTCTGTGGCAACAATTATCCACCTGTTGCCAGAAGATGACAGTGGAAACGGGCCCAGAAGATCCATGCCGACCTGGTCGAAAGGTTTGCCAGGTGGGTCAGTCAGATTCAGCAATCCCGCAGGCTTCACAGCTGGCGACTTTCGGCACTGGCATTCACGGCAGGCTTGGACGTACTGCTTAACACACTCGGCAAGTTTCGGCCAGAAGTACAATTTGCGCACTCTATCAAGCATTCGTGTAAAACCCAAATGACCAGACGGAGGCTCGTCATGACAGGCAAATAAAACTTTGGCACGGAGGTCTGCTGGAACGACCAAAAGGTATGTCTCGTTGGTGGCAGCGGAGTTCTTCTTATACAAGACGCCATGTCGTAAACAAAAAGACGACAATCCTTGAGCGATGTGCCGGGGTATTGATGGGTTTCGTCCCTCCAGATGTTCGAATATAGGCCGTAGTGAGTTGTCTGCACGCTGCCGTGTTGACAAATCAGTAACGCTTACGGCCCCAAGGAAAACGCCATCGTCCTCAATGTCATGGTCGGTAGGGTCGATAGGGGCGCGCGATAGTGTGCCAACATGTTCGTGTATGCGGCCCGACTTGTACACGATGGTCACGTTGTACTCCTACAAACGTAGACTCCACCGTGCCAGTCGTCCATAAGGGTCCCGCAGATTTGCAAGCCAGCATAACAAGTGGTGATCAGTTACAACTTTGAATGGGCGGCAGTAAAGGTAAGGTCGAAATTTGGCCAGCGCCAATACGACGGCAAGACACTCTTTCTCCGTGGTGGTGTAGTTGGTCTCTGCACGCGATAGTGTGCGACTTGCGTAGGCGATCACTCTTTCGATACCTTCCTGCCGTTGTACAAGGACCACACCAAGACCAACATTACTGGCGTCTGTATGAACTTCCGTGTCCGCTTCCTCGTCAAAGTGGGCCAAAACTGGTGCTGACACCAGACGCTGTCGAAGCTCGGTGAAAGCAGTCTCTTGCTCTAAGGACCAGACGAATGATACACCGTTTCTTGTGAGGCGAGTCAGCGGCTCCGTCATCTTCGAAAAATTTTCGATGAAACGCCGGTAGTATGCGCAAAGGCCCAGGAAGCGTCGGACACCTTTCTTGTCGGTCGGTGTTGGAAACGAGGCTACAGCGGCAGTTTTCGCAGGATCGGGGCTAACGCTTTCCGCGCTGACCACGTGTCCGAGAAACATCAGCTCCTTGTAGCCGAAATGACACTTCTGAGGCTTAAGGGTGAGGTTAGCCGATCGGATGGCTTCGAGAACTTGCCGCAGTCGTTTCAGGTGGTCGTCAAATGTCGCCGAAAAAACAACCACGTCGTCGAGGTAGACGAGGCAGCTTTGCCACTTCAGACCAGCGAGAACGGTGTCTATCATTTGCTGGAAAGTTGCTGGTGCCGAACAGAGCCCGAAAAGAAGTACCCTGAATTCGTAAAGGGCATCTGGAGTGATGAAAGCAGTTTTTTCGCGGGCTCGTTCGTCTACCTCAATTTGCCAGTAAGCGCTCTTTAGATCGAGACGAAAAATACTTAGCTCGCCACAACCTGTCTAAAGAGTCATTGATACGTGGTAGTGAGTACACGTCCTTCTTGGTGACGTTGTTGAAGCATCGATAATCAACACAGAAACGAAGCGTTCCGTCCTTTTTCTTGAGCAGAACGACCGAGGACGACCACAGACTGTACGAAGGCTGAATGACACCATCATCTAGCATCTCCTTGACTTGGGCTCACGTTCTTTCGGCGAGACACGGTAAGGCAGTTGTTTGATGGGGCGTGCGTCGGCGGATGTCGTTATTCGGTGCTTCGTGATTGGCGTTTGGCCCACCTTAGTAGACCGAGCGAAGCATGCGCGGAATTCGTTCAGAAGTTCCTGCAGTGCACTCTTTTGGTCGTCCGTAAGCTCGGAGTCTACATCGATGTCTCCGAGTGAAGCGTCGTCTGTGTCCACTTCAGAAGCAAAGCACTCGACGATGTCTGTTGATGGTTCGGCGTAGGCGACGGCAGTGCCACGAAAAATGTGCCGATGCTCAGAGATAAAGTTGGTAACGAGCACCGCTGTCTGGCTAGCACGAAGTTCCACAAGGCTTCACGCTACACAAATACCTTGGGTCAGCAGCATAGAAATTTTGCCTTCTACAATGGCTTCACCGTCTTGTAGCTCGTCGGACTTGACCGGAACCATAACACTCCCACGCGGCGGTATTGTGATGCTGTCGTCCGAAACGCGAAGTGCGGATCTGTGTCCAACGGCATCGGTCTGTGTTGTTGCCCTTTGCGTCGAGAAAGTGATGCAGCACTCGCGAAGGCCAATAATGGCGCCATATTCCCGGAGAAAGTCCAACCCAAGAATTAAATCGTGGGAACACTCGCGTAGAACCAGACAAGTGGCGGGAAAGCAGCACCGCGAATTTCTACTCTCGCCGTGCATAAGCCAAGCGGTGTGACGACGTGGCCACTTGCCGTACGAACTGGTGCTCCGTTCCAGGGCAACGTAACTTCTTTGAGAACGGTCGCCAGTTTGCCACTAAGAATCGGCGCTGGTATCTACAAGCGCACTTATTTTTCTGTTGTCGATCAACACAGGTATGTCCAGTGAGATCTTGTTTGCGGGAACTGGTTCTGGCGGCGGCGTGTTCTCATTTCGGCCCCGCCTCGGAAGGTTGCTGACGTCAGTTTTCCCGGCGTGGACTTGGTGATCTCCCTTGCGTCGTCCTCGAGTTGGTATCACGAGCAGGGAAATATCGCCGCGGTGAGGGTGAGCGTGACTGACTCTGCGATGTGCCTGGCCTGCGCTGTTGTTCGATGAATTCTGCGATGTCGGGAGGCCTCTGGCCAAAACTAGGTCGAGGCGAGTCGATAGAAAAACCCCGCAGTCCGAGTCGTCGATACGGGCACTCTCGATACACATGACCAGCTTCGCCGCAGTGGTAGCATAGCGGTCGTCGATTGGGTGCTCGCCAAAACTCTGATTTCCTCGCGGGTGTTCGGCGGTCGTCGAAGTACGGTAGCGGAGTTGTCGGAGCGGCTTGCGCCGATTGCAACGTGACTGGCGACGCAACATAAGTAGGTGCGAAAGCTTGGGCAGGGCTCAGTAAGGTTTCTGTGTAAGTCCTGAGCCGGGACTCACTTGGCAGAGGTGGCGCTTCACTGCTGGAAAGAGATGCCTGCAGTGCCTGCTGTACTTCGTTACGTACGACGCTGGCGAGGGAACTGACTGGCGGTGGCGACGTACCATGGTGCTTCTGCAGCTCGTCGCGAACCACTGAGCGAATCAGCTCGTAAAGCAAGGCGACGTCGCACCCGAAGCCTACCGGTGTATCCGGAGTGCAGGCGGCTTTTACTTGTCGGTTGTACATGTTCGACCGTTGCTAAAGTGTTTTCTCCATTGCGGTGGCTTCGGTGAGGAACTCTGCGACAGTCTTGGGCGTATTCCGAACAAGACCGCCAAAGAGCTGTTCCTTTACGCCTCTCATCAGATGACGCACCTTCTTCTCTTCCGACATGCTCGGATTGGCACGCTGAAAGAGACGCGTCATGTTCTCCACGTACATTGTGACGATCTCGTTGGGCTTTTGGACGCGTGACTGAAGGGCTCGCTCCGCTTTTTCCCGGCGATCGGGGCTGGAGTAAGTCTCCAGTAGCTTGCGCTGGAATTCAGGCCAGGATGACAGGGCACTTTCGCGGTTCGTAAACCACCTGCGAGCACCATCCTGGAGGCTGAAGTAAACGTTCCTGAGTTTGGCGTTGTTGTTCCACTCGTTAAACGCAGCCACGCGCTCGAAATCTGCCAGCTAGTCTTCCACGTCTTGAAATGTGTTGCCATGAAAAGCCGTCGGCACTTGGGGGTTCAGCAGCATTAGGTAAGTCGGTGTCACCCTTTCCGTAGAAGTCGCAGTGGTCGTAGTCATCACTTTTTCTTGGAGGTTTCCAAATTCTGGGGCGAGGCCTCGGATTCACCGGCTTGTGCGCTGAACTGGAGTCAACTCCAATTGTGCGAGGTTCTTGCTGCCCAGTGGGGTCTCCTGCATAAGTTGGGTGTACCCAGAAAGCTCCACCAAATTGTCGCGTATACCCTACTGAAGTACACACGATGAATGGGGATCCAGGCGTTTGTACTTACGAAACGTAACCGTTGACGAGCGATGCCGAATGAACCTCGTTCTCCTCTACTTCAGTCCCCTTGCTGTGCCACACCATGTGGCAATATAATGAAGTATTTAACTTTTCATAACCTCTTGTCCACAGAACACCATGTAATTAGAACCTCAGTATAACGAAGTGTGTTTGCGAGTTCAGTGTAACGAAATTTCACTTCCGCAGCAAAGGAATGCAGAGACAATAAATGGAAACTTTTGTGGGCACCGATGGTCAGATGATTGAATTACAAGCAGGTGCTTGCAAACGCACTTCTCAAATCACACACGGCACAAGAGCGACCCCCGAAGGGAAGCCGCATCATGTTCCGTATAAAGTCCACGTGCGATAAGATCCTATTGCGTCCCACGCACTTTGTGCTTTAGTTGTGAGTGAAAGTGTCCGAGGGTGAGAAAGAAAGATGGTGACTTCACGAACGAGTGCTGCCTCCCCGCGCGAGCAAAGGGAAAGAGGGGGAGGGGAGCTCCATCGTGGTAATGTGATCAAGTGCACGTGAGGGGTGGGGGGGTAAGCCAGTGCGGGTCTCAGCCGTGGTTGCACATGATTGCAAGTGCGGCTGAGTGCACACACAGCCACGCACTCTGCTTTAGAGCTAATCTGCGGGTTGTGCAATGAGTGGGTGTGTCGAGACGCGTGGCATCATGTAAGCTGTCTTCCCACACGTTTAGTATTGAGAGTTTTGTAATCTCGAATTTGGTGACCCGTTGGAGCGAGAGGCAGACGAAGCATTTGCTTCCCGCTACTGGCAGTTTTCGTGATAGTCGTTCCAGTGCGAGCGACATTATCAGCCGTGGGGGTGGAGTGGATGCGAAAGCGGGGCGAGCTTCACTTAATTCGTACCGCCTGTGTGAGGGTATCATCGACGTGGCACGAAACCATCTCATTCGTTGCCGACTCCCAAATTCATCAATTCGAATTGTTTTCTCATTCAAATTTGCTTTTTTTTTTCTATTGAACTATAATTAGGAAAATTCTACGGCCCCTTCCAGTGCAAGAAAAATCGATCGGCGGCTGTATTCATTTGCATAAAAGGTTGAATTTCAATGCAATGAAATTTTAATGTAACAAAGCAAATTGCTGATTTCACCTACTTTGCTTATCGAGGTTTAACTGCAATACCATGCATGTTTAGCCTCATTACAGTCGAATGTTGCTGATGCAATCGCAGTGGATGCAAAATTCAGAGTGATTAGAATTTAGAAAAACTTTTTTTTTTGGAGTGACTACAGTGGGCTAAGAATTTCCTATTTTTCAAGAGACTTCTCAGAGCAAGAAAGGTACAGCGCAGTGTACGGTCGCCGAGTCGGTCTCCATGAACCTGCTGAAGACACTTGAAAAGCACTTGCAACGGTCGACAGCGTACACGAAGAAAAGAGGCACTAGTTTGTGCGTATTCCAGAAATGCCTACTTGTTTAGAGAAAATAGGTGCAGAAAGCCATTAAAGGGATGCTAAAGGAAAAAATGATTTCTTCGGTAAACTACTCTTTACAATGTCAAACATGCGCCTCTTGGTGAGCGCAATAACCAAGGACACCTCTTTCCCAAGAGCGCCAGCTCGCTCTGGCGTTGTGGGCCTTGTTGATACACAAGTGCCACACTGTGTTCACCCACCGGTTGAACATGGCAAGCATGGGGAACTTTTGCTGACTGAGCCAATGCGGCCAAAATAAAAAAAAAGCACTTTGAAATCTGTGACATCACAGTGACGTACCAGCATTGAGAATTCAGCGCCAAATTGAGAAACCAAAACTTTGACCTTCATTTTTTTCTCCTAGTAATGCTTTAGTGTTTTGCTTTGGTGTCCCCCTTTAACCCTTTCGCTGTCGGACGTTTCTGGCCGTGACGCACCCCCAGTGTCGGCTTGGTTTCAGGGAACGAGTATAACAGGGAATGAACATAGCAATTTATTTTTGATTATGATTGGTATACAAATAACATAGTCAATGCAATATGCACATTTCAGTGTTCTGCAGCTGTTGTTAGTAAACATCATCATCATCATCAGCCTGACTATAAAATCCGTTCAACATCCGAATCTGACGATGCGGAACCCTCTTCCTCTCATGCGACTTTGTCCGAGTCCGAATCCGAGCTCGGCTCGTATTCTGAATCGGAATTCAGCCACCGCTCCCATGAGCAGACAAAGGTCCCGCGCGCCGAGCCATCCGAAAGTAACCGCGCGCAGGGAGGATGCACTTTCAGTCGCCTGCGCAACGGAGAGAAATGGGACGTTGCGTGATCAAGAAGACAGAGGGAGATGGAAAATGGCTAAACAAAGTTCGAAGGGCTTTACGTTTAGTCGGAAGCGAGGGTGCGGCAAGAGAGCGAAAGCAGCAATCGAGTCACCCTTTTTGGAGAGGCAACGGCACGTGCGCCTGAACTTGACGCGCCGTAGCAGGCACACCAACAGAAGAAAAATAAAAACCTTCAAACCAGCGGAGATTACAGAACAACGCTTGAACCCATAACCACACTGTAGTATAGTGTCGCCCCCTGTCAGATCTCTGTGTCATCGCACATGTATGTTTTGTAATTGCTTAGCTAGATGGCGCACCCCCCTTCTGTCATGTGACAAGCTTGGACCAATCGGGAGGTGCCATCTAGCAGGTGAAGCCTTTATAAGTAATAAACAGCCGCGGGTCGGCGGAGTCTTCGTTCCGCTTTTCATTGGGAGCAGTTAGCTCCGTGTCTCCTTCACTGCGCCGGCGCTAGCCGCGCGTTCGCCCGTCGGGGCCCCCCGCTTGCCTGCCGCAGCCGACACAACATCTTTTGGCGACGAGGATGGGATTCCCGCAGCGGTTCCGACCGAAGCCCCGGGAAACCAACGAGCTTCGTAAGTGAAGCGACCCTTCCCGTGTCCACACGGCAGGCAAACGCCGCCGACGCACTTGGCGTCGCGAGGCTTCCGAGCCTAGGCCTTCTCGCCCCCTTTGTTCTTCCTTGCCCCATTCCTGCTGCGAGCTCCGGCTTGTTTTCTGCACTGTCTCCTGCACGCTACCGGGCATGGCGTCTTTCACGGCGAACCTTCCCGTTTTTCTGGAATTGCCCGGGCCACCGTTAATTCCATGGTATCGCTGGAAAAAAATTTTTCAGGCCCACCTCGAAGCGGCCGGCGGTGGCGACTGGACGGACGCGCGACGAGCGTCCGCGCTCGTCAGCGCTCTCGGGCGTGAGGGACAACGGAAGTACTTCGCAGACGAGGAGCAGGAAGCAGCAAGGCAGTTAACCGGCGCAGCGTCACCGTCAAGTGAAGCAGCAAGGCAGTCGACCGGCGCAGCGTCAACGTCAAGTGATGCGGTCCCGCCAGCGTCAGAGTTTCCGAGACTCTTGGAGCGGCTTGACCGGCTGTTCGCCGCGTCAACAAATGTCCTGGCGGAACGGCACGAATTCACCAGTCGAAAACAGTTCGAGGGAGAAGGATTCCTGGAATTCGTGACCGCATTGAAGGAGAAGGCGGTACAGTGCAACTTCGGCACAACCTATGGCGAGCGCGTCCGAGACCAAATCATACATGGGGTAGCGAACGTCAGCGTTCGCGAAAAGTTGCTGGCTCATGGCGAAACCCTGTCCCTGGACAAGGCAGAAGAAATTGGACGCTCGTTAGAAGCCTTGCATCGAGCGAACCGCGCGTTCGGCTCCGAAAATGTTCGAAGAATCGAGGCATCTCAACTTGGCGTTCCGTCGGCGGGCCAAGATGGCCGACTTCTTCCGGGGAGCCGCCAAGATGGCCGACGTAGTCCGGGAGGCCATGAAGATGGCCGACGAAGTCCGGGAGGCCATGAAGATGGCCGACGTAGTCCGGGAGGCCATGAAGACGACCGACGTAGTCCGGGAGGCCGCCGAGACGGCCGACTTCTTCCGAGAGGCCGCCGAGACGACCGACTTCTTCCGAGAGGCCGCCGAGACGACCGACTTCTTCCGAGAGGCCGCCGAGACGACCGACTTCTTCCGGGAAGCCGCCAAGAGGGCCGACATTTCGCACATGGCTCCTCCGGGAACCGTGGTGCATGCGATCGGTGTGGCAGCACGAAGCATATTGCAACGTACAGGAATTGTCCAGCAAGGCACCGGCGGTGCAACGCCTGCCACACGTTGGGCCATTTTGCATCAGTATGCCGAAAAACCCGTACTGTCCAGCACGTCTCTTCCGCAGAGACGCGGTCTTTGTCAACTTCCACAGGACAGCCGTCCGCGTCTGTCTTGACGGTGAGCACCTTGGAAACTAAAAAAGATTTGGAAGTTCCAGTCGTAGTGAACGGCGTCTCCATGCGACTGCCGGTGGATACGGGAGCGTCTGTCTCAATGATGACTGTCGAAGATTTTGGAAAGCACTTTGGTCGACAGCACAGACTGTCACAAACAGTGGACTTGAAAAATTTCTCCAAGCAATGCATCGACATTCAAGGCCTGTTTCAAGCCACTGTCCAGTTTTTCCAAAGGTCATGCTCCGTCACGTTCCACGTAACGACTACAGGAACATCACTGCTGGGTTTAGACGCCATCCAACGCTTGGGCATACAGATCGACGGTACGTCGCTGACATGTCGTCTACCATCGCTTCCTTCAGTACAGAGCCCCACAGGTGTGCCTCCGGGTTTTGATCACCTTTCCAGTGACGAGTCGGGCCTCGCCAACAACTTTGTGCACCGAATTCATCGGCAGCAAGATGCGAAACCAGTATCTTCAAAGTTGCGCCGACTACCCCTGGCTCTCCGTGACCAGGTCACACATGAATTGCGACGTCTCGAGGACTGCGACGTCATCGAGCGCGTCGAGGCTACTGAGTGGGTGTCTCCACTCGTGGTGGTGCGCAAGAGGGATGGAACCATGCGGCTCTGTGTAGATCTACGAGAACAGGACAGTCTTGTGCGTCAAGTTCAAGAAAGGGTCTTGCAGAAACAGTCTCAGACTAAACAGTACGTAGACAAACGTAGAGGTGCTCAGGCAACTCGTGTCAAGGTGGGAGACACCGTCAGAATAAGATTTAACAGGAAAGGATTCTTTAAGTACAGTAAACCTCGTAAAGTCAAGGCCCAGATAGGACCATCTACTTTTCTACTCAGTGATGCGCAGACGTGGCATGTGTCTAAGTTAACCGTAGTGATGAAGGATCCAGCAGGTAGTACATTGTGTACAAGTGATAAAGATTTTTTGTACTCATATTCAAACTTGGATAGTCATTCCGATGACTTGTCTGTAGTGACAGCGTCTTCTCGTAGTCATAAGCTTCAGTTAAGTTGTGCGTCTGACTGTATCACTTCAGAGTCTACACAGTCAGCAGTCGTCTCCGATTCCGTTGGGGAATTGGTAGCCTCCCAGGACTTGTTGGGACTTCGAGAGGAGCTTCCTGGGCAACCCTCTCCAGCTTTGAGCGACAACCACATTCAGTTTTCCAACCAGGGGGAGGTAAATAGTAGTGGGACGACTGGGTCTTTAAAGTCGACCGATACACGTCGCAACCCCCAAAGTTCTTCTGAGGTACGCACGCGTCCTCATCGTGACAGAAAACGGCCTCCGTGGCTCGATGATTTTGTTTATGTAGTGTAGAGCGTATTTCCGTCTTCTAAATGCCACGGCTAGGGGCCTTGTTGAGACAGTCCACATGTTTCATTAACACAGGTATAAAATGTGCTCCTTGTTGCGGTGCAGTGAGTTTTGTGCCGTGTTCCTTGTCAGACTTTGAGTGACTGCCCGTGTTTTGGTGCCCAAGACTGGTGCACGTGTATGTGAACTTGGGCGGGGATGGATTGAATTTGTTGTGGACTTAAGTGCGTGCCTTGTGTGCATCTGGTGCACGTGTGTGTGAACGTGGGGGGGAACGAACTGAATTTGTCTTTGGACTTAAGTGCGCGTCTTGTGTGCGCGTTTCACTGTATGCTCGCTTTGTTTCCAGGGGGGGATGATGTAGTATAGTGTCGCCCCCTGTCAGATCTCTGTGTCATCGCACATGTATGTTTTGTAATTGCTTAGCTAGATGGCGCACCCCCCTTCTGTCATGTGACAAGCTTGGACCAATCGGGAGGTGCCATCTAGCAGGTGAAGCCTTTATAAGTAATAAACAGCCGCGGGTCGGCGGAGTCTTCGTTCCGCTTTTCATTGGGAGCAGTTAGCTCCGTGTCTCCTTCACTGCGCCGGCGCTAGCCGCGCGTTCGCCCGTCGGGGCCCCCCGCTTGCCTGCCGCAGCCGACACAACACACACGCGCGCGACGCATGATCCAGCGAACGCGGAGCCACCACGCCACTCAGCAAAGAGAAAGTGGGGAGTGGCAGTCGCACCGTACTCTTCAATACATGGACTTACACAGGTCGGGGCGAATATATGAACTTGTAGAAAGAGTCAACAGATGGCGTGGCCAATCCAGGAGCGCCTGCTTTGCGCTCACATGCGAAATTTTGAACGCACGATAGAGAACGTACCGGTACGTCAGTGACACCGGGGGGGGGGGGGGGGGGGGGGAGCGCGATGACGTACCGGTACGTCCGTGACAGCGAAAGGGTTAAGGACTTGTAGACCCTACTCACCGTTAATCATCACAATTTTCCTACCTTTGTTGTGGTTTCAGTAATTGTGTTTTTTTATGGATCGTGGGAATTTAAGATTATAGCAATATTTTTCCAAGTGCCGTGAAACTCGTATAATTGAAATGGTGTTGCCGTGCAACCAAGTGTGTTCATCCACAGTTTCAGTGTAAAAGAAATTCGTTGCTGCTGTGAAGGAAAAGTGAAACTTGTAAACTGTAGTGCAGCAAGCCAGTGGTGAAATGGCTGAATTACATGCAGTTGCTTGCAAACACATAGCAATGGTGTGGATGTGGGGACATAAAGTTTGCTGCGCAAACGTGTACGGTTTCTTATGAAATGCACCGCCACAGTGTATGAGCTCCATACGCATATCAGAAAGCTCAGCACACAAAAGGCGCGGGGCACCGAGATTTAAATTATGCCCAGGCTTAGTCAATAAGCAAGTGGAGACAAGGAAAATGAAGCTGTACTGCTTCCAATGCCGCGCACAGTGGACAGGATACCGCATCGCGTGTGTAACGATGGGTGGCACTGACTTGTACATGCAGAGCAAGTTCCGCAGTGACGGGGACGTGCGGTTGCTGCGGTTGGGTGAGGATTTGCCACCCTGGCGCTCGGCCAACACCCAGAGCCTGGGCGCACTGTTTGTGGGCTTCGTCGACTACTTTGCCAACCGGTTTGGCTTCTCGCGCAGCTGTGCCTCAGTGCGACTGGGCGCACCCATCAGCCGCACGGAGGTGGTCGGTGCATCAGGCACGGCGCGCTCCCAGTGGAAGTACGTCTGCGTCGAAGGTACGAGTACTTCTTGCTCAAGGGGCTGGCGCCATCCATAGGACTTGCTTAGGGCTCACTCCCACTCAGACTTGCCAAAATTCTTCTCAGCCAGGATTACTTGGATTTACTTGCAAGAACCAGACTAGGGCAGGCCCACTTACACTACAGACTTTCACTCACTCAGACTTTCTCGTGAATTGAACTTATAAAATATTACATGACCTTCATACAAGGCTAATGTGTAGCACGGGCAAAGGGGAAAAAATTTATTTGACATTAAAAGTGCCAAATAGTAAAGAAAAGTTATGTAGAAGAGTCTTAACAAGCACATTAGAAAGTTCTTTACTTCCTGTGCATCACATTATCTAGCAACAACCAAATCACGATGCCCCGTGGTCTTGGCACTGCTAAAACTACTTAGCTTAAGGACAAAATTTCCAAAAAGGATATTTAGAGAAATTTCAATACTGGTTTGTGTGTGGTGCATTCATGTGTTTCTGGCAGCTCAGAATAAAACTCGGTCCTTTCTGACACCGTGCAGTGTGAATGCTGGCCTTGTAAATAAATGAGGATGCTGCTAAAATTTTGCATAATAAGAGGCTCAACTTACATAATGGCACTTTTCAATTATGATCACGAGAGTGCCACAGAAGGTCCGGTTTGATTTTTTGCTTTTTCAGTTGTCGAACATTACTCTAGGCACTGAGAATTTTTTAAGTCCCAGTTGGTCCACAGAATGGACACAATTGCTGTTGGCTGTTAATTAATATTTTTAATATTGTCTATTAATCGTGCTGAGCGCGAGCACCAAGAATAGAGGACAGAAAAGGATTAGAAGTGATCATCATATGACCATCTTGAAGCCTAGTCATTAAATATACTGTGTGAAGGAAAACCCTATGAGAATTAGACCTTCACCATGTGATGTGCAAGCGGTAATTTCTAGCTGCTGAGCACACAGAAAGTGTGTAGGAGTAAGCAGGCTGTAGAGTGCGTGGTCAGGGCACAAGGTTGGTGGTGACCAAGGCACCACTAAAAGCTACTGTGTACCAAGAAACGTTTTTAAAAAGTCGAAACCATAAAGGTCCTACTCCCAAAAAGTAAACGTACAGATAGGGCCCGGAGAGAAGGTAGGGTGATTTCAGAGGAGGCCTACTTGCAGTGGCTAGCAGCTTGGCGTCATCCCCTTCCTACTTATAATGCAAAGCATTCTTTGCAATCTTCAAG
Organism: Dermacentor andersoni; assembly: GCF_023375885.2. Classification (NCBI taxonomy): domain Eukaryota; kingdom Metazoa; phylum Arthropoda; class Arachnida; order Ixodida; family Ixodidae; genus Dermacentor; species Dermacentor andersoni. The sequence goes on from NC_092816.1 coordinate 216,016,778, forward strand.
CGTTCCGAGTGTATCTACCGATTTATCAAGCCTCCTACGTTGTGATGCTGTCGTGGTCGTTTCTTTGACTCGGTATATATCAAAAGAGGCATGAGGGGGCATGACATGTATACATAACATGAATGACATGTCATAACGTACCATATTTATTTGATTCTACCGCACCCTCGATTGTAATGCGCACCTGTTTTTCATGACCAAAAAAATGAAAAAAAAATGCCCTCAATTGTAACGCGTACCCGTCTGCCGTGACTTAAAGAAAGAAAAGTCCTTTACAGTACCACGCAGCTCACTCTTTAATACAGAAATACAACTTTCTCTCATTTGGAAAAAACATATTTACTCTCAAGGCACTGAAGTTGCAATATAGAGAAAAAGTCGCAGTTTCGTGCAAAAGGCGAAGCATCGGTTACACTAACAAGTTAGTAGACAGCTATACGAAAAGTAAGGATAGTAGTTTTATCGGCCGTATAAACTTTTAAACATTCGCTTACGAACTAAATTAACAAGCACGGTGTCATGCGCACACAAGCACGAACGCGTCTCACTCAGTGACTGCGGAAACTCTTTAAACGCTGGAGTGAGGAAGTGCGGTAGCAGGAGGGATGCTAATTGATCTTTGTGCAGCCTCTTGCTGCGACGCAAACTAAATGACAAGAACAGCGTGGTGCGCCTAGATGCGCAGACTCTTGTCTCCACCGCAGATTGCTTTCAAGATAGGGGCCGCACGGCTGTGCTGTGCATAGCAGCCGCCTGTGTAGAGTGCCTCTCCTCTTTGCGCCAGTCTCGCACGCAAGTTTCGGGAACTCCGAATACCCGTGATGCGGCCCGATTTCCATCCGTGTCCGCACACGTGATCCCTTTCCTTTTAATTGCGGCATCGTGATGAACTCGGTATGTCTTTGTAGTTGGCACTTCCATGCTCGTAGAGCAAATGCAGAAAACGGGAAGACGGACAGTGCACTAACCTAAGCACAGGTACTACAGCAGATGGAGAAAGCTACAGCAGCTAGGCTCGACGTGCATTTGAGGTGGCCATATTATTACGATATCATCGAACGATGAAGAAGTTGGTCAGTGCCCTTGGCACGAGCGAATGTCAGCCTGGCTCCAGTGTAAATAGCGTGTAAATAGCATCTTTCGTCTATGTCTTTCCACACGTAATATTTCTGGTGGAGGTCAGCGATCCCCGTCCTCACCACGGAACTCCGAAGTGGTCGGCACACCAAGCTTGTCACCATGCCTCCCGGTGACGAGCCCGCCTCTGCAACGGCTTCGGCTTGTCCGACTGCTCCAATCGTCACGGTTGCCCCACACCGTGACCCAGGTGTGTTCTCTGGCCTGGAGGGACAGGATGTCGACAACTGGATCAAGCCGTATGAGCACGCTAGTGCTAATAACAGGTGGGACCCAACGATTATGCTCGCCAATGTCATCTTTTATCTCAGCGGCACCCCACGAGTGTGGCACCAAACGCATGACGACGAGATAACCAGTTGTGACAATTTCAAAGAGAAGCTACGGGAACTGTTCGGTGACCCCATTGGGCGCAAGGCTGCCGCGAGAAAGGCTCTTGCGTCCCGTGTTCAGTAATCTACGGAGCAGTACGTTTCCTACATTCTCGACGTCTTGGCTCTCTGCCGTAAAGCTGATGATGCTATGTCCGAAGCAGATAAAGTGGCACATGTGCTAAAAGGTATCGCCGACGACGCTTTCAATTTCCTTGTTTACGGCAACGCCTCGACTATCGACGCCATTATAAAAGAATGCCGTCGCCTTGAACAGGCTAAGAGCCGCTGTATCTCACACCACATTGCGCAGCTACCCAACACTGTTGCTAAGTCGACATTTGAGGGTCGACCGCATCAGACCACCACCTGTGACGATGTCACCCGTATTGTTCGCCACGGACTCGAGGCCGCCTGTTCGCCAGCCTTCTCCACGACGCCTCCCGATCCGCCAGCAACCACCATTGCGATGATTCAGGCTGTCGTCAAACAGGAATTTGAAAACATGGGTCTGAACACCGTGTGTTCCACACCTCGACCCAGCGTTCCCCAGTTATCTAGCGGCCCTCCTCGACCCCGGCAGTCCTTTTCTGCCACATCTCGCCGCAACCCGTCCGAATGGCGTACCCCTGATGACAGGCCGATCTGCTTCCACTTCTGTCGCATCGGCCACGTCGCTCATCACTGCCGAAACCGATGGCCACCACCTCCTCGGACTTACGCTGCCACTTATTCCCGCACCTTTGGACCTTCTGTACCCTATGCCACCCGCCATGAACCCACTACCGCTGATGCCCCTGCCCCTGTATACGCATCTTCTCACCCACGTTCGACACTCACCTTGAGCGTCTAACAGCTATACTTGATGTATTTTGAAAGGCGAAGCTGCCACTTAACTCGTCCAAATGTCGTTTTGGCCACCGGCAAATTACTCTTCTGGGCCATCCCGTCGACGCTTTCGGAGTACAGACTGATCCCGACAAAACTCGCGCTGTCAGAGAGTTTCCGGTTCTGAAGACAGCCGCAGACATTCTAAGTTTTGTAGGGCTGTGCTCGTACTTTCGTCGTTTTGTTCGAGATTTTGCGACAATTGCTAGGCCCCTAACTAATCTTTTGAAGAAAGGCGTACAATTCTCATGGGGTACTGCAGAAGCAGCCGCCTTCTCTCGTCTCGTCACTCTTCTAACCTCACCACCCATTCTCGCCCACTTCGACCCTGATGCCCCTACAGAATTACGTACAGATGCCAGCGGTCATGGCGTAGGTGCCGTCTTAGCCCAGCGTCAGCATGGCAAGGATCACATTATTGCTTATGCGAGCCGCCTCCTAGCACCATTGGAGCGCAACTATTCCATTACGCAACACAAATGCCTTGCTGTTGTTGTCTGGGTGGCTGCAAAGTTCCGTCCTTACCTTTACGGTCGCCCTTTTTCCGTGGTCACTGACCATCATGCTCTCTGCTGGCTCTCATCGCTAAAAGATCCTGCAGGCCGGCTTGGTCGATGGGCTTTGAGGCTACAGGAATTTTCCTATTCCATGGTGTACAAGTCTGGCCGCCTGCACCAAGACGCTGACAGCTTGTCGCGTTACCCTGTTGACGACTCTGACTCCTCTATTATTGCCAGTGCTTCTTGCGTATTCTTTGTATCACAGCTGCTTCATTTCGCCGACGAGCAACGCCGTGACGCCTACACCAGAGCACTCATCAACCGTTTTGAACACTCTCCGGCCGATGCTACTCTACGCCTCTTCGTCCTCCGCAACAGTACTCTGTTCCGTCGTAGCCTTCATCCGGATGGCTCTGAGTTCCTGCTTGTAATACCTAAACACCTCCGCTCCACCATTCTAGAAGAGCTTCACGACGCACCAACGGCAGGACACCTCGGCGTATCTCGAACCTATGACCGTGTACGTCGCCGTTTTTTCTGGCCGGGCCTTGCCCGTTCCGTACAACGTTACGTCGGCGCTTGTGAACTTTGCCAATGACGCAAGAAGCCTTCCCAGCTCCCCGCTGGTTACCTGCAGTCGCTCGACATCCCTGCCGAGCCCTTCCATCGTGTCGGCTTGGACCTTCTCGGCCCATTTCCGGAATCCACATTAGGAAACAAGTGGGTTGCAGTCACGGCGGACTACGCAACCCGCTACGCCGTAACCCATGGTCTTCCGACCAGTTGCGCAACTGATGTTGTGGACTTCCTCCTACAGGATATCATTTTGATGCATGGTGCTCCGCGTCAATTGCTTACAGACCGCGGCCGCACCTTTTTGGCCAAAGTCATTGACGACATCATGCGTGCCTGCTCAATACAGCATAAATTTACCACCTCCTACTACCCTCAAACGAATGGCCTCACTGAGCGTTTTAACCACACCCTTACAGACATGCTATCCAAATACGTTTCAGACGACCACCGTGACTAGGACCAGGCTCTACCTTACATTACCTTTGCATACAACTCTTCCCGTCTCGAAACTGCTGGTTTTTCCCCGTTTTTCCTCTTGTATGGCCGCGAACCGATGCTACCACTGGACACTGTGCTTCCGTCCGCCACAGCTTCAACTAGCGATTATGCCCGTGATGCAATTGCCCATGCTGACCATGCTCGCCAACTTGCGCGTGCTCGTCTACAAGTGTCTCAAGACAAGCAGAAACAACGCTACGACCTCCATCACCGTGATGTCCATTTTGTGCCTGGCGCCCTCGTGTTGCTTTTGTCACCATCGCGTAAAGTCGGCCTTTGTGAAAAACTGCTTTCCTGTTACACAGGCCCATATCGCGTGATACGCAAAGCGACCGATGTCACCTATGAAATCGTTCTAGCCACGCCCACTACGTCCTCCGCTGTGACAACCAGTGACATTGTCCACGTTGCCCGACTCAAGTCCTACAACTCTCCATGCACCTTGGATATTTAACAGCACCGTGACGGTGCTTTTGCCGCCGGGGGGGTAATATTACGATATCATCGAACGACGACAAAGTTGGTTGGTGCCCTTGGCACGAGTGAGTGTCAGCCTGGCTGCCTGGCTCCCGTGTAAATAGTGTGTAAATAGCATTTTTCGTCTGTGTCTTTCCACACGTAACAATATTGAAATGCCGATGCCGATATGGTAATGCCGATTTAGAGTCGTACTCGATTCAAACGCATACACAATTTTTTATTGTTTTATCGGGAAAAAAAGTCCGCATTAGATTCGAGTAATTATGGTATTTGTTATGGCATATACTGTATGTCAGGACATAAATGGTATGAATGACATGGCGCTATCATGGTCGTTTCCTTAACTCAGTGTATATCGGGATATGAATGGCATGCATGCATGACCTGACATGGATGACATGATGTAAATGTCATGAGATTAAAAGCGTGCATGTCATGACATGAATGACATATTGCTTGACATGTCATATATGTCATGACATGAATGACAAGACCCGTGCAGGGGCGTTTGATTAGCAGGCATTTAGTATGTTGCGTCACCACGTTCCTGAGCACACAAGGGTTGGCCCTTCCCGCGTTTAACCGTGCCTGGCTTAGCCGTGTCCGGGGAAAAGGGGATCCTGCGGGTTGAGCCAACGCTGAGTGTTTTGACCTTTAAAGCCCCCTTGCAAAGGCAACACACCTCTTTGGCCTTGTCTTCACGTAGTGGCGCCCCCAGACTGCCCTATCCGGGGGAAATCGGTAGTTGCCTTTTCTTGTTATCTTCTCCAATTCGTCTTTCTCTCTTACTTTCCTGTCTCCTACTCACTTCTGTATACTTCCGATCTTCCAGGAAGCAAGGGTTAACCTTGTGTGAGTAGCCAACCTAGGTTATGTCATATTCTGTTAACATACAGCTGGCATTTACAGGACCTGTTTTTAGAGGCCCTGCAGCGTCCCCTTGTAGGGCTCCATGGTGGCTGGCTGGCGTTGTGCCGAAAACTTCACATTTGCCTACGGCTATTTCCTTTCCCCGACTACCTGTTTGCCCTCAGAAAAGAGGGCGCAACGATGAAGTGTTCCAGTTTTTTGGATGACAAAAAGAAAAGTTCCAGAGATACCACATGAAAAGCTCGTTAATTCAACACCCATTAATTCGGGAATTCAGATAATTCGGACGGCTCTATTGGTGCCGCTCAAAGTGCATGTTAGTCTATGAGACCAAACCTTCGTTAATTCGTCGGAATTCGGCCCTGGACCGCTTATAAGACCCCTAAAGGCACCCCTAATATAATATTTGTGACAAACCACATGTCATCGACTGGCTCAACCACACAACTAGTATGGTCACAACATTCCAGAAACTGTTTCTTGATGACTTGAAGCGAAGTATGCCTCAGTTGAAACAGTGACTACTTTTCGGACAGATCAGTTTCAGATTACAAAGAAGAGAATAATTTTGTGAGCCTTTGCTATTGCATCAATGATTACTGGCTTACGGTGACCAGGAACTTGCAAATATTTCAAAGGCAATGCAGTAGCAACCACATCTTTCTACAAGAACGTCAGTTAGAGAAAGTGTGCACAACAGCATGTGTTCAGGGCAGTGCACCATGGCAGGCAATGTGTACGACAAGCAGCGGAACAGGTGCTGGAAAAAAAACTGGTCGATAATCTAAGAAAAAAATGCAAATTTGCTGCACGTTTTCGACAGCATTTTGCTTTCAAGCTGTCAAGCTTTCTGCATTGCATCACTGGTTTTTCTCTTCTACTAACTGGGTGGTGGTGATTTTTTACTTTCTAGAGAAATCACAGAAACGAGTAGCACTGTGGGAAATATATGCAACTCTGATTATGCAGCACACTTTCATCATGTTCTGTATTAAAGATGCAGTCCTGTACAATGAAAAACATTGTTGTATTTGCAGAACCCTTTGACCGGTCCAACACAGCTCGGGCAGTGTACAACTGGGACACTTACCAGCAGATTGTGCGTGCCTTCCACAGTACCCTGCAGGACTTGCAGAGCAGCCACAGCCCTGAGTGCCTCCTGCTGCCTCGAGTGACCACTGCTGCACAGCATGTGTCATAATTTCTAAAGACACAAAAGAAACATGCTTCATCTGTTTTCCTTTTGTAGCATTCTATTTTAATGAAAAAATGTTTAAATTACAGCCCTGTACGTCCATGTTATTTTCAATTTTGTTTTTAACGTGTGCCAATGTGAAGATTGCAGAATGTTTCGAAAAAATTTACTTTTGCCGTATGCACCTTTTAGAGCTACAAATCCGGACACCACGTAGCAGGGGCCACCGCAGGCATGCTGCCATTGAACACCTTCTGATGATCTCGAGGATAAGGAGGGTGGCAATGTCTCTTCGAAGGTTGATTTCACTGTTCAGCAACTGATGCTTATGACTCTTGACAGTCGAAAAAAGAAAAAAAAATTAAGAGGTGCATCAGTGAGTTTAGTACCACTCAATTCAGTATCAGACACAGTTCGATGAGTAGATGGATTTGATGGAATCCTCTTCACAGCACTTTGCTTCAACCCATGAAAAACTCATTACATTGGAATTGCAGGTTAATGCTTATAGGTCTAAGTGTTGCTTCAATAATACATAAGGTTGATGATTTAGAAAATCGTAGCAGGAGAAGTAACATTCATGACCTTTATGAGGCCAGTGGTGAAACATTATAGTCATTACATGAGACTGCAGCTACTACTTTCTTTAAAGAACGAATGAATCTGAAAGTAACTGGGATTGAGAGATGTCATTGTTTGGGAACAAGGCACACCAGCAAAATTAGGCCTGTCATATTGAAACTAGTTAGCTGTCGCGAAAAGATGCATATACTACAAAACAATGGAAAGCTGAAGTGTCCTGGACTATATGTAATTGAGAATTTTTCCGGAAAAGTCCGCCATGTTAAAAAGAAATGCGAAAGTACAACAGGAACCTGACCGAAACTGTGCAGCTGCCATTCGATAAAGTGTCAGCGAATAGGAAACCTTATGCCTGGGGTGAAACAGAGTATGACATTCATTTTACCAAAGTAACTACAAATGTGACACATCGAAAGGTGCCCTTCACTGAAGCTGTTAAGTGTGAACTGCTGAAGTAAAAAACGCTTGACCTTGAGCACTTGTCAGCAATACATAAATGACAGGTGATTACTCTTACCGAAACGTGGCTTGGTGATCGTGTTTTTGATAGTGAATTTGTTCTGCCAGGCTTTTCTGTCTACTGAAGACTGAGGGGAGGAGGTGTTGCATTTCTTTTTAAATATTTTTTAGGTGTGGTGCAAATAACATACATTTGGTGTTGAAGCACAGTTTTGTAAATTATTGTGGGATAACTTATCTTTGGTAATTAGAGTTGTCTACAGGCCACCCAATTCTGATGTAAAGGTTCAAAGCATTTGACCAACCATATTTTTTCCCGAATGATGCAGAACACGAAAGTTATTCTGTGTGGTGACTTCAATTTGCCTGCCACCACTGGTTTACATTTACTGCAGGAAGTGCTGGCTTTGTAGTGAAACAGTATGGTGCCGCTTCTGCATCTGCATGCCGCGTCGGTGCTTCTCAAAATGAGTGCCGGTGAAAATAAGAAGCTAGATGAACCATGTGTGCACCTCGAAGGGGATTATGTAGTTGTAATGTCTCGACTGGAAGCATTACAGCCATGCTTTCCCACATCTGGTTACACGGGAACTAAACCTACTGCACCGCCATGGCCGACCAGGAAGCCCTTGCCGCTCTTCGCCAACAAGTGCAACAACTTAACAGCAACTGCAGTCCCAGCAACAGGTGATCCAGAACTGAGAGCAGCAACTTCAGGAACAGCAGCGGCACATCCAAAAAAATTTTTCACAGCCCCGCTAGGACCATGCCTCCCAAAGCTCCGCTCTAGCGGTCGCCGTCAATGCAGGCACTGCTACTACTGTGGCCGTTGGCAACCCGAACATCTGCCGTGTCACTGTAAAGCTTCCACCATTTTTGGCAGACCCACCGGAAGTGTGGTTCAGACAAATAGAGGTGCAGTTTTCCTTGGCACGTATCGCCCTGGATCAGACGTGCCACGATTACATAGTCATCCATTTGGACTCTTGCTGTGCGACTGAGCTTCGCAACATACTCGCAAGTCCTCCGGCTGACAATTGTTTCCTGCCTCTGAAGACAGAACTGATCCGACAGCTTTCACCTTCAGAAGACCAGAAAGTGTGTCAACTACTTCAGCACGAAAAGCTCGGTGACTGCAAGCCATCACAGTTCCTGTGCCATATGCGTGCCCTCGCGGGCAACATGTGGGTTGATGACTCCCTCCTGCGAACCATCTGGCTTCAACGCTTACTGTCACATGCGCAGGCCATCCTCCAGGTTCAGCCAAATCTACCGCTGGATCAGTTTGCCAGATCGCAGACCGAGTTGTCGAAGTCTCTCTACCAACGGCACCACTCACAGTCCATGCCGTCAGCGCCCCACAGCCCACCCTCGAGCTCGCGCGCCATATCGACATCACCTGTCAGCTGAACTCAATTTAAAGGCACCTGGATCAACGCCCACAGTCGCGTCTCTGCAAACTCTCCCAAAGCCGCGACCGCAACACCGACTCATCGTAACGATAACGGCCCCCACTGCTACTACTGTGGAATCTCGGTGATACGAACCCGGCTGATACAAATTTCGGTGTGATACGAATTCGTAAAATTCCCCCGCCCAAAAGCATTGTGTACAATGGGCCAAAATTCGTTTGTTCTGAACACTTTTCCGCGTCGCGCCGAGTGATACGAACTTCGGTGCCACAACCGTCAAGCCGCCACCGGCGAAAAAAAAAAAAAAAAAAAAAAAACGGCGCAGCGTGCGCCAGTGCCGGTTTGGGATTCTGCGTCAGCAGGGAGGCTAACGAGGCAAGGGAAGCTTTCTCTCTCTCTAGTTTTTGGGGGCAGCCTCTTCGCCTTTTTCTTTTTTGTTGTTGCCCGAGGCTAGCGCCACTGCTTATTGGTCCGTTCGCCCTGCGAACCAGCCAACCCAACCGGTCGAGCGCGATTTGTCCTCTCCACATTTCTCGCGGCCCTGCGCGCCCGTTCCGCCGGTCTTTCCACTACAGCCAGCGAGCAGATCGTCACGCCAGCAGCAGCTCCCGCTTCTTTGTTTCCTCGTGCGCGACGACTACGGAAGTGCAGCGTGTTGTTTGCGTGTGTCGTTTCAGCATTGATCGTGTCAGCCCAAAAGGTACTGCAATCATACGATGTCGCGAAAGCGGAAGGCGCTGTCCTTGAAGGACAAACTGGATATTTTGAAGAAGGTGGACGAAGAGCCCAAGAAAAGGCGCATTGACATGGCCAAGGAATTAGGCCTGCCAATCTCTACACTGTCTACCATCGTCAGTCAGCGCGACCAAATTATGCAGAATGCGCAGCACTTTGGCGTAAGCGCCAAAGAAGCGAAGACTGCTCACCATGTAAAGTTAGATGAAGTTCTCCTAACATGGTAAGAGGTCACCGCGGCCGGCGTAAACGTTGACGGAAAAGTTCTGCGTGAGAAGGCTGCGGACATCGCACTCACACTTGGAATTGAAAGTTTTCAGGCCTCTGGTGGTTGGATTCACCGATTTAAGGCACGGCATAACCTCTCCTACAAAACCGCTTGCGGCAAAGGGAAAAAGGTTGACGCCTCCGTCATTGAAGATTGGATGGCAACCACGCTGCAGTCTTTCATCGCGGGATATGACGCTCGCGATGTTTTCAACATTGACAAGGCAGGGCTGTTTTACAACCTTCAGCCCGAAAAGAGTCTCTGCTTCAAGGGCAAAGCCTGCCAGGGAGGACAGAAAAGCAAGCATCGTGTGACGGTTTTGTTTTGCTGAAACACTGACGGGTCAGAAAAAATGAAACTGACCGTCATTGGAAAATACCAAAAGCCCCGATGCTTCAAGGCAGCCGGTCGTTTGCCCTGCACATATAGAGCCAATAAAAAGGCGTGGATGATGTCGGCTCTGTTCATGGAGTTCGTGACATATTTGGACCATAGGATGTCATGCAAAAACAGAAAGATTGTTTTGCTGCTGGACCAGTGTGCGGCGCATCCAAAGCACATGACGTTACAGAGCATCAAAGTGGTATTCCTGCCCCCGAACGCCACCAGTCATTTGCAGCCACTGGATGCTGGCATTATGAGAAATGTGAAGCACCACTTCAAAGGTTTGTTGGTGCGCCGCCTCCTTGCAAAGATAGACCGTAAGGACCCAAATATGCAGATCAGTCTTTTGGATGCTGTGCATTTTATTGCAGTGGCCTGGGAGCGCGTCTCCCCTGCAACCATCGCGAATTGTTTCGCAAAGTGTGGGATTTTTAAATCCACAGTGGCTACCACCTCGCAAGTGCCAGATCCAATTCCAGTTGATGTCTGGAACCAGCTTGGCGTTGACTGTAGTGCCGACGATTTCGTCACTGCGGACGACGATCTCGTCACCTGTGGTCTGCGCACAGTGGAAGACATCGTGGAGGATGTATCGTCGCAGCCTTGAATTTCGACCAGTGCCGATGAAGAAGACGAGTGCCAGAATGGTGATGACCAGCCACCGTCGGCAGCCGAAACCATGCACGCTCTCGATATTCTGCGGCGTGCTGTGACGTCCGAGACTGTGCGTGAGAACACTACTGCCCAGTTTTTCACCTTCCAAAATTCTCTGCTGGCCGACCTCGCGGAGAAGAAGACACAGAAGGACATACGTGACTTCTTTGCACGTAAATAAATGTTTTTTTTTGTGCGTGTCTCATGGTTTCGGGACGGATTTCGCTCGTTTTTGGTGATATGAAATTTTTGGTGAAACGAATATTTTTGCCTCCCCTTGAGATTCGTATCACCGAGATTCTACTGTACCATCTTCACTTCGGTGACGGCCCTGAAATGTCAACCACTCTGTTCAGCCGGACGTCACGGAAACTTCAACGGCAGCTAGAGACTGCTGCGAGCTGCCAGCTTGGAGGCCATCGCATTTTTGTCACCGACCAAGTCATTAAGTGGCCACTCCTCATCAAATGTGGTTCCCGCATCTGCTGCTTTCCACGAGCCTTCCTGCATGACAAACGCCTTTGCACATTCTTTGAGATAAGTGCGGGGAATCACTCAAGCATTCAGACCTACGGCTCGCTCCGCCTTAACATCCACCTCAAAAACCTACGCTGCGATTTTCCATGGAATTTTACCATCGCCGACGTTGCAGAGCCAATTATTGTGTCCGACTTCTTAGCGTACAGTGCAGTCCACATATAACGATATTGAGAAAGACGAAAAATATGATCGTTATAACCGATGATCGCTATATCTGGACTGTAGTTACTAAAGAAAAATAAAAAAAGAAACATGGAACTTACCTTTGCAGCTCCGAACTCGAATTTGCTACTTGCTCTAAAGAATGGATGATGTAGAAAGTAGACTGTGAAAAACAAACTTTATTTCTAGCGCCAATGACCGTGTCAAGGGTTAGGCGCGCCGAAATAGTCAGAAATCTGCACTTGCTTTTGTGGCAGCTTCAACTTCACAGCCACGGTGTGCATGGATTCCAGCTGCTGCGCGAAACTGGCGGCAATCCTTTAGCATGCATAAAATCAATTAAGGAGTCGATCAACGACAGTGCACTTTGCGTGGACATCGAGGTCGGGGTCAAGGAGCCACCGTCAATCTCGTTGTCACTGTCGCTGCTGCTGTCGCCACCATCGCACATCTTCGGCGATCGCCTCGTTGGTGACCTCATTGCAGAACAAGGCAGCACTGTCTGCAGTTAAAAGCTCCTCCATCGACGCACCACCTGTGTCACCAGTAGGAACGAGCTCCCAGAGCTCGGTTAAGGGGGGAGGAGGGGATCAGAATTAACTTTTTTGTTTCTTGACAGAAAGGGCTGAAATTTGGCACACACACTGCACATTGCAATAAAGAGACAAATCTAAAATTTCATTAGGATATCTTAATTAGTCTTTGTTTTATAAAAATGTATATGTTCCTTGCTTGTGGAAAGCCTGGCACAGTAACGAAACATGATAGGGAGCTGGGAATACTTTGCATGTTTGCCCAGATGTCTAATCTACATCAAGACAGTGTTCGATTTTTTTTTTAGTGTGCTAATAATTTTTTGCTCAACATAATATGCACATGACTGTGCTTCACTGCATGGAGCCATGTAGTAATTGTGAAATAATTAAATAATGGAAAGATAAAGAAACATTTCAGGACTGTCTTTAAGTGCAGCACAGTTTGTGGATCACAGCAAAACAAACTGGGCCAAAATCGGTCCAGCCATTGTTGTGCTACGCTTTCCACGAGCGAGGTGATTGACAAAAAAATGCAATTGAGAAAACTGGCTGCAAAGTTTTAAAAGCACTGCAAATTTATTAAAAAGCACCAGGGCTGCAATATTTTGAATCATTGCTGTCAGGCATCTTCTTACACCTTTGCCTCATTGTTTGGTGGGCTTTGGATGCCTTCTTCAGGCGTTCTTTATCCTTTTCTTGTGCCGTCTGGAGTAGTGCATGACCACCATTTTCACTGCCAGACCGAGCCTGGTACACACCCACAGAACGCTGTTGGCATCTTGGGCACAGAGTTTTAGCGATCAAAGAGTTCATCGCGGAAACAGGCATAATAATGAATTCAGTCACAAGGGGCCGAAATTTGTTCTTGGCATTGCTGCTTCCGCTCAGTCGCGGACACTGCGCTAAGGGAGTCGCGAACACTGCATGCCTGCGCTTCTGCAGTCACCGCTGACACAAAACGCGGCTCGAGGCGCGTCTGATTCGTGCGACGATTCGTCTAGTGAGCCTTGAGTCACCATACAGTATGTAGCTCGTCGACGGTTGAAGCTTACTCGCAGGCTGCGTGTTCCTGTCGCACGATGCATCGGAAACGCACACCGTCTCTGCCGGCGATGGAGACCTTCGACCCGTGTCGCCTCCAACAACGCGATCTCGGTTGCCGATTCGCGCGGCCGTACGCACAGGTGCGAGAGCCTCCGTTGGCACGTCTTCCGGTGGCTTGGTTATCAGTGTCGATGTCACAGGGCGATTGTCGGCATCGCTGCTGGAATCGCACGGTGCAAGATAACGCGGCACGTTATCCGCGTGTTCAGTCGGGTTCTCCGCTTCCCCCGCTGGCTGCCGTCTTTTTGTCGCCGTAGGAGGCTTGCGCTTCCGTTTTCCGAAGGCATGCTTCATTTAAAAGTTCTTTTCGAATGAGCGACGATCCATCACTGACCTGGGAGCTTTCATAATTCCGAATTCTGCGAGTGTCAAACGAATAACGACGCCGGCGTGGTTTTCAAAGCAGACAACTGCGGTCCGCTGTGGTTGCCAGCTTGCCCGCTGCTGCAGCAGCAACCAATGGCGAGACGCCTTTCAGTACGGCAACCAATCGGAGGCCCGCTTTCATCGCAGAGCCCGTGTGACCGCCTCTAGCAGACCCGCGCTTCTTTTGTGTTTGTGTGTTTGTTACAAGATGGCGACGACCGAAGAATTCAGAAACGGAATGGCGAAACTTCGAGCTTTCAAACGATACCAAGATGGCGGCGTTCGGTGGCGGGAAAGACGAGTTAGGGCTCCGCGAACTGCGGTGATTTTACGCGATTTAAAGCTGTGTTCTCGCCCTACGCACTGATAAATTAATTTCTTTCGGGCACTTTTAGCGCGTTTTCAGTCAAACCATTTTGATACAATGTAGATTAGGCATTGCAGATACCGAAACGCGTCGTTGCCAAAAATCGATCTTTTTTGCGATTTTCGCGATCTGATCCCCGCGTCCCCCCTAGTCAGCGGCTTCTACCGTGTTTGGTCTCAGTGGGTTGGGGAAGTTTGTCCTGATGCACAAAGCCCGCCTTTTTGAAGCAATTGTACATATATGGTTGACTGCTTTACTTCATACCATGCACCATAAACGAAGCGCACGGCTTTCAAAAGGCTGATATTCAGGTCAGGGGGCCCGTCTGCATGAACCGACGTGCCAGGAGCTGCGCGGTCAATGGCTAAAATTAGCCACTCCAGCATGCGCCGCCGATACAGGACTTTAAAGTTGGCGATCACACCAGCGTCCAACGGCTGCAGGCCTGCCGTAGTATTCGGAGGCAGAAACATCAATTCGACAGATGTTAGCTTCGAGTTAACGCTGTGTGCGGTACAGTTGTCAAGTAGCAACACTACTTTTCTTCCTTGGCCTTCAATTATACTGTCGAATTCGAGCAGCCATTCTTCGAACAGGTCGCGGGTCATCCACGCCTTCTTATTGCTGCGATAGCGAACTGGGATATGCCGATTCTTAAAGCATGTTGGCTTCTTTGATCGCCCGATCATGAAAGGCTTGAGACGATGGCTCCCGTCCATGCTAACGCACAGCAACACGGTCACCCTAGGTTTCGAGTGCTCCCCGCCGGGGCATCGATCTCCTTTAAGAGCGTGAGTCTTCGACGGCAACATTTAAAAAAAAAACAGCAGTTTCATCGCAATTATATATGTCCTCCGGGTAGCACTCCAGCATGCCGGGCAGCTTTGTCTGCAGCCACTGCTGCCTTGCCTGCATGTCCAAAGACGCCGCTTCCCCTACCGCGTTTTTGTAAACGATTCCGTGCCGCTCTTTAAAGCGCTGAATCCAGCCTCCTCCAGGCTCAATTTGGGCGTCCCAGAAGAAAAGCGAAGTTTTTCACTTTGGTGGCAAGTATTGGGCCACTAATAGGCACATTATGCGCGTGGGTTGTGATGAACCACTGGTAAAGCACCTCTTCGACATCAGCGTACAAAGGGTCTCTAACCCTTTTCCGCTGATCGGCATGGCCGCTGATAGCTCCTGCCTTCACAGTCGCGGTGCTCCCGGTTTTCAAGATGGTTGATATCATCGACTGGGAGAGCTCATACTGAATCGTCGGCTGGGAGAGCTCATACTTCTTCACGAGGGCGTTCACCTTGAAGCCGCATCAAGAGCCCTGCAAAATATCAATCTTCGTGTCAAGTGACACAACTTTGCCCTTTGTTGGCGCCATCTTAAAACTGGGTCACTGGGTTGTACCGTTGGTTGCACTGCTTCGGTGGCGTCAGCCTGCCATCGCGAGAGAGAGAGACTGAGTGCGGGACGGGCGCCGCCGCGCCACTTTGCTTGTCGCTTTTTTTTTCTTTCTCTCTCTTTCGGAGCGACTGTGGCCGACACTCATGAAGCAGCTAGCACCATGTGGTGGCACGCTCCGCCTACTCAGGTACTCTCCGGTGCGCAGGCGGGACGTGCCGCGCGGTAATGGCGGCAGATAAGAACTTATACGGAGGTAAACATCGCCTCGTCTCGTCATTGTGCGTTTCAGGGAACTAAGCAACGCAAATGTTACGATTATTTGGCTCGGAAAATGTCATCCAGACGGCAAAATTTCGATCGTTATATCCGATATACAGTGAATAACCTATTGTTATAGTTTTTTTCCCCACAGACCTAATGCATCAAATGACACTCTCATGTCGACTCATCGTTATAACCAATATATTGTTATATGTGGTATCATTATAAGTGGACTGCACTGTACTACCATCTTCTACCAGACTGCAGACATGACCGACTTATTGACGCCACAACAGGTCCCTCCTCGTCAGGCCAGCGTGCGACCGCCCAAGAGCCCAGCATTAGGTGCTTGCCATCCAAAATGAAATGCGTACCATGCCCTCCTCACAGAATTTCCCGACCTGACTTGACCTAGCAGGCGTCCTTGAGAGGTGCGCCACACAACCGTCCACTACATCCGTACTTCTCCTGGCCTGCCGGTCTCCTGCCGCATCCGTCGCCTAATTCCAAACCACCTGCTAATCGCCCAAGCTGAGTTTGAAGCCATGCTCCCGAAGGAATTGCCCGCTGCTCGGAGGGACCTTACGCCTCACTGCTTTATCTGGCGCCAAAGAAGACCGATAGCTGGTGACCTTGTGGAGATTACCGCACCCTCAACGTCTACACCAACCCCGACAGGTGCCCTGTCCATCATATACACGATTTTGCCCACTGCTAACATGGCAGCACCATCTTCTCAGTTGTTTTCCTCATAAAGGCCTACATGCGAATTCCTGTCGACCCGGATGACGTCCCAAAAACTGCAGTCATCACACCCTTCGGCTTATTTAAATTCCCTGTCATGAGTTTCGGCCTCCGCAATGTGGGACAAACCTTCCAACGCTTCATTGATGACATTGTCTGCGGCTTACGCTTCTGCTTCGTCTACCTTGATGACATTCTGGTCTTCTCTCCCAACGAATGGGGCCACCGCCAGCACCTTCACCAACTTTTCCAGCGTCTTGAGCACGGCTTACTCATCAACATCCAGAAGAGCATGCTCAGCGCCCCCGTTGTCACCTTCCTTGGCCATCAAATCTCTTCAGCAAGTACTAGACCCTTGCCTGACTGCATCCTCGCCCTCAAAAACAACGCTCGACCTACCACAGCAAAAGACCTCCGCCGTTTCCTTGGAATGCGCAACTTTTACAGGCGCTTCGTGCTGTTACGTTTCGCCTACAACGCGCGGTAATGCCGGCGCGGATGCAACGGACGCCGGGGCTTTGTTCAAAGCGGCGGACATTTTGGCCCGTTCGACGCCGCCGCAACGCCTCCCCGCCAAGCGTGTCCAGGCGTGTTTCAGTGCCACGTGTCTTCGTATGTGCGTGTGTGTGTGTGTGCCCACGCTTGTCAAAGCGCGGCAGCCGGGGAGCGGAGCTCCCCAAGTGAGGAGCCAGCAGGTCTGTCCGTCGGCGGGTTGGCGATGCGTCACTACACTCGGCTCACCATGTCTCTCGGCTCGACCGTGCGCGCCGTCGTGGGCTCATGCTCCGCCGTCGCGTGGGCTCATCCCGTGACCTTCCTTCTGGCCCGCGACGCCGAGAGTATAAGAGCAGCTGCCCCCGGACGCCAGGAGAGAGGCTCCGATTTGTTCTGTTGAGTTACGTGCTCTCCCGTCTCTCCACTTCGGTCGACCTGACCGGCCGCTCTTTTGCTATGTTAGAATAAACAAGTTGTTCTGTTACCAGTCTTCTCATGCTTTGCCGGGACCTTCGGATGCTTCCAGTGCCCCAGGCCGCCAGGCCAACGCTACCCTTGGGGCTTGCGACCCATTTGCAATAACGGGCGTCAGCACCGAGTCCCCAACAACTCGTGCCAGCGGTGCGATACCAAACAACTGGTTGCCAGCGGTGAGATCGCGACAACGGAGGCCAGCAGCGAAGAGATGCGGTTGACTGTATGCTGAGCAGCACAACGACCATCCGGGAGCAGTGCAACGAGCCCTGTGTGATGACTGGTTGCCTGCAGCGGAACGACTGCGCTGAATTCTTGGCTGCGAGGTTTGGTGAGTGCGGGACTTTCTTCTTCTGAGTTTTGCCAGGCTTTTGTTAGTGTCAGAAACAAAACTGGTAATTGTGGTTGTCGTTGCTGCCGGGTTAGTTTGCGGCAAGACAATAGTAGGCAGTAGAGAAAGCAGCATTCAGAGCAGCCATGGATTTGAAGTCGTTGCGCAAACCGAAATTGCTGGAGCTTGCAAGAGAGTTGGGTCTGGATGTCTCAGACAAACTCAGAAAACCAGAACTGCTAAGGGCTATTCTTGAGTTAGAAGCTGAGGATGACGAGCTGTCGGAATGCCTTGAGACCATTGAGGAGAGGGAGCGTGAACTTAAAGAACAGAAAGAGAAAGATGAGCATGAACTTAAAGAACAGAAAGAGAAAGATGAGCGTGAACGAAAAGAACAGAAAGAAAAAGAAGAGCGCGAACACGCTTTGGAAATGAAGCGTCTCGAGGTAGAGATGGAACGCGCTCGTAATGGAAGTCAGGCACACGGTGCAGGAGAACGAGTATTGTTCAAAATGACTTACCTGATGCGGCCGTTTAAGCTTGGAGAGGACATTGGTTTGTTCCTGGTTAACTTTGAGCGAACGTGCGAGAAGCAGGGGTTCTCTCGGGAAACGTGGCCACAGCGCTTGCTCACTTTGCTACCCGGCGAGGCGGCCGACGTAGTCGCTCGCTTGGAGAGAGAGGAGGCAGAGGATTTCGACAAAGTGAAATCGAGTCTGCTAAAAAAGTACAGGCTGTCAGCGGAGGCGTTCCGTCGGAAGTTTCGGGAAAATGAGAAGGGCAAGAGTGAGTCATATACAGAGTTTGCCTACAGGCTTATGTCAAACATGCAGGAGTGGCTCAAAGAAGAGAAAGCGTTTGGTGACCACGAGAAAGTTCTGCAGTGTTTCGGGCTAGAACAGTTTTATAGTCGGTTACCTGAGAACGTGCGGTACTGGGTCTTGGATAGGCCAGACGTTAGTACGGTGGCTCGAGCCGCTGAGCTAGCCGAGGAGTTTGTGACGCGTCGGGCTCGTGGAGCTAAGGACGGTCAAAAGGGTGAATTTGGCTCCAAGTTTGAGAGGCCAAAGTTCACGCCCATGAGAGCAAAGGGGGACACACGTAGTTCGGATGCGAGTGAAAGCAGTCCGACCGAACGTACGGAGACGGCGGCAACCGAAGCCGAACGCAGAAAGCGGTTCGAGACGAGGCAAGCGCGCGTTTGTTATACGTGCCAGAAGCCGGGTCACTTTTCGGCGCAGTGTCCAGAAACAAAAACAAAAGTCGTGTTTTTGTCTTTATGCAGCACTGACGAGAACATGAAGCTTCTCGAGCCTTACATGCGAGACCTCCTCGTGAACGGGAAAGAGTGCCGAGTGCTTCGCGATTCCGCAGCTACAATGGATGTAGTTCACCCCTCTTACGTAGAACCCGATATGTTCACGGGCGAGTGCGCATGGATCAAGCAAGCAGTGGAAGCTCATAGCGTGTGTCTGCCGGTAGCAAAAGTGCTTATTGAAGGACCTTTCGGAGCACTTGAGACGGAGGCCGCAGTGTCATCTATGCTGCCCCCCCAGTACCCGTACCTATTTTCGAACAGGTCCGATCACCTCCTGCGCGAGAAGGGGCTTTTGTTAGGTGAGGCTAGCGTTCAGGCCTTAACCAGATCGAAGGTTCGGGAGCTCGCTGCAAAGGCGGTAGTTGCGGGGCCGACGTTGTTGAACGATGAGAAAGGGTCAGAGGCGCAGCAAGCTGGTATTCAGAGCACGCCCGAACGGAATAAAATTGAGCCTGTAGCGTTAAAGGCACCAGATACTGGAGAGGAAATTCCCGATGCGGGAAAGTTAGAAGAGCTTCCGGTCGAGCTTCCGGGACTAGGCTCAGTGACGAACAGGAAAGACACCGATCAAGTCATTAGTGACTTAATAAGTAAAGCATCGCTGTCGCCTGAGCAGAAAACCGAACTACACCAGCTCTTACAAGAGTTTCAAGGTCTGTTCTCTGAGAGGCCTGGTAGGACTTCTGTCCTTACTCATGACATAGAACTTACCTCCCCAGAGCCAGTACGATCCAAGGCGTACCGGGTGTCACCCCGCCAGAGCGATATTATGGAGGCTGAGGTAACGAAAATGCTACAGCTCGGTGTTATTGAAGCAGGTGAGAGTGATTATACCTCCCCTTTGATTTTAGTTGAGGTACCGGGCAAGGAACCTCGTCCTTGCGTCGACTACCGCAGGCTTAATTCCATCACTAAGGATCAAATTTATCCGATCCCTAACATCGAGGAGCGCCTTGAGAGAGTGAGTAGCGCTCAGTTTATTTCCACCCTAGATCTTGTCAGGGGTTATTGGCAGGTTCCACTTACAGAAGAGGCTAGTAGGTATGCGGCGTTCATTTCTCCAATGGGGACATTCCGTCCTAAAGTTTTGAGTTTTGGTTTGAAGAACGCGCCATACTGCTTTTCAAGCCTCATGGATAAAGTGTTGCGGGGACAGCAAGAATTCGCTTTACCGTATCTAGACGACGTAGCGATATTCTCCGCATCCTGGCCTGAGCATATGGCGCACTTGCGGGCAGTGCTAACCCGCCTGCGCGATGCGGGCTTGACAGTCAAGGCTCCCAAGTGCCAGTTAGCACAGGCCGAGGTTGTCTACCTCGGACACGTGATTGGTCGGGGTCGTCGCCGCCCCTCTGAAATAAAGGTGGCCGCTGTGCGAGACTTCCCGCAACCGCGCACGAAGACCGATATTCGGTCGTTCTTAGGTGTCGCCGGCTACTATCAGAGGTACATCCCCAGGTACTCTGATATCGCGGCTCCCCTAACGGATGCTCTAAGAAAGACAGAGCCGCAAACAGTCGTCTGGGACGAGACAAAAGAAAGAGCTTTTAGCGCCCTAAAGAGCGCCCTAACAAGCCAGCCTGTGCTACGATCGCCCGACTACACAAAAGGGTTCGTTGTTCAGTGTGATGCTAGTGAGCGAGGCATGGGCGTTGTACTGTGCCAACGGGAAAATGGAGAAGTAGAACACCCCGTCCTGTATGCTAGTCGTAAGCTGACGAGTCGTGAGCAGGCGTATAGCGCCACCGAGAAAGAGTGTGCGTGTATCGTGTGGGCCGTTCAGAAGTTGTCATGTTACCTAGCCGGCTCGAGGTTTATCATTGAAACGGATCACTGCCCTCTCCAATGGCTGCAGACCATCTCTCCCAAAAATGGCCGCCTCCTGCGCTGGAGCCTCGCTTTGCAACAATATTCCTTTGAGGTACGTTACAAAAAGGGGAGTCTCAACGGTAACGCCGATGGCTTAAGTCGAAGCCCCTAACGTGGGAATCAGCCTCAAAATTGCTTGTTACTGATGTTTTTCTTCCTGAGGCAGGATTTTTAACCTATTGCTTTTGTGTAGTGTTTCAAAGTGATGATGTGCTTTCTAGTGCAATTTTCCGATTTGTGGACGCGTTCTGAGTGCTGCTAAACTACTGTAAGGAACTAGGCAGCAGTATAAAAGGGGAAAGAGCCTGGCAGGGCTTAGTGAGGGTTGTGCCGTGCTTGCTGACTGAGCGGTTGACTTTCGGCGTAGTTCTAACGCTTGCCGGAAACGAGAACAAAAATGTCAACTCTCCCGAAGTCACTTTGCAGTGTCCTGTGTGCACCTGAACGTGAGAACGAGGCCTTCTCTGTGCGCTGCGCTCAAGAAACGCCAAAGGACGCCCGACTTCGGTTATGAGCATCATCGTGCGACATCCCTCCGGACAGCGGATGCAGTCCCCTGACCATCGGGATCTCCTTCCCCCGGCGGGGCGGTCTGTTACGTTTCGCCTACAACGCGCGGTAATGCCGGCGCGGATGCAACGGACGCCGGGGCTTTGTTCAAAGCGGCGGACATTTTGGCCCGTTCGACGCCGCCGCAACGCCTCCCCGCCAAGCGTGTCCAGGCGTGTTTCAGTGCCACGTGTCTTCGTATGTGCGTGTGTGTGTGTGTGCCCACGCTTGTCAAAGCGCGGCAGCCGGGGAGCGGAGCTCCCCAAGTGAGGAGCCAGCAGGTCTGTCCGTCGGCGGGTTGGCGATGCGTCACTACACTCGGCTCACCATGTCTCTCGGCTCGACCGTGCGCGCCGTCGTGGGCTCATGCTCCGCCGTCGCGTGGGCTCATCCCGTGACCTTCCTTCTGGCCCGCGACGCCGAGAGTATAAGAGCAGCTGCCCCCGGACGCCAGGAGAGAGGCTCCGATTTGTTCTGTTGAGTTACGTGCTCTCCCGTCTCTCCACTTCGGTCGACCTGACCGGCCGCTCTTTTGCTATGTTAGAATAAACAAGTTGTTCTGTTACCAGTCTTCTCATGCTTTGCCGGGACCTTCGGATGCTTCCAGTGCCCCAGGCCGCCAGGCCAACGCTACCCTTGGGGCTTGCGACCCATTTGCAATAACGGGCGTCAGCACCGAGTCCCCAACAGTGCCTAAAGCGGCCACATATCAGGCCCCTCTCTACGACGCGGTGGCTGGCCTATGCGGCAACCAATCTGTCAGTTGGACACCACCTTTAACACAAGCGTTCGAAGACTGCAAAACTGCCCTCTGCAACACTATTCTGGGCCCGTATTCTGAGACGCTCGCCTTCCGCGAAACTATTGCCTTGGCCACGCCTCCGCCAACGGTGCGCCTTGATTGGCTGTTTTAACAAAACCGGAAAATAAGCACTGCCATCTAGTAGTTCCGGCCTACGACATTTTAACGTCATGGTGTCGATGAGTGCTCTCGCCATAAATTGAATAAACGAACACGTCCTTTGGTGTCTTTTGGCATTCGGTTGGTGGTGGAGTGTACTAGAGATAAGATAGGTGGTAGTTTATAGTAGTCTTGGTGGTGTCTTACACGCGTTGTTTCGCGGCGATATTTGTTGATTCATTTAAAATAAAACATTTTACACTTCTTTATTCAACTTATTTTACCTAAAGCGGCCATAACCAATTGCAGTCAGTGCGCAGAACCCGTACTGCGGCCACCACACTCGAAAACAACACACCCGAGCTGCTCTGCACTTGCATGGTGCGCTCTCTCATTCGATGTGAAGCGTTCGACAGCGTGTGTTGGTAGTGCACGTTGACGTCACAGGTAAGCAGTTGCTTGATTTATTGAATGTGAGTTTCGCGGAAGGCGAACGTTTCAGAATACGGCCCCCGCTCATTCATCCCAAGTCAGAGGCCCCCTTGGGGCTCTTCACCAATGCTTGTAGCATTGCCGTTGGAGCCTCCCTCATGCAGCACGTGGACAAAAACTGGTACCCGTTCGCATTCTTTTCCCAGAAAATTTCCAGGCCAAAGCCGCCCTCGTCCTCTGGCAGCATCGCCGATGCAACTTCGGCCCTTGTGGAGACGACCTGGACAGCCCTTCTTGCCATCTATGGTCCATCACTTTCGCCATATCCTCGAGGCACAGCTCTGCACCATCTACACCGGCCACAAACCTATCACTTACGCCTTCTCCCAACGCCGCGAAAAACTTCCACTGGTACAGCAGAACCAACTGTCCTTTATCACCCAGTTTACGACAGACGTCCAACACATCAGCAGGAAAAATAATGTGGCCGCCGATGCACTCTCCTGCGCCACCGCTGCCGAGTTGCTACCCGTGACGGCTGAAGCTTTCACCGATGCTCAGAAAATGGGTGGTGAACTCCAGCAGCTCCTTGAGAATGGCTCTTCTTTTTGACTTCAACAAGTTGGCGTCCCTGGGTCGATGGACACTCTCTACTGCGACACATCCAGCGGATGAGTGAGACCATATGTGCCTTCTCTACATCGCCACAGCCTTTTCAACCAGCTACACAACCTCAGCCATCCCGACATTTTCACTTTTTCACGCCATGTAACTGACCGTTATGTTTGGCCCCCAATGCAGCATGACTGCCACACCTGGGCACGCATGTGCATCCAAAGCCAATGCACCCAGCACGTCACTTCGCCGCTCGGTGCATTTTCCCTGCCATCGGAACGGTTTCAACACGTCCACATCAACATTATTGGCCCCCTTCCACCAGCTGGACATAACCGCTATTGCCTCACCACCATTGGTCGTTAAACTCGATGGCCAGAGATATGGCTCCTAGAAAGGATTGCCACAGAAGAAGTCGCCTCGGCTTTCTTCTCTGGCTGAATTTCCTGCTTTGGCACACCTTGTGTCACATCCGATCAAGGATGGCAATCCGAATCTCGGCTTTTCAAGCTCCTTGGGCTCTCCACCGGGTTCGCGTGTTTAAGGGCCACCAGTTACCACCCTTGCGCTAACGGCATGATTGAGTGCTTGCACTGAGAGCTCAAGGCAGCCATTATGTGCCACCGTAACTCAACCTGGCTTGAGGCTCTCCCAGCCGTCGCTCTTGGTCTGCCCGCTACGTTCAAAGCAGACACTCAGGCCACACCCGCAGCACTTGTCTACGGGGAGCCGCTTCGTCTACCTGAGGGATTTCTCTCCGATTCAACTCCCGGCATCATCAGCTCAGACCCTACAGACTTTGTCGCTCGGCTATGTTGCACAATGGGTGCCTTGTGCCCATCGCCAGTGGCACATCACACCAAGGCGACTCTGTTAGTGTTTAAGGACTTGGCAACATGCTCGCATGCCTTCCTCCACAACGAAACTATATGTGCGCCCTTCCAACCACCTTACTCTGGACCATATTAAGTCGTTCGTCGTGACAAGACATTCACCTTGCAACTCAACGGGAAGGACTTTGCGTCTCCATTGATCGACTGAAGCCATCCTACATCCTTTCCGAGGAGACTCCAAACCTCTGTGCACTCCCCATAATCTATCCGCAACGGCCTCTCACACCTCGGCCCATGTCCCACACCATCCGCCTTGGACGCCGACTAAGGTTCACCAATCCTCTTCAACCCTGAGGGCTCCCCTCTGTGTGGGGTAGTGGTGTGGCGAAACGGTACGAGGTCGCTTCTCAGAATGAGTGCCGGTGAAGATAAGAACATTCTTGACAACAAAAGCTAGAAAAGCCATGTGTGCACCCCGAAGGGGATCGGTGGCGGTAATGTGTATCGACTGGAATCATTAAAGCCATGCTTTCCCACAACATCATTAGTAATGTGCAACTAATTGACATTGCATTTTGTTTTGATTTAAATTAGTTGGTTACAGATTATATGCGTGTTCAGATTACCACTGAATTCTTGATCTTACTTTTGTAAAAAACTAAGATTCCAGGTGGTATAGATTGTGAAGTGGTCGGTTGTTTTCTGACCATAAGGCAGTCCTGGTCAGCTTTTTCTCATTAAGCACTGGGAAAGAGCTTGAAATCACGCTTTTACCAATTCTTTCTTCCACGATTGTTGTCACTATTGTAGACAAATAAGAACTAGCACATAATCCCTTTTAATGCCCTGACTAATACAAGTGATATCGATACGCTATGGCTGACATTTATTAAGTGTTCATTTGTCTATGCAATTATATGACCTCTCTGAAGCAAGACGATTAATTGTAGAAACCCATGGATCACCAGAAAGGTTGCAAACTGCAAAAGAAAAATCAGTTATTACAAGAAAAAAGGTTCACGAAAACAGGTATGTTAAATTTACATGAGGAAATAGTTCTCCTGAGCCATTAACTTTAGGATGCAATGGAGACAGCTGAACAAAACTTTTATTAGGTTTATTTGACTGATTTAATGAAGGAAGCGTTAAGAAAGATGTAATGTGACTTGGGAAGCTTGTTAAATATAAAGCTTCAAATACTGATGCATTTCTTGTTATTTCTAACGCTTTCATTAAGTCAGTATTCAATACTGATGATGAGAGTAAAGGCTGGGCTACACGGAGCAGAAGAGCGGTGTTAAAGCTCCAAACTTCGCCCGGCGGTGAATGCTCGAACCCCGACGTCCAAAAATTGGACACCCGCCGCCAACCCAGCTCAATCGGGAATAGTTCACTGCTGGAAGCAGCAAGTGCGCCTTGTGTGCTCGCCAGGCGTAGCGACAAGTAATCTTCCTCGACTTCCGGCGGCAGTTGTGAACCGCAAGTGTTTTTTTGCTTTTGTTCTTTTCCTAGTGCTGCCAGCGGAGCGTCCATTGCGCTACCTTTCGGGAAAATGGGCAAGCGATTATAGTTAGAAGCAGACTATGCCTATATTCGAGAATGTTTGCATCTGTATGGCCCAGACAGCACATAAAATGGTTTGCAGCATCAAGAACAACAGCCGCTGACAAGCCCATTTCACACCAAATTTCTATAATGCTATCCTCTCTGGCTGCAATACTATACGCCACCACGCAGTCGCTTGCAGGCTTTCATGTAAAACAGAAGGCAGACGCAGCTTACTGGTTATACCATGCACTGCAGTACATTGTACATGCACCTGCCACAGCACAACGTAGATGGATGGCCAATGTCAGCCTGCTAAAATGCTTACAGCTCAATAGAATGTCTAGAACGCATCTATGAAATGAAAAAAAAAAAAAATGGCTTAGCCATTAACAACTGATAATAGAACTAAAACTCTGCTTATCATTCTCTTGTTTTAGAAAAACACATTTATTGAGTTAGACAATGTTAACAGTGAAGCGGTGAACACGCAGCGGCGTTTGCCTCTTTTTCGCCACGTGCAGCCAAGCCAGCAAACAATTGTACGCACAGCGACTATATGTAAAGAATTTATTTACCCGCTTTGCTAAAGCTTCGCTTCACATAGATTCTAAGATGTGCATTGAAATCTCCATGTTCTAAAATAATCAGTGAGTATGTATTCCATGCTGTAATTGGCTTTTAATAACTTTCATGTCTTCATGACATGTTTAACAAAACGTCGAAAGGCACTAGGGTGCTCATAAAGGCTGATGTCCCAGCCAGGTCTGAAAAATATTGGAAAAAAGGAAGCTGCAACCGCTCGTGCAAAAACAGCTGGCTGGTAAAATTGGTGGACTAGGCCTGGACCCCTACGTTCAGGAGGAACAGAGAGATTGTAACGTCTTATTGCTTGCCACCGAGAGCTACAAATGAATGGGGTGAAAACGATGTAGGAGGTGTGCCTTCCGCCTCAAGCAGTGCAACACTTGTGATGTATTGCAAGCTTCAGCCTTGACTAAAAATAGAAAGACTCTCTTCTTTCATAGTGTTCACTTTTTTCTGTATTTAAACAACTTCTACTGTTCGTTAAGCATTACTGTCCTGGAATTGTGTGAAAGGCACCCCTAGGTGTTGCAAATCATCTGTACACTGCATTCCAACATAATGGGAAGGGGTGGTGCACCCCATGATAAACCAAAATCCGGAATGTTTGCCACATTTTACAGTAGCTCCAGAAGTGGCGCAAAGCTTTGGCATGATGAAATTGATGCTTTCTATGCGCGCTCTGCTACAAGTAAAGGTAACATCATAAGCATAGGTCAAAACCAAATTGCATACAAAGTAAGAATAAACTCTCTAAATTACGTCTCTTTAAGAATATGTACAAAAAGAGCTTCTAAATACACTCAAACCTCATTATAGTGAAGCCCTCAAGGGGGAGCCGACATTACTTCGTCGGCTCCCCCTTGAGGGAGAAGTGAATGGCACGGCTTGTGCGGGACCTCCGAGATTGTGCCGGGGAGATCTCTGAGGCCAGGCCCACCTGCAGCTACGTGCACGGCCCGCTGTAGAAAAAGAGAGAAGGTAATGCACGTATCTTATGCACCACCGCGCCTACCCACGCAACTCGCGCAGCCAGGCACGCACAAGAGAGAGAGTTGTTAGTGGAGAAGTGCAATAGTGAGCTGCGTGTGTGCAGCTATGCACTGCAGTGAGAAAGACCAGCACTGCTCGACGATGTATTGACAGGGGGACGCAGGAGTTTTGAATTGCCACGGTGAACGAATGCTGAACCTCACAGAAAGCTGTGTACTCGGCACGCAACAATCTGGTATCTTCTGGTTTTGGAGATGAATCTAGTTCATTATATCCATTGGCAGGACAAATTCACTTCGTTAAAATGAGGTGTTAAATATGTCAATTCCTACAGGGATTTCAAGAAGAATTTCATTTACTTCACTATATCCATTATTTTATTATACCTCGTTTCATTATAACAAGGTTCCAGTGTATAAACAGATAGGAGCAGAGACGGCAGACACCCTCGGTGGACTAATTACATCACGCTTATCGGCTAAGAAAGCAAGCCATTAACTAAGAATCTAATGAAGCTGTAAGTATAGGAAAGACATTGATAATCAACCTTTGTCCATGATTATTCCAACACTAATAACAAACTCATGGCACACAATATAAAAATCTGACTAATTCAAACTGTACTATTGCGATTTATCCGACACCATCTGCAACACGTTCGAGCACACTACACCCATGTGGATCAACTGGTCTCTAATACTATCTGTTTAGTGAGCACCAACTACAGAACTAGCCACATCCTGTAGCCGAGAAGTTAATACCTTTGCAAAGACCTTATGATCTATATTACACAAATATACCAAATGATGTGCTTTCACTAAGTGCCCCCGCAGGGGCGTCTGCGTCAGCAGGCGTTTGGTGTGTTGCGACACCACCGACCCGAGCACACGAGGGTTGGACCCTCCCGCGTTTAGCCGTGCGCGGCTTAGCCGTGTCCGGGGAAAAGGGGATCCTGGGGGTTGAGCCAATGCCGGGTGTTTGGACCTTTACGGCCCCTCGGCGGCGGCAACACACCCCTTTGGCCTCGGCTTCACGTAGACGGCACCCCCGGACTGACCCACCCGGGGGAAATCGGTAGTTGCCTCTTCCTGTCTCTCTCTTCCTCTAATCTTCGTCTTTCTCTTACTTTTTCATCTTTCCTGTCTCCTCCTAGCTTCCGTTTACTTCCAATTTTCCAGGCAGCAAGGGTTAACCTTGTGTGAATAACCAACCTAGGTTATCTCATATTTGGTTATAGTGATAACGTACAGCTGGCGTTTGCAGGACCTGTTCTTACAGTCCCTGTAGCGTCCCCTTGTAGGACTCCACGGTGGGTGGCTGGCGTTATTGCCGAAAATTCAATCCCTTTATGGCAACCTCTTTCCCTCCGCTTCCTGATCGCCCTCACAAAAGAGGGCGCACCGATGAAGTTTTCCAGTTCCTTGGACGTCAAAGACCAAACCTCCCACGTTACCATGTCATCCACTCAGAACAATCCGACAAACAAGTACGAAACATTTCCCCTTTTCTAGTTTGCAGGTCCTTAACTGATATCCTTGGCCCAGGCTACAAGGTATCAAGGCTGGCAAGTGGTGATCTCTTGTTAGAGCTCCATGATCAGAAACAGTACGAAAAGTTGCCCAGTTTAGTATCATTTGGAGATGTTCCACTAACAGTAACTCCACACCGCACTCTCAACACCACCCGCGGCGTTGTCTCGGATGACGATTTGCTCCAACTAACAGAGGCTGAGCTCCTGGAGGGCTTCAGTGATCAGAATGTCGTCAATGTGAGAAGAATTAAGATAAGAAGGGATGGAAAAGAAATTCAAACAAAGCACCTGATACTCACATTCGGTTCAAGTATTCTGCCCGAGTCTGTAGAGGCCGGGTACATCAAGCTCCGTGTCAGGCCATATGTGCCAAATCCCCTAAGATGCTTCAAATGCCAGCGTTTTGGCCACAGCTCGCAGAGCTGCCGAGGCCGCCAAACGTGCGCCAAATGCAGTGCCCTTGAACACGCCACTGAAGCTTGTGCAAACACTCTCCACTGTGTAAACTGTGATGGGGAGCACGCCGCGTACTCGCGGTCGTGCCCATCGTGGAAAAAGGAAAAGGAAATTGTAACAATAAAAGTAAAGGAAAATATAAGTTTCAAGGAGGCACGTAGGCGGGTATCGTACCTGCCCAGGAAAACCTTCGCCGATGTGGCGCGTCAGGGGGCAGCGTCACAACGGCCTCCGGCGGCTGTCCGACCCACAGTCAGTGAGTCGCCAGTCACGCCATCTGCCCCCACGGTGGTTGCAGCTAGCGCTGCTCCGCCAACAGAGCAGACGGAGCCATCGACCCCGAAGGTGGGCGCAGCCGAGGCTGCCCCAACCTCCGAGGCCCCCTCCAGCGCTGGCAACGGCCAGCGCAGCCAAATCCCTCAGGGAGCCCCATCGACCTCCGGGCTGGTGGGCGCAGGGGTCTTGCCCTCCAAGGCGGGACTCCCTCTGAAAACCTCTCGCTCGCAAGAGCGCTTGTCCGGCGTCTCACACGAGGCAATGGACACTACACCTGTCCCCAAGGCGCACCAAACGCCTAAGGAGCGTCGAGAATCGCTCGAATGCTTCAAAAAGAACAAAACACCTATTACAGGGCCTCGAAAGGGCTCTGTAATATAAGGCATCCACTCCGTTTCCGTAAACACAGCACCAATTTACCTTAAACATGGATACACAAATCATTCAATGGAACATCAGAGGTCTCCTTAGAAACCTTGATGATTTGCAAGAACTCATCCACAAACATAATCCAAAAGTGCTGTGTTTACAGGAAACACACTTAAAATCTAAACACACAAACTTTCTCCGTACGTATGTTACGTTTCGCAAAGATCGCGATGATGCCGTCGCATCATCGGGCGGTGTTGCGATTCTTACTCATAGAAGTATTGCGTGTCAACCTCTACAGCTACAAACTCCCCTTGAAGCAGTGGCGGTTCGAGTTGTCCTACTAAACAAACTCATCACCATTTGCTCCCTTTACATACCCCCGCATTACCAACTGAACAAACATGAATTTCACTCCTTGATCGATCAATTGCCAGAACCTTATGCTCTTCTTGGCGATTTCAATGCGCACAGCTCCCTGTGGGGTGACTCTCGTATAGATGCGCGAGGTCGCCTTGTTGAACAGTTCCTTTTTTCTTCTGGAGCGTGCCTTATCAATAAGAAAGAACCCACATATTACTCTCTTGCAAACCGATCCTTTTCGTCAATAGATCTTAGTATAGTGTTCCCGTCTGTACTGCCTGAACTTGAATGGGAAGTTACCGACAACCCTTACGGTAGCGACCACTTCCCTATACTGCTAAGATCATATAAAGAAAACGAATATCCACATACGCTCCTAGGTGGAAGATTGAGACAGCTGATTGGGAGAAATTTCGATCTCTAACTAGTATCTCATGGGCTGACCTGTCTTCGTTAGGAATTGACGCTGCAGTCGAGTTTTTTACAGCATTCATAATAGATGTCGCATTTAAATGCATATCAGAAGTAAAAGGCTTGGCCTGCAAACGACGTGTCCCATGGTGGAACGACGATTGTAGGATCGCTCGTAAAAAACAGAACAGGGCGTGGGGGTTGCTACGCGCTTCTCCCACTGCAGAGAATCTAGTCAACTTTAAAAAAGTAAAATCCGAAGGCAGGCGAACCCGCCGACAGGCCAGACGAGAAAGTTGGCAGAAGTTTCTATCGAGCATTAATTCGTTCAGAGATGAGGCGAAAGCCTGGAACAGGGTCAATAGGATAAGAGGGCGACAAGCACATGCACTCCCTTTGGTAAACACAGAAGGCGATACCCTACAAGATCAGGCGGACTCACTTGGGGAGCACTTTGAGAGCGTGTCAAGTGCCAACCATTACTCGCAATCCTTTCTCAAATATAAACAAATAGAAGAATGTAAGCCACTCATGAGAAAATGTCAACAGAATGAACCATACAACTGTCCTTTTAGCATTGCCGAGTTGAGAGCTGCCTTGAGCGCATGCAAGAGCTCTGCTCCGGGATCTGACAGAATCATGTATGAAATGATCAAAAACTTACATAAAGACACCCAAGTTACACTAGTCACACTTTTCAACACGATTTGGGCTGCGGGATACTTCCCGACTACATGGAAAGAAGCCATTGTGATCCCGGTTTTGAAACAAGGCAAAGATCCTTCCTCAGTGGCAAGTTACCGCCCGATAGCCCTGACAAGTTGCCTTTGTAAGGTATTTGAAAAAATGATCAATCGCCGTCTCGTGCATCTCCTAGAGTCCAGTAAAATGCTTGACCCATTTCAATGTGGTTTTCGGGAAGGGCGATCTACAACCGACCATCTTGTGCGCATCGAAGCGAGCATTCGCGATGCCTTCGTGCACAAGCAATCCTTCTTATCTGTATTTCTGGATATGGAAAAAGCGTACGACACAACCTGGCGGTACGGAATCCTGCGCGATCTTTCCGCGCTAGGTATCCGCGGCAATATGCTAAATACTATAGAGAGCTACCTAGAGAACCGTACATTTCGAGTGAAAATAGGTCCTGCACTGTCGCGTACATTTAAACAGGAAACTGGGGTACCCCAGGGTGGCGTACTCAGCTGCATGCTCTTTGTCGTAAAGATGAACACGCTTCGTGCATCTTTACCACCAGCTATTTTCTATTCCGTCTACGTAGACGATATACAAATAGGTTTTAAATCCTGCGACCTCACAGTCTGCGAGAGACAGGTACAGCATGGTTTGAACAAGGTGTCACAGTGGGCAGAGAAAAATGGATTTAAAATCAATCCTCACAAGAGTTCTTGTGTTCTGTATACAAGAAAGAGAGGCCTGGTTCCGGATCCTTGCTTAGAACTGTGTGGACAACAGATACCTGTAAACAAAGAACACAAATTTCTAGGTGTTATACTTGACAATAGACTCACTTTCATCCCACACATAAAATATCTTAAAGAAAAATGTCTGAAAACAATGAACCTCTTGAAACTTCTATCGCAAACTACGTGGGGTAGTGACAGGACGTGCCTAATGAATCTCTATAAGAGCCTGATTCGGTCACGATTAGATTATGGTGCCGTGATCTACCATTCTGCCGCCCCGAGCGCGCTAAAGATGCTAGATCCGGTCCACCATCTAGGAATCCGCTTAGCCACGGGCGCTTTCAGAACGAGTCCCATACAAAGTTTATATGCAGAATCGAATGAGTGGTCATTCATATCCAGAGAACATACATCAGCCAAACATATTTTTTGAAAGTCCACTCTAATCCTCAACATCCGTGTTATAATACCGTTAACGAGATGACATACGCTACACTCTTTCGCAATCGTCCCTCCGTAAGACAGCCTTTCTCGCTGCGTGTGAGGGAGCTTAGTGAAGAAATGCAAGTTCCACTCCTCGAGCTTCGTCTAATGCATCCAGCCAAGCTGCTACCTCCTTGGGAGTGGCAGCTGATACAATGCGATACATCTTTCGTTCAAGTTACAAAGCACGCTTCAGACATTGAAATCCAAATGCATTTCCGGGAACTCCAACACAAACACTCCTGCACGGAGTTCTACACAGACGCATCGAAGTCACACGACGGGGTGTCCTACGCAGCCGTCGGGCCATCCTTCTCGGAAACCGATGTACTGCATGCGGAAACTAGTATCTTTACGGCTGAGGCCTACGCACTATTGTCGGCGGTGAAGCATATCAGGAAATCAAAACTCCAGAAAGCAGTCATATATACGGATTCCCTTAGTGTTGTGAAGGCCTTGATGGCATTCTCTAACCACAAAAATCCGGTAATTAACGAACTCTATTCTGCTCTGTGTAAAGCGTATGTAGGTAATCAGCATGTCATCATTTGCTGGGTGCCAGGTCATAGGGGCATCGAAGGTAACGTTCTGGCGGACCAGATGGCCACGTCAGTTGCATCATATTCTGCTAATCCCACCGCTGCAGTTCCTGTCACAGACCTGAAGCCCTTCTTACGGAGGAAACTACGGAACCAGTGGCAACGCCTATGGGACGCGGAAACAAATAATAAGCTCCACGTGATAAAGCCGCAGTTAGGATTCTGGCCTTCCGTAACAAAATCACGCCGGACAGATGTCCTATTCTGTCGTCTAAGAATAGGACACACTTTTGGCACACATAACTTTTTACTCACCGGAAACGAGCCTCCAACCTGTGGTAGATGCGGGGAGAGGCTGACCGTCCTCCACGTCCTTCTGGAGTGTCGGGCAGCCGAATCTGAAAGAAAGAAACATTTTCCCTTAGCATACCGCCAGAACATCCCCCTTCATCCAGTAATGTTACTCGGCCCAGAACCGCTGTTTGACTCCAGTGCAGTCCTGGGCTTCCTGAAAGATGTTGTCTTGCATGTTCTTAGCCCCACATGTTCGTAGCGGGTCCTCTCTTCAGAGGATACCGCTGTGATAGCTCTCTCGTATAGCACGCGCCTCTAGGCCTTTGTGTTTCAAGGGCTCTGGCGAGGCAGCAGTGCTCCAAATAATTTTACTATCTTATACATTTTCCATTTTGCATCATTCTCCTACGATGGATTTTAATGGTCATAGTTTTCTTCATTAATCATTGCCATAATTTTATAGCACGTAGATTTTACGCACTTTACAGCGACTATTTTTAGGCCACTTTACAGCCAAGTCACATCTTCCATAATACATCAACATTAACACTTGTCATGGCGCTCTTTGGCCAAACCTGGCCCTTGCGCCACTAAACACAACACATCATCATCATCACTAAGTGCAGCTTGGTTTTGTCCTGTCATGCTGTAAGTGCGACTTAAGCCCCTCGTGGCAGGTGAGGAACTGCACAGTGGGCTCGGGGAGGAAAAGGAGGTAATGAACAGAATTTTTCAGCAATGTCCGCTTTGAGACCATCAGGTGTTCCACCTTTCAACAACAGGCCAAGTTAACACTTCTATCCAAATCATTGTCAAAGTGTGATCGTTTTTACAGAGCTGGAGCGTTTTTTAATTAAAGTTTTTGTGGCCACTTGAACCCTGTGTACAGGATTACTTTGAAAAGTACTTAATAATAGCCTGTGATTGCCTTGACACAGGTAGCTCACTATCAATGCAGCCAACATACTTTTGCTGGAGCACTTGTATCCATGAAGTGCCCCTTCACTTTTCATCTAATGAAAGGTGACCAGGCTGCTCATTGGTAAGCCAGTGGGCTCGTACACATACTGAAGCACTGCTGTATTTTAATGTGATCAACATTCATAGAATACTTCATGCACTTTTCTCAGGTTATATCTATAGATCTATCCGTGTCTTTGTTTTCCCTCCAACTAGAGTCACTGATAGTCCACGGTGCAATTGGTTGCACATCGGGCAGCTATGCTGACGAAACTGGGTTGCAGACCAGCCATCGGACCAGCTTGGATCTCTGGTTATGTGACATTGGGGCACGTGCTGCTTTTCGAGGAACCTCTTTCAGGCCACTCTGGGTCACTGGGTAAATTCCACTGAGTGTGTGCTGCTCGTCAATGAACCTGACACCAACTTGGGTCGTTGGGTTTGTGCCACTCCAACGACAAAGACATTGCGACAGCACCCATCTCACGATGACTGTCGACGGTAACTCGTTAGCATTGAATTAATATACCAACACGACATGTTGCCATCGTTGAAACGAGTCATGTATGAAGTGTGTACTACAGTGGGACTCGTATACCTATTTACAGAAGTTGGCATTAAAGACATTCATTGAAAAGCAGCACACACATGCCACATACCCAGTGACCCAAGTTGGCATCTAAGAGGTTCATTGGAGACAAGCCCGAACAGAGTGGCACACAGTACTCGAAGCTGGCATCATTGAAATGCGGCACACATTGTGCACACATTCAGCGCTGCTGAATGGGAAGCTGAAAGCGCTACTGATTTGACCACTGAATAGCCAGTGACCCCAGCAGGTGGGAAAAAGATTAGGTACTTATATACAAACATACAGATAGCCAAATAATACATAGCCACCAGAAAGTGTGTCAAGTCCCCTAAGAATACTAGTTGTATTACAAGAACCTTTAAGATTTCTCAAGTTCTAGGCGAAATAAAATGGGTGTCATATATTTCGACAATCTTACCTCAATATACATTTACACATCTCGCACGTCCGGAGTTCGTGGAGGCGTCACTAAATGGTGCTGCGTGTCTAATGGGAAGGTAGAGAAGTTTTGAGGAAGAGAAAAAAATAATGAGATTTATACAAAAATTCTAGAATTAAAAGCATGTTTAGCATATTCGCAGGTGTATTAGCATGCTGTGCAATAAATGCACTGGGAATGTGCCTCTCTACAATGATGAAAAAGATGGTTTAAATCTATATGATGATTGGAATCAGAACCCACGTCATGAAGGTTCCTCAAGGACAGCAACCCAATGTATTAGGCTGTGCAATAAATGCACTGGGAATGTGCCTCTTATTTATTTTTCATTTACAAATACTGCTATCCCATGTCATTGGGACATTGCAGGAGTGATACAGAAGGTTTCATATAGAACTGAATTATTAGGAACATATATGATTACAAATGTGAGCGCAACAATCAACACAGAAAACAGTACAGTATCATTTAGAAAATACATGATTAGGTAATTCTCGGACAAAGTGATCAACAGACATCATATGCAATGTGCCGTCTAAATCGTCCCATAGTTCAACTGGTAAAGGAAAGGAAGCGAATTTGAAGCAGTCTAAAAACGGCATAAACGGCACGATGTTAAGCGGGTTAGTACAGCAAGTGACATGTGCTGAAGAACTGCCGAAAGAAAAGGGGGCGTCAACACAAATAAGCCTGTTGACGGTCTTGTGTAGAATAATTATTTATTTATTTATTTAAAATACTCTCAATGTCTGATGGCATTACAGAGAGGAGTGGTGAATCATTATATAATGTTAGATATAGCAGTCGGAAAGGATGAATGAACCGGATTGCTGGCGACAGAGGCGGGGAGGTGGTTCCTTTCGGATGCTGTCTTGGGCAGAAAAGAATTGAAGAAAAGGTATGCGAGGCATCTTGGTACTTATACCTTGACGTTGTGGTCGATTCGCGATGAAATATGAGGGGGTGATATAAAAAGGTAATTTTTTTAATTCTGGGTTAGTATAGTACATTTTATGAAAGAGTGATAACCAGGCGAGTTTCCTTCTTGGTGATAGGTCTGGCAGATGAAGGCTAGTTTTGATGGTGGATACACTGGCACTGCGGGAATAATTGAATACAATGGAACGTGCAGAGCGGTTTTGAATGGCTTCAAGTAAGTATGTTAGCTGTGCTGTAGAGGGATCCCAAATTGATGAAGCATACTCTAGCTTCGACCTTTACTAATGTTATATAATGTAAGTTTTAGGGAAGAGGGCACGCGAGAAAAATTGCGACATAAAGAACCTAGTGTTCGATTGGCAGTGTTTATGACGTATTCAATGTGAGTTTGCCATGACAGATTGTTAGTAATGTGAACACCTAAATATTTATAGGAAGTTACAGAGGACAGAGTAGAGTTGTCAATTTTGTATGAGGATGTAGGAACAGCACTACCACGAGAAAATTTGATCATGTTACATTTGTTGACATTTAATTTCATTAACCACTGGTTACACCACAAAGAAATGGTGTTAAGGTCAGATTGAATTAAAGGAATCATCTGGGTTATTTCACGATAACACAGTCGTCAGCTTAAAGACGAATGTTAGACGTCAATTTCTCCAGCAGATCGTTAATGTAAATAAGAAATAAGAGAGGCCCAAGGACGGCCTTGTGGCACACCGGAAGTTACGAAACAGGTTGGTGAAACGGAATTGTTAGCGGATACGAACTGAGTTCGTTTGTCGAGAAAGCATTCAATCCACTTAAGTAAATAGGGGTCAATGTTAAGTCTAATTTCAGAAGGAGACGATGGCATACTGTGTCAAAAGCTTTTTCAAAGTCTAAAAAGATACAATCAATGAAAGAACCTCGGTCTAGAGATGAGAACAGCTCATTAGTAAACATTATAGTTGTTTCTCACATGAAAAATTTTTTCGGTAACCATGCTGATATTTACAAAAAAGTTGTTAGATTCAAGGAAAAGCACGAGATTAGAGAAAATGATGTGTTCCAGAAATTTCACGGGAATGCTGGTTAACGAGATGGGTCTGTAGTTGATAGCGCATGAAGGATTACCTTGTTTTGGAATAGGCACCTCCTTCCCCGCCTTCCAGTCGTTTGGCAGCACACTGCATTCTAAAGACTGCTTGAAGAGTTTAGATAAAATAATAGATGAGTGGGTTACATTGCATTTCAAGAACTGAGCAGTTATATCATCAGGGCCGGGTGCAGATACTTTTAGATTCTCTATGAGTTTCGTTATTCCATCCCAGTCAATGATTATGGCATCCATTGCAGGAAGCAAGGGGCTATTAAATACGGGTGATGAAACAGACTGATCATCAGAAAACGAACATTTAAATGCATTTAAATGCGAAAATAGTAGAAGGGCGTTTGTTGGCTCTGGGGTTGGTGACAGCACAGACAGAATGTTGGCCAAAGTTTTCAAGTTCCTGTCGAACGATGGCTTGCACGAGGGGAACTGAAATAGGGGTAGCATCAGGGCTACGCGAACAGAAAGCTGCGAGCGCCATTGCATCCAGTTCACGTGGACAATTCGCACCATTTCCTCTGATGGCGACGCATACTGCTGTGTGGGCTGATCTTCACAGGTCGACCTTGCGGCAGTATTGGGAAGTCTGGTGAAGGGGTGCAGGACGCGTAGGCTTTTGGCCTGCTTGAACTGTCGGCAGTCTTTGATGATAGCATGAACTGTAGAGCAGCTTTTGCACATGAGCAAATTAAAGGCGTCGTCATGAGTAATTTTCTTGAGCTCATGCCCTACCTTCTCAGCTTAGCACGTCCTGGATATACGAAACATAGGACTCTGTGGGGGATTGGGCACGAGAGGCCAGTTCCTGCTTTGCGGAAATTTTAAGGCCTGCTGATTTGCCAAACAACTCTGTTAACTTCTCTTTGCATTGGTCCCAGCTGGTCAGCTCCTCTTCATGGTTTTCGAACCATACCTTTGCCGTGCTTCTTAGGTAGAACAACAGGTTAGCTAGCATAAGCGTAGGGTCCCGTCTGTTGATTCCACTCACACGTTCGTACATAGCCGCCCGATCTTCAACGTCGGCGCCATCAGTCCCACAGAAAGTTCCGGGATCCTTGGGTTGCACAACCACAACCGAAGGGAACAGCATCGTAGCGGCTGATGGTGACGTTGGAGGCGGCAACGTCGTTGATTCCGAGTGCTCATCGTCATTCATGGTGAGGACGGTGATGTGACGTCCACTGCGGAGCTTGGTTTCCAGTCGTGGTACCCTGCAGCTCCTATTAATATGTTACGGGGATGTTGGGAGTATAGAATTAATATATTTACAGTATATATACAAGCAAAGTCAATGTGGTCAAGATGGCTGACCAGCAACAACACGCAGCAGCCAGCGTCTCGCGATGTTCTTCCTCTCTCTCTTCTGTCATCCTTCTGTAACAATATCATCAGGCAGGTTGTGGCTGAATACTGCACCAGGGAGGCCAATTCCTATTCTGGTGAGGGAACTTAGTGGGCCTTTGTAATTTGGTTGTACTTGGATTAGTATAGCCCCACTCGCTCTCGGCATCTTTCGCCGGTGTCAGGCGTCGCTCCAAGCCTGCAGATGTATTGCAATGGAGAATGTTGAATTGAGATACACCATCGTCAAAAAAAAAAGGGGGGGGGGATTCTAACTTCTGACTATCGTAACCGAGCATTAGACATAGCTCAGTCAGGTAATACCGCAGGTGGGGAGGCTACCTTGTCGCCGAAAAGTACGGCCCAGAGAGCCTTACATGCCTAAGAGGTCCGCTGATTTGTGCGCCCTTTGCGGGTGTGTAGTGCCAACATATTGACACGTGTGCTTATCTTTATCGGCCGACCACGTTTCGCCGCTTAACAACTGTAATCGCACAGCGAGGGACGCGCGTGCATGTATCCGACGTTCCTGGAAAGTTATCGATGCTTCTACCCGGCTGTCTGTTGTCGCCGAACCTTGTGTTATCTGATTTCATCGCGTGACTCGAATGTTGTAGAACTTTGTGGAAGGCATGCGGGTCCCAACGATTAGTCTGGTACATTCGACGACTGTTGTATAAAAGCCGACGCGCTTGACCCGCTGATCAGATTTTCGACGATCGCCGAGCGTGTTCGCCACTATCGTTGTGCTATAAGTGTAGCCTGTTTTGTGGGCACAGGTTCGCCCAATAAAAGTTTGTTTTGTCGTTCACAGTATTGCTACTGTGTTATTCAACGTCACCACCACGTGACATCTGGTGGAGGTGCTTTTCGTTCATGTACCGGACGCCCCCGACAAGCCGTGATCCAAGCCCGGACTGCAAAGAGAACACCAACGTAGTCCCGGAGCATCGAGCAAGCCGCCGTCTTCAACAGCTGCCCCCGGAGCACGGACTTCTACCTGAGAAGACCAAGAAGATTGTGGACAAGGCAACCCCAATGGCAGCCCCAGCGTCCCCCATCGTGCTGCAGCAGCCCAGGGAACCTCCGACGTACCGCGGATCAACATTCGAGGACCCGGAAACCTGGCTCGAAACGTATGAGAGGGTCGCTAAGTTTAACAGTTGGGACAGCGACGACAAGCTGCGGCATGTCTATTTCGCATTGGAAGACGCCGCCAGGACGTGGTTCGAGAATCGGGAAGCCACCTTAACGACGTGGGACCTTTTCCGAAGCGGCTTCTTGCACACGTTTACAAGCGTCGTGCGAAAAGAGCGAGCCCAAGCTCTACTAGAAACCAGAGTGCAGCTGCCAAACGAGACGATCGCGATCTTCACGGAGGAGATGGCCCGTCTTTTCCGGCACGCCGACCCGGAAATGTCGGAGGAGAAAAAAGTTCGCTTCCTGATGCGCGGCGTCAAGCAAGACCTTTTCGCCGGACTTATTCGTAACCCACCGAAGACTGTGGCTGAGTTTTCTGCAGAGGCATCGACGATCGAGAAAACTCTGGAGATGCGCACTCGGCAATATAACCGCCAGGGGCACATGCCGCAGTCTGCCATCCAAGGACTAGGTTCGGACAACCTTCAAGAGACCATCAGGGCCATTGTGCGCGAAGAACTGCGCAAGGTCCTGCCTTCGTCGCAGCCTCAAGTAGCTTCGATCGCTGACATCGTGAAAGATGAGGTTCAGCGATCGCTTGGGGTTCCTGAGGTGCAACCTCAATTACCGCAGCCCCAGCCAGAAGCGATGACCTACGCCGCCGTCGCACGCCGTCAAGGTCCCCCTCCGCGACCACGCCAGGGCCCTGCAACGATGCAATTCCGTTGTCCGCCGCCGCCGCCGCCAGCACGCCCACCCGTCGCCCAGCGCACCTACGCGAGGAAGACGGACATTTGGCGAGCCCCCGACCACCGTCCGCTCTGCTATCACTGCGGAGAAGCCGGCCATGTGTATCGCCGATGCCCATACCGGGAGATGGGACTGCGAGGTTTCGCCGTCAATGCTCCGCGCCCGCAGCGAGGTGAACGCCCTCGCGATATCGCCGACTACCTCGCAGCTACTCAGTGGAGCTCTCGACAACTGTCGCGTTCGCCATCACCAGGCCGCTACCTGTCGCCGCAGCGCCGACCATACACTGGCCCAGCCCGGGGCCGGTCAGCGAGCCCGTATCCGGAAAACTAAAAGCAGCAAGCGACGGAGGTGCGGTTGCTGTTCGTCGAACTGACGAAGATCCTCCGCCGCCGACGAAGACGACGAAGAAACCATCTCGACGACCTAATGACGACACGCCGCCGTCCCGACGAAGTCAGGAAGCCAAGACTACACCGACGAAAGACGACTTGACGACGCGACGTTCCAGCTTCAGTTCAACACGACGCAGCCGTGATCCGACGCCGAGACCTAACTGTAACACAAGACAAAGAACCACCGACCTCGACGTGCTTCTCGACGGCCACGCAGTCACCGCCTTAGTAGACACAGGAGCCGATTACTCCGTCATGAGTGGACCCATCGCCGCCCAGTTGAGGAAAGTTAAGACTGCATGGGAAGGCCCTCAAATTCGCACCGCTGGAGGACGCCTGATTACGCCGACTGGGATCTGCACGGCAAGAATTACCGTTCATGACCGGACTTACCCTGCCACCTTCGTTGTCCTCCAACAGTGTTCACGAGACGTCATTCTCGGCATGGACTTCCTGAATCAATATGGCGCAGTCATCGACCTGAAGTCGAAATCGATAACGCTGTCACAAGATGAAGCGATACCGCCGGAGAGCTGTCGTAGTCACCACGCCTTGATTGTGCTCGAAGATCAAGTGAGCATCCCGCCGCGCGCCAGCATTATTATTTCCGTCGGCACTGAAACACCCGCTGACGTAGAAGGCGTCATCGAGGGCGACCAACATCTACTGCTCGACCGTGAAATTTGCGTCGCAAGAGGGATCGCTCGACTCCACGGAGGGCAAGTGGAAGTTATGCTAACCAACTTCAGCCAAGAGTTCAAGCACATCAACAAGGGCATGACAATCGCATACATCGAGGAAATTGTGGAAACCAGCAATGCCTTTGTCCTCTCGGATTCAGCCGCATCTACCCCGATGAGCATTGTCCCCGAACCAGACTTCGACGTGAATCCAAGTCTTCCTATGAGTAAGCAGCAACAGATCAGAAGTCTTCTCCGACGATACAAAGACTGCTTTTCGACGTCATCGAGGATTCGACAAACACCAGTTGCAAAGCATCGCATAATAACTGAAGAGAGCGCTCGACCACACCGCCAGAGCCCTTACCGAGTTTCGACGCGAGAACGTGAAGCTATTAGGCAACAAGTCGACGAAATGCTGCGCGACGACATCATCCAGCCGTCGAAAAACCCGTGGGCCTGTCCTGTAGTCCTGGTAAAGAGAAAGGACGGAACCCTACGCTTCTGTGTCGATTATCGTCGACTGAACAAGATCACGAAGAAGGATGTGTACCCCCTTCCACGGATAGACGAGGCATTGGATCGGCTCTGCAACGCTAAATACTTCTCGTCGATGGACCTCAAGTCTGGCTACTGGCAAATAGAAGTCGACGAGAGAGATCGCGAAAAGACTGCCTTCATCACGCCAGACGGCCTCTATGAGTTCAAGGTCATGCCATTCGGACTGTGCTCGGCGCCTGCAACGTTTCAGCGCGTCATAGACACGGTGTTAGCCGGACTGAAGTGGCAGACGTGCCTTGTTTACCTGGATGACGTCGTTGTCTTCGCCGGAAATTTCGACGATCACCTTAGGCGGCTTGCGACAGTGTTAGAAGCCATCAAGTCATCAGGGCTCACTCTGAAGCTGGAAAAGTGCCGCTTCGCTTACGATGAGCTTTTGTTCCTAGGCCACGTGATCAGCAAATCAGGAGTACGCCCCGAC
This sequence comes from Dermacentor andersoni, assembly GCF_023375885.2. NCBI lineage: Eukaryota > Metazoa > Arthropoda > Arachnida > Ixodida > Ixodidae > Dermacentor > Dermacentor andersoni. The sequence goes on from NC_092816.1 coordinate 216,059,665, forward strand.
CCACAGAAGACAGCTGCCATCGAAAAGTTCCCGCAGCCAACCGACAAGAAGGCAGTGCGCAGATTCCTTGGCATGTGTGCCTACTATAGGCGCTTTGTCAAGGACTTCTCACGCATCGCGGAGCCGCTAACACATCTAACCAAATGTGATGTCCGTTCAAGTGGGAAACGCCGCAGGCCAAGGCATTTCAAGAACTCAAACGACGCATGCAGTCGCCGCCGGTACTTGCACACTTCGACGAGGACGCCGATACCGAAATCCACACTGACGCCAGTAGCCTAGGCCTTGGTGCCGTCCTAGTCCAGAGGAAAGAAGGACTTGAAAGGGTGATATCGTATGCTAGCCGGTCGCTGTCAAAAGCGGAAAGCAACTATTCTACGACTGAAAAGGAATGCCTCGCCATCATTTGGGCTATAGCTAAATTCCGCCCTTACCTCTATGGCAGGCCATTCAAAGTCGTCAGTGACCATCATGCATTGTGTTGGCTAGCTAACTTAAAGGACCCTTCAGGACGGCTGGCGTGGTGGAGCCTCAGACTACAAGAATATGACGTCACGGTAATATACAAGTCCGGAAGAAAACACTCCGACGCCGATTGCCTATCATGCGCCCCCATTGACTCGCCGCCGCAAGATGACGAAGATGACGACGCCTTCATCGGCATTTTAAGCGCAGAAGACTTCGCTGAACAGCAGCGAGCAGACCCGGAGTTGAAAAACCTCATCGAGTATTTGGAAGGGCACACCGACGTTGTCCCTAGGGCATTTAAGCGAGGATTATCTTCGTTCTCGCTACAAAACAACCTGCTCGTGAAGAACTTCTCACCAGTCCGCGCCAGCTACCTTCTTGTTGTACCGTCAGCGCTGCGTCCAGAAATACTGCACGCCCTACACGACGATCCAACCGCTGGGCACCTCGGATTCTCCCGGACGCTGTCGAGAATACAGGAAAGGTATTACTGGCCACGTCTGACCGCCGACGTCGCCCGTTACGTCAAGACATGCCGAGACTGTCAACGACGCAAGACACCACCGACAAGGCCAGCAGGATTACTACAGCCGATCGAACCTCCTCGCCGACCATTCCAGCAGATTGGGATGGATTTGTTGGGGCCGTTTCCGATATCAACATCCGGGAATAAGTGGATCGTCGTCGCGACGGACTATCTCACTCGCTTTGCTGAAACTAAAGTTATACCAAAAGGCAGCGCAGCCGAAGTGGCGAAATTTTTCGTCGAGAACATCCTGCTGCGACATGGTGCCCCAGAAGTCCTCATCACCGACAGAGGAACGGCTTTTACAGCAGAGCTCACCCAAGCCATTCTGCAGTACAGCCAGACAAGCCACAGGAGGACAACTGCCTACCATCCGCAGACGAATGGTCTCACGGAGCGCCTGAACAAGACCCTCGCCGACATGCTAGCAATGTACGTCGACGTCGAACGCAAGACGTGGGACGCAATCCTGCCGTACGTAACCTTTGCGTACAACACGGCGGTGCAAGAAACAACACAGATCACGCCGTTTAAGCTGGTTTACGGCAGGAACCCGACGACGACGCTTGACGCCATGCTGCCGCACGTAACTGACGAAGAGAATGTTGACGTCGCTAGCTATCTCCAGCGCGCCGAAGAAGCCCGACAGCTCGCCCGCCTGCGAATCAAGAGCCAGCAGAGGACCGACAGCCGACACTACAACCTCCGACGACGCTTCGTCGAGTACCAGCCTGGCGACCGTGTTTGGGTCTGGACCCCGATACGCCGACGAGGACTCAGTGAGAAGCTACTCCGACGCTATTTCGGACCCTACAAGGTCATCCGACGTATTGGCGCTCTGGACTAAGAGGTCGTGCCAGACGGCATTTCGCATGCACAGCGGCGCCGCGCGCGATCTGAAGTGGTCCACGTGGTGCGCTTTAAACCCTTTTACGGACGCTGACGAACTTCGTTATTTTTGTTCTGTTCTTTTCTTTGCTACGAGTGCTTTTGTTTATTAACTTCGTTTGTTTGCAGCATCGGGTCGATGCTTTTTAAGAGGGGGGTATTGACACGTGTGCTTATCTTTATCGGCCGACCACGTTTCGCCGCTTAACAACTGTAATCGCACAGCGAGGGATGCGCGTGCATGTATCCGACGTTTCTGGAAAGTTATCGATGCTTCTACCCGGCTGTCTGTTGTCGCCGAACCTTGTGTTATCTGATTTCATCGCGTGACTCGAATGTTGTAGAACTTTGTGGAAGGCATGCGGGTCCCAACGATTAGTCTGGAACATTCGACGACTGTTGTATAAAAGCCGACGCGCTTGACCCGCTGATCAGATTTTTGACGATCGCCGAGCGTGTTCGCCGCTATCGTTGTGCTATAAGTGTAGCCTGTTTTGTGGGCACAGGTTCGCCCAATAAAAGTTTGTTTTGTCGTTCACAGTATTGCTACTGTGTTATTCAACGTCACCACCACGTGACAATATATTCGCGTATTAAGTTCCTCAAATGCGTTTTCAAGATCTGTATAAGCTAGCTTCTTTGTATTGTGGGCTTATAAAGAGGGAACCGCGGCAGGGGCAGATGTTCCGAATTTGTGTTTTTCATTTTCTAGTGCTGTCACTAGAAAGTATGTGCAAGGTGTGTCGATAGTGCATTTGCAAAGCCCTTTTCGTAGAGATTTCGTGTTGCACAATATAGTGTCAATTCTCCGTCGTCCTAACATCTTAATTGTTTCCCGAATATCACGCACGCACGCGGTCTTGAAGGCGCCTAGGTACACGATATATTTTCGTAGAATTTGAACAGCACTTAACACTTGTGTGTTAAAGGATAAAAAAGGAAAATGTTTTCAGCGCTTACCAAGAGGCCCCGAGCCGCGTATTGTCCGCTCGTCGCGTCTGCTTGTCCCTTGGCGTCCGAAAACTAGCGCTCCCATGTAGCTATTCAGAATGGTGTGTCTTGCCACCGATTCAATACCGCTCGGAGCCTCGCGCAAACCAGGCGACCTTGACAGCTCCCAATGGTGTCTTCAGCCTTTCTACAGCTTTGGACAGTGGTTATATTGCTAGAGCTAATGAGGAGGAAAAGGGGGGGGGGAGAACTGACCCCGTAGTTTTTTTGGGAACGCGGCAGACCTAAACGCTAGGGAGTTTCGAATTTTATGCCTCGTTTAACCTACAGTGTGGCCTTCTTCGGTCAAGTGCTCGCGCGGGCGGGCACTTGGGCCACGTCGCCAGATCGCTTTCAAGACACACGAGCGCTGGCAACGCGTCCCTACGGCGTCCACCAAAGGCATCTACTAGGGCGTCCGCGATTACCGTGGCCAATGCCGCAGTACACGCCATATGGTTGTCTCTATTCTGTACCGAGTGGCGGGTGAGAAGGACATTGAGGCACCCTAGCAGCCGAAGAACGCCCCTTATCGAAGGCATTTCGATAAGGGGCAATAAGGGGCGGAAGCTTATCGATTTAGACTTATCGAAGGCATTTGATACTATTGATCACGCCTTATTGTTGCAAAAGTTGGACAACTTAGGTTTCAGGGGCCGATTTCATCAATTCCTTGAGGGATATTTCACAGACAGATCACAGTGTGTTAGAATTGAGAACAAATACAGTGAATTTAAAGCAATAATATTCGGTGTTCTTCAAGGAAGTACTCTGGCCCCATTACTATTTAATATCTATGTCTATGAACTTGGTTTTTTAAAATTACGATCAAGAATCTTCCAATATGCAGATGACACAGCATTAGCACTAGAATTCAACGATCTTGATTTTGGGTACAAAATATTTCAACAGGATGTGTGCAGGCTGGTAGACTGGCTGACGCAAAATTCAATATATTTAAATCGGCAAAAAACAAAGCTTATCTGTTTTAGAAGACCACACAAACGAATGCTCCTAAGTGAGTCTCTCTTTTTACATAACTCACATTGCGATCCGTGCACATGTAATGCCCTGAAATGAAAACACTATTAGGGAAAGCGATGGCCAGGAAAAAGACAAACAACTGGAAATTTGTCTGGGCAGCAAACGGAAGAATTCTCGCCCGAAAGGCTGAGAATGCACGGGTTGTCAATATACGTAATGATAACGACCTATCACTTATTTGTTAGTTTTTTGCATTAACATGGCTACCGTAGTTCAGTCTGCTAATGACTTCCTGAACAGTTCCTCCTGTTACACTTTAATTCATTGTAATGTGCGTAGCTTGCTCAAAAATATTGACAATCTTTGCTCTCTTCTGTCATTGCATAATTTCCCCTTTGATGTTATTGCTACCTCAGAAACATGACTGCGTTCAGACGAACTGTACCATATACCAGGATATGCATTCTTTTCCACTCCTCGAAGTACGGGAACGAGGGGTGGCGGCGTTGCACTATTTGTGAGGTCTTCTATATCGTGCTCAGTCATTACTTCTATATCGTGCTCAGTCATTAAGGAGTGCTCTTACTCATACGCGAATGAATTCGATATGCTTGTGAATGCTCATTGCTTCGTTGCAGCGGTAATTTATCGTGCTCCTAACAAGAACAAATCAGCTTTTATGCAACATTTTGAACATTTATTAGTTTATTTAACCAATTTAAATAAACGAATAATAATATGTGGAGAATTTAATATTGATGCTATAGAGGAACATGACAGTGATTATTTTAATCTTGTTAGATCATATGGATTTCATAGCGTAATTAAAACCCCAACACGTATAACTTCATTGACATCCACACTGATCGATCATATATTGTGCAACTTTAACACCAATTCAAGCTGGTGTAATGTTTATGATTCGGCTGTAACAGATCACTCTGCTGCTGCCATCATTTTTCATCGATCCACTCTCAGGGCCATTCTCATATTTCGCATCGAGTTAACTATCCAGTATTACGTGAATGCCTTTGCTCTTTAACTATAGATGCGCAGAAAAATGCAAATCAGCAATTTGACAGTTTCAGCAAAGCGTTGTGTGATGCATTAGTGCAGTCGTCAAGCACCTTAGAAAAACGATATTATAGCACTCCTATCTGTCCCTGGATGACGAATGGACTGCTACAATTAATTAAAGATAAAGACTTTTGGCACACTAAAGCAACGTCACATAGGGGTAACAAATATTATGAAAAAAAATTTCGTATGGCTCGAAATGTAGTAACTGGTGCTATACGTATTCGTAAAAGAGTATTACACAAATTTAATAGTCTGTAATTCTGTTAATTCAAAGGCTACATGGCGCATTATCAACTCGGTAATTAAGCCATCAGTTAGAGAATATACAATGCCAGACTTGAAAATCTTAGGAATATTGTTACGTGTAGCTGTAACCCAGTGGTGGCTGTTTCGTAGCAATATTTATGGAATCCTTAGTCTTGTCTTTCAACTCGTACTTCTGTATGATTGGTCACACAATATCTTATTTATTTATTTAAAATACCTTACACGCCCCATGGGGGCATTGTGTAAGGGGGGTTACAAAATCAAGGAAAAAAAAAAAGAGTAAGCAGCCTTCTAAAGTGCTATACAAAAGATACACCTCAATACAGGGCTCATCAACATTACTACCAAGATTAAAACATGAAACAGGAACAACTGAAGTAATGAAAGGCCACAAAGGTACACTTAAGGAAATAACACGAGTAAAACTTAACGTAAGGCACTAATACTAGAAGGTAAAATACACAAAAAATGAACATATCAGGGAGTACAATCCTCGAAGTGATATTTATGGAAAAAGACGCAAAAAAGCAATAATATATACAGGGTATACAAGTGAACACGCGACGCAGCATAAAATAGCAATTCACAAGAGCGAGTTAGCAATGCATAAAAAAAAAAAATATCACAAGAAGTTCGAAGCAGATTGCCAAGTGTAAGAAACAAGATAAAGTGATTTGTAAGTGCTATTATGAAAAATGCTCGTGTAGGAGATGACGAAATTTTTCTTGATCTGACTCGGAAGCAATGTGATCAGGCAGATTGTTCCATAAGCGAATGGCCGTAGGGAGTGCGGATAAGTTAAAGGCATGTGTCGTACCGTACATGCACGCAAAACTTAAGTGGTTATTTAATCGACGAGACGTGTTCGAGGCGATCTGGATATGTAGTGTGGATTGTGTGGCATTATAAACATATTTGTGAAACAAGGATAACAGAGCGACATTACGGCGAAGAACTAAAGGCTGTATGGAATGATCTAGTTTCATTTGCGTTACGCTGGAGTGATGGCTATAATTACGTGAAATGAAACGGGCAGCTCGGTTCTGGACTGATTCAAGCATGTCGATTAAGTATGTAGGATGTGGCGACTAAATGGATGATGCATACTCGAGCTGTGGACGAACAAATGTCTGATAGGCCAATTTGCGGATGTTGGAAGGTGAATTACCCAGATTACGACGTAGGTAACCTAATGTCCTTGAAGCTTTTGCGCAAACGGCTGCAATGTGGTCTGTCCAGGAGAGGTTTTCGGTTAGGTGAACACCCAGATATTTATACGATACTGTATGTAACAATTCTTTACTATTGACGTTGTATAAAAAATGTGAGTTGTCACGCTTACGACTAAAAGAAATTACCTGACATTTTGATACTACATTTAAAGCCATTAACCAGGTGTTACACCAATTATGAATTAGGCTAAGGTCATTTTGAAGGGCCAGATGGTCGTCAGTACTGTTAATTGATCTGTAAATAATGCAGTCGTCAGCGAAAATACGTAAGCGAGAAGAAACATTAAGTGGCAAATAATTTATGTAAATTAGGAAGGGTAAAGGGCCCAAAACGCTGCCCTGAGGAACATCAGAAGTAACGTAAGTAGGAGACGAAGCAATATTATTAACTACTGTGAACTGTTGACGATTCGAAAGAAAATTACGAAGCCATGTTAGAGTGAAGAAGTCAATTCGAAGTGCAGTTAATTTTGCAATAAGGCGACAATGAGCTACACGATCAAATGCTTTGGAAAAGTCAAGGAAAATGCAATCGGTCTGCTGGTTATTGTTCATGTTAAGGTGCAGGTCAGTCGTGAATTCGAGTAACTGTGTCTCACATGATAATCCTTTCCTGAAACCATGTTGATGGCGAAAAAAGAAATTATTGGACTCTAGGTGATTATAAATATGAGAAGCAATTATATGTTCGTACATCTTGCAGCAAATGCAGGTCAATGAAATTGGACGGTAATTTTCCGGGGAGTTTTTATTCCCAGCTTTAAATATGGGTATGATTTTGGCCATTTTCCAGTCATTGGGCAGCTGTCCTGATGACAAAGACTGTTTGAATATATGGTATAGAATGTTACTGGATATAGGAATGGTATTTTTTAATATCTTGGAACTAATATTGTCAATACCAGATGAAGTAGAAAACTTCAAATTATTAATGAGACATGCAATTCCCTCCACCGAGATTTCAATACTTTCCATGAATTGCCAGTCATAATCAGCAACATCAGGTACATTGGTATGATCCTCGCAGCTGAAAATTGATGAAAAAAACTTAAACGCAGTGGTGCACTCATTGTCAAGGAGGGGAGTATTTGTATCGCTATGCAAGGCTATCCGGTTAGAGTCACGGTCAGGTGACATAACTCGCCAAAACTTTTTCGGATTCGAATTTAAGAGAGAAAATAAATCTGTGGAGAAATATTTATTTTTAGCTGCAGCTAAGGCAGAACAGTATGTTTTTAAGCAAAGGCTGTACCTTTCCCACGAAGGCGCATTATTGACGCGTTTAGCGGTATTGTACAGGCGTTTCTTTTTATTCCTGAGCTTGCGTAGGGCATTATTAAACCAGGGATTTGTTTTGTCATTTGTTATCGAGATCAACGGGATATATTTGTTAATTAGAGCAGACATTTTATTCTTGAAACATACCCAGTTATCTTCCACCGAGCGATTATAAAAACAAGGAAGTAGCGTGCGGTTGAAAAATACTTCAAGTTCATCGTTTATTTTAGAGTAGTTTGCTTTGTTTAATCACGTATTATTTTCTTTGAGATCCCTGAAAAGGGTAGTGGAACACTGATTGTTACCTGAAGTAGATCGTGATCGCTAAAGCCGTTTAGATGAACTACGGATTCAATAGTTTCGGGAGTGTTGGTGAGTATAAGGTCTAGAATGTTAATTAATTTAATTATGGGGTTTTACGTGCCAAAACCACTTTCTGATTATGAGGCACGCCGTAGTGGAGGACTCCGGAAATTTCGACCACCTGGGGTTCTTTAACGTGCACCTAAATATAAGTACACGGGTGTTTTCGCATTTCGCCCCCATCGAAATGCGGCCGCCGTGGCCGGTCTAGAATGTTAGTACCACGGGTTGGTTTGTTAACGACCTGGAACAGGTTAAGATCTAAAGTTAAGTTAAGAAAATCCACTGATGTTCGACAAGATGATGATAGATTACGCCAATTTATGGACGGAAAGTTAAAATCACCGAATAAGTAAACAGAAGGCGCCGGACAGAGCTGAAGGGCCGTGGTTATACTATTGCGTAGTTCTGTAATGAAAGAAGTGCTGCAGTCAGGTGGACGGTAACAGGCACCTACCAGTAGTTTGGTCGTATTTATTATTATTTCAACCCACACAATTTCAAGAGATGAGTTCGAGTTGATAATAAGTGAAGATAATGATTTTTTAACACCGAGAAGAACGCCACTGCCTCTCTTGCTAGTTCGATCTTTGCGGTAAATATTATAAGAATGGTTATCAGGAAGAATTTCGTCGTCTGTAATGTCAGGATTTAGCCAAGTTTCGGTAAGAACAAGAATATTAGATTCGTTATCGTCAAGCAGGGAGCAAACTAATTCGCGCTTGGGCATGATGCTTCGTATGTTTGCGTAAGATAGTGTCAACAAATACCCAGTGATAGGTAGCTTTGACTGTGGAAGAGCCCGTGGGCAAGTGCTTATGTCTAGCTATCTTTGCGACATGAAAACTGTATCAGTGACTTTGTCGTACGTGTAAGTCTAGTTATTTATAAGCAGCCGATCTACTGACAGTTTAAAAGGCACATTTTGAGGTTTCGCGAAGTCAAGCAGCTTCCTTCTATAGCTTGTCGCGTAGCTAGCGAGAAATCTTCACCGATTGAATATTCTAAGCCTTTTAATTTGTGTGCAGATTACAAAATGCGTTGGTTGTCTTTAAAAAAAGTTAGTTTAGCTATTATAGATCTGTTCTTTCCTTCTTGGTATTTCCCAAGCCTATTTACGCATTCAAATTGCGAACTGATTGTTGCAATTTGCAGTTTTTCAGAGCACAGTTATATGACTTTCTTTTCAGGGGTAGCTCTGTCCTCTTTAGGGTCACCTTCTATCCCGAAAAACAGCAAATTACTTCGTCTGAGCCTGTTTTTCTGCGTCCTCACATCTTGAAGTAATTCTTTGCAGCTGATCTGAGACATCACGTAAAGTTCTGCTTCCTTTTTCTTTCACGCTCGAGTTTGCAGCGCTTTCTGAGGAAGTGGCCAACTCAAGCGCCGCAACCTTGGCTGTTAGAATGACGAGTTCATTATCAGTGGCAGCTTGTTTGTCCTTAGCGCTTTTTAATTCCGCCAAGAGCGCCTCTTGTGCGGCCTCTAGTTTCTGTATCGACTCAAGAGCTGAGGCAAACGCATCTGCCTCAGCTTTTGACATTGGACCTGGGTTCGTCTGAACGTCGCCAGAAAGCAAGAGGAGCAACTCAAACATTGCAGAGTAGAGCGAACAAAGGAGTAAATTATAATGCTTTAAGACATCAATCCACTCAAGTGGGCACGACACCGCGATCAAACAGCAGTTGTTACTCTTAATGCATGAAGCACACCGTACGTAACTAACCTGCAATAGCAGTAGCTGAGTACGCTGCATACTCGATGCGGTGCCGTGCCCGAAGTGGACGCTTGCTGGCTGGCTTTTAACTCCTCTTCCGGTGGTGTCCGTTGTAGTACCCAATCGCCGTTGCCAGATGTGCGCGAAAGTCTGGCCTGGATCCGTCGCCGTGATTACCAAGGCAAGCCGAGGTGGTGTCGCGTCATCGATGCGCAGTCTGCACGTGCCGGGAAGTGCTGAGCAAACGGCCCAAGTGACGGTCACCTGCAATAGCAGTAGCTGAGTACGCTGCATACTCGATGCGGTGCCGTGCCCGAAGTGGACGCTTGCTGGCTGGCTTTTAAGTCCTCTTCCGGTGGTGTCCGTTGCAGTACCCAATCGCCGTTGCCAGATGTGCGCGAAAGTCTGGTCTGGATTCGTCGCCGTGATTACCAAGGCAAGCCGAGGTAACATTTGGTACATGGTAACATAACATTTGGTAACATTTGGTACAGAAGAGGTACATTATAACACATTTATAATGTACCTCTTCTTTCGTGCATTACTTACCCAGAAAGGACGACAAACTCATTTGGTTTTGTGGACATTACAGCGAAGGAGATAGTGTCCGTAGTTAACGGCATGCCATTCAAACATTCTACTGGTCACAAAGGAATATCCACAGTGGCCTTAAAGCATTGTATTGATATACTGTGCGTGCCATTAGAAAAAAATACTCAATCTTTCTTTCTATACTGCTACCTATCCAGACTTACTAAAAGTCGCTAAGGTTATTCCAATTTTAAAAAATGGGGACCATAACTTATTAGAAAACTACCGTCCTATATCTGTCTTAAAAACACCGTCTTTGAAAAGCTTATCGCCCAACGAATCACTTCATTTCTTGAACGTGAATCCATTTTGTCTTACGGCCAGCATGGTTTTCGAGCTAAAAGATTGACAAGCACAGCAGTATTAGCTTTGTCTGACTACGTTAATTCTAACTTGAGCAACAACAAAAGTGTCCTAGGCATATTTCTAGATGTGAGAAAAGCGTTTGACACTGTGGATCATGACATACTGCTAAGTAAGTTAGAATGCTATGGTTTTGGAGGTCTGACTCTAAAGTTTTCCGCAGCTATCTCAATAACAGAAAACAACTAGTTTCCATTGCAGATACCAAGTCCGACGTTTCTGACATTGTTACAGGGGTCCCACAAGGCTCAGTACTGGGGCCAATATTTTTTCTTTATTTGTAAACAATCTTCCTGATGCCTTAGAAAACTTCTCTGCTGTGATGTATGCAGACGACACCGTTCTACTTTGTGTGCTAGACTCCTTGGACAAAACATTTCAAATGGCTAATAATGAACTTCGAAGTGTTAACCAGTGGTTCGCGTCAAATAAGCTAACTCGGCATATCAAGAAAACTAAATATATTCTCCTTACTCCTTCGTGGAAACCACCACTAAGATATTGTCATTCGCTTTCTCTAAGCCATAATATACCTGAGCGGGTGAGTTCAATTCTATACTTGGGTGACACACTAGACGAGCATCTTCACTGGAAGCCTTACATTGCATTGCTGTGTAAAAAGTTGAGCAAGGCTTGTTTTATGCTGTACAAATGCCGTTATTACTTCGACACTGCCACTCTGACAACAATTTACTTTAGCATATTCCATAGCCATCTATCCTACTGTATTGCATCTTGGGGCAACACGTACGTTTCTTATGTAGAACCTATTGTACTTCTTCAGAAAAGGGCCCTGCGATTCATTGCTTTTTCGGATTACAATGCTAAATCAATGTCGCTGTTTCAAAGTTTAAACATACTGCCTTTTAATTTATTACTGAATCTTAAAACTATATTGCATACTCATAATAGCATAACCACTAACTGTCCTTTGAGTGTATCAATTTTTTTACATTCCAGAAGCAATACACGCAGCGCACTTAAGGGAAATTTTCTCTTGCCAAAAATGCATAATGCATTTGGAAGGCGAAGGTTAAACAACACTGGAGCACTCCTATGGAACAGCTTACCATCCGAAGTAAAACGAGCAAAATGTTTTTAAATATCAGTGAAATCCCATTATCACTCACTACTATTATCTGCATAGAGTTTTCATCTCGATGGTGTACATATGTTTACCTTGTTCACTTTCAGTGTATAATTTACTAAATACAAATTCCTTTCTGTGGGTTTCTCGTAGCTATTACACGTACCCTGCCTTGTGTTTATGAATGAATGTTTATGTATGTATGATATATTGATGCTTTTTAGTATTGCTGTTAAGATTGTGAGTTATAACTAGCATGGATGCCAACTAGCCTTGAGCTAGGGATTCAGATGTCCTGTTCAACATTTCCTGTGTACTTTCCTATTTTGAATAAACTTCAACTTCAATAACTTAAACTTCAACTTCAACAATACCATTTGAATATGCGATCAGGTATCTCGGAATAATATTTGTTGAGCATATAACATGAAATGATCATGCGCTGTATATATGTAACATGCTTAGAGCTTTGTCTGCAATGATGTACAACCTAAGACGTAAAACTTCGATGTACTTGAGGCGCACCATATACATGGCACTGGCTGAATCTGTTATAACCTACGGTATTACACTGTATGGAACTTGCTCTGATCACAAAATGGTAGCCATAAACCACATAATTAAAATAATAGTAAACAGTGTAACCTACGGAACTATGGTGCAACAGGCTATTACACTGTGCTCACACGTCACTACGATGCAAAGGATTTCAAACTACCTGTCAAGAAAAACGTTGTCCTAAGAAAGACATAAATATACATTAAGCCACGATTCTTTACACATTATGGGAAAAATATAAGGCGATATTACGTGCCACAGATATTTAATGAACTTGGAGCAGCGTTTGGAAATTTCAAAACTAAACGGAAAATGACAAACTCAACAAGGAAATGGTGCTCATCTTTGCAGATAAACCACTTATGGCCTCTTGCATGTAGAAGGTTGCTTTCTTGGGTTTGCGCCTTAGATGTTCTGTGAGTTGTGATATGGCTCATTTCAAGCTATTACGACGTCCTTTATTTATTTATTTACTTAGTTTAATTTTTGCTCTAGTTGTACTCATAAATGCTCATTATGTCTCTAATTTTGTATAATATGCATAGTATGTACTAGTATGCCTTACTTCATTGTTTTGTGGCACACATTCGGTGATTCACCATGCTGCCTGAACAACTAACGAGCACGCTGTGCTTAGGTTGGACAGGAAATGAAAACCTATGTACCAAATGAAGATGAATAACTTGATTTGATACGATTTGATAAAAAAAAAGAACACCGGAAGGGGCACAACATTTGCCTACTCTTCAGAAAAAGGAGAAAGAGACATAGAAGTGAAATACAGGAAGAAGGGAAGGGAAGAGCAAAGAAAGAGCAAGATGACAAATTTTAAGAAATTAAGCGCAACATACACAGTATACTGATCACAGACAGCAAGGCCGCCACTCAAAATGTCGAAGTAGAAGAAATAGTGTTCGAGGTCCCGTCACCCGAAAATCAAAATAAGCTGTGAACGTGAACCTAAGTTACTTTCTTTTAGAAAAGTAAGAAGAGCACGATGCACCGGATCGCATCGAGACGCACAACCACTGGGGTACAAAACAGTTGTCGAGTTTTGACACTGCAGAGAAATAGACTCTGACTAGAGACATGCGCAGCGCAATGTAAGCGGTACACTCCAATTTTATGTGCTGAGTTGTCTCGCAGCAACCGCAAAACCTACACGATGGACTGTCCACACGTCCTTGTCGGTATAAACGTTTGCCCAGCCAATCCTTAGCTTGAGTAGTTGTGCTCTGGTGCGACGAGGCAAGGCTCGACCGCGAACACGGGGCGGGACGTTCCGTTCGTGATGCGTCTGTCTGGATGCTGCTTGAGTAGGTGTCGACGGATCAGCAGACGAGCATCATCAGGCTTGCCCAAAATTTCAGGGCAGATACACTTGTTATGAGCACAAGTTGAAGCCACCCGATCAGCCTCTTCATTCCCGGTGATCCCTACGTGTGAAGGTATCCATTGGGCAACGAGAGAAACCCCTTGTGATGCAATTTTTTTGGCAAAGTCAGTACTGATACGCACAACTGGAAAGTTAATCTGACTCCGTTGTAATCTGCTAAGGGCAGCGCGGCAGTGCGCAAAGATGGCAATTTAGCCACAGTTAACTCCTGTTGCACGTATTTCAGTGCAACAATAATTGCTGCTAGATCCGCAGTTGTTGAGGAGGCTGGATGGGATACACAAAATATGCGTCATACTTGCGTCGAAGAGCGCAAAAAAGCTCCAGAAGCGCCGTGACCGTCTTAGTGTACAGACGCATCTGTGAATACTTAGAGATAATCTGGAAAACTTTCCAACATGTGTGATTGGCCCAATTGGAATATTGCCAAAACAGGCATGTCACACTTTGTATGTCAGAGACTATGAGATAATTGGGGAAAACGTGTTTGGTGATATCTTTGGGAGGCGGAGGCGTAATTGAAGTAGCCTGTTCATAAGAATAAAAGTTTGACGAAATCTCGTCTTGTCTGCAAGTCACGGCTGAATAGGAATAAAATACAAGACGCCGACCAAAATGGGGTTGTCAAAAAATTGTTAAACGTTTCGGTTTCCACACGGAAGCCTTATTCACTGAGCTGAGAGGAAAAAAACTTCAGTTTAAATTCGCATCAAAAATCGCTTCAGGCATCTTGCGTATGTTGGCGGGAAATTACAATTGTGTTCATTAAATGTGTGTGCAGTTGCACAGTGGATATGGTGTTGGGATGCTGATCACAAGGTCGCGGGATTGAATCCCGGCAACGACTGTCGCATTTTGATGGGGGCGAAATGCGAAAACACCCATGTGTTTAGATTTAGGTAAACGTTAAAGAACCTCAGGTGGTCGAAATTTTCGGATTCCTCCACTACGGTGTGCCTCATAATCAGAAAGTGGTTTTGGCACGTAAAACCCCATAATTTAATTTTTTAATTAGGCATGTGTGCGGTTGTTTGGATAGTCAGGGATTCCAGGTGCTGTCGCTTTGTGCAGTTCTTTTCTTGGGCGATGACTGAAGCTTGGCTCCAGTTGAAATCGTGTTGCTTGGCTTCTGCGAGTTCAGCCGAGTGCACTGGAAGTGTCTTTTTTTCTTTTTCACGTCGTTCATGTGCTCCTTTAGGCGCCATTCAGAATTGCCACTTTCACCAATATAGACATAGTTGTAGTCCACGCACGGTATCTTACATACGACGCCAGGAAACCTTTTTTTTTCTTTGTTTGTCCTTGACGTTGACAAGCTCGTATCGTAATTTGGGGCGGGAAACATGGGCGACTTGCATATTATATCTATGCAGGACACGTGCCAAAGCTTCGCTGATGCCGGTAACATACGGGATGATGGCGCGGCGTTAGCTGGAGGCATCACGTGGCTCCCACGAGGCTCTTTTTTCCGAAGAAGCAATAAAGTTGTTTGGGTAGCTGCACGCGCCGAGCTCACGTCGAATGCAGTCCAAGTCAGGAACCAAATCATCTGGCTTGCTACAAATTCGTTGGGTTCTCTGTATTAATGAGAATGCCACGGACTGCTTGGGGCACGCAGGGTTTACAGAAGTGAAGTGCAGATACCGTACTGTGTGCTTGTCCTTCCTGTGGACTTTGAAAGACAACCGCTGTCTGCCCCTTTCTACCACCACGTCTAGAAAAGGTAGCCGTCCGAAACGACAGTGAAATTTATGGCTTGACAACTCCATTTTGGTCGGCGTTCTGTATTTTATTTCTATTATGTTCATAAGAAGCACCAACATGCGACTTTGATTCATCAGTATAAAATTCAGAACACGAGTACTTCTCATGAATTTCCCGGTAATGCATGCAAATGTGTAACTGCGAAGACGCTTTGTGAATTCTACAAAGCATGGGTCCCATTCTATAAGTTGCCATTGCCAAGGCGGTAGCAGGTTCTCTGGGGCCATTTGGCAATGTTCGCGGATTGGGATACCGATTTATTCACTCATTTCCTGACCCGCATTGAAAAAGGCTCCATTACTTATGGTAGATTACGGAATAATGCGGAACATGCGATATCGTTAGCTGATGTGTAGCAAGGATGTGGAGGGTTAGACTTTACTTTGAAAAAGTACGCGAAATCGGTGTATGCTCCATCCAGGCGAAGAGACCACTCATTAGTTTCCACGTGCATACTTTGAATAGGCGCCTGTGCAGCCTAGTCGGTGGCATTCTTTAGTGCACTCCGTGCAGCTGAGTGATAAACAGCGGCTTCATAAGCCAGGCGTAATTGGACAAGACTGCTGTACAAGCTCAGTAAGCAATTCCTGTCACTGCCTCATGTTATGTGAGAATTTTCAGTAAGTTTCTTGTTTTTAGGCATTTCGCTGGAGATATTTGATGTGTGGAATGAAGGTGAGTTTTGCGTTAAGCACGATGCCTGGAAACTTGTGCTCCTTGTTCACAGGTAATCGTTGCCCCTGCAGTTCAATGCTGCGACCCGGAACGAGTCTTCTTCTTGCGAAAGAACATATCAAATTTTCTGGCGTTTAAATTTAAATCCGTTTTCCTCTGCCCATGTACAGTTTGTTAAGGCCATGCTGTACTTATCGCTCGCACACTGCAAGATTGCAATATTTAAAAGCTAATTGCACCTTGTCTACATAGATAGAATAGAGAAGTCTTGGAGGTAGCGATTCGCGCAGCGAGGTTATCTTAACAATCAAGCGTTCTGCGATGGGGACGCAGTGCGCCTTGCGCAGATAGCTTCGTGTACGATGTGTTTTCTCAGCTTAGTTCGCTTGAAGCGAGAGAGAGCGCGAAGGTCAATTCGCTCGCTGCTGCTGCCGGTCTTCCTCACTCCACTTTTGTGATAGCGAGTTTCTGCAGTCATCAAGTGATATGTGATCACGTTTGCTACTACGCGCGTGACAACATGCTTGTTAATTTAGGTTGTAAGCGACTGTTTACAAGTTTACATGGCCGATAAAGCTACTAACTTTGCTTCTTGTAGCTGTGTAGTAATCTGCTATTGCAATGGATGCTCGCCTTACGGGCGAAACTGCAACTTCTTTCTCTTTATATGTGTAAAAAATGATTATGTATCTTTGCGTCGCCCATGCGATAAGTTTTTTATGCATTGTAGGTATTTTTTTCTTGTACAATTTTCATGCATGTTCACACTTATGGCGTCATCCTGTTTACCATGCTTGTAAAATTTATTGAGATGTTAGGAAATGCTTGGTGTTCGATTACAATGGTTCTACGGATAAACAGGACCTTGTCAGGCTATTGACTTTCTGTTTGTCCAATAGGAAAAAAACTTTCACTTTCAAATAAAGCAAGTTTTCCTAACTTACAAGGTCAGATACCTTCCTTTAACGTTTAACACCATAGAGCTGGTCCGACTCCCTTCCCGCTGTGGCCATTTTGGGAAGAAGATGAGACAATGTACCATTTTTTCTTATTCTGTCGCCGATTCCTTCTCAAATGAAACAAAAAATTGTTTGAAAAAAGTCTTACAAAATAAAGATTTCTTTGAATTCTTGAAATTCTTTTTCTCAGAGCCTTCTGTATTGGGCAATTCCAAAAGGATGCTATCCCAACTATTGATGAGTTTAGGATTGTTTCAAAACATTTTCTACTTCACTTTATTCTTTATGGTAGGCTTTGCTCCTTTGATGCTTCGTCAAACATCACAGCAGTTTTATCGGCGTTACTAATTGTCTTCTTCTAAGTGTATTCACATCTTGGTCAGTCACGGTCGCCTAGCCTCTGGGCGGTGTGATCAAGTATAGGGTGGCGGTATTATACTGTTCGTTTCGCATTTTCATTGTTCTTTTGACTTGTATATCGCTTTTTTGGATAGTCAGAATAACCTCATATTTCTTTCTGCTCTTGGTCAAGGGCATTCGCCTTGGCTAGCTTCCATCCCTGCCCGAGAGTGGCCGATAGAAGCATGTTTA
This sequence comes from Dermacentor andersoni, assembly GCF_023375885.2. Taxonomy (NCBI): domain Eukaryota; kingdom Metazoa; phylum Arthropoda; class Arachnida; order Ixodida; family Ixodidae; genus Dermacentor; species Dermacentor andersoni. Next base: position 216,077,442 of record NC_092816.1, read on the forward strand.
CGCAGGGGCGTCAATACTGTCCCTGTGGCGCTAGTGCGTGCTAATGGGGGAGCCATACAGATGAAGAAACCGAAAACAATTCAGATGGAGCTTCGGAAGGTCACTTCATCATTCCAGAATATCACAGAGGTCCGTAAATTTGGTCGCAGTGGTATTCTGCGCTGTTCGTCTGACCAGGAGTGCGTTCAAGACCTCCTCAACTGATCCGAGTTTGCATCGAATCTGGTGAGCCCGTTTATTCCGGCACACCTTGTTTGCTCGAAAGGCTTCGCTCGCGGGATAGAAGCGAGCCTGGATCCCTGAAAAGTATTCGACTTGTTTTCAGTCGCGGGTGCTGTTTATGTATACCGCTGTAGCCGAATTGTTGAGAAGAGGAAGTCACCTACGGAATCGGTGGTTGTTACATTCGCGGGAACAGTTCGTACATCTGAAATCCAGACATGCCCCCTGAAACATAGAGTAGAGCCATTTTCTCCACGACCACTACAGCGCTTGAAATGTTGGCGATAGGGGCACAGCATCAAAGGCTGCAGGTCAGTTGCCGGATGCCGACTTTGCGGAGGAAGTCATGACAGCCCAGACCGTAAATCTCAGGAAGAGAAATGTATGTGTAATGAAGCTCACGCTGTAGACTATTCGATTTGTTTTGCGAAAGAACGAGAATTAAGAATACTCGAAATGGTGGAACGCAGGGGATGCTCACGTAGGGAAGCAGTGACTGAGCTTCAAAGAAGAGCCCAGGGATATGCAGCCGTAACAGCTCGTCACACGGCTGGCATAGATGTCTCTATATCCAAGGCCATAGCAGACGCACTAGAGAAAGCTACGTAAAACGCTATGGAATGTCTTGCGACAACTATCTTTGCGTTCTTGGCATAAATGCTGTCTAGTCAGCTGGTACAGTTCATTAGTGCGGCCTCCAACAAGGATCATGCATCCCAAGTGACTGATATTCTAAATCTAGGTCAAAAGCAAACATCGTCAGTTCCACTTCGTTAGCTGATTCTCCTTGCGCAGGACCTTCTGCTCATGTAGAGCAGACGAAACTAGAACCACTAATGGACGATTATGAAGAGTTCCAGGATGTAGAAATAGAACTTAAGAGTTTTAACGCACCAGATCTCCTGCCCTCAAAAGTTCCCCTATGTCAAAAGCTAAAAATATGCAAAAGAGAACCTCTCCAAGAAGGACTTTTTGAAAGAGAGTATTTTGGATCAGGCAGTTTCCGCGGTCCTTCTATCTTTAACATATCCTATAAAGATATTAGAGTATAATTGCCATTCGATCGATCCTGCTACTACAGATTTATGATATATGTCTTCTCAGTTTTCTTCATACATAATCGTCTACAAGAAACGTGGTTTTCTTATGCTCAAAAATGTTTCCTGAAATTTACCGATTATTTCGTTTGGATCGACCTCGCAGAGGTGGTGGCGTTGCTTTCTTGATTTTAATTAAATTTAGTCACAAGGCCACGATTTCGTATAAGTGTACGCCTGCTGAATGCGAAATTTTAGCATTAGACATAACACTCCCAGACTGCTCCCCTTTTACCTTAGGTAATTTATATTTCCCAGCAGGAGTACAGGATGCCCGATCTGTAGACAGCGCATTAGCTTCCTGCAGAAAAGCCATAGTACTCGTTGGCGATGTTAATTCTAAGCGTGTGTCGTGGGATTTTAAAACTGATGTAGGTAGAAAACGCCTATGGGACTGGAATCTTGATATAAGCTATTCTGTTTAAATTCAAAAGTTGCTACGTTTGTTCGCGGCCAATCTCAATCGGCCATGGATCTCACTTTTTGCAGGTCGTCTCTAAGTTTATCCTCGTGGAATACTACAGGCTGCGCTACAAACAGCGATCACCTTCTTATAATTTTTGAGATTGATTTTCCTGTGATTTCTTTCAGAAGAAAAAATACCACACTTGTAAACTACTCCAAATTTCAAAAGAATTTGAAGTCTACGATGCTTTCCCATACGGATGTGCAAGATAATATTAGGGCTATGGGCCTCTGTTCAGTTTTAAAATGTCCCTTGAAGAAAGAAGCTTTTAACTTAACCTACGACACATGTAAATATCTCAGTCCGTGGTGGAATTCAGAATGCACGCGCGCTCACCAAAAACGAAAATCTGCCTGGAAGAAACCTCTATGTAATCAATGTCCAAACAATCGAAAGGTTTACGCATTTATTGCTGCATATTTCAAGCGTACGATAACTAAAGCCAAAGATGAGTATTGAATTGAATTGAATTTTATTCCGCAACAAGAAAAAGTTACGAGGAGGACAGGTAAAAGCTGTAAGAACAGCTTGAGGAGCGCTGACCCCGGCACACGGGGAAGCATAAAAGCGTGCGGCTAAGGGAGTACGACCTACTGAGAGGAAACACAAGAGTTATAAAACGTCACTTGAAAAGGGGATTATACAGTGGTCATAAAAAAAGGAAATCGTCGTTTCACATCATTACACAAACATTAAACGTAGTTGTTTTGGTGATGTACTAGATATGTCAATCTTATTTTCTTTTATTATGTGGTTTAGAAGTGTAGGCAATTGAAATTTTAACATTTGATTTCCATAATTGGTTCTACATTTGGCGACATTCCGCACTTCAGGATGGCACACATTATAAGCAAGGAAGTTTTTCTCTAGCCTTGCTAGGTTTGTCATGGCATCATTATTTTTCAGCAAACCGAGTTTATATAAGCGGCATAGCTTGTAATCATACATTGATGAACCTGAATGATGTGCTTCTTAAACAAGTCTTCAGTGTGGTAGCGATATGGGACTTTACTGGCTAGGCGTAAAGCACTTTTCTTTTGCAGGACGGAAAGCTTGCTAATGTTTGCAGCTGTTGTTGTTGACCATGCAAGAAACGCGTAATTTAATAGAGAAGAACATAAAGAGTTATACATCAGTATGCTAACAAAGGTAGGAAAATAGTAGCACTGGCGGCGCATAATGCCGGATGTCCTAGATTGTTTATTAATAACGTAGTTCACGTGATCATCCCATGTCATGTTTTGTGAAAAATACACGCCCAGTGATTTCAAGCTTTTTACCACTTCTATTTTAGAGTTATTTAACGAAATGGTGGGTAACTGGACATATGTGTGGCGGGGGCGAAATAAAACAGCCTTAGTTTTATTAATGTTTAGTTTTAGGGAGTCCATTGAGCCCATGCAATAATTTCAGACAGTGCGCTTCGTTTCTCGGCTACCCAAATCGGCACATAATTTGCCTGAAAAGAATAAACTCGTGTCATCAGCATATATTATATAATGGGCTGTTTCAGCAATGTGGGCAATCTCATTAATATAAAGTATGAACAGAAACGGTCCCAGGATGCTTCCCTGAGGGACACCTGTTTTAATAGATTTTATTGAGGAATGTTTTCATGATATTGTGACACCCTGACGAAGAAGATGTTTTAATCATCGTCGGAAGAAGACGACGCTCTGGGTTGCGCGCGCTGGCTGCCATCTTGTCAGCTGATATAATTATTCTAAATATTCTGTAAATACACGTCTGACTGTTTTTAACCCCGTAACATTTTTTGGTGGAGGTTGCGGGATCATCACCAAGACGGATTTACGCAGCGGGCGCTCCTTGGCTGCATCTACAACGCCAGCTCAAGGCGAGGATACTTCGGGCCCGTCGGCACCCACGCCCACCGTCATTCTAGCCCAACTCCGCGACCCAGGAACCTTTTCTGGCACCGACGACACTGATGTTGAAGACTGGCTTCAACTATATGAGCGGCTTCAACTATAGACTGGCTTCAACTATATTTTACCTCGTGGGCACGGCACGCGTCTGGTTTCAGACCCACGAGGAGGAACTTACCAGCTGAGACATTTGTAGACAGAAACTCACAGATTTGTTTGGCAAGCCAGTTGGACGTCAGCGCGCCGCCCAAAAAGACCTCGCTTCGCGTGTCCAGACGTGACCAGAATCCTACCTCACTTACATCCAGGACGTGCTCGCTCTGTACCGCAAAGTGGATCTGAAGATGTCCGAACCAGATAAGGTTGTACATATGTCATTAAGGGCATAGCAGATGATGCCCTCCATCTCCTTGTCTTCAAGAATTCTTCCACTGTGCAAGCCATCATTACCGAATGCCGGCGGTTTGAAGAAACCAAGAGTCGCCGCATTGCCCAGCCATTTCCCCGCCTTCCCAACACGGCTGCTACGTCCACCTGCGAAAACCTCCGCAGTTCGCCCACACTCAATCGCTCTGATGATATCCTCCATGTCATCCGACGTGAAATAGAAGCCGCATGTCCTGTCACGACCCCAACCCATGGCCCCGACAATTGCCAGGCGACCGTCTCATTGATACAGTCCGTCGTGCGCCAAGAATTGGCCAACGTTGGCTTGACCAACGTCTGCTCAGTTAATCGGCCTGACTACACTCCGTCCAGCACTGTCATACGCACCCGCAGCCTGAATGCCCCAACGCGGTATCGCAACCCGGCCGAATGGCGTACTCCAGACGACAGGCCTATATGCTTCACTTGTGACCGTATCGGCCATATTTCACGTCACTGCCGGTCTTCGTGGACCCCCTGGTCCTACCACCCATCCCACGGCCCTCATGCTGCTTCCCGGCTCGCCCTGCAAACGCAGCCAGCAAATTATGGCGGCATTTCTCGTCCTACCCGCTCTAGCCGCTCTACTTCGCCACGTCGCCGCTTCTCCCGATCGCCCCCATCTCGCCGATCACCGTCCCCTAGTTCCTTCCGGCGCACCCTTCCGGAAAACTAACGGGGGCAGCACCTGGAGGTGATGCTGCCAAACCGACCCGACGCAAAAATCCCCTTTTGACCTTGTCCACACATCGGAACCTCATTAACGTGAACGTGGATGGTGTACCTGTTACGGCTCTGATTGACACTGGTGCGCACGTATCTGTGATGAATGCTCAGCTTCGGAATCGTCTCAAGAAAGTCCTCACTCCTGCCCCTTCGCCTGTGGTCCAAGTCGCCGACGGGGGAACACCAGCCGTTATTGGCATGTGTCCGGCTCGCGCGAGTGTCGCTGGAGATCGTACTTCTGTTTTATTTTATGTACTAGAGCACTGCCCCTCGACCGCATCGTGGGCCTTGACTTTCTGTCTACACATTCCGCTTTGATAGATTGTTCTGCTGGTGTTGTGCAACTCGCTCTACCTGCTGCTATTGATCCTCCCGATAGTGCTCCGATACGGCTATGTTCCACAGAGCATATTCGCCTCCCTCACCGTGCCGTTACCTACACAGGTGTCTCCCCCGTTCCACCTGTCCCAGACGGTGACTACATCGTATCTCCTAATCCGGATGTCTTGCTCTCGCATAACGTCACTTTCCCTCACACCGTCGTACCATTTCGGACAACACATCCTGCCTTCCGCTTGTGAACTTTGGACTCTGTACACGAGTACTCCCGCGCGGAATATCCCTGGCGCAAATAACGCTAGCCTGAGACTACCCCATTTCGGCTTTGTGACAGCTCCTTCTGTTCAACGCTTGCTTCGCCCCCTGTCTCTTCAGATTTGAATGCCCTAACAAAAATGATTGCTGCCGACCTTCCTCCCCAGCGTGCTAAAGAACTACGTTGCCTCCTTGCCTCATACTGGGACCTATTCGACCTTGGAGAACGCCCTCTAGGACAAACATCTGTCGTAAAACATCGAATAAACACTGTGATGCGAGCCCGATCCATCGGCGACCCTACCGCGGCTCGCCTACTGAGGTACAAATCATGCAACATGAAGTTGACAAGATGCTTTCTCGAGACATCATCGAACCTTCTTGCAGCCCATGGGCATCCCCTGTTGTACTAGTTAAAAAGAAAGACAACAGTTGGCGATTTTGCGTCGATTATCGACACTTCAACAAGGTAACAAAGAAAGACGTCTATCGGCTACCACGCATTGAAGACGCCCTGGATTGCCTGCATGGAGCACAATATTGTTGCGTGTGGAAAGACACAGACAGAAGAGGCTATTTACAGGCTATTTACACTGGAGCCAGGCAGCCAGGCCGACACTCGCTCGCGCCAAGCGCACCGACCAACTTCATCGTCGTTCTCGCGGCGGCTCGATTCTTGAGCATCGCTCGATGATATCGTAATACTGCCCCCCCCCCCCCCAATCTGGTGGCAAAAGCACCGTCACGGTGCTGTTAAATATCCAAGGCGCGTGGAGACTTGTAGGGCTTGAGTCGGGCGACGTGGACAATGTCACTGGTTGTCACAGCGGAGGACGTAGTGGGCGTGGCTAGAACGATTTCATAGGTGACATCGGTCACTTTGCGGAGCACGCGATATGGTCCTGTGTCGCCCGTGAAGCCATCCTCAAAGCACAAGAAGCACGCCATATTGCCCGACGTCGACTTGTGGAGTCGCAGGACAATCAGCGGCGCTTATATGGCGCCCGCCATCGTGACGTCCATTACACACCGGGCGCCCTGGTTCTCCTTTGGTCGCCTTCGCGACGCGTTGGCCTCTCGGAGAATTTACTTTCACGCTACTCCGGCCTATACCGTGTCTTGCGTCAAGTAACTGACGTCACGTACGAAATCGCCCCTCTTGAGCCAACCGTGGCTCCGCATCGCTCCGACGTGGTCCACGTCGCGCGTCTTAAGTATCACTCGCCCGCCTCCTAACCAGCATCGAGCCGGTGCTTCAGCCGCCGGGGGTCATGTGACACGCTGACGAAGATGTTTTAATCATCGTCGGAAGATGACGGTGTTCTGGGTTTCGCGCGCTGGCTACCACCTTGCCAGCTGATATAATTATTGTAAATATTTTGTAAATACACGTCTGATTGTTTTTAACCCCGTAACAATATGAATAAATTCACTTATCTGTCTAAATCTAAAAACAAAAAAGCCCTCTAGATATTAACGCCCTTGAAAAATTATTCCTATTCCAGCAAATATTAACTCTTTTGTCCTTTCGCCAAGCGAATTGTCCGAATAATTAGGAAATATTGGAAAGGGTCTAGAAAACAGGCATTTTTCAATCGTTACACCGCACCTATTGGAACCATCACCGCTAGAGGAATTTAGGAAAGTCAGATTACAAGAACTTGCGGGTGTTCTTCGCTTTTTGCCTTCTTCGGCTCCAGGTCCAGATGGAGTTACCGCAGCCGTGATGAAAATTTTGCATGAAATATCCCCACAAGAACTTTTGAGTATGGTAAATTACTCTCTAAAGAACGCATGGATACCTTCAGAATTGAAAATTGCTAAGGTAATTCCGAGACATAAAAAACAGGGAAGTGGATATAATTTAGATAATATTAGAACAATTTATCTCACATCCAATTTGGTTACACTAATAGAAAGAAATTTGAATGGTCGAATCACAATCTACATTTATGAAAACTCAATTCTTAGCCCCAGTCAAATCGGCTTTAGATCTGGGTGTTCCATATGGTGCGCGCACTGAGGTTTAGAGAGTCGCATACAACTAGTTCGTCGCCAAAGAGAATATTCAGCATTACTGACCCTAGATCTAGCTGAAGCTTACGATTGTGCGAAGCATGGTATACTGATAAAGCAGTTAGAGAATTACAGGTTTCCGAAATACATCACGGCATGGGTTTCAGAATTTTTAAGGGAAAGAGAATTTTACTGTTTTCAATTCGGATGTTCATCCTCTAGGCAAAATCAGAAATGCTGGGTACCCCAAGGTTCAGTGTTATCTCCTGTTTTATTTAATATATTGTTACGGAGGGATGAAAGAAGAGAGAGGAAGAAGTTCGGAGACGATGGCTGCTGCGTGTTGTTGTTGGTCAGCCATCTTAACTATTCTCACTCATCCTGTACATATATTGTAAATATAGTTTTTCTGTGCTCAACATCCCCATAACATGTTGGTGAGAGGTGCGGGGTACCACGGCTCGAAACGAAGCTCCGCAGTGGACGTCCCATCACCGTCCGCACCATGAATGACGGTGAGCACGCGGGATCAACGTCGTTGCCGCCTCCAACATCACCGTCGCCAGCTACGTGGCTGTCACCTTCGGTTGGTCCTGGAACTTTCTGCGGGACCGATGGCGCCGACGTTGAAGAGTGGGTGGCCATGTACGAACGCGTGGGTGGAATCAACATATGGGACCCTACGTTTATGCTAGCTAACCTGTTATTCTACCTAAGAGACACGGCAAAGGTGTGGTACGAAAACCACGAAGAGGAGTTAACCAGCTGGGACCAATACAAAGAGAAGTTAACAGAGTTTGGCAAACCAGCCGGCCGTAATATTGCCGCAAAGCTGGAACTGGCCTCCCTTGCTCAATCCCTGCGGAGTCCTATGTCTCGTACATCCAGGACGTGCTGGCACTGTCGTAAAGCCGATCACGACATGACAGACGCTGACAAGGTCGGGCATGTGCTGAAGGGAAATGCTAACGACGCGTTTAATCTGCTCAAGAGCTGCATGAACTGCTCTTGCAAGAGGGCAAGAGCTGCTCTAAAGTTGACGCAATCATTAAAGAGTGCCGACAATTCGAGGAGGCAAAAAGCCGACGCGTCTTGCAGCCATTCGCCAGACTTCCCAATACTGCCGCAGCGTCGACGTGTGAAGATCAACCCGCACAGCAGCATGCGTCGCCGTCAGGACGTGATGCCAATCGTTAGACGTGAACAGAATGCGATGGCGCCCGCAGCTTTCTGTTCGCGTAGCCCTGATGCTACCACATTTTCAGTTCCCCTCGTACAAGCCATCGTTCGCCAGGAACTTAAAAACATTGGTTTACATTGTGTGTGTGCTGTCGCCAATGCCAGAGCTAACGAACGTCCTTCTATTATTTTCGCTCCACCCCGACGCTTCTCTCCAAGTTATCGCAACCAGACTGAGTGGAGAACTGCGGACGACCAACCGGTATGTTTCACCTGTCGCCGCATTAGTCATGTCGCCCGATACTGTCGCAACTCGTGGCCCTCAACACCTCGCACCCCGACCAACGTGAGCCATTTTGATGGAAACACCCGCAATGTTTCGCCCACCGCCGAGTCTAACAGCGCCGCCAACTCTGCTCGGAACACGTGGTACAGCCGCTCACCATCGCCGCGCGGACACCAGTCTCGCTCACCGCAAACACGTCGCCCATCATCCCGTTCGCCGCAGCCACGTCGCCTTTCGTCCTCTGTGGCTTTTGGCCGCACCCTTTCGGAAAACTAGGAAATGCAGCCCTCGGAGGTGGTTCTGCATTGCCGACTACTGCAGCAAATCCTCTGTGTGTGCCCACAAGAAAAAGTATAATTTAAGTTAAAATAGACGGCGTACTTGTCCAAGTACTCGTCGACACTGAAGCCCACATATCTGTGTTGAGTTCTAGCCTACGTAGGCGGTTGTTCTTGGAATGTGTACTGCGCGTTTAATTATAGTCGGCCACCCTATTTCTCTTTGCTGTGATCGAAAACTGCCCTCACGATGTTATCCTTGGATTAGGCTTTTTATCCACTCATTCAGCTCTCATCGACTGCGCGACCGGCGTTCTTCAGTTAGAACTGCCTCAACTCGCCGATGCTCCGAGTACTCTCCCACCGCGCTTGTGCTCGCTTCAAGATGTCCGTCTGTCACACGAGGCAGCTACTTACGTCACTTTGACCGCCCAGCCACAGGTTCCTGACGGTGAATATGTGCTTTACCCTATCAACGACGTGCTTTTGAGGCGGAACGTTACTGTTCCACATACGTTGGTCACGGTTAAATAACGACGTCGTCCTACCGCTTCTGAATTTCAGCCTGTACCCTCATTTGCTTCCGGCCGGCATGTTCGTGGCCAGCGTTTCTCGTGGTTGCGAATTTGACATTGAGAGTCTGAATGCCGAGAGTGGCTTATTAGCACCAATTGCAGCTGACAGCTCTCGTGCCTTAACGGATGATTTCGCGAAAATGATTGCACCTGACCTCACCTCTGCAAAGGCTACAGACATACGACTCCTGCTTGAATCGTACAGTGACATCTTTGATTTCGGTGACAGGCCTTTAGGCCAAACATCTTTTGTTCACCACCGTATAAACACTGGAGATACGGATCATATTCGTTGGCGTCGCTATCATGTATCGCATGCTGAACATCGAGTCATCCAATCAGAAGTGGACAAAATGCTCCACAAACGGGTCATCGAGCCATCAGCCAACCCTTGGGCTTCGCCTGTCGTCCTTGTGAAAAAGAAAGGTGGTACCTGGCATTTTTGCGTCGATTATCGCCACTTAAACAAGATCACTTGAAAAAACGCCTATCCACTACAACGCATCGATGACGCCTTGGACTGCTTGCATGGAGATAAATACTTCTCGTCCATCGATCTTCGATCCAGTTACTGGCAGATTTCAGTTGATGTAATAGACCGCGAGAAGACGGCCTTCATCATGCCGGATGGCTTATATAAGTTCAAAGTCATGCCCTTTGGCCTATGCAATGCTCCTGTGACATTTGAACGTATGATGGACTCTCTTCTGCGAGGGTACATATGCTCCACATGTCTCTGTTACCTTGACGACGTTATCGTTTTTTCTCCCACATGCGGCAGCCACCTTACCCAACTCGCTGCTATTCTTGCGGTCTTCCGAAAAGCCGGCCTCTATCTGAACTTCCCAAAGTGTCAATTTGGGTGCCGTCAGATTACCGTGTTGGGGCACCTCGTTGACTCATCCGGTGTCCAACCAGATCCAGAAAAATATCCCGCCGTACGCAGTTTCCCTGTACCACCTTCTGCTTCGGACGTGCGCTGCTTCGTCGACCTGTGTTTTTACTTTCGCCGTTTCGTCAAAAACTTCGCCGACGTTGTTCGGCCTTTGACAGATCTTCTAAAGGAGAGCACGCCGTTCTCATGGGGCCCTGAGCAAGCTCACGCGTTCGCCGCTGTCATCGGGTTTCTGACTACCCCTCCCATAGTTGTCCACTTTGATCCATCTGTACCGACCGAAGTCCACACTGACGCAAGCGGCCACGGAATCGGCGCTGGTGTCGCCCAACAACAGAATGGTACCGAGTGCGTGATAACTTACGCCAGCCACCTGCTGTCACCTGCTGATACAAATTACTCCATCACCGAGCGGGGGTGCTTGGCTTCAGTTTGGACTGTCGCCAAGTTCCAGCAATATTTGTACGGCCGCACGCTTTCGGTCGTCACGGACCACCACGCACTCTGCTGGCTGTCTTCCCTACGGGACCCGACTGGACGGCTTGGTCGCTGGGCTTTGCGGCTCCAGTTTTCATTTAGTGTCCATTACAATACTGGACGCCTCCACAAGGACGTTGACTGCCCCTCGCGTTACCCCGTGGATCCTCCCGATCATGTTGCGCATGATCTGGTGACCTGCGTGATGTCTGGCTGACATGACCGACATGCGCGCTGAACAACAACGCGATGAATCCTTACAGTCCGTTATCGCCGGAGTGCAATCTGGCAGCACTGACGGTACGTGCCGCATGTTCGTGCTGCTTGACGGCATCCTCTACCGCCGCAATATGAACCCTGACGGCCCTGAGTTGCTCCTTGTCCTTCCTCGTCATCTGCGTCCCGTCGTTCTCGAACAACTTCACGGTGCAATGACGGCGGGACATTATGGAGTTTACTGTACATACTACCGCGTACGACGCAGGTTCTTCTGTCCTGGTCTCTACCGCTCTGTGCATCGTTATGTCGCAAATTGCGAATTGCGTCAGCGCCGGAAGAAACCGCCCCTGGCACCTGTCGGACGACTCCATACCATTGACGTTCCCTCTGAACCGTTCTTTCGCGTAGACCTTGACCTGCTTGGCTCTTTTCCGACATCGACTAGAGGGAACAAGTAGGTCGTCGTCGCTACTGATTACGCGGCAAGCTACGGGATAGCAATGGCGTTGCCGACTAGTTGCGCAAATTACGTCGCCGATTTTTTCCTCCACGACGTCATTCACCACGGTGTACCTCGACAGCTACTCACAGACCGCGGCCGCTCGTTATTATCTCGAGTTGTCGACGACCTCCTCCGCTCTTCTGCCACTGAGTACAAGCTGTCCACGCCTACCACCCACAAACGAACGGTCTTACGGAATGTCTCAACCGAAGAATCACAGAGATGCTGTCGATGTAGGTCTCCAACGATCACCGCGATTGAGTACACTCGTGAAGTCATCGATCGCGCTCACGTGACACGTCAAGACGCCCGATCTCGTTTATTAGACTCGCAGCATATACAAAAAGAGCGTTACGACCGCTGCCATCGCGATGTTAAGTTTGCGTCAGGTGCTTGGGTGCTCCTCTGGTCACCATATCGTCGGGTTGGCCTCTCCCAGAAGCTCCTCTCTCGCTACACAGGGCCTTATGAAGTCCTACGCCAAGTTAACGACGTCAATTACGAGATTTAGCCGCTACACTTTGATGCATCCTCAAATCAGACGCGTGTCGACGTCGTGCACGTTTCGCGACTGAAGCAATACTTCGCTCGCAATTCTTCGCCTATCATGCGCCGAGACGGCGCTTCGCCACCCGGAGGTCCTGTTACGGAAGGATGAAAGAAGAGAGAGGAAGAAGTGAAGATCGGAGACGCTGGCTGCTGCGTGTTGCCGGTGGTCAGCCATCCTAACTCATCCTGTATATATAATGTAAATGCAGTTTTTATATACTCGCAACATCCCCGTAACAATATTTTTAAGCTCCATCTCTTTGTTTCAGGACATTCAGGTATACGTTTATGCCGATGACATCGCTTTTTCGCATAGAGTCCTGATCTACATTTAGTTTATCAATCTTTACAAACTTACTTATGCACTATTGAAACTTGGATAGACAACATGCATATATCTCGGAACATCACTAAAAGCACACCTCTTCTCTTTTCTTTAAATGTTCTTGTTCACATTTCACTCATGTAGCGGCAAGAGCTCATTTCCCGGGTGGATTCTCTTAAATAACTGGGAATCACGTATGATGGGACACTAAACTGGAAAACTCGCATTGAAGAAGTCGCGTCCAAGGCAACTTGTGCCGTGGGATGGTTGCGTACGATCAGTAACAGACGATATGGGCTGCGAAGACATGCATTAATTATTATATATAAAATGTGTGTCCAACCCATCATGGAATTTGAGTGCGTCTTGTTTTCCGGCAGCACAGCCTATAAGATGCAGCCTCTGCTTTTTTTAGAAAGGGAAGCTCTGCGATTGGTGCCTTGGACTCCCTAAGTTTGTTGCAAACACCGGGCTGTATATGGAAGCGCGAATAAAATGTTTGAAAAGTAGGTTCAGGATCCTCACAGTCCAAACCTACCTAAAAATTTATGATTTTCCGCAAAGAAAATCAATGTATGTTTTCATTAGGGGCCTATTTCATTTTATAATAATCATTGGCCGCGACTGCGCATACCTCAGATTGTATTTGTACAGGCACAGCTAAAACCATTAAATGTACGAATTCAACGTATTCAACCAGCACGTCAATCCAAGTCTTCAGGTACAATTTGATATTTCCCCCTCAAATGCTAAACCAATGTCATACCAATATTTAAATGACCAATTACTACATTATCTTTCTCTCCTGGAAACAAGCAATATAATAGCCACTGATGCCTCACAGTCTGAAGAGAAGGAAGGCATAGGCATATTCTCTCCTTGTTTTTGTTGGTCCTTTCGATACGTCTTCCAGATTACACGCCTATTTTCATAGCAGAAGTATTGGCTATTTTTCCAGCGCTGCGTAAACATCCCGCTAATCAATCGTCAGCTGTCCTAGTTACAGATTCTCTATCGGTGTGTGCGTCGCATTCCACGGCAACGAATACAGCTATCTTAAGTATGTTTCAAAATTTAGTCCCTACAACTTTACAAAAAATTTACTTGCAGTGGTTTCCTGGCCACCGCAGTTTATACTGAAATGAAATGGCAGATGTATTAGCCAGAACGTCTCTAAATTGACCTTTGATTCCTGTTTTACCGGATACAGATTATATCACTGCATCGAGACACAGAAACTTTTTTTTTTTTTTTTTGCAAAATGATGTAAGTTATCGCTGATACCCATCTCCAGACTTTCAGCATCTCGGTTTTTGCTGAAATAAACAGTGGTGTCCTTCTCCGCAAGTGGAAGTTACATACACCAGACTACGCTGTCGCATCCCGCATTTGAATTTTTAGTTACGTAGAGCTGGTCTGACGATGTGCCCTTTATGACACAGATGCAAGGAAATTGTATCAGTAGACCACTACTTTTTATCATGTATACGATATTCACACCTTACAAAGATGTTACTCGATTCTCCACTCTGCGAAATTTGATTAGGGTTAAGTATACCAGCATTATCGTCATTTGGGGCTTCGACACTAGGCTATAGTCACAGAGATGTTTGTTCCGCAGTATTTGATTATTTAACTGTAACAAAACGATTGCCCTGCTAATTATTGTATCTTTATTATAGATATCAAATCTGCATTCATTTCACCTAAATTGGTTTCTTTAAATTCTTTATAAACATTAATTTCTCCCTGACTGTACCCTCTTTTAACATTCATCTTTAAGTTAGTCTGACTGCTCGCTCGCATACTAGTCCAGTTATTGCATCATCTCCCTTTTTTTATACTTATTTTACTTTGCGTTTACCGTCTTCAAATAAGAATTTCCCTTAGCTACCTCCTGCCGCCCAATTCTTGGCCTATCCCCCTCTGTGGGTGCGAGCAATGACAGAGGTTCATCATCATCAGTCCCCCATAGTGGGTATGCGCCACAAGCAGAGTGCAAACGAACCAGCAAATTCCAGGGTGGTCCTAGCGGAGGCGGAAACCTCTTTTTGTCGTCACTTGGCGCAGGACAAAGCCACTCTGGTAAGAATTCCACGTGTGAGCATTCTCGCAGCGCTTTGGTAACAGCGTATCCGCGAACAAAATGGGAAGGATACTTGGCGAACTGGATTCCGCGCAGGTGGAATATAAAACACAGTAGTCGCTCCCAGTAGATGCTCTTTCTCTGATAAACTCAGTGTGCCATTTTGCGGCTTTCTATTTGATTGATGTACGTGCACGGTATTTTGTTCGTCAACATTCGAGAGAAGCCTCAAGTTACTACTCTTCTATAATACAGGCCACTTTACTGGAGCTTACATTCGGCAAACAAGTGCGGTCACATTTGTCAGCCGCAGCCGTGCCGCAGTGTTTGCTAATCACCTGCCCACCAACAGGACTGGATGTACGGCCCTGTTATAAACAATTCAAACGTGAACACTATCTGCGGGCACGGGCTGCGATTCTCCTTTCCTGTGCTGTGAGGGTTATTCTTTCTCTGACGCGGCTGTGTCACGAGCGCTGTGTAGCGACGGTGTCTGAGAGGTACTAACACTTCAGCTGTCTGATTATTCAGATTATGTCCGTCTCATGTGTTACGCTCCTTTTTGTTGATTTTAGCTGTTAGTTTTTGTAGGGTGTGACTAGTCTGTTGTTTTTGCTTAACCTCTCTGGCACCCCATTCTAGCGCTTGTGTGATTTTTTTAGAACTAGGTAATTGGGATTAGGTGAATATACAGAATGGCAATGAAATAGAAAGTTGCTTAGTTGGAATGCATACACACTTGGAATCAGCCCTGAAAACATCAACATTATAGGGACTAGACGAGGGCTGCCTGCCAATAGAAGGTAATTAATAATATCACGCACACACACACAAAAACATCATGTGCACGTACACGCAGATTCAATTAGGACCCATTGTGAAATAAGTCAGTAGGCATCTGCGTATAGCGGTTTAAGAAGATAATATTTCGGATAGACAAATGTCATGTTGTCATTGGACAACTTTTAAGTTACATGGTACTTTAATAATCAAAGCCGTGGTAACAGATGATATGCT
Source organism: Dermacentor andersoni (assembly GCF_023375885.2). NCBI lineage: Eukaryota > Metazoa > Arthropoda > Arachnida > Ixodida > Ixodidae > Dermacentor > Dermacentor andersoni. The sequence goes on from NC_092816.1 coordinate 216,093,263, forward strand.
TATATGGGTTTATGCGGTAATAAATGTCATTGAAATCGCATCAGCAACCTTGCTTCAGTCTTGTACGGCATGGCTAATGCCTCATGATACGGCTGCACACTTGATTAGCTGTGTACGTGCAAGAACTGTCCACACTTTATAAAGGTTGCTATCCTTCGCAGAAAGGGATGCAACTGGCTCTCTCCAGTGCGCGATATTGATTTGCTTTTGTTTTATGTGTTGTCATCTACTACTTGTGAAAAAGGGGTGTCTGTCCGTTTTCCCATTGCTGCATATGTTTTTATCGAAGTAGAGAGAGAGTATGGAGGGAGGTAGGGAGGTTTAGGCGAGATAGCTTCTTATAATACGTTCATATGATATGGCCAGGATCAGCAAAAAAAATTCTATGAAATAAGTATACAATTACCTTTTTAACTGAGATTTAATACTGGTGCAGAAAAATGCAAAAACCGCAGCCTATCACAGTTTTATTGGTTTCTGTTCCCAAACAATATCATACATCAGATAAACCGAACAAAACTGCTTCAAAAACGCTTATCATGGACTAGGATTGCGAAATTAAATTGACGATGTGGTTCATCCTTAGACCAAACGGTAGAATATACTGTTATTGTAGAAAATAAATTAGAATATAGATTTTGCACATTTGGCTTTGCGAGCGTGATAAGCGCTCGCGTCTCATAGTGGAACTGAGAGAAACTTTCAGTTGTGACCCTTAATTCACGAGGAAAAATATGAAGGAAAGCTTGCACGAACAGACTGTGCACAGCCCACGCGAGTCCCGCGCGGCTGTGAGACGGTGCTGCCGCCGTGCGAGAGGCATCCCGCAATTGCATGCTGTTGCTTCTTCGTGCGCGTCACTTAATTGTAGTACACATGACCGTAAAAGCACACCGCGCAATGGAATTTTCGTATATTGCGAACAATGTGATCAACGAAACAAACAAGATTGTAACGTCATCAGAAGGACATCTTCTCGCGAAGGACACCCCTTTGTATTTGCAACTCGCAGGGCATGTGACTAAACGAAAGAGGCGCAAAAGTATGTACCGGAATACAACGTCAAACAAAAAAAAAAAAAGAAACGTCACTTTGTTAGCAGCCTAGCGTCTCAACAAACACAAACATGTAAGAGCTGATGGAGAACTCCGAGTAGCACATTTTCTTGGGAAAGTTGGTTCATAACTGAGAAGGGAGTACAGTAGGGCAAAAATTAAAAAAAAAGGCGAGTGCACAGGACTGGTACCAGTCCTGTGCACTTGCCTATTTCTCGCTTTATCATTCTTCTAAGCAACGAGTGCTTATCTTCCTTGTTCGGACTTGCTGGTGCTATTGTTACGTGGTAGATTGCGCAATCAACGGCTCCCCACAATTACTTGCAGTTTTCTCGAGAAGTCCACTTGCAGAAACGTTGGCTCCCGCTTTTACCTTGTTCTAGTTTTGCGCATCGTCTTATATCTCCATCTCCAGGCTTTCCCTCCATCTTCCCGCCGTGTGTTCCCTCAATAAATTCGGGGATTTTACGTGCCAAAATCACAATTCCATTGTGAGGCAATCCGTAGTGGATGACTCCAAAATAATTTTGACCACCAGGGGATCATTACCGACCCGCCCAGTGTACGCGCCACCATTTTTTTTTTTTTTTTGCATTTTGCCGCCATCGATGTGAGGGTCTTGATTTTCCCTGCAGGGGCGTCTCCTTAAGCAGACTTTTGGTGTGTTGTGACACCACGTACCCTAACACATGATGGTTGGACCCTCCCGCGTGGACCCGTGCAGGGCTTAGCCATGCCTTGGGAAAGAGGGATCCTGAAGGTTCAGCCGATGCCAGGTATTCGGACCTTTAGAGCCTCCCGGCGGAGACAACACAGCTCTTTGGCCTCTGCTTCAAATAGAGAGTGCCTCCATAATGAACCACCTGGGGGAAATCGGCAGTTGCCTTTTCCTGTCCTCTTCAATCTTCGTCTTTCTTTCTCGCCTCTCGTGTCTTCTATTGCTTTCTCACTTGAGAATTTCCGGGTGGGAAGGGTTAATCTAGTGTAGGTAGCCAACTTTGGGTATACCATATTTGGTGCTGTAGTGGCGTACAGCTGGCTTTTGCAGGACCTGTCTTTTCCAGCTCCTACAGCGTCGCCTTTTAGGACTCATTTCGAGTGACTGGCATTGCTGACGAAGAATTTACCCATTCCTACGGCAAATTCATTCCCCTTACTGCTGATCGCCCTTAGAATCAAGGGCGCATCTAAGAAGTTTTCAAATATTTGGTGGACATGTTGACAATTTTCCACAATTTCATGCGATACGCTCGAAAACTCTAATATATATATAGTGTCATTCAGCGATCTCCCAGTGACAGCAACCCCGCAACGCACTATGAACAACACACGTAGATTCGTTTCCAATTCTTATCTGATAGGGCTGACTGAATCTAAACTACTAGAGGGCTGGACTAATAAGAATGCGATAAAATGTCAAGAAAATTAAGATGAGGCTTGAGGGCAAATAGGTCGAAACAACGCACCTAAGTCTAACTGTCGGATAAAGTATACCTTAGACCATTGAGGCAGGGTACATAAAGATCCGGGTCAGTCAGTACACCCGCAGTCCTCTCCTATGCTTTAAATGCCGAAGATTTGGCCACAGTTTACAGAACTGGCGATGCCGCAAGATTTGCGCTAGATGTAGTGGCCAAGAACACGCGTCTGGCAATTGCAAGGATGCTTCACACACTGCGCGAACTGTGATGGGGAGCAGACCGCATACTCACGGTCTGGCCAATCCTGGAAAAACAAGGAAATAGTAAGAAAAAGTAAAAGAAAACATATCGTTCAAAGGCACGTAGGCGGGTAACGTACATGCCAAAGAACAGCTTTGCCGAAGTGGCGCATCATGGGGCAGCAACACAGCGGCCTCCAGAAGCTGTGCAGCCCACACTCAGTGAGCCGGTAGTGACACTTTCCGCGACAACCGCCCCCCCCCTTCCCCCCCACGCGTTGGCTGCAGCTACCGCTGAGCCGCCGCCTCAGAAGAAGGGGTCATTGATGACTGGTCTGGTAGCCTTAGGGGTCTCGTCCCCTAAGACGAGGCCTCATCGTCGATCACACCGCTCACAAGAGCGTGTGTCCAGCGCCTCGGAAGAGGTGATGGAAAGCGCACTGTGAGCCAACTCGTATTTCTTTAACGCCAAGCAGAAAAAACTGCTTTCATCATGGCTACACAATAAAGTCGCAGTCTCGCCCTCAAGACGAAGGATTCATTGCGATAGAAAAATAGGGCACAACTATACGAAGTAAGGATAGCAGTTTTATTGGCCGTATAAACTTGTAAACATTCTTTTACTCAGAGAATCAACAAGCAGATGGTGTCAGCGCGCACGAGCAAACATGAACACATCTCACTCGATGAGCGTGGACCTCGCTGTCAAAGCGCTGGTCTGAGCAAGACGGCGAGCGAAATTGGTGCGGTCTACCACTTCAACGCAATAGCGGCGAGCACACAGCGCACACAAAGGTGTGAGCCGTCTGCAGACAACTGTCGAGATACGGCGCTCGCGGCCGCTCCCGGCCGTACAAAGTACGCATTTGCAGTAGTCGAAGCCGCCCTCCCGCGCAGCCTCCAAAATTGAGCGCCAGATAGAGCCGCGATCGTTAGTTCCCCTTGCGCCCGGTTGGCGGAGCGCACCACTTCCGCCCTCCCATTCTCCCACGGTCAAAAGGAAAACGGCGTGTTTGCTCTCCGCCTTCTTCGTTCGCGCGCTGCAGACTCGGCCGTAATCGTCAGCTTCTCTCGCGTGCTGTCACTCTCACATACAGCATACGACGCGCGTCGATGGTGTTATTACCCTTCGAGGAACATCACGGCGATGGCGACGACAGAAATGTGCCTGGAGCGTCCATATAACTGCTATCGCAATAATAACACAGTGAAACGTCAGATGACTCCTTCACAAGCTTAATGATGCTAAAAAAATCCTACAGAGGTTTAACTTGAAGTTGCCGTGTCTTCAAGAGGCACACCTTAAATCAACACGAAGAAGCCTTCTCTGGCAATATGATATTATCCGCAAAGACCGAGGTGGTCGTGTTGTCCGGTGGTGTAGCAATAGTTGCAGGCAAGTCTGTACCTTGTCAACATGTGGCCCTTCAGGCGGCTCATGAGGCAGTGTCTGTTCGGGCAATTTTTTAAATAAATTGGTCAATATATGTTCGATATTTCTACCCCCCAAATAATCACCTCGGTAAAACATTTTTGTTACTTCATTCATCAGCTTCCGGAACCGTACATACATCTGCGATATTTTAACGCTCACAACACTTTTTTTGGGAATCACGGGATGTGACGTGAGAGGTCGAGTTATGGAGCAATTCCTTGTAAACTCTGGTGCGGACCTCTTCAATAACAAAGAATCACCATATTGGAACCTTCATCGTAATTCATATTGATCAATAGACCTTTCGACTGGCTCTGCCTCTCTTTTCCGTGATATAGAAGGCCGCGTGTCATCAAAAATCCTTTTGCAAATGACCACTTCCCGGTAAATCTATACTTCGTAACAGAACCTGACTCCTCCCCACACCTGCCTCGCTAGAAACTAGCCTCGGCCAATTCGAAATGTAAAAATACACCTATTTGTCACCAGGATTTATAAGTAATCTTAGTATACATCATGCTGTAATATATTGTTACGGGGATGTTGGGAGTATAGAAGATTATATTTACAATATATATACAAAATGAATCTCAGTAGTTAGGATGGCTGACCACCAACAACCCGCAGCAACCAGCGTGCCACGATCTTCTTCCCCTCTCTCTTCTTTCATAATTCTGTAACAGGACCCCCGGGTGGTGAAGCACCGTCTCGGCGCATGGTAGGCGAAGCACTGCGAGCGAAGTATGGCTTCAGCCGCGAAACGTGCACGACGTCAACAGGCGGCGGACTTCAGGATGGATGAAACTGTAACGGCGCGATCTCGTAATTGACGTCGTTGACGTAGGACTTCATAAGGCCCTGGGTAGCGAGGGAGGAGCTTCTGGGAGAGGCCGACCCGACGACATGGTGACCAAAGCAGCACCCAAGCACCTGGGGCGAACTGAACATCGCGATGGCACCGGTCGTAACGCTCCTTTTGCAGATGCTGCGAGGCTAATAAGCGAGATGAGGTGATTTGACGCGCCGTGTGAGCGCGATCGATGATTTCGCGAGCGTACTCAGTGGCAACGCGGGGCACAGAAAGTAGGATGACGTCAAAGGGCAATGTGGGGTCACGACCATACAACAGATAAAAGGGTGAATATCCTGAAGTGTCATGTCGGCACGAGTTATACGCGAATGTCACGTAGTCCAGCGTGGCGTCCCAGTCGCGGTGATCGTTGGAAACGTACATCGACAGCATCTCTGTGAGTGTTCGGTTGAGGCGTTCCGTAAGACCATTCGTTTGTGGGTGGTAGGCGGTGGACAGCTTGTGCTCAGTGGCACAAGAGCGGCGGATGTCGTCCACAACTCGAGACAAGAACGAGCAGCCGCGGTCTGTAAGTAACTGCCCAGGTGCACCGTGCGGGAGAATGACGTCGTGAAGGAGAAAATCGGCTACGTCTGTTGCGCAACTAGTCGGCAACGCCTTTGTTATTGCGTTGCGTGTCGCGTAATCAGTAGCGACGGCGATCCACTTGTTCCCTGTAGTCGTGCGCACCTCCACCATTATGTTACGGCGATGTTGGGAGATTATTTTTACAATATATATACAAAATGTGTCTGTGTAGTTCAGACGGCTGACCACCAACTACCTTGTTACGTTTCGCCTACAACGCGCGGTATAGCCGGCGCGGATGCAACGGACGCCGGGGCTTCGTTCAAAGCGGCGGACATTTTGGCCCGTTCGGAGCTCCCGCAAAGCCTCCCCGCCAAGCGCGTCCAGGCGTGTTTCAGTGCCACGTGTCTTCGTGTGTGCGTGTGTGTGTGTGTGCCCACGCTTGTCAAAGCGCGGCAGCCGGGGAGAGGAGCTCCCCAAGTGTGAAGCGAGGAGGTCTGTCCGGCGCCCGGCCGGCGGATGCGTCACTACACTCGTCTCAACGTGTCTCTCAGCGTGTCCGTGCCCAGTCACGTGCGCATCTGACGAGACGTTCCTCCTTGCCCTCAGCTGCGAGACTATAAAAGCAGCTGCCCCCGGACGCCGAGAGAGAGGCTCCGATTTCATCCGTTGAGTTACGTGCTCTCCCGTCTCTCCACTTCGGTCGACCTGACCGCGCGCTCTTTTGCGATGTTAGAATAAACAAGTTGTTCTGTTACCAGTTGACTCATGCTTTGCCGGGACCTTCGGATGCTTCCAGTGCCCCAGGCCGCCAGGCCAACGCTACCCTTGGGGCTTGCGACCCATTTGCAATAACGGGCGTCAGCACCGAGTCCCCAACAACTCGTGCCAGCGGTGAGATCACGACAACGGAGGCCATCAGCGAAGATATGCGGTTGACTGTATGCTGAGCAGCACAACGATCATCCGGGAGCAGTGCAACGAGCCCTGTGTGATGACTGGTTGCCTGCAGCGGAACGACTGCGCTAAATTCTTGGCTGCGAGGTTTGGTGAGTGCGGGACTTTCTTCTTCTGAGTTTTGCCAGGCTTTTGTTAGTGTCAGAAACAGAGCTGGTAATTGTGGTTGTCGTTGCTGCCGGGTTAGTTTGCGGCAAGACAATAGTAGGCAGTAGAGAAAGCAGCATTCAGAGCAGCCATGGATTTGAAGTCGTTGCGCAAACCGAAATTGCTGGAGCTTGCAAGAGAGTTGGGTCTGGATGTCTCAGACAAACTCAGAAAACCAGAACTGCTGAGGGCTATTCTTGAGTTAGAAGCTGAGGATGACGAGCTGTCGGAATGCCTTGAGACCATTGAGGAGCGGGCAAAAAGACAGGAGCGTGAACGTAAAGAACAGATAGAACGAGAGCAACAAGAGAAAAAAGAAGAGCGCGAACACGCTTTGGAAATGAAGCGTCTCGAGGTAGAGATGGAACGCGCTCGTAATGGAAGTCAGGCACACGGTGCAGGAGAACGAGTATCGTTCAAAATGACTGACCTGATGCGGCCGTTTAAGCTTGGAGAGGACATTGGTTTGTTCCTGGTTAACTTTGAGCGAACGTGCGAGAAGCAGGGGTTCTCTCGGGAAACGTGGCCACAGCGCTTGCTCACTTTGTTACCCGGCGAGGCGGCCGACGTAGTCGCTCGCTTGAAGAGAGAGGAGGCAGCGGATTTCGACAAAGTGAAATCGAGTCTGCTAAAAAAGTACAGGCTGTCAGCGGAGGCGTTCCGTCGGAAGTTTCGGGAAAATGAGAAAGGCAAAAGTGAGTCATATACAGAGTTTGCCTACAGGCTTATGTCAAACATGCAGGAGTGGCTCAAAGAAGAGAAAGCGTTTGGTGACCACGAGAAAGTTCTGCAGTGTTTCGGGCTGGAACAGTTTTATAGTCGGTTACCTGAGAACGTGCGGTACTGGGTCTTGGATACGCCAGACGTTAGTACGGTGGCTAGAGCCGCTGAGCTAGCCGAGGAGTTTGTGACGCGTCGGGCTCGCGGAGCTAAGGACGGTCAAAAGGGTGAATTTGGCTCCAAGTTTGAGAGGCCGAAGTTCACGCCCATGAGAGCAAAGGGGGACACACGTAGTTCGGATGCGAGTGAAAGCAGTCCGACCGAACGTAAGGAGATGGCGGCAGCCGAAGCCGAACGCAGAAAGCGGTTCGAGACGAGGCAAGCGCGCGTTTGTTATACGTGCCAGAAGCCGGGTCACTTTTCGGCGCAGTGTCCAGAAACAAAAACAAAAGTCGTGTTTTTGTCCTTATGCAGCACTGACGAGAACATGAAGCTTCTCGAGCCTTACATGCGAGACCTCCTCGTGAACGGGAAAGAGTGCCGAGTGCTTCGCGATTCCGCAGCTACGATGGATGTAGTTCACCCCTCTTACGTAGAACCCGATATGTTCACGGGCGAGTGTGCATGGATCAAGCAAGCCGTGGAAGCTCATAGCGTGTGTCTGCCCGTAGCAAAAGTGCTTATTGAAGGACCTTTCGGAGCACTTGAGACGGAGGCCGCAGTGTCATCTATGCTGCCCCCCCAGTACCCGTACCTATTTTCGAACAGGTCCGATCACCTCCTGCGCGAGAAGGGGCTTTTGTTTGGTGAGGCTAGCGTTCAGGCCTTAACCAGATCGAAGGTTCGGGAACTCGCTGCAAAGGCGGTAGTTGCGGGACCGACGTTGTCGTACGATGAGAAAGGGTCAGAGGCGCAGCAAGCTGATATTCAGAGCACGCCCGAACTGAATGAAATTGAGCCTGTAGCGTTAAAGGCACCAGATACTGGAGAGGAAATTCCCGATGCGGGAAAGTTAGAAGAGCTATCTGCAGATTTGCTCATCGCGCCTACGTCAGACGGACTTAATAGGTTGCTAAAAGTCAGCCGGTCGGCTTTGATAGCCGAGCAAAAGAAGGATGGCAGCCTAGAAAACATCCGCTGCATTGTCAAGGAAGGTATCGCCAAGAAAAATGCTCGCTTTGTGGAAAGAGGTGGGGTCCTGTACCGGAAGTATCTAGACCGCAGGGGAGTGGAGTTCGATCAGCTGATCGTGCCTCAATGCTATCGTCAGGATCTGTTGCGCTTGTCGCATGGGGGTTCGTGGTCCGGACACCTAGGAGTTAAGAAAACTAAGGACCGTCTCTTGCAAGAGTACTATTGGCCAGGGTGTTTTCGGGACGCAGACCACTTTGTGAAGACATGTGACACCTGTCAGCGGGTGGGCAAACCAGGGGACAAATCGAGGGCGCCGTTGAAATTGGTACCTATCATTACGGAGCCTTTTAGACGGCTCGTTATTGATACAGTGGGACCTCTGCCGGTAACAACCACGGGGTACAGACACATTTTGATTGTGATCTGCCCAGCGACAAAGTTCCCTGAAGCAGTGCCGCTTAAGGAACTCAGCTCAGTTGAGATAGTCAATGCACTACTGTCGATATTTGCGCGAGTTGGTTTTCCTGCGGAAATCCAGTCAGATCAGGGCACGGTGTTTACGAGCGCTGTGACGACAGCCTTTCTCGAAAGGTGCGGGGTAAAGCTGTTACACAGCTCAGTGCACCACCCCCAGTCGAATTCCGTTGAGAAGCTCCACTCCGTCATGAAGCGCGTGTTGAGAGCATTGTGGTTTGCACAACAAACTGACTGGGAGCTGTGTCTGCCTGGGGTGATGTTTGCATTGAGGACCGCGCCGCATGCGGCTACGGGGTTTTCGCCAGCTGAGCTAGTGTACGGTCGCTCGCTGCGATCTCCGCTTCGCATGCTTCGAGACGGATCACTGCCCTCTCCAATGGCTGCAGACCATCTCTTCCACAAATGGCCGCCTCCTGCGCTGGAGCCCCGCTTTGCAACAATATTCCTTTGAGGTGCGTTACAAAAAGGGGAGTCTCAACGGTAACGCCGATGGCTTAAGTCGAAGCCCCTAACGTGGGAATCAGCCTCAAAATTGTTTGTTACTGATGTTTTTCTTCCTGAGGCAGGATTTTTAACATATTGCTTTTGTGTAGTGTTTCAAAGTGATGATGTGCTTTCTGGTGCAATTTTCCGATTTGTGGACGCGTTCTGAGTGCTGCTAAACTACTGTAAGGAACTAGGCAGTAGTATAAAAGGGGAAAGAGCCTGGCAGGGCTTAGTGAGGGTTGTGCCGTGCTTGCTGACTGAGCGGTTGAGTTTCGGCGTAGTTCTAACGCTTGCCGGAAACGAGAACAAAAATGTCAACTCTCCCGAAGTCACTTAGCAGTGTCCTGTGTGAACCGGAACGAGAGAACGAGGCCTTCTCTGTGCGCTGCGCTCAAGAAACGCCGAAGGACGACCGACTTCGGTTATGAGCATCATCAAGCGACATCCCTCCGGACAGCGGATGCAGTCCCCTGACCATCGGGATCTCCTTCCCCCGGCGGGGCGGTCTGTTACGTTTCGCCTACAACGCGCGGTATAGCCGGCGCGGATGCAACGGACGCCGGGGCTTCGTTCAAAGCGGCGGACATTTTGGCCCGTTCGGAGCTCCCGCAAAGCCTCCCCGCCAAGCGCGTCCAGGCGTGTTTCAGTGCCACGTGTCTTCGTGTGTGCGTGTGTGTGTGTGTGCCCACGCTTGACAAAGCGCGGCAGCCGGGGAGAGGAGCTCCCCAAGTGTGAAGCGAGGAGGTCTGTCCGGCGCCCGGCCGGCGGATGCGTCACTACACTCGTCTCAACGTGTCTCTCAGCGTGTCCGTGCCCAGTCACGTGCGCATCTGACGAGACGTTCCTCCTTGCCCTCAGCTGCGAGACTATAAAAGCAGCTGCCCCCGGACGCCGAGAGAGAGGCTCCGATTTCATCCGTTGAGTTACGTGCTCTCCCGTCTCTCCACTTCGGTCGACCTGACCGCGCGCTCTTTTGCGATGTTAGAATAAACAAGTTGTTCTGTTACCAGTTGACTCATGCTTTGCCGGGACCTTCGGATGCTTCCAGTGCCCCAGGCCGCCAGGCCAACGCTACCCTTGGGGCTTGCGACCCATTTACAACAACTCGTGCCAGCGGTGAGTTTCCAACAACCTGCAGCAACCAGCGTCTCGCGGTCTTCTTCTTTCTCTCTCCGTTCATCCTTCCGTAACAATATTTTACAGGTTTTATTATTCACGTAAAAGAAAAGTTCATCCCTTAAAGGAAAGGTCATTCAAGGAGAAGACGAGTTCGCTGGTGGAACGATGACGGCAGATAAACCCTAAATAAGCAACACAAAGCGTGGGGGATTCTGCACGGGTACCAAACTGCAGAAAACCTTGTTGGATTAAAAGAAGTCCACATCACAAAGAAGGTGCACGCGACGGCAGGCTAGGAGAGCAAGCTGAGAGAATTTTCTCCTGGGAATCAATTCCTATACCCAAGAAACAATAGTGTCGCTGCGCTCAGAAGGCAATAGGGGCAGCAAGCGCATCTGCTGCCCTTGGCAAATATTCAAGTAAATAGGTTGGAAGACCAGAGAGACCCTCTTTGGTAAATATTAGAGTATATATCTAGCTCCGCGCACTATTCACAGACATTCCCTAAACACAAAGAAATATAGTAACGCAAGGCACTAGACGGCAAAGGCAGGGGAAACAATCTATATAAAAGTCCACTCAACATCCTGTACTCAGAGCAGCACTGAATGTCTGCGAAAGCTCTGTGCCGTGAGCAGACAAGGTCACGTATGCATGATCAAAAACGTGCACACGGACACACAAATTAGATTGCTTGCACTTCTTAACAATATTTGGGCAGCCGGACACCTTCCAGCAACATGAAAAGAGGCTATCATTGCCCCTCTTTTGAAACAGGGTAGACACACCCTTGGTAACAAGGTACCAGTCAATGGCGCTTGTAAACGGACTATATAAGCGTTGTATATCATGTACATGAAATGTCGTTGTCTTTTTCATGTACTAGAATCAAACAACATGCTTGATCCCTACTACCAGTATGGTTTTCGAGAAGGTCGGTCCACAACCGACTATCTTGTGCTCATGGAGGCAACCTTCCGCGATGCATTTGCCTATAAACAACGCTCCTCAGTTTTTCTAGAGATGGAAAAGGCCTATGACACCGCATGGCGATGGGGCATTATTAGAGACCTATCGGAAATGGGTGTCCCTGGTAACATGCTTTGCATAATGCAAAGCTATCTCTCACACAACGCTTTCCGTGTAAGAATTGTTAGTAACATGTTGAAGAGGGCGATCTTGTTCATATCTGGAACTGAGGTTGAACAGCGAGAATAAAACAAGGACGTGAAGAAACATTACCACAGACAAGCACTGACTGCCAACTGGAAGTTTATTTGATGTGGACCAGGTGTTTTATAGCTTTTCCAGCATAGGCATGAGTACACTCGTCACATATACGTTAGCAAAACCAGGAACCTCATGAACTTTCATGCAAGAACAGATATTTCTTTCTCCACAAAGCAAGAGAGGGAGCGCTTACACATTTATCCCCTTCCTATCGAATATATATGCATCTGGTGTTTCGCTTTTGCTCGTACTTTTTCTCCCCCTATACATTTTGTCTTTTCAAACAATGGAGTGCATGCCCACTATTTAGAATGTCTCGCTAAAATGACTCCCATAGCCATTCCTTACGCTATTGCAGTGCTGATGAGCTCTGTCATTGAAACACTGTCCCATTTGTCCCATATGAGTTTCACCGCAGCTTAGCGGTATCGCATAGATAACGTTGCGCGTGCACTCGGTGAAATTAGTTTTATGACTGTGGGTCCGCAGGGGCCTTTCAAGCGTTTTCATGCGACCGCATGCCGAGAAAAGCTCGCACAGAGCACTGGAAAGGAAATTAACATTATGTCTTTAGATTATGTGACAACTTGTGGCTGGTTGCTTGTCTTTATTCTTTTCTTTGTATGCTGGTTCCAAACTTCCATGTTTCTTTCTGCATGATGGCCTCGTATACTGAAGTAATGACAGAACGGGGAAAACCTGCGTTATGGAATTGTGAAAAAACTTCGTTCACACTCGTACTCACATGACTTACTCAGTGCAGCCTTAACGCATGTGGTCGTTTTGCCCCTTCGAATTTAGAGTTTGCGCTGTCGTAGGCCAAAAAGTTCTTGGATCTGGAATCATATGCCCAGCATACATGCCCATCCTAAGCACAACAGAGATGAACATCAAGAAAATGAATGCGGTTGTTAAACGGCAATTGGTACGTGAACGTAAGTCATCCCGACGAGTTAATGAACATGTCCGAAATTTCCTTGACCGCGTCATCAAGATGCATACGCATATTTTTCTTTATAAGAATTAGGTAGTCCTCAATATACTTAAACAGGCTGCGTGTCTACCAACTTAGCAGAAGTTACATTGTCAACAGAGGATAAATATATGTCGAACAATATGGGGGCAATGGCCGATCCTATGCAGATGCCGGTACGCTGGATGCAGAACTGCAATGCAATCCTTTTCTTGTTGCAAAGTACTTGAAAGAAGCCATTACCACAGACTATAAAGCAAGGAAGTTGGCCAGCGGTTACCTTCTCTTGAACCTCCGCAATGAGCGACAGCACCAGAAACTAAAGAATCTATTGGCATTTCGAGACTTGCCAGTCAGTGTAACGCTGCACCGCACGATAAACACCATCCCTGGTGTCATCTCTGATAACGACTTGATGAAACTGACTGAGACCGAAGTATTAGAAGGCTGGGGTGACCAGAACATCATAAATCTAAAACGATTCAAGATTAGGAGCGACGGCATAAAAATTCAAACGAAACAACTCCTTACATTCAGTTCAAGTGTGTTGTGCGAGGAAGTCGAAGCAGGCTATGTAAAGATCTGGGTTGTGCCATATGTTCTTAACCCTCCCACATGCGTAAATATAACAAATTCGGCCATACTTCACAGAACTACCGCGGCCGACTGACATGTGCTAAATGCCGTGTGCGTGAACATCCAACTGAGTCGTGCGAAAAACACCATCCATTTTGTGAACTGTGATGGGGAGCACGCCGCTTACTCGTGGTCCTGCCCGTCATGAAAACGAGAGAAAAATCCTCGCAATTAAAGTAAAACAGAATATATCATTCCACGTAGACGCAGGCGAGTGTCCTACCTGCCGAAGTATAGCTCCGGTGAAGTGGCGCTTCAAGGGGCAGCATCACCAGGGCTTCCGGCGACTGTCCGACCCATACACAGTCAGCCGACGGTGATACCATCCACCCTCTCGGCGGCTGCAGCTAGCTTTGCTCTGCTTTCCGAGAAGAAGGGGCCATCGACTCCGGTTTGATCGCCTCAAGGGTATCGTATTTCGGAATGAAGCCCTCAAGATGAGCACAACGTTCCAAAGAGCAGGTGTCCAGCTCTCTGCCAGGAGCGATGGACACAACTCCTATGCAAGCGGCTCTGTCAGCGTCTAAGGAACGGCGCGGATCTTAGTAGGGCGCCAAAAGAGACAAACCTCGCACTACGAGACCCGGAAACGGATCTGGGAGCAAATTTTCATTCTCATTTCTTGAACACGCAACATAACGCTCTATCAATATGGCCATACTAATTCTACAGTAGGATGTGAGAGATATTCAGAGTCTTTATGAGGTTGAAATTTAGACGTTTAAAGTCTACACACAACAACGTTCTGGGGCATTATTCTACATTTCCCAAAGACCATGACGAGGCTAACTCCTCATCCGGTGGTGTAGCAATAACTAAGGACAAGTGTGTAGCTCATCAGCATTTTCCTGTATAGACACTCAAGAAGCCAGCATCAGTACTGACAATTCTTTTTAGTAGATACTATCTGCTTTAATATGTTAGTCCTAAATATGAACTCAGGGGGAAAGATTTCAGTGACATCACTGACCACATTGCAGAGCTCTACATACTAGTTGGTGTTTTCAAATCTCACAAAACGCTTTGGGGAGATTCCCTGTGCGACGAGCGAGGTCACCTTTTCGAAAATATTCATATACAATCTGGCTCGTGTCTCTTTATCGAGAAAGAGCCAATATTTCACTACCTTCATGACAAGACTTACTCATCTATCAATTTATCGCTTGCACCTTCTATACTCTTTGCGGACACAGTATGGAATGTTATCATCAATCCGTTTAGGACTGACAATTTTCCTATAATACTGAGCCTGATAAAGCAATATGACTTGTATCAGCCTACGCCTCGATTAAAGTGGGCCTCTGCCGATTGGGATTATTTTAATCAATTTACTTGCCTATCACGCGCTTTATGCACGATTTTAGCATAGACGATGCCGCGGTCTATTTTAACTCTTTTATAATTAATGCAACAGGAAAGGTCATTCTACAAACAAACGGCCATTTATGTACGACACATGTTCCTTGGTGGAATGAAGACTTCATATATGCGCGAAAGTGACAAAATAAGGCATTGGACAGGCTGCATCGGTACCGTAATGCAAAAAATGTCATAGAATATAAACAGATAAAATCCCAGAGGTGAACGATGCGACGACAAGCGAAGTCGGCCAGCTGGGAAGTGTTTCTGTCGGGAATTAATTGCTATACACAGGAAACAAAAGTGTGGAATGGGCTCAGAAGCCTAAACGGGTGATCAACGCAGCCTTTGCCTCTGGTAAATGACGATGGAAATAGCTTGGGAGACCAGGCTGACGCTAGTGTGGAGCACTTCGAGCTCGTGTCTAGCTCAATCAATTGCACACAGCCATTCCTTAAACAAAAAGAGCAAATAGAAAGCGTCATTAGATCGTAAGTGTAGAGAGATCAAACCCTAGAAGCGCTTTTTTACCATTGCCGAGATAAAACCCTCCTTAAACAAACGTCAGAGCCCTGCTGTGGGACATGACAAACTCACCTACTATATAGGGAAAAACCTTCTCACAGACACCCAAATGATTCTACTCACACTTTTTTTATAGAATATGGGCTGCTCGGTACCTTCCGTCTATATGGAAAGAAGCAATTGTCGTTCCGGTTCTGCAGCAGGGGAAGGACCGTTGTTTAGTGACAACCTATCGCCCAATAGCGCCCATAAGTTACCTGTGCAAGCTATTAAAACAATTTAGTGCCGTCTCCTACATTTTCTTGAATGAAACTATCTGCTCGATCCATATCAGTGTGGCTTAGAGAAGGCCGGTCAGCACCAGACAATCTAGTACGTATTGAGGGAAATATCCGTAACGCTTTTGTCCCATAAGCAGTCTTTATCCGTATTCCTGGACATGGAAAAGACCTACGACACGACGTGGTGCTTTGGAATATTGCAGGACCTGTCCGAGATAGGTATTCCGGGAATCATGCTTAGTGTTATAGAATGCTACCTCTCTAACCGTACTTTCCGAGTTAGATTTGGCAGTGCTTTGTCCAAGTGTTTTATGCAGTACGCCCCAAAGTCGAGTGCTTAGTTGTAGGCATTTCATTGCAAAGACAAATTCTTTGCATCCATTCATTCCATGCAGTATGTTTCATTCGGTATACGTAGACGGCATATAGGTTGGATTTAGGTCGTTCAACCTAGCACTCTGTGAGCGACAGGTTCAGCTCTCTAATTCACTTGATAAATATGGCTTGAAGCTGACCCTGAATAAAGGCTCACGCGTTTTGTTTACACGGATTAGAGGACTGAACGCTGATTGCGACGTGGAACAGCATGAGCAGCGCATGCCTGTAAACACCGAATACAAATTTGTAGGCATAATACTCGACAAAAAGCTTATTCTCATCCCACACGTAAAGTGTCTTTCAAATTCTTAATTTTTGCAAACATATTTCGAATGGTTTCCATGACTAAAAGCTGTGGTATGCACCCTGACAAAGTCCAATCAATCAATCAATCAATCAATCAATCAATCAATCAATCAATCAATCAATCAATCAATCAATCAATCAATCAATCAATCAATTTTTATCATTACATAAAACACTATGGATATAGGTATACAGAAGGTCTCAGAAAACTGAATTGTGACCTCCTGTTGGGGATGGTTAACATAAAAGTTCCATTGGCAAGAAACGGCAGCTGAATCGGTGCAACTACAGAAATGTTAAATAATGAAATACAGATATAAGTATATGAAGATATTATAAAGGAGATTTATTGAGGTTCGTAGCGACAGCGGGTTCTAGGGTGCACCGAGCACAGTCCCCCAGCTCGAGCCTCTGCTGCGCGCTTGATGCTGCCGATGCTGCGCTCACGTTCGTTATCTTCCTTACAATATTAATAGACAGCAATATATCGGCATTAAGCAATAGTGAAACTAGATAAAACTAACATAGAAGTGGAGGAAAAAGAAAAGAAAAACTTAAGTAACATGCTGGAGTACATAAGAATGGCAGGTCTAAAACGAAAATCAGGTTATACAGTATGTAGTGTCACATACATATCATATAACAAAAAAGTTTTCAATTCATCACAAAATTGAAGGGCTTTCTGAAGTTTTATGACAAATGGTAATGTATTCAGTGATGATATGGCTGCAATGTGAACTATCTGTTTGCCGTAATTAGTGCGACCTTTGGACAGAATGAAGTTAATATGCAGCGCGAAACGAGTTGAGTTGGTGTTTGTTAGAGATGATATAGGAGTTAGCGACCATGAAATTTTGGCATTTATTAGTCCGAACAGAAAAGTGGCAAGGTTGTACTTGACAAGGGCTGCAACGTCCAGAATGTTACTTGCTTATAGTAACTGTTTAGCGCTGGCGATGTGTGGACTCGACATGATTATTCTAAATTCCTGGTTTTGGATGGTTTGTATCGGCTTCAGGTGAGTAGTGTGCGTGTTACCCAAGGAGGTTATGCAGTAGATTATGTGGTACTGTATGAGCGCGAAATACAGTGAGAGCAACACAGGTCTTGAAAAGAATGAACGTGTCCTAATGAGAATGCTTATTCCATGTGATAACTGCTTTTTAATGAGTTATATGGTGATGAAATTTTAGGTTACAGTCAATAATAACAGCTAGGTATGTGCATTCTTCACTTGCTGATAATAAATTGTTGCCAATTGAAATGGGTGAAATGCTAGTGATGTTGTATTTTGGGATGAAAATAAAATGAATTTAGTTTTAGTGGGATTAGTGGTCAGTCTATTCATTTTCCACCATCGTAACAAGTTATGAAAATTACTATTAAGCCTGGTTATTACCGTTGACAGACATTCGCCAGAATTAGTCATTGTAGTGTGATTGGCATATGGTATACACTTAGAGGAGGCAAGACAGTTAGGTAGATCAATAATATAAAGTAAAAAGAATAACGGGTCAAAATGGATCCTTGTGGTACACCTAAATCAGTCCTTTTAGGTTTTAGAATAAGCACAAGAAACATTAACAATTTGGTATCTGCCTCGTAAGTAGCTGCGCAATAGTAGTAAAAGATGACCTGTGATACCTATTGAATCTTGTTTAAGATCAAGAATCTCGTGATTAATGCTATCCATTGCCTTTGAAAAGTTTACAGATAAAGATGCTGTGAATTTACCGTTATGAATGGCCTTCTTAAATCGGTTAGAAAGAGATACAAGCGCTAGGTCAGTAGAGTAACCGGCTCAAAATTCAAATTGCTCAGGTGAAAGAACATTAAATTTGTTTAAGGATTTCATCAATTGTCTTTCGAATATTTTCTCGACGAGCTTGCTAAAGAAGGGTAAAACACAGATTGGTCTATAGTTAGACAGTAATGAGCGATCGCCTTTCTTAAAAACTGGAGTGACCCTACCACGTTCAATCTCGCGAGGAAAGGTCCCGGTTTTAAACACGATGTTAATAATTTCAGACAGTACAAATGACACTGATGTAGAAATTAATTTAGCATGACCAGTATTAATGTCGTCCAGCCCAGCACTAGTTATTCTTAATTGTTGATTACTGATACCACCTCTTGAGGAGTGGTTGAAACATATAAAGTGATTGTGAAAGGTGCTTTGATGCATATAAGTTCTGTTGAGCTCGAGTGGAGATATCAGGAAAGCAGAAATCGCTGAAAGCATCCGCAATCATAAGTGGTTCTAAATAAGTATTACCATCGCGGGATATTTTAGCTATGCTATCAGCTCCTTGCTTCCTATTCAAAAATGAGTTTACTATTCGCCATTTTTTCTTTACGCCGGAACCACATCTAAGTAATTTTTCTTCATAATATTTAGATTTAACTTTTTTAAGCAGTGAAGAAAGTGTTTTACAGAATTTCTTGTACCGCGTACGTAGGTTTATATTGAGAAGGATGTAGGTTTGGGCTTGCTGGTAAAACATGCTTTAAACGACGTAAAGTGCTCTGTTCTCTGTTCTGTCCCCTCTGCTGTCCTTGCGCTGTTATTCTAAGCTTTAGAGGTTTATGTTGAACTGTTGTCATTTTGTTTTTTATTAATGTTTTCTCATGTGCGCATGGCCTTTAGCGAACTATCGGGGACCCATGGATTTTGAGGTGAAGCCACTTTTTTTTCCATTTGCTTATCTGAGAGTAAATACGATAGTGTGATAACAACTTTGTTAGAAATAACGAGGAGGCTACCTGCGGATCATAGGTGCCAAGAACGAAGGACCAGACTGTGAGATACAGCTTCTGAGAACAATTTTTTATGGAAAAGAAGTTTGGTGCAAGAGTAGGAATAGAGATAGTGTGCAGATGTAATGCGCAGAAAGAGGGGAAAAGGGTCAGTGATGTCGATTTCAAGTACTCCTGCATCAGGTGGATTCAAAAGATTAGACAATGCATGATCGTTTAGAGTGCTAGAACCCCGAAGAAATGAATGAGTAGGGATATTAATAAGACATTCGTAACCAAAACACTGAAAAAAAAAAGACGAATAAGTGATGGAGCTCCGGATGACGCCATTTATTATATGTTCATATCACCCATAATTATGACATTTTTTTGTCTCTATGGATAACTTTGCCATTATTTTTTCAAAAGAAATACTAAGCTGTAGAATTGAAAAGGAAGGTGAACAGTACACGCAACCAAAGATTAAGTTTCTATTATCGGTGTCGAGAAAATTAGGATCGATTCCCCAAAATACTGATTTGAAGATTCGACTGCTTGGCGTGAGGTCGAGTATTCGTTTGTACGGGATTTCAGACGCGATATAGCCAGCTGCTCCACCATAGTTACTGTACTGTCTGTTGGTATACTCTGATTTATAAGGGAAACAGTACAAGTTTTTATAAACTTCGCTAAGCCAGGTTCCTGAGACAACAATGACTGAAAAGGTGAAAGAAAGAGTTGAAAGCAGATTCTGAAAGTCATCGTGACGTTTGCGGAGGCTGCGCGCATGGAAGATAATAAGCGAGCGATTACTATTCTGAAAGAACGCGTATAACTCGCTCACTCAAACTTAATGCTGATTAGTTAACGACCGCTAGATCTGAGTCATCGGCAATGCGGCACACTCTGATTTTCTCGGCTTTTCTGGAATTGATTTGGCAGTTGCTTATCCGCGGAATTCGCCATTTGTGTTGTTTTTTCAAAGCCAACGCCTTTGAAAAAAGCGCTTTACTATGCGGCGTCAAGTGCTCATTGGTGTAGACCGCGCTGTCAACAAAAGCTTTCGCGCCGATGTCGCTGCGGCGAAGCTTAGCCTTATTTATTTTATCTACAGATACTGCAGATCATTTCCGGGCCCAAGCAGGAGTGGGCACATCAGTGAGTATGAAAACAGGGCAAAGCATAAAAATTAATTAAAGCAAACACAGTCGCTGTAAATACGCAAACGCTATAGAAGTAGTATTAATGTAACAAAGAAACGAGAAAAAAAAACACTCATTTAGTCGGGAATGTAAACTATTAACGCTCTGAAAGTGCCACTGTCTCTATGTTTTTTACAAATGAATCAGGTGTTGTGCAATCCACTACAATGCCCGGTAATTTGTTCCAATAAAATATGGCTTAGGGAAATAAATATTTACAGGCGTTTACTAAGTGGTGGGCGGATGGTTTTGCAGTGCTTAGATCTGGTCGAGTGGTTATAGGGATCGTGCAAGTAGTGAGAACAAGGAATTTTGTAATGTCCATGGTAGAAAAAGTATACAAATTTAAGTTTAGAAATTATTGTCCAGTTTCTTAGTGGTTGGAGATTTGCTCTCTTTACTAGGTTAGTTGCGCTACTGTATCACGAGTAGTCCTAGTATAGGCAACTGGGTGAATTTTGGCAACTTTTGGGTTAAGGCATCAATGTAGCCGGATTCGAGAACCTCGTTATTACCTAACGAGGGTCTCGAATCCGACTACATTGATGCCTTCAGGTAGCATATGTGGGTTTATTGACCAGTTGCCTTCACCCAAAAAAATCACGTTCTCGTGACGCCTGCGGCAAAAAGGACGTTCCACGTCCGCCGCCAAGGTCTGTGAGGGGTGGCGCTGGCTAACACTCCCTGGGTTCTACTAGGACACATAAATACCCAAGAAAGTGGATGGGGAAACAGCGCCGCGGTAGCTCAATTGGTAGATCATCGCACGCGAAATGCGACGGTTGTGGGTTCGGTTCCCACCTGCGGCAAGTTTTTTTTTCATCCACTTTAATTTCCATTAAAATAATAAAGTGTGCAATAATAGATAGCTAAGTAAGCGTGTTGTAAAAAATACTAACACAAATATGATAACACAGAGAATCCACCAAATGTATCAGTAGGTAAGAAAGTATTAAAATAACCGATGAACAGAAACACATGAGATAAGCAACAAAGGTTAGGCAATTGAGCGTGAAATTTTTCATTCTAAAACACTACAACGTGAAGCGCAAGTAACAGCAGGATAAGTTTGTCCATGTTCCAAGACCGCGACTTAGTGAGAACAGAAATCAACCTACGCCAACGGAATTAATAAAAATAGTTGAGGTAGCATTGGTAAAAACACTATTACAAAATAATAATGTTTGGATTATTAGTTAACGTAGAAGCAAACGAGTGGTCACCCCATCTACTAAGGGCATACCGTACTTTCACACACTTTCTTAAAGTAAATGCCAACGCTGAATATTCGTCCTATTCAACTATAAACGACATGATGAGTGCCACGCTCTTTCAAAATGAATCTGCAGCGAGAGAGGGCCTTTGTAATTGTGTGTGCGGAATCTCAGCAAGAAAGTTTGTTTACCACACCTACAACATTGTCTCATGCCTTCAGAGAAGTTGTTAACGCCATGGGAGTGGCAGATTGCAGAATGTGACACATCGTTTGTTGACGTCACTAAGCACGTCCGCAACGCACATATTAAGGTGCGCTTTTCTAGAAATTCAGAGGAAATACTCACGGGCGGAGTACTGCACTGTAGCATGAAGGTCACATGCTGGTGTGTCTTATGCAGCACTTGGACCATCTGTCACCGAATACGATGCACTGCACTCTAAAACGAGCATCTTTACAGCTCAGAAATACGCAGTATGGTCGGCTGATCAACACATGAAGAAAACAAATATACAGAAGCTCATTATATACACTGACTGTTTAATTGTTCTACAATGCTTAGGTTAGTTTCATAAAAGCAAAAATTCGGTACTAAGTAACAGCGAGAAACTAACATTCTGTAGCCGTCCCTGCCATAGATTTGAAACTTTGCTATAAAAGAAACATGTACTATTCGTAGCGCTCATGGGACAATGAAACCCCTAATAAGGTGCATGTCATTAAACCACAGCTAGAAAACTGGCCACCCATATGAAAAACCAAGTTCACCATCGGACCACTTAGAATTGACAACACATTTGTCACCCACTCAACCTTTTGACTGATGACGAAGTACCTGCCTGTCGTGAATATAGGGCTACGTTAACTGTACGTCCTTCACCTATTGCGGGAATATCATGCTATAGAGGCTCACAGGAAACCACATTTTCGTTTACCATACCGTCAAAAAGTGCCACTACATCGAGCAATGTTCAAGGTAATGGCCAATGTTGCATCTTGTGTTTCGGTTTTGAGACAAGTTGACCGATAGCACCATGCCGCGCCCAACAATAAATGCTGCTCCGTGTTCCCTTCCCCTTCTACTGGAAACAAACGGAGTGTACGTTTCGTCCCCGTCAAAGTCGCACGTCTTTTTTCTGCGACGCTTCTTGCCCCGGCCGTTAGGGCCCGCGCTGTAGGTGCCGCGTTCCGGCTGTCCCATCGAAGCGCTACCACATCTGGCGACGAGGTAAAACCTTGATACTACTTGCCTCTACTACTACTTCCCTTCTACTTCCGGCATGGATGAAACTTTGCCTGCTTCCACTACTTCAGCTCCGGCGACAGCAACTTCTTCGCATCCTTTGTTCGGCATTCCCCGTATGGCGTTCGCACCTCCGCCGCCGCCATACCTTCCTGCACCCGGTACTCCTACTCTGCTGTGGCTAACGTTCTTTTCACGCGTTTCTTCAGGCGAGGCACTACGGGACGAAAGCCGTCCTGCTGAGCAACTTGTGCTTCGAGAAGCAGCGTTTGTATTACGACCTTGCGCTGGAAGCGGGCACAGCTGCTGCAACGTATTTTCACGTAGTATTGACGGCGAAGAAGGCAGCAAAACTGTGATTAACGAAACTAGCGTTTTATTTGGCGAACGCGTGCCGTCAAAAGCAGGCTACCATCAAAGAACAACGATAGCGGCGAACACACTCGGTGATCGTCGAAAATCTGATCAGTGGGTCAAGTGCGTCGGCTTATATACATCAGTCGTCCAAAGTTCCATAGTAAACGCTGGGACCCGCGTGTCTTCCACAAAGTTCTACACTATTCGCGTCGCGCATACATGCAATCACATTACACAAGGTTCGATGACAGACAGCGGATGGAACCATCGATAACAATTCAGAAACTTCCGATGCATGCAGGCGCGTCCTGCGCTGTGCGATAACATTTGTTAGGCTGTGGAACGCGGTCGCCCGATAAAGATAAACAAGTACACGTGTCAATACCCCCCTCTTCAAAAAAGTGTTGACCGGATGCTGCAAGACAAGCGAAAGTAATAAACAGCCGTAGCTAAGAAACAACAAAATAAGGAAGTTCGTCAGCGTGCGTAAAAGGGAATAAGACGCACCACGTGGACCGCTTCAGATTGTATGCGGCGCCACTGTGAATGCGAAAAGCCGTCTGGCACGACCTCATATTCCAGTTCGCCAATACGTCGGATGATCTTTTAGGGTCCGAAATAGCGTCGCAAAAGTTTCTCACTCAGTCCTCGTCGGCGTATCGGGGTCCAAACACAAACACGGTCACCGGGCTGGTACTCGACGTAGCGTCGTCGGAGGATGTAGTGTCGGCTGTCGGTACGCTGCTGGTTCTTGATCTGTAGGCAGGCGAGCTGTCGGGCTTCTTTAGCGAGGCTGGAGGTAGGTGGCAACGTCAAGATTCTCTTCGTCGGTGAAGTGCGGCAGCATGGCGTCGAGTGTCGTCGTCGGGTTGCTGCCGTAAACCAGCTTGAACGGGGGGATCTGTTCCTTGCACCGCCGTGTTGTAAGCGAAGGTTACGTACAGCAGGACGGAATCCCAGGTCTTGTGTTCCAGGTCGATGTACATTGCTACCATGTCGGCGAGGGTCTTATTCAGGTGCTCCTAAGACCATTCGTCTGTGGGTGGTAGGCAGTTGTCCTCCTGTGCCTTGTCTGACTGTACTGCACAATGGCTTGGGTGAGCTCCACTGTAAAGGCCGTTCCTCTGTCGGTGATGAGGACTGCCGCGGCGCCATGTCGCTACATGATGTTCTCGACGAAGAATTTCGCCACTTCGCCTGCACTACCTTTCGGCAGAGCTTTAGTTTCAGCGAAGCAGGTGAGATAGTCCGTCGTCACGACGATCTACTTATTTCCGGATGTTGACGTCGGAAACAATCCGAACAAATCCATTCCAATGTGCTGAAATGGTCGGCACGGAGGTTCGATTGGCTGTAGTAGTCCTGCTGACTTTGTCGGTGGGGTCGCTTCGCTGACAGTCTCGGCAAGTCCTGACTTAACGGGCGACGTCGACGATCAGACGCGGCGAGTAATACCTTTCCTGTATCCTCGATAGCGTCCTGGAGAATCCGAGGTGCCCAGCGGTCGGATCGTCATGAGGGGGTGGAGTACTTCTGGACGCATCGCTTAGGGAACAATAAGAGGTGGTTAGCACGGGCTGGGGAGAAGTTCTTCTTCACGAGTACGTTGTTTTGAAGCGAGAACGGAGACAATCCTCGCTTAGATGCCCTAGAGACAACGTCGGTGTACCCTTCCAAATACTCGGAGAGGCTTTTAGCTCCGAGTCTTCTCGTTGCTGTTCAGCGAAGTCTTCTGCGCTAATTATTCCAAGGAAGGCGTTGTCATCCTTATCATCTTGCGGCGACGAGTCAATTGGGGTGCGTGATAGGCAATCACCATCAGGGTGTTTTCGTCCGGACTTGCAGGTTATAGTGTTGTCGTATTCATATACTCTGATGCTCCACCGCGGCAGCCGTCCTGAAGGATCCTTTAAATTCGCTAGCCAACACAAGGCGTGATGGTCGCTGACACCTTTGAATGAGTAAGGGCGAAATTTTGCTGTAGCCCATAACAATGGCAAAACATTCCTTTTTGGTCGTAGAATAAGTGCCTTCCACTTTTGACAGCGACCGGCTAGCGTAAGCGATCACCCGTTCAAGTCCGTTTTTCCTCTGGCTACTGGCGTCAGTATGGATTTCTGTATCGGCGTACTCGTCCAAGTGCGCAAGTACCGGCGGCGTCTGCATGCGTCGTTTGAGTCCTTGAAATTCGTCGGCCTGCGGCGTTTCCCACTTGAACTCGACATGACATTTGGTTAGATATGTTAGCGGCTCAGCGATGCGTGAAAAGTCCTTGACAAAGCGCCTGTAATAGGCACACATGCCCCGGAACTGCATTTTTTGTGTCCTTCGCTTTCCGTACATGCCCCCCTCACGCAATACTCCTATTTGGAGCCTGTGAATATTTTGAATAAATAAATAAATAAATAAATAAATAAATAAATAAATAAATAAATAAATAAAATCTGCACACTTCCTTCTTGTCGATGGGCTGCGGGAACTTTGCGATGGCAGTTGTCTTGTGCGGGTTGGGGCGTACTCCAGATTTGCTGATGACGTGGCCTAGGAACAGAAGCTCATTGTAAGGGAAGCGGCCCTTTTCCGGCTTCAGAGTGAGCCCTGATGATTTGATGGCCTCTGGTACTGTCGCCAGCCGTCTAAGGTGGTCGTCGAAATTTCCAGCGAAGACGACGACGCCATCCAAGTGAACAAGACACGTCTGCCACTTCAATCTTGCTAACACCGTGTCCATGACGCTCTGGAACGTTGCAGGCGACGATCACAGTCCGAATGACATGACCTTGAACTCCTAGAGGCCATCTGACGTGATGAAGGCGATCTTTTCGCGATCTCTCTCACGACTTCTATTTGCCAGTAGCCAGGCTTGAGGTCAATCTACGAGAAGTATTTAGCATTGCAGAGCCGATCCAATATGTCGTCTATTCGTGGAAGGGGGTATACGTCCTTCTTCTTGATCTTGTTCAGTCGACGATAATCGATGCAGAAACGTAGGGTTCCGTCCTTTTCTTCACCAGCACTACAGGAGATGCCCACGGGCTTTTCGACGGCTGGATGATGTCGTAGCGCAGCATTTCGTCGACTTGTTGCCTAATAGCTTCACGTTCTCGCGTCGAAACTCTGTAAGACCTCTCGCGGAGTGGTCGAGCGCACTCAGTTATTATGCGATGCTTTGCGACTATGCGACGGTGTTTGTGGAATCCTCGATGCCGTCGAAAAGCAGTCTTTGTATCACCGGAGAAGACATCTGAGCTGTTGCTGCTTGCTCATGGGGAGACTTGGATTTAGGTCGACGTCTGGTTCGGGAACTATGGTTTTCGTAGATGCGACAGAATCCGAGAGGACAAATGCATTGCTGGTTTCCATGATTTCCTCGATGTGCGCGTTTGTCGTGCCCTTACTGATGTGCTTGAATTCTTGGCTGAAGTTGGTTTGCATCACTTCCACTTTCCCTCCATGGATTCGAGCGATCCCTCTTGCGACCCAATTGTCACGGTCGAACAGGAGATGTTGGTCGCCCTCGATGATGCCTTCTGCGTCAGTGGGTGTTTCGGTGCCGACGGAAATAATAATGCTGGAGCAGGGCGGGATGCGGACTTGATTTTCGAGCACGCTCAAGGCATGGTGACTACGAGAGCTCTCCAGCGGCATCGCTCGATCTTCCGACAGCGTTATCGACTTCGACTTTAGGTCGATGATTGCGCCGTGTTAATTCAGGAAGTTCATGCCGAGAATGACGTCTCGCGAACACTGTTGGAGGATAACGAAGGTGGCAGGGTAAGTCCGGTCATGATCGTTAATTCTGGCCGTGCAGATTCTAGTCGGCGTAATGAGGTGTCCTCCAGTGGTACTAATTCGAGGGCCTTCCCATGCAGTTTTACCTTTCTTCAACTGGGTGGCGATGTGTCCACTCACTACGGAGTAATCGGCCCCTGTGGGTGACTGCGTGGCGGTCGAGAAGCACGTCGAGGTCGGTGGTTCTTTGTCTTGCGTTACAGTTAGGTCTTGGCGTTGGATAACAGCTGCGTCGCGTTGACCTGTGGTTGGTATGTGGCGCTGTCAGGTCGTCTT
This sequence comes from Dermacentor andersoni, assembly GCF_023375885.2. Classification (NCBI taxonomy): domain Eukaryota; kingdom Metazoa; phylum Arthropoda; class Arachnida; order Ixodida; family Ixodidae; genus Dermacentor; species Dermacentor andersoni. Next base: position 216,120,341 of record NC_092816.1, read on the forward strand.
TCGTCTGCCGATTCTTTGCTTCCAGACTTCGTCGGGATGGCGGCGATTGGTTGTTATGTCGTCGAGATGGTGTCTTCGGCGTCTTCGTCGGTGGCGGAGGATCTTCGTCAGTTCGACGAACAGCAACCGCACCTTCATCGGTTGCTGCTTTTAGTTTCCCGGATATCGGCTCGCAAACCGGCCTCGGGCTGTGCCAGTGTATGGTCGGCGCTGCGGTGACAGGTAGCAGCCTGGTGACAGCGAACGGGATAGTAGTCGAGGGCTCCACGGAGTGGCGGCGAGGTAGTCGGCGATATCGCGAGGTCGTTCGCCAATCTGTGGTCGCGGCGCGTTCACTGCGACCCCTCGTATTCCCATCTCCCGCTATGGGCATCGGCGGTAGACGTGACCCGCTTCTCCTAACTCGGTAACTTGGTAGCTGCTTCTCGGTAACACAGCGGGCTGTGATCACGGGTGCGCCAGACGTCTGTCTTCCTTGGGTGGCTTCGCTGGACGACGGGTGGGCGAGCTGACCGCAGCAGATGGCGGAACTCCGTCGTTACAGCGCTGTAGCGTGGGCGCGGAGTGTTACTTTGACGGCGGGCGACGGTGGCGTAGGTCATCGCTTCAGGCTGGGACTGTGGCGATTTAGTTGGCCTTCGGGAAGTTCCAGTGACCGCTGGATTTATTCACTGGATGTTCCAGTGACCGCTGGATAAAGATAAGCAAGTGCACGTGTCAGTACGAAGACATCGTGCGTTTTTTTTGACAAGCATTACGAATACAGTACCAATTTGTTGGAAGATAGAATTATCTTTCGTCACCGAACACAGCAGTCAGAAGGGTCCTTTCAGGACTTTGTTACTGGGCTACATAGGTTGGCCCCGGCTCGCGCGTTCCGCGCTTGGCATGAGGAGTCTCTCCTAGACCAAATCCTACAAGGCGTCCCCAAGGTCCCGAGAAAGGCTGCTCTAGAAAGGACCGTCGTTAACGCTAAAAAAGGCTGATGAAATCGGAAGTGCCGAACAAGTTAACAAAAAACTTAGTCTTCAATGGTTCACCTAGGCATCGCATTTCGACGTAGCGTCAAGATGGCCTCACTAACAGCCACATTCCTTGCCTGGGCACTTGAGATGGCAGTCATCGTGAACCTTCCTCCTCGACCTGACGGGTTCAAGTTGACGCCCAACAAAATGACGGAAAGCTGCAGTCTGAGGAAGACGGCCAACATGGTGTCCGTGAAAAATTCCGCCAAGGCAGTCAAGACGCCGCAGTCCATTGTTATCGGTGTGGTCCCACTCACCACATAGCATCTTATCCACGCTATCAGGCCGAGCACGTTACCTGCCTCGCGTGCAAATAAGTGGGTCATTACGCTTATTTGCCATTCCAGGAACCGAACGCATCGAGCGTTTTCAGCACGAGCTCCGCTAGTCACCTCTTCTGCTGAAACAGAATCGGCAAGTACAGTCTCTTCCGTGCGAACTATTCAAGCACTGAATTCTCGTGAGGCAACAATTTGCGCTGAAGTCCTTATTGCAAATACTTCACTAAAGCTTCTCGTTGATACCACAGCTACAGTGTCTTTGATGAACAGCGCTACGTACCAAAAACACATCAAGGATTTCCCATTGTCTGCTTCGAGTCTCTCAGCTAAAGAGAATACATTCAGTACCATGCTTCTCTGTCGTCAAGTACAGCAATAAAGCTGCAGTTGGGACATTTAGCGTCACGAAGCAAATCACTTCCGGGTCTTGATGCCACTCAAGCTCTGGGCATCGACATTCAAGGATAGTCTCTCACATGTCAGTTAGTGCCAGGACTTCCTGCTGGCCCAAGTGTCCACTCATTGTTTATTTATTTATTTATTTATTTAAGATACTTTCAAGGCCCGAAGGCATTACAGAAAGGAGTGGTTGAACATAACAAAATAATGTGCAATATACAAAGACATATTCAACGTGGCGTTTCATGAATGCTGGTGTTGGGAAGGTGTCGGTATCCAGGATGGCTGCAACGGGGGCGGGAGGGTGGTTCCAATCTTTGCTTGTGCTAGGGATGAATGCATTACTACAAAGTTTAGTACGCGAAGACGGCACACCAATTTTGAAACTGCGTTGTCGACATGCGTATTTTCGTTACCACGCAACGCTCCAGCAGAATTTTCTAACCTGTTTTCAGAACAACTGGGACTTCTGAAGGGTTTCATCCATGACGTTCGTCTACGAGTTTTAGTGCAACCAGTTTGAGCAAAACTACGTTCTCTACTTACGGTTCTCCGTGAGCATGTCCTCGCCGAACTGGATCGTTTAGAATCAGTTGATATTGATATATGCATATTGCAAGTTTCTTGTGGCCGATGCACGCGGGCGCCCTGAAGAAGACGACGAACGGGCTCTGGCTCTCGAGCTGTCGGCTGAACTGGCAAGCGCTGCAGTTACCCCTTGTCAATATACTTTGTATATAGTCTGCTATATCAATCCTTTGTTCACGTAACATTTTGGTGGAGGGTGCCGTTCCCCGTCCTCACCACGGAGCTCCACAGCGGCCGCACCGTCCTGTTTTCCGCCACGGCTCCAGGTGACGACACCTCATCTTCTACTCCTACGACCCCGACGACAACGTAGGTTACGGTTACCAATCCCCGTGATCCTGGCATATTCTCCGGTAAAGATAATGTCGACGTTGAGGACTGGCTCAGCCTGTATGAACGTGTTAGCCGAAACAACCACTGGGACCCTACCAATATGCTAGCGAATGTCCTCTTCTACTTGGACGGCACTCCTCGTGTCTGGTTCCGGACACACGAGGACGAGATCTCTAGCTGGGATGCCTTCAAGGAGAAGCTCAGCAACCTCTTTGGAAATCCCACCGGTCGGTAGCTGGCTGCTAGAAAAAAGCTTGATACCCGAGTTCTGTCTTCAACTGAATCGTATGTCTCGTACATGCAAGATGTGTTCGCTCTTTGCCGGAAAGTTGACGGGAAAATGGCCGAGGTTGACAAAGTCGGCCACGTACTCAAAGGGATCGCTGACGACGCGTTGAACTTGTTGGTTTTCAACAATCATCGACATCATTGTCAAAGAATGCCGCCGCTTTGAGCTCGCCAAAAGTGACAGCTTCATTCCACAGTTCTCCCGGTTCCCTAACACAGCTGCGACGTCGTCTTGCATTAACCGTACCGCTTCACCACCCTTAAATGAACACGGCACACGTATTGCTTGCCGCGAGCTCTAGGCTACAAGTCCTGCGCCGTTCCATCCACGCCCACTTCACTCCACCGTTGACCAACCAGCCCTACCTAGCGATCTCTCTCATTCAGACAGTTGTGCGGCAAGAATTCGCAAACCTAGGTTTTCCTGCTTCCTGCTCCGTCTCTCGACCTGACGTCTGACCGGTGCCGACTGCTACGCCTCACGGCAATCTGTATTCCCCTCACAGACACCGCAACCCTACCGAGTGGAGAACTCCGGACGACAAGCCCATTTGCTTCCGTTGCCTCCGCATTGGCCGCGTCGCTCGCCACTGCCACACCTCCTAGACGTCGCCGTATGCAAGCCCCTCCTCTCCATCTCCTCGCCCATATACCGGCCCGCGCCGTTACTCGCCTCGCCGCATGCCTCCTACCTCTGACGTATCCGTCGATGTCAGTTGACCTGATCGCTCGCCGTCAACTCAGCACCGTCGGCCCCCGTCGCCACAGACGCTAATTCACGATAATTCGTCGCCGACGAATTATGGACCCTCCCGGACGGAAAACTAGACCATGCAGCTCCTGGGGGTAGTGCTGCATTACCTTCGTCGTGTCGAACTCCTCCATTGACGCTGCCGACGAACCAGAACTTACTTGACGTTCACGTCGACGGTGTTCCTTTGACGGCGTTAATATATACTGGAGCCCAGGTGTCCATAATGAGATGTAACCTCCGTCGTGGACTGCGCAAGGTTCTCACAACTCCTACTACTCGAGCCGTACGCGTGGCCGATGGCAACACTGTTGACGTCACTGGCGTGTGTACTTCCCGTATAAGTATCGTCGACCGTCACGTTCCCGTTCTGTTTACAGTGCTTGCCAATTGTCCCCATGACCTAACCCTCGGACTCGACTTTCTTACGGCGCATTCAGCTTTGATCGACTGGAAGGATATTCGTGCCGAACTGCCGAACAACTTTAGTACGACCGCCTTCGTCCGCCTGCCGCCTAAAGCCTTGACTTTCGTCAATTTGTCATCGTCTTTTCCTGTGCTCGATGGTGATTACGTCGCGACATCTGTTCCGGATGTCCTTTTGATGCGCAATATCATTGTGTCCCACTCCGTCGTCACCGTCGCTGATAACCGAACATGCCTCCCCGTCGTCAATTTTGGCTTGACAAAGGAGGGTTTACCCAAAGGCATATCGGTTACAACGCTGCGTGCTAACGGAGATGACCACGTGGCGACGTTTTCCGTAGACGTCTGCTCAGATTCTTCACCATGTCCACAGGATGCTATTGCCCTGACGCAACATTTCGTCCCATGATCGCTGTGGACCTATTGCCTGAACAAGTAGCAGCTCTGTGTCGCCTTTTGGTTTCCTACCCCGACATCTTCAACCTCAGCAATCGTCAATTGGGCCAGACTTCAATTGTTAAACATCACATAAATACTGGTGATGCCAGTCCTTTTTATCGGCGGCCATATCGAGTTTCTGCTTCAGAGGGTAAGGTTATTCAAGATGAAGTGAACAAGATGCTTGTCAAAGGCATTGTTGAACCTTCCTCGAGCCCTTGGGCATCGCCCGTGGATCTTTTTAAAAAGACAGATGGCACATGGAGTTTCTGCGTAGATTATCGTCATCTAAACCGCATTACCAAGAGAGACGTGTACCCCTTGCTTCGCATTGACGACGCCCTCGATTGTCTCCATGGTGCCAACTACTTTTCATCAATAGACCTGCGGTCTGGTTATTGGCAGATTTTGGTGGATGAAAAAGACCAAGAGAAGACCGCGTTCATCACTCCTGATGGTCTATATCAATTCAAAGTTATGCCATTCGGTCTATGCAACGCCCCAGCTACGTTCGAACGTATGATGGACTCTTTGCTTCAAGGGTTCGAAGGGTCAACATGCCTCTGCTACCTAGATGAAGATCTCGTATTTTTGCTTACATTTGAGACACACCTTGAGCGCTTATCAGCTGTTCTTCAAGTCTTCCGCGAGGCTGGGCTCCAACTCAATTTCTCGAAGTGTTACTTCGGTCGTTGGCAGATTCCAGTACTGGGTCACCTCGTCGACGCTCCCGGTATTCAACCAGACCCGGATAAAATTCGTGCTGTGACGTCTTTTCCTTTACCTCAGTCTGCCGAAGACGTCCGAAAGGTCTCTTGCTCCTACTTTCGACGCTTCGTTAGACTTCGCAATGATTGCCCGACCTCTTACTGATCTTCTGAAGGAGGACGTGCCGTTTATGTGGGGCCCCGTTCAACCTGCCGCGTTTGCCCACTTCACCAACATTCTGACTACGCCACCTATACTGGCCCACTATGACCCGTCCTCTCCTACAGAGGTGCATACCGATGCCAGTGGTCACGGTATCGAAGCCGTCTTATTCCAGCGCCCACAGGGTCGAGATCGCGTTGTCGCATACGCTAGCCGCCTCCTCAAAGCAGCGGAGCGCAACTATTCGATTACAGATTGTGAATGCCTGGCTCTCGTCTGGGTGGTTTCCAAATTCTGCCCGTACTTGTATGGCACACACTTCTTTGTAATCACGGACCACCACGTGCTCTGCTGGCTTTCCTCACTCACTGATCCTACCGGTTGCTGGGCTCTGCGGCTGCAAGAATATTCATATGGAGTAGTTTACAAGTCGGGCCTATTACATCAAGACGCAGACTGTTTATCACGCAATCCAGTGGAAGAACCATCCGCCGACCCTGACCCCGATACCTACGCTTGCGTTTTCTCCATTTCTCAGCTGCTACACGTTGCCGACGAGCAAGGCCGTGATGCCACTTTGCGCGCCATCATTGATGGCTTTGAATCTTCGCCTTCTGATTCATCCATTCACCTGTTTGTTCTCCGGGATGGTGTATTATACCACCACAATGTACGCCCCGATGGTCCTGCCCTACTCCTCGTCATTCCTAAACACCTCCGGTCAGCCGTTCTCCAAGAACTTCACGATTTACCAACGGCAGGTCACATTGACGTCTCCCGCACCTACGACCGTATTCGCCGACGCTTCTTTTGGCCAGGCTTTGCCCGCTCCGTCCGGAAATAGGTTGCGGCGTGGGAAAAATGCCAGCGCTGAAAAACACCATTGACGCTCCCTGTCGGTTGCCTTCAACCGCTCGACATTCCCTCGGAGCCGTTCTTTCGCGTTTGCTTGGACTTACTTAGCCCTTTCCCTCAAACCACGTCTGGCAACAAATGGGTCGCTGTGGCGACACATTACGCCACGCGTTACGCCATCACCAGAGCGCTTCCAACAAGCTGCTCCACATATGTTGCCAATTTTCTTTTACGCGACGTGATTCTGCAGCATGGTGCTCCTCACCAACTGCTCACAAGACCGTGGTCAGACATTTATTTCTCAAGTCATCGAAGACATCCTGCAGTCCTGCTCCACCAAGCACAAGCTGACTACGTCTAACCATCCGCAGATTAATGGTCTCACTGAACGTTTGAAACGCACCCTAACAGACATCCTCGCAAAGTACGTCTCATCCGACCATACTGACTGGGACCTTGCCCTACTCTATGTCACTTTTGCACATAATTAATCCCGTCACGACACTGCCGGTTATCGCCCGTTCTTTCTGCTGTTCGGCCGAGAACCCACATTGCCACTGGACGCATCCATTCCATCCGCCGCAGCAGAGAGCAGCGAGTATGCACTTGACGCCATCACCAAGACAGCCGAAGGACGCGAATTTGCCCGCGCTCATCTCCTTCTGACCTCTCAAGAGAAGCAACGGCGCTTATACGATCACCAACACAAAGACGTCCACTTTTCGCCTGGATCACTGGTACTCCTGTAGTGTCCAACTCGTCACGTTGGCCTGTCAGAAAAACTCCTTTCTCGGTATATAGGCCCATATCAAGTGCTGCGGACCGTGACTCCAGTTACCTACGAAATCGACCCAGTCAGTACCAGTGCCTCATCTGCCCCAAATTCCACTGACGTTATGCATGTCGCACGTCTCAAGGCATAGTACCCTCCTGTTATCACCGATATTTTGGCGCCCCGGGACGGTGCTTCTGCCGCCTGGGATAATGATACATGCATATCGCGTGTTTCTTGTGGACGATGGACGCGGGCGCCCCGACGAATACGACGAACGCGCTCTGGCTCTAGAGCTGTCGGCTGAACTGGCCAGCGCTGCAGTTATCCTTTGTAAATATACCTTGTCAATAGTCTCCAGTTGTTAATCCTTCGTTCGCGTAACAATATCATTGCATGTGTGTCAACGTCCGTGTTGATTTCCCCGCTCGTCATGGTTCGGAAGAAAGACAATTCTATCCTACTTAATGTCGATCTCCGGGAACCATACAAGGCCATCATGGTCAACGCTCTTCCGCTACCGAGTACGGATGAACTGTTGCACCGATTGGCTGATGCTACTGTCTTCATTATTCAGCATATTATCAGGCCTTATCGCCTGAGAAAAGCAGTAAGCTTTTTACGTTCATCCCTCATGACGGATTTTTCCGCTTCAAATGTGTGTGTTTCGGACTGGCATCTGCGCTTTTTGCATTCCAGCACATAATGTCATCTGTTTTAAAAGACTGTCCAGGTACCTAGTTCTACCTTAATGATGCTATTGTTTGGAGTCACAACGTGACCACGATAGAAACTTGCACACTGTCCTGCCCGGAACAAGCTACACAGGCATGCAGCTGAACCAACAGTATGTATTCAGTGCCCCAGAAATACCTTTCCTAGAACATACAATTTCTGAAAACGGCATTTCGTCGATGGATAACAATATCGAAGCAATTGTGGAAGCTTCATAGCCATATGACAAAAAGGCTCTGCTTTCATTTCTGGTGAACGTATATGGGGTCCCAGCAAGTACGGACGAAAGCACTAGTAAAAGGGACGGAGAGGACAACGCTGGACTTACAACGGAAGTTCATTGCGAATACATTCCACAAATCTCCACCACGCATGCGTAGAAGTCTAATAACAATAATAAGGTTTATAGTCAAAGGTCAACAAAAACATACACACAAAAACCTAGTCACGCCGCTTCCCGACAAGGGGAACAACACTTGGATTAGCATGATAGATTTAAAAATTGAAGTTATCAGTGATATGGACCGAAAGTTCACTCACACATATATGCCCACCAAACATTTTGATGTGGAGCGCTCCGCTTATTTCTCGTTCTACTTTACTGCACTCTCTCCCCACAATAGATACACTGTCAAATACTGCTCGGCCTCCGTTCTTAATGCAATGCTAGGGCAAGTTCCCGCCTGTACCTCTAGTAGAAAACAGGATTCTCACGCATGCGATCAATGACGCAACGGCCTGTCTGCCCAACATAGGGCAGTCCGCATGAGGGATGTATGCGATACATGACAGAAGATGCATATTTTATGTGAAAAATAAAGTGGTGTGCCTTATTTCCTTTCCCCGCTATCACTCGCTCGCATCTTTCTTCTCTCCTGTAATGCTTTTGCACAACCTAACCAGTTCGCTCGCCACCGAAAATACTAGTGCGACGCCATTTCTAGTGGCCACCCTCTTAAGAATGTGAGAAAGGCCATGCAGAAACGGCATCACTACTACCTCTTTTCTTTTTGAAGATTCATTGTCATCTGCGGTTTTCCTGGGTATCTTCTTTGTCACCTTTCTAAACAAGATTTCAGCCACAGCCACCAAAGTGAGGCTGGGTACCCTGCCGTCATTAACCTCGCCTTCTCTTCTTCAAAACTCTCCCGCAAAGAGTAGTCACAGCTGTTGTAAAGAGCATTCGTTAAACATGAGGAAGCAATGCCTCGTTTTAATAATTTGGAGTGGGACGATTCGTGCGGGAGGAGCGATATTATTCATCTAGGGCAGTAACCACAACACACATGACTCTCACTTCGAAATTTAATTTCCAAATCCAGAAATGTGATCAAGTTTTCTTTGCACAATTCAAGCGTGAACCTAAGATCCCGGGAAGACTGCTCGTAGCACGTTAAAATCCTTCTCGCGTTTGATTCAAGGTCATCATCGGGATTTAACATTAAAAGCCTTAAAAATTATCGACATACCTAAAAATTCACACAGTATGTTTCTCCTGCAGCCTATGAATTACATTGCTGTCAAAGTTCGATAAAAGAACGCGACACTGTACAGAAGCAACCTTAGATCCGATGTAAATACCCTTTGAATGAAGGCATCCTTGTTGAAGACCACTACAGTGTTTGACAGGTAAAACGTGAGAAGTTCCATAAAAGACTCAAGTGACAAAGCGCATGAATTCATAAGAGCTACTTCCCTTCTTTCTTCAACGAGATCTCGTACAGCTCTAAACAAGTCCTCGTGTGGGATAGAATAGAACAGTTCCTCAATATCTACAGACATCGCAGCCTGGCTACAAATCTCGCTTGAATTTAACCAGTCCACTACTTCCGAGGAGCTCTGGACGCCAAAAGGATTCCAAGTATCCGGAGTTTTCAACCTACGCTGCAGGAACTCACTAACCATTATCTTCCATGAGCCTCCTTCTGTGACGATAGGACGAAACGGCACCTCTGGCTTGTGGGTGTTAGCCTCAAAAACACACGTAGCACATCTTCCCTAGTTTGTATTACGGCTTTTTCTAAGGCCCGAAGTTTCACTTTCATGAGGAGTTTTATTGATAGAGCTTTCGGCATTTTTGGGCGACACATCCGCATGGCGAAAATTTTGCTCAATGGCAAGGACTGCTTTTTCTCGATGGAGATGGCCTCGATGGAGGAAAAGGACAGGGCGCTTTCTGAGGTAGTAGACTGCCGGCTGAGGTGGCACGCGAAACAGCGTGGACGTGGCGACAAAACTCACGGAAAATTCATTCAGAACTTCAACAGCGAGGAGCTGAACCTTGTACAGTCCGACAAAGCAGGTGGGTTTGTCATGCTTCCAAAGCTTGAGGCCTTAGAAGAAGCCGTATGACAAAGTAAGGATAATGTGCTACGTGTGTTTTTGGTGGCTAAAACTCACAAGCCAAAGGTCCCATTTCGGGGTATCGTCACCGAAGGAGGCTCATGGCATATATTGGTTAGTGGGTTCCTGCAGCGTACGTTGAAAACTCTGAATGCTTCGGATCCTTTTGGCGTACAGAGCTCCTTGAAAGTGGTGGACTGGTTAAAGCCAAGCGAGATTTGCGCTAAGGCTGCGATGTCTGCAGATATTGAGGAACTGTGCTTTCCCACGCGAGGACCTGTTTACAGCTGTAGGCATCTCATTAAATGAAGAGGGGAAGAAGCTTTTACGAATTCATGCGCTTTGTCACTTCAGTCTGTATGGAACTTCTCACGTTTTACCTGTCAACCATTGTAGTGTCCTTCAACAAGGCTGTCCTCATTCAGAGAAAGGGTGATTGCATCGGATATAATGTAGCTCCTGTACTGCGTCACATTTTTTGATCCAAGTTTGACAGCAATGTAATTCACAGGCACCAGGACCAACGTATTGTGCGAATGTTTAGGTATGTGGAAGATTTTTTTATGCTTTTAAGGTAAATACCAATGATAGCCTTGAAACAAACGCGAGAAGGAGCTTAACGTGTTTCGAGAAGTCTTCCCAGGATCTTAGGTTCACGTTTGACCTCTGCAAAGAATACATGATCAGATATCTTGAAATTTCAAATTGAGAGTTATGTGTGTTCGCGTTACATTCCTAGATCGAAAAAGTCGCTCCTGCCGTACGAATCGTTCCACTCCAAATTAATAAAACCAAGCATAGCTTCCTTCTGTTTCACGAATGCTTTTAACGAGAGCTGTACCCAGTTTGCAGGAGAGTTTTGAATACCTGAAGGCGAGGTTAATGACGGAAGGGTACCCAGCCTCACTTCTGATGGCTGTTGCTGAAACCTTGTTTAGAAAGATGACGAAGAAGAAACTCGTGGAAACCGCGGATAACAACGAATCTTCAAAAAGAAAAGACGTTGTAGGGATGACGTATCTGCATGGCCTGTCTCACAATATTAAGAGGGCGGCCACTAGGAATGGCGTCGCGCTAGTATTTCCGGTGCCGAGCAAACTTATTTGGTTGTGCAAAAGCGTCACAGGAGAGAAGAAAGGTACGTGTATAGGCTGTGGAAAAAAGCACACAACTTTTATCCACAAAAACTGTGCATCTTTCGGCGTGTATCCCATACCTTTTTCACGCGGACTGCCTCATGTTGGCCAGACAGGCCGGCCTCAGTGATCGCATGCGTGAGCATCGCTTTTTCTTACGTACAGGTACAGGCGGGAACTTGCTGTTGCATTGCAAAAAGCACGTATGCTGACCAGTTTTTGATAATGTATAGATTGTCGGGAGTGAGCGCAGTAAACTGGAAAGAGAAATAAGCGAAGTCTACTACATCAAAACGTTGGGTGCGCATATATGTGTGAGTGAACCTTCGGTCCATATCAATGACAAGTAACTTCAATATTTAAATCTATTATGCTAATCAAAGTGTTGTTGCCCTTGTCGGGAAGGGCCGTGACTATGCTTTTTGCCTGTGTGCGTGTGTATTTGTTGATCTTTGACTATAAACCTTGTTATTGTTCTTGGTTTTCTACGCATACGTGGCGGAGATTTGTGGAATATATTCGCACTAAACTTTAGTTGTAAGTCTAGCGTTGTACTGTCCGTTCCATTGCCTGCTGGAACCCCTATACGTTCACCATGCACCAACTGGCTCAGAAAAAAACAATACTTTCATTTCTGCGCCTCATGGGATATTATGCGAAATTCATCCCGCAGTAAGCTTACTTGGTGGAATCACTAAGGAAACTTCCTAGGCAAGCAAAAGCTTTTGTCTGGGATTAGGATACTGAATACATCTTTCAATTTATTAAGGAAGCACTTGCTTTGCGTCCAGTGGTGCGTATGTTTGAACCGCATGTTCCTATTGTTATAACAGTTAATGCTTCAGACATTGCGTTAGGAGCCGTCCTTCAGCAAAAATGCGGAAATGAGCATCAACAGAGGCTTTTGAATCTCGAACATTAACTCCTGCAGAACGGCGGTACTGCATAGGTGAAGAAGCATTGCCATGCCTTTTTTCTTGTGAATGTTGGCATATTGACATGTTCACTTGCCAGTGACAGTTCCAATTACGAACGTATCACCAAGGTCTTGTTATATTACTGTCTTCAAATGGTGCTGGAAACCGTCCGTTAAGGATTTCAAGGTTTTCTGCGATATTGCTTTTTTAATAATAATAATAATAATAATAATAATAATAATAATAATAATAATAATAATAATAAGGTTTATTTCCAATTAAAGAAATTTGCAGGAGGCTGCAGGTAAAAGCTGCACGAAAAGGCATTTGATTCAGTAGAAATACCAGCACTCATAGAGGCATTATGTAATCAAGGAGCACAAAACACTTACGTAAATACATCGGAAAATATCTACAGAGGTTCTACAGCTACCCTAATTCTACACAAGAAAAGCAGGAAGATACCTATACAGAAAGGGGTCCGACAAGGAGACAATCTCTCCAATGCTATTCAATGCGTGCTTGGATGAAGTATTCAAGCTAATAAACTGGGAAGACTTAGGAGTAGGGATCGACGGCGAATATCTCAGCAACCTTCGGTTTGCCGATGACATGGTTCTACTCAGCAACAATCCAGACGAGTTACAACAAATGATTGAGGACCTTAACAGAGAGAGTGTAAGAGCGGGGTTGAAGATTAATATGCAGAGGACAAAGATAATGATGAATAGCCGGGCAAAGGAACAAGAGTTCAGGATTGCCAGTCGGCCTCTAGAGTCTGTGAAGGAGTATGTTTACCTAGGCCAATTAATCACAGGGAACCCTGGTCATGAGAAGAATATTCATAGAAGAATAAAAACTGGCATAATCGCATACGGCAGACATAGTCAGCTCCAGGCTGGAAGCTCACCATTATCATTGAAAAGGAAGGTGTACCATTAGTGCATTTTACCAGTGCTGAAATATGGGGCAGAGACTTGGAGACTGACAAAGAAGCTTAAGAGCAAGTTAAGGACCGCGTAAAGAGCGATGGAATGAAGATTTCTCGGCATAACTTTGAGAAACAGGAAGAGAGCGGATTGAATAAGAGAGGAAACGCGTATAGACGATATTCTAATTGACATCAAGAGAAAAAAATGGACCTGGGCACGTCATGTAATGCGCCGTTTAGATAACCGTTGGACCATTCGGTTTACAGAATGGGTATCAAGAGAAGGGAAACGCAGTCGACTAGGTGGAGCGATGAAATTAGGAAATTCGCGGGGGCTAGTTGGAATCGGTTGGCGCAGGACAGGGGTAATTGGAGATAGCAGGGAGAGGCCTTCGTCCTGCAGTGGACATAACACAGGCGGCTGCTGCTGCTGATGATGCATTAAACCATCGAATACTATAAGCGTAATCATAATGTCACAGCCGATGCATTGTCGCGCCTACCTGTTTTCCCGGAATCTCAACCAGCACTAGATGGGGAGATAGTGGCTTTGGTTTCAGCATGCATTACAAAGGAAGAGTTCCAAGCAGCTACACTGGCTGATCCAGTTTGCCAAGCGTTCAAAGACACAAAATAACTAGTGGGCGGAGAAAATCTGCAGATCTTCCTCCAGAATTGCAGCCATTTGCATCCGTACAGTCGGAACGTACGTGGGTATTCGTCTACTTTGAGGAGCTGGGATTATTGCTCCAGCTTTCTTGCGTCAGAAACTGCTGTCTTTTGCTTATGAGGGTCACTTGGTCATCATCAAAACAAAGCTTATAATTTGAGGAATTTACTAGTGGCCTCACATGGATAGACATGTTGAGGAACTTGTGAGAAGCTTTGTTTGTCAACAAGCAAATAAATCTACAAAAACTTCCTTTGCTCCACTTCCACCTGTCGAATGGCCTCTTCGACCGTGTGAAAAATTAGCCATAGACCTAATAGGTCCTCTTGTTCGTGCTCCACAGTATATGCACGTTTTGCTTTAGTTACTGCTACTGTTTACTATCATTCCAAGTGGCCTGAAGTCATTTTCATGACTTCAGTCGCTTCTGAAGCTACCATGCGGTGTCGTACTTCCATATTCACTAGATAAGAATTTCTTGATGCCATCGTGTCTGACAATGGACTACAGTTTGTTTCTGTAGAATTTCAGAACTTCCTTAAGTAAGGATGCATTAGGTATTTCTTGTCTGCACTGTACTACCCAGAGACAAATGGCCAGGTAGAAAGATTCAACTGTGTCCTCAAAGAATTGATACTGATTGCTACTTTGGAACAACGATGCCTTAGGTTTGCAGCCTCATAATACTTGGCAATTTACAGGTTTACGCCACATATGACTGCGTGTGTTTCTGCGACTGTGCTGTTCCATAGCCGTCAACCAAGGACTCAACTTGATGTCGCAAATATGCCCAATTCATCCAGAACTTGCTTCTTCTAAGCTGCGTCGGGAAGTGAAAGACAAGTATTACAATAAAAGCAAAATGCCAAACACATGTAGACTGTCGTCGCGCAACAAAATTCTCTCACTTTTGTTGAGGAGATCTTGTGCAAGTATGTGACTCACGAAAGTGTCGTCCTAAATAATATGGTCCGTTCAAAATTTACCGCAGCATAGGTCGAAATACTTTCCAGCTTGAAAATGGCAAACGTTCGGATGCGTCGAATGTCCGGCACGACAAGGTTCTTGTGAAAACAAGTGAAAGTCATTTAATGACTACCAATCCCTTGATGATCGTATCATACTGATCATATCTTACTGGCATAAATTTCTTGCAGCATAAACGTGCAGTGCACACACTTTCCAAGTCAAGAACGGTAATGAGCATTATATGAATTCGTTTCATTATGCCAAAAAATATCTATCCCATGTCACGAAGATTGTGTAGCATTTGAAAATAAGGGGAACAAAGGACATCTCTGAAGAAAACTTCTGACTTAAACATGTAAAATGTAGTAGTCCCTGCTGTCGGAAAAAAACAACTCTGATCAATACACATACTTGCTTTCTTCAACGTATAAAGATGCTTCCACTCCACCAAACACTGCGTGTTGTGGTGTTTATCGTGATCTATAATTTAATTTAATTAGGGGCTTTACGTGCCAAAAGCACTTTCTGATTATCAGGCACGCCGTAGTGGACGACTCCGGAAATTTTGACCACCTGGGCTACTAAATTTAACGTGCACCTAAATCTAAGTACACGGGCGTTTTCGCATTTCGCCTCCATCGAAATGCGGCCGCCGTGGCCGGGATTCGATCCCGCGACCTCGTGCTCAGCAGCCCAACACCATAGCCACTGAGCAACCACGGCGGGTTATCGTGATCTATAGTCACAGTTTTTTTCAAGCTAAACACTGCGTGTAGTGTGCTTCATTTCCATCGCCTTTACCTAACACTTGTCCACCTAACTTACGTAACAACTGTCCACTTAATTTATTGTACGGGTTCTAGCACAACATCATACATTGTATTACTCTATACAATATCTGTTCTGGTCTGTACGACACTTTGTCTTAAGTACTCATTTTTTCAAGCGAGAAGGATAGTTTCACTTTCTTTTAAGGGTAAAGTGATATTCCATCTTGCGTTTCGGTTTGGAAACACGTTGAACGCTAGCGCCACGCCGCGCCCAACATTGTATGCTGCTCCGTGTTCCGTTCCCCTCTACTTGAAATAAAGGGAGTCTACGTTTGGTCCCTGTCGAAGCAGCATGCCTCTTTTCTGCGATGCTTCGCGCGCCGGCCGTTAGGCCCACGCTGTGAGTGCCGCGTTTTGGCCGCCACGTGGAAGCACTTAAACAGCCCACTTTTTGGCAGTAAATCAATCTTAGCTTTTATAAACGATGTTCGTGCGCATGTTTCGTAGAGTTTCGTAGTACATGCACATGCTCTCGCTGGAGGCTGCTACTACAATAATACGCTTTTGTAGAGCACGTGCTTCTAGGCTATTCCTTCAAAGGTCCTGCTGGGCCATTAGTGCTGCTGACACCTACATCTTTTGTATAATATCCCCCTAATGGCACATATTTTATTTTTATAACCATGGCACAATTTGTACCTCACGTGTCATTCTCGTCGTCTTAATGTACGTATATTCATGCACTTCTTAGGTCTTTAAGCCTCTATTCAGCCGTGTTTGACCTACATTTCAAAATTCACAGTTCATGCTTCATTGACAGCTAATTAGCATTGACTTGACACTTATTGGCCTCATCTGGCCGTTGCCCTGATAACATCTAATATTAACCAATTATCTTTACAGCGGAGGCCTACGTAATATTGCCGGCTGTGAAGCATATCAAGGAAATAAAACTACAAAAGGCACTTATACTTGCAGACTCGCTAAGCTTTGTCAAAGTTTTGATGTCTCTGCGGAAGCGTAAAGATACTGTAGTCAATGATCTCTTTCGCGTATGTGCACTCTGCATGCATCAAACCAGCATGTCTTCTTCTGTTAGAGACCCGGCCATAGAGGCATTGCGGGTAATATCCTTGCAGACAAAATCCCTATGTTCATAACAACGAAAGTGTATAATTTCTCTGTAGTTAGCACTGAGAAAGGCTTCAAGCCATTTTTTGCTGAAGAAACTGAGAAACAATTAGCATTACATTTCGGACAAAGAAACCTTGAAGAAGATCCAGTTAATCAAAACGGATTCAGGTAATTGATTGTCGACGCAAAAGTGCGACGAACCGATGTCGTGTTTTGCCAATATACAATAGGGCACACATACTGTATCCATCCTTACCTTTAGACTCACGGTGAACCTCCCATTTGTGGTAAGATGCAACGAGTGGTTGTCCGTATGCCAGTAAGTCGAAGATGAGCGAAAAAACGCTTTCCTACAGCTTTCAACAGCATATTACTCTCTATCCAGCTATGTTTCTTGGTGCCAAAACGTTTTTCAGAACCAAAGCTGTTTTAAATTTTCTAGATGACGTTGTGTACGAGATTTGTGGCACATCCTCCCACCAGAGGCTTCTGCGATAGTAACGTCTTGTTGAGCACGCGCCTCGAGGCCCTTGCTTTTAAGGGCCTTGACGACGTTGTTGTGCTAGTGACATTGATAGTTTCCAGAATATCATCAATTAAAACCATAGCTTTCATATAACACCTCACCAGGCACTGTCATTATTTTAACACCCATAAGTTTTACTCACTTTACAGCCACAGTCTGCAGGCTTCTATACAGCCCCCACGTCTATGCATTAACATTTGTCATTGATCACATCATCGACTATGGTATATCCTTCATTGGCGCTCTTTGGCCAACGTTGGCCCTTGCCTCATAACACCGATATATTATTGTTGTAATTCATCCTCCCGAGAGTGCTCCGATATGGCTAGGTTCCACAGAGCATATTTACTCTGTGCCGATACCTACATTTTCTACGTTACCTAAACTGCCGTTACGTTCATAGGCGTTCCACTCGTTCCACCTATAAGAGGAGGTCACATCGCGTCTCCTAATCCAGGTGTTCTACTCTCGCATAACGTCGCGTTTCGTCACACCACTATTACTATTAAGGACAGCGCGTCCTGCCTTCCGCTTGTGAACTGTGGACTTTGTACAGAAGTTGTCCTGCGTCGCATATTGCTGGCGCAAATCTCGCCGGCCGCAGGCAACCAAATTTCGGCTTGAACTTGTGGCAACTGCTCGTGCGAAACTCTTTGCCTTCAGACATGAATGCCTTAATCAAAATGATTACTCCCGACCTCCTGCCCCAGCGTGCTCATGAACTACGTTGCATCCTTGGCTAGTAAAGGGACATATTCGACTTTGGAGGCCGTCCCATAGGACAAACACCTGTTGTCATGCATCGAATTAACACCGGCGATGCGAGCTCGATCCATCGGCGGGCCCACCGCGTCTCGCCTACTGAGCGACACATCATCCAACACGAAGTTCGCTAGATGCTTTCTCTTAACATCATTAAACATTCTTGCAGCCCATCGGCATCCCGTTACACTGGTTAAAAAGAAAAAGAACAGTTGGCGATTTCGCGTGCATTATCGGCACCTCAAGCAGATATACGAAGAGGGACGTCTGTCCACTATCGCTCACTGGCGATGTCCTGGGTTGCTTCCATGGAGCACAATATAAACATTCGCTCCGGGTGCTGGAAAATTGTCTTCGATGACAATATGCTTCGTAATATTCTGGGATATGCTGTTGTAACAATATCATCTTCAACCAGCCCAGACCAAATTTTTAACAGTGTGGGATAAACTATATATATAAAAAAATTCAATGGCGGCCGCATTTCGATGGGGGCGAAATGCAAAAACACCCGTGTACTTAGATTTAGGTGCCCGTTAAAGAACCCCAGGTGGTCGAAATTTCTGGAGTCCTACACTACGGCGTGCCTCATAATCAGAAAGTGGTTTTGGCACAAACCTCATAATTTTTTAAATAAAAATTTCAAATAGAATTCAACCTCTAGTTGTAGTCGTTGAAAGGTGGTGTCTTCTTGGGCGAGCTCAGCATGAGGCTGGGGTACGAGAACCGTATAAGTTATTGTAAGAGATGCGCTGAAGTGATAATGTTGGATCAACCTGAACAAGAGGTATAATGCCCGTAAAACTGTTTTTATCAGTTATCATCATGATCATCCCTATCATCATTAAAATTATCATCATTAGTATCATCGTAATATCAATCATAATATTTATCGTAACTACCATCGCGTCGTAATACCGTTTTCATCAGCTCATTCAAAGTGACCAAGAGGACCATTGCTCTCATGTGCTTTTGAAGTTCTTTAGCTAGATGTCGCGAAGATGCGACCGTGTTTAAGCTTCAAAGCACCTCTACTCTATAGTCCGCTGCTCCACACAATTGCAAAAATATTCTGTTCATAAAAAAAAACAGCTGAAGCAGAGAAGGTGTTGAAGCTACAGACACCGGCAAGCGACGCAAGTGGGATACTTGCTGCTGGCGTGGTATGCATGCTCCGCGAGCCCGACGAGTTGTGTTATCATTCGTCAAGCAGTTGTAGCATATTATTATTTGGTCTTTCTCACCGCACAATTTATGTTGTACTCAGGTATCTGGAAGCAGTCTCTGGCCTGACATGAAGCTCGCGCTGAGGCTGCAACTCGGTGTTTTGTTGGTTGGTGCGGCAGTTACGTACATGGCAACATGGAATATACACATGAACAGGTAATAATTTATTGTGCTTCACGCAGGTGCTCATAGCTGTATTGACAGTTGGGTTGCAAAAAGAGTTTGGTAAATGCATGCATACCTGTCACGTGATTTCTACGCCTGGTCAATATTACAGTAGGCATTGCTAGTAAAGCTTGAACAGTGCCTTCTAGAATAAATTTCAAACATGAAGAAGTGTCCTCGTTCAAGAGTAGTTCTTTGTAGTTTTGACTTTTCGTACCGTGTCACTCGTAAATTTTTCTAGGATACGTTATTCAAAAATATAGCCATAGGAACTCACGCGAAACAGCAGTTTTCACCTCCGTCAATCTTTCTTACATTTCTCGAAGGAATTTCTTAAAGTACACGTAAGAATTGAACTTCCGCCCGAAAGGCGAAGGATTGATTGCAATAGCAAATTAGCAGACCACTACACGAAGAAACGATGGTAATGTTATAGGCTGTGTAAACTTGGAAGCATTCGCTTACTAAATTAACAAGCATTAAGACATCACACTGGATGACCTGCGCACGCTTGCTGTCCAAACAATGGTGTGAGGAAGAGCGTAGCACCAGCGAGTGATGTGACCTTCGTGCTGTCTATCACTTCAACGCAAACAGAGAGGGGAGAGAGTACACACACAGGTATGAACCGTTCGCGCACGTACATTCTGCAGATCTCATTCAAGATAGGTGCACGACCAAGCACGGGCGCGAAATACGCCCCCCCCTCCCCCCTCCCCCGGGACGCGCTTTTAGGATTGCTAGTAGGTACGGCGGGGCGTGGCACATTTGACGGAGCTCGACGTTTCTGCGCAGGCGCGAGTAAGAGCGGGCGCGAGAGAGAAAATCTGGGGGCTTTTGCTTCTTGAATATGACTCAGCCTAGGCACTACGGTAGAGGTTTGTTAGAGCGCGTTGTATTCGTTTGTCCCCTAGACATGCCGGCATTGCGGAGTGCAGTCGAGTTGGTTTATACGCTCCGCCGCTGGCTGCCCGCGCTGTGAGGTAGTGGGTGCGGACGCCGCTTTGTGATTGCTGTGTCTAAGGAGATAATGTTCTGACTGGTGTTGTATAAGTCGCGGGTCGCTTTTTTCGTCGCGGCGATAGATGGGATTTTTACAAGCACTGCTCCAGGAGGGCACATGTAACCGGCAAACGTAGGCCTCAGGAGAGCACCTGAGGTTATATTAAAGCAGGGGGCGTAAGATCTCCGGAGCACTCAAGCGGTAACGGGGACATCAAAGCTAGAAGCCGGGCGGACAGCAGATCTTATATTCTCCTGGCACGCGCAGGCCTCTGCGAGCCCCCACCCACGGACCAGTCCGGCTTCTAGCTTTGATGTCCCCGTTGCCGCTTTGGTGTCCTGGAGGCGCCGCCAATAATGTGAAATAATGACACGTTGTTTTCATTAGTAAAAACATGATCGAATAAGTATAATTGCCTCGAGCCGCCAACTTGCGGTGGTAAGTTCAGCACTACCGCGCCCCGCGACTTCTGCCGGCACGCCTAGGGACAAGAGCACACAACGCGCGCCCAGAAACTCCTCCGTAGTACCTAGGCAGAGTCGTATTTTCAAGGAGCAAAACTCCCCACATTTCCTCTCTCGCACCCGCTCTTACTCGCGCATGCGCGCAAACGTCCGTCGTCTCCGCAAGTGCCGCGCCCCGCTGTACCTACAAGCTGTTGGAAATATGCGGCCGCGCAGTCCGCAGTTGCTCTCGGAGTACAACTCCGCCCCCGCACCTCCTCTCGGCCCCCTCCCCCCTTGTTTCGGGCGACGGGAGACGGCGCGCACCTCTACCCTTTCCTAAAGCCCCTTGATAATTTGAAAGTAGCTACACTCTCCTCCTCACGGCGCTTTCCTCCTCGATTATCCTCGCCCGACGGCTGCGCACGGCGCGCTTTTCCTCCTGGGCTCCCGCGGACGGGCCGCAGGATTCTATGGGGGCGTGTTATTTTGGGCCAGTTGCGCGCCCCAGTGGGGTTGAAAATTTTGAGAAATGCTAATAACAGCATTGATAATGCTGGAGGCAACGTTTATGAGGAGGTTGGTTTTTTCTTAAAGCCGTATGAGCGGGGTATACCGATGTAAAGGGAGCTTTCAGGCGAGTTCTATACTCGAGACAATTTTTCTGCCACATGATCAGATGCTTCACTTCGTGCATCTGATCTAGTATTGCTTGTGACACATCCCTTTGTGTGTGGCTTATTAAGTGAAAGCCTTAGACCTCTGTTTCAAGGTCCCGTTGGCAGCTACAGAAAATATCACGTGACCGAAGGAAGGTGGAAAGCGAACCAAAGTACGTGCAGCCGCGTATAAGAGATGAATAATGCTTAGCAAAGTAATGATTGATTAGAGATTGGATTAAGATGAATTCGGGTGTATTAGGGAGGATTAAGGTGGATTAAAGTCGATGAAGGTGCATTAGGGTGAATGAAGGTAGATTAAGGTGCATAAAGGAGGATTAGTTTGGATTAAGGTCGATGAAGGTGAATTAGGGTGGATGAAGGTGCGTTGAGGTGCATTAAGGACGGTTATAGTGGATTAGGGTGGATTAAAGCGCATGAAGAAGGATAAGGGTGGATTAAGAAGGATTAAGGTGCATTAAGGATGGTTAGAGTAGATCTTTCGTCTCCTGCGATAGCTTACTGGTATCCTGTCTAACGGAGTTACCACCGACTTCTATTACACACTCCTTAATGATGCCCACAAGATTGTCGTTCATTGCTTCAACACTAAGGTCCTTTTCCTGAGTCAAAGCCGAATACCTGTTCTGTAGCTTGATCTGGAATTCCTCTATTTTCCCTCTTACCGCTAACTCCTTGATCGACTTCTTATGTACCAGTTGCTTCCGTTCCCTACTCAGGTCTAGGCTAATTCGAGTTCTTACCATCCTATGGTCACTGCAGCGCACCTTGCAGAGCACGTCCACATCTTGTATGATGCCAGGGTTAGCGCAGAGTATGAGGTCTATTTCATTTCTAGTCTCGCCGTTCGGGCTCCGCCACGTCCACTTTCGGCTATCCCGCTTGCGGAAGAAGGTATTCATTATCCGCATATTATTGTGTTCCGCAAACTCTACTAATAACTCTCCCCTGCTATTCCTAGTGCCTATGCCATATTCCCCCACTGCCTTGTCTCCAGCCTGCTTCTTGCCTACCTTGGCATTGAAGTCGCCCATCAGTATACTGTATTTTGTTTAGACTTTACCCATCGCCGATTCCACGTTTTCATAAAAGCTTTCGACTTCCTGGTCATCATGACTGGATGTAGGGGCGTAGACCTGTATAACCTTCATTTTGTACCGCTTATTAGGTTTCACAACAAGACCTGCTACCCTCTCGTTAATGCTATAGAGTTCCTGTATGTTACCAGCTATGTTCTTATTTATCAGAAATCCGACTCCTAGTTCTCGTCTCTCCGCTAAGCCCCGGTAGCACAGGCCGTGCCCGCTTTTTAGCACTGTATATGCTTCTTTTGGCCTCCTAACTTCACTGAGCCCTATTATATCCCATTTACTGCCCTCTAATTCCTCGAATAGCACTGCTAGACTTGCCTCACTAGATAACTTTCTAACGTTAAACGTTGCCAGGTTCATATTCCAATGGCGGCCTGTCCGGAGCCAGGGATTCTTAGTACCCTCTGCAGCGTCGCAGGTCTGACCGCCGCCGTGGTCAGTTGCTTCGCAGCTGCTGGGGACTGAGGGCCGGGGTTTGATTGTTGTGTTCATATAGGAGGTTGTGGCCAAGTACTGCACCAGGGTGGCCAATCCTGCTCTGGTGAGGGAGTGCGTTACCGGTTCTTGTCACCGGGATCAGGCCACACTCCAGGCTTGTTTATGCAATTTTATCAACACGCGGATTTTTTTTTAATCCGGTGGAAAATTGCGCGGCACCGGGATTCGAACCACAGACCTCTTGCACGCGAGGCGGGTGTTCTACCTCTACGCCACCGCTACACGTCCCTCCTTTATCAACCTAATCCATCATAATTCGCCTTAATCCTCCTTCATCCACCTTAATCCTTATTCATGCTCATAAATCCAACTTAATCCTGCTTAACAGTCCCAATCTACCTTAATACACCTAATCCACCTCTATCAAACCTAATCCAGCTCCATGCCCTAATCCACCTTAATCCACCCTAATCGGCCTTAATCCTCCTTTATCAACCCTAATTCACCTTAATCCACATTAATTCACCTTAGTTTACCTTTATACACCTTAATCCTCCCTAATCCTTGTTCGTGCACCCTAATCCACCATAATCGGTTAATTAATTTAATTATGGGGTTTTACGTGCCAGAACCACTTTCTGATTATGAGGCACGCCGTGTTTTCGCATTTCGCCCCCATCGAAATGCGGCCGCCGTGGCCGGGATTCCATAATCGGTCTTAATTCCCTTTCATCAACCCTTCGCCTTATTCCACCATAATCCGCCTTAATCGTCATCCACCCACCTAATCTTTATTCATGTATCTTAATCCTTCTTAATGCACTCTAATCCACCTTAATCTTCCTTAATAGACTCTAATCAACCTTAATCCTCTCTAATCCACCTTATGTCAATCACTAATGATTCATTAACTTGGGTAATCGATCTCTTATACAGGCGTGGGCATGCTTTGGGTCACCTCTGGCCTTCCGTGGGTCACGTGATATTTCCAGTTTACAACGCGACCTTGAAACATAGAGATGTAAATGCTTTCGCCTTAAAACTTTAAAAAAATTCAATGTTTACTAGCTAACGCTCATCACCTGCAATACCACGGGTATACTTGCCACAAATTTTTTCAAGGCGCAAAGCAGAATCTATAATGCTGCACTTCCGGCTGAATAACAGTCAGCGACGTGCGAGGTGATGGAGCCGCCGCAGAATATTAGGCATACTGAGGACAACCGCAACAAAAACGCTGGTGAGCAGGCCGGAAGAATGAAAAAAGAATGCATCATTACGAGATCCTTTGCTGCGAGCTATAAGAAAGACGCCTCAGCTCGCAAACAACGCTGTTCTTTGTCGGAACAAAGTTCTTTCGACCAATGTCATGCAGCCACTGCTTCCTGTGCAAGCCGTCACGCTTTCCTTGTGGTATCATAAAAACGGCACAACCTTCTTCAGGCTTCTTGCAGCAGTTATATGCGAAACAGCCCGGCATAGCGCTAGCACACAGCGCAGGAAACACACCGTACAACGTTCGCGACGCCGAGCTAAAGCGCCGAGCCAGCCGTACTCAGGAGGAAAATGGCGCGAAAGAAAAAGAAAAACACACAAGCAAAACTCAAGATCCGGGCGTTTCCCAGGGCAACGGCAGGGAGACCAATCGTCGTGCAGAAAGACGGGGGCAAAACTGGTTGCCGCGGGGGAACGCGCAAGGCGCGAGGAGGAGGCGAGGAGGTCGCGCGGCGGCGGCAGAGTTCAAAGAGTTTCGCTACTTTCAAATTATCAAGGTACTTTACCCTTTCCTCTATGGCGCGCCAAATTGAGCGGCGATCGTCGACTCCACTCGCGTGCTTTCATTGCCACATACAGCATACGGTACGCGGCTACGGTTATCACCCTTGGACTTTATATACGGAACATCACAGCGACAACGGCAGCAAAACGAGCCTGATGTGTCCATATAATTGCTATCGCAATAAAATATCAGTTTTGTCCAACGAACAAATCACTGGCTGTGGTAATCATATTTATCGTTTCATTTGAGCTCACCGGACCATAGGCAAAGGTGGAGAGTTTTAATCTTTAACCGCGAATGGCGGGACGGCTGGAGCCCGACGAGCTTCCTCAACTTAAGAGACTTAGATGGGCTACTTCATTGTCGGCTTGATGTAACATAGTTATAAGGAAGCGTGGGATGTCGGGACACAGAAAGAATGCAAGGACGGCAATCGCCGTACTTCAACTTGGCTTTGCTGCGTAAAATTACACACGCAGCAGTTGCTGCACAGAAAAATTGCAAAAAAAAAAAAAATGGCCATGGCACACATTGTCAGCGCAATCACAAGAGAAGATCATCATGTTATACATCGCTAGTCAAAACCCTAGTATGCGCACGATTATAGACACGTGCGTAGAACACGCTATAACATTTCGCGCTCTGCATGTCCGGGTAGTTCAAAACATTTTGGGCAATTATATCTCTTCTTGACAAATTAACTGACCCTCTGCTAATAAAACCCTCTACCTTTTTTTATGTAAAATTCCTCAAACAATTATCTCTCTCTCTGAGTCTTAAAATGTCTGAGTATAGACGTATCATTGTACGCTGGAGCGCACGGACACCTTTTGCGATGCTTAGCTAAGTGACATCCGCTGCGAAAGCCTGCACGGCTCCTCGATGCTCCCTAAAATGGTCATTACCGCATCCATTAGCGTGGCTGACGTAACCTTGCCACAATATAGTGGCATGCGCTAAACTACCTCCTTTTGGCAGCTTACAATACGCGCAACATACTTTATGCGCACTTTTGCAAAGTACGTGCGCAGTTCACGGCTCGGCACATACGCGCCAGTTTCTCAGGGGCGGAGAAGACTGAGTACGGCGCGCTTTCCGGCTACATTCTTCAATCGGTGGGTGAGGTTGTGCAAATAAGGCGGCATCACCGGTTTCCTTGGTCGTTTATGTCAAATCCCCTACGCGCACAAGACCTTACTTCACCAAGAGGGCTTTTAACAACACAAACCATTGTTTCACCAGGAAAACCCGCCTGCGGAAGCCTCATAACTCCGCTCTCCACATTCTAAGCTTTTCGGTGCTCGCACGACCGTCGAGGGAAGATGGGATACAGTTCAATGCGATGTCTCTCTTGAACACTTTTGAGTGAGCCCAATCATGATTCAACAATAACTTTTATTTGACCTTCGCTGATATATCCAGCATTTATCATCATTTTTAGGGAACAGGCGCATGTCCAGAAACGTGCCTCGACGGGCAGTCACGTGGCAATTTCGCGTGTATTCGCGGGCTTCTGTCACGCTCGGAAAAACACTTCTATTTAGCACGTATCGATCAAAAGGTGTATGGAACACGTTCATGTTGTCTTACAATTTTAGCAGGCACTTTTCATGTAAATGTAACACTTTAGAAGTTGATAAATAATTAGGACTTCTTATGTAATTAGGCGGACTGCCAAAAATAATCTCAGTTGCTCCAAGCGAAGTCAAACATTACCTTGGCTCTCTACAGCTACGTGGCAGTTACATATTTTTAAATCTTGCTTCATGAGAGTTCGAACACGCTGTATATGTATATATATTGACACGTGTACTTGTTTATCTTTATCGGGCGACCACGTTGCACCGCCTAACAAATGTTATCGCACAGCGCAGGACGCGCCTGTATATATCGGAAGTTTCTAGAATGTTATCGACGGTTCCATCCTCTGTCTGTCACTGAACCTTGTGTAATCTGATTGCATGTATGCGCGACACGAACGGTGTAGAACTTTATGGAAGACACGCGGCTTCCAGCGATTACTCTGGACCATTCGACGACTGATGTATAAAAGCCGACGCGCTTGACCCGCGGATCAGATTTCCGACGATCAGCAAATGTGTTCGCCGCTATCGTTGTGTTTTAAGTGTAACTTGCTTTTGAGGGAACAAGTTGCCTCAATAAAGATTTAGTTTCGCCGTTTGCAGTTTTGCTACTGTGTTCGTCACAGTCACTACCACGTGACATCTGGTGGAGGTGCTAGTGCGTTCGTGTACCGAACGACCCCGCAAAGCCGCGATCCAAGCCTGAAACCCGACGACAACACCAACGTCGCCAAGGAACAGCGAGCTAGCCGTAGGCAGCAAGGACTGCTAGCTGAATATGGACCTCTTCGCAAGAAGACCAGACGGATCAAGCCCAAGTCAGCAACCCCAATGGCGGCAACCCCATTGTGCTGCATCAACCTCGGAACTCACCAATCTACCATAGATCATCCTCTGAATACCCAGAAACCTGTCTGAAGACGTATGAACGTATCGCAACTATCAACAACTGGGACTCCGACGACAAGCTGCAGCATGTATACTTCGCCTTAGAAGACGTCGCCAGAACGTGGTTTGAAAACCTGGAGTCGAACCTGGCAACGTGGGATCTGTTCCGTAGCGGTTTCCTGAGGACCTTTCCTAGCGTCGTGCGCAAGGAAAGGGCCGAAACTATGCTAGAAGGTCGAGTACAATTACACAACGAAAAGAATGCGATCTTCACCGAGGAGATCTTCACCACGTTGACCACGAAATGTCCAAGGGGAACAAGTTTAGCCTACTCATATATGGCGCTAAGCAAGAACTTATCGCCGGAATAATACGAAATCCACGAAAGATCGCCGACAAATTAATTAACGAGAACACAAGCATCGAGAAAACTCTGGAAATGCGGAACCGGCAATTCAACCGCCATGCAAGCCCACCAAATTACGCCGAAGTTCAATCATTGTGGACCGACGACCAATGCAAGACTATCAGAGCGGTCGTGTGAGAGGAACTTCACAAGATGTTCCCAAGATCCCAGCCTCAGGTTACCTCGATCGCTGACGTCGTGAGAAAAAATCCAGTGGTCACTGGAACTTCCCGAAGGAAAGCCGAAATCGCCACCGGCCCAGCCTGAAGCGATGACCTAAGCTGCGGTTGCTCGCCGTCAAATTATTCCCCCGTGCCCGCGCCAGGGCGCTGGACCGACGCATTTCCGGCGTCCGCCGCCGCCAGCACGACCACCGGTCGCCCATCGTCGATTCTGCTACCACTGCGGAGAAGTGGGTGACGTCTACCGATGACTCCCATCCCGGGAGATGGAACTGCGAGGGTTCGCCGTTAACGAGCCGCGACCACAGCTTGGCGAACGACCTCGCGATATCGCCGACTAGCTCACCGCTACTCAGTGGAGCCCTCGACGACCATCCCGTTCGCCGTCACCAGGCCGCTACCTGTCACCGCAACGACGAACATACCGTGGCCCAGCATGGGGTCGGTGTGCGAGCCTCTGCCAGGAAAACTAAAAGCAGCAGCCGATGGAGGTGCGGTTGCTGTTCGTGGAGCTGACGAAGATCCTCCACCGCCGACTAAGACGCCGAACAGACCATCTCGACGGCATAACAACGAAACGCCGCCGTCCCGACGAAGTCTGGAAGCGAAGAATAGGCCGACGAAAGACGACCTGACGACGCCACATACCAGCCACAGGTAAACGCGACACACCCGTGATCCGACGCCACGACCTAACTGCAACGCAAGACACAGAACCACCGATCTCGACGTGCTTCTCGACGGCCACGCAGTCACCGCCTTTGTGGACACAAGAGACTACTCCATCATAAGTGGACCCATCACTTATGATGGAGTATGATGATGATGATGGGTCTTATGAAGAAGGTTAAGACTGCATGGGAAGGCCCTCAAATTTGGACCGCTTGAGGACACCTAATAATGGCGACTGGAATTTGCACAGCAAGAATTACAGTTCAAGACCGGACCTGCCCTGTTGCCTTCGTTATCATCCAACAGCGTTCACGCGACGTCATTCTCTGCATGGACTTCGTGAACCAACACGGTGCAATGATCGACCTGAAGTCGAAGTTGCTAACGCTGTCGGAAGCGATGCCGTCGGAGAGCTGTCGTAGTCAGCACGCCTTGAGTGAGCTCGAAGATCAAGTCAGCATCCCGCCCCGCTGCAGCATTGTCATTTCCGCGGGCACGAAAACACCCGCCCACGTAGAAGGCGTCATCGAGGGTGACCAACGTCTACTACTTGATAGTGAAATTTGTGTCAAAAGAGGGATCACTCGACTGCACTGAATAAAAACGAAAATGTGGCTGACAAACTTCAGCCAACAGGTAAAGCACGTCAACAAGGGTACTATGATCACGTACATCAAGGAAATTCTGGAAATCAGCAATGCATTTGTCCTCTCGGATTCTGCCGCATCTACCCCGATGACCATAGTTCCCGAACCAGACATCGACATAAATCCAAGTCTCCCCATGAGTAAAAAGCAACAGCTCAGAAGTCCTCTTCGACGATACAAAGACTGCTTTTCAGCGTCATCGGTGATTCGACCAACCACAGTCTCAAAGCATCGCATAATAACCGAAGAGGGCGTTCGACTACTCCGCCAGAGCCCTTACCGAGTTTCGACGTGAGAACGTGAAGCTATTAGGCAACAAGTCGACGAAATGTTGCGCGACGACATCATCCAGCCGTCTAAAAGCCCGTGGAAATCTCATGTTGTCTTAGTGAAGAAAGAGGACGGAATCCTACGTTTTTGCGTCGATTACCGTCGACTGAACAAGATCAATAAGACGGACGTATACCCATTCCCACGGATAGTCGACCCATTGGATGGGCTCTCCAAAGAAAGATATTTCTCGTCGATGGATCTCAAGTCTGGCTACTGGCAAATAGAAGTCGACGAGAGAGATCGCGATAAGACCGCCCTCATCACGCCAGACGGCCTCTATGAGTTCAAGAGCATGCCATTCAGACTGTGCTCGGTGCCTGCAAAGTTCTAGCGCGTGGCGGACATAGTGTTAGCAGGAAGAAGTTGCAGAGCTGTCTTGTTTACTTCTATGACCTCGTCGTCTTCGCCAGAAATTTCGACGATCATCTTAGGCGGTTTGCGACAGTACTAGAGAACATCAGGTCATCAGGGCCCACTTTGAAGTCGGAAAAGTGCCGCTTCGCTTACGACAAGCATCTGTTGCTGGGCCACGTCATCAGCAAACCTGGAGTCCGCCCCAACCCACAGAAGACAGCCGCCATCGCAAAGTTCCAGCAGTCCATCGACCAAAAGGGAGTGCGTAGATTCATTGGCATGTGTGCCTACTTCATGCGCTTTGTCAAGACCTTTCACGCAGCGCTGAGCCGTTGACACATCTAACTAAACGTGATGCCGAGTTCAAGTGGGAAACGCCGCTGGCCAATGCATTTCAAGAACATAAACGACGCATACAGTCGCCAGCGGTACTTGCGCACTTCGACGATTACGCCGATACAGAAATCCATACTGACGCCAGTAGCCTAGGCCTCGGTGCCGTTCTAGTCCAGAGGAAAAACGGAGTTGAACTGGTGATCGCTTACGCTAGCCGGTCGCTGTCAAAAGCGGAAGGCAATTATTCTACGACCAAAAAGGAATGTTTTGCCATCGTTATGGGCTACAGTAAAATTTCGCCCTTTCCCATTCAAAGTCGTCAGCGACCATCACGCGTTGTGTTGGCAAGCGAATTTAAAGGCTCCTTCAGGACGGCTGACGCGGTGGAGCATCAGAGTATATGAATACGACAACACTATAACCTGCAAGTCCGGACGAAAACACCCTAATGGCGATTGCCTATCACGCGCCCCAATTTACTCGTCGCCACAAGATGATGAGGATGACAACGCCTTCCTTGGAATAATTAGCGCAGAAGACTTCGCTGAACACCAACGAGAAGACTCTTAGCTAAAAGCCTCTCCGAGTATTTGGAAGGGTACACCGACGTTGTCTCTAGGGCATCTAAGCGAGAATCGTCTTCGTTCTCGCTTCAAAACAACGTACTCGTGAAGAAGAACTTCTCCCCAGTCCGTGCTAACCACCTGTTATTGTTCCCTAAGCGATGCGTCCAGAAGTACTCCACCCCCTCATGACGATCCGACCGCTGGGCACCTCGGATTCTCCAGGACGCTATCGAGGATACAGGAAAGGTATTACTCGCCGCGTCTGATCGCCGACGTCGCCCGTTAAGTCAGGACTTGCCGAGACTGTCAGCGAAGCGACCCCACCGACAAAGTCAGCAGGACTACTACAGCCAATCGAACCTCCTTGCCGACCATTTCAGCACATTGGAATGGATTTGTTGGGATCGTTTCCGACGTCAACAACCGGAAATAAGTAGATCGTCGTGGCGACGAGCTATCTCACCTGCTTCGCTGAAACTAAAGCTCTGCCGAAAAGTAGCGCAGGCGAAGTGGCGAAATTCTTCGTCGAGAACATCATGTAGCGACATAGCAACTTTCTGGAATGTTGTAGATGGTTGCATCCACAGTCTGTCACCGAACCTTGTGCAATGTGATTGCATGTATGCGCGACACGTATGGTGTAGAACATTGTGGAAGAAACGCGGGTCCCAGTGATTACTGTGGGACAATCGACGACTGATGTATAAAAGCCGATTCGCTTGACCCGCTTATCAGATTTCCCCCGATCGCCGACTGCGTTGGCCGCTATTGTTGTTCTTTAAAGGGAAGCTGGAAGGTTTTCCAGAAAAAAATGAGTGAAGAGCAGTACGCCGTGGTTTTCAACCCTCTGAATTCGAATATCGCATCGAAATTGAATGAAAGAAAGCTCAAACATATTTTATTTCGACGAAAAGTGCAGCAGCAGACACGCCCAGCTCGCGCGCCTCGTTTCCCCCTGTGATTGGTCGGGCGCTTCGTGACGTCAACAATGGTGTTCGTCCGGACCGACTGCTGCCGCTACACACGAAGCACGGTGCAAAGTAGTTTGGTGGTGTTTTGCTGAGACGGTCATGGAAATTTTCGAGAGCTTGCGTTTCCCTGAGGAGTTCGGCGTTAAGTCCAAACTCTACGAGAGCTTTTTTGCGCGCAACGGTGACGGGCGACGGCTTCGAGCGACAAAACGGACCGTCGCTTGAACAAATCGCTCGGTGTTCTCGCTCGATCGCTCGTTTCTAGAAATCTAGAACTCGTCGCTCGTCGCCCGGAAATGCTACGAGCGACTAGCCAATTGTGCGAAGCCGAAACTGGATGTACATAACTCAAATACTGCTGTTTGTCGCACGGAACGAGCAAACTATTGAATTTTACACGTGCAAGAATAAGAACCTAGTGCAAGACCTTCAGAAATATTTTATGCTCCTTCTTCAGTAAAATCATCAACTTAAATTGATAACGCATGCGTCACGCTAGTTTCGGCGCGTATATTGCTGCCCTCATTCCGGGAAATCGTCGCTCAAAGCCGTCGCTCGCATGAAGTTCGGCTTGCAGACGACAAGTGAACGCGACAGCCATCGCCTCGCTTGTAGCGCTGTCGCTGTCGCGTGCAAGATCACTTGTAAGGGGTTTATACTTGTAAATACTACATGTACTAGCCGATCTCGAAGAGCCGACCTCTCCAATAAGCAAAATATGCTGGTGCAAGCACTGCTTTCCACGCGAACGAAGGCGAAGTGTTAGCATCTCCTTGTGTTGGAAACGTTCTTTGGCGAGTATGTTTTTTGCTAAGCTGCATTTCAGCGTTTCAGTGAGTACGTTTCCGGGCAAATAATCGTAGTGTTATGTTCCTGCATGCCTCCTCGTAGAACGTAAGCGGTGATGCGATCTTCAGCATTTGTGCGCTGCCCCAAAGCTGTCGGCAATCTACACAGACGGTTTAAACGCGCGAAAAGTTTACCGGCTGTTGTAGCACGTGTAGTATAGAACCTTCATCAGCGCGTCATCCGCACGCTACTCGTAACCGGCGAATTCCGTCGGCTACGTGAGATGGTCGGTTTCTTATGTGTGCGAGAGAAGGGGGAGTGCAACGTCTTGGCGTGAGCAGGCTTTCCAACACATGCAAACTTTACGCTTGCACTGCGTTATGGTAGCTGCATGCAGGCTGTTTCACAACACACGTGCGAATAGAAAATTCGCGGCGCTTGGCGATGAAACCTGCGTCAAGGGTGGGCGATAAACATGCACCTTCCGTTCAGCGTGCTAACATTTTTTTTTAGGAAAACCCAAAGCACGCAATATTGATAAACTACGGTAGTAATCGCCACGGAAGTGGTTAGAGCACAACACTTCTTCTTGAGCGCAGCGCTCGAAGTTGTTTCGCTTCACAGCAGCCTCCCACTTAGCTGAAAGCTTCTTGTCTTGCAGGAACTAATGGAACATCGGAACATCGTCGCGGCCGCTGGTGTTCGTGCAAGCGTAGGCTGCACACAACGCCGGCGTGATCGGCCTACAAGTTCAATCGATGCTGCGCACGTCAACTACCACTCCTATATACACACAAATAAAGGAATGTAGGGTCGAGCGAAGCAGATTAGGACGGCGCGCACGCAGAAATAAGCCCGGTCAGGCACGGTCGCGGAGGCTGCGAAGGAGCGGAACACCAGTGTTGACGTCACTACGCCGCCGTTTCCGGTCTCCGCTCGCATCGTCAGCGTCAGCAGCAGCGCGCGGCGCCCGGCGGGGGGCGGAGCTACAGCGCAATTTTAACCGACGATGGCGTCGCTCCTAAGTGGAAAATCCCCCCCAAAATTTTACCTTCATGGTTTATAAGGTTCCCGCATCCGTATATGAGCGTATTATTGAATTCGACAGACTCTTCAGCTTCCCTTTAAGTGTAACTTGCTTTTGAGGGCACAAGTTCGGCCAATACAGATTTAGTTTCGCCATGTACGGTTTTGCTACTATGTTTGTCACATTCACTACCACGTGACAATATATATGCAATTTTGTAAAAATGCAATTTTCGTAAGTGTGCTCCTCTATATATATAGTTGAAGAAGTGAAGGAGCACACTTACGAAAATTGCAGTTTTAATGGTTAAACTTTTGGGCCGTGGCACGGCCTTCGTCACAATAAACCAATACAGAATATATTCGGCAGAATATATATATATATATATATATATATATATATATATATATATATATATATATATATATATATATTGTGACGCTCTTAGGTGCATAGTGGGTTCACGAATGTGACGCGCTTAGGTGCATAGTGGGTTCACGCCTCAACAAACAGTATGTGGGGGCACCGAAGGGTAGTGAACGAGGACGACGACGTGTGGCTGGCTGGCTGAGTCTCGACAGGCGCTCAGTTGACCAAGGCCATCGCTTCTAACTCCACCCGGCTTCAAAGTAACGCCTTTTGTGGGCGTAACAGAGTGGTGGAGGTGCCGGGTACGACAGAACGTACCACGGAGTCGCAACATCTAGAACTTCGCCGGAGCCGTCGTCTTGCCGGTCTCTTGCCAACGACCTTCCCTATGGCTCAGGACGGAGGTGGACAAATGCCAGCTATAGTTTCACCTTCTCAAAGGTCAGCGCCAGTTGGACCTTTGCGGCACTACATGGAACCACGCTCGTTCGCGGGAAAAGTGGGCGAAGACGTCGACGAGTGGCTGATGCACTACGCAAGGGTGAGCCGCTACAACCGTTGGGATTCTGTCACTCAGCTTGAATATGTTGCACTCTTTCTGAGTGAGACAGCGTTGATGTGGTATGAAAACCACGAAGACTCCCTAACAACGTGGGAGCACTTTGTTGAGGAAATTAAGAAGTGTTTTGGCGACACCCACGCCAAACAGAAACGCGCCGAGAGAACACTTGCTCAAAGAGCTCAAGCTCCTGGAGAAACATGCACTATATACATAGAGGAAATCCTCAAGCTGTGCAAAATCGTAAATCCGCAGATGTCCGAGGAAGACCGAGTCGGACATCTCCTCAAAGGAATTGCAGAAGATGTGTACAATTTCCTCATAAGTCGCGAACACGTTGATTCCGTCTCAGATGTCGTGCGTCATTGCCGTACGTTTGAGACGTTGAAAACACGTCGCATTGTGCCAAAGTTTGGACGCCTGGCGAATGTGACAACCATTGCCAGCGTCGATGAGAGCCCGTCTGCCGATCTTTCGTCTACTATACGGCAGATCGTGCGTGAAGAACTGCTGCGGCACCAGGAACTTGCGCGCGACGTCATACGACAACCTGACGCTTATTACCCGCAACACATGGCGCCTGCCGCACCCTGCGCTTCCTGGCAACCGGCGGTATGTGTCACAGACGTCAACCACAGAGGTGCTCCATGGCCACGTGAGGACACATTTACGCCCGAACACCGACCAGCAGAACACCCTCGCCCCAGCAGGTTTGCACGCAGACCGACCGTTCCTCCTGTGCAGCAGGCTCAGCCGCTCCGCTCTGCTACACAACCCCCCACGGCTGAGCGCTTCGAAGGGCAGTTCATCGATCGTCGTTTACCTGTGTGCTATAGCTGTGGCGACTTGGGTTACATTGCCAGGTACTGCAATCGCCGCCAACCACCGAGGTTCGACCGATCGACGATGTCTAGGCGGTACCGCGCTCCTCTGGGCGAAACATATTCGCCCTCGTACACATATTTGGGAAGCTTGCCTCACCAGCACCCGGAGCCGCTACGGAACCGTTCTCCAGCATCCGATCGCAGCTTGACACCACCACCCGCTCCTCGTGTAAGCCGGTCGCCCTCTCCGCGGCGTCGATACCCGTCGCCACCCCCGGAAAACTAGCCAGCGCGGCCGTTGGAGGTGAGGTCGCTGGACAATCTTCGATATCGACAGAGATACCTCCAACCATTTGTATGTTTAAGAATAAGGTGTTTGTATTAATTGACGGGGTTTCATCCATGGCCTTAGTGGACACGGGAGCAACCGTTTCAGTGATGAGTCTTGCGTTTAAAAGCCTCCTAGGACGAAAGGTGATGTTTCGCTGGGACCGTGCCGATACGTTTCGCGGAGTGAGTGGGGAGTTGTTGTATCCTGTGGGCGTGTGTAATGTAGACGTTACCTTGGGTGGTCAAATATTTAACGCGGAGTTCGCTGTTCTACCTCATTCTACGCATGACGTAATCCTGGGTCTTGATTTTTTGAAACTGTGTGGTGCCACCGTCGACTGCAAAACGGGTGAAATCAGTGTAGGTACGAGCTTTGCTGCGGCGTTTATGGAAGCCCCACCGTGTCGTGAAAGTGTGCTTTGTGTATCCCGGGATACAGTTGTGCCTCCGTTATCCGCAACGTGTGTTTCAGTCGCCTGTTTCCCCACCACCGACGGAACGTTTGACGCTACCGTGGAGCCCGTTCACCTGAGTTGCATCAAGAGGAATGTACTGATACCGTATTGCACGCTGTCAGTTGTTCAGGGACGCACCAACTTATGGGCCGTAAACTGTTCGAGTGAACCTGCAATACTACCACAGGGTCTGAAACTTGCCGCCCACCATGAAGATCACGTGCTATCGCTCGCCATTCTTACAGAGGCCCTTCATTCTGCGGATGAGCGCGATTTCGCTAATGTCTGCCCTGCGGCGCACTCCTACTTTATGACTATGGTAAACAAGTCGCTCAGCACTAAGCAGCGTCACGAAGTGGCGAATATTCTGCTAAAACATGCCCGACTGTTTGACTTCTTCCAGCAAGAGGGACCACCATTGTTTCCTCCTTCTCGTATACACCATCGCATCGATACGGGATCTGCCCAACCGCTGCGACAGAAACCATACAGAGTCTCACCGTCGGAACGCAAGGTGCTCAATGACCAAGTCCACGAAATGCTAAATAAGAATGTAATCCAAGAATCCTGTAGTCCGTGGGCAGCGCCAGTGATCCTGGTTAGAAAGAAAGATGGTACATGGCGATTTTGCGTTGACTACCGCCGCCTCAACACCATCGCTAAAAAGGACGTATATCCTCTTCCGCGTATTGATGATGCTATCGACTGCCTCTCATCAGCGTCTTACTTTTCGTCTGTTGACTTGAGGTCGGGGTACTGGCAGATTCCTATGCACGAGGCAGACAAGGAGAAAACGGCATTTGTAACACCAGATGGACTTTTTGAATTTAATGTGATGCCGTTCGGGCTCTGTAATGCGCCTGCAAGTTTCGAGCGCTTCATGGACAACATCCTGCGTGGTTTGAAGTGGGAAGTATGCATGTGCTATCTAGATGATGTAGTGATTTTCGGGCGCACGTTCAGTGAGCACAACGCACGTCTCGATCTTGTGCTAGACTGCTTGGACAAAGCGGGTTTGGTGCTCAACTCGAAGAAGTGTCATTTTGGAGAGCGCCAAACACTCGTTCTGGGACACCTAGTGGATAAGGACGGTATACGGCCTGATCCAGCGAAGACTGCTACGGTGGAAGCCTTCAAGCAACCTCGCCATGTAAAAGAGCAACGCAGTTTCCTAGGGCTTTGCTCGTACTTCCGCCGGTTTATTCGTGGATTTGCCAACATCGCGTATCCGCTGACATGCCTCCTCCAGAAGGGCGTTCCCTTTGAGTGGACTCCTGAATGTGAAGCTAGTTTTCGTGAGCTGAAGTCTCGTCTGACGTCTCATCCCATTCTCCGACACTTCGACCATGCGGCTCCCACAGAAGTTCATACGGACGCTAGCGGTATTGGCATCGGCGCCGTCCTTATTCAACGCGTCGACACCAAAGAACACGTCGTCGCCTATGCGAGTCGTTCTTTAAGTAAGTCCGAGCGTAACTACACCGTTACAGAGCAAGAATGTCTTGCAGTTATTTTCGCAGTACAGCGCTTCCGGTCGTACCTGTACGGGCGCCCCTTCACTGTGGTGACAGACCATCATTCTCTCTGCTGGCTGGTTAATCTCCGTGATCCGTCGGGCCGGCTTGCGCGTTGGACACTCCGTTTACAGGAATATAACTTTACCGTTTCTTATAAAAGCGGCCGCCGACACGCCGACGCTGACTGCCTCTCGCGCATGCCGCTTCCAACGACGGACTGCGACGCGGACAACTTCGACTGCTATATCGCATCACTGGAGCCGGGATTTCCTGATATAAATGCCTTCAAGGTCGAGCAACAAAAAGACAGAACTTTAGAACCACTGCTCATTACTGCAAGGCAATCAGCACCATCCACTCGTTTCTGTGTTCGTGATGGGGTTCTTTACAAAAAGAACTATTCCACTACAGGCCCACGATATCTTCTGGTGGTCCCGGAGAGTCTCCGTGTCTCCGTCTTGCGCGCTATGCATGACGATCCAACATCTGGACATTTGGGTTCTGCGCGAACTCTCTACCGCCTCCAAGAAAGGTTCTACTGGCCTAAAATGCGCCAGACGACCGCCCAGTATGTGTCCAGCTGCAGCGAGTGCCAACGTTATAAGCGTCCGACGAGTGCTCCTCCTGGTCAACTCCATCCAGTGCCACCCCCCAGCTCTCCCTTTGAGCAAGTTGGCATCGACCTCCTCGGTCCTTTCCCGCGTTCATCCGATGGGAATCGCTGGATTATCGTGTGTGCCGATCACTTGACACGCTACTGTGAGACAGCTGCAATACCATCGGCTACTGCAACCGAAGTGTGTATTTTTCTGCTGCGTTTTGTCATTCTCCGACATGGACCTCCCAGAGTCATCATCAGCGATCGTGGGCGGCAGTTCACTGCAGACGTGGTCGAAGAGATGCTTCGTCTATGTGCTTCAAGGTTTCGACATTCCACCCCGTATCATCCCCAAACAAATGGCCTTACGGAACGCACGAACAGAACTCTTACTAACATGCTGTCCATGTATGTCGAGTCAGATGATAAGAACTGGGACAGCGTCCTACCTTTCATTACGTACGCATTTAACACCTCAAAGCATGAAGTTACGGGCTACAGTCCCTTCTTTCTTCTCTACGCTCGTCCGCCTCGTTATACACTAGACACTATCTTCCCGTTTTCCAGCCACGATAATCTTTGTATATCAGAGACAGTCTGTCTTGCTGAAGAAGCCCGACGACTTGCTTCGTTACGCACTCTTGTTTCACAAGACCGCTCGAAGGCACGCTGCGACCGCCGACGCCGACACGTGATATATGACCCTGGTGATTTAGTGTTGCTCTGGAAACCAACCAGGAAACGTGGACTATGTGAAAAACTGCTGGCCCACTATGTTGGACCCTATGTTATTACGGAGCGCATCAGCGAATTAACCTACCGCATAGCACGTCTCACATCAAATGGCCGACGGTCAGCAAAGACTGAACTTTCGCATGTCGCCCGTTTAAAGCCCTTTATTTCTCGACAGCCTGTTTGACTTGCCCGGCGGGCTTCGTCTGCGCGGAGGGAAATGTGACGCTCTTAGGTGCATAGTGGGTTCACGAATGTGACGCGCTTAGGTGCATAGTGGGTTCACGCCTCAACAAACAGTATGTGGGGGCACCGAAGGGTAGTGAACGAGGACGACGACGTGTGGCTGGCTGGCTGAGTCTCGACAGGCGCTCAGTTGACCAAGGCCATCGCTTCTAACTCCACCCGGCTTCAAAGTAACACCTTTTGTGGGCGTAACAATATATATATATATTGTAAGGAAGATGACGAACGTGCGCACAGAGTAAGCAGCATCGGCAGCATCAAGCGCGCAGCAGAGGCTCGAGCTCGGGAACTGCTCGGTGCATCCTAGGACCGGCGGTCGCTAGGCACCACAAGTCTCCTTTATAAGTGGTGGAGGTGCGGGGTAAAGTTCCATTCTACCATCCTGGAACTCCGTTCTCGGACGCTACCCTCCGCCATACCGTACGCCGACCAGCAGACTCTTCCATCGCCACCCACCCCTTGCGCTGGCACTGTTCGCCAGCGGGAGCCTCCTATCTTCAGCGGAACCGACGACAACGACGTTGAAGAGTGGCTGTCGTCCTACGAATGGGTGAGCGTTCACAACAAATGGAATGACTCGGACAAACTGGCTTACGTATCATTCTACCTCGCGGGCGTGGCCACTCTCTGGTTCAGAAATCATGAGAAGGATATCCGAACGTGGTCGGCGTTCAAGACGTTGATTACGGAAGTATTTGACCGACCCGCCGTCAGGAAACTACGAGCCGAGCAGCGTTTGAGTACATGCGCACAGGACACGGGTGAGACATTCACCAGCTATATAGAAGACGTGCTAGATTTGTGCAGGCGCGTGAACGCTGCCATGACGGAAGCGGAAAAGATCAAGCACGTCATGAAGGGAATCGATGATGACGCGTTCCAGATGCTTCTGGCCAAGGACCCGCGCACCGTTGGCGACGTCATCAGCTTGTGCCAGAGCTATGATGAATTACGTGAGCAGCGAGCTCTGACAAGGCGACATCCCACACCAAATGCGGTGTCACTCTGCAGCATGACCTCCGGCCCAGAACAAGCCTCCCTGATAACCCAAATCAAGGACTTCGTCCGCGAAGAAGTCGCACGACAGCTATCTCTGGTGCCCGTCACTCAGGAGTCTGCCAGCACTTTACCGTCTCATCTCCGTAACGTGATCCATGAAGAGGTCGCAGAAGCGCTGCCGGCTGTTCACCAGCAGGATGTCATGACTACACCAGTCACTTATGCTACAGTTGCTGCAATGGCCCCTCGCACTGTGCCCGTGCGTCGCTTCCAGCAGCCTGTGCACCACAATAGATCCTTTAAATCACCACGAACCACAATAAATCTCGGTTATATATATATATACATATTGTCATGGGTATAAACTATTTACGCGATGTATTTACACGATGCGGATATATACAGCAGCAGAGAACCCCGAGAGGCTGTTGCCACTTCGTCGTCTTTACCGTTCACGACTTTGTCCTCTTTTCCACCGTAACACGACCCCCGGCGGAAAAAGCACCGTCCCGGAGCTCCAGACGGGGCCGTCGGTAAGGGCATAGTACGGCTTAAGCCGGGAGACGTGTACGACGTCAGGTGATGTGGAACCGGTGGCATGGCGGAGGTCTCGGGGGATTATTTCGTAAGTGACATTGGTCACTTGATGTAGAACACGGTAAGGGCCTTTGTAGCACGGGAGGAGTTTCTCGGAGAGCCCCACTCGGCGGCAAGGGGACCAAAGTAGCACGAGAGAGCCTGGTGAAAAATATGTGTCACGATGGCGGTGATTGTAAGCGTGTCGTTGAGATTCCTGCGATGCCAACAGACGAGTAGGGGCAAGCTGGCGCGCATGGTCAGCGTGGGCGATGGCGTCGCGGGCATACTCGGTCCTCGGATCCTGTATCAATAGGAGGGAAGCGTCCAACGGTAATACTGGGTCACGACCGAAGACGGAGTAAGTAAAAGGGGGACTACCCAGCAGTATCGTGGCGTGATGAATTATAGGCGAACGTGACGTAGGGCAGCGCCACATCCCAGTCCTTGTGGTCGGGTGAGAGGTATTTCGATAGCATGTCAGTAATAGTCCGATTAAGTCGCTCAGTAAGGCCGTCAGTCTGGGGATGATAGGAAGTGGTCAGTTTGTGCTTGGTAGAATATGATCGTAGGATATTGGCGATGGCTTGGGAGAGGAAATTGCGGCCGCGGTCAGTAAGGAGCTATCGCGGGGCGCCATGTACTAAAATGATATCTCGGAGTAGGAAATCTACGACGTCGGTTGCGCAGCTCGTGGGAAGTGCCCGAGTGATGGCATAGCACGTCGCGTAATCAGTAGTTGCCGGAGCTGGACTCGGGGAAAGGGCCAAGGAGATTCAAACCCACGCGAAAGAACGGCTCAGGTTAAATGTCGATCGGCTGTAAGTACCCGGCAGGAAGCGTTGCTGGCCTTTTGCGATGTTGACAGGGCTGGCAAGCAGCTACATAGCGCCATACGGAGCGTGCGAGGCCGGGCCAGTAGAAGCGGCGGCGCACGCGGTCGTAAGTGCGAGCAAAGCCAAGGTGTCCGTCAATTGGGGCGACATGAAGCTCCTGAAGCACGGTTGAGCGGAGGTGTTGAGGAACGACAAGGAGAAGGGGAGGACCGTCAGGATGAAAACTGCGTCGGTACAATATCCCGTCATTGAGAACCAACCACCGTAACGATGGATCAGTAGGATCAGATGCCATTCGGTTAATGAGGGTCCTCAAAGTAGTGTCATGGAGTTGTTCGTTGGCCATGTCCAAAAGCTGGGAAATGAAAAGTACACTTCCGGAAGCGTCCATATCGGCGTTGGTGGGCGTGTGTACAGGGTAACGGGACAAACAGTCGGTGTCCTTGTGTAGGCGACTAGATCTATACACCACCGAGTAGGAATACTCTTGTAGCCGCAAAGCCCATCGTCCAAGCCTCCCTGTGGGATCTTTTAAGGACGAAAGCCAACAGAGGGCGTGGTGGTCCGTTACAATAGAAAATGGCCTGCCGTATATATAGGGGCGAAATTTCGCCACTGTCCACACAACGGCCAAACATTCGCTCTCGGTAATAGAGTAGTTTCGCTCCGCAGGTGACAAAAGACGGCTATCGTACGTGATGACACGTTCATGGCTGCGTTGAACTTGTGCCAAGACGGCACCGATTCCGTCGCCACTGGCGCACCTCTGTAGGGGCTGAAGTAGCGAAATGTCCTAGAATCGGTGGGGTGTTGAGCATGTTGGTAAGGCGAGAAAAGGCGGTGGCTTAAGAGAATCCCCATGAAAACGGCACACTTCGGGAGATCTGTGAGAGGGCGTGCTATCGTGGCAAAATCTTTAACAAAGCGGTGGAAGTAAGAGCAAAGGCCCACGAAACTTCGGACATCTTTTGCGGACCGTAGGACAGGGGACTCTTTCACGGCGCGAGTTTTCTTTGAGTCCGGTCGGATTCCAGTCGCATTGACGGCATGTCTGAGAACAGTAATTTCGCGGTTGCCGAAGTTACATTTCTTGGAGTTGAGCTGTAGACGGGCCTTGCGAAAAACCGCAAGTACAGCTGAAAGGCGCTCAATGTGTGTGCTGAATGAGGGCAAGAACACAATAACGTCATCTAGGTAGCAGAGACAAGTCGACCACTTCAATCCTTGGAGTAATGAGTCCATCATACGCTCAAAGGTAGTCGGAGCGTTGTATAGCCCAAAAGGCATAACTTTGAATTGGTAAAGCCCATCAGGCGTTATAAAGGCGGTCTTTTCACGATCTAGATAATCGACAGCGATTTGCCGATATCCGGACCGCAGGTCGGTGGAGAAAAAATACTGTGCCCTGTATAGGCAATCGAGGGCGTCATCGATACGAGGTAGCGGGTAGACGTCCTTCTTCGTTATGCGGTTGAGGTGGCGGTAATCAACGCAGAATCTCCATGAACCGTCCTTCTTTTTAACAGGCACGACAAGGGATGCCCAGGGACTTGACGATGGCTCAATGATGTCTTTCGCCAGCAGCTTGTCAACTTCCGTTTTGATGACGTGACGCTCCGAAGCTGACGCTCGGTAGGGTC
This sequence comes from Dermacentor andersoni, assembly GCF_023375885.2. NCBI lineage: Eukaryota > Metazoa > Arthropoda > Arachnida > Ixodida > Ixodidae > Dermacentor > Dermacentor andersoni. Next base: position 216,163,522 of record NC_092816.1, read on the forward strand.
GCCGATGGATGGGTGGATTATCGCCTGTATATACCATGTTTGACAAGTGACGTCTGGCCTAAGAGTCGGTTGTTCAGGTCGAATATATCCTTGTAGAAAAGTAACAGACTGCAGAGCTGTTCAGTCTCTGCAGGAGTGAGATCCGCGGCGATCATTTTCCTAATGTTGTCAGTACATTTAGCCGACCGGAAAGGCTCACAGGCAGCGTCGACGGCGAAGGTCTCAACGCAACTAACTTCGAAAGGAGTGATTGTAGCCAGGGTGATATCTTTCGGCAGAATTTGCTTAGCGAGCCCGAAATTCACCACAGGGAGATACGTGTGATCGTCTGGGACCCTCACTATGGTATGCGGAACGGTAACCTTGTGGGTGAGAACGATGGCAGTTATGGGAGCGGAGATGTAATCGCCATCGGGAACTGGCGTAGAAGGCAACATTTCGGTGTATGGGAAGACCTGTGGTGGAACGTGAACAAAATCAGTCGGTATTAAGTAAATTGCGTGTGGTCTCGGAGGAACGTCCAGCAGAGGCAGGTCAAGACGCACAGTACTTGAACAATCGATGAGAGCTGAATGGGCGGAGAGGAAGTCTAGGCCTAACATATATATATATATATATATATATATACACTCCAGCACCAAGGGCATCATATGAAAATTACCATATATAGATATTGTCGCGGTTCAACGCGAGTAAGCGACAGAAACACGTTCAGCATCATGGCGGAAGAGCCAGGCCCGTTGAAGAACCACCAGAACATAGACGCCTTCTTCGTCTGTGAATTCCCTCAGTCCCACTACACGGTGTCCGTAAAAGCACATATCCTCATCGTCGTCTTCATGTCTACACAGAGCACGCGTCAGTATATACAGGGTGTTCGAAGTTAAACTTTCCGGGTTATTAAAAAAAGCTCGAAGATGAGTACACAGAAGCCATTTGGCTACCTACGTTATGCGGCCAGGCGGTAGCAAACTGTGAGGATAATTGTCGTCGTAATGTCAGTCTTTCATTCAATTCAATAATTAACTTTTTATTTACTCCAGTTAGTGTGTATGCTTATATTGAAAACTCGAGGCGGTGTAATTTTGTGACTATTCCATTTTGTGCCATTTTATTACCGCGCCTTTGTCCCGAGATATGCACGTATAAAATTTCAGCCCAAGCCGTCTTATTACGCATTCGAGGCTCCTTCCTAGTGTGCCGTAGCTGTTGTGTATGACGCTCCATCTCACAAAGAATGTTGGGTGATAGGCGACGGGGATTAGAACCAGCGAGCGAAGTGACCTTCGTTGCGTCTGTCGCGTCACCGCCAACTGAGCGGCGAGGACGCGGCGCGCACAAAGGTATGAGCTGTCGAAGCGCCTGCACTCTGCCCTCAACGCCGATCCCTTTGACGACAGGGCGCGCGCGGCCGCGGAATACGCAGTACAACAGCGTCCCCCCCTCCCTCTCCGCCCCCCGGAGCCTAGCGCGCTGCGCAAGACGGCGCGCTTCCTTCTAGATTTCCTCCATTGCTCGCGCGAGACTGAGCCGCGATCGTGGGCTCCCCTCGAGGGCATTCACTTTCACATGCAGCATACGGCGCGCCGCGATGGCGTTATCGCCCTTGGACTTTATAAGGAAAGTCACAGCGACGGCGACGCCAGTAAATGCGCCCGGAGTGCCCACATAATCGCCATCGCAATAAAAAAACAAGTAAGCACACACACACACACAGAAAAAGTGGCGCCAAAACAAATCTATACGGATACTCTAGAAATAGCCTAATGCGTATAGCACATACTGCAAGTACCAATAACACACATGGAACGGTACATGGAATAGCAACTATATGCCAGTGAAATAACTAATTTACAATATAGATACAGCTTTAAAAGCACTAATGCAGGCCACAGGCGGGACAGCAGAACCCGAAAATGATTGAGTACTAACTGCAATTTCTCTTCAGAAATCGCTGGGGAATTCGTGCCTTCAAATACGTCTTAGTTGAGTTTATTCCAGTCTTGTATGTGCGGACTAGAAATGAGTGTTGACCCTAGACATGCAAGTTGCGACAACACATGGGTGACCAGAATGAGGCGACACCGAGCCAGGAGGCTGCAAGTACAGGTCGGGACTTATATTTTATAATTGATAAAGAATATTAGACTTGCTCTTTTTAGTCGCCTAGCAAGTTTCAGAAGGCAAGCCCTGGCGAGCAACGAAGTAACAGGTTCGGGTCGGTCCTCTGATATTTAGAAAGAATGAATTGCACAGCAAGATGCTGTACTAGCTCAATAAAAATTATTTAATGTGATCGGTACACCTCCGAAACTGCATATACCTCCTCCAATGTTGGTTGACTAATTCACATCTAAGCATCGACTATCACACGAGGAGCTGCTTGTCTTAATTTAAGTCATAGCATTACGAGTTTTTGCTGCGCCTTTCCGCATATTGTATTTAGATGTTTGCTCCCGCTCAGATCATGTGTAGTAGCCACGCGCAGATGCTTGACCTTTATCGTCTGCTTATTGTATGCATTACCTTTTAATAAAATAGCCATAGTAATGTCTTTGTTTAGACAGTCATGCATGCGAATATTTTTAACGTAATTTTCACGTGAACGTGGAGCACCAGTAAGAAATAATATTCATTTAGTCATTTAGACTTATTTTTTCATGAACGCTCTTCATTCTACAATAGAATAGACAATCTTTCGCGAAAAGGCCAACCTCAATTTGTGGACTCGCACCATTAGCATTATCGTTAAAATAAAGAAGGGTAATGACTGTCTTATCATAGACACCTGGGGAACTCCAGATGTGGTAGGCGACGAAGTTGAACGCTCGTTGCATGTTTCCACACACTGCCGTCATATATTTAGCTGCGCCTCAATCCACCTAATGGCCATTGAATTGACCCCACACATTTTCAATTTCTCAATACGGTTCACATTGCAGAGTATGTCAAATGTTTTTATAAATCCAAGCCGATCAAATGAACTACTTCTTTTGAGTTATTTGCTTACGCAAAATACTGAAGTGTTTCGAAGAGTTTCGTAACAGTTTGAAGGCGTCTGCTTGGTCCTTAGTGTATACTATAGAATAAATTCTTGTTTTCAATGTCCTGGACCAAATATCTGCGAATTACGTGCTCTGAGAGCACATAATTCACAAACACGTGGTTGAGTACATTGAAAAGAACAATTTATTCTTTCATAGACAGCATCGATTCCGCAGAGCGTGTGCTATGCAGAATAGATAGTAATAAACCTGTTCTTGCATATATCTTGCTTTGAAATTAGGCGCAACTCGAGCTACTCACCAATCGTCGGATAAAACAACCGCTTTGAGTGAATCAGTATATATCAACTCTAATTCAGGGAGCCATTTACAATAAGGCCCTAAGAACTGATACAGTGTTTTATCTCGTTCAGAACTTAAAGCATAAATTTAGGTGCAGTTCAGCGATTCCCTCTATAGAAATGATGACATTATCTGGATATACATCGCTTTCTACAGGAGCTCCCGCCGGGTTAGCTGTCTTTGTCGAAAACACTGTGATTAAGTAGCAGTTAAAGGCCTGACTCTTATTCACCGGTTCGCTACGCATGTTTTCGTAGAATCACCATCAGCCTGGTTATGCCCACTGCAGGGCAAAGGCCTCTCCCATATTTCTCCAACTACCCCGGTCATGTACTAATTGTGGCCATATTGTCCCTGCAAACTTCTTAATCGCATCCGCCCACCTAACTTTCTGCCGCCCTCTGCTACGCTTTCCTTCCCTTGGAATCCATTCCGTAACTCTTAATGACCATCGGTTATCTTCCCTCCTCATTACGTGTCCTGCCCATGCCCATTGCTTTTTCTTGATTTCAAATAAGATATCATTAACTCGCGTAGAATACGACTGCATATTGTTGCGTGTGGAAAGACACAGACAGAAGAGGCTATTTACAAGTCATTTACACTGGAGCCAGGCAGCCAAGCGGACACTCGCTCGCGCCAAGCGCACCGACCAACTTCATCGTCGTTCTCGCGGCGGCTCCTTTCTTGAGCATCGCTCGATGATATCGTAATACTACCTCCCGGCGCAAAAGCACCGTCACGGTGCTGTTAAATATCCAAAGCGCGTGGAGAGTCGTAGGGCGTGACTCGGGCGACGTGGACAATGTCTCTGGTTGTCACAGCGGAGGACCTAAAAGGCGTGGCTAGAACGATTTCATAGGTGACATCGGCCACTTTGCGGAGCACGCGATATGGGCCTGCGTAACAATAAAGCATTCTTTACAAAGGCCAACTTTGTGCGAAGGTGACCAAAGCAACACGAGGCTGCCGGGCACAAAATGGACATCACGGTGACGGAGGTCGTAGCGTTGCTTCTGCTTGTCTTGAGACACTTGTAGACGAGCGCGCGCAAGTTGGCGAGCATGGTCAGCATGGGCGATTGCATCACGGGCATAATCGCTAGTTGAAGCTGTGGCGGACGGAAGCACAGTGCCCAGTGGTAGCGTTGGTTCCCGGCCATACAAGAGGTAAAACGGGGGAAAGCCAGCAGTTTCGAGACGGGAAGAGCTGTATGCAAAGGTAATGTAAGGTAGAGCCAGGTCCCAGTCATGGTGGTCGTCGGAAACGTATTTGGATAGCACGTCTGTAAGGGTGCGGTTCAAGCGCTCAGTGAGTCCGTTCGTTTGGGGATGGTAGGAGGTGGTAAATTTATGCCGTATTGAGTAGGCACGCATGATGTCGTGGATGACTTTGGCCAAAAACTTACGGCCATGGTCTGTTAGCAATTGAAGCGGAGCACCGTTTATCAAAATGATATGTAGCAGGAAGTCCGCAGCACCAGTTGCACAACTGTTCGGAAGAGCATGGGTTGCGGCTTAGCGGGTCGCGTAGTCCGCCGCGACTGCAACCCACTTGTTTCCTGATGTAGATTCCGGAAATGGGCCAAGAAGGTCTAAGCCGACACGATGAAAGGGCTCGGTAGGGATGTCAAGCGGCTGCAGGTAACCAGCGGGGAGCTGGATAGGCTTCTTGCGTCGTTGGTAAGCTTCACAAGCGGCGACGTAACGTCGTACGGAACGGGAAGGCCCGGCCTGAAAAAACGGCGACGTACACGGTCATAGGTTCGAGATACGCCGAGATGTCCAGCCGTTGGTGCGTCGTGGAGCTCTTCTAGAACGGTAGAGCGGAGGTGTTTCGGTATTACAAGCAGGAACTCAGAGCCGTCCGGATGAAGGTTACGACAGTACAGAGTACCGTCGCGGAGGACGAAGAGGCGTAGAGTAGCATCGGCCGGAGAGTGCTCAAAACGGTCGATGAGTGCTCTGATGTAGGCGTCAGCGCGTTGCTCGTCGGCGAAATGAAGCAGCTGTGATACAGAGAATGCGCAAGAAGCACTGGCAATATCGGAGGAGTCAGAGTCATCAACAGGGTAACGCGACAATCGGTCAGCATCTTGGTGCAAGCGGCCACACTTGTACACCACGGAATATGAAAATTCTTGTAGCCTCAAAGCCGATCTACCAAGCCGGCCTGTAGGATCTCTTAGCGATGAGAGGGAGCAGAGAGCATGATGGTCAGTGACTACGGAAAAAGGGCGACCGTAAAGGTAAGGACGGAACTTCGCAACCGTCCAGACAACAACAAGGCAGTCTGGTTTCGTAAGAGAATAGTTGCGCTCCGATGGTGCTAGGATGCGGCTCGCATAAGCAATAACGCGGTCCTGGCCACGCTGACGCTGGGCTAAGACGGCACCTACGCCATGACCGCTGGAATCTGTACGCAATTCTGTAGGGGCATCAAGGTCGAAGTGGGCGACAATGGGTGGTGAGGTTAGAAGAGTGACCAGACGAAAGAAGGCGGCGGCTTCTCGAGTGCCCCACGAGAATTGTACGCCTTTCTTCAAAAGATTAGTTAGGGGTCTAGCAATTGTCGCAAAATTTGGAACAAAACGACGAAAATACGAGCATAGCCCTCCAAAACTTCGAACGTCTGCGGCTGTCTTCGGAACCGGAAACTCTCTGACAGCGCGAGTTTTGTCGGGATCAGGCTGTACTCTGGAAGCGTGAACGAGATGGCCCACAAGAGAAATTTGTCGGTGGCCAAAACGACATTTGGACGAGTTAAGTTGCAGCTTCGCCTTTTGAAATACATCAAGTGTAGTTGTGAGAAGTTGAAGGTGAGCGTCGAACATTGGCGAGAAGACGATGACGTCGTCGAGGTAGCAGAGGCACGTGGACCATTTGAAACGTTGGAGCAAGGAGTCCATCATACGCTCAAAGGTGGCAGGGGCGTTGCATAATACAAACGGCATTACTTTAAATTGGTATAGTTCATCAGGTGTGATGAACGCGGTTTTTTCTCTGTCCATATCGTCAACAGCAATCTGCCAGTATCCCGAACGAAGATCAATAGACGAGAAATAGCTGGAACCGTGCAGGCATTCTAGGGCGTCGTCTATACGTGGGAGTGGGTAGACGCCCTTCTTAGTAATGTTGTTCAGGTGACGGTAGTCTACACAGAAGCGCCACGTGCCGTCCTTTTTCTTAACCAACACCACAGGTGACGCCCAGGGACTCGAAGAAGGCTCAATGATATGTTTGTCTAGCATTTTGTTGACTTCGTTTTGAATTACTCGGTGTTCGGACGCAGAAACTCGATACGGTCGACGGTGAATAGGCGTAGCATCGCCAGTAAGAATCCGATGCTTGACCGCGAGCGTCTGGCCTAAAGGGCGACCGTCGATGTCTAAAATATCTCTGTAGGACGATCATACTTGGCAAAGCTCTTCAGCCTGCGCAGAGGACAGGTCCGTCGCAACCTTTTTCTTTATGTTGGGATTGGCACCCGAGGCTGGCGCAAGGGCCATGCTAAGCTCGCGACAACCATCGGTCGATAACGCTGCCACGTATTGGTCGCCGAGACAATCAATGGTGGCAAAGCAAATATCTTACGGTAGAATTTGCTTTGCCAATCCAAAGTTACAGACAGGCAATCGAGTGCGTTTCCCAGTAATATTAAGGATACTGTGAGGCACTGTAATGTCATACCTTATTGGAATGTCGGGCAGAGAAATGATGAGGTACTTGCCATCAGGAACTGGTGGGAAAGACAACGGTTCAATGTAGGCTATTGATTTTGGCGGCAGGCGAATAAAGCTGGTGGCACGGGGTGCGTCAGAAGGTTCTGCGATAATCGGCAACTCAAGGCGAAGGGTACTGGCAGCGCAGTCAATAAGAGCAGAATGCGCGGAGAGAAAATCGAGGCCGAGAATGAGGTCGTGGGGGCAATGAGCAATCATGGTGAAGAGGACAGGAGTGTGGGAGGCGGCGATGCTAACACGTGCCGTACACACGCCGATGATAGCTACAGTACCGCCATCCGCAACGCGGAAGACGCGTGCCGACGCTGGGGTGAGGAGCTTGTTCAGTCGTCGTCGGAAGGCAGCACTCATAATAGAAAGATGTGCTCCTGTATCGATGAGTGCCGTGACAGGATAGCCGTCAACGTCAACGTCAAGAAGGTTTCGGTTCGTGGGTAACGTGAGCAGAGGATTTGAGGGCAGGGTCGACAACGCAACTTCACCTTCAGAAGCTGCAGTGCCTAGTTTTCCGGCTGGATCCGGGAGGCGATAGGCGGCGAAGAGAAGCGACGGGTTTGGGGCGAACGAGACTAATGGCGTCGAGGTGAGGGCGAGCGGCTGTAGCGAAGGTTCGGAGCAGGAGCATCAGCGGCAGTGGATTCATCGCGACTGGTATAGGGAGCGGAAGGTCCAAAGGTGCGGGAATAAGCGGCGGCGTATGTCCGAGGAAGTGGTGGCCATCGGCTGCGGCAGTGACGAGCGAAGTGGCCGATGCGACAGCAGTCGAAGCAGATCGGCCGGTCACCTGGGGTACGCCAATCGGACGTGTTGCGGCGAGATGTTGCGGAAAAGGACTGCCGAGGACGAGGGGGGCCGCTAGAGAACTGGGGATCGCTGGTTGAGACGTGGAACACACGGAGTTCAGACCCATGTTCTCAAATTCCTGTCGGACGACGGCCTGGATCATCGCAATGGTGGTTGCTGGCGCATCGGGAGGCGTCGTGGAGAAAGCTGGCTAGCAGGCGGCCTCGAGTTAGTGGCGAACAATACGGGTGCCGTCGTCACAGGTGGTGGTCTAACGTGGTCGACCCTCACATGTCGACATAGCAGCAGTGTTGGGTAGCTGCGTGATGTGGTGTGTGATACGGCGGCTCTTAGCTTGTTCAAGGCGACGGCATTCTTTGATGACGGCGTCGATAGTCGAGACGTTGCCGAAAACAAGCAAATTGAAAGCGTCGTCGGCGATGCCTTTTAGAACATGTGACATTTTGTCTGCTTCGGACATAACATCGTCAGCTTTGCGGCATAGAGCCAAGACGTCGTGGATGTAGGAAACGTACCGCTACCTAGATGACTGAACACGGGACGCAAGAGCCTTTCTCGCGGCAGCCTTGCGCCCAATGAGGTCGCCGAACAGTTCCCGTAGCGTCTCTTTGAAATTGTCCCAACTGGTTATCTCGTCGTCATGCGTTTGGTGCCACACGCGTGGGGTGCTGCCGAAATAAAAGATGACATTGGCGAGCATAATCGTTGGGTCCCACCTGTTATTAGCACTGGCGTGTTCATAGAGCCTGATCCAGTCGTCAACATCCTTGCCCTCCAGGCCAGAGAACACACATGGACCGCGATGTGGGGCGACCGCGACGATCGGAGCAGTGGGACAAGCCGAAGCCGTTGCAGAGGTGGGCGCGTCACCGGGAGGCATGGTGACAAGCTCGGTGTGCCGACCACTTCGGAGTTCCGTAGTGAGGACGGGGATCGCTGACCTCCACCAGAATGTTCCCTGTGGAAAGAGACAGTCAGAAGAGGCTATTTACAGGCTATTTACACTGGAGCCAGGCAGCCAGACCGCCACTCGCTCGCGCCAAGCGCACCGACCAACTTCATCGTCGTTCTCGCGGCGGCTCGTCTCTTGAGCATCGCTCGATGATATCTTAATAATATATTGCCTGTTTTGAGCGAGACAGGTATTCCCAGAACTGCGTCTCGTGTAATCCGTCAGCGTGGTGGAAGAGCAGTACGTTCGGTCTTGTTTTAGATAATTTTGTACGAGTGCGCTGAACTCAGAAATAATTATAGGCCTGCATGAAATCTTGTTTCGGGCACGTCGCAGTCGGCGTTTCAAGTGAATAGCATTTTGAGTTAACCACGGGTTGACTATTTTTGTCGACTTTACCTTTTTTGTAACACATCAGGATAAGTATTCGGACACGACGGGTTTAAATTGCGCCCACAAACTGTTCACGTCTCGCTCTCTCGGAAGCATGTCGAACTCATGTTACAAAAAAAAAAAAAAGAAAAAAAAAAAACAGGATCGCTCTGTCGTCAGTTCCTTGAAAATTGTACGCATGCGCTGCTCTGGTTTTTATTCAGTTTCCGTTCGGCACACTAGCACAAGTTAGCCCTGACATAGTCCAAAACCCCATCTTCAACTTTGACTATATTGCTGAATGTTGCATCAGACAGAAACATCAGATCAACAATGGATTAACGATGGTCATGCATGTGTATGAAACTATCGACTAACTGCGCAAAACTGCGATGTACCAATTTCTCCATGTACCATTGATTGACCACGTTTAATGTTTTACCATTATGCACCATTTTAATGTACCCTTTTTAATAAGAGAAATAGATTAAAGATAGTATGAACCTACGCTCCAACGTCCAGAGACGATGATGAAGAAGTACATCAGTTTTATGAAGGTGTTGAATTAGCGCTGGGAAAAGTGCAAACTAGTAATTGCAGTATATATAGTATATAGTATATAGTTATAGTATTATGTAGTATGTAGTAGTAGCAATACTGTAGTAATTGGCGGCTTGAATGCAAAAGAGGAGAAGAAGCAAGCTGGTGAACAAGTAATTGGCAACTACGGCATCGATTCTAGAAACGCTAGAGGAGAGATGCTGGTAGAATTCGCAGAAAGGAGTACGCGGCAAATAACACCTTTTACAGGAAGCGTAGCAGCAGAAAGTCTACGTGGAAAAACCCTAAGGTGAAACAAGTAATGAAATTGATTTCATACTTTCTGCCGATACCAGCATAGTGCAGGATGTAGAAGTGATAGGTAGGGTAAAGTGCAGTGATCATAAGTTAGTGAAGGTTAGAATTCACCTCAATTTGAAGAGAGAAAGAGCAAAATTGGTCAAGAAGAAACAGGTCAACCGAGAGGCAGTAAGGGAAAAAGCAGACAACTTCAGGCTGGTACTTGCAAACAAGTATGCGGCCTTAGAACAGCGAGATAAAGATGACTTAGGGGTAATGAATGAAACCGTAACTAGGCTGGCTTCAAAGACAGCACTTGAAATGGGATGCAAGGTACCAAGGCAACTAGTAGGCAAGCTCTGCTAAGTAACAAAGGATCTAATAAAGAAATGACAAAGAATCAAAGTGTCGTACTCAAGAGATAAGATAGAATTCGCAGAAATTTCAAACCAGATCAACAGGGCGAAAACAAGGGATACTCGAAATTATAACGTAAGAAAAACTGAAGGATCCGTAAAAAACTAACGCAGCCTGAAAGCAGTCAGAAGGAAACTTGGCATAGCACAAACCAAGATGTTTGCACAGAAAGCTAAGCAGAGTAATACCATAAGCAATCTCGAAGGTGTAGTAACAGCAACGAAAGGATTCTCTAGTGACCAGTAAAGTACCCATAGGAGTCACAATGCCTCAATTCGAAGCAGTAATGAACAGGATGCAGAAACTACCCTCTACCTAGCGATGAGATCAGAAGGGCCTTGAAACGACATGACAAAAAGACATGAAACGAGGAAGAGCGGCAGTAAAATATGGAATAACAGTCGATTTAATCTAAGATGGAGGAGACATAATGCCTGGAAAATTGGCGGCTCTCTATACAAAGTTTCTATTGACTGCAAGGGTCCAGAAAAACTAGATGAATGCAAACATCATACTAATCTATAAAAAAGTACACGTTAAAAAATTCAAAAATTATAGGCCGATTACCTTAATCCCGGTATTACATAAAATATTCAACAAGGCAATTGGCGATAGACTAAGGGCAAAACTGGACAACTAAGGGAACAGGCTGGTTTCAGGAAGGGATACCCTACAATTCACCACATCCATGTCATTAGTCAGGTAATTGAGAAATCCGCGGAGTACAACCAGCCTCTCTTCATGGCTTTCATGGATTACGAAATGTTATTTGATTCAGTAGAGATACCAGCAGTCATAGAGGCATTACGTAATCAAGGAGTACCGACCGCCTACGTAAATATCTTGGTAAATATCCACAGAGATTCCACAGCTACCTTAATTCTGCACAAGAATGGTAGGGAGATACCTATAAAGAACGGGGTCATAAAAGGAGACACAATTTCTCCAACGCTATTCACGGCGTGCTTGCAAGAAGTATTCAAGGTATTAAACTGGGAAGGCTTAGGAGTAAGGATCGACGGCGAATATCTCAGCAATCTTCGGTTTGCCGATGACATCGTTCTATTCAGCATTACTGCATACGAGTTACAGCAAATGATTGAGGACTTTAACAGAGAGAGTGCAAGAGTGGGGTTGAAGATTAATATGCAGAAGACAAAGATAATGATAAGTAACCTGGCAAAGGAACAAGAGTTCAAGATCGCAAGTCAGCCTCCAGAGTCTGTGGAGGAGTACATTTACCTAGTTCAACTAATCACAGGGAACGCTGACAATAAGAAGAAAATTCACAGAAGAATAAAAATGGGTTGTATCGCATACAGCAGACATCGTGAGCTCCTGACTTATCAGCATTATCATTGAAAAGGAACGTGTACAATCAGTGTATTTTACCGGTGCTGACATATGGGGCAGGCATTTGGAGACTGACAAAGAAACGTGAGAACAATTTAAGGACCACGCAAAGAGCGATGGAACGAAGAACGCTAGGCATAACGTTAAGAGATAAAAATAGAGCAGTTTGGATCAGAAAGGAAATTAATGTAGCAGATATCTTAATTCACATTAAGACAAAAAATGGAGCTGGGCTGGTCATGTAATGCGCAGGTTAGATAACCGTTCCACAGTTATGGCTACAGAATGGGTACCAAGACAAGGGAAGCGCGGTCGAGGACGGCAGAAGACTAGGTGCGTCTATGAAATTAGAATATTCGCGGGTGCTAGTTAAAATCGGTTGGCGCAGGCCAGGGGTGATTGAAGATTGCAGAGAGGCTTTCGTGCTGCAGAGGATATAAAATATGCTGATTATGATGATGAGGATGATGACCATTTTCCCGAGCATTATTTTAGTGCCCGGAATTCAAGGACATGAAATTCGGCCAGTCCAATCAGACACTTTTAATTTGAAATATTCCAATATTCCTATTCCGCTTCATTTATTAGTGATTGCATTTTGGTGAGTATCAATCTGTTTTAAAGTATCAAGAAGACTTTCTGGAGGTCTGTAAACAACGCCAACAATTATTACATTCGCTCCCAATTGATTCACCTACGGTTACGATACTTCGCAAAGTCAAATTTGAGCGCAGCGGTATGCGCGTCTGACGTCGTGATATATTGACCGGCTCGGACGTTGTATCTTGTGCGGCAAGTTGCGAACTGAGCGAAGTGTGGCAGATTGAAAGAGGCAGCGCATGGGTGAAGCGTGGGGGCGAGTCGCAGCAGACGGAGCAGAAAGACATCTTCTCATGCACCGCGTTATACTATGGCGCGATTGCGTAGTCTTGTGCGGCACTTATCGTTTATGCGCACCCTTTCGCCATACTGTACTCGGTCGCTTTACCCCTCATGCTGTCACCGTAGGCTCCTCCGCTTTTCTCCTGACACTTTCGTGGCTATCGCCGTTTTTCTTTAATCGCTGTCCTCCGCGTTCGCTCTTCCATCGTGCGCTGCGCTAGTTCGCGGGGATACGCCGAGGGAAGACGCGGTACACCGGCCTTCAATGCAGGAGCGGGCGCCAAAGAGCTGCACCAGGCACTTTCATTCTTCCTGATGTCCGGGAGCGATTATTATTTTAGTGTTTTCTTAATGAGTAAGGTAACAACACCGGCTCTATTCATCCCATCTTTGTGGATGAGGAGGTACCAATTGAAAAATGCTTCATTGTTCTGCAGATGCTTTTGTAAGTTCTGTTATTCCTAATAAATGTGGATGATTCAATAGCTACATAGTTTCAAGCCGTTCTCGCTTGTTAGCATTGCTCCATGCATTCATATTTACCAGCCGCATTTGCAGTAGCGCACGATGACAGGTATGGTCCCGAAACGCGGAAGCTGAGCCTTTAGGCGTTCTTAGGCGAACGTTTTAGCGCAGATCCCAAGAAAACTTAGTTCATTACTTATAAGTTTGTCGTGAACAAGCCCTATTTTTGCACTAGCGTGTGTAGCATATTGGACAGAACGCCACGGTTGTATTGTCTTCTCTTGAATTTCGCGAGAGTAGCCATGTGCTATGTTAGTTCCTTTAGCCTTCTGGTAGTTTAAAAGATCGCTTGTTTTTACTATAGTAATGAAGTTTCATTTTGACCGGTCTGTCTCGATTACCATTTCTTACCCAACCGATGAATCCTTTCTACTGATGACGTCAATGCGGTCTAAAAATGCCCTTCAGTACTTTTTTTCGAATATTTCCCCTGTTTCATACTGTAATGATTGGGATCGGGCATGAAATAGATGGTAGCTGCCCAATGCCGTCGTCGAACTCATCCACGCTGAGGACGTTGTTGAAGGGAGAGACTTGTTCTCATCGAGAACGAAGAATATGGGATTTATTTACAGTATCTACATGAGAATGTCACAATTCATCAGTCTAGCATGACTAAAACAGAATTCACACTCAGCAGACGCGCCATGGCTGCTTATAAACACTCTGTCCTGCCTAGATTCCTAGGTGAGGGAAAACGGCCGTTCAACCGTCGACCAATTTGGAGTGTCCAAAGTCATCTTAGCCGAACTGCCTTTGAGGGGGAGGGTTTACACACTCACTTCCACACAGGTTTCACTAACCACACCGAGGTGAGAGGGTTTTTGCAGACACGGGTCTTGCTTTGAGCAGGCGCCTCTTGGTCCCAGAGTTGACCCCGCAGACAGTGGTCGCCGCGTTTGTCCATTGACTGACGACTTGTAAGGCCCGTGAGACGGTGCCGCAAAACACCTTCTTCCAGAGGTTCCCCCGATTCAAACAATCCGTGACGGTGACGGCGAATCCACTAACAATAGTTGGCCCGCGGACTGTGTAGACATCCCGGCGCCGCTCGGTTGCGGACTGTCGCTTCCTCGAAGACCGCCAACCCCCGCAGGTCGAACATAACAATACGTACACTCCAGGACCCAGCTGCGCAGCTGTGCCTTCCAGTTGAATAATTCTTCTGTCTTGACACTGAATTGGACTTTCCAGACTCCTTATAGCATTGACACGTGTACTTGTTTATCTTCTCCGGTTGACGGCTTGTCACCGCCTAACGAATGTTATCGCGCAGCGCATGACGCACCTGCATGTATCGGAAGTTTCTGGAATGCTATCGATGGATCCATCCGCTGTCTGTCACGGAACCTTGTGTAATCTGATTGCATGTATGCGCGACGCGAATGGTGTAGAACTTTGTGGAAGACACGTGTGTCGTAGCGATTACTCTGAAACATTCGACCACTGATGTATAAAAGCCGACGCGCTTGACCCAGTGATCAGATTTTCGATGATCGCCAAGTCTGTTCGCCGCTGTCGTTGTTCTTTGAGTGTAGCCTGCTTTTGAGGCACAATTTCGCCCAACAAAACGCTAGTTTTGTTAATCACAGTTTCGCTGCCTTGTTCACGGTCACTACTACATGGCAGTATTATGCTGTGATGGTTCGTGGGTCCAGGGACTGAGATACCGGTAGCAAAGTTATCGACAAGTCAGAGATTTATCAACGAAAGACGGCAACAATTACACTTGTGATGAGTTAGAAAGGCACTGAATAATTTCTATAGCGCTCTACGCAGTCCATGGCACATGCGAATTATTACAACTTGTGTCTTCACTGAAGATACCATGAGTTTTTGTATGATGGTCACTAACAGTAGTTGGTGACGATGCCGGAGGTGTCGGCGCTTGCAGACCTGCAGCGCAGTTTCTATGACGAATTCGTACAGGCGGCCAGGTCAAGAGCAGACCCAGAACTGCTCTCGCGACAGCGCGGCAGGCCCGCGCTGACAGCAACGTGGCACCGAGGCCACGACCCCAGCCCCAGCATCGCACTCTCGAGCAAGGTCACCTGCTACCACCGGGCTCGAGAGGTCGTTCACCGCAGGAACAGCACCGACCGTTCTGTCTGGTTCACACCTCAGCAGTGGCTTGGAATACTGGTTCACCGCAGGACACAGCAGCACGTGGACATCAATTTCACCCAGGTGGGCCGATTGTTGGCAATAATAAAGCTGTTTCTCACCCCACGACCTGGGCGACGCCGTTCAGGCTAACAATGACATCGACGCTCGGCGGTGTGGAGACGGCTCCTCGAAGCAAGATGGCCGTCTCTACGCTAGCCCGGTGTGGCCACGACCCGAACGCGACGTCGTGGACGACGGTTCCGATGACCGAGGAGCCAAATTATCTGATTTCTTCGAAGCGTAGCTCTCCTCAATGCGGCGGCTCGCCGCCTGCAAGAAAAGCCGACATGACGGCGCCAGCCGCGGCCTCGGTTTCCGGCATCCCGGCCAGCCAGACGCAACCTCCCGCCTCGCGCACTGCGGGAAGCACGGGCAAGATCCTCAAGAATTGGAAGCCTCGCCCGCTACCAAGACCCAACCTGGACAACTACGTGATCGTTGTAAAGCCATGTGAGCATAATTCCTTGCACGAAGCCTTCTCCGAGAATCGCTACGGGACCGCTTTCACGGCTTACCTCTATCCGAGCGGGCGGAGACCGCCCCGATTCTCCTTTCGAGAGAACAAAATCTGATTGTGATCCCCACCTCGGACCTCATGGCGGTGGACCGAGTCATCGGGGCTTTTGTTGTCAACACCGAACGCAGAGCGGTCCCGCTCTACGGATACCTACGGCAAGATGGCGGAAACGTTTGCCACGGCGTCATCGTGGTGTGCAACTCGGACACGACAGAGACACTTCAGCAAAAGGTGCGTTGGATTGCAGGCACCACTGTTGAGGTGAGAAAACTCGGCACATTGAACAAAACACGTGTTACCTTCACCGGAAAGGCCAAGCCGCGTTTTATTCACTATGACAACATGGTCGTACTCGTCCAACCCTACTACCGTAGGGAACCGGCTTGCGGAAAGTGCGGTGCCATCGGCCATGGGATGGGAGCGTGCCCAAACCTGAGACAGAACACTTGTGGCCTGTGCGGGCAACAGATTCTACTCGTGGAAGGGGTGCCGGGCCCCTCAAGAATGTCTGCCCAAGTGTTCAGTGTACGGCGGTGGACACGCCACAGACTCCCGCGAGTGTACAGCGAAGTTCCGCAACTCCAAGATGGCCGCCCAAAACGGGGGAATACCAACACGGTGGTCAAGAAAAAACACCGCCATCTTGCGCCTCCCGGTGAGTCACCGCACCGGGACGTCACCATGGATGGATGGATGGATGTTATAAGCGTCCTCTTTGCAACGGGGCGGTGGGTTGCGCCACCAAGCTCTTTCTATTATACTGCCTCCTGTCCTCCCTAGGTTAAACAATAAAAAAAAAACACTATGAACTCCCACAACCAAATTTTCTGATCCCCTATTGCGAACTGTGCTTTTCTACGTCTCCGTTTTTTGTGGTTTCCCTACTTTTACTCCACCAATCCTCCAATCGCTTCTTACTAATCCCTATTGCGGACATGTTAACTTTTCCACTGCTCTCGCTGAACCCAAGCGCTTGAAGGAGGCCAGTGGTGCCTAAATCGACCGCTGGGTAGACGTCGTCGCATTCTAATAAAACATGCTCCATAGTTTCCCTAGCTCTACCGCAGCAAGTACATGCTTCTTTTTCCTTCTTATATATCGCTTTATACGTGCGTGTTCTGAGGCGTCCCGATCTCGCTTCCAAAAGTAATGAGCTTCCCTTTGAGTTATCATAAATTGTTTCTTTCCTGATTTCGTTTTTTCTGCTTAAGTAGTTACTCATGACAGGTTTCTTTTACATTGCCCCCACCCATGAGATTATTTCGGCCTCTCTGACTTTCCGCTTGACGTCCTTTGTTGCTGTGTTGCCCACCCTACAGGCCTCATACTTGCTGGTAAGCTTCCTAGTTTTTTTTTTTATTTACCAGAAACAAAAGGAAATGGAGGGACACCTGGGCAAAAAGCTGTCGCAGCAGCTTGACGGAGGCCTAGGGTCCCCTACATGGCAGTAGCACTCACATGATATATATACTGAAGTCATAACAACAAACATTACACATCGTACGTATGCATAAAAATGACATTTTACACTTGAATGCAATATACTGAAGTGTCACCATAAAGAAAGAAAGTAGTCACGCAAACCATTTTTATTTAGCGTAGCTGTGTGCTTATATTTGTTTAGTACAGTCGGTATATTATGTGTTAAAGACTGTAGGCTGTAATTGTTTCGAAACCATGGTACCTTCCACACCTCACGGTTTTGTGTAGTATGTTTCATGTGAGTGCAGAGTTCTAGCTGAGCAAGGGATGTAAAATAATTCTTAACATATTCGGATGAGAAGTAAATCGTTTCTAGTAATCTGTGTTCGTATAATTTATCAACGCGGTTAAGCCTGTATTTGAGAAATATATTATCTGTTGGTGAAAGCCGATTAACGTTCTGTGTATACCGAACGATTTTCTTTTAAAGTATTACCAGCTTTTGCAAGTTAGATTTAGATGTTGTAGCCCAGACAAAGTAAGAGTAACTTATATGCGATAAGAAGAGACCACAGTATACTTGAAGTTTTGCTCTCGTAGGTAGAAATGTGCGGCAACGTGCCATAGCACCGGTAACCGCAGAGAGTTTGCCGCAGAGATGTTTAATATGGGCATCCCAACATAAATTAGAAGAAAAGTATACTCCAAGAATTTTAAATTCTTCAGCCAGTTCAATGCTCTGGCTCTGAAAATAAATAGCATGATTAATGTTAAGTGGTTTATTTTTTGCACGAAATATTAGAAATTTTGTTTTCTTTGAATTTACTTTAATCTTATTTGTCTGTGTCCTACCGGGAAAACTTGCCATAATTTTATTACATTTTTGCACAAGTTCATTCGCATCAGGACCTGAGACACACAGTGTGCAATCATCCGCGTACATAATGAATTGAACCTCACGGTTTATGGTTACGATATCATTTATAAAAACGTTAAACAAAAGTGGCCCAAGAATACTTCCTTGAGGCACCCCACAAACAATACTTAAGAGGGACGAGTTATGAGACTGTGAATCAATGTTTTTCCTGTACAGATACCTCAACACTCTCCCAGCCCATTTACTTTCTTCCATATTCTTCAGTCGTTCTTTACACTCAATTTTACTGTGAGCTTCCCTCACTTGAAAACTAGTCCAGCCCATATCACCCTGCACAGCTTCGTTTGTAGTCTTCCCGTGAGCGCCGAATGCGAGGCGACCCACTGACCTTTGGTTCACATGGAGTCCTGATTGTGCCCCTGATTTAAAGCAAACAACCGCATTTCCAAACGTAAGTCCTGGAACTATTACACCTTTCCACATACTCCAGAGCACCTCGTACCTATTGTATCCCCATAGCGCTCTGTGCTTCATTATAGCTGCATTTCTCTTCCCCTTCACTGTTATTGTTTTTTCCTATGTTTCCATATATCTATTGCCTTCGTTTATCAATATACCAGTGCGTTTATATTCTGTTACCCAAGATATTTCCTGGCCCTGTATCGCCACTGTCTGTTCACTGTTTTCATTGAATACCCAAACACCTCATTTTCTGACACTAAATTTCAAAGCTAAAGTGTTGTCTTCCTGTCCCCATATATTAGCCAGACATTGCATGCTTGTTAGCTAGCAACACAATATCGTGCGCATAAAATAAACCTGGAAGGTGCTGCTCTACTACTGTACCCGCCTGTTTGTATGAGAGATTAAAACCGATATTACTTCCTTTTAGCACCCTCTCAATCCTCACCATGTACATCATAAACAGCAGTGGGGATAAAGGGCACCCCTGCCTCAGTCCCTTGTTGAAATGAACTTTCTCCTCGCTCCTCATTCCTTCCCATTCAACGCAAACGGTGTGTTCTAGGTAAATCTCTCTCAAAATCTGTAGACAATCGTCACCTAAGCCTTCCCCTTCCACAATATCCCACAAAATGTTGCGGTCTACATTGTCATAGGCTCCTGTAATGTCTGAAAAGGCCACATATAACGGTCTGCTTTCTACTTTTGATATTTCAATAGACTGAGTAAGAACAAATAAGTTAGCATCTTGGTGCCTACCTATTCTGAGAAAACACGGGGAATGCGGGAGATGGAAATTCAAGACGATGAGCAAAACGAGAACAAGGTGAAAGCAGGAGCCTATGTTTCGACAAGTAGACTTGTCTTCTTCAAGGCGACGTATGCTTTCCTCGCCACAGTATATATAGGTGGGGTTCTTCTAAAGGGAAGAGGGTGCAAGGCGGGAGGGTGCCGCAACGAGGGAAGGTGTGTTAGCGTGTCGAATTGAGAATAAAGGAATGCTGTGCACAAGGCCAAGGCCATCCCTCCCTGTCTGTCAACCACGTGTCAACGCACGCGTGTTAGGCGTGTCAATGGCGTCTGACACGCCGGCTGAAAAAATAAAAGAGGAAAGGAAAGGGAAAAAATTACCGACGATTACGTTACTTCCTAATGCGAAATTTGAGCGCAGCAAATAAGCTGTTTCACCTTTTCGATAGATTGAGGCAAAGAAATCGAGCAACACATGTATGCGCTATCACAGAATTTTTTTTTTATTTTTCACACGTATTCCTTTAACAAAGACTCCACTAACAGTTCTTGACAGTCATGAAGGAAGCTTTGTGGCCGGAGAAATAGACTGATATATGTTCGACTTGGTACACCAATGCTTGATTCTCAAAGACGAGATCTATACAAGTGCCTCGCGAGGTTGTCACAGCCGTGGGACGCGTTACGAGCGAGAGGAACGGGATGTTCTCCCGCATAAGTGTTAGGAAATTGCTGTTTGTCTTTATGTCAACATTAAAGTCCCCCACTACTAACATCGGTGTGGATCGATGGACGGTTAATGCGAGTTGCAGGAAGTGCACGACGTCTTTCGTGAGTGCGGTAGGGGCGAAGTAGGCAGCTACTACCAGCAAGATAATTTCGCAGTGGCGAACGGCAGCGGCAATTTCGGCTCGGGCGGTGCACATATACAGATCCGCCGCCACCGATCTGGCTCTCTGATTGCCACCGCACAGGGCGAACGGCAGCGGCAATTTCGGCTCGGGCGGTGCACATATACACATCCACCGCCACCGATCTGGCTCTCTGATTGCCACCGCACAGGGGTTGCATTGGAGGAGGAGCGAAGAAAGGAATTAAGTTCGAGCCGGCGCTTTGACAACCGGAGACTCGCAGGAAGAAGGGGGAGGGGGGCGGCGTGTACACCCAGCGGCAAACGATGGGGGCAGAAGCGCGCGCAGCAAGCGGACAACACGATAAAGGGAGGAGGGAAGAGATAGCAGCGACTGACTGATGCCGCTGACGCCGATAGTGAGTCAACCCCAGCTGCGGAGTTGGTTTCAGGGACAACGCCGCCGATGCCGACACAAACAATATGATACCCTCGCTTCCGCAGCGCTAAGAACCAGGTCTAGCCGTGGGAAGGTGGTCACGTATTCGTCGACGTGCCGGGTCCTACGTGAAATAACCGGCGCGTCGGCAACTGAAGAGCACCCTATCCGCCACACAAGAACAGGGGGGGGGGACCCTTTCCTCCTCTTTCTGCATGGCGGCGACGGTGTTCTATGCAGTCACGTTATCTTGACTCTCTAGCGGCGTCAGCGGCATCCAGCGGTATCAGTCGGTCGCTGCTAGCGCTGGGGGGATGAAAGGGGGGCGGAGCTGGTTACGAGGCCGACGACAACGCCGACGACGACGCGAAACCCAGGAACGGACGCCAAAGAGCTGCGCTCTAAAAAGAATACGCCAAGAAACCAAACTAAGTGTTGTTGCCTATAGCTTGAAATTTAGCATAGCGAATAGATTCTAAAGCTCCCTTTCAAACGATCATGCCTATTGGTTGTAATGTCTTGAACTTATGGATAAGGTATGATTCTCTGTATTTTCTTTCTCGTTCAGAACGGAAATTCGACTGTAAGGTGTGGAGTTGAAGTTCATCGAAGTTATGACCTGGTTGGTTGAAATGCTCGGCGACGGCTTTGGGAAGCTTTTTAGCTGTGTCCGCGCGATGTCCGTTTAATCTGACGTTCATTGATTGTCCTGTTTCACCGATATATTTTTTCTTACAGAAGGAACATTCAAGCATATAAATCACACCCGAACTTGTACAAGGGAAGCTAGATTTGACATCATGTCTATAACAATTGGCGGTGCATTTAATTTTAATGTCACTTTGGAGGCAACGACAGGTTTTGCACCTGGGGCGGCAACATGCTTTTATTACGGGGGAATGCTGTTGGCTGACTTTTGCGTGCACTAACATGTCTTTAAAGTTCCTGTTTCGGTGATAGGTAACCCTAGGTACATCTGAGAACGGTTTTCTCAGACGCTCGTTACTTGATAATATTGGGTGGTATTTTCGTAGGATGTTGTTTATGTTTGGGAGCGCATTAGAATATTTTGTTATAAAGGCCGGCGGTCTGTCAGATTCTGGTAGGCTGTTTCTTCGCCAATTCCGACTGTCTCTCCAGTCTTGACGCGCCATCATAAGCTCTATCGAGAGCAACTTGGGGATAGTTCCTTTCTACTAGCGTTGTTTTAAGGTCATTTAGGTGGTGGATGTAATCGTGGTCTTCGCTGCAGATTATTCTTATTCGTTTCGCTTGTCCAACGAAAATTCCTTGCTTGCAATGTCGCGGGTGATGACTGTTGCCGTATAAATATTGCTGGCTTTTCTGAAGCCATTCTGAAATTCTCCCAAAATGCCATTATTCTTTGCCCATGCTTGAAGCTTTAATTTGCCTGCATTGCTAGCCTGTATATTACCGATGAAATGGTCAACGGTCTATACGAGTGTATGGTATCTTTCTCCCCCTTACCTTTATAAATTAAATTAATCCTACTTTGTCGCCAACTGTCTGGTATTTGTGTATCTTTTAAGGTTTTTCCCACTGATTTCACAAGAGCTTACTTACTTTTTGGTCCTAGTTCATTAATCAACCTAACGGGAACCTCGTCTAGCCCTGTGGCTGTGTGCTTAGGAATTTTCTCTTCGGCTTTCTTCCAGTTGAAATGTGTCAGCACCAGCTCCTTTTCCACCTGGGTCTCTTTCATGCTCTTCTTTTCTTCAAATGCAACCTCGGGATTGCCTTGGAAAGACTGTGCTGTTATTTTTCGAATATAATTTATTGCCGCTTCTCCTTCCACTCTGTTTTCATCTTCGTCTAGGATATGTTGTTGTATTGTTGTTAACTTCCTGCCTAGTAATTTTATGTGGTTCCAAAGTATTCTAGATGCTGCCTTCTTTTTCTCACGTATTTCTGACAACGAACGTTCACTTTCACCTTTTAATTTTGTTTGCACCAGTATTTGAACCATAGACTTTTTCTCACGGCATATTTCCCATTTACTGGTTACTTCATCCTGCGTCCACTGCGCCTTCTTTGCCTGTCTGTGCTGGCAAAAAAGACGCACCAACACCCACAAGCCAGCTACCCCTGCCGGAGGAGCCGGGAAACAGCCGATGACCCCACCGCTATCACACGACGGAACCGGGAAGCCGTCAACCGCGCCACCACGCGGTGAGGCGGTGAGTGGGCCACCACCGTGAAAAACAGAAAACATGTAAGCGGAACAGGCAGGGCTGCTTCCTCCTCCACTACCTCTACTCCTTCTGTGGCACGCAGTGCCGAAAAAAACATGATCACGCCTCTCCGGGCACAAAACGAGATGCTGCTGCAGAAAATTACATCACACAAAGCAGAATTTACTCAACACCGCTCTCCCTGAGAGTAGCATTACGCTGTGGTTGAAGCATTTCTTCGTGGTAGAAGTAATGGAAATTGAGACAGAAGCGCGAGTGGGGGCGCCTAGCGCGGTAGCCGCTCTCGAGGACCATATAATTGCCCGGATCAATGCGTGAGAGACGCATATGGACGGCCGGACTAAAGCTCTTGAAACCAAATCTCCGCGGCCTTGAATGCCGCGACCGCTAAATTGACAGACACATTCCCTCTCTCATAACTCAACAAATCGCGCAAACATCTCGCACCACCTGGAGAGCCGGCCCAGTTAAAAGTTTTCAGCCGTGACCCCAGAATGTCTCGACGACAACTCGATTTCGATGACGAAGGCAGTTGCTCACTTTTCAAAATGGAGGATGCCCGCCTCCCCGTGAGTGGCGGGTCTGGAGCATCGTCCTTGCAATTCCTTACGACTTTTACCGATCATGGCGGGCCCACTAAACTCAAGAAATCCCCCCGATCCAAATTGGCTATCCCAATAATAATTACCCAGTGGAACTGTCGCGGTTGCGAGACCCGCGCTAAACGCGACGTCCTACGATTTTTCCTAACATTCGAGCACCTTCCTGCTGTGGTAGCACTCCAGGAGCCAGGGAGCAGCGTCACACTTACAAATTACACCACTATCAGCAGGACTCCTCTCCAGTATCCGGGTGTATAAAATTACACGGCCAATGTCGGTGACCTTGACCTCAAAACGGAATTCTCGTACGTCACCCTACGAAGGCAGGATGCACCACTACACGTTCTCCACATTTCTTGTTTCCGGAGTCTAGCCAACATCACTTTCGCAGACCTTTTTAGCTGCGCCTTAAAGGCTGCAGGCAGGGATCTCCTTGGGATCGTGGGTGATTTTCACGCCCCCAGCCCACTCTGGGAATACGTTCGTGAAGAGAAACGTAGACGTAAGCGGGCGGAACTTATGCCCATGCTGGGCCTTGCTCTCCACACTGACCCTGCGCACCCAACTTGGGTGGGTAACTCCGTGATCCGGAGCACGTGTCCAGACCTTACTCTAAGAAAAACAATCAATATGCAGAGTGGGTCAAGACCGAGGAAACCCTCGGCAGCGAACACTGCACAATCAATAGAACCATTCGCACCCATCCTTTGGCAAGACCTTTTGCGCAGGCGAAATTAGCCGATTGGACCAAATTCCGACAAACATACCATAACTCGACCCCCGTTCAGGAGCAACGGTACAATGTCTCGTTCCAGCAATTTATCTCCACCCTTCGCTCCACGGAAACGCAAATTCAACTCTGAGGCGATCCCGGAGGTGGACAGTGGCCTTCTTCACCTCTGGGAGGCCAGCCACAGCCTTGTCCGCCGATGGCGTCAGCAAAAACACAATTGGAAACTCAAACTTTGCATCGCTGAGCTCACCCAACGAGCAGCAGAGTACGCGCCCCAACTCGTCAACTCTAACTGGGTGGACCGATGCAACACGGCCGCGCGAGAAATGTCCAGCAGGATTACGTGTCACTTCTGACGCGTCCTAATCTACCACACCGAAACTCCAGCAGAAACACCAAAACACCTCCGACGAGCGATTCACAGCTTGGATGGAGACACCTCGAAATTGGCATGCAAACTCCGAGATCTATACCTCTGTACACAGCAGAACCCCCGAGGATCCGCGTACTCGTATGCAGGTTCCGAGAACGCGGAGATGAACCAATCCTTCCAACTACACGTCCTGAAGGCGGGCCTAGCAGTAACGGGGCCTCCCAATTGATTGGAAGACCGCTCTAATCACCTTCTTGCGCAAACCTAGTAAAGCCGTTAACACAGACAACCTCCGCCCCATCTTCTTGTGTGCGAAAATTAATGTAGACGATGGTGTGCGACAGGCTGCCTGAGTTTCTGGAGAACAAAAATGTTTTTGCAGACACTATGTTCGGGTTCCGCCCACACCGGTTCGCACAGGATGTCTTGCTTCAAATTGACAGAGAAAATCTCGACGCAATCGAATGTCCCCTCAGTGACAAAGTAGTACTCGCTTTGGATTTGAAGGGGGCCTTCGACAACGTCACACACGAAATTATTCTAACGCATATTTCCCAAGCGAAGTGCGGCCAAGACACCTTCAACCACATTTGGCAATTTCTGACTAACCGACAGACATTCATTCGGATTCGTTCGGATTCAGGACAACGAGCATGACTCATACCATTTAGGCTCGCGAGGGACCACGCACGGAGCTCTCTCGCCGCTCCTATTCAACCTGGCAATGATAAGACTTCGCGCATATCTGGCAAGGGTCGACGGCATCTAGCACGCGCGGTATGCAGACGACATCACCATCTGGGCTAAATGTGGTTCACCAGGAGGAATGGAGGCCAACCTATTGCAAGTGGCGGTCATCGTGGACAACTACGCCCGTCGCTCTGGCCTTCAGTGCTCCTCGTCCAAATGTGAATTTGTGCACATACGCCACACACCAAAGGGCACCACCAAAAGCTACCTCTCCCTTAACAACGGACCCATACTCGAACACGACCAGATCCGAGTACTGGGTTTCTTTATTCACAAAAATCGCAGAGCCGACACAACATTGGCCAAATTGCGTAAGGTGGGGCACCAGGTGGGCCGGATGGTCCGCCGGTTTTCGAACAAGCGCGGCGGTTACGATGCAAGGACGCCTTGCGACTGGCGCATAAATTTTTAACCAGTCGGGTCCTATACTCGGCTTCTTACCTCCACCTACGCAAATCTGACGAGAATGCAATCGAAGTCATTCTTCGTAAAATCTACAACCATGCCCTGAACTTCCCAGTCAGTACCTCCAACCAGCGCCTCCTGGCCCTGGGTATGGGGAAGACCTTTAAGGAGCTGCGAGAGGCACACTTGATCAACCAATACACGAGACTCAAAACACCGTGAGGTCGCTGCGTCCTTGTCTGATTACACATACATCATTCAATACATGCGGAAGAGTGCGTATATATCCCATCGCAGTGGAGGCATGCCCAGCAGCTGCGCCGTCTTCCTGCCAAGATGACAAGAAAGACGCCTCGCGCGGGCGGTAGCCTTGGATCGTCACTGCGAACACAAAAACGGAGTCTTCTACGTGGACGCCTGCGGCCCGCACCATGGGGGTTGCCACACGGCCGCAGTCGCCCACCGAAACACTGCAGTGAATGGACTCACTCTCCGTGCACTCGCCATTACACACGCGGAGGTGGTTGCCATCGTTCTAGCCGCCGCAGATCAGTACTCGCGGGTCATCATCACCGACTCGACAAGTGCCTGCCGCAATATCGAGACCGTGCTTCGACTACAAAATTTTGCAAAACAGCGACTATCTCAGTGCCTCCGCGCACCAGATGATTATCTAGACTGCGGCTCACGCGGGCCTCGAGAGAAACGAGACGGCCGATGCCGTCGCCCGCGCGCTCACTTTCCGGGCACCACCCTCGTCCCCCACCGATCCGGACCCCAGACCCAATCCCACCTATACTTTCGAAGAGGTAACTAAACTCTACCAATCCGGTGATTCCGTCTATCCTAAGACCTGTAAGGACCTTACAAAGGTGGAGGAGCGCATTCTCCTTCGCCTTTACACCAAAACTACTGGGCCTGACAGTCTTAAAATACTTTGACCCCGCTTGCTCGGGAAGTGCCCCCGCTGTGAGGAAAAGTCATCAAAAATTTTCCACATGGTGCGGGCATGTCAAAAGCCCCAAATCTACCTCTCCTACCCAACCCTTCTCGGGAACACTGAGAGGCTCTGCTGCTCTGACCAGACGGCCCAACAGGCCTTGGTCGAGCGGGTCCGGGCTGTGGCCGACGCTAATAGGCTCTCGTAAGGGGGAGCCTACCTAGTCTTTGTAAGGGGCGGCCCCTTAAATACAGCTCTGGCACCCTCCCTGAACAAAACTTCTGCAAATAAATGTTTTTCAGTCAGTCAGTCACTTTTCATGGCTTCCATTGGCTTATTCCAGGGTGCCATGCTAGTTTTTACAACACTCCCCAGGGTCTTTCGAGCTCATTACAAGTGTAATTGTTGCCGTCTGTCGTTGATAAATGTTTGTACCGCCTATGAGTTTGCTACCTGTATCTGAGTCCCTGGCTCCACGGACCATCATAATTGGCGAGCCTGCCAGGATTCCTTATTAACTCCCAAACCTTTATTCAGATACGGAGCTAAGCCACAGAAAAGCAAAACTTTTTACACTTCGCCACGAGCTAGGGCTTGAGAGCGCTGAGCTCAGAGAATGGGTACATAGAGAGTGCGCCCAAGCTCGCGATGAGCACGCTAAGGAGCGTGAGATCGCGAAAGAAAACGTAGAGCGGAAACAGAGACTTTGAGAGCAGAAACAGAAAGCTCTAGAACAAGAGCGGAAGATCCTAGAGCTGAAGAGTCGATTTCACGAAAGTACAAAAAGGTCGCAGTCAGCAGAGGCCGATGATCCAGGAGGATGTCGCATCAATGACACAGGTACATGGGATGTCTGCAGTCCTCATAAAGTGATGCCGCCCTTCAATAATGCGCGCGACGACCTCGACGCTTACTTGCAGTGGTTTGAACTGCTCGCGACGTGTAAAGGGTGGTCCAGTGAGATGTGTGCTCTTTCACTGAGCCTGTGTATGAACGGAGAGGCGCTAACCGTGATAGGCCGGTTAGACATGACAGGGGCGCTACATTATGATTAGCTGGTATGGTAGCGAGGTACTGGAAGTGGTAAGGACAGGTAGCACTTAGGACAGGTAATGGCAGCAGATCCGGATCATGAGACTGAAATAATCAGAAGAAAAAGAATGGGCTGGGGTGCGTTTGGCAGGCATTTTCAGATCATGAACAGCAGGTTGCCATTATCCCTCAAGAGAAAAGTGTATAACAGCTGTGTCTTACCAGTACTCACGTACGGGGCAAAAACCTGTAGGCTTACGAAAAGGGTTCTACTTAAATTGAGGACGACACAACGAGCTATGGAAAGAAGAATGATATGTATAACGTTAAGGGATAAGAAAAGAGCAGATGGGGTGATCAAACAAGTGCGAGTTAACGACATCTTAGTTGAAATCAAGAAAAAGAAATAGGCATGGGCAGGACATGTAATGACGAGGGAAGAAAACAGATGGTCATTAAGGGTTACGGACCGGATTCCAATGGAAGGAAAGCGTAGCAAGGGGCGGCAGCAAGTTAGGTGGGCAGATGAGATTAAGAAGTTTGCAGGGACAACATGGTCACAATTAGTACGTGACGGGGGTAGTTGGAGAAGTATGGGAGATGCGTTCGCCCTGCAGTGGGCGTAACCAGGCTGCTGCTCCTGCTGCTGCTGCTGCTGTTGATGATGATGATAAAGAGCGGCGCTACTGCAGCGGTTCCGGTACACCGCAAAAAGTAATCGGGAGAAATTTGGCTGAGCCAAGCCAGAAGACAACGAGTCCTGCTTTCAGTATGCTGCAAGACTTTCCGGCAACTTTGACCATTGGGTAGAATTGAGCAAGATGGACAGAAGCTATTCTAGCCGGGGAGAATTTATCATAATCAAGTGAACAGCTTATGAAAGGCTGTTCCCAAGCACTAAGATTCTTTGTCAAGGAAACTAATTGCAAGACACTGAGTTTGCTCTGTGAGATTGCTGACAGCTTTATGGAAGCGCAAGCGTTCTGGAACCTATGTATAGTACGTGTCCCAAAGGAAGCAGGGCTGGCGGCATCGAAGTTGGAGTTTGCGATGTAAACAGAGAAGACCGCAAAGCGCTGTTTCCTGTGTGGCAAGAAAAGTCATAGAGCAGCTGACTGCTGGTCGCGGACCAGAAGAGATTTTCAAGCGCATGACCGAAATGGCCACAGGTTGCCTCATAGCAGTGAGAAGTTTTATGATGCAAGGGTGGACAAGGTAGAGGCATCGTGTATGGTCTTTGTAGCCAAAACAGATGCAAGCTCAACAGAGAACGAGAGTTACATCGTTCTGCAAGATTGAATGAAGGTTACCGTAGTGAATACTACGTTGAGCCGAGGTATGACAGTTGGTGGAAAAGGGGACTTGTCCATTGTAAAGGGTCTCTGGAAAAGACACGGGACACATCGGCTGCAGCATGATTGTCGTGCAACAAGCCTTAGTCCCTAAGGGGAAATTCACCTGAACAAGACCAGTGTATTTGCTGCATCGTAGTATTCGGTGCTTTCGAGAAGCCGTCTTTTTGCGGAGTCCGTTTTCTGTTGCTGAAATGCCCGTGAAATGTATCGTGGGCCCACTGTATGACGTGATTTTGGGAAACACTGACGGCGCAGTATTACCGGATACTTTACATCTCAATGAGTCGCAACTTTAATACTCGCATGTAGTCAGAGAAAAGACAGGGGCGTCCCAAGCACAGTGTGCGAGGCATCCACGAGACAGCACCTTACATTTCCCCCTCTAAAAAAATTAGAAGCCAAATGGGACATCAACCGATTAAAATTGTCTGCTGCATCTTCATCTGGGCCGGAGGGGAAGTGAGGCCTTATCTGGGCCGGAGGTTCTACCACCGCTGGGGTGATGACGACGGGAGTGAGCTCACGTTGTCTTTGATTGGAACCAGCGCTTGTAAAAACCCGGCATCGTCAAGCATTAAAAAGGACTTCAGGCTTGAGACTTGGACGGGGCCGCACACTTCCCCGGTTTTGTGCGGTACGAGCATGTTCTCCCCTGCTGCTTACAACATAGGGTTCTACCCACTTGTGTACTACAGGTTCTCCCTCTCAATTTAATCCAAGTGCCAGTGATTTTAATCCGAGCGCCACTCATCTTAATCCAAACGCCAGCCGAAATAATCCAAGCGCCAGTGAATTTATTCCAGGCATAACGGAATTCAAGAACCTTTGAATTTCAAGACTTGTGAAAATTTGCGAACATATTATGAGTTAACACCTTGAAAATGAAAGATCGAGGTGAGAGACCAGTAGCTATCCTGCCACGTGACTAACGACAACGTTTGGAGAATTTTATTTTCTACTTCGTTATGAGAACGGCACAGCAGATCAGAATTCTCGAAAGTAAATGAAAGGAAACGTCAGCATGAGTACGTTGAGTTATTGATACACATGCTATTTGGTCATGGTTATCAAACGAAACACTAAAGAGTGATTCGATGATAATCACTAGGCCTTCGCCGGGAGGCTTCAGTCGCTAGCAAATAAGACTCACTATTCTACTGCGATATCTGCAGCCTCTAATAAAACAGCTCGTAATCGATACCACTTAAACACTCATGACTAACATTTAATTGCATAATACACCTAACTGATATGGTCGAGTCACAAGTGAGCAGAGGTGAAATACAATGCGCAGTTCAGAGTTCTCCTTGTTTTACGCAACATAACGTCATATATATTCAATGAAATGCGATGAAACGAGTTGACTCACTATGCCTACTATAAACTCCTATGGTTAAGTCATTGGTGAACATTATTCACCTATTTTACTATCACTGAGGCAGCTTTCACTCGTGAGTGCCGTCAATAGTATCAGTCAGACTATAGCAAGATGAGGACTTTTTGGTTACCACTGCCAACTGATACCGCCAAGTTTTTGGTGATCACTAGTGATGCGCTTACTGAAATGTTCTCCATCTTTCATGCAGAATAGTGCCGTAGTTATCAAATGAAATGTCGTCCAGACGGCGATTCAATAACTGTAATTTAATAACTATAGGAGATACTAAGATTTAGTCACTAGTGATGAAAAATCACTTTGTGTAGTGTGATGGTCACAGCCATCATTCATGAACGCCGTCAGTGGTATAAATGAAAGTGTCAATAAATGAGTCTTAATCAGTCAACATTGCTAATTGACATCACAGAGCCATTAGTGATGCTCTGTTCGGTGTTCTTGTACTTTTATGCTGCATAGCGTCATGCATGTCAAATGATAATTCGAACGATGATTCAAGATTAATAACCTGGAGATGCTAGGAAATAATCACTAGTAATCACGAATCACTTTTTTTGGTATGAATGCGGCAGCCACCATTTGTTCATTTTGCCGCCGGTATAAATATGTTTCCCTAGATACTTTCCTCTGAGATTGCAGATCTGATCGAATTACTGGTGGTCAATGATGACTATGCTCACTTTAATTTTCTCGACTACTCAGAAATTTCAGCTTCATGGACATAAAATGAAAGGTTGCTCAAAAGGTGATTAAGTTATGACAGTTATGAACTAAGAAGTTTGAGCCAGTAGTAAATATCAATAATCTTTTACCATTACAGCGTTTACTTGTACGCGCTCCAATTGAGTAAATTTTCAATAAACTAGCAATAATTTGAAGAATAGAAGAACATGAGCGAGTGATTAACAATAATAGTGATTTTGCACAGTTCTCTGTTGTCGGGTATTTACAATCCTTCACTGTAAAGCTATCTCAATAAAAGTCGTTATCAGGGTAATTATATTATGGTGTGTAGGATCTTAAATGTTTTAGTCACTGGAGACGACAGATCACATCACATTCCCGGTACGTCTCACATATGTAAACTGCTGTAATACGCTTTGAAGTGAACACGACGTTCACGGTGTTTTACAATGTGTATGGTAGCTGTGACGCGTACAGAACGTTTTCGCAGGTCCGATACGTTCAGAGAAAGGCGGCCCATTTGGCGGTTTGCTGTTCCAACAAATCTCTTGAAAAGGCGAATGGTGTGAATGAGTAAAAAAGGGTGACAACAAAGAACGAAACGCCCAGAAGGACTGCAATGTACACATAACTGCTCAATATGCAATCGCTGAGAACGGCTTTACAATAATAAAAAAAAAAAGCATCACGCCTCTTGAGAAGCAGGCATACCTGTGTGCACTACAATTTGTGTTTTGTTTGCCTTCCCTTAAAGATGACCGTACTAATAACAGGGTAAATAATAAATGCCGAGAACGGTTGTATTTGTTTTGCTTTGACGTGTTCTTGCGTACATTATTCCTTTCTGGGACAGCTTAATTTGTAAATATGGCCTTGCCTATCGTCATCTCTCTGTCATTACTTGTGGGCATTAGTCGGGTCCATCGTAGTGGATGCTCGCTTCTTGCCAATATTCCTGTATAATTCTGTTCGCTGTGTGCGTCCGCTGGATGCGCGCTTGTGAAGCAAAGACCAGGCGTTACTGAGCTTCATCAGTGGATGACCAGAGTGACGAATTTTCAACTGCGGCAAAGCTTACTCTCGCGACCGCCATGAGCCTGCCACTTCCATGTTTTGACTTTAAGAAGCCCTTCGAAAAGCCACAATGAATTTTCCCGTTTGAGTATCACAGTTTCGCTTCCGGTCTTTGCCATATGCTACTGGCTAGGCAAAAGTAAGGACATCCCTATATACAATGGGCTCGCAAGAAGTCATGCGTGTTTTGGGAAAGCTAGGCTTCCGAGCATAAAAGTGCTTTAATGTCGTAGAGCAAAAGTTCGAAGTAATTTTTATTCATCAGCGTAATAATGTGTGTTAACGCGTCGAGTTGCACCGGTGAATGCAAGAAGGCGAAACTAAGCATGACTGATATTAGTCGAATGTCTGCAAATTTCGCAGAAGGTTCAAGATAGCGCAAACCATTTCTTGCAGGGCGCCAGCAGACGATGAATGAAGTTGCAGCGTTTTGTGGGCTATTACCACGATTGTCTGGATAGTTAAAATGAGACACTTCTTTATATCGGGTAATAAAGACCGTAAAAGCTTGCGTTTGGGAATTACGGCAGCTTTGTAGAAAACATGACTTCTTGAACTAATGTTCTAGAGGAAAGACTACCATTCTAAGTAAAGCGGACGACATGCTGCTGATTCTCTCAGACGACAGGCAGATGACCAACGTCGGGCGTTGTGCGATCATCGTGAGAGGCGTGCCTCAGGTTTTGTGTAAAGCGAATATTTTGAGAATGTGTGCCATGGAAGCAGGCAAGGTGTGAGCTGCTGGACGACCAAGAAAGGTGCCTGATGAAGAAAAGACCAAGTACGCTCGCGTTTCTGCCATCGATCGCTCCAGCATCATCGATGCGTACCGACGTGGTGGTGACTTGAAGCAATTGGCCTAAATACTGGGAATAAATGTAAAGACTGTGCGCTCAATCACTGCAACAGATGGCGAAACAGCCAAGAAACGTGGTTGCTCGTCAAAAAAGTTTGGCCGAGATGTGGTCAAAACCCTGCGTGAAATTCTAGAAATGAATTCATCCTTCACGCTTATGCAAATCAAGATGTCTTTGACAGGGAAGTTTCCCGGTACCGAAATCAGCAAATGAACCATCGATCGGCTTCTCGATGGCCATGGTTATACACTTAAGTTAATTACTCAGAGGTCGGTTGACCGTAATCGTCCTGATGTCAAGGAAGAGCGCCGCAAGTTCTCTCAAGTGGTTTCAAAACGAGGGTACCATAGTCACGCGGTACTGCATTGACGAAACGAATTTCAACGTGTGATGCGCAAGAAGTTTTAGGAGAGGGAAACGAGGCGCCCCAGCTATTCGTCTTGCAACCAGCACAAAGGGCGCGAATATAAATGTTTTGGCTTCCATATCTGCAAATGGCCTTGTGCATTGGACTTTAGTGAACAAGATTCACTGTGCTGTATTCAACGAATTTCACGATGATCTGTCCAAGAAGGTTAATCATCAGGAACCTGGCACTGAAGCTGTGTTCTTGTTTGACAACGCGCTGGGACACCGCCGTGCTGAGGAGGTTGTCTTGGCCACCAATAAGCACTCAATGAAGTGGCTTCCACCCTACAGCCCGTTCTTCAATCCAATCGCAGAAGATTTTTCGAAGTTCAAGGCTGGTGCGAAGGCTTTTCTTGCCGAATGGCGCGACCGTCTTTTCACGACACCACCGGTTATTCCAAGGAACAGCATCGATAGGCACTGTTGGTTGAAGCCGCGGGAGAGCCAATGAAGCACATCCTGCGAGTAGAGTGCGCTGCCTACGACAGGCACTAGTACACTTTTGTGCAAGCTGCCCTGGAGTGCCACAATATGTGAAAAGTGCTCACTGCTGCACTCAAAGGAACGTCGATAGTCTTCCAACAAAGTACTTTTGGTTTATAATAATAAAGTTTTCCTCTCACAGGTCTACGCATACATCTTATGGTCAGCATTTGCACTGACGATTCACAGGCGTCACCTTTGCAACACAATGAATTGCTTCATAAGAGTTTGGAGGCACTTAATCATACTAATCGTTTCTGCTCAATTTAGAATTAGTTCTCTTGCACATCGCTCTACTACAAGCCAATTGTTGAAGCGTTACTCCTGCTACGTTAACATTTTTGTTTCCATTTATTTCTTCAAGTCAATCAGTGCCTGTTGCGCCGTTCTAGTGAAAAAAGGTTTAAAATTGAGAAAATTGGCAACTAAAACCTCACCTCGTCTTCGTTGTTTCAAATGGCTCGAACATGTCAGTTCCTAGTCGTCTTAATTGAATTGAGCGACCTTTCATTTTATGTAGATGAAGCTGTGATTTGTGAGTAGTAAAGAAAATTGATGTGAACATAGTCACCATTGACCACCAGTATTTCGACCACATCTGCAATTTCAGAGAAAAAATATTCACCTATGGCATAATGAACGAGTTATGGCTACCAATGTCAAAGTGATTCGTGATTATTAGTCACTAATTTTAGCACCCCCAGGTTATAAAAATTGAATTAACCTTCGAATTATCATTTGACATTAAAGGCACTATAATCTCTCATTGTAAGAAAATGTTGAACTGAGCTTATCACTAGTGATCACTAATCACTCATTACTATCAGGTAGCAATGGTAGTAGAAAAAATGCTAATTCAATAACATTTTGATAGATATCAATGGCTACGTGCATGATTGGTGGCTGCCGCTACCTTACAAAAGTGACTCGTGATCACTAGTGACAAATGCTTAGTACCTCCTAGTTATTAAACTTAAATTGCCATTTGGCTCAATTTTAATTTCATACCCCTGACTTTATGCTGTAAGAAGTACGAAAACAAAGAACTCAGCTTGTCACTAGTGATCACTAATCGCTATGCACTATCAGGTAGCAATGGTAGCAGAATGCTCACTGATCGTAAATGATCATTATTGGATCGTTCTTTAAAAGAGTTCTCATTTGACGTGCATGACGCTATGCAGCATAAAAGTACAAGAACACCGAACCGAGCTTATCGTTAGTGATCACTAGTGGCTCTGTGGTGTCAATTAACAACGATGACTGATTAAAACTCGCATTTATTGACACTTTCATTTATACCATTGACGGCGTGCATGAATGATGGCTGTGACCATCACACTACACAAAGTGATTCTTCATCACTAGTGACTGAATCTTAGTATCTCCTATAGTTCTTAAATTACAATTATTGAATCGCCGTCTGGATGACATTGCATTTGATAACTACGACACTATTCTGCATGAAAGATGGAGAACATCGCAGTGAGAGCATCACTAATGATCACTAAAAACTGGCGGTATCAGTTGGCAGTGGTAACACAAAAGTGCTCATCTTGCTACAGCTTGATTTTTAATACTGACGGCACTCATAAATGAAAGCTGCATCAGTGACAGCAAAGTAGGTGAATAATATTCACCAATGACTTAACCATACGAGTTTATAGTAGGCATAGTGAGTTATTCGTTTCATCGCATTTCACTGAATATATAGGACGTTATCTTGCGCAAAACACCGAGAACCCTGAACTGCGCATTGTATTTCACTTGTCCTCACTAGTGACTCTACCATAACAGTTAGGTGTATTATGCAATTGAATTTTATTCAAGAGTGTTTAAATGGTATCATTGACAAGGTGTTTGATTGGAGGCTGCAGATATCGCAGTAGAATAGTGAATCTTATTTGCTAGTGACCGAAGCCTCCCAGCGAGGGCCTGGTGATTATCATCGAATCAGCCTTTATTGTTTCGTTTGATAGCCATGACCAGATCGCATGTATATCATTAACTCAACGTACTCATACTGACGTTGCCTCTCGATTAATTTTGAGAATTGTCATCTGCTGTGTCTCTCTCATAACGAGGAAATAAAATTCTCCAAATGTGGTCGTTAATGATGTGGCAGAAAAGCTACTGGTCTATCACCTCGTTCTTTCATTTTCAAGGTGTTAACTCATAATATGTTCGAAAATTTTCACAAGTCTTGAAATTCTAAGGTTCGTGAATTCCGTTAGGCCTAGATTTATTTCACTGGCGTTCGGATAATTTCGGCTGGCGTTTGGATAATTTGAGTGGTGCTTGGATAAAATTGGGTGGCGCTCAGAATAAATTGACTGTCGCTTAGCTTAAATTGACTTGTGCATGGAATAAATGAAGCGGAAAAACCTGTAGTGCCCCTCGAGGCATTTGTATGCTACAGCCTCTTGAGGCTAGAAGATCTAATATTTGGGCGACCTTATGCGAATTCATACTTGACTGAAGGCGCTTATAGATGCCTCAAGAGGTATCGCAAATGTATCGTTTTCAATACTACATCGCCGAGCCCAAAAGCGAGATCGCTCTGAAGCTAATACTGGCAGGCCTTTCCAAGTCGAGTGACATCAAGGTGCTGTTGAGCAAGTAGAATGGCGTCCTAATTGCCTCTGAATGTCACCTGCACATTTTGCACGAGACAAACTACGCGCCTTAAAGATTGCCGGAGGTTGTCTTGTGGAGAAAGCAACCCTTTAAATGCGAAAGTATTATGTGCCCCATGGAACCAGCGTGCGTCCAGCGGTAACATCTGACGGTAACAAAACTCACGTGACAAAGTGATGGCGTCGCGTTGCTGGCGTTTGAGCTGTTGCGGTTCGCGACGCGAACTGTCATGGTGAACAGCCACAGCGTCGGACGCACGGCGTAGCTCACACCCAAAAAATTTACCCTATTAAAATGTTGAGTTAACCCACGCAGAAAACCCACCTGGCCCACTCCTAAAATTGACGACTTGGCCCATCCCCAAAATTTGGGTGGGCGACACGACAAATTGTCTTTAGCTAAATCGAAAAATGAGAAATAACGGCAGATTGGGCGAGTTGGTGGTTTTTCACAGTGTTTCAAAACAGCGCTAACGCACAGGACACAGAAAAAGAACTTACGACACACATAGCGCTGGCGTCGTGTTTTCCATCCTTTTTTCTTTTGTTCTTGGTCATGAGCGTTTTTGTTAAACACTATCGAAAAATGAGTTGAACCACCTTCAATACCGTCCTGGCCCACTACCAAAATTGACCTTGTCCTACTGCAAAGTTTGGGGGACCACTACCTAAAATTGACTTTTCCCAATTAGAAAATTCAGTTGACCCACGTTCAAAATCAACCTAGCTCACTCCCAAAACTGACTTGGCCTACCCCCGAAATTTTGGTGCTTGCCGTCAAAATTGACTCAATCCAGTTCGAGCACATGACTAATTGAAAAGTATCGCGTGGAAGAGTCATACGACTTACGCATTCAATGCACGTAAGGGGACTTTAGCGCCTCTGTAACTTTTTCTAAGGTCAGCTGGGCTTCGGTGAAACAACCGGAGCGGATCACAGTCGTTCTGTACGGAAAACTTATCTCAGGAAGTTTCAAGTCGCAATCTTGATTGACGAGCTTTGGGTGCGACAAGCATCGGCTTCAGATCGCGATTCGCCCTTTCCGTCATGCTGAATTGGGAATGATACGCATAGGTACGGGCGTGACTTACTCCCATTGCCTTGAAGAACTCCACGGAGACCTTGCTTGAGAAGTACGCCACGTTGTCCGTGGGTAGTTGAACTGAAAAGCGAAACCTTGCAATAGCTTCCAGCATGCCTTCTCGTGGTTTTTCTGATCCCCACATGTGCAAAATAAGAAGCTTGACAAAACTTCTTGCTGAGGTAGTTGTTTCATGATTAATAATAGAGGGAACGGCGCTAAGCAGATGAGGACGAAGTGAGACAGAAACGCCAAATATACGCGCCAACTTCCAGCTGTTTATCCAACAGAAACCACGCAATTTTATGCATGAAAGCTGAGTGTAGTCACAGTAAAGGGAAACTAATGGGCGTGATAGGAGTTACCAGCCGCTTGTAAGCAAGTTAACATCAGAGTGGAAAGACCTGCCATTGTAAGAGCAGTGTCCTGAACTGTATTATCAATGCAGGCACATAGCACTACGCGTGCACTGCAGGCGTGCCCCGATTCGCAGACCAAATGTTGGAGCTGCACATGCTAATCTTAACGGTCATTAAAGACCATCTCTTATGAATGACATTTCTTTGTCACTGAATGCTAGCGACGGCGCGCGAGCGCACTTATTGCCTGCTATTTTCATTAAGAGAGCCTCAATTATCTCCCTTTCAGTGCGGTTCCTTGCTTTACTAAGAAAAGTTGTTTGGTCCAGCAGGAGCGCTTACATCGCAAGAGTCCGGCCACGTTGCTGCTGGCCGGCAACCAGAGCTCTCTCGCGCGATCGTTGAAGCATCGTCCCGTGTGTCCAATCTGGACCCTGCCACAGCTTAGGGGGATATAATAAACCACATGGCTGACAGAATTGGTATAGCGTGTGGCATCTTCTTGGAGAATATCGCCGGCAGCTTATTCTCCACCATATGGCTATGGACGTTTTGCGTGGAGCGGAAAACACACTACGTATATTGTATCTGGCTGCAACCTTCTTTATAATATGTGACAGTTCATCTATGGATGATATTCATTTTTCATCTTTTCGCTCCTGCAGTTCTTTCTCGTGTTTTGTCTTCTGAAGGAGTGTTTTGCACAAATTCGTTTTAACGGAGGGAGAAAATTGAGTATCTTCCAAGCGCTTAATCTAATTAATAAAGCTTTTAATAAAACTGTGCTCGAAAGCATTCACTAATGCCCTAGTTGAGGCACGTGTTGGACAGTCGAGACAGTCATCCATGGGAGATAGTCACCCACTTATCCACATATCTATAAATCCTAACTAAATTGAAATTGCTAATTTTGGCATTTATGCGCTTGTCATACAATGAAAGATGGATGTCGCACAAAACCGGAGCTACACAAGAGCCACAAGGAATCGTCGATGCGAAAGCCTAAGAGGCAATTTAGAAGAATTTTGAACCATCGCACATTATACCTAGAAGCCAAAGTCCTAGACCTCCGGTAGCTGAAAGAGAGGAATTAGGAGCACCTCCGAAAGACAGTTAACAAGTATTATAAGGATAGCTGTACTTCACACATAAGATGCATAACCCAGAGTGCGCGTTCGTTGTGGTCCTATGCGAGAAATGTACTTAAAGAGACGAGGTTAGCAGGTATCTGCAACGCACCCTCAGCAAGCTAGTCTTACAGGTCCCATTCTTGGTGCGCAACTCGACAGATGTGGTGCAAGATTCAGTGGAAGGCAAGTTGACAACTGCAACAAGTGGCTTTTCAATTGGCGTGCCAGATTTATTTTATTCCCTACGTCAGCGTGACTTGTTTATTGGAATTCGTGAAACTATCGCAGCATCAGGTGAAGTTCACTTCCACAACAAGGCTAGCATAAATTTTGATCAGTTTTTGCAGATGTTGCAATTCTACTTACAATCCACTATCATGTGTTTTGACGCTTATTGTTAAGTTCAAAAAGACAGCAAATGCACTGGCTCTTCTGTAGCTCCCGTTTTGTGCGACATCTATCTTTCAACCTGTGACAAGCGCATGGAGGATAAAATTACCAATTGTAATGTACGCAGGATTGATAGATATGTGCATGACTATCTTGTACTTTCAGATATGAGTCTAGCCTTGACGTTGCTGTGGCAGATTTAATTAACACCTTGAAAAAATCTGCCGTGCTAGATTTCACCTGTAAATTGCGACAGGGTAACTCATTTCAATTTTTCGACCGCAAACTTAGTTTCACGAAGGCCCACTTGTGCTGCATGCATAACCCAACGACTAAGGAAAGCTTTATGCCATTTGACAGCGGACATTCTAAACTATCAAGAGGCGAATAGCTAACATGTGCCTCAATTAGCAATTATTAAGGTCAGGCGATCTCAATCTTGTTACAGGTTCTAATAATAAGAATATCCGCTTGAACGACATTCGATTTCTTCCCTCCGTACTTGCGGGTTTGTGAAAAGCCTCTTGCAACATATAAAAACGAGAAAAAGTTCGGGAGCCAAAAGAAAAAAAGTGAGTACTATTGGCCCTCAGGGTCGCATATCCTACCGCTGTCAACCAGTTTTTAGGGCTCATGGTAGCTTGTCTCATGGCTCTCATACAGATGTTGCGACTCTGCGTCCGAGCGGCCGTTACAGTTCCATAGCTGATCATGTGCTAGATGTCGGGTAACCGAGAGGTCCGGGGCGATGTCAATGGGATGGAAACAAGGGTTTATTTACAAATTAATGTGATGAGAATTTAGATGTGCTAGCACGAGTTGGAGAACTAATACGAGTATAAGTACGAGCATACGTACAAATCAGAGCATCCGTACCACTAGGAGCACTGCTACGAGTTGCAGCACACTTCCACAGCACTCAAGAGCGAATTTTGAGCACTTCTTCTCCCCTTTTTCTCTGCGGGGAAATTCACTGTTCTGGGCCAACCACAATAGTTGAACCGTTCGCCAAATCCCACGCACGACATCGCACCGCCCCTCCTGGAATGTTGCTCGTTCGCCCCCGCATACGTGGCAAGCCGGGAACTGGATGTCTAAGTCGCTCCCATGTGAGTTCTCGACGTTGGCTGCTTCGATCAATTAGTGGGCCATTCATGACGGTCCGCTTGTCAGGGTGAGGCTCCCGTATAGTTGATTTCACGGTTTGTCTTTGCTTCCACAAAGGATGGCAACTGTGGTTGCCTAGACGCGAGCGGCCTTTGTCTGCGTGCCCTCGTGTCCAGGCGGGTGCTGGTTCCCCGTCAGCT
The DNA here is from genome assembly GCF_023375885.2 of Dermacentor andersoni. NCBI lineage: Eukaryota > Metazoa > Arthropoda > Arachnida > Ixodida > Ixodidae > Dermacentor > Dermacentor andersoni. The sequence continues at coordinate 216,204,448 of NC_092816.1, forward strand.
TTGGTTAGGCTGATTTAGTAGCCTGCGTCCTGGTCCTGAGAAAACGACGATGCAGCGTGAAGGGCCTTTCTTAGCTTCAGACTTGCCGGTGAAGCATTAATTGTCGAGAAGGGATGTTAGGGTAAACAATGCTAATCGTCAAACGGACGAAATACCGTACATACATAAGCTGTCACACAATATAGAGAGCGTTGGTGTCAAATTCAATGTGCGCATTGTGTTTTGCGCTCCATGCAAACTGGCAAGAATTTTCCCTTTGATGGCGAATAAGCTGCCTGCTACATGTTTCAAGAAGCACTCCAAACGCTGCACCTACTGTGTAAGCAGTGTAGTTTACAATATGCCCCTTAGCTGGGACAGGGTGCATATTGGACGAACGTGACGATAGTAATCGTGTTAATTGATAGCGATAGTGCTGGAGAGTTCCGGTTGCGGCCAACAGCTAGGTGGTCGCACACTTGGCAGAGCGCTGCGGACGTTGTGGTTGTGCGCCACTTCAGGACCAAACTTGCTTGGGAAAGCAAGAAACCACAATGAAAGGTAGGTAATCGAATCATTCCTAAAAAAAGGGCTGGCCATAAGTGCGTTAGCACGCCATCACTAGCATTAAGCGACAAAAGAGTGTCATTCATAAATATAGTGCATAACGATGGCAAGTTCGGCCAGTTGGTTAGGTGTCATTGTAAGGTTAGTTACACCACAACATAAGGCACGGACAACGACACGGCGCTGTTGCGGCCGTGTCGTCTTTTTATACCTTTCTTTTGCCCGTGTCTTGTGTTGCGCTGTAACGAACCTTACAATGCATAAAAGATAACCCATAATGTCCGCCAAATTTAGCATGCGTAGCTGCCACATTTGGTTTGTTACTCGGTTTTCGTCTGTATTGCACGCGTAGTACTATGTGTCTGCATTGAGAGTACAGTTCAGCACACTGCTGTTACAGTGACATATCTTTCGACTATGACGTTGACTGGCTTACGAGCGATTGTTAACTCCTATCACACGTGTTAGTTTACCTTTGTTATGATTACATTGCTCTTAGCTTTCATGCATAAAGTTCCGTGTTTTATGCTAGATAAACACTTAGAATTCGCGTCCGTATATGTCGCTTGCGTCTGACTTCGACCTCGTCTGCTTAGCATCGTACCGTTTGTCCTTAAGCAATTTCTTCTGCTTTGAAAGGGAGGGAAGTCAAGGTACTTTGCAATGATTCATAGAGAAATAAAACAGCGCGAAAGAAACCAATAACAAGAAAGACAAGACAGGACGAGCACTCACTGCAAACAAAATGCATTTATTCTGTGCATGCAAATATATGGGCTTGGTGGCACCGCCCGAGACGCAAAGCTCAATCCTTTGTTCGTCTTCATATAGGTGTTCGTGCAAGGGCAAGTGCGCTTCGGCGATGGCCTTCCGATACTGATTGAACATCTTTCTTCGACAACGTCGTCAGTACCATGCCTACACGTGCCCTACGCTGCGCTGATTCCGCACGTTGTCGGGCCGACTGACTCACCACCCGAGGCATCATGGGAGGCGGACCGTCCTTTCGGCGCGACGGCGACGACGGCGATAATGTCGAGGCTGTATAAAACTGAGAGCCAACCACGCGCCGACTTCCGTGGGCTTGGTGGCACCATCCGAGACGCAATGCTCACTCCTTTGTTCGTCTTCATACAGGTGTTCCTACAAGCGCAAGTGCGCTTCGGCGATGGCCTTCCGATACTGATTGAACATCTTTCTTCGACAACATCGTCGGTACCATGCCTACTCGTGCCCTACGCTGCGCTGATTCCGCACGTTGTCGGGCCGACTGACTCGCCACCCGAGGCATCATGGGAGTTGGACCGTCTTTTCGGCGCGACGGCGACGACGGCGATAATGTCGAGGCTGTATAAAACTGAGAGCCAACCGCGCGCCGACTTCCGTGGGCTTGAGGGCCCCATCCGAAACGCAATGCTCACTCCTTTGTTCGTCTTCATACAGGTGTTCCTACAAGCGGAAGTGCACTTCGGCGATGGCCTTCCGATACTGATTGAACATCTTTCTTCGACAACGTCGTCGGTACGATGATGCCTACTCGTGCCCTACGCTGCGCTGATTCCGCACGTTGTCGGGCCGACTGACTCACCACCCGAGGCATCATGGGAGGTGGACCGTCTTTTCGGCGCGACGGCGACGACGGCGATAATGTCGAGGCTGTATAAAACTGAGAGCCAACCACGCGCCGACTTCTGTGGGCTTGGGGGCACCATCCGAGGCGCATTGCTCAATCCTTTGTTCGCCTTCACACAGGTTGGTGATAAACGGTCCTTTTCTAAATGCTTGAGAACCAGCTCTGTTGGGTTAGTGCTGCTGCCGAGCCCCGGCTGTCTTTCCCGCTGTTGCTGTGAATCATTGAATGTTGTGCGTTTGCTATTACAACTGAATGGAGATGTGGAAGGAAATCCAGGGCCTAAGATTGACGAGGTTGTTAAAGTGGTTACTGAACTTCAGGCCTCCCAAACGCTTCTTTAGACCGGATTACTTAGTGTGCAGTTCGAAACTATAGGCGCCCCGCAGGGCTTTCGGGTGCACTCCACCAGGCGATACACCCCAAACACTACCCGGCGCCGGGTCTCGGGAGCGCCTGTACCCACAATTTTTTTTCCCGGTGGGTACGAGCGGTGGGTTTCGAACTAGCCACCTACCGCAGCCGTTTCTGGCGCCCTATACACTAGGCCACGACTGCGGTTGCAGAAAACTAAAGTAATGTTTAACAGTCTCGGAAGGGAACAGCAGTTTACGATAGGTAGCGAGGCACTGGAAGTGGTAAGAGAATACATCTACTTAGGACAGGTAGTGACTGCTGATCCAGATCATGAGAGTGAAATAATCAGAAGAATAAGAATGGGCTGGGGTGCGTTTGGCAGGCATTCGCAGATCATGAACAGCAGGTTGCCTTTATCCCTCAAGAGAAAAGTGTATAACAGCTGTGTCTTACCAGTGCTCACGTACGGGGCAGAAACCTGGAGGCTTACGAAAAGGGTTCTACTTAAATTGAGGACGACGCAACGAGCTATGGAAAGAAAAATGATAGGTGTAACGTTAAGGGATAAGAAAAGAGCAGATTGGGTGAGGGAACAAACGCGCGTTAATGACATCATAGTTGAAATCAAGAAAAAGAAATGGGCATGGGCAGGACATGTAATGAGGAGGGAAGATAACCGATGGTCATTAAGGGTTACGGACTGGATTCCGAGGGAAGGAAAGCGTAGCAGGGGGCGACAGAAAGTTAGGTGGGCAGATGAGATTAGGAAGTTTGGAGGGTCAACATGGCCACAATTAGTACATGACCGGGGTAGTTGGAGAAGTATGGGAGAGGCCTTTGCCCTGCAGTGGGCGTAATCAGGCTGATGATGATGATGATGATGATGACTTAGTGTGCAGACTAGGTTGACAGAAATTGAAGGAGCACTCGAATCACTTAAACTTTACCAGGAGAAGGTAGATATGCAGGAAGTAGCAATTACAGCCGTACAGAAAGAAGTGTCGCACATGGCCAAAAAACTGGATGAGCTAGAAAATCGGAGCCGCCGCAATAACATTGTCATCTTTGGTGTAAAGGGAGACAATGATGGAACTAACAAATCCTTGGCAGAACATGTCACGGGGAGCATATCTAAGGAAAAGCTCGGGTTAGAGGTGCGATCACTCGAATGCATTCATCACATTGGTAGAAAGATTAAGAACAAAAAACCACCAGTAATACGACGCTTGTAGGACTCCTCTGAAAAAGCTGCTGTCCTTCGTAACTGTTTCAAACTGAAAACTAATACATGTCTATTTGTGAGGATTTTCTCCAGCTGTTCGGGAAGTGCGGAAAAAATTGTGCCAGTCATCGAAGGTTGATCGTGCCAAAGGTGAAAAGGTGAGCCTTCGGTTTGATAAAATTTCTCGCGTGCGACGGCGAGAAAAATAGAACTGCGATTGAGCGTACACACGTTCACGATGACTCTGCTTCGCCCGGAACTGATAAATGACCGCAAAACACAAGCCCCTTGACATTATGGGGCCTTAATGCACGTAGCATTGTGAACAAAAGAGAAAAATTAGAAGAAATTGTCTTGGTGTACTCTCCTGACGTCATGGTAATTACCGAAACCTGGCTGCACCCCGACATTCATGACTCTGAAGTAGCTCCAGTGGCTTATAGCCTCCTTTGCACAGACCATGACGGTCGCGGTGGGGGCGTAGCGCTAGCAATGAAATATAGCGCTTTATTTAAAAACATGAGGGCATACCTGGTCATGAAAGCATCTGATGTACCATTAAGGTGTGCGGAATGTCTGTTCTGATAGGTGGTGTGTGCCTAACGCTTCCGTCGAATACATGATGCAATTGCATGATTCCCTCCACACCAAGGTAAATGCCAGAACCAAGCTGATATCAACCGGCGATTTCAATCTGGCAGGAATAGACTAGGATAGCCTAACGTTTGGGGCCAGGGAAAAGGAAAGCTGCGACCAAGTGGTGAAAATGATATTTAGCTTCTCATTATCGCAGCTAGTTAACCATACAGCAAGGCAGCAGGGAGGCGCCGCATCAATGCTAGACCTGGCATTTGTCTTGAACACTCTCAAACCAGAAATTAGCACAGAAGATGGTATTCCTGATCATAAAATGATTTTGTTGACCTTTTCTTTGCTAACGTCACAGGCGGGTCATCAAGATCATCCTTACATTGGTTTTAAAGATTATAGAAGAGCAGATGACGTCAACATCATAGATTATTTAGAAACTGTGTTTGAGGATTTCACACCACTGCCTTCATATGATGTTGATGGATTGTGGGCGAAATTTAAGGGTGCCATAAAACATTGTGAAGAAAATTTTATCCCCACAATACGTAAACTAACAAATAGAAAAGCACCTTAGATTACCCGCAGTATCGTCCACTTGAAAAGAAAATTGCGAAGGTTGCGCAAGAAAAAATAAAACCGACTGTAAATCGCGCATCTTTCGGCTGCGTTGAAGTTTGAATTAAAAAAGGCGAGAGATAACTTTTCCTCGAATACTCTGACGAACTTCATGCACAGTCAGCCGCACAAATTCTGGCGCTATCTGTCAAAACATGAAAACCCAATAGTGTTAATTGAAATCGCAGGATCTCTTACCCATGATAAACACATTATTGCTAACGCTTTTAATGCCCATTTCCAAGCTGTGTTCATACGCTGTCCCCGTCCAAATGATGTTTCGTTTGCATCTGATCCAGCGATGCCTGACATAGTTATAACGGAGCCAGGCATACTGAACCTGCTCTTGAACATTGACAAAAAAACGCCCGGCCCCGATAACATTTCCACTACGTTTCTAAAACGATTTGCTGCCCAACTAGCTCCGTTCTTGCGCAGGATTTTTACGGCGTCGCTTCAAGCAGCTGCATTACCTTCAGACTGGCTCGTCGCAAAAGTAATCCCGATTCACAAAGGTGGCAATAGGTTGCACATTCTTTGTGCAATTTCTTTAACAAGCTGCTGTTGCAAATGAATGGAGCACATCAACAAATCCATTATTAGTTAGTCAGAAAACAATAACCTGACATACCCTAAACAGCATGGCTTCAGGAAGGGCCTTTCTACAGTGACACAGCTATTGGAAATTTCGCATGACTTTGCAGAGATAATAAATTCTGAACTACAAGGAGACGCCATATTCGTCGATTTCTCCAAAGTCTTCGATCGCGTGCCTCACTGTGAACTGATCGAAAAACTTATTGCATTGAACTGATCGAAAAACTTATTGGCATTGCATCTAACACTGTTGCGTGGATAGCATCTTACCTCGCACTCAGATCACAATATATATCGGTAAACAATAATGAGTCAGAGAGCCTTGAAGTCTTTTCTGGTGTGCCACAGTGGCCCGTGCTGGGGCCATTGCTCTTTCTTGTGTATGTCAACGACGTCCCATCATGTGTTGAGCCAAATGTAACCGTACGTCTTCTTGCAGATGATTGTGTTGTCTACATAACTGTGCGGTCTGTGGATGATCAAACTAAACACCTCACTAAACAGCATTGCTAATTGGTGTGATAGGTGAGGAATGAAGTTCAACACCAGGAAAAAAGCACGCATCACTTTTACGCATAAAAAGGTACCTCACATGTTCACTTACAACATAAGAGGCACAGCTAAAATAAGATAAGATACTGTAAAATATTTGGGTGTGACATTCTCGAGCTCGCTCAAATGGGACACTCACATTGATATCACATGTGCAAAGGCATTTAGGCAGCTCAATTCCTTACGTCGAAATTTGGCAACAGCCATCCCATGTCAAATTAACTGCGTACAAAACCTTCGTTCAGCCAATACTTGAGTATGCCAGTATTGTGTGGTCCCCGCAGCAGTCTTACCTCATTGATAAACTTGATAGAATACAGTGCATGGCACTTCGTTTCATTTATTCCACATACTCGCCGTACGACAGCGTCACTGCTTTACGTGAACAAGCAAATATCCCGACTCTAATATCAGGACGGCGTATCGCTGCCATGAAGTTCCTTTACCTTCTTTATCACGGGCACATAAATACAGATAAAACAAAGTACATTAGGCCACTTTTCCAACATTCGGAAATAACAAATCACCGTAAGTGCATCAGACAGTTTTCTGCGCGTTGCAACACACTTAAATATTAATTTTTTCCATATGCATTTGAAGCCTGGAACCGTCTGCAGGAATCAATTGCACATATTGACTCTATCGAAGAATTTGCAACGAAGATACGTGTACCCGCCGTGGTTTCTCAGTGGCTATGGTGTTGGGCTGCTGAGCACGAGGTCGCGGGATCGAATCCCGGCCGCGGCGGCCGCATTTCGATGGGGGTGAAATGCGAAAACACCCGTGTACTTAGATTTGGGTGCACGTTAAACAACCCCAGGTGGTCAAAATTTCCGGAGTCCTCTACTACGGCGTGCCTCATAATCAGAAAGTGGTTTTGGCACGTGAGAACCCATAATTTTTTTTACCAAGATACGTGCACTTTTTTATCATTAGGTCTGTTTCCGATTATTTACTGTTTCGCTACAACGTTGCGTTGCGCAAGTGTGTTTTAGCCGTTTCCCACCACATTTTATTTATTTATTTATTTACATACCTACTTCGCCCATTGGGCATTACAGTAGGGAGGACAGATAATCAATATAAAATACAAGATTGCACATTCTTAAAAGGTTAAACACTTCAGACCATGGGTACAATACTAATCATACATGTGTTACATTTTAAGGGAATTGTCCGTAGCTCTTATCCCTTCGCTGTATTATCTGCCTTGTACTGTTTGCTTTGGTCTGTCGTTTGTTTGCATGTTATATCTCTGAATTGTAATAATTAGCGTATTTAATTGTTTTCTTCTGTTTTGACCAACAATGTTTTGTGTTTTGATTGTGACCCACTCCTGTATGAGCCTGTAAAAAGGCTTACAGTATTGCTAAATAAAAAAAAATATGAGGCCAAGAAACAAGGGGAGGAGTGGGGGAGGGGGTGCTCAGCCTCTTCCGACCCCGCATGCGTTAAGATGCTAGAAACGTAACAATTGATAACTCGCAGCAATATCAAAACTTCTTGTCAGTCAAGGTGATGGAGGCACGCTGACGCATGATGACCCCTTCCAGTGCATAGAAAAAGCTGCGTAAACTTCATGTTCTCGCTGTCCTCGGTATCTGCGCAGAACACGCGCCTCACGAAGTATAGGCGGGCACCCTGAATTGACGCATAAAGTGGCTAAATTGTTCAAGCTCTTGGACCTGAGGTAATTGGCATGTTCGCGCAAGTGGTCGTTAAAGCAACGACCTGTTTGTCCGATGTTCGGGCCACCGCATGACAGTGGGACCTCTTACAAAACTTCGCAGTTGCAAAGCACAAAACGCGTGACTATGCTGTTTCTCACACTGCCTGTTCTGAAGGAGAATACCGCTCACCTTTTTTTCGCATAAAGTCCCCAATTTGTTAGGCGCCGACATTGCTTGCAGTCGCTCACGCTCTACTGTCTTAACGCGGTGAGAAACTCGATGCGCATAGGCACTCACTGAAACGTTGGGCATGTCGATTTCTAGTTGTGCCTTGTTTCGTTTCTTTTGGGCTTTTTGGAGCCGAACATTCGCCAGGGCAGATAAAGGCTGTTCTGGGTCGGCTGCTGCTTTCAATCGCTGAACTTGGTTGGTGAAGGTTGGCGCAACTTGATGAGAGCAGCAACGGACAAAGATGTTCTTCAAGGCACATAGTGCTATTGCATCACGAGTGTCCAATGATTAGGCGTTAAAGCAAATAGGCCCTTCCTAGAGCGTGGCGTATAGATCCAGCAGGGATCGTAGTAGCCTAGGCGTAGCGTGAGATCAAGAAAAAGTATGTGACCATAGGCGAGTAGGTCTCAGGTAAGGGTGTGTCCGGGATATACGGTCTGTAAATCGCGAAAAATTTGGGCGGCTTCACTGGTGATCTCATCGGGTTCAGCGTGAAACAGCAAAAAGGGAGAGAGAGAATACTTAACGGTAGATAGGTGGCGATGCCAGCCTGAGTGAGGTACCTCTAGATTGCTACGCCACGCTGTGGAAGGAGTTTGGGGCAATAAGGGAAATATGATGTGAAGAGGCAGGAGGGTGGTGGTATGGTGTATATGAGGAGGACAGCACAGTATACTGTTTCGGTGCAACGCGTACGTTGTACGCTTCACGCCACAGCACAGCACAGTTGTCTTTGCGGGCAAAGGTAAAAGGTAAATGCAGTGTAGCTAGGAGACTAGCTATAGCTTTCAAAGTTTTGGCCGTTGTTAGCGCCACTGGGGTGTTTAAACCATGCAGTAGTAGCTGTAGGGCGTCGATTATTTGTCGCAGCATAGCTTTCATGACAGTGCCTGATGGTGAGATCTGAGTGCACTGGCCTTGCTCGCGCTGACAGACTAATTAAGGCCCGTGTGCGCGGTGGCAAACGTGACCATTCATTCGATTCCACGTTTTCGCGGCTGGCATGAAGCATTGGTTTGGAGAGATCTACTGACGCCGATTCAACTACCTTCTGCTGGGCTGCGGAATTGGAGCCAGGGAGCTCTCGTTTGAACCTAAGGCTTGCCCACGCCGACGACGCATTTCTCTCCTCGTGCGATGCTTCGCGAAATGCGAAGGTTGTGGGATCGTTCCCCACCTGTGGCAAGGTGTTTTTTCATTTACTTTCATTTCCACTTATTGTTTCTTTATTTCATTTATTAAGCACAAGTAATTTCCCCTATGTTGTCCTTGGTATCGGTGTTCGTTGGCTTCTTATGATATGACTAATAAAACATCGGACCCCTCGCTTAACCCCCTTTTCTTCTCGCGTCTAGATGGACACTCACCCCCTTCTCCTTCCACCGCCACCATTCTCCCCGTTTCTTTAGGGCATACACATTTGGACATGCAGTCAGGTCTCGTCCCGTGTCGTCTTTCCTGTCCTAGCTTTATTTCGCGCTCATTTTAGTTATGAATTAGTGCCAACTAGCTCGAGCTCACATGCTTTTATATTAAATTTCCACTTCAAGCCCTCTCCCGGCTAATGCTCTCATGTAACCTTCTTTGTGTGTATTTCTTCTAGTCCACGCTTCTTGCCATGGTCGACTGTTCATGTTCGCCACCAAGCATTCCTACGTTCACGCCATTGTTGTCCAGATTGTAGGCCCATTCCTTCCCACCCGGGGTCATTCGCAGCGTCTGTGTCGCATACTGATCACCGCGGCTTACAGACAATTATGGCTACTAAGCGATCGCGTGTGGTTCACCTGTCCCTAGCGGGACGTCACTTGGGCATCTGTCTCTTTGCTACCGCCAAGAGCTACCGGTGACCTCGCAGGTTACAGCGCTCTCGTGGAAGGACCTGCTTACCAAGGTACCAAAGAGGTATGCGGCTCCGCCCCCAGGACAGACAGTAGCTAAGTTACGTGGTGTTCGTATCTCTGAGAGAGCCGAGAAAGTTACAAAGTTTTGTGTAGCGCCGAAATTGCATGAGACTCGGACACTGTCGCTAGGTCCAGCCACAGCCAGCAAGGCCGACGCCACCTCCCCCCCCCCCCCCGCCCAAGAGAAAAAGTGATCGCAGTGTTGTTGAACGCGTTTTCAAATTTTATTTAGTCATACTGTTGGCCCGGAGGCCGTTACAGGGGTGGGGTACAGCACAGAAAATGAAAAACATAATGTACGTTATAGACAATGCACGCAAATTATACATAAAACACTCTTTTTGAGCATACATGCATAAAAAGAACCAGGAAACTAGTAACAGCACAAATACAAAAGCAATATGCAGGAACAATAAACACAATCTGTGTTAATCTAACATAATGTACATAATTTTGTTTAGGACATGATTTGCCTCAGATTGTTTTCAAATTGTGTTACGGTATTACATTGAATAATGGCTATTGGTAGTCTGTTCCATACGTTTATTGTTCTGTGGAAGAAAGAATTGGCGCATGCATTAATGTGCAGTTGAGATATCCGGAAATTATGTTCATGTGTACCTCTTGAGGTTCTGCCTTGTTTTGGTGCTAAATAGGGAGTAGTATTTATGTTGAAATGCCCTTTCCAAAGTAAAAGAAGAAACTTAAGTCTGGCTACATGGCGTCGTTCGGCTAAGGAGGGTAAGTTAAGTAATTGCAGCATTTCTGTAACAGAATCAGTTTGCGAGTAACGAGACAGAATAAATCGAGCAGCTCTTCGTTGGACTTTTTCAATCATGTTTATCAATCCTGTTTCATAAGGGTCCCAAACAATGCTGGCGTATTCCAGTGTGGGTCTTACCAGACATAGGTAGGCAGTTAACTTAGCGTCTTTCGAAGCAAGCTTGAGCTTCCTACGGAAAAACCAAAGTTTCATTTCTGCTGTCCAACAAATGTTTTTAACGTGCTCCTTCCAACTCAGATTCTTGGAGATAGTTACGCCTAAATATTTAAGGCTATCAACTGCGGCAAGTGTAAATGAACCCAGGGTGTAGTTAAAGTCAACCTGTTTTGTCTTGTTTGTGACACGAAATACAAAAGTTTTATTTCTGTTAATTTTCATTTTTGAAATTTCACACCACTGTTCTACCACCTGCAGAGCTTCGTTAAGAATTTTCGAATCGTCCTGGTTGTTTATCTGTTTATAAAGGAGGCAATCATCTGCGAAAAGTCGCACCCTTATGTCCTTGTTAATACATTGCGCAATATCGTTAACATAAACAAGAAATAAGACCGGACCCAACACAGACCCTTGTGGAACACCCGATGTGACGTCTAATAATTCCGGTTTGGAGCCATTAATTTCTACGTACTGAGTTCTGCCTGTTAGGTATGCACGAATCCATTGTGTTACATTGTAGTTTATGCCAAGATGAACCAACTTATCAATGAGTTCTGAATGAGGGACTCTGTCGAAGGCTTTGGACATATCAAGACAAATACAGTCAATTTGCCCCTTGTTTTGCAAAGCCCTCGCAAAATCATCAATTGTTTCAACCAGTTGCGTCACTGTTGAAAGGTTTCGCCTGAAACCATGCTGATTGGAATATAGAAGCTTTTTGTCTTCCAGGTAGGTGTATATTGATTCTGATATTACATGCTCAAGAAGTTTACAGCATACACAAGATAAGGAAATGGGGCGGTAATTTTCAATTTTTTGCCGGTCTCTTGATTTGAAAACTGGAACAACCTTGGCCACTAACCAGTCATTTGGGACGCGTTTTTGTTCAAGTGACGCTTTAAAAATGATCGTAAGATAGTGTCCAACCCATTCCGCATATCTACGTAAAAAAGCATTTGGTATATCGTCGGGACCATTAGATTTTTTTATGTTAATGTTTAGCAGGAAGGAAACGACGCCTTCGTACGTTACGTTTACGTCCGGCATTTCCGAAGAACGATGAGCAGGCATCTGATATTGCGACGCATCACCACGAGAGTGCGGGGAAAAAACAGACTGAGAAAACGTGTTATAATGTGACGCTATCGTTCCGTGATCGTGCAGAACCGAACCGTTTATGATAATGCTATGTGGGTTATTTTCGGGCTGTGATAAGCGACGCCAAAAACGGTGTGGGGAGGAGACCATAAAGTTGGACAAGGTTTCGGTGTAATACTTCTCTTTGGCTGTGTAAAGCTTAGTTCGTAACTGCCGTGATAACAGAGCAATTTTTTCGTGGTTCCTTTTTCGCTTCAGTCTTTGGCGGGCGATCTGTCTCTTTAAATGAATTATTTCTTTGGTTACCCATGGATTTTGTTTCTCTTGTCTTTGTTTTCGCAATGGTACAAATGTTGAGATACAATACGAGACAATATCTTTAAACCGCAGCCACAAGTCATTGACGTCACTTTCGGCTCTGAAACTGTCCAACGTAAATGATAAGTAGTCGATAATGCTCGTGTCATCGGCTCTGTCATACTGGCGAACAAATGCGTTTTTTTCTTTAAATCGGGCTGAAGTAAGATCGGTTTTAAGTTCAACAGAAATAAGTTTGTGATCAGATAGTCCACTTTGAATTAGTACTGTGTAATTATCCAGACACGCATCAAGAAAAACTAAGTAAAGCGTTGACTGCACTGATCCTGCTATACGTGTGTTTTCACGAACAACCTGCGTCAAATCATGATTGAAGGCTATATCAAGAAGAACTTCACAGGAAGCCCGCTCTTTCGCATCAATTGTCAAATTATTCCAGTCAATACCCAAGAGGTTAAAATCACTCGCGAGAATCAGCTTACATTTCAAGGGTTTAAGTCCCTCCAAGTGGCGTTGTAAATCTTCTAAATATGATACGTGCGCGCTTGGTGGCCTGTACAACGCTCCAATAATAAATGACGAATTTTCAAAGTTTATTTGACACCAAACACTCTCGTGATTCGGAATGCCTTGCATCTGTAGGCACTGAATATTTTCTTTCACTATGATGGCTACACCTCCTCCTCGCGAATCTCGATCATTGCGAAATATTTTGTAGCCGGAGGGTATAATTTCATGATCTTTTATTTCGGGACGGAGCCATGTTTCACTAATAGTGACAATATGTGGATCGTAGCTAGCCAGTAAGTATTCTAGATCAGTAATTTTATTCGTAAGGCTCCTAGCATTGAAGTTAATTAATCGAAAATCAGAACACTTTAGGCTCACATGGCTTCATTCTGAGCCTTCGGCCAGCGGAGGGTTGTTTCGGCGTATTCGTACTCGGCGGTTCTTAGAGTAATCCCAGGCAAACACGTCGCTGTTTATTGTTAACTTGTCATAATTAAGGTGGACTCGTTCACCATCATCACGTTCCCGTTTTGCCGAATTCCAGAGCAGCTTGCGTTTTGCCAGTGTTTCCTTGGAAAAGTCATCGCCAATCGAAATGCCGCTTCCTTTAAGTTTCTTGCAGTTTTGGTACAGTTTTGATTTTTCTCTGCAGTCATAAAGTCGCAAGATCACTGGTCGAGGGTGCTTACTATTTTTCTTGCCAATTCTGTGAATCTTTCTACCGTAGTCAACGTCACACCAAGTTTTCTTCAAAAACTTCACTTAGAACTTTTGTGTTAAGGTCATCAGCGGATTCCTTTTCGCTTTCTTTGATTCCAAAGACCACGAGGTTGTTTCGCCGGCTTCTGACCTCTAAATTTATCAACCTCTCCTGTTGCTTCACGACGGTCTCGTTTAGTTCTTTAACACTTTTTGTTAACTATGCTATTTGCTCGATCCCTAACAATTTTAATGCTCTTTTTTACACACTCGAGCCGCTTTTTGAGGCTATCCAGATCCTTTTGAATTGCTTTTTGCCGATCGCAAAGCTCCTTCAACAAAACCTTAGTGTCAGGCCCGGGATTTAGCTCTACATCACCCGACAACAAGAGGCACATAGATGAAAATTCGGAAAAAAGCACACTCGGGCATGGCAGCACTACAACAAAACGGTTGTCGTTTCTGTAACCAAATTTAGCATAGTAACTGACCTGCTCGATGAACAAAAATCGCTGATTAGACGGCATGGCGGTTGCGGTGCTGCCGTGCCCACTGAAGCCGACTCCCAAAGGTGCCAGCTTTATAGGCTTGTCCCAGACAGCAGTCGTCGTTCCATGGCATCCGGGTTTGAGGCTGTCCAACGTTCCAACGCTGATACCGGCCGCGTCAGCAGCCGATCCGACGATGCACATGTCCGGGGCTTGCGCTTGACACGATGCGCAAAGCAGCAGTACCTGATCGAGGAACAAAAATCGCTGATTAGACGGCATGGTGGTTGCGATGCTGCCGTGCCCACTGAAGCCGACTCCCAAAGGTGCCAGCTTTATAGGCTTGTCCCAGACAGCAGTGGTCGTTCCATGGCATCCGGGTTTGAGGCTGTCCAACGTTACAACGCTGATACCGGCCGCGTCAGCAGCCGATCCGACGATGCACATGTCCGGGGCTTGCGCTTGACACGATGCGCAGAGCAGGAGTACCTGCTCGAGGAACAAAAATCGCTGATTAGACGGCATGGCGGTTGCGGTGCTGCCATGCCCACTGAAGCCGACTCCCAAAGGTGCCAGCTTTATAGGCTTGTCCCAGACAGCAGTCGTCGTTCCATGGCATCCGGGTTTGAGGCTGTCCAACGTTCCAACGCTGATACCGGCCGCGTCAGCAGCCGATCCGACGATGCACATGTCCGGGGCTTGCGCTTGACACGATGCGCAAAGCAGCAGTACCTGCTCGAGGAACAAAAATCGCTGATTAGATGGCATGGCGGTTGCGGTGCTGCCGTGCCCACTGAAGCCGACTCTCAAAGGTGCCAGCTTTAAAGGCTTGTCCCAGACAGCAGTCGTCGTTCCATGGCATCCGGGTTTGAGGCTGTCCAACGTTCCAAAGCTGATACCGGCCGCGTCAGCAGCCGATCCGACGATGCACATGTCCGGGGCTTGCGCTTGACACGATGCGCAAAGCAGCAGTACCTGCTCGAGGAACAAAAATGGCTGATTAGACGGCATGGCGGTTGCGGTGCTGCCGTGCCCACTGAAGCCGACTCCCAAAGGTGCCAGCTTTATAGGCTTGTCCCAGACAGCAGTCGTCGTTCCATGGCATCCGGGTTTGAGGCTGTCCAACGTTCCAACGCTGATACCGGCCGCGTCAGCAGCCGATCCGACGATGCACATGTCCGGGGCTTGCGCTTGACACGATGCGCAAAGCAGCAGTACCTGCTCGAGGAACAAAAATCGCTGATTAGACGGCATGGCGGTGGCGGTGCTGCCGTGCCCACTGAAGCCGACTCCCAAAGGTGCCAGCTTTATAGGCTTGTCCCAGACAGCAGTCGTCGTTCCATGGAATCCGGGTTTGAGGCTCTCCAACGTTCCAACGCTGATACCGGCCTCGTCAGCAGCCGATCCGACGATGCACATGTCCGGGGCTTGCGCTTGACACGATGCGCAAAGCAGCAGTACCTGCTCGAGGAACAAAAATCGCTGATTAGACGGCATGGCGGTTGCGGTGCTGCCGTGCCCACTGAAGCCGACTCCCAAAGGTGCCAGCTTTATAGGCTTGTCCCAGACAGCAGTCGTCGTTCCATGGCATCCGGGTTTGAGGCTGTCCAACGTTCCAACGCTGATACCGGCCGCGTCAGCAGCCGATCCGACGATGCACATGTCCGGGGCTTGCGCTTGACACGATGCGCAAAGCAGCAGTACCTGCTCGAGGAACAAAAATCGCTGATTAGACGGCATGGCGGTTGCGGTGCTGCCGTGCCCACTGAAGCCGACTCCCAATGGTGCCAGCTTTATAGACTTGTCCCAGACAGCAGTCGTCGTTCCATGGCATCCGGGTTTGAGGCTGTCCAACGTTCCAACGCTGATACCGGCCGCGTCAGCAGCCGATCCGACGATGCACATGTCCGGGGCTTGCGCTTGACACGATGCGCAAAGCAGCAGTACCTGCTCGAGGAACAAAAATCGCTGATTAGACGGCATGGCGGTTGCGGTGCTGCCGTGCCCACTGAAGCCGACTCCCAAAGGTGCCAGCTTTATAGGCTTGTCCCAGACAGCAGTCGTCGTTCCATGGCATCCGGGTTTGAGGCTGTCCAACGTTCCAACGCTGATACCGGCCGCGTCAGCAGCCGATCCGACGATGCACATGTCCAGGGCTTGCGCTTGACACGATGCGCAAAGCAGCAGTACCTGCTCGAGGAACAAAAATCGCTGATTAGATGGCATGGCGGTTGCGGTGCTGCCGTGCCCACTGAAGCCGACTCTCAAAGTTGCCAGCTTTATAGGCTTGTCCCAGACAGCAGTCGTCGTTCCATGGCATCCGGGTTTGAGGCTGTCCAAGGTTCCAACGCTGATACCGGCCGCGTCAGCAGCCGATCCGACGATGCACATGTCCGGGGCTTGCGCTTGACACGATGCGCAAAGCAGCAGTACCTGCTCGAGGAACAAAAATCGCTGATTAGACGGCATGGCGGTTGCGGTGCTGCCGTGCCCACTGAAGCCGACTCCCAAAGGTGCCAGCTTTATAGGCTTGTCCCAGACAGCAGTCGTCGTTCCATGGCATCCCGGTTTGAGGCTGTCCAACGTTCCAACGGTGATACCGGCCGCGTCAGCAGCCGATCCGACGATGCACATGTCCGGGGCTTGCGCTTGACACGATGCGCAAAGCAGCAGTACCTGCTCGAGGAACAAAAATCGCTGATTAGACGGCATGGCGGTTGCGGTGCTGCCGTGCCCACTGAAGCCGACTCCCAAAGGTGCCAGCTTTATAGGCTTGTCCCAGACAGCAGTCGTCGTTCCATGGCATCCGGGTTTGAGGCTGTCCAACGTTCCAACGCTGATACCGGCCGCGTCAGCAGCCGATCCGACGATGCACATGTCCGGGGCTTGCGCTTGACACGATGCGCAAAGCAGCAGTACCTGCTCGAGGAACAAAAATCGCTGATTAGATGGCATGGCGGTTGC
The DNA here is from genome assembly GCF_023375885.2 of Dermacentor andersoni. Lineage (NCBI taxonomy): Eukaryota > Metazoa > Arthropoda > Arachnida > Ixodida > Ixodidae > Dermacentor > Dermacentor andersoni. The sequence continues at coordinate 216,221,380 of NC_092816.1, forward strand.
GGTGCTGCCGTGCCCACTGAAGCCGACTCCCAAAGGTGCCAGCTTTATAGGCTTGTCCCAGACAGCAGTCGTCGTTCCATGGCATCCGGGTTTGAGGCTGTCCAACGTTCCAACGCTGATACCGGCCGCGTCAGCAGCCGATCCGACGATGCACATGTCCGGGGCTTGCGCTTGACACGATGCGCAAAGCAGCAGTACCTGCTCGAGGAACAAAAATCGCTGATTAGACGGCATGGCGGTTGCGGTGCTGCCGTGCCCACTGAAGCCGACTCCCAAAGGTGCCAGCTTTATAGGCTTGTCCCAGACAGCAGTCGTCGTTCCATGGCATCCGGGTTTGAGGCTGTCCAACGTTCCAACGCTGATACCGGCCGCGTCAGCAGCCGATCCGACGATGCACATGTCCGGGGCTTGCGCTTGACACGATGCGCAAAGCAGCAGCACCTGCTCGAGGAACAAAAATCGCTGATTAGACGGCATGGCGGTTGCGGTGCTGCCGTGCCCACTGAAGCCGACTCCCAAAGGTGCCAGCTTTATAGGCTTGTCCCAGACAGCAGTCGTCGTTCCATGGCATCCGGGTTTGAGGCTGTCCAACGTTCCAACGCTGATACCGGCCGCGTCAGCAGCCGATCCGACGATGCACATGTCCGGGGCTTGCGCTTGACACGATGCGCAAAGCAGCAGTACCTGCTCGAGGAACAAAAATCGCTGATTAGATGGCATGGTGGTTGCGGTGCTGCCGTGCCCACTGAAGCCGACTCCCAAAGGTGCCAGCTTTATAGGCTTGTCCCAGACAGCAGTCGTCGTTCCATGGCATCCGGGTTTGAGGCTGTCCAACGTTCCAACGCTGATACCGGCCGCGTCAGCAGCCGATCCGACGATGCACATGTCCGGGGCTTGCGCTTGACACGATGCGCAGAGCAGGAGTACCTGCTCGAGGAACAAAAATCGCTGATTAGACGGCATGGCGGTTGCGGTGTTGCCGTGCCCACTGAAGCCGACTCCCAAAGGTGCCAGCTTTATAGGCTTGTCCCAGACAGCAGTCGTCGTTCCATGGCATCCGGGTTTGAGGCTGTCCAACGTTCCAACGCTGATACCGGCCGCGTCAGCAGCCGATCCGACGATGCACATGTCCGGGGCTTGCGCTTGACACGATGCGCAAAGCAGCAGTACCTGCTCGAGGAACAAAAATCGCTGATTAGACGGCATGGCGGTTGCGGTGCTACGTGCCCACTGAAGCCGACTCCCAAAGGTGCCAGCTTTATAGACTTGTCCCAGACAGCAGTCGTCGTTCCATGGCATCCGGGTTTGAGGCTCTCCAACGTTCCAACGCTGATACCGGCCGCGTCAGCAGCCGATCCGACGATGCACATGTCCGGGGCTTGCGCTTGACACAATGCGCAAAGCAGCAGTACCTGCTCGAGGAACAAAATCGCTGATTAGACGGCATGGCGGTTGCGGTGCTGCCGTGCCCACTGAAGCCGACTCCCAAAGGTGCCAGCTTTATAGGCTTGTCCCAGACAGCAGTCGTCGTTCCATGGCATCCGGGTTTGAGGCTGTCCAACGTTCCAACGCTGATACCGGCCGCGTCAGCAGCCGATCCGACGATGCACATGTCCGGGGCTTGCGCTTGACACGATGCGCAAAGCAGCAGTACCTGCTCGAGGAACAAAAATCGCTGATTAGACGGCATGGCGGTTGCGGTGCTGCCGTGCCCACTGAAGCCGACTCCCAAAGGTGCCAGCTTTATAGGCTTGTCCCAGACAGCAGTCGTCGTTCCATGGCATCCGGGTTTGAGGCTGTCCAAGGTTCCAACGCTGATACCGGCCGCGTCAGCAGCCGATCCGACGATGCACATGTCCGGGGCTTGCGCTTGACACGATGCGCAGAGCAGGAGTACCTGCTCGAGGAACAAAAATCGCTGATTAGACGGCATGGCGGTTGCGGTGCTGCCGTGCCCACTGAAGCCGACTCCCAAAGGTGCCAGCTTTATAGGCTTGTCCCAGACAGCAGTCGTCGTTCCATGGCATCCGGGTTTGAGGCTGTCCAACGTTCCAAAGCTGATACCGGCCGCGTCAGCAGCCGATCCGACGATGCACATGTCCGGGGCTTGCGCTTGACACGATGCGCAAAGCAGCAGTACCTGCTCGAGGAACAAAAATCGCTGATTAGACGGCATGGCGGTTGCGGTGCTGCCGTGCCCACTGAAGCCGACTCCCAAAGGTGCCAGCTTTATAGGCTTGTCCCAGACAGCAGTCGTCGTTCCATGGCATCCGGGTTTGAGGCTGTCCAACGTTCCAACGCTGATACCGGCCGCGTCAGCAGCCGATCCGACGATGCACATGTCCGGGGCTTGCGCTTGACACGATGCGCAAAGCAGCAGTACCTGCTCGAGGAACAAAAATCGCTGATTAGACGGCATGGCGGTGGCGGTGCTGCCGTGCCCACTGAAGCCGACTCCCAAAGGTGCCAGCTTTATAGGCTTGTCCAAGACAGCAGTCGTCGTTCCATGGCATCCGGGTTTGAGGCTGTCCAACGTTCCAACGCTGATACCGGCCGCGTCAGCAGCCGATCCGACGATGCACATGTCCGGGGCTTGCGCTTGACACGATGCGCAAAGCAGCAGTACCTGCTCGAGGAACAAAAATCGCTGATTAGACGGCATGGCGGTTGCGGTGCTGCCGTGCCCGCTGAAGCCGACTCCCAAAGGTGCCAGCTTTATAGGCTTGTCCCAGACAGCAGTCGTCGTTCCATGGCATCCGGGTTTGAGGCTGTCCAACGTTCCAACGCTGATACCGGCCGCGTCAGCAGCCGATCCGACGATGCACATGTCCGGGGCTTGCGCTTGACACGATGCGCAAAGCAGCAGTACCTGCTCGAGGTACAAAAATCGCTGATTAGATGGCATGGCGGTTGCGGTGCTGCCCTGCCCACTGAAGCCGACTCCCAAAGGTGCCAGCTTTATAGGCTTGTCCCAGACAGCAGTCGTCGTTCCATGGCATCCGGGTTTGAGGCTGTCCAACGTTCCAACGCTGATACCGGCCGCGTCAGCAGCCGATCCGACGATGCACATGTCCGGGGCTTGCGCTTGACACGATGCGCAAAGCAGGAGTACCTGCTCGAGGAACAAAAATCGCTGATTAGACGGCATGGCGGTTGCGGTGCTGCCGTGCCCACTGAAGCCGACTCCCAAAGGTGCCAGCTTTATAGGCTTGTCCCAGACAGTAGTCGTCGTTCCATGGCATCCGGGTTTGAGGCTGTCCAACGTTCCAACGCTGATACCGGCCGCGTCAGCAGCCGATCCGACGATGCACATGTCCGGGGCTTGCGCTTGACACGATGCGCAAAGCAGCAGTACCTGCTCGAGGAACAAAAATCGCTGATTAGACGGCATGGCGGTTGCAGTGCTGCCGTGCCCACTGAAGCCGACTCCCAAAGGTGCCAGCTTTATAGGCTTGTCCCAGACAGCAGTCGTCGTTCCATGGCATCCGGGTTTGAGGCTGTCCAACGTTACAACGCTGATACCGGCCGCGTCAGCAGCCGATCCGACGATGCACATGTCCGGGGCTTGCGCTTGACACGATGCGTAAAGCAGCAGTACCTGCTCGAGGAACAAAAATCGCTGATTAGACGGCATGGCGGTTGCGGTGCTGCCGTGCCCACTGAAGCCGACTCCCAAAGGTGCCAGCTTTATAGGCTTGTCCCAGACAGCAGTCGTCGTTCCATGGCATCCGGGTTTGAGGCTGTCCAACGTTCCAACGCTGATACCGGCCGCGTCAGCAGCCGATCCGACGATGCACATGTCCGGGGCTTGCGCTTGACACGATGCGCAGAGCAGGAGTACCTGCTCGAGGAACAAAAATCGCTGATTAGACGGCATGGCGGTTGCGGTGCTGCCGTGCCCACTGAAGCCGACTCCCAAAGGTGCCAGCTTTATAGGCTTGTCCCAGACAGCAGTCGTCGTTCCATGGCATCCGGGTTTGAGGCTGTCCAACGTTCCAAAGCTGATACCGGCCGCGTCAGCAGCCGATCCGACGATGCACATGTCCGGGGCTTGCGCTTGACACGATGCGCAAAGCAGCAGTACCTGCTCGAGGAACAAAAATCGCTGATTAGACGGCATGGCGGTTGCGGTGCTGCCGTGCCCACTGAAGCCGACTCCCAAAGGTGCCAGCTTTATAGGCTTGTCCCAGACAGCAGTCGTCGTTCCATGGCATCCGGGTTTGAGGCTGTCCAACGTTCCAACGCTGATACCGGCCGCGTCAGCAGCCGATCCGACGATGCACATGTCCGGGGCTTGCGCTTGACACGATGCGCAAAGCAGCAGTACCTGCTCGAGGAACAAAAATCGCTGATTAGACGGCATGGCGGTGGCGGTGCTGCCGTGCCCACTGAAGCCGACTCCCAAAGGTGCCAGCTTTATAGGCTTGTCCCAGACAGCAGTCGTCGTTCCATGGCATCCGGGTTTGAGGCTGTCCAACGTTCCAACGCTGATACCGGCCGCGTCAGCAGCCGATCCGACGATGCACATGTCCGGGGCTTGCGCTTGACACGATGCGCAAAGCAGCAGTACCTGCTCGAGGAACAAAAATCGCTGATTAGACGGCATGGCGGTTGCGGTGCTGCCGTGCCCGCTGAAGCCGACTCCCAAAGGTGCCAGCTTTATAGGCTTGTCCCAGACAGCAGTCGTCGTTCCATGGCATCCGGGTTTGAGGCTGTCCAACGTTCCAACGCTGATACCGGCCGCGTCAGCAGCCGATCCGACGATGCACATGTCCGGGGCTTGCGCTTGACACGATGCGCAAAGCAGCAGTACCTGCTCGAGGAACAAAAATCGCTGATTAGACGGCATGGCGGTTGCGGTGCTGCCGTGCCCACTGAAGCCGACTCCCAAAGGTGCCAGCTTTATAGGCTTGTCCCAGACAGCAGTCGTCGTTCCATGGCATCCGGGTTTGAGGCTGTCCAACGTTCCAACGCTGATACCGGCCGCGTCAGCAGCCGATCCGACGATGCACATGTCCGGGGCTTGCGCTTGACACGATGCGCAAAGCAGCAGTACCTGCTCGAGGAACAAAAATCGCTGATTAGACGGCATGGCGGTTGCAGTGCTGCCGTGCCCACTGAAGCCGACTCCCAAAGGTGCCAGCTTTATAGGCTTGTCCCAGACAGCAGTCGTCGTTCCATGGCATCCGGGTTTGAGGCTGTCCAACGTTACAACGCTGATACCGGCCGCGTCAGCAGCCGATCCGACGATGCACATGTCCGGGGCTTGCGCTTGACACGATGCGCAAAGCAGCAGTACCTGCTCGAGGAACAAAAATCGCTGATTAGACGGCATGGCGGTTGCGGTGCTGCCGTGCCCACTGAGGCCGACTCCCAAAGGTGCCAGCTTTATAGGCTTGTCCCAGACAGCAGTCGTCGTTCCATGGCATCCGGGTTTGAGGCTGTCCAACGTTCCAACGCTGATACCGGCCGCGTCAGCAGCCGATCCGACGATGCACATGTCCGGGGCTTGCGCTTGACACGATGCGCAAAGCAGCAGTACCTGCTCGAGGAACAAAAATCGCTGATTAGACGGCATGGCGGTTGCGGTGCTGCCGTGCCCACTGAAGCCGACTCCCAAAGGTGCCAGCTTTATAGGCTTGTCCCAGACAGCAGTCGTCGTTCCATGGCATCCGGGTTTGAGGCTGTCCAACGTTCCAACGCTGATACCGGCCGCGTCAGCAGCCGATCCGACGATGCACATGTCCGGGGCTTGCGCTTGACACGATGCGCAAAGCAGCAGTACCTGCTCGAGGTACAAAAATCGCTGATTAGATGGCATGGCGGTTGCGGTGCTGCCCTGCCCACTGAAGCCGACTCCCAAAGGTGCCAGCTTTATAGGCTTGTCCCAGACAGCAGTCGTCGTTCCATGGCATCCGGGTTTGAGGCTGTCCAACGTTCCAACGCTGATACCGGCCGCGTCAGCAGCCGATCCGACGATGCACATGTCCGGGGCTTGCGCTTGACACGATGCGCAGAGCAGGAGTACCTACTCGAGGAACAAAAATCGCTGATTAGACGGCATGGCGGTTGCGGTGCTGCCGTGCCCACTGAAGCCGACTCCCAAAGGTGCCAGCTTTATAGGCTTGTCCCAGACAGTAGTCGTCGTTCCATGGCATCCGGGTTTGAGGCTGTCCAACGTTCCAACGCTGATACCGGCCGCGTCAGCAGCCGATCCGACGATGCACATGTCCGGGGCTTGCGCTTGACACGATGCGCAAAGCAGCAGTACCTGCTCGAGGAACAAAAATCGCTGATTAGACGGCATGGCGGTTGCAGTGCTGCCGTGCCCACTGAAGCCGACTCCCAAAGGTGCCAGCTTTATAGGCTTGTCCCAGACAGCAGTCGTCGTTCCATGGCATCCGGGTTTGAGGCTGTCCAACGTTACAACGCTGATACCGGCCGCGTCAGCAGCCGATCCGACGATGCACATGTCCGGGGCTTGCGCTTGACACGATGCGCAAAGCAGCAGTACCTGCTCGAGGAACAAAAATCGCTGATTAGACGGCATGGCGGTTGCGGTGCTGCCGTGCCCACTGAGGCCGACTCCCAAAGGTGCCAGCATTATAGGCTTGTCCCAGACAGCAGTCGTCGTTCCATGGCATCCGGGTTTGAGGCTGTCCAACGTTCCAACGCTGATACCGGCCGCGTCAGCAGCCGATCCGACGATGCACATGTCCGGGGCTTGCGCTTGACACGATGCGCAAAGCAGCAGTACCTGCTCGAGGAACAAAAATCGCTGATTAGACGGCATGGCGGTTGCGGTGCTGCCGTGCCCACTGAAGCCGACTCCCAAAGGTGCCAGCTTTATAGGCTTGTCCCAGACAGCAGTCGTCGTTCCATGGCATCCGGGTTTGAGGCTGTCCAACGTTCCAACGCTGATACCGGCCGCGTCAGCAGCCGATCCGACGATGCACATGTCCGGGGCTTGCGCTTGACACGATGCGCAAAGCAGCAGTACCTGCTCGAGGAACAAAAATCGCTGATTAGACGGCATGGCGGTTGCGGTGCTGCCGTGCCCACTGAAGCCGACTCCCAAAGGTGCCAGCTTTATAGGCTTGTCCCAGACAGCAGTCGTCGTTCCATGGCATCCGGGTTTGAGGCTGTCCAAGGTTCCAACGCTGATACCGGCCGCGTCAGCAGCCGATCCGACGATGCACATGTCCGGGGCTTGCGCTTGACACGATGCGCAAAGCAGCAGTACCTGCTCGAGGAACAAAAATCGCTGATTAGGCGGCATGGCAGTTGCGGTGCTGCCGTGCCCACTGAAGCCGACTCCCAAAGGTGCCAGCTTTATAGGCTTGTCCCAGACAGCAGTCGTCGTTCCATGGCATCCGGGTTTGAGGCTGTCCAACGTTCCAACGCTGATACCGGCCGCGTCAGCAGCCGATCCGACGATGCACATGTCCGGGGCTTGCGCTTGACACGATGCGCAAAGCAGCAGTACCTGCTCGAGGAACAAAAATCGCTGATTAGACGGCATGGCGGTTGCGGTGCTGCCGTGCCCACTGAAGCCGACTCCCAAAGGTGCCAGCTTTATAGGCTTGTCCCAGACAGCAGTCGTCGTTCCATAGCATCCGGGTTTGAGGCTGTCCAACGTTCCAACGCTGATACCGGCCGCGTCAGCAGCCGATCTGACGATGCACATGTCCGGGGCTTGCGCTTGACACGATGCGCAAAGCAGCAGTACCTGCTCGAGGAACAAAAATCGCTGATTAGACGGCATGGCGGTTGCGGTGCTGCCGTGCCCGCTGAAGCCGACTCCCAAAGGTGCCAGCTTTATAGGCTTGTCCCAGACAGCAGTCGTCGTTCCATGGCATCCGGGTTTGAGGCTGTCCAACGTTCCAACGCTGATACCGGCCGCGTCAGCAGCCGATCCGACGATGCACATGTCCGGGGCTTGCGCTTGACACGATGCGCAAAGCAGCAGTACCTGCTCGAGGAACAAAAATCGCTGATTAGATGGCATGGCGGTTGCGGTGCTGCCGTGCCCACTGAAGCCGACTCCCAAAGGTGCCAGCTTTATAGGCTTGTCCCAGACAGCAGTCGTCGTTCCATGGCATCCGGGTTTGAGGCTGTCCAACGTTCCAACGCTGATACCGGCCGCGTCAGCAGCCGATCCGACGATGCACATGTCCGGGGCTTGCGCTTGACACGATGCGCAGAGCAGGAGTACCTGCTCGAGGAACAAAAATCGCTGATTAGACGGCATGGCGGTTGCGGTGCTGCCGTGCCCACTGAAGCCGACTCCCAAAGGTGCCAGCTTTATAGGCTTGTCCCAGACAGTAGTCGTCGTTCCATGGCATCCGGGTTTGAGGCTGTCCAACGTTCCAACGCTGATACCGGCCGCGTCAGCAGCCGATCCGACGATGCACATGTCCGGGGCTTGCGCTTGACACGATGCGCAAAGCAGCAGTACCTGCTCGAGGAACAAAAATCGCTGATTAGATGGCATGGCGGTTGCAGTGCTGCCGTGCCCACTGAAGCCGACTCCCAAAGGTGCCAGCTTTATAGGCTTGTCCCAGACAGCAGTCGTCGTTCCATGGCATCCGGGTTTGAGGCTGTCCAACGTTACAACGCTGATACCGGCCGCGTCAGCAGCCGATCCGACGATGCACATGTCCGGGGCTTGCGCTTGACACGATGCGCAAAGCAGCAGTACCTGCTCGAGGAACAAAAATCGCTGATTAGACGGCATGGCGGTTGCGGTGCTGCCGTGCCCACTGAAGCCGACTCCCAAAGGTGCCAGCTTTATAGGCTTGTCCCAGACAGCAGTCGTCGTTCCATGGCATCCGGGTTTGAGGCTGTCCAAGGTTCCAACGCTGATACCGGCCGCGTCAGCAGCCGATCCGACGATGCACATGTCCGGGGCTTGCGCTTGACACGATGCGCAAAGCAGCAGTACCTGCTCGAGGAACAAAAATCGCTGATTAGACGGCATGGCAGTTGCGGTGCTGCCGTGCCCACTGAAGCCGACTCCCAAAGGTGCCAGCTTTATGGGCTTGTCCCAGACAGCAGTCGTCGTTCCATGGCATCCGGGTTTGAGGCTGTCCAACGTTCCAACGCTGATACCGGCCGCGTCAGCAGCCGATCCGATGATGCACATGTCCGGGGCTTGCGCTTGACACGATGCGCAAAGCAGCAGTACCTGCTCGAGGAACAAAAATTGCTGATTAGACGGCATGGCGGTTGCGGTGCTGCCGTGCCCACTGAAGCCGACTCCCAAAGGTGCCAGCTTTATAGGCTTGTCCCAGACAGCAGTCGTCGTTCCATGGCATCCGGGTTTGAGGCTGTCCAACGTTCCAACGCTGATACCGGCCGCGTCAGCAGCCGATCCGACGATGCACATGTCCGGGGCTTGCGCTTGACACGATGCGCAAAGCAGCAGTACCTGCTCGAGGTACAAAAATCGCTGATTAGATGGCATGGCGGTTGCGGTGCTGCCCTGCCCACTGAAGCCGACTCCCAAAGGTGCCAGCTTTATAGGCTTGTCCCAGACAGCAGTCGTCGTTCCATGGCATCCGGGTTTGAGGCTGTCCAACGTTCCAACGCTGATACCGGCCGCGTCAGCAGCCGATCCGACGATGCACATGTCCGGGGCTTGCGCTTGACACGATGCGCAGAGCAGGAGTACCTGCTCGAGGAACAAAAATCGCTGATTAGACGGCATGGCGGTTGCGGTGCTGCCGTGCCCACTGAAGCCGACTCCCAAAGGTGCCAGCTTTATAGGCTTGTCCCAGACAGTAGTCGTCGTTCCATGGCATCCGGGTTTGAGGCTGTCCAACGTTCCAACGCTGATACCGGCCGCGTCAGCAGCCGATCCGACGATGCACATGTCCGGGGCTTGCGCTTGACACGATGCGCAAAGCAGCAGTACCTGCTCGAGGAACAAAAATCGCTGATTAGACGGCATGGCGGTTGCAATGCTGCCGTGCCCACTGAAGCCGACTCCCAAAGGTGCCAGCTTTATAGGCTTGTCCCAGACAGCAGTCGTCGTTCCATGGCATCCGGGTTTGAGGCTGTCCAACGTTACAACGCTGATACCGGCCGCGTCAGCAGCCGATCCGACGATGCACATGTCCGGGGCTTGCGCTTGACACGATGCGCAAAGCAGCAGTACCTGCTCGAGGAACAAAAATCGCTGATTAGACGGCATGGCGGTTGCGGTGCTGCCGTGCCCACTGAGGCCGACTCCCAAAGGTGCCAGCTTTATAGGCTTGTCCCAGACAGCATTCGTCGTTCCATGGCATCCGGGTTTGAGGCTGTCCAACGTTCCAACGCTGATACCGGCCGCGTCAGCAGGCGATCCGACGATGCACATGTCCGGGGCTTGCGCTTGACACGATGCGCAAAGCAGCAGTACCTGCTCGAGGAACAAAAATCGCTGATTAGACGGCATGGCGGTTGCGGTGCTGCCGTGCCCACTGAAGCCGACTCCCAAAGGTGCCAGCTTTATAGGCTTGTCCCAGACAGCAGTCGTCGTTCCATGGCATCCGGGTTTGAGGCTGTCCAACGTTCCAACGCTGATACCGGCCGCGTCAGCAGCCGATCCGACGATGCACATGTCCGGGGCTTGCGCTTGACACGATGCGCAAAGCAGCAGTACCTGCTCGAGGAACAAAAATCGCTGATTAGACGGCATGGCGGTTGCGGTGCTGCCGTGCCCACTGAAGCCGACTCCCAAAGGTGCCAGCTTTATAGGCTTGTCCCAGACAGCAGTCGTCGTTCCATGGCATCCGGGTTTGAGGCTGTCCAAGGTTCCAACGCTGATACCGGCCGCGTCAGCAGCCGATCCGACGATGCACATGTCCGGGGCTTGCGCTTGACACGATGCGCAAAGCAGCAGTACCTGCTCGAGGAACAAAAATCGCTGATTAGGCGGCATGGCAGTTGCGGTGCTGCCGTGCCCACTGAAGCCGACTCCCAAAGGTGCCAGCTTTATAGGCTTGTCCCAGACAGCAGTCGTCGTTCCATGGCATCCGGGTTTGAGGCTGTCCAACGTTCCAACGCTGATACCGGCCGCGTCAGCAGCCGATCCGACGATGCACATGTCCGGGGCTTGCGCTTGACACGATGCGCAAAGCAGCAGTACCTGCTCGAGGAACAAAAATCGCTGATTAGACGGCATGGCGGTTGCGGTGCTGCCGTGCCCACTGAAGCCGACTCCCAAAGGTGCCAGCTTTATAGGCTTGTCCCAGACAGCAGTCGTCGTTCCATGGCATCCGGGTTTGAGGCTGTCCAACGTTCCAACGCTGATACCGGCCGCGTCAGCAGCCGATCTGACGATGCACATGTCCGGGGCTTGCGCTTGACACGATGCGCAAAGCAGCAGTACCTGCTCGAGGAACAAAAATCGCTGATTAGACGGCATGGCGGTTGCGGTGCTGCCGTGCCCGCTGAAGCCGACTCCCAAAGGTGCCAGCTTTATAGGCTTGTCCCAGACAGCAGTCGTCGTTCCATGGCATCCGGGTTTGAGGCTGTCCAACGTTCCAACGCTGATACCGGCCGCGTCAGCAGCCGATCCGACGATGCACATGTCCGGGGCTTGCGCTTGACACGATGCGCAGAGCAGGAGTACCTGCTCGAGGAACAAAAATCGCTGATTAGACGGCATGGCGGTTGCGGTGCTGCCGTGCCCACTGAAGCCGACTCCCAAAGGTGCCAGCTTTATAGGCTTGTCCCAGACAGTAGTCGTCGTTCCATGGCATCCGGGTTTGAGGCTGTCCAACGTTCCAAAGCTGATACCGGCCGCGTCAGCAGCCGATCCGACGATGCACATGTCCGGGGCTTGCGCTTGACACGATGCGCAAAGCAGCAGTACCTGCTCGAGGAACAAAAATCGCTGATTAGATGGCATGGCGGTTGCAGTGCTGCCGTGCCCACTGAAGCCGACTCCCAAAGGTGCCAGCTTTATAGGCTTGTCCCAGACAGCAGTCGTCGTTCCATGGCATCCGGGTTTGAGGCTGTCCAACGTTACAACGCTGATACCGGCCGCGTCAGCAGCCGATCCGACGATGCACATGTCCGGGGCTTGCGCTTGACACGATGCGCAAAGCAGCAGTACCTGCTCGAGGAACAAAAATCGCTGATTAGACGGCATGGCGGTTGCGGTGCTGCCGTGCCCACTGAAGCCGACTCCCAAAGGTGCCAGCTTTATAGGCTTGTCCCAGACAGCAGTCGTCGTTCCATGGCATCCGGGTTTGAGGCTGTCCAAGGTTCCAACGCTGATACCGGCCGCGTCAGCAGCCGATCCGACGATGCACATGTCCGGGGCTTGCGCTTGACACGATGCGCAAAGCAGCAGTACCTGCTCGAGGAACAAAAATCGCTGATTAGACGGCATGGCAGTTGCGGTGCTGCCGTGCCCACTGAAGCCGACTCCCAAAGGTGCCAGCTTTATGGGCTTGTCCCAGACAGCAGTCGTCGTTCCATGGCATCCGGGTTTGAGGCTGTCCAACGTTCCAACGCTGATACCGGCCGCGTCAGCAGCCGATCCGATGATGCACATGTCCGGGGCTTGCGCTTGACACGATGCGCAAAGCAGCAGTACCTGCTCGAGGAACAAAAATCGCTGATTAGACGGCATGGCGGTTGCGGTGCTGCCGTGCCCACTGAAGCCGACTCCCAAAGGTGCCAGCTTTATAGGCTTGTCCCAGACAGCAGTCGTCGTTCCATGGCATCCGGGTTTGAGGCTGTCCAACGTTCCAACGCTGATACCGGCCGCGTCAGCAGCCGATCCGACGATGCACATGTCCGGGGCTTGCGCTTGACACGATGCGCAAAGCAGCAGTACCTGCTCGAGGAACAAAAATCGCTGATTAGACGGCATGGCGGTTGCGGTGCTGCCGTGCCCGCTGAAGCCGACTCCCAAAGGTGCCAGCTTTATAGGCTTGTCCCAGACAGCAGTCGTCGTTCCATGGCATTTGGGTTTGAGGCTGTCCAACGTTCCAACGCTGATACCGGCCGCGTCAGCAGCCGATCCGACGATGCACATGTCCGGGGCTTGCGCTTGACACGATGCGCAAAGCAGCAGTACCTGCTCGAGGAACAAAAATCGCTGATGAGATGGCATGGCGGTTGCGGTGCTGCCGTGCCCACTGAAGCCGACTCCCAAAGGTGCCAGCTTTACAGGCTTGTCCCAGACAGCAGTGGTCGTTCCATGGCATCCGGGTTTGAGGCTGTCCAACGTTCCAACGCTGATACCGGCCGCGTCAGCAGCCGATCCGACGATGCACATGTCCGGGGCTTGCGCTTGACACGATGCGCAGAGCAGGAGTACCTGCTCGAGGAACAAAAATCGCTGATTAGACGGCATGGCGGTTGCGGTGCTGCCGTGCCCACTGAAGCCGACTCCCAAAGGTGCCAGCTTTATAGGCTTGTCCCAGACAGCAGTCGTCGTTCCATGGCATCCGGGTTTGAGGCTGTCCAACGTTCCAACGCTGATACCGGCCGCGTCAGCAGCCGATCCGACGATGCACATGTCCGGGGCTTGCGCTTGACACGATGCGCAAAGCAGCAGTACCTGCTCGAGGTACAAAAATCGCTGATTAGATGGCATGGCGGTTGCGGTGCTGCCCTGCCCACTGAAGCCGACTCCCAAAGGTGCCAGCTTTATAGGCTTGTCCCAGACAGCAGTCGTCGTTCCATGGCATCCGGGTTTGAGGCTGTCCAACGTTCCAACGCTGATACCGGCCGCGTCAGCAGCCGATCCGACGATGCACATGTCCGGGGCTTGCGCTTGACACGATGCGCAGAGCAGGAGTACCTGCTCGAGGAACAAAAATCGCTGATTAGACGGCATGGCGGTTGCGGTGCTGCCGTGCCCACTGAAGCCGACTCCCAAAGGTGCCAGCTTTATAGGCTTGTCCCAGACAGTAGTCGTCGTTCCATGGCATCCGGGTTTGAGGCTGTCCAACGTTCCAACGCTGATACCGGCCGCGTCAGCAGCCGATCCGACGATGCACATGTCCGGGGCTTGCGCTTGACACGATGCGCAAAGCAGCAGTACCTGCTCGAGGAACAAAAATCGCTGATTAGACGGCATGGCGGTTGCAGTGCTGCCGTGCCCACTGAAGCCGACTCCCAAAGGTGCCAGCTTTATAGGCTTGTCCCAGACAGCAGTCGTCGTTCCATGGCATCCGGGTTTGAGGCTGTCCAACGTTACAACGCTGATACCGGCCGCGTCAGCAGCCGATCCGACGATGCACATGTCCGGGGCTTGCGCTTGACACGATGCGCAAAGCAGCAGTACCTGCTCGAGGAACAAAAATCGCTGATTAGACGGCATGGCGGTTGCGGTGCTGCCGTGCCCACTGAGGCCGACTCCCAAAGGTGCCAGCTTTATAGGCTTGTCCCAGACAGCAGTCGTCGTTCCATGGCATCCGGGTTTGAGGCTGTCCAACGTTCCAACGCTGATACCGGCCGCGTCAGCAGCCGATCCGACGATGCACATGTCCGGGGCTTGCGCTTGACACGATGCGCAAAGCAGCAGTACCTGCTCGAGGAACAAAAATCGCTGATTAGACGGCATGGCGGTTGCGGTGCTGCCGTGCCCACTGAAGCCGACTCCCAAAGGTGCCAGCTTTATAGGCTTGTCCCAGACAGCAGTCGTCGTTCCATGGCATCCGGGTTTGAGGCTGTCCAACGTTCCAACGCTGATACCGGCCGCGTCAGCAGCCGATCCGACGATGCACATGTCCGGGGCTTGCGCTTGACACGATGCGCAAAGCAGCAGTACCTGCTCGAGGAACAAAAATCGCTGATTAGACGGCATGGCGGTTGCGGTGCTGCCGTGCCCACTGAAGCCGACTCCCAAAGGTGCCAGCTTTATAGGCTTGTCCCAGACAGCAGTCGTCGTTCCATGGCATCCGGGTTTGAGGCTGTCCAAGGTTCCAACGCTGATACCGGCCGCGTCAGCAGCCGATCCGACGATGCACATGTCCGGGGCTTGCGCTTGACACGATGCGCAAAGCAGCAGTACCTGCTCGAGGAACAAAAATCGCTGATTAGGCGGCATGGCAGTTGCGGTGCTGCCGTGCCCACTGAAGCCGACTCCCAAAGGTGCCAGCTTTATAGGCTTGTCCCAGACAGCAGTCGTCGTTCCATGGCATCCGGGTTTGAGGCTGTCCAACGTTCCAACGCTGATACCGGCCGCGTCAGCAGCCGATCCGACGATGCACATGTCCGGGGCTTGCGCTTGACACGATGCGCAAAGCAGCAGTACCTGCTCGAGGAACAAAAATCGCTGATTAGACGGCATGGCGGTTGCGGTGCTGCCGTGCCCACTGAAGCCGACTCCCAAAGGTGCCAGCTTTATAGGCTTGTCCCAGACAGCAGTCGTCGTTCCATGGCATCCGGGTTTGAGGCTGTCCAACGTTCCAACGCTGATACCGGCCGCGTCAGCAGCCGATCTGACGATGCACATGTCCGGGGCTTGCGCTTGACACGATGCGCAAAGCAGCAGTACCTGCTCGAGGAACAAAAATCGCTGATTAGACGGCATGGCGGTTGCGGTGCTGCCGTGCCCGCTGAAGCCGACTCCCAAAGGTGCCAGCTTTATAGGCTTGTCCCAGACAGCAGTCGTCGTTCCATGGCATCCGGGTTTGAGGCTGTCCAACGTTCCAACGCTGATACCGGCCGCGTCAGCAGCCGATCCGACGATGCACATGTCCGGGGCTTGCGCTTGACACGATGCGCAAAGCAGCAGTACCTGCTCGAGGAACAAAAATCGCTGATTAGATGGCATGGCGGTTGCGGTGCTGCCGTGCCCACTGAAGCCGACTCCCAAAGGTGCCAGCTTTATAGGCTTGTCCCAGACAGCAGTCGTCGTTCCATGGCATCCGGGTTTGAGGCTGTCCAACGTTCCAACGCTGATACCGGCCGCGTCAGCAGCCGATCCGACGATGCACATGTCCGGGGCTTGCGCTTGACACGATGCGCAGAGCAGGAGTACCTGCTCGAGGAACAAAAATCGCTGATTAGACGGCATGGCGGTTGCGGTGCTGCCGTGCCCACTGAAGCCGACTCCCAAAGGTGCCAGCTTTATAGGCTTGTCCCAGACAGTAGTCGTCGTTCCATGGCATCCGGGTTTGAGGCTGTCCAACGTTCCAACGCTGATACCGGCCGCGTCAGCAGCCGATCCGACGATGCACATGTCCGGGGCTTGCGCTTGACACGATGCGCAAAGCAGCAGTACCTGCTCGAGGAACAAAAATCGCTGATTAGATGGCATGGCGGTTGCAGTGCTGCCGTGCCCACTGAAGCCGACTCCCAAAGGTGCCAGCTTTATATGCTTGTCCCAGACAGCAGTCGTCGT
Source organism: Dermacentor andersoni (assembly GCF_023375885.2). Taxonomy (NCBI): domain Eukaryota; kingdom Metazoa; phylum Arthropoda; class Arachnida; order Ixodida; family Ixodidae; genus Dermacentor; species Dermacentor andersoni. The sequence continues at coordinate 216,237,734 of NC_092816.1, forward strand.
TCCATGGCATCCGGGTTTGAGGCTGTCCAACGTTACAACGCTGATACCGGCCGCGTCAGCAGCCGATCCGACGATGCACATGTCCGGGGCTTGCGCTTGACACGATGCGCAAAGCAGCAGTACCTGCTCGAGGAACAAAAATCGCTGATTAGACGGCATGGCGGTTGCGGTGCTGCCGTGCCCACTGAAGCCGACTCCCAAAGGTGCCAGCTTTATAGGCTTGTCCCAGACAGCAGTCGTCGTTCCATGGCATCCGGGTTTGAGGCTGTCCAAGGTTCCAACGCTGATACCGGCCGCGTCAGCAGCCGATCCGACGATGCACATGTCCGGGGCTTGCGCTTGACACGATGCGCAAAGCAGCAGTACCTGCTCGAGGAACAAAAATCGCTGATTAGACGGCATGGCAGTTGCGGTGCTGCCGTGCCCACTGAAGCCGACTCCCAAAGGTGCCAGCTTTATGGGCTTGTCCCAGACAGCAGTCGTCGTTCCATGGCATCCGGGTTTGAGGCTGTCCAACGTTCCAACGCTGATACCGGCCGCGTCAGCAGCCGATCCGATGATGCACATGTCCGGGGCTTGCGCTTGACACGATGCGCAAAGCAGCAGTACCTGCTCGAGGAACAAAAATCGCTGATTAGACGGCATGGCGGTTGCGGTGCTGCCGTGCCCACTGAAGCCGACTCCCAAAGGTGCCAGCTTTATAGGCTTGTCCCAGACAGCAGTCGTCGTTCCATGGCATCCGGGTTTGAGGCTGTCCAACGTTCCAACGCTGATACCGGCCGCGTCAGCAGCCGATCCGACGATGCACATGTCCGGGGCTTGCGCTTGACACGATGCGCAAAGCAGCAGTACCTGCTCGAGGAACAAAAATCGCTGATTAGACGGCATGGCGGTTGCGGTGCTGCCGTGCCCGCTGAAGCCGACTCCCAAAGGTGCCAGCTTTATAGGCTTGTCCCAGACAGCAGTCGTCGTTCCATGGCATTTGGGTTTGAGGCTGTCCAACGTTCCAACGCTGATACCGGCCGCGTCAGCAGCCGATCCGACGATGCACATGTCCGGGGCTTGCGCTTGACACGATGCGCAAAGCAGCAGTACCTGCTCGAGGAACAAAAATCGCTGATTAGATGGCATGGCGGTTGCGGTGCTGCCGTGCCCACTGAAGCCGACTCCCAAAGGTGCCAGCTTTATAGGCTTGTCCCAGACAGCAGTGGTCGTTCCATGGCATCCGGGTTTGAGGCTGTCCAACGTTCCAACGCTGATACCGGCCGCGTCAGCAGCCGATCCGACGATGCACATGTCCGGGGCTTGCGCTTGACACGATGCGCAGAGCAGGAGTACCTGCTCGAGGAACAAAAATCGCTGATTAGACGGCATGGCGGTTGCGGTGCTGCCGTGCCCACTGAAGCCGACTCCCAAAGGTGCCAGCTTTATAGGCTTGTCCCAGACAGTAGTCGTCGTTCCATGGCATCCGGGTTTGAGGCTGTCCAACGTTCCAACGCTGATACCGGCCGCGTCAGCAGCCGATCCGACGATGCACATGTCCGGGGCTTGCGCTTGACACGATGCGCAAAGCAGCAGTACCTGCTCGAGGAACAAAAATCGCTGATTAGATGGCATGGCGGTTGCAGTGCTGCCGTGCCCACTGAAGCCGACTCCCAAAGGTGCCAGCTTTATAGGCTTGTCCCAGACAGCAGTCGTCGTTCCATGGCATCCGGGTTTGAGGCTGTCCAACGTTACAACGCTGATACCGGCCGCGTCAGCAGCCGATCCGACGATGCACATGTCCGGGGCTTGCGCTTGACACGATGCGCAAAGCAGCAGTACCTGCTCGAGGAAAAAAAATCGCTGATTAGTCGGCATGGCGGTTGCGGTGCTGCCGTGCCCACTGAAGCCGACTCCCAAAGGTGCCAGCTTTATAGGCTTGTCCCAGACAGCAGTCCTCGTTCCATGGCATCCGGGTTTGAGGCTGTCCAACGTTCCAACGCTGATACCGGCCGCGTCAGCAGCCGATCCGACGATGCACATGTCCGGGGCTTGCGCTTGACACGATGCGCAAAGCAGCAGTACCTGCTCGAGGAACAAAAATCGCTGATTAGACGGCATGGCGGTTGCGGTGCTGCCGTGGCCACTGAAGCCGACTCCCAAAGGTGCCAGCTTTATAGGCTTGTCCCAGAAAGCAGTCGTCGTTCCATGGCATCCGGGTTTGAGGCTGTCCAACGTTCCAACGCTGATACCGGCCGCGTCAGCAGCCGATCCGACGATGCACATGTCCGGGGCTTGCGCTTGACACGATGCGCAAAGCAGCAGTACCTGCTCGAGGAACAAAAATCGCTGATTAGACGGAATGGCGGTTGCGGTGCTGCCGTGCCCACTGAAGCCGACTCCCAAAGGTGCCAGCTTTATAGGCTTGTCCCAGACAGCAGTCGTCGTTCCATGGCATCCGGGTTTGAGGCTGTCCAACGTTCCAACGCTGATACCGGCCGCGTCAGCAGCCGATCCGACGATGCACATGTCCGGGGCTTGCGCTTGACACGATGCGCAAAGCAGCAGTACCTGCTCGAGGAACAAAAATCGCTGATTAGATGGCATGGTGGTTGCGGTGCTGCCGTACCCTTCCTAAAAAAATTCCTTCCTAAAAGACCATCAGACTCAAGGGGCCCGTGCTTGTCTAGCCGCGTGTCTTCCTTCAACAACAATGATTTCAAGTTATTTAATGAAGAAGAGCGCGCGTAGAAGGCACGCGAAATCGCCTATTCGATGCTGTCTGCAGTGCAACCACTAGAGCCAGCTCGATCGCCAGTGCTTGGCGCGAGTGTGACCCTCTTGAACTTCGGCAACTTTCCTTTATGTCTGAATTTTCTATGGACATCTGCCATATCTCTGGGACCGAAAATGAGGCAGCTGACTCACTGCTGCGGTTGGCGCTGTATCTGATGGTCGTGTAGGTTGCCAAACTCTAGCCTCCGCCAAGCAAAGTGACCCCGAGCTGCACCAATTGCGGGGAAAACGCTCGTAGCTCCAGATCGCTTAGGTGCCGCTTCATGCACAACATTGGTCACGTGCGACATATCGCAGCCAGCTCCTCGCTCGTTCGTGCCCAATCAGCTTCGGCGGCAAATCTTTGATTCACTGCACGGGCTAAGCTATCCCGGCATCATCGCGACATACACCCAGAGAGAAAGCAAGGACAGGAAAGGCAGGGAGGTGAACCAGACGAGCACCCGGTTTGCTACCCTACACAGAGGGTCGGGTAAAGGGTAATAGAAAAAGGAAAAAAGGGAGAGAGTGAGCACTGAGTTCGTGTGGGAGGATGGACAGGGTACTATAAATGGTCTCTTAAGACGGTTCACTTCAAGTAGTGCACTAGCGCACGAATTGCTTTTCGTGCCAGGGACTCTCTGAAGTCCCATCTGTTTAAAGGTGTCTTCGGAGAGAGGCGTTGTACATCGTAGCGAGGGCAGGCACACAATAGGTGCTCGATGGTTTCCTTGCACCTACACGAGTCGCACATCGGGCTCTGGGCCATTGCGATGCGATAGAAGTAGGCCTTCGTGAACGGCACTCCCAGTCACAAGCTGCACAGCAAGGTTGTTTCGGCGCGGGAAAGGCTGGATGGCAGTTGTAGCCGTAGCATGGGGTCTAGTTTATGCAATCGCCAATTAAAGGCACTTGAACTCCAGAAATCTTGCGACGTTTTGCGTGCAAGCAGGCGAAGTTCCCTGGCAGCGTCCTACCTCGCCATAGGTACCGGACGCGTCTGGGTGTCTTCGTGGGCAGACCGGGCAGATCTGTCAGCAAAGTTGTTGCTGGCGATGCCACAGTGAGCAGGAATCCATTGAAAGATAACATTGTGCCCTGTTTCCCTAGCATGGTGTTGCACTTCCCTGGTGTCGCATATCCTCTGCTAGTAAGTTCTGTGATACAATGCAGACTTGATGCTGTGGAGAGCTGCTTATCGCAGACCGCTTCGTCTGGCCAGGGATCAACAAAGATGTTGGAATCTGGGCAAGAAGCTGCCAAGCCTGTCAAGCCGCGAAAGTGACGCAGCACATGGCTTCAGCGGTGCAGCTGTTTCGACCACCAGAGAGCCGTTTCGATCACGTACATTTAGACTTGGTGGGGCCTCTTCCGCCATGCCAAGGTTTCAGGTACCTTCTCACGTGGGTCTACCGGTACTCATAGTGGCCTAAGGCGACGCCTCCACAAGACATCACGGCCCAAACATTGGTGGAAGCATTCGTTGCTACTTGGGTATCGCGGTACGGTTCCCCCCTGCGAATAACTACTGACCGAGGCCGGTGTTTACAAAGCTCGCTTTTTCTGCCCTGGCGAGACTGCTCGGCATGCGCCTGTGTAACACCACGGCTTACCACCCACAGAGCAATGACAGGGTCACGCGTCTCCACCGACGACTGAAGGTGTCATTGACCACTACGCTCGACAGGCGCTTGGTGGAAATGCTACCCTAGTACTACTGGACTGCGAACTACAATCAAGGATGGCCGCGGAGTCAGCGCTGCCGAAATGCTCTATGGATCAGCAATTCACGTTCGCTAGTGGCGGCGCAGCACTTAGAGAGACAAAACTCCTGGCTCGACTAGCTTCGACCTACACCCCCACCGTGCACGGGCAGCCCGTGTTTAGTTTTCCGACTATGGAAACAACCACGCACGTCTTTCCGCGGCGCGACTCTATCCAGCCACTGTTGACTCCTTCATATGAAGGCCCCTTTCGCGTGGTTTCGCGTTCAGAGAAAACCTTGAAGATTGACATACGCGGCTAAAAAGAGGCAGTGTCGTGCGACCACGTGAAATCAGCCTATTTTAGAACAGTAACTCTTCCTTCCGTCATTCACACCTTACCCTCCGGAACGGTAGGGGAGGCAGGCAGCCCTTGTAGTGACCGTTCGTCACGTCCGCTTGCCTCGCCGTGGGACTCATTGCCCCTGCTCTTTCTTGAACGAGTGGCAGTAGTGGCGCCCCGACTGGGGCGCCACTACTGCCACTCGTTAAACCAGCTTTTACTTTCGAATAAAGCCAGTCGACACCCGTTCGCAACCTCTCAAGACGTGTATTCCTTGCCTCCGCTAAACCGAGCTCCTAATAAACTTCATTTCCTCGTTTGCTATAGCTGCGTCATCCGCATGCAAGACAGGACTGAAATTACGCAAGATCGAAGGTAGATCCTTGACTCATAATGAAAATAATGTGGGTCCCAACACTGATCCTTCGGGGACTCCTATTGTGACCTCAGAAAAACTTGATTTAACTTCGAGAAATCGCACATTTTGTTGTCTGTTAGTCAGATAGCTGCTGAATAATTCTACGCATACACCACGAAAGCCGTAACGTTCTAGTTTCACAAGTGACATCCCATGATGTACAGTATCAAAAGCTTTTTAATGTAAACAGACGAAGTAAATACGATCATATTATTGTTTAGGTGGGTGTTTAGTATATCTGAGAAATATTAGATAGGCGTGGCGGTAGACCTCTTGCTCCTGATGCGATGCTGGCTAGATCTTTGCATTAATTTTCGTTCGACAAAGGTCACGACTCGTTTAACCATGATCTTTTCAAGGGCTTTTTTAACGGAACTCAGAACAGATATTGGGTGAGCATTTTCAAGAAGGCTTCGGTCTCCATTTTAATGCATGGGAACAACTTTAGCAAGCTTTAAGAGATCTGGCTACGTAGCTGTGTAAAATGCATGATTAAAATTAAAGTAAATACGATCATATTATTGTTTAGGTGGGTGTTTAGTATATCTGAGAAATATTAGATAGGCGTGGCGGTAGACCTCTTGCTCCTGATGCGATGCTGGCTAGATCTTTGCATTAATTTTCGTTCGACAAAGCTCACGACTCGTTTAACCATGATCTTTTCGAGGGCTTTTTTAACGGAACTCAGAACAGATATTGGGTGAGCATTTTCAAGAAGGCTTCGGTCTCCATTTTAATGCATGGGAATAACTTTAGCAAGCTTTAAGAGATCTGGCTACGTAGCTGTGTAAAATGCATGATTAAAATTATTTCCAATAGAACACAAATTATCTCTTTAGAGTGCTTTGATAGAAATGAAGTTACCTCATCATATCTAGTGCTATGTTTGCATGGCATGGTGTTGACTACTGTGGCGATCTCAGCTGCCGTCATTTCGACGTAACCAAAGAAATTGATAAGTCTATCAGGAAGCGTGTTAAGCGTAACGTCATGGCATGTATTCGCTATTTCCTTGCCGATTCTACAAAAGTAATTATTAAAAGATGCCACTATTAACTCTGCCAATATTTCTCTCACCTGAGTGTAGGACATACTCTAATGGTTAGTAGTTTGTTTTATAATTGAGTTTATAACCTTCCATCTAATTTTGCAGTTTCCTGAATTCATAGCAATGAGTTGAGAATAGTATTCCTTCTTACGGGTACGCGTGACTTGCACCACATTATTTAAGCCTATGCTGAACTTTTTTTAGTAATAAGAGTTACCTCTATTTTGCCTAATTGTTGTGTGCCAATAATCTTTCTTTTTTGAGAGTTCTAAAATACCACAGGTCATTCGTGGACATATGGGGTTTTTACGGTTCCCTTCTCGCTCATGGCAGTAGATTGCTCTGTGGCCTCTCTCAAGTTATTACTTAAGCTGTATTGCTGGCTCGTGTTAATCTGGTGCAGACATATCACTAATTTCAAGAATACGTTGTTTTAAAATGTCAACACAAACTTTTTTATGGTAAGTCGTAGTTTGTTGGCAGGTGCTGTGCTCACGCGGAAATTGGATTCTGGTTAAACAATGCCCAGAAATTATTGTCATAAACAAGACAAGTGCTGTTGACGTATCGAAATTGCAATGTATGTGGTCCATTGAGGTTGCTGAAGAGGAGGGTAATAATAACATTATGAAATCATAGGAACTTATCAGGGTAATGTATTAATGATTTGTGTTGTTTATGGAGCAAATGTTGAAGTCTCCGAATGTTACTATTGTTCTTTTGGAGCTTGTCAAGCGAACGTGTAATGCTTCAAAGTGATGCAAAAAGTTATTGGTATTTTGGATAGGGGTACGATAGACAACAACTGTTACAGTGGTAGCTTTTACAACAAAGGAGTAAAATTTATGCGAAAAGCAGTCCGAAAAATGTGAGACAACAGAACACTTGATACTCTTGTTTGTGGATAGACCACGTCGCGTGCGAGATAGCCTTGGCCTTGAAAAGAGTGAGTAACCTGTTATACTTTTAACTGGACCACGATTCAGGCATGTCTCGGATGCAGCCACGCGATCGAAATGAGACGAATTAGTGGCTAGCAAGAGGAGAGGTCATCGATATTTTTGTGTAAACTCCGTACAAAGCACTGCACTGGCGAGTAAGACTGAGTTTACTGAGCGGAAATGGATTCATGTTCACAGTTATTAGCAGAACTTCGAATGGTCTTCCCGAGTTTCAATGTGTGCGATGCTTGCATTCTCTGGTTTCCTAGCAAGAATTTTGCCATTTTCCACTTCATTGAACTTCAGTATTCTCCCATTTCACGCACAGTAGCCTCGCCAAGCAGAATTTTCCTTTCTAGGCATACATGATCGTTGATGTAAACTTCTCCATGCCTTTAAAACCAAAGTCTGCCGGAACAAGTTGTCTTCTTTCTTTTCCGTTTGCAATACAGTGTAACAACTGTGCGATATGCGAACTTGAAGATTACGTTCGTTTTTTTTTTATTTTTACTTGCGACACAATGAATCACATCCATGTCTGCGCATGTCAGAGGAAACGACAGTTTTTTCCCTACTTCTACCATCGCATCGGCTAGGCTTTTATTTGGCATTTTAGGGAGGCCCTTTCTCTCGATTTTGATGATGACGGCATTGTTTCAATTCTAAGTTGTTTCTGGGTTTTTTTTAGTTCATCCCGTAACTGCTTAATTTGTTTCTTCAAAAGTTCTCGTTCCTGCTCTTCTTTCTAGAGCGCGATTTTGAATTCCTCAAAATGCGCGCTCATGACTGATGGCAAATTACGCACGTCTTGCATTACTGCCAACGCTTTCGAGCTAAAGGCATCGAATTCAGTGCCCAAGTCAGCTAGCATTTTAGCGACTTCCTTAATCGTCATCGGTGTTTTTTCGATTTTCACCGAACACGAATTCTGCAGAGCAGCCCAGGAACTGCGTTACCAAAGCAAAGGATACGTGCTCTGCAGCTGCAGCAGCAAAGACCAAAACATAAGCAACTGCACACGTGCCTGAGCTGCCCGCAGTTATGCCAGGCCCGGGTAAAGGAGCGTCCTTAGATCATAGAACTGGCGTGTAGTTGTCACTGTGCTGCTATGACCTAGCGGCCTTGTGTGAAGTTCGCTATCGATGAAAACTTCGGGGTCAGCTTGATGATTTGCGAAGAGTCATACGTCAGCGGATAAAGGTTTCTGCAACAGAGATGACCAAAACATAAGCAACTGCTCGGGGGAAGCACACGTGTCTGAGATGCCCACAGTTATGCCAGGCCAGGGTAAGGGAGCGGCCATATATAATAAAAATGACAATTAGGTGTCACTGCACTGCTATGACATAGCTGCCTTGTGTGAAATGTGCTATCGATGAACACGTAGGGGCCAATTTAATGAAGTTCTAACGGTCATCAAACAAAGGACAAATGTTTCTGCAACAGAGAAGACCAACACATGAACAACAGCTCGCAAGGAGCACACGTGTCTGCGCTACCCGCAGTTATGCCAGGCCCGGGTGACGAAGCGTCCTTATATCCTGGAACTGGCGAGAAGGTGAAACTGCGCTGCTAAGAAGCACCTGCCTTGTGGGAAGTGCGCTATCGATGAACACTTGGGAGTCAACTTGATGAACATCCATACGTCATAAAACAGCGGAATAAGGTTTCTGCAACAGAGAAGACTAAAACAGGAGCAACTGCTCGGTTGAAGTACACGTGCCTGAGGTGCCTGCAGTTATGCCAGGCCCGTGCAACGGGGCGTCTTTATTTCTTTGAACTGGCCACTAGGTCTTACTGCGGTCCTATGGCGCAGCTGCCTTGTGCGAAGTGCGCTATCCATGAACACGTAGAACGCAACTTGATAAACTTCCAAGAGCCACCAAACAGCGGATAAAGGTTTGTGCAGCAGAGAAGACCAAAACAGGAGCAACTGCTTGGGGGAAGACATGTGCCTGAGCTGCCTGCGGCTGTGGCAGGCGCGTGTAACGGAGCGTCCTTATATCCTAGGACTGGCGAGTAGGTGTCGCTGCGCTGCTATGACGTGGTTGCCCTGTGCGAAGTGCGCTATCGATTACACGTAGGGGCCAACTTGATGAACTGGCAAGAGTCATTCATCAGCGGATAAAGGTTTCTGCAACAGAGAAGATCAAAAATAGCGCAACTGCTCTTAGGAAACAAGCATACCTGAGCTGCGCGCAGTTATGTGACGGCCGGGTAGCGGAGCGTTCTTATATCCTTGAACTGGCAAGTAGGTGTCCCGGCGCTGCTATGACGTAGTTGCTTTGTTCAAAGTGCACTGTCGACGAGCGCAACTTCTTGTGGACTGTGGTTCCTAATGAGCGCAACTTCCCAAGGAAAGCATCGCAATCTTCACGGAGTAGATGACTCGACTGTTCATACACGCCGACCCCGACATGCCAGCACTGCAAACAGTTCGCTTCTTGATGAGAAGTGTCAAGCAAGAGCTCTTTACCTGATCGATGGGCAATCCTTCCAAGACAGTTGCTAAATTTGCTTCCGGGGCTACAACTATCCAGAGAGCACTCGAAATTTGGAACTGGCAGTTCAACCGACTCACGCCCCCAACGAACTACGCCGAATTTCAACCAGTGGACAGTGACGACCTGCGCGAGACCATCATAGCGGTCGTGCGAGAGGAACTGCAGAAGCTCTTCCCAAGGTCGCAGGCTCAAGTGGCCTCTGTCACCGACATCGTCAAAGAAGAGGTTCAGCGATCGCTTCGGTTCACTGAAGTGCAACCGCCATTGCCACAGCCCCAGCCGGAAGCGATAAGATACACCTCCGTCGCCAGATTACTCCTACGCGTCTGCGCCAGCGTCCCATGACGCCGCGATTCAGGCGCCTGACGCCGCCGCCACCTCGCCCTCCTGTCGGCCAACGATTCCAAACAATTCGGTGTAGGTCGCTTAATGATTCGATGATTTAGAAGTCAGCACGAAAACACCCTGATGCCGACTGCCTGTCCAGCACTCCCGTGGACGCGCTACCCAAAAATGACCAAGATGACGACGCATTTTTAGCAACAATAATTACAGACCGCATTACCGAGCAGCACCGAGCGGACCCTCACTTAAGAACCCCTGCTGAGTACATGGAATGCAAGAGCGAATTTGTCCCGAGGATATTTACGAGCGGATTGTCTTCGTTTTTCTTGGGAAATGACGTGCTGGTGAAGAACTTTTTCCCAACCCGTGCAAACTACCTCCTCGTTGTGCCTGCAGCACTCCGATCAGAAGTTCTGTACGCCCTACACGACGATCAGAAAGCCGGACACCTCGGATTTTCCCGTACACTTACAAGAATATAAGAAAAGTAATACACGCCGCACCTTACCGCTGACGTCGCCCGTTACGTCAAGACTCCATGACGGCCAACGACTCAGCACACCGCGAACGCGGGCAGTGTGAATACTACACCGATGGAGCCACCTTGCTCACTGTTTCAGCAGATCGGGATGGATTTGTTGGGACCGTTTCCATTGTCAACATCTGGAAACAAGTGCATCGTCGTGGCGACGGACTTCCTCACCCGCTTCGCTGAAACGAAATCTCTGCCAAAAAGTAGTGCAGCAGAAGTGAGAGCAGTCGTCGAGAACATCCTGCTGCGACGTGGTGCCCCAGAAGTCCCCATCATCGACAGAGGAACGGCATTTACAGCAGAGGTCACCCAAGCCATTCTGAATATTGTCAGACAAGCCACAGGAGGGTAACTGCCTACCACCCGCAGACGAATGGCCTTACGGAGCGGCTGAACGAGACTCGCCGTTATGCTACCAATGTACATCGACTTCGAACACAAGATGTGGGATGCGTTCCTGCCGTACATAGCCTTCGCTTACAACACGGATGTGCAAGAAACAACTCAAATGACGCCGTTCAAGCTGAATTACGGAAGGAACCCGATGACGACACTCGGCGCCCTGCTGCCGCACGTCACTGACGAAAAAAAAAAATGTTCACGTTGCCGTCTATCTCCAGCGCGCTGAGGAATCCCGACAGCTCGCCAGCCTGCACATCAAGAACTACCAGAGGAACGACAGCCGACACTAAAATATTCGACGGCGCTGCGTGGAATACCAGCCCGGCGACCGTGTTTGGGTTGGGACCCCGATACGCCGACGAGGACTCAATGAGAAACTACTGCAATGCTATTCCCGACCCTGCAAAATCAACCGACGTATTGGCGTACGGGACTATGAGGTCGTGGCAGACGGCATTTCGCAATAACAGCGGCGCCGCGCAATAGGCTGTTTTAGCAGAACGTTTTTGACGGTCCGCTCCGCTCAGCGGGCTAGTGGAAGCGCAAGTGCGCATGCGCGACCCGTTTAGCCGTGAGCTCCCTCTCCGCTAGAAAGCTTTCTCAGCGGAGCGCGGCGAGCGGGTCAAGCGGGTCTAGCGAAGCAAAATGGCTGCCCACAGTGCTGCTGGCCCGTCAACGAGCTCGTTTGAATCGGGATTTGTAAAGCGCAAACCTAGAGTACACTTTAGGAGACACGAAGATCTTCTACTTCGGGAGGTTGTGGCCATGAACCCGTTCCAGAACCCTGCCATGTGCGCATGTTTGTTTATGCGGACCACGTTTTAGGTGTACTGAAATAGCAATAAACCTTGCCTTGGCTACAACACAGCGTAACGGCTTTGTTAATGTAAGGATTATATATATATATATATATATATATATATATATATATATATATATATATATATATATATATATATAAGAAATCAAAATGCAATGTATTGCGTGAAATGCCTTTAGTCATTTGAGTAATTCCAAATATATTATTTTATTGTGGCAATTCTTATAACTTGAGCATTATGTTCATAGCGGTTTTACCTTCTGCGGCAAGGTGGCGCGTCAGGCGAGCACATGCCTTTCGGACGCAGCCGGGCGCTCCGCTAAAACTGATTCTTCGTCCGCCGCTCCGCTAACTGTGAGCGGGTACGCGAGGGCGGAGCGGACCGTCAAAAACGTTCTGCTAAAACACTCTAATGTCTGAAGCGGTCCCCGTGGTGCATCTTTAATAAGGCCTTTTACGCACGCTGACGAACTTCGTTATTTTGTTCTTTGACTATGGGTGTTTTTTTAATACTTTCGCTTGTTTGCAGTATCGGGACGATGGTTCTTAAGAGGGAGGTATTGACCCGTGTACTAGGTTATCTTTATCGCGTGACCACGTTTCACCGCCTAACAAATGTTATCGCAGAGCGCCGGACGCGCCTGCAAATAGCGGAAGTTTCTCGAATGTTATCGATGCTTCTATCCGCTGTCTGTTGTCACTGAACCTTGTGTAATCTGATTTTATGTATTGGCCACACGAATGGTGTAGAACTTTCTGGAAGTCACGCGGGCACCAGCGATTATTCTGAATCTTCGATGACTGATGTATAAGAGCAGCTGCGCTTGACTCGCTGTTCAGATTTCGACGATCGCCCGACTGTGCCCACCGCTACCGTTCTGCCCTAAGTGTAGCCTGTTTTTGTGGGTACAGGGTTGCTCAATAAAAGTTAGTTTCGTTATTCACACTATTACTACTGTGCTCTTTACCGTCACTACTACGTGACAATATGACAACCCTGGATGCGCTCGCACATGGTCATTGTATAGCCACACGCCAAAGGTGCGCAAGCTATCGGAGTATTCGATGCATCCACGGGGCTGCGCCTTACAAGACTGAGGCGCTCAAGCAGTTGAAAAAAAAAAAGATTCGGAAGATTCTACCCATGTGCCGCGTATTGGTCAGCATTCCCATAAGTGGTGCCGGGTGAAGTCTCTTGATGTGCGACAGTGCCTGTCAAAACTCAAACATGAACATATAAAGTTATTAGCCTCATACAGTTATATTTCTTGCTAAATTGTTGACCGAGCGCAATAATTTGATTTTACAGGGGGTTACAGGATATGTTAAAAGGCTGCCTATTTCAACTATCTCAGAAATGATAAAAAATATTTTCTTGCGAAACCGCGCACTCGCTATAGTTGAAAAATGCGATTTGTCTTGTAAGTCACTAATGTTAGTTTTTCTTTCCTGTAGAGCAAAGCGGGTTGAATCCGGAAACAATTCTTCACCCCTTCAACAATCCTCCTGCCACCCTGCACGCAGCGTAGTATTCCTGAAGATGCACAAAGCGGGCAGTTCAACCGTGTTCAACATTCTGCTGCGATACGCTGCTGAGGAGGGTCTCATCTTGGCCCTCCCAAATTCAGCCACTCATTTCCAGCACAGTACATCAAAGCTTTTCGACCCACAAAAGGTATTCACAGCTTCATGCTTACGGCGCAAAGTACACATATCACAAAGTCTAATAAAACTATTTTATGGCCAACTGTGCCTGACATGCTTTTACCAGAACTGATGTTTTCAAGCGCTCTAGACAAGGATAATACAAAAGTGCGAAAGTATTTCTTGAAAATACTGACGAGACTGTCAAAACCGAGATCGCAAACGGAACTGGCGTACTCGTGCTTCAATCGAATCAAGGTATTATAGTTAAGTAAGGTGCTGTGCAATGGAAACATGGACGAGAAGAGCACAAGGACGGGCGCAGAGGAGGAGGAGTTTAAGTATGGAAGGTAATATATGAAAATACCTACGTAGATACCCGAGTGACCGATATGTGCTGGTTGCCGCTCTTTGGTTTTCTTTAAATGTCTGCTTCTAAATACAATAAGAGCTGGAGGCCTTGTGAAGCTGTTGGCAAAGCGTATGTTTGCTCCGGTCCTGGCATTTTGTCTTTCTTATTTGTGAGGGCTGAAGGCGAAATAAAGATTGTCAAATGGTAAACTAGTTGACATAAATTTGCAAAAGAAATTACAGGTAATATTACGCCTGAATACTTTTAACAAGAGACATTTTTATAAAACACAGCAGTCAATAATGCAATTCGGAATACTAGTAGAATTATTGTAACGGGAAACTCTCAATACCTTCTGTTTATTTGGATTATGTCGCACGTGTCTCTATCTGCACGAGGAGGACACTTCATTAAGGTCTTATTGCAGTATGATACTGTTACGGGGATGATGACTGTAAATAACGCAGACCAACGGAAATACTCTAGTTCAGGGATTATTAGTATTCGTGAAGTCTTTAATATACGTAAGGAACAATAGAGAACCCAAGACATATTCCTGTGCTACATCAGAGGTTACAGGAAAATCAGAAGAATTTCAACCGTTAGCAGTTTGGAATGGAGTTGGATTGCGCAAGAAGTTTGCCATATATGCAAGTATACTACAGTCAGTGTTGAGTCGATGGCGTCACTTACGATGATCATGATGAATTTTGAGTTTTTGGGCGCAAGGGCCATGGTGTCATATAATACGTGTACTTATGAGAGCAGGCACGTACCTAATAATCCCTCGTGTGCTACCAATTGGCTTCAATGCTGCCAGATTCGTTAGCCTCCCCATGAATAAACGAGAAGGGAAACAGAGGGGCTTTATCTTCGGCAGCTAGTGGCAAGGTTGCCTGTTCTAGTAGAGAAGAGCATGTCCGGAAACTTGAAGTCCCAGTCCTTGTGCGAATCCCTTTGCGCAACCAGCGTCGGCTTTAGATGCGGTTCATCCTTTCCGTGATGTATGTTGGTTCGAGGATGGTACACAGATGTAGGAATGTGACGAATTCGATTGGTCTTGCAGCATTCTGTGAATGCCTTGCTGCTGAAATACGTCGCGTTGTGCGTGATCAGCTGTACTGCAAAACCAAACCTGGTGAACATTACAAGGACGCACTCCGATACTTTCGGTGAAGTCAACCTGCGCAAGGGAAACGATTCGGCCAACTTCGTAAAGTGATCTGTTCATACCAACAAAGACTGGTTATGGCGCGGGCTCTTCGGGAAGGGGCCCATGACGTAACATGCTTCAAATATGCCATAGTGATGTACTTTAACTGGACTTCATGCTGCCATACGGAAGCCCGCCGCGTACGTAGCGTAGTTTTCTGGAAGACTTGACATGAACGAATGTAGCGAAGTACGTCTTGCTTCATTCTAGGCCATGTGCTTAAACGACACATTATCTCTTAAGCTTTGGTCCCAAGGAATGGCCGGTTATTGTGCTGTCATCTAGCAATAATTTATGAAGGACATAGGTAGCTTTCTCTTGATTATACAATGTTAGCTAATGTTTTGCAAAGAACATTTGTTATCGGTGATGGCTACAATACTTGAGGGAAGGTGGTTCCATTCCAGAGATGTGCGGGGGATGAAAGATTGAAAGAAAGACTTCGTGTAGCAAGAATCAATCCCTGCGATACTGCGATGATCGATGCAGTTTGAAATGGTACTTGAGGCCGCGGTGTGAAGTCGTCGTGAAGTGTGGTATGATGGAAAATTTTATGAAATAGCGAAACATGGCGACTGCAGCGATTAGCTAGGGGAATAAGTGCTGGTTTGTTTCATTAAGGTTATACTCGCTGTATGGTTATAATTAGAAAGAATGAAACGAGCAGAGTAAGTTTGAACTAGTTCAAGTGAAGTAACAAGACTAACGCGACTGGGATCCGATACTGCAGATGCGTATTCAAGTTTTGAGCGTATTAGCATCTTGTAAAGGATTAGCTTTAATGTAGACAGCGCTTTGGAAAAGTTGTACTGTAAGTACCCAAGCAGCTGAATAGCATTGTTAATGACACTCCATATTGGTGCAACTTAAATTATTTGTAACGTGCACACCAATATATTTATAGGACATAAAATCTAAGGGAACATTGTACAGATGGTAAGCGATAGGATTAGAATTAGATCTGGATATTGCACTTTTGATTTGTTAACTACAAAAGGCTCATGTACAGTTTGAATCAAATCAGTAACTAGGCTATCCCTACACCCTAAGAGATGGTTAGAACAGGCAACTTCACACAGCTGGCCTACTCCACACTTCTCAAACATGACAAATCAATAAAATCAACTTTTCTTTCTCTTCAAACAGCAGATGACATACCTAAGGACAGTGTGTTCACAAAAAAGTTTATGAAATATACTTGAAGTTTGGCTTAACATTCATCCAATCAACACTGGACGAGCAAGGGAAGCCTCAGCATGGGAACTTATCTTCGTCACGGCCCTCACAAATACGTTTGATTGTTGAAACGTTGGCTGCAGGCTGATGCTTCCCTTGCTCACTTCTGTTACTCAACGGAAGTTGTCATCTCCTGGTAACCTTTCTGCGTTGTTCGAACATGCAAACAGAGATGTTTCTTCAGCATGAAACCGTAAATTGCATTTTATAAGGACCTGTGAATATTAATTGGGCATACTTATATGTTTATTTAGTGTTCTTGTTTATAGACAATATTTGCAGAGGACCTTGTAAGCGCTGTCGTCTCCGTAACGTTCCTCGCCTTCCTAAGAGTACTCCACTTGTGGCAAAGCCTTTACTGTTGCGCCTGAACACTAAATGTGCAGCAGAAATATCCAGAACACACAATATCTAATCTAAAATTTAGCATAATGATTTTTTCCCTCTACACTTCGTGCCTATCGCCAATATGTTATGAAAACAATGTAATATTGCAGCTTGAGCTTACCTTACTGACAGTAGATCTTCGCCGAGGACTTGTTATGTTTCTTTTCTTTAATCTAGCTGAAATCGTCGAATGCGGACAACATACGTATAGTATGAAACACGTTAAACAGCACTGTACGCAACACAAATACTAGTGTAGCCGAGTACAATATCGTTGTCGTTACTTTAGCGGCACGCCAAACACGATGAGAAACCTTCGCTCGATTTCAGCTTTCAATTCCGTTAAAAAGACTGATATCTGTGTTTCTGTATGTTGTAAACTCAGTGACTGACAGCATTAGCTCCACCTGACCTGTACGAAAATTGTGGGCATGTACGCACTGCTTCATTCACGATTAACAATAAACAATGTAAGTTTACTTGTCTGACGTGTTTTCTTGCCAGTTGAGGCCTGTCGATCATCTGGCGATATAATAAAGGTATCGGTAGTCATTTTAGACTATCGTACACTCGAACACCGCTCCGAAAGCGGTAGCAAAACGCCCAAAACCAGCGAATGAGCAGCGCAACGAACCCCACCAGCCGCTACCGTAGCGGCCATATTGCTCACTACATAATGATGATGATATTAGTTTTGATTTTGCCAGCGTCACCCTCGGTCGCATACTTTAGTTCACAACGCCACCGCTACTCTTATTTCCGTTGCACTGTGAAAGGTACAGTTTCCCTTCTCGAAGTTTGTATAGAGTTCTGTGGAGTTTGTACAGGTGTTCTGTGGTACTACACTCTAAATTGCTTTTGAAACTCCATAATATTGTTACAGAAAGATGACAGAAGAGAGAGAGGAAGAGGATCGCGAGACGCTGGCTGAGTGTTATCGAACTAGCGATAACATTCAGAAAAGTTGCGACAAAGAATGCCTCATCTTGCGCTGGGCGATAACTATGAAAGTTTATTTAGCCAGTGGAAGACGGTCACCAGCAAAAGAAACCGTGTGTTCCTGTCAGCATATATATTTTTTGTTGTTGAAGGTTGAATAATTGAATTGCGAATAATAATGTTAGCGCGCAGAAACCTGATCACGCGTGCGCGAATGGATATGGCGATCGCGTCTGCTCATAATAATTTATATTCTGTTCATTTATTGGTTACCTGTATTTCACCTGATGGCATTAGAGCAGCAATGGGCCTGGCCGAAGCGGGACAGTGCGTTGCATATTAAAGGGGCACATATGAAAAAGCAGATTCGTCTTAAGGAAGCTTATTACACGTAGACCGAATAGTTGCACATAAATTAGAGAAAAATATTATGCATACCATACGCCATGCACAGCGCGGCCAGACTGCTCATGGCCCACCTAATTGGGTGCCTTTACTTGCAAAGGTTCTTCTGGCGAAAATGGCTGGTCGCTTCGTGTGCGCTGTATCCTTGGTCGCTTAGTGGTGAGATCGCGTAATCTCCAGGTATTGAAAGGCAGCACAAGTTCGTTCCCTGCTGAGCGCGATTTCATCGCGCCAGCGTTCTCACATTCAGTGTTCGCGGTCATTGAGTGCAATCACTTGGTGATTCATTGTGCGCGTTTGGTACCATGCTTTTTGTTTGATTTCTGAGCTAAAGTTTGCTGCAAGCTTTACGCTGGCTAGAGTACGAGTCTCACTTCATATAGATGTCTAATGCTTTGCTATGGGTGTCAGAGCTCAGCCTTTCGGGTTAAACGTGACTTCTTTATTTTTCGTTACATGACGCCTCAGCGGTAAAGCGCCGTTCGGCATATTATGCCATAGTATAGCACACAGTAGAAAATGTCACACCCGAACAATTCAAAGATCAGGCAAGGGAGAACCTGAAATGTTGTCATCTAGCATGAAAGTTAAGGAACGAAAATTATCGAATGCGTAGGATGAAAGGTGGATTTAACAACTCAATTGGAGATGAGAAAAGCAAAAAAAAAAGACGAAACAACGATGATGATAACCCGTCGCTGTAATAGTGGGCATGATATCTAAAGCATCAGCAGGTGGCCCTATGGTATGCATCACACATCGTAAAGCTCTGGCGTAAAATGTGGCACTTCTTGCGCATCCACGTCCTCTCGTTTAAGCACAAGTGTAGTTGTGCGCGGGAGTAGTAAAATTACTTTTAAATAAAGTACTCTCTTCTCACAGCGGGCAAAAAGTACCTCTGACCTTTGTGCAGTTGCTGAACCTCAGCGTGGCCGGAATCCAGCCAAGCCTCGTAGCTATGCACATGCGCATGGACCGAGAGGCGCTATTGTCGGTCATGTTAAATGAGACGCGCTTTGTGACCATCATGCGACGGCCGGTCGACTTATTTCGCTCGCTGTACGACTACTATGCCCTCCAGCGCCACTTCGGCGACGAGCCGCTCGAGGAGTTTGTCTTCAACGACGACCACGTGCGTGCCCTGCAAGAGACGCGCTTCGCCGGTAATCTCGGCTTCAACCAGATGGCCTTCGATCTGGGCATGCACCCGGCACATTTCGACGACCACGACAAGGTGCGTGTCAGGATCTTAAACTTGTTCTTTCGCTTGCTGTACTCCGACGACTAAATATAGACATCCAGGCATACCTAAAGAAGCACGCGGGTAGTGTTACTTGCTACAAATACCGTTCAAAACCGAATACATATCTTTACGCATACCATACTGCTTTTGTTTGTTCTAAAAAAGTTAAACGACTGGAACGCATTAGGAGCGGATCCTGCACTGTTAACTCTACCTGTCGATATTCCTTTTGCTTTAGTGCTTACACCATTGTCAAGTACCAGTTTTGTGCCTGCTTTGTTTTTACTTCTGTTCTCTTCAGGTATTCTCTATTCCATATATGTGCAAGTATTGAATTTCAATGTGACGTATTATGGACTTACTGAAGCTTATTGGACTGTATGTCTGCAGTATTGTGAAAGAGAGTAAACTTAATTACTTCGAGAATCAGCGTGAAAGAGCTCTGCTTTCCTTGCCTAGAGTAGGCGGCTCCCTTAGTCCAGAAGGCCGTTGGCGATCGTTGCTTGCCGTGCCTGAGTCACCAGCTTGCACTGATCTTCCAAGTCTGAGGTTGCGCGCGGAGCCGCCTGCGATTCTTCACGCTCCTGTTTTGCTTCGCCCTCCCTATCTGTGGCGTTTGCTTGGCTGATTAGTACTGGGTGGCACGGGCACTTCACTGCCACGTGGTCGAGAGCGTACGGCACTTTGCAGTAGTGGCATTAGTATAGGAAGTATGTGCGGTGCAACCTGTGCGTCATAATGCCAAGAACGGAAGTGTTGCTCATGAGGTGCCCAAGAGCGACCGTCTCTTCGATGCCGAGTTTTGGGTGAGGCAGCGCATATAGTCTACTTTATAATTGGAAAAATACTGTAGAAAATCCGAATATTTCCTGGGGATGTCCTTAGGCCTCGTCAACGTACGAGTCCTAATCCTCCCTCTCAGGAAGGCCTGGTTCTGTGATCGTGGGCTGTGGCGGGCGCCGCTTGGTTTCCCACCAGGAGTTCATGACCCTGAGTCCAGACGACGTAGGTCTGGGTAGTTGATTCTGACTTGAGATCTTTCCCAACATTACGAGTGCCATCCGCGATATGCGACCTTTCTGGTAGTAGCGGCGTCTTGATTGGGAGTCGCTCAGGATGATTGCGTTGTTGGTACACGTTAATATGGCTAACGCGAGAGCCAATTCTTCGGCTGTGATGGGACTTCGTGCCAGAATATTACCAGCACATTTAAAGGGCTAGCATCCTTTACGTACAGCATGCACTTTTAGAGTGATGTGTATCTATATGTTTGTTTTATGTTTGTATATCGGTATCTAACTGTTTTCCCGCCTACCTGGGTCTCTGAGGAGTCAGCAGTCGAATAGGCAGCTCACCGTGCTGCTGACGGGAGCTACGCCAACGCACGCCTCCATTGAACTGGAGGCGTTGTCTATGCTCATGATCAGCAGGAGCAATGGCCATCCAATACTGGAGCATTCGGTAGGCCAAACTGTACCTACGCTTGCTGGCGTGTGAACATAGTAAAAGGGCTCGAAACCAACCATCGCACGAACTTGGGTTACTGAGCACGAGGCACTGGGTACATACGTGCCATTCTTCAACAAGCCACATTCATGCTGACAAGGGTCACTTAGACGCGCGATTGGCTAAGTACTACTGCTCGATGAAACTCTTGGCCGCCGACTTGGAGCACTGGGTATGTTCCACTCAGTGTCTGGTGGTCTCTAATGAACCTCTTTGATGCCAATTTGTATCACTGGTTAGGTGGCAGTAGATGTGTTCCTCTCTGAAATGAATATCTTTGACGTCTACGTGGGTAACTACTAGGTAGTGCCACTTACA
This sequence comes from Dermacentor andersoni, assembly GCF_023375885.2. Classification (NCBI taxonomy): domain Eukaryota; kingdom Metazoa; phylum Arthropoda; class Arachnida; order Ixodida; family Ixodidae; genus Dermacentor; species Dermacentor andersoni. The sequence continues at coordinate 216,258,790 of NC_092816.1, forward strand.
AAAAATATCCTTTAAATTTATTCGATGACTAGTGGAAATAAGCCCACATTACAAGGGTTCCTCGAGGACAGCAACGCGACTCATTAGCAAGCCGTGTCATCAATACACTGGGTGCGAGCCGTTTTCAATGAATGATTTTCACGCCAACGCTTTAGGAAGCTGTGCCATTATTGCGCTGCATACCTGCCACTCTCAAATAACCTTTCGCTTAGTATGCACCACTAAGCGTGCGGCGAAGCGAAGCGAAGATTGATTGATTGATTGATTGATGGACGGATGGATGGATGGATGGATTGATTGATTGATTGATTGATTGACTGATTGATCGATTGATTGATTGATGGATGGATGGATTGATTGATTGATTGATTGACTGATTGATCGATTGATTGATTGATGGATGGATGGATGGATGGATGGATGGATGGATGGATGTTATGAGCGTCCCCTTTGGAACGGTGCGGTGGGTTGCGGCACCAAGCTAGTGCTGTTATACTGCCTAATGTCCTACCTAGGTTTAAAAGAAGAGAACAAACACCACATGAATTCCTATTCATAAATTTTCTGACCCCCTGTTGTGCACTTTGTTTTCGTACGTCCTCGCTTTTTGTCGTTTCCCTACTTCGACCAATCGTCCAATCGTTTTTTTAATCTCTATGCGGACATGTTCACTTTCCCCCTGCTCTCGCTGAACCCAAGGGCTTCAAGGAGGCCAGTGGTGCCTATATCGACTGCTGCGCACATATCTTCACATTCTAATGAAACATGCTCCATCGCTTCCCTTGCTTTACTGCAGCAATCACATGTTTCCTCGTCCTTCTTATATCTTGCTTTATATAAAAGGTGCGTGTTCTATGGCATTGTGACCTCGCTTACAAAAGTAATGAGCTTCCCTTTGAGTTATCATAAATTGTTTGTTTTCCTAATTTCGTTTTTGCTCTTAAGTAGTTACTCACGACAGGTTCCTTTTCTATTCCCGCCATCCATGAGATTATTTGAACCTCTCTTAATTTCCGCTTGACGTTCTTTTTGCTGTGTTGCTCGCAGTACAGGCCGCATACTTGCTGGTAAGCTTCCTGGTTCTTTTCCTCCACTGTGAATCAATGTTTTTCCTGTACAAATACGTCAACACTCTCCCAGCCCAATCACTTTCTTCCATATTCCTCAGCAGTTCTTCATAATCAATTTTACTGCGAGCTTCTCTCACTTCAAAACTTGTCCAGCCCGTATCATCCTGCACAGCTTCATTTGCAGTCTTCCTGTGAGCGCCGAATGCCAGGCGCCCCACTGACCTTTGGTTGACATCGAGTCCTGATTATACCCCTGATTTAAAGGAAACAACCGCATTTCCAGAAGTCCTGGAACCATTACACCTTTCCACGTACCCCGGAGCACCTTGTACCTATTCTATCCCCATAGAGCTCTGTGCTTCATTATGGCGGCATTTCTGTTCCCCTTTTCTGCTATTGTTTTTGCCTCTGTTTCCATATATCTGTTGCCTTCGTTATCCACATACCAAGGAATTTATATTCTTTTACCTGACGTATTTTCTGGCCCTGTTCAATGTTTTCATTGAGTACCATAACTGATTTTCTAACGCAAAATTTCATACCAAAATTCTCGCCTTTCTGTCCGCAGATATTAGCCAAACGTTGCAAATCACTTTGCTTGTTAGCTAGCAATACAATGTCGCCCGCATAAGATAAACCTGAAAGCTGCTGCTCGACTACTCTACGTGATTGCATGTGTGAGAAATTAAACCCTGTATTATTTTCTTCTAGCGCCCTCGCCATCCTCCCCATGTACATGATTAACAGCAGTGGCAATAAAGGGCACCCTTGCGTCATTTTCTTGTTGATATAAACGTTCTCCTGACTCCCAATTTCTTCGCATTTAACACAAATGGTATTTTCTAGGTAAATATCTCTCAAAAGCTGCAGACAATCGTCTCCTAAGCCTTCGCGTTCCGCAATATCGCACAAAACGTTGTGGTTTACGTTGTCATACGCTCCTGTAATGTGCAAAAAAGCCAGATATAACGGTCTCCTTTCTACCCTTGATATTTCAATACACTGAGTAAGAACAAATAAGTTATCATCGAAACGCCTTATTCTGAAGCCATTCTGAAGTTCTCCCAAAAGGCCATTATTCACTGCCCATGCTTGCAGCTTTCATTGCCTGCATTGCTAACCTATATATTACCGATGTAATGATCAACGGTCTACACGAAATGCTATCTTTCTGCCACTTACCTTTATAAATTAAATTCATTCTACTTTGTCGACAACTGTCTGGTATTCCCCTTTCTTTTAAACTTATTGACACTGCTTTCACCAGAGCTTCTCTACTTTTTGGTCGTAGTTCATTAATCAGCCTAACGGGAACCTCGTCTGTGCGCTTAGGAATATTCTCTTCGGCTACCTTCCAGTTTAAGTTCTTCAGCACCAGCTAGCTTTCCATTTGGTTCACTTTCAGGCTCTTTTTTTATTCATATACAACCATGTAATTGCCTTGGAAAGATTCGGCTGTTACTTTTTGGATGTAATATGTTGCCGCTTCCCCTTCCAGTTTGTTTACATCTTCGTCTAGGATACGTTGTTGTATTGTTGTTCACTTCCTGCCTAATAATATTATGTGGTTCCAAAATATTCTAAATGTGGCCTTCCCTTTCTCACGTATTTCTGACAACCATCGTTAACTTGCACCTTTTATCTTTGCTTGCACGAGTATTTGAAACATAGACTTTGTCACCTGGTATACTTCCCATTTACTGACTACTTCATCCTGCGGCAACTGCGCCTTTGCCTGTTTGTGCTTTCGGGATGCTTTTTGTAATCCGGTGATCACTTCTGGTATCTCCCTGTTCCGCCAGCTTTTCGGTTTCTTGTTTCCCTTCGAACGAACATGTTGTTTTTCTTTCCGTTTTTTCGTCGTTATTACACTTATAAGCTTACTATGTTCCCGAGACCTCTGTTGGAGCCCGCACGTGGTCTACATGAAACGGCACCTGACAGCAACTTCCCAATTGTCTAAATACTTCACAGGAAAGACATGGGGGATGTCAGTAGACGCAATGCTGAAACTCTACAGAGCTCTCTTTCTCGGTTTTTTAAGATATAGTCTACCTGTGCTAAACAACACCTCAAGACATATTCGTGTTCTGCAGGCTGCACGTGTTCGAGTACTCAGAGTTTGCCTTGGTTTGCCCAGGCGCACGTCAACAGAGCCAACTATTGCGATTACACGGGACCATCCAATGCAAACTCACATTACGGAGGAAGTCCTGAGAACCCACATGGGACATTTTGCACGTTCCCGCTATCACCACCTTGCAACACTACCTTCAGACAGGCACCAAGCATCATTCTCTAAAGCTATCGTCAAGTACAACGACAAACTTCCCTCGGGCTTCACCGCTGCATCTAAACCATCGATACCCCCCTGGTGTCTTATCAGCCTCACAGTACATCTCAGTGTACGAGGAATAGAAAAAAAGTATGAGCTGTCGTCGCCTGTGCTGAAACAACTGTCTCTGCTTCTTCTGCACGAGAGGTGTGTGGACAGTGTACATATTTATACCGATGGTTCCAGAAACATCCACTGCTCGTCCGGTGCTGTGGTTGTCCCAGCAAGAGCTATTACCATCAGCTTTATAACTGACCACCCAACGACATCGACATCTGCGGAACTAGCTGCTCTTCGCGCTGCACTTTGTTTCGTCAATCGAGAACCACTTCGACAATAGTCAACCTTCAGTGACTCATAGACAGCTCTACAATCTGTGCTATCAGTTCTGCGTCGCGGGCCATACGAACAGTTCGTATTCGATATTAGATGCCTACTCCATACATCACATGAGAAAGGACACCACGTGACGCTTCAGTGGCTGCCAAATCACTGCGGCGTCATAGGAAACAAAGACGCCGATAATGCAGCTCGGGCAGCTCTTCCAGACACACAGGAAGAGTCCATACTACTTTGACGGTCCGATGCTGCCAGCAGACTTCGATAGCTTGTACATGAGATCACGCTCTCTCATGTGTACACACCAACAACCCAGAGCAACCGGAGCAATTCTCATTAGCACCTGCCTTCTTTGATGCAACTCTGTATGCCAACTAGACTCCACCGAACAGAGGCCACTCTGCTTTATGGCGTATGGCTAGGGGTGGCATTCATGAAATCTTACTCATTTCGCATTGGAATGGCTGACAATGCTCTCTGCAATGCCTGTCTTTGCGAGGAGGCGCTAGAACACATTCTCTGCGACTGTTCTGAATATAATGTTAAGAGAAAGTCCCTCGCGTCCGTTCTAACGCGCCTTGACAATAGACCATTGTCAGTTGAAACGGTTTTCACATGTCGCCAACAGAAGACTTCGCAGCTGAAGGCGACGAAGGGACTACTTCAATTTTGGAAAGAGACGGGATTGGACAAGCGGCTGTGACAGTGATGTCACGTACCAGGCAAGAGTCATCATCATCAGCCTGGTTACGCCCACTGCAGGGCAAAGGCCTCTCCCATACTTCTCCAAATACCCCGATCATGTACTAATTGTGGACATGTTCCTGCAAACTGCAATCACGCAAGAGTGACCGACTTTAACTTACAACTTGTGCACTGTGCTATGTGCTCCCTCTCTCTCCTCCCCATCTTTCATCCCCCATCACGCTGCCATGTGTAGGGTAGCGAACCAGTTGAGCTTACCTTGTTAACCTCCCCGCCTTTCCTTCTCTACTTTTTCCTTCTTCCTTCCGTACTATGTTCCCACTCTTTATGCCTTTACGCCTTTAACACGTGATTGACAGACGACCGTGTCACTGGCCTTGTGCACAGAACTCCTTTGTTCTCACTTCTACACCCTCGCCGCTAACACACCTTCGCTCGTTGCCGTACCCACCCACCTTACGCCCTCTCCCCTTTAGAAGAACCCCACCTATATATACTACAGCGAGGAAACTAGATGTTGCCTTGAAGAAGACAAGTCCACTTGTTGAAACGTTGGCTCCTGCTTTCACTTTGTTCTCGTTTCGCTCATCGTCATGAATTTCCATCACCCCCCTTCCCGGCGTTTTTCCCACTCTTGGCCATTTTCCAAGTTCTTCCTCGACTCTTGTGACTATATTTGTTATTTGTTCGGCGTTTAAACTTGGAGTGGCCATTTTGCACCCCTTGCTCTCTTTCCCAACTATATATCCCATTCTCAAAATTATGAGTTTATGGTCACTCACTATGCTGCTATACCCTTTCTCGTCAGTGACCATTCTTTCTAGCTACCCCCTCCCCACGTTGTACGCATTCCACGTGCTTTGCTGACACTCCCTCTCCTGTCACGTCGGGGGACTGCGTTCCATTGTCACGACCATTCTCTTTCAGAATGGCGGCCCAGTTCAGCTTTTCTCGGCTGCTTGAAATATTTCTTTCACTGCCTTCCATGCATCAAGATCCGTACATAGCTCATTTTTTAGATCTTCGACTTGTTTGACAAGCTCATCCTGGAAAGCCTCCATTTTCTTCAGCCTAGCATCGACATCACAGTGTGTGCCGATTGACTCGGTTCCCTCTCAATTTTCATCTGTCCCCTCATCTGCCTTGAGGGACCCCACGCGCACTGCCTGCTTTCCCGGCTTTCTTGCCAGGTATTGCACGGCTTTGTCTGATGCAAATACTATAATACTATAATAATGCAGAACACGTGCCTTTTGCCAAAAACACATAGGCACAGGATCTAAATCCTTGAAATGCCATAAAGTAATTCCCACCAATGATTTACAAGCAATCAATGCCTCACAGAGTTAAGGTATGACACGTTTTCGTACGTGTTCAACCACGCGGCCAAGCTCTCGCTTTCCTACAAAAGCAATATTCCCGATACAAAAGCACACACAGTAAACCCACTAATGGCTATTAGTCTTGTCAATTCCAAGCTACAATTTACAGGCTATCAAGACTTAACGTCAAACTCAGTTGCACGTGTTTAAGAACGTGGCGCGAAAGGACGCTTTAACTATCCTGCAAAAGCAAATATACACGAAACAAACCCGCGCACACGAAAAAAGGGAGAGACAAAAAATAAACTGCCCACTCATTATTTAAAGACAAAAAAATCTTCAAATCAAGAAGAGAAGAAAGCTCGAAGAATGCACAAAAAGCTTGTCAGTTCGTCGCCACTATCGAGCCCTGAACAACACGTCCATAAAAACAAGCCACCTAGTGGAGTGCCATTACATGGCGCACTGGGTTCAGAAAGGAGTGGGAGAGAGAAATCTGGTTCCCGTATGACGCGTTTCTCGGCGTTCACTCACACCGGCGCGAGGTGCATTGCAGAGGCTGTGCGCATGGTTCGTAGAGGCAGCTCTAGGTGGCAGCGAGTGTCCTTAGAGAAGCACGAAAGAGGAATCCCGCTGCCGTACCCGCCTCAAACAAGACTTGTTTTGATTGCGGCAACGCGTTGTATCGCTAGCTGTTCAGAGGCAGCTCTAGATGGGAGCGTGTGTTGATAGGGAAGCACGAAAGAGGAATCCCGCGGCCGTACCCGCCACAAACAAGACTTGTTTTGATTGCGGCAACACGTTGTTTCGCTAGCTGTTTAGAGGTAGCTCTAGATGGCACCGTGTGTTCTTAGGGAAGCACGAAAGAGGAATTCCGCGGCCGTACCAGTCTCAAACATGACTTGTTTTGATTGTGGCAATACGTTGTATCGCTAGCTGTGTAGAGACAGCTCGAGAGGGCACCGTGTGTTCTTAGGGAATAACGAAAGAGGAATTGAAAACACTGTGTTTTCAATTTTTTCAGTTGGCGAGTGTACGTTTATTCAGCCAGGCTCTTTCCTCGCCAGACGAGTTTTCGTCAAACCCTAGACTTCGTTGTATCGCTAGCTGTTTAGAGGCAGCTCTAGATGACACCGTGTCTTCTTAGAGAAATATAGTTCAGCACAATGCGTTGGCGGGCTAGTTGGTGCGAATCCATGAATACTTTGTTTAGCGCAAAACGACAGAGACAAGAAAGACGACAGCACAAGGCGCTACTCTCAACTGACATCATTTTATTGCGTCACTCCTTTATAGACCGCTCAAACCAGAGGAACATGCGCAGTGAGCACCATGCGGTGGAGCCACCAACATCCGATCCCAAGAGCGCACTCATGCGACAGAATCCAAAAAACCAAATTCAGCGCTGTACAAGGTTAAGGAAGGCACACTAATGCACTGTGACCCCAATGACTGAATGAAAAAAGCTTCCGATAACTCTCGGGCGGTGGTGTCACGGCTCTTTTTCAAAATCGTGGTATCACGAAACATGGGTTTGCACTTGCATGTTTTACAATGCTGAGCCAAATGGGAACCTGTGCCTGTTGGTATGGATCGCTCATGTTCTCTAAGGCGCTCGTTAACACAGCGGCCTGACTGCCCTACATACACTTTGCCACATGACAAGGGAATCTTATAAACCACACCGACTCTGCAATCTACAAACTTCACGTGGTTCTTTTCACAATCAGGTTTTTTACTTGTTTTGGAAATACGGCTGCACAACATTGACAGTTTCTGAGGAGCGCAAAACACTACCGGAATTTGATATCTAGTGGCGACATTCTTTAGATTGTGAGCCACTCTGTGGCAATACGGCACAACTTCAGGCCTCTTCTTTTGTATGATGCGGTTACTTTTGTGCCGCTTCCCTTTCAGTTTCTGAAGCAATACCTCCGAGACTGACGTCACCACCACACTTGGGTAACCAGCAGCCTGCAGCCTATTTAACTGAGCAATGAAACTCATTTTCGCAGAGTGATGACAAGATTTCATTAAGGAAGATTCTAAACACATCAAAGCAATGGCGCGTGTTTCACAGTCTTTGAGTGCGCAGACGCGTAAGGTAAAAGTTCCTTACGTGCACGTGGCGAATACATCCAACAGGCGTGGCCTGTTTGTAAGGAAAGCTGCAAATCTAAACACTGGAGTTTTCCGTCCCTAGATAGCTCATGTGTGAAAGTTAATCCTTTGCCATTGTCATTGAACAGAGTTAAAATATCAGCTACCGTCACGGAGCAGTCATTGTTAGTCTGTTTCATCACAACAAGAAAATCGTCAACATATCTAAAAATTTGAACTGAGTCATTGTTTAAGGCACTCTTAAGAGCGCGGTCGACAAACGATAAAAAGATATTACAAAGAGCAGGCGCCACACATGAACCAATACACACACCATTTTTCTGGATAAAAAGGTTGTTTTCGAACCGGATAAAAGTTGCACTTAAATAAAATTCAAGAAGGGACATGAAACTTTCCGAAGACAACCCGGTCACATTGCGAAAATCTACCTCGCCACTTTCTTCGATGCACGTCATCACACTGCGAAATAGCTCATCATGCGGTATTGAATAGTAAAGATCTTCGACGTCAACAGAAAAAATGTCAGCTACTGAATGGTTGTCTTCCAGAAAGGAAACAACATCGAAAGAATCCTTTATGGCATACGGATCGTCAATAGTTAAATGCTTCAATTGTTTTTGCAAAAAGCGGCTAACCAAAACCTGCCAACAGTTGTTTTCACTGACTATTGTACGGAAAGGCACATCCTGTTTGTGCCTTTTTGCAGTGAAAAAAACCTCTAGAGCAAGTACCTTACATTGTTTTACATTTTTCACAATCTTGGTGAGGCCCATATTTTCCAACAAAGAAATGGCTTTGCGTTTTACCTTCTGAGCTTTCTCATTTGCCAGAATGAAGTTCTTGTTGACAGCCTCAATGGCTTTTTTGTTGAAGACAACAGACGGAGCTATCACAAACCCGCCCTCTTTGTCACTGAGTAACAGCCGAAGTTCATTGTCTCTGAAGAAAGATACTGTCCTTTTGATCACAGCTGTCGAAGGTGGTGCTCTCCCGGTGACGGTCCTACGAAGGCAGTCCACCCCATCGAGGAGGCACCGCTCCTGGTCCTCTAGTTCTGCTTTCCTTGCGATACGCCTGTTCAAAGCCAGTATCTCATGTGCAGGAATTCTTGGTTCCGTGCTATACTTCGGCCCATTCTTTAACAATGCAGCAACTTCGTCAGGAAGCCTGGCGTCACCGAGTACCTGGAAACCAGCGGTGACAGGTTGCGTTTGTTCCTTTCTGCGCGGGAGTCTGGACCGGAGGAGTAGCAGCAGCTGTGTCCACCAGAATTCTGTAGTCTGAGTTGATAGACGTCTGTAGAGACGAAACTTCTTCTCAGCCACAATAGGCGCATCGCGCGAGTAGCAGACAGCTCTCAGCCAGTCGTACAGAAGGCGTACCTGCCGCCAAATTTCAGAACGAAGAATCCGACACATTCGCCGCACGTGACCGACGGAAGGTCTGACGTTCCCGAAGAGACTCGCCACGTCTTGAGGAACATGTCCATTCTTCATGCAGAACGTAAGCATCCTTGCACGGCACACAGCAAAAGCTATGTGACTGACCAGAACAGCAGGATCAGGAGATGACACAGACACACAAATATCAGGGCCCACAGTAGAAGAAAGATAGTTCAGCACAATGCGTTGGCGGGCTAGTTGGTGCGAATCCATGAATACTTTGTTTAGCGCAAAACGACAGAGACAAGAAAGACGACAGGACAAGGCGCTACTCTCAACTGACATCATTTTATTGCGTCACTCCTTTATAGACCGCTCAAACCAGAGGAACATGCGCAGTGAGCACCATGCGGTGGAGCCACCAACATCCGATCCCAAGAGCGCACTCATGCGACAGAATCCAAAAAACCAAATTCAGCGCTGTACAAGGTTAAGGAAGGCACACTAATGCACTGTGACCCCAATGACTGAATGAAAAAAGCTTCCGATAACTCTCGGGCGGTGGTGTCACGGCTCTTTTTCAAAATCGTGGTATCACGAAACATGGGTTTGCACTTGCATGTTTTACAATGCTGAGCCAAATGGGAACCTGTGCCTGTTGGTATGGATCGCTCATGTTCTCTAAGGCGCTCGTTAACACAGCGGCGTGACTGCCCTACATACACTTTGCCACATGACAAGGGAATCTTATAAACCACACCGACTCTGCAATCTACAAACTTCACGTGGTTCTTTTCACAATCAGGTTTTTTACTTGTTTTGGAAATACGGCTGCACAACATTGACAGTTTCTGAGGAGCGGAAAACACTACCGGAATTTGATATCTAGTGGCGACATTCTTTAGATTGTGAGCCACTCTGTGGCAATACGGCACAACTTCAGGCCTCTTCTTTTGTATGATGCGGTTACTTTTGTGCCGCTTCCCTTTCAGTTTCTGAAGCAATACCTCCGAGACTGGTATTGCTTCAGAAACTGAAAGGGAAGCGGCACAAAAGTAACCGCATCATACAAAAGAAGAGGCCTGAAGTTGTGCCGTATTGCCACAGAGTGGCTCACAATCTAAAGAATGTCGCCACTAGATATCAAATTCCGGTAGTGTTTTCCGCTCCTCAGAAACTGTCAATGTTGTGCAGCCGTATTTCCAAAACAAGTAAAAAACCTGATTGTGAAAAGAACCACGTGAAGTTTGTAGATTGCAGAGTCGGTGTGGTTTATAAGATTCCCTTGTCATGTGGCAAAGTGTATGTAGGGCAGTCAGGCCGCTGTGTTAACGAGCGCCTTAGAGAACATGAGCGATCCATACCAACAGGCACAGGTTCCCATTTGGCTCAGCATTGTAAAACATGCAAGTGCAAACCCATGTTTCGTGATACCACGATTTTGAAAAAGAGCCGTGACACCACCGCCCGAGAGTTATCGGAAGCTTTTTTCATTCAGTCATTGGGGTCACAGTGCATTAGTGTGCCTTCCTTAACCTTGTACAGCGCTGAATTTGGTTTTTTGGATTCTGTCGCATGAGTGCGCTCTTGGGATCGGATGTTGGTGGCTCCACCGCATGGTGCTCACTGCGCATGTTCCTCTGGTTTGAGCGGTCTATAAAGGAGTGACGCAATAAAATGATGTCAGTTGAGAGTAGCGCCTTGTCCTGTCGTCTTTCTTGTCTCTGTCGTTTTGCGCTAAACAAAGTATTCATGGATTCGCACCAACTAGCCCGCCAACGCATTGTGCTGAACTATCTTTCTTCTACTGTGGGCCCTGATATTTGTGTGTCTGTGTCATCTCCTGATCCTGCTGTTCTGGTCAGTCACATAGCTTTTGCTGTGTGCCGTGCAAGGATGCTTACGTTCTGCATGAAGAATGGACATGTTCCTCAAGACGTGGCGAGTCTCTTCGGGAACGTCAGACCTTCCGTCGGTCACGTGCGGCGAATGTGTCGGATTCTTCGTTCTGAAATTTGGCGGCAGGTACGCCTTCTGTACGACTGGTTGAGAGCTGTCTGCTACTCGCGCGATGCGCCTATTGTGGCTGAGAAGAAGTTTCGTCTCTACAGACGTCTATCAACTCAGACTACAGGATTCTGGTGGACACAGCTGCTGCTACTCCTCCGGTCCAGACTCCCGCGCAGAAAGGAACAAACGCAACCTGTCACCGCTGGTTTCCAGGTACTCGGTGACGCCAGGCTTCCTGACGAAGTTGCTGCATTGTTAAAGAATGGGCCGAAGTATAGCACGGAACCAAGAATTCCTGCACATGAGCTACTGGCTTTGAACAGGCGTATCGCAAGGAAAGCAGAACTAGAGGACCAGGAGCGGTGCCTCCTCGATGGGGTGGACTGCCTTCGTAGGACCGTCACCGGGAGAGCACCACCTTCGACAGCTGGGATCAAAAAGACAGTATCTTTCTTTAGAGACAATGAACTTCGGCTGTTACTCAGTGACAAAGAGGGCGGGTTTGTGATAGCTCCGTCTGCTGTCTTCAACAAAAAAGCCATTGAGGCTGTCAACAAGAACTTCATTCTGGCAAATGAGAAAGCTCAGAAGGTAAAACGCAAAGCCATTTCTTTGTTGGAAAATATGGGCCTCACCAAGATTGTGAAAAATGTAAAACAATGTAAGGTACTTGCTCTAGAGGTTTTTTTCACTGCAAAAAGGCACAAACAGGATGTGCCTTTCCGTACAATAGTCAGTGAAAACAACTGTTGGCAGGTTTTGGTTAGCCGCTTTTTGCAAAAACAATTGAAGCATTTAACTATTGACGATCCGTATGCCATAAAGGATTCTTTCGATGTTGTTTCCTTTCTGGAAGACAACCATTCAGTAGCTGACATTTTTTCTGTTGACGTCGAAGATCTTTACTATTCAATACCGCATGATGAGCTATTTCGCAGTGTGATGACGTGCATCGAAGAAAGTGGCGAGGTAGATTTTCGCAATGTGACCGGGTTGTCTTCGGAAAGTTTCATGTCCCTTCTTGAATTTTATTTAAGTGCAACTTTTATCCGGTTCGAAAACAACCTTTTTATCCAGAAAAATGGTGTGTGTATTGGTTCATGTGTGGCGCCTGCTCTTTGTAATATCTTTTTATCGTTTGTCGACCGCGCTCTTAAGAGTGCCTTAAACAATGACTCAGTTCAAATTTTTAGATATGTTGACGATTTTCTTGTTGTGATGAAACAGACTAACAATGACTGCTCCGTGACGGTAGCTGATATTTTAACTCTGTTCAATGACAATGGCAAAGGATTAACTTTCACACATGAGCTATCTAGGGACGGAAAACTCCAGTGTTTAGATTTGCAGCTTTCCTTACAAACAGGCCACGCCTGTTGGATGTATTCGCCACGTGCACGTAAGGAACTTTTACCTTACGCGTCTGCGCACTCAAAGACTGTGAAACACGCGCCATTGCTTTGATGTGTTTAGAATCTTCCTTAATGAAATCTTGTCATCACTCTGCGAAAATGAGTTTCATTGCTCAGTTAAATAGGCTGCAGGCTGCTGGTTACCCAAGTGTGGTGGTGACGTCAGTCTCGGAGGTATTGCTTCAGAAACTGAAAGGGAAGCGGCACAAAAGTAACCGCATCATACAAAAGAAGAGGCCTGAAGTTGTGCCGTATTGCCACAGAGTGGCTCACAATCTAAAGAATGTCGCCACTAGATATCAAATTCCGGTAGTGTTTTGCGCTCCTCAGAAACTGTCAATGTTGTGCAGCCGTATTTCCAAAACAAGTAAAAAACCTGATTGTGAAAAGAACCACGTGAAGTTTGTAGATTGCAGAGTCGGTGTGGTTTATAAGATTCCCTTGTCATGTGGCAAAGTGTATGTAGGGCAGTCAGGCCGCTGTGTTAACGAGCGCCTTAGAGAACATGAGCGATCCATACCAACAGGCACAGGTTCCCATTTGGCTCAGCATTGTAAAACATGCAAGTGCAAACCCATGTTTCGTGATACCACGATTTTGAAAAAGAGCCGTGACACCACCGCCCGAGAGTTATCGGAAGCTTTTTTCATTCAGTCATTGGGGTCACAGTGCATTAGTGTGCCTTCCTTAACCTTGTACAGCGCTGAATTTGGTTTTTTGGATTCTGTCGCATGAGTGCGCTCTTGGGATCGGATGTTGGTGGCTCCATCGCATGGTGCTCACTGCGCATGTTCCTCTGGTTTGAGCGGTCTATAAAGGAGTGACGCAATAAAATGATGTCAGTTGAGAGTAGCGCCTTGTCCTGTCGTCTTTCTTGTCTCTGTCGTTTTGCGCTAAACAAAGTATTCATGGGTTCTTAGAGAAGCACGAAAGAGGAATCCCGCGGCCGTACCCGCCACAAACAAGACTTGTTTTGATTGCGGCAACACGTTGTATCGCTAGCTGTTTAGAGTCAACTCTATATGGCACCGTGTGTTCTTAGGGAAGTACAAAGGAGGTCCAATGTATCCCAAACGCTCAGCAGCGCTTGGGGCGACGAGGGGCAATATATCCCAAACGCTCTGTAGTGCTTGGGGCGACGCGGGGCAATAGATACCAAACGCTCAGCAGCGTCTGAGGCGACGCTGCGCAATCCGATCCCAAACGCTCAGTGGCCTCTGGGGCGACGAGGGGCAATATATCCCAAACGCTCTGTAGTGTTTGCGGCGACGCGTGGCATTATATCCCAAACGCTCAGCAGCGCCTTGGCCGACGCGGGACAATCCGATCCCAAACGCTCAGCAGCGTTTAAGGCGACGCGGGGCAATATAGCTAAACGCTCAGTAGTGTTTGGGGCGATGCGGGGCAATATATACCAAACGCTCAGCAGCGTCTGAGGCGACGCTGCGCAATCCGATCCCAAACGCTCAGCAGCGCTTGGGACGACGCGGGGCAATATATCCCGAACGATACTGACACGGCTCCCCAGGAAATTGCGCATGTCCCCAGCCATACGTGTCTTAGAGGGCGGGCAATAACTCTTCAAAGCGCCACGCCAAGCAAATTGAGATCTTTCGTCAGTGTAGCTGCTCGTTCTCCATCGTTTATATATGTAGATGTCTTACGTAGCCCGTTAAACGTGCGACGAATGACTCTTTGCATCGTCTGAGGAGCCTTGCAGAACGCCGAATGCCATTGGAAGAGATCCGCATCTCCCGTCAGGAGTCACGAACGCGGTCTCATGAATATCCTCCGGCTTCAACCATAAAGTTAGAAAGGCTGTCTACGTGAAAAACGGTGAAGTAGACAGATGCTTCCTCATGACGTCGTCGATTACGTACTCCACGACAGGGATAAAGATTCGTTCAGTTCGTCAAACATCGTCAATAGCCCGAACAATCATTTCAATCATTCCATGTTACACATGCTGCCTATAATTGCACAACGAAGCTAATAATGTGTGACGATGGTTACATAGGTTACACCATGCGCAGAACGCCGCGACAAAGCGATACAAAATTCAACCTGGCATCGATAGCCCGAGGTATCTTACCTCCTTGTCAGTTAGCGTGTCAGAAGGCATCTTTGAAAATAGAATTATTTCCGCTTCCATAATTTCACGCGGGACACGATCACTGTGTTTTGGTATAATATTACATTTTTTTCGTATCTTGCGTTACATCCACACATGCAGTAGTGGGCTGAACGCCAACCCTGTATGGCGCGGTCAAGATTATCCTTGTACTCTTTCAGTCTTTCGTTAACTCAGCGGCCCGTCTGTCCGATGTAAAATTTACGACAGGACAGGGGATCCGATACACCACGTTGTTCGTGCAATCTATGAATTCATTCTTGTGTGTAATAAGGCACTCTAGTTTGGGCCGAGATGCTGGGGCGGTTATCTTGCACAGGTCGCCTAATTTTTCAGGGGCAGAGAAGACAAATTTGACGTTAACACGCTGAGCAACCTTTTTCAGTTTGTACGTGATTGTATGCATGTATGCGATTACCGCAATTTTTTGTCGATCCCGAGTTGGTCTATCTGGATTTTCATTCACCACGGATGAATAGCTGCGCAGGCTATTGAAAAGGAGGACAGATAATTCGGGCTATCGATGCCTCGTTAAATTTTGTATGGCTTTGTCACGGTGTTCTGCGCATGGTCCATGTGCTAATGTGAGGCTATAAAACTTGCTATGCTTTCTGAAAAGAAAATACATTGTTGGAAGTTATTGCAGTTAGCGCTATGTTCTGCCTTCTGTCCCCTCTGCTGTCCTTGAGCTGTTATTCGAACTTTAAAATAAGTACAGACGTGCAGAACATGCTAATGCAAAGCCTTGGATAAAAACTGAAAGTAAGTCTTTTGGATTATATTCGTGCTTTGTATTTTATTCAGCATGATACGCAAGAATGAGGTGCAGGTTGCAACGTCCTTCAAATTCCCGCGTTACGTGAGAGATATTGCAGACGTTCAGCCACAAAACCCCTTATTGGTGCATGCAAAAGGAATGAATTACGTTAAAAAGGTTGGACAGCTGATGTAGCAAAGATTTGCAGACATTATCGGCATAAAAGAGATGCAAGTAAAGGAAACTACATTGAAATTCCCCGCAAACGCAATGAAAGCTTCAGTACTGCATATGAGTCACTAAATTCAGAAACTAACCTTCCATTTTCTACACTACTAAGCGAATTTTTTTTCTGCAAAACAAACTGAGAACCTTACTGAAATATCATCTACAAATAAAGCGCTATGCCGCTTTGCCTCACTGTTATATTATAGGTTTTCTGAAATCAGATGCTACAATTTCTGTAGCTGCATAAATTATATTCTAGCGAAGTCCAAAAACAAGAAAGGGGCTGACAGATGGAATAGCACACTGTGGTATAAAGTTTGTAAACAGGGATGAAGTGCCTCAGACAGGCTATGTAAGGTGAGCGTCGAGCCTGCTTAGAAAAATGTAATTCTCTGTTCCTGGGAAACATTTTATACTCATACTGCGCATATTTTCTGTATTATTGCGCGTTGTTCGGTTTTTATGGACTATAATAGTGACTGAGAATTTTGAAATCCTTGTCTCATTCAGTTATTATTTGGATTTAGTAAACCTAAAGCTTTAGAAACTAGCCTCAGAGTGCCTCAGTATTATGCCGAGTGCTTGTATACTAAGCATACCTCAGTTTAGCTACAGCAAATTAAAAGTTTTACTGTTACATGAACAAAACCAAATTAGCAGTTTTGTATGGTAGTGACGAGCCATAACAGCATATAAATATTTCGCAGCCTAATATTTTGCCATTAGAGTGAATAATTACATAAGCGATCAATATAAAACTTCTCTTAGCTGCTTACGATATATTGCGCTGTTCAATAAGTTGCTGGCTGATATTCATGACAGATCAATGTGCTTACTGCAGTGACAGCCGGAGAAGATACACCATCTGGTAACTGAGAAACGTTTGAACACCCATAACCTTCATCATCCGGAATGTTCCAGCAGCACTTGAACCGGAGAACGACATTGCAGCCGACAAGTCGGCATTGCCTTGCGGTTTCGTTCCTACTGATGGCTGGCTCACCAAGTTCACTTGGGCATTCCGTCTTAGCTGTAATGCGGGTCCCAGAACAGGAGAGGCTCACTGTGCATGTTGTAGAGAAGGAAGTGTGGCACATGTTCAGCAGTGTCAGCAGTTTGTTTCGGGGGACAAGAAAGTAATCTTTGTTTTCCGCGCGCCCCTCATACATATAGCAGCTGAAATAGACACCCCTTGTCAACTTTTATACTGGCACTCTGATACAAATTCACTCCCTCATTCATTCAAAAATATGTGGTGAACCTAGAGGGACATTAACGAAAAATAATAACTTTGGTTCCATTCATAAATTATCTGTGTAGAAGTAAATCATCGCGTTGTGGGCGCACGAATAAACGAATTTGCTGGGTCGAAAACTGCCACGAAAACTCCCTGGTGCCGCTACTCAATTTCAATCGCCCATACCAAAAGTCACCCGCCATGGTTGCTCAGTGGCTATGGTGTTGGGCTGCTGAGCAAGAGGTCGCAGGATCGAATCCCGGCCCCGGCGGCCGCATTTCAATGGAGGCGAAATGCGAAAACACCCGTGTACTTAGATTTAGGTGCACGTTAAAGAACCCCAGGTGGTCCAAATTTCCGGAGTCCTCCACTACGGCGTGCCTCATAATCAGAAAGTGGTTTTGGCACGTAAAATCCCATGATTTAATTTTTTTACCGCCAAAAGCCGAGCAACGTCACCGTCTTCGTTGCCGCCATGCAAGAAGGAACGCCACACTTTGCGGATTTCAGCGGCTCATTTCGCGAATTTCACAACTCGCGAGTCAAGTCTAGCGGCAACCGCGCAACGAATGAAATGGCGTTCGTCATTCTATGTTGTGTGCGCAGAGCATGTGATAGCTATGTGCCTGTGTGAAATAATTCACTTAAGGTCTTCCTTCTAAAGCGTGTGGAGATATAGTGCGCGTAATGGAATTCTAGCCGAATAATTAAGGTAGAGGCTTTGACTCACTTTATGAGAGGTACCACAACGCACGACAGGTGGTGCCCCTCCAATGTCTAAATTTTGTAGTTTTCAGCCGTACCAATAAGCTCTTCTCGTTGAGAATTGTGAATTTGCTATTACAAAAATCTAATCATTCAATCTACGTTAACTTAGTATTTCCCTTTAGTGTCCCTTTAATACACGTTTGCTTTTTAGCACCAATAAATATCCTTTATGGCCTTCATTACCTTGCAATTACCTAAATGCTGCACCTCCGCATCAAATAATTTCTAGGACAGGATTGAATTTACCTGCAACCTCTATGTATATAAGCAGGACAGCTCTCTCAGTCTGCTACGCCTTCTCTGTAATTGTCATTTTGCAGCTGTTCCACTGAAACCAGGAAAACTTCTTTTTCAGATCTGTCACTGCAATTGGTTAGTGCAGTCCAGGGACCGACGTGGGCAGCTCTATGTCGTGCTATTGTCACCATCCATCATATGCACCCAATAAACAAACAAACATCAATTTACTATAAACATGTAAAGAACGCAAACACATTTTGCACCTTTGCATTGGAAATTTTATACGCGAACATGCACAGTAGTATGCTACGCTTACTTAGTCATCAAGTGTCACTTCTGAGGTGCAAGTCAGTTCTTCGCGCTCGTATGTTGCGTCATGCATGTCAGGGTATTGCAGTACTGGGGACACGTTAGGTGAGAAAATGTAGCTGATGTCCTTTGGTGGTACATCGGTGCTTGACCGGTTTCGGGACCCAACTGCTGCTCTTGAGCGGAGTTGATGTTCTCGGCGTAGGTATGTTTCGAACATTCACCTGAAGTGCATTGCATTTCATTCAAAGTTGTGTTCCCTGGACCGATGGAGGGCAGAAAACACCACGCCACTGTCTGAATGACAGAGCACCAGAAGAAGACAGTTAGACAAAATGGCATTATGTAGCGCACTTCTTGGAAAGACAGGAAAACAACTGCAATTCTGACTAAATTTGTATGGCAGAAAGCACCAGGAAACATGGTAAAGTAGACAAAGTTCCACTCCCCTCACCTATATTCCTTGTTGGTGCCCCAAACAAGAGAGAAAATTTGCTCCTTGTTCATACTGCATCACATTTAACTTAAGTAATTTTTGCTAAAACCTAGGAGCTGCTCGGCTGCACTTAGCAACGCTCGTGCCCTGCGCTCCTTTCATATTTACGAGCGTGCGGAATCTGCTTGCTTTCGCGGACATCTACAGATATGTCTGTCTCCACGTTTTCCGCACCGCAGCGAAGTGTCTGGAATGTGCTCACAGTTTATGAAGCCGCGTCTACTCTGGGCGCGACTGCAACCACCGCGATAAACTCAACGCACGTATCTCCGCGTTGCTTTTGATGAAGGGGCCAGCACTGTTATTTTTCGCCATCAAGTCGACAACGTCAGCCTGTACATGAAGGCAGCTGGCTATCAGTACCGCAAAAGGCAGTGCACACTTGCCGAGTTTTAATAACGACAGTTAAAAAAGCATGTGGCGTCAAAAGGAGGCCCGACTGACCGTGACACTTTCGTCCTGTAGCACCGGTCTTCATAGGATAAAGGCGATATCGACGAAAGAGCGCTGTGACTGCGTCTCGCTTGGAAATGCACCTCCACAGATCGTCGGAGAGAATTCTGCTGGAAATCCACGCTGCTTTTAATGGCGTTGACAGCAGTGCCAGTCGCCGTGGTCAAATCACCAACATTAGCCTGTAAATAAAATCAGCTGGCTATCAGTGCTGTAAAAGGCTGCGCAGACTTGTTGAGTTTTAGTATTGAAAGACGCGTACCGATTGCGTCAATAACGGTCACTACTCATTTTGAAACTTTCGTCCTGCTGCAAAGGTGCTTGCTCGTCATGGTGTGAAGACTATATCGACGGAACAGCGCGAAGTCGCACTTGAAAAGGCACGTCCATTGACTGCTTCAGAAGTGAATTGTGCTCGTAATCCTCAGGGCAGACATGCATTGAGAACACATGCAGTCTGATCGGCACCTTTACTATCCGCTTTAGCATGGGAAATGCACTGAGCCAGCGAGAACGTAGATGGTTCGGCGCGCGGGACCGCGTGGTAGTACATGTTGGTGTCGGAGCTTTCAGTATCCTTGTTCCGACGACGTGGACGGTTTGGGCACCCCGCGACATCGCATCAACCCGGCATCTTGCCGCTGCGAACTGGTAACTAAAGCTGACAAGTGCTCTCGTGACACTGCACCGACTACACCGCACGCCGCGAAAAAAAAGCTTTGTCATTCACCAAGGGAAAGTGCGAGCGCGGCGAGTGCGGCCGACCGAAACCATAGCTTGTCGACACTACTGTGCAGTTAGCGCGAAGGCAGCAAGATGCAGCCCTACTGCAGATTTCATTTATTGTCCAAACGTATCCAATTTACTTTTCATCTGTCACCTGTAGCGCTAGTTGGATAACTAAAAAAGAGGCTCTGCCGTCACTTTATAAGAGGTACCACAGCGGACAAGAGGTGGCGTCCTTATAATTTCTCAATTTCCTCGTTTCTTCGCTTCCAAGCACTCTGTTCTCACTAATAATGGTGAAAGTGCTATTAAAAGAAGCCTAAGCTTTCAATGTAACTCAACTTAATATTTACTTTTAGTGTCCCTTTGAGGAGGGGAAACCTGCGTTGACAAGAGGTTGACGATGAAATTAGCGCCAGTCATCCTTTCCTGTCGCCGGAGAAAGAAGTTCTGACTTCACGACACTCGTCAATTCAGGTGTTTAGCATGCGGTGTTGTGCGAAGTTGCCTTCCTCACTGTGCACGAGACGCTTCAGCTGAAAGCTTCGAAATACTACGCTCGTCTCCTGGCAGGTGCAATCTAGTTCGGCTTTACATGCTGCGGGCCACCGTCAGCGACGCTTTATTCCTCGAAGAGGCCGGACGTACGTACACAAGGCTCCGGGCCGCTGTGTAATTTGTTGAACGCAGTCTAAAACATAAAACCGGAACCTAAAAGAAATGCGACGTAACGCTAACGTATTTCTCTCGTATTTACCGGCAAATAACCGGTGAATTTCTTTTAAAAATGTTTTTATAAGAAGTTTTGTCATGGCGCAACACTTGGAGTGTTTTCTCAGTTAATCGAAAAGGTGACCGAAATGTTTTCCTCGAAGGAATGTGGTTGCTCCTAAGATGACCAAAGCGCTTTGCTCGGCTTCATTAGCAGGTACGAGACGTTGTTGTTAGGCAACGAAACGGAGTACTTTTCAAACGGCTGGCTATGAACTCAATGCAGGTAGAAGAGCTCATTTCCACAGTCCAGTCTACCTTCGACGTTGTGATGGTTGCCGAGCGGTTCACCGAGTCTCTCGTGTTGCTGCGCAAGAAGCTGTGCCTACCAAGCCTACGCAGTGTCGTAGTGTTTAGGAAGAACGCACTGCAGAACCGCACTACCCTGACCCCACGGGTGGCGGCCCGACTCGCGCAGCTGAATGCAGCCGACACACGCATATACGAGCACTTCGCTCGCCGTCTGCAAAGTCAGCTGCACGCCCTTGGCGACCAGAGCGTCGCCTCAGAGGTGGCCCGCATTGAGGCCGCCACACGGCACTGGCTCGAGCGCTGCGTCGAGTCCACAACCACTGGCCGCCGCGTCGTGGCGCACAGGCTGCGTGAAGGCATGGACTACGATGCAACCTGTCACCGCTTGGCTCTCTCCGAGATCGAGTTTACAAAGGAGCTGCGCTGGGCGCAGACACGCCTAGCGAGACAGAGAACTGGCTTCTTCTACCACTGACAGTATCTGCTTACGATGTTCCACTTTTGAACATGATGTATAACTTACTTTTCATCACACACTTTTTTATTTCTGTTTTGTCTTCCTGAATATAACGCAATGCTAAACCATTTTTGCTGTCACTTTAGTATGTTTGTAAGAAGTTCAAGTGCTGTCTGTAAACAACGTAGTCATCTTAGTATCACAGCTACCTATAACGACAATAGCTGTCAACATGAAGACGAGGAACGCTAGGTTGGCGCTGAAGCAAATTGAGTATGAGAAGATAACAGTAACTATATGAGAAATCATATGGGGAGGTATGAGCATTTCGAGTATGAAAATTTCCTCAGTAAAATTTAAAAAAGATATAGAACTATCGTATTGACACTTGAACGCCAATGTATTCTGCGCAATGATTAATATGTGCAAATCTGTACAAACTTATAAACATACCATTTTGTGCTTCTATTTGACACAAGAAAATGCGAACGCTACCGTCAAGTCGCAAGCCGACGCGCTCCGGTGGGCATGACATTTGCATAGCACGCGCACGTTCCAAATCGCCAGTACAATAGAAGGAGAACCTAACATTGAGCCCGGTGTCAAAGACACGTGCACTTAATTGATAATTATCAATGATGAGTTGCATCAAACACTCTTGTTATCGCACTCAGCGTAGCGGCTTTCGCGTTGTGCTGCACAGAGGCGCAGGATCAAATCCCGACCCCTGTGGCCCATTCTTGATGTTGGCAAAATGAAAGAACGCCTGTGCATTGGGTGCACGTTTTAAAGCCAGAGAGAAACAAAGTTATTCCGCCGTCCCCCACTAGGCCGTGCCACATAATCGTATTGTTGTCTTGGCGTGCAAAGCCGCAGCATTTTAATAAGTCATTCTTCAAGAACATGCAGACCCAGGAATTAAAGATTAAATTGTGGGGTTTTACGAGCCACTACCACGGTCTCATTATGAAGCACGCCGTAGTTTGACCACCTAGGTTTCTTTAACGTGTACCTAAATCTAAGTACAGGGGTGTTTTTGCATTTCGTCCCCATGGAAATGCGGTCGCCGAAGCCGCGATTTGATCCCACGACCTCGTGCTTAGCAGCGCAACAGCAGGTGCGGTCATTGAAAGTGCATATTTAGTGAGCAATAAGAAAATGTTCTGGCGCATGCAATAATGAAAATGTTAGTCGTCACAGGCCTGGAACGCCGGTTAGGAAATCTTGAATTATATTTATGAACAAGTTTATTTATTTCAAATAACGCAGGCCAATGATTTGGCTCGAGCAGGAGATGAAGTTGACGTGAAATGGAGAGCAGGAGATGAAGTTGATTATGAGATGATGTTGCACAGCTGTGAACTCAAATTGGCAACAGAGAATAAAAGAAAATTAGAGGCACTATGTTAACTTTTACGGAGCTTCACATACAAGCAATAAAAATTAGTAATATGACTGTTTGGGCAAACTGGACGCTGTATGAATGACAGGCTACGGGAACACTCAAAACAATGTCAAGAAAAGCGTGGCGGACGGATACCTTGGACGTCATTGCATTTGGTGTGGTTGCGAACCGTTGTTTGCTCGATGTGCTGTTGGAAGGATAAAAAAACACGCGAATTTAGGCTGAAATGATTTCGCCACTCGGCTATGGCTGTGTCAGCACACTTATGTCCACTTATGAGATAAGGTGTTGACCATCCTAAGAGTGTAAATTGCGCATGTGCAACGGGATGAGTGACGGTCATAAACACGGCTGGACAAAAATAAAGCATTTTGTTGGAAGTTAGCGCTCACCTGTCGTCTCGTCTTCGCTATCGTGTGTATCTGCACTATAATTTAGCACCAAGAAACCAAAAGCACACGAAAAGACAGGAGACACAAAATAGGAAGAAGCTCATAAATAGTTCCATTCGTGAAACTGCCCATCAGGACACGGGAAAGCTGCTCTAGAAAGCCTAAACAATAACCCTGGTGGGACCAAATCAACAAATTTTCAGAAGCTATGTGTGACAGTGGAACGGCCGTATTCCGCGGAGAGATTACGGGTAAGGACGCAGGGGTGTAGGGTGGTTCTGACGTGCAAAAGCTGAAATAAAAAGACATTACGCAAAGCACATGGGCATGATGTCCTCAGAAAACGTATCTTGTACAATAGGACGCACTTAAAGCACATTAAACAGGGGCATGACGAGGTAACAAAGGGTTGTTACCTCGTCAGGTAACAAAGGTAACAAAGGTAACGAGGTAACAAAGGTAACTTAATATGCGGTAACCTTCTGATCAACAAAGAAATTGAACTGAGTTTAATTTTCAGCAGTTATACAGTCTATTGGAAAACACGATTTTAGGGTGCTAAAAGGACACACGCAAGACAGAAACACGCACAAGCACATGGAGCGCTCAGTTACACTGGACGCGAATTAGCGATCTCGGATTCTGCATGTGTCTCTCCATTGCGTGTGTCTTTTAAGCGCCCTGAAATCATGTTTTTCAACTCGAACTAACTTCCCAAAGAAGTATTTTTATAAAGCATATTGGATTCATAATGGCAGTATAAACATGACCCACTAATGAAAAATGCTTCTCGCGTACTTTGCGTTAGGCCCATTTATTTAAAACGTTCTAATTGCGACGGTCGCAAGATAATTATTTTATTCAAAAACTTATCTGACGTAAGTGCTGCATACATTGCGCACTAACTCGAGTGGCCGAATTTCTGCCCCCGAAGTCCACATACATACTGCTCTGGTTCTAATTTTGACCATTAAATTAAATCATGCATTCGGTATTGGCTAATTAAATACCAGCCTGTGCGAAATTCACATCGTGACTTAAGCGTAATTTTCCAAAACACTAACGCATTCTGCATTCTCCTGAAAATGTTTTCCATCATCATAGCCTCCATATAACCAAAGTAGGTCTTGTTGCGCCTCATTTAAACGACTCTGTAGATATTATTCTGAGAACTATTAGAGATAAGTAGGGAAACTATGCCCTGCCGACTTTGCTAATCCAAGTTATTATGGCCAAAAAGAAACTCGCGATGTTGCGGACGCTTTCGCGAGGTCCTTGGGGTTAACTATACTTAAGATGCCAAAAAACTCCTAGTAAGCACCCGCCATCCGACAAATCAAACAGCTATAACCGAAAATTTCGAATGTCTTCGCCTAGCATGCAAACAACAACAAAACACACTGTTTGCGGCACTGATGTTTTAGATACCAACACGTCCGAGCTGCTACTTTGCTTAAAGCATGGCACGCTGACTTTATGTGTGTAATACAGCAAGGCAAACAACCTCACACAGAAAGCTAAGAGGCCTTACTGGCAGTTCCTCGAAGTTGACAATCTCAGAAAAAAAATTGCAATGAGCCTGGCATAGCGCGCAGTAAAAATTTGTGTAGCACGCATTGAAAGAACATCTCGAGAAGTGCCGGGATTAATTGCTTATGCAAAACAATTATTCCATGAAGTTTATTTATCTCATAGTAGAAGAATTATTTGCTAGGCTGGTTGCTTTTGCATAGCTGAACAAGCAATTTAGCCCCACACTCACTCAACAGCAGCAGCCGCCGCAACGACACCGATCTTCAGCTCATCTAATGACACGCTGTGCAGGTTATGATCCGATCTACTACAAGCGGCGCGAAAGCAGCTGAAACACTCACTGCCTCCCGGGAACGAGACGTGATGACGAGGCGAGAAGCGGCGCGAAATCAGCTGATAGGATCACCGCCTTCCGGGAGCGAGACGTCATCGACAGGGCCGCTATTAAAGAAGCCCATGACAGCAGAACCCCCCCACTAACTGAGCAGAAGCCACGCAACGACGCTGATCTTCAGCTAATCTATTAACACGCTGTGCAGGAACTGTTCCGATCTAGTACAAGCGGCGCGAAATTAGATGATACGCCCACTGCATGCCGTGAGCGAGGTGTCATCGACAAGACGCCTATAAAAGAATCCTACAACGGAAGGAAGCCCACACTCACTAAGCAGCATTGTCCGCAACGAGGTCGATCTTCAGCTAATCTATTAACACGCTGTGCAGGAACTGCTCCGATCTAGTACAAGCGGCGCGAAATTAGATGATACGCCCACTGCATGCCGGGAGCGAGGTGTCATCGACAAGACGCCTATAAAAGAATCCTACAACGGAAGGAAGCCCACACTCACTAAGCAGCATTGTCCGCAACGAGGTCGATCTTCAGCTAATCTATTAACACGCTGTGCAGGAACTGTTCCGATCTAGTACAAGCGGCGCGAAATTAGATAATACGCCCACTGCATGCCGGGAGCGAGGTGTCATCGACAAGACGCCTATAAAAGAATCCTACAACGGAAGGAAGCCCACACTCACTAAGCAGCATTGTCCGCAACGAGGTCGATCTTCAGCTAATCTATTAACACGCTGTGCAGGAACTGCTCCGATCTAGTACAAGCGGCGCGAAATTAGATGATACGCCCACTGCATGCCGGGAGCGAGGTGTCATCGACAAGACGCCTATAAAAGAATCCTACAACGGAAGGAAGCCCACACTCACTAAGCAGCATTGTCCGCAACGAGGTCGATCTTCAGCTAATCTATTAACACGCTGTGCAGGAACTGTTCCGATCTAGTACAAGCGGCGCGAAATTAGATAATACGCCCACTGCATGCCGGGAGCGAGGTGTCATCGACAAGACGCCTATAAAAGAATCCTACAACGGAAGGAAGCCCACACTCACTAAGCAGCATTGTCCGCAACGAGGTCGATCTTCAGCTAATCTATTAACACGCTGTGCAGGAACTGCTCCGATCTAGTACAAGCGGCGCGAAATTAGATGATACGCCCACTGCATGCCGGGAGCGAGGTGTCATCGACAAGACGCCTATAAAAGAATCCTACAACGGAAGGAAGCCCACACTCACTAAGCAGCATTGTCCGCAACGAGGTCGATCTTCAGCTAATCTATTAACACGCTGTGCAGGAACTGCTCCGATCTAGTACAAGCGGCGCGAAATTAGATGATACGCCCACTGCATGCCGGGAGCGAGGTGTCATCGACAAGACGCCTATAAAAGAATCCTACAACGGAAGGAAGCCCACACTCACTAAGCAGCATTGTCCGCAACGAGGTCGATCTTCAGCTAATCTATTAACACGCTGTGCAGGAACTGTTCCGATCTAGTACAAGCGGCGCGAAATTAGATAATACGCCCACTGCATGCCGGGAGCGAGGTGTCATCGACAAGACGCCTATAAAAGAATCCTACAACGGAAGGAAGCCCACACTCACTAAGCAGCATTGTCCGCAACGAGGTCGATCTTCAGCTAATCTATTAACACGCTGTGCAGGAACTGTTCCGATCTAGTACAAGCGGCGCGAAATTAGATGATACGCCCACTGCATGCCGGGAGCGAGGTGTCATCGACAAGACGCCTATAAAAGAATCCTACAACGGAAGGAAGCCCACACTCACTAAGCAGCATTGTCCGCAACGAGGTCGATCTTCAGCTAATCTATTAACACGCTGTGCAGGAACTGCTCCGATCTAGTACAAGCGGCGCGAAATTAGATGATACGCCCACTGCATGCCGGGAGCGAGGTGTCATCGACAAGACGCCTATAAAAGAATCCTACAACGGAAGGCACTCACTCAGAAGCATCGGCCGCAACTAGGTCGATCTTGAGCTAATCTTTTGACAGGCTTTGCAGAAACTGCTACAATCGTGTAGAAGGGGCTCGAAACCAGCTGATACGCCCACTGCCTGCTGGGAGCCAAATTTCGTCGACAGAACGGCTATAGAAGAAGCCTACGACGAAATTTTTATTTATTTATTTATTTATTTCAGAATACTGCAGGCCATTGCTTGGCCCAAGCAGGAATGAATTTACATTGTTACATAACCAAGAGAATAAAATTTATACAATGTTAGCAGCACACATATATCAAAAGAATAAACCAAAAGAATAAAATTGTACAATATTAGCAGCATACGGATACCAAAAGAATAAAATTTATACAATATTAGCAGCACAAGGATACAAAACATACATATCAGGTAAGGAGACGATGTAACGCATCAGAGAAATTTTGTGAGGAAAAAACAGATGCCGGTAACGAATTCCAATCTTGTACTGTTCTGGGAAAAAAACTGTACTTAAAGCTGTTAGTTTTGGCGAAGATGGGAGCAAGTGAATTGTCATGAACGCTCCGAGTCCTTCTCACTAGAGGACGCTTAATGCACTCTGGAAGCTGGAGCTTATTTTTTCCTGTTAAACTATTGTTCAAGAATATCAATCTATTATTCTTTCTGCGGGTTTCTAGTGTATGAATGTTATTTGAGATCATTAACTGCGAAGGAGAGTCTTCCCTTTTGTATTTTCCGTATATAAACCTACCCGCTTTCCTATTGACTTTTTCAAGGGTCATTATATCTTTTTTGTGTATGGGTCCCACACTACTGAAGCATATTCAAGTAAAGACCGCACACAAGTTTCGTAAGCCAATTTTTTTATGTGTGCAGGGGCAGTTTTTAGCTTTCTTCGTAAAACCCATAGCTTTCGAAATGCAGATGTAGAAATATTAGTAATGTGAGCCGACCATTTTAACTTATTGTCGAGTGTTATGCCTAAATATTTATATTTGTCAACTTCCAAAATCACGTTGCCGCGAAGAAAGTAAGGAAGTAAAATGGGAGACTTCTTTCTAGTTATACGTAAGAGAGCAGTTTTTTCACTATTAAGTTCCATAGCCCATTTCAGACACCATTCTTCAATAGCAAAAACTGCTTTTTGAACAGAGATGTGGTCATGTTCAGATGAAATTTGTTTAAACACAACACAGTCGTCTGCAAACAACTTAACAGAGACATCTTTAGGAACAACCGCAACTAAATCATTTACATATATTAAAAACAACAAAGGTCCCAGCACACTTCCCTGAGGAACTCCTGAATGAACATTAACAACACTAGAAGCGGTCTTATCAATTTCCACATATTGCCGTCTGTCTGTAAGGTAATCTTGAATCCATCGAATAATAAAAAATGGTATACCCATACATTCCATCTTATAGAGAAGTTTGCCATGTGGCACCTTATCGAAGGCCTTGCTAAAATCAAAGAAAACCACGTCCGTTTGCCCGGACATATCAAGCACCCGCGCATATTCATGTACAGACAAAACAGTCTGAGTAACTGTGGATAACCCCTGCCGAAACCCGTGGTGATTATCCGACAAAAGATTATGATCGCTCAGGAACTTTCGCAGGTAACCGGCTACAATATGCTCCAACATCTTACAGCAACTGGATGTTATGGAAACAGGCCGATAATTTGAAACAGACAACCGGTCACTTTTTTTATATACGGGAACCACCCGTGCTATTTTCCATTGTGAAGGAATTTTTCCGTTTGCTAATGAGAGTTTAAAGATGTCTGTGAGGCAGCCTGATATTTGTTCTGCGTAACGCCTCAAAAATATATTCGGAAGACCATCGGGTCCAACGGATTTTTTAGTGTCCAGTTTCAAGAGCATTGCCAGAACACCCTCACGAGTTACCTCAATGCCATCCTCTGGTGCAGCCACTGCTTTTATCTCATATTCATCTAATTCTGAAAACACCTCGTAGAAATACTGATTAAAATTCTCAGCCATTTCGGCAGCATCAGTGATAATCTTGTCCCTAACTTTTATTTTAGTAAGTGCATCTTTGGGTTTACTCAAATGCTGCCAAAATTTCTGCGGATCAGTCTTTAGAAACTCTGCTAATGTGTGTGTAAAATATTTAGTCCTGGCGCAGCTCACCTTTGATAATAGCTCACGTTTGATTTCTATTAACAGTGGCGTTGACGTCCCTTGCTTCTTACGATATCTCTTAAGTCTACGCTTAATTTGTATAATTTCACGAGTAATCCATGGATGTTTCCGCTTTTTAAGTATTTTTCTGTTTGGAACGTATTTTTTAATGCAATGCCTAAGCACATTAGCGAACCTTTGCCAAGAGCTTTCCACATCATCACATGTAATCCCAACATTTTCTTCAATATGGTCAATAATCGCCACATCGTCAGCTCTACTAAATTCCTTGACTGTAGCGACATCAAGCGCACGTGTTTTTGATTTTTCGACCTTCCAGGAAAAAGAAATTAACTTATGGTCAGATATGCCGGGTTCAATTGTAACAGTTCCTTGTCTAAATCCTTCACTAATGAACAGCAGGTCAAGAATTGATGTTCCGCGAGTACATTCAGTAACTATTTGGTCAAGACCAAGAGCAAGCATAACATCAAGGATTCTATCGCTCGTATGCGATAACCCAAAAGACAGATTGTTCCAATTTAATAAAGGCAAATTAAAGTCACCCGTTACAATAACATTCTTATTTCGTAACAACAACAAACGGTCATACAGTTTACTCAAAAAGCTTTCATCAGTGTCTGGAGCACGATAAACTGCACACAAATAAAACGCCGTTTCCTTCACTTTGATTTTCAAAAAAAGGCTTTCATGCTCAGCAATCTGGCTTTCTACGTCAACATCGACAAAGGATTTAACAACCACAGCAACACCACCCCCTCTAGATCCTCGGTCCCGCCGATATAACCGATAACCTGGTGGGACTATGTCATCGTCACTTATTTGGTCGTGTAGCCAGGTTTCAGTTATGACACACACTTGCGGATCCAAAGAGTGCAAACAATCTTCCAGTTTATCTTTTTTGTTCACAATGCTTCTTGCATTGAAAGAAACTAACCGCACATCGGACGTATCTGGCCGTTAGCTTTCAAATAAGGATCTGGTGTTGCGTTCTATCAGTGTTCTAGAGTTTAGAGCAGCATCCCATTTATAGTACCGCCCATCGACCTTCAACTTGTCATAAACCAAGGAAATATTACTTCCAGCCTTTTTTTCAAGTTTTGCACTTTGCTAAAGATGCTTTCGTTTGCACAACGTTTCCGCGCAGTAGTCATTATCAATTCTAATGTTTTTTCCCTTTAGTTTAGATACATTGCTCCAGACCGCTTGCTTTTCTCTATAGTCCTGAAAGTACATTATGACAGGTCGATTAGAAGAACTTTTCCCCAGTCTATGGATTCGAGCTACAGATGAACACTGTACTCCCAATTTAGCAGAAAAGAGATCATCGATAACTTTTCTGCGCAAGTCTGACTCTGATTCAATAGGATCTTCCTTTACGCCAAAAACAATTAAATTTGACCTCAGACTTCTATCTTCCAAATCATCGAGTCTGGCTTGATGCCGTGTAAGGACATCCTGCACACCATTTAAAGCTATGCTTATGTTGTCAATCCCATCTGTTTTCATCTGTAGATCTTTTATGTTTGCCTCTATCTTATTCAAGCGATCACCAAAGTTCCCCAGTGCCCTTTCCGTTGCCTCTAAACGAGTCCTAATGTCTTTCGGCCCCTCAATGAGTCTCGGAAACATTTCGTCAACTGTTGGGCCTGGATTCATTTCTATATCTCCACAAACAAGCAGCATA
Organism: Dermacentor andersoni; assembly: GCF_023375885.2. Taxonomy (NCBI): domain Eukaryota; kingdom Metazoa; phylum Arthropoda; class Arachnida; order Ixodida; family Ixodidae; genus Dermacentor; species Dermacentor andersoni. Next base: position 216,289,806 of record NC_092816.1, read on the forward strand.
CATGAGCAATAGCAGCTATAGGCACAGCCTAGACATGTGCGTGGGCACGGCAGGAGAACAAGAAACCTATCGTCAGATCGTATGGTGCACACATAACTAACCTGTACCAGGAAAAGACGTAGCATTTTGAGCACCTTGCCCGCAGCGCTTTCGCCGTGCCCACTGAAGACGGACGGGTGTGGTGCCGAATTTATAGGGCCAAGGGCTGATGACGTCACGGTCGATGACGTCCGATATCCATGTACCTGTGGCGTCCCCACGGTGACGGCGCTGCTAGATGTGCTATCTTTGGTGACGAATTCTTCTGTTGAAACTTGATGAAGCTCGGCGATAGTCTGCGAAGATGCATGCGCACTTGACAACAGCAGGACCTGTACCAGGAAAAGACGTAGCATTTTGAGCACCTTGCCCGCAGCGCTTTCGCCGTGCCCACAATGAAGCCCACACTAACACAGCAGCATCGTCCGCAACGAGGCCAATCTTCAGCTAATCTACTGACACGCTTTGCAGGAACTGCTCCAATCATGTAGAAGCGGTGTGACATCGGCTGAAACGCCCGCTGTATCCCGAGAGCGAGACGTCATCGACAGAACTGCGCTAAATGAAGCCTTCCACGAATGGAACCTCACATTAACTCAGCAGCATCGCCCGGAACGACGCCAATGTTCAGCTCATCCATGGCCACGTTCTGCAGGAACTGCACCGATCGTGTACAAGGGGCGCGAAATCAGCTGATATGTCCACTGCATGCCGGGAGCGCAACGTCATCGACAGGACGGCTGTAAAAGAATCCTGCAACGGAAGTAAGCCTGCACTCACTCAGCAGCATCGGCCGCCACGAGGCCGATCTTCAGGTAATATGTACACGCTGTGCAGGAACTCTCTAGTACAAGCGGCGCGAAAGCAGCTGAAACGCCCACTGCCTTCCGGGAGCGAGACGTGATCGACAGGACGGCTATAAAACAAGCCTACGAAGGAAGAAACCCTACAAATACTCAGCAGCATCGGTCGGAACGACGCCGATCTTCAGCTAATCTATTGACAGATTTTGCAGGAACTGCTCTGATCGTGTACAAGCGGCGCCAAATGGGCTGAAACGCCCACTGCCTCTTGGGAGCGTGACATGATCGACAGGACGGCTATAAAACAAGCCTACGGATGAAGGAACCCCATACTCACTCAGCAGCAGCCGCCGCAACGACGCCGATCTTGAGCTCATCTAATGAAATGCTGTGCAGGATTTGATCCGATCTAGTACAAGCGGCGTGAAAGCAGCTGAAACACCCACTGCCTCCCGTGAGCGAGACATCATCGAGAGGGCGGCTATAAAACAAGGCTACGACGGAAGGAAGCCCAAACTAACTCAGCAAAAGCCGCCGCAACGATGCCGATCTTCAGCTCATCTAATGACATGCTGTGCAGGATTTGAACCGATCGAGTACAAGCGGCGCGAAAGCAGCTGAAACGCCCGCTGCCACCCCTGAGCAAGACGTCATCGACAGGACGACTATAAAACAAGCCTACGGAGGAAGGAACCCCACACTCACTCAGCAGCAGCTGCCGCGACGACGTCGATCTTCAGCTCATCTAATGACATAGTGTGCAGGATTTGATCCGATCTAGTACAAGCGGCGCAAAAGCAGCTGAAATACCTATTGCCTCCCGTGAGCCACACATCATCGAGAGAACGGCTATAAAAGAAGCCTGCGACAGAGGGAAGCCCACACAAACTCAGCAGCAGCCCCGGCAACGAGGCTGATCTTCAGCTAATCTATTGATACGCTGTGCAGGAACTGCTCTGGTTGTGTACAGGGGGCGAGAAAACAGCCGAAACGCCAACGGCGTCCCGGGAGCGAGACTTCATGGACAGGACGGCTACAAAAGAAGCCTACGACCGAAGGAACCCCACACTCACTCAGCAGCAGTCGTCGCAATGATGCTGGTCTTCAGCTAATCTATCGAAAGGCTGTGCAGAAACTGCTACGATCTAGTACAAGCGGCGCGAAATCTCGCCGCCTGCCGGGAGCGAGAAGTCATCTAAACGACGGCTATAGAAAAGCCTCTGACGGATGGAAGCTCACACTCACTCAGCAGCATCGGTCGGAACAACACCGATCTTCAGCAAATCTATTGACAGGCTTTCCAGGAACCGCTCCGATCTTGTACAAGTAGCGCGAAATCGGCTGAAACGCCCACTGCCTACCGGGAGCGAGAGTTCTTCGACAGGACGGCTGTAAAAGCAGCCTATGACGGAAGGAAGCCCACACTGAGAAGCTTCGACCAAAACGAGGCCGATCTTCAGATAATCTATTGACACTCCTTGCAGGAACTGCTACAATTTTGTACAAGCGGCGCGAAACCAGCTGATACGCCAACTGCCTGCCGGGAGCGAGACGTGATCGACAGGACAACTATAAGAGAAGCCTACGATGGATGAAAGCCCACGCTCTCTCAGGAGCATCGGTCGGAACGACGGCGATCTTCAGCTAATCTTTTGACAGGCTTTGCAGGAACTGCTCCGATCGTGTACAAGTGGTGCGAAATTGGCTGAAACAACCACTGCCTCCCGGAAGTGAGACCTGATCGATAGGACGGCTATAAAAGAAGGCTACGACGGAAGGAACGCCACACTAACTCAGCAGAAGCCGCTGCAACGACGCCGAGCTTCAGCTAATCGAAGGACAGGCTGTGTAGGAAATGCTCCGGTCATTTACAAGTGGTACCAAATCAGGTGAAGCGCCCACTGCCTCCCGTGAGCGAGATGTGATCGAGAGGACTGTTATAAAAGAATCCTACGACAGAAGAAAGCTCACACTAATTCAGCAGCATCGGCTGCAACGACGCCGAACTTCAGTTTATTTTGCCACACCCTGCAGGAGCTGCTCCGGTTGCGTACAAGCGGCGCCAGCTCAGCTAAAACGCCCATTGCCTACCGGTAGCGAAACGCCATCGACAGAATGGCTATAAAAAGTCCTACAACGTAAGAACGCCCAGACTAACTGAGCAGCATCGGTCGCAACAACGCCGATCTTCAGCTAATCTTTTGACACACTGTGCAGAAACTGTTCCAATCGCGTACAAGCGGCGCGAAATCAGCTGATACGCCCACTGCCTGCCGGGTGCAAGACGTCATCAACGGGACGGCTATAAAAGAAACCTGCGACGGAAGGAAGCCCACACTCACTCAGCAGTATCAGGCAGCAACATCGCCGATCCTCAGCTAATCTATTGACACGGTGTGAAGGAACTGCTCCGTTTGTGTACAGGCGGCGCGAAATCAGCCAACACGCCCACTGCCTCCTGGGAGGGAGACATCATGGACAGGACGGCTATAAAAGAAGCCTACGACGGCAGGAAGCCCACACTAACTCAGCAGCACTGGCCGCAATAACGAGGATCTTCAGCTAATCTATTGACAGGCTGTGCAGAAACTGCTCTGTTCGTGTGCATGCCGCGCGAAATCAGCTGAATCGCCCACTTCCTCCCGTGAGCGAGATGTGATGGACAGGACGGCTATAAAAGAAGGCTACAACAGAAGAAAGCTCACACTAATCCAGCAGCATCGGCTGCAACGACGCCGATCTTCAGCTAATCTATTGACACGCTGTGGCGGAACTGCTACGATCATGTACAAACGGCGCCAAATCAGCTAAAACGCCCATTGCCTACCGGGAGCGAGACGTCATCAACAGAGCAGCTATAAAAGAAGCCTACGACGGGAGAAGTACCCATGCACTCAGCAGCATCGGCCGCCATGATGCCGATCTTCAACTAACGTTTTGACACGCTGTGCAGAAACTGGTCCAATCGCGTACAAGCGGCGCGAAATCAACTGATACGTCCACTTCCTCCAGCGAGCGAGACGTGATCGACAGCATGACTATAAAAAAGGCCTACGACGGGAGGAAGCTAACACTAACTTAGCAGCATCGGCCCGAACGACGCTAATGTATTGTAATGTATATAATGTAATGAACGAGGCTAATGTAAAGCTAATGTGTTGACACGCTGTGGAAGAACTGCTCCGGTTGTGTACAAGCGGCGTGAAGTGAGCTGAAATGTCCACTGCGTCCCGGAAGCGAGACGTCATCGACAGGACGGCTATAAAAGAAGCCTACGACGGAAGCAACCCCACACTCAATCAGCAGGAGCCGCCACGACGCCGCCGATCTTCCGCTTATCTATTGCCACACTGTGCAGGAACTGCTCCGGTTGTGTACAGGCGGCACGAAATAAGCGAAAACGCTCACTGCCTCATGGGAAGGAGACATCATGGTCAGGACGGCTATAAAGGAATCCTACGAAGGAAGAAAGCTCACACTAATGCAGCAGCATCAGGTGCAACGACGCCGATCTTCAGGTAATTTATTGACACTCTGTGCCGGAACAGCTCCGATTATGTACAAGCAGCGCCAAATCAGCTAAAACACCCACTGCCTACCGGGAGCGAGACTTCATCAACAGATTGGCTATAAAAGAAACCTACGACGGGAGAAAGCACCCATGCACTCAGCAGCATCGGCCGCAATGACACCGATCATCAGCTAATCTATTGATACGCTGTGCAGGAATTCCTTCGTAAGTGTACAGCCGGCGTGAGATCAGATGATACGCCGACTGCCTCCTGGGAGGTACACGTCATTGACACGACGGCTAGAAAAGATGCCTACGACAGAAGGAAGCCCCCATTTACTCAGCAGCATCGGCCGCAGTGACGCCTAACTTCAGCTAATGTATTGCCACGCTGTGCAGGAACTGTTCCGTTCATGTACAAGCGGCGCGGAATAAGCTAAAAGGCCCACTGCCTGCCGGGAGCGAGCGGTCATTGATAGGACGGCTATAAAAAAGGCCTACGACGGGAGGAAGCTAACACTAACTTAGCAGCATCGCCCGCAATGACGCCGATTTTCAGCTAACCTTTTGACACACTGTGCAGGAACTGGTCCAATCATGTACAAGCGGCGCCAAATCAGCTAAAAGGCTCACTGCCTGACGGGAGCGAGACGTCATCGACAGCAAGGAAGCCAACCCTACCTAAGAGGCATCGGCGGCAACAACGCCGATGTTTAGATAATCTTTTCACAAATGCAGGAACTGGTACAATCGTGTACAAGCGGCGCGAAATCAGCAGATACGCCCACTGCCTGCCGGGAGCGAGACATCATGAACAGGACGGTTATAAAAGAAGCCTACGACGACAGGAAGCCCACACTCAGCAGCATCGGCCGCAACGAGGCCGATCTTGAGCTAATCTATTGACACGCTGTGCAGGAACTGCTCCAATCGTGTACAAGCGGTGCAAAATCAGCTGAAACGCCCACTGCCTCCTGGGAGCGACACGTTATCGACAGGACGGCTACAAAAGAAGCCTACGACGGAAGGAAACCCACGCTCACTCAGCAGCAGCCGCCGCAACGACGCCGATCTAGTACAAGCGTCGCGAAATCAGCTGATACGCCCACTGCCTGCCGGCAGCCAGACGTCATCAACGGGACGGCTATAAAAGAAACCCATGACGGAAGGAAGCCCACACTGACTCAGCAGTGTCAGGCCGCAACAACGCCGATCTTCAGCTAATCTAATGACCGGCTGTGCAGGAACTGCTCCGATGTCGCGGAATCAGCTGAAACGCCTACTGCGTCCCGTGAGCGATACGACATCAACAGGACGGCTATCAAACAACCTACGACAGCAGGAAGCCCACACTTACTCAGCAGCAGCCGTCATAACGAAGCCGATCTTCAGCTAATCTTTTGGCAAGCTGAGCAGGAACTGCTCTGATCAAATACAAGCGTCGCGAAATGAGCTAAAACACCCACTGCCAGCCGGGAGCGAGACGTCGTCGACAGGACAGCTATAAAAGAAGCCTACGAAGGAACGAACCGGTAAAGAGCTTAATACATTTAGGACAAGTTAAAACTCTCTAATGAATTAATCTCACATGACACAATTGGAATGCATTATTCTGGACATAAGTGAAGCGCTATGTGCGGTCCCACACAATGAAAGATCTTTGAACAACCTGAATCGCCACCTGGGCTGTAACGAGGTGAGGAGTGTGTTCTGTGTAAACTGGTACGCCTGTTTAGCGTAAAGCTTTGATAAATGCATTTAGTATCAGTTGTGAAGGTTTCTATTTAAAACTGCACACAGTAAAAACCTCTATGCAGTTTTGCAAAACGCGCGAACGAAACGCTTCTTTGTTGTTTGAAGGTAATAACACGCCGGACCATAACATATACGCTATGATATTCATTTCCAAACAATCAAAGATAATAGCACCACCTTTGGTGTTGCACGCCTTCTGTCTCATATTTGCTGTCAAAAATTGTTAGTGGGGGATGCTGCGGTCGTCAGAGAAACGAATTTCTGGAGTAATATAAAGTATTAAGTACTGTGATCTCAGTGCTTTCCTGTTGTTTAAGCATCATCGGGTCTTCTGGTAAAAAAATGAGGAATAAATACAGCATGCATATTTCATGTCGTAACCCTCATGAAGTATTTACTAGTCTGAATTATAAAGGATTCCAGATTTAGTTCGGAAGAAAGATTTTATTCCACTAAAGGAATGGCATCAGGTCAATGATTCTTGCATTTGGTGCTATATTTATTTTTTTCAGTTCGAATGTTTATGAATCGTCAGCGATATCGCTTGACATGTTTTAGATTTACTGTTCTCCCCGAATTTATTCTAATTCTTATTCGCAAATCACTTTGTGGATGATACCGAAATGTTACTTAGCAGGATTCAACCTTTAGCATTTGCTTGATACGAGGCTCTTGAACACATATCTACGCCAGGGGTGCATGCTGCCCTTTGATCTCATCAAGTGTGCGGAAATCATCTGAAAGTTGGCTTGTGAAGAATGTATATTTGCTTGTGCGTGAGAAGCAGGGAATATAAACAGGTGAACTATGCAGCATAAGAATGATGTCAGAAGGAACAAGCATCAAAAAGCACTGTATCAGGAAGCACACTCGCTGGACACGAATCGACTATCAAACACAAGAATCACTGGGATGATTTAAAATTATAGCAGTGGAATTATAGCAGTAGCAGTAGCAGTATCCCTTCTAATCTATATCCAAACTCTTTTGATCATTCAGTCTACTACCACTACCTTCCCCAGAAACGTTCATAATCATTATCCTGCCTACGCGAAATCATCCTCACCGATATTTATGCCTTCATAAACGTTTTCACTGCTAATTATTACTTTTATGTGCCGCACAATGAGCATCAGAATGCTGTTCGAGAGGTTTATGTGTTGTTCTACGATTTTTTCATTGACATTAAATTTGAGACGTTTAATAACTAATTAAAACAAATTACGCAATTAGGCAGAATGCAAAAAAAACTGAGTATCTGCAAGCGACTGCAAACAAGCCAACCTTAGTCCTGTCCAGCTACACGGCATTTACATATTTCTAAATCTTGGTGCATGATAGTTGGGACACCCTGTAGATCAAAAAACAATATTGCAATTGTCATTGTCATCTCATACGTACTATTGGTTGTTATGGCTGCTTCAAGTGATTCTTTCAGTAAGTTAAATTGTTTTGCAGCAAGGGCGTGCAATCTAAAAAATCAAGCAGTAAGGTCAAGTTGTGTTCACTATTTAGATGTTCAACTAAGAAGCTGTAGAAAAATAAAATAGGTCACAGCACGTAATAAACAGTGCAAATTTGAAGATCTCAACAGAGCAAGAAACTATTCTTTAAAAATTCAGCAAAAAGCCACCAGCTCATGTGGAGTACACCCTTGCTACGTACTCCAAGCGAGGAAGTTGTTAGCGCAGTGCTTGGGCAAATTATGAATGTAAGAATAAAGAACTTTCAGTGGAAAAATTTACGCCACTAAATGAATTGGGCTTTGAAGGTTCTCGATCTGTTATCCTCTACAACCTGTTCTGGCGTTTAATGTGTTGAGCTCATTCTGTATTTTCAAAAGCTGGCTCTCAGAAAGCAAGCTCGCAGCCACAATTTCTCTAGCGGCAACATCTGCTTTCTCAAGATAATATTACGATATTGGCCTGCAGATAAAGTGGATAATGCATGGCAAACATCATGAACCCTTTACACGTTAACCGCTGGGCTAACTCATGTAGCCACAAAGTTACGTGATGCAGACACATGATATAGTGAAGCTGGTTTTGTGAAGTGTTTAACGCTTACAAGGCTTGCTCTTCAGTTGTGAAAGTTGTATCCACTACACAAATAAGCAATGAGGATAAAAAAAGAACTTCAACATGCCAATAATATGTTGGCCATTTGCAAGCAACCAGCTGGTTCTTTGACCTCCTAGCTTGCCTTGGGCACATCTACGATGGCCCAAGTCTTACTGCGTAAGACTAGGAATGCCATTGCGGGCTGCGTGACAGTGCCCACAGAAATAGTTCGTGTGTACGTGCGTGTGTGTGCTTAGGTTTTTTTTTCTTTCTTTTTTATCCCTCTTTCTTTCTCACCTATTGCATCCCCTTTCCCCTCCCCCAGTACAGGGTAGCCAACCGGAGATAATCTCTGGTTAACCTCCTTGTCTTTCCTTTGCCTTTCTCTCTCTCTCTCTCTCTACGATGGCATAATACTTGCTTTAGCCAGTACCAGCCACATTAAAATGCAGTGTGTTGAGAGACCTTGCCCACGGCTTTTCTGCTTTTTTATTTTTTATTTTTTTCGTCATTCATCGTTAGTACAGAAGGAGGTCCCGGAGTTACAAGAACTGTCAGGGGGACCTCCTATTAGTAATTTAAGATTGCATGAATTAATACATTTTGGCAACATAGCAGCGACAGACATCAGAAAACGCGAAGTTAATGAAAAAATAAACAAATACAAAAGGTTGCTTACAATAATTGAAGTTCAAAACAAGCAAATGAAAACGATACAGCGTATGAATAAATAAATATGTAGTATTTGACACGTTATGGAACATAGGAATGACACATGTCAAAGAACACGGGGTTAATGTAACAGATAATTAGAAATAAATATATGCTTACAATATGCAAAGTACAAATGTTATATAGACTATGCGACAAAAAATTTGAAATGCCCAAGAAAGGAGAAAAAGGAAGACAAAGGAAGATATAGAATAACCAATAAATAAAGGCTGTCGATACAATAGGTAAGTACAGAACCATTGAAAACTGGGAAATAGATTTGTACACAATATATACTTATAGTAATGAATCAGTAGCCAGTAGTGTCGTTAGTAAATATTTCTTCGTCTCTCTCCCGAATGTTAATGTTGTGCGGCAGGCTTTAATATGGGGTGGTAGATTGTTCCAGTATTTAATGGCCGTAAAAAGGGAAGTAAACATTCCATAATTAGTGTTTATTCGAGGAAGTAAAAAATTGTTGTTAGAGGAAAATCTCGTATTGTTAGTGTTGGTAAGAGCAGAGTTATTAAATGCATCTAAGATTATTTCATGATTTAGTGTGCGGTATGTTAGTAAAACCAATTTGAGCTGGAGCATGTAACGTAATGGTAGTATTTTTAAGGAACTGAAAATTGGTACAGCATGTGACATGTGACTAGAGAAATTAATGATCCTCAAGGCTTGATTTTGTAAATGTTGTAGATGTATTATGTGCGAGCAATATGTGTTTCCCCAAACTGAGATGCAGTATTGTAAGTGACAGTGAATAAATGCGTGATATAGTGAAGTTCTGACGTGTTGTGGAAAATACGAGCGCGTTAGGATTAGTACTCTTATTCCAAAGGCAATTTTTTTTAGACCATGTCAGCATGCAAGTTAAATTTAAGTTGGGGGTCAAGTTTGACGCTAAGGAAGACAACTTCATGTGCAGGTGAGAGAACATGCGTTTGTAAGACGAGCGGTGGCGCGGGAGCGATGACGCGTTTATGTGTATGAAAAAACATAAACTGAGTTTACCATACAGTTTACCATATGTTCAGTTGGCGTCCAGAAAGAAGACACAAAACACTGTGCCCCTCATCTGTAATATTTTTTGCTGGATGCCACTCGCCGCGCCGAACGCGGGTGAAGCCACTGGAAATGCGGTGTCATGCAGCGGCTTGTCCTCGAAGCAGGGCGTATGCTTTACTAACTAGTGCGTGTGGTCACGTAATATTGCTGCAGTAAAAATCTTTCTCCGTGTTTTCCACATTTTAGGAGCTGTTGTCTTTACATGTGTGGTAAGCGCTTTTACGACAAATTGAACCCGTTTACGATAGTGTTTTCTTACATAAAGTGTTTTCTATTTACCAGCGTTTCCAGTGCGCGCCACTTATGTTAGCGGCGCTTGGGTGCTGCAATAGAAAAATTCTGGACATCTTCTCGAAACACTGCTCTGGCGTGCTTGGATAGTTTACGGCTCAACAGGCATGTATTTTAGGGGAAGAAATGCCACACACCCGAGCAGACGAAGTGCCGCTTCAAAGTTATGAAGCGCCAACTTCCGGGACAAGGTTGGCTTCAGTCGACGGCACTCTATGTGCTATCCACCCACTGTGGTGTGGACCCTTTTATGCTGGCTTTCCATTCTGGTCAGATTCTTGGCAACAGTTCACACCTTACTTTTCTGAACCTGCAACATGTGCAGAGAGAGTAACATCCCTGTGCGTTGAATGCATGGCTTTATTTTTCTGAGCGAACTGCCTACACATTCTAGCAAATCATTAAAAAATATAGTTGGCACACTTTTACTGCTGTCGCTTGACAAGCTAGTTGCTGGATGTGGGAAACTTCTTACCAATCCTCTGACAGAATGCAACAATAGAAGCATACACTGAAAAGCTACACTGCAATTAAAGTTTACGTGACACGGCGCTACAGCAGGCCAGCATGGTTACTGTATGCTTTAGCCCTGTGTCAAGTAAAAGTCAATTGTCAATGCTTATGGTGTATTTCTACTTATTCTGAGGCATGAAACGGCACAATAAATGTTCCAAGTTACACATTGTCGGATTTTGATTGCCTATGTGATTTGTTTCCTCCTTACACATGCAGTAATCCCACTGCAATATGAAAAATGATTTAGAAAAAGAAATGCCGTGACAATTTTCCACAATTGCAGAGGGCAGGCGCAATGGCGAATAGCAGATGGTTTAAGATACGTAAATACTCAGTTTTCGCACAGCCTAATTGTTCAGCAAGTCAATGCCTCCTTTAATAGATGCCCGCCGCGTTGCTCGCTTTCCCATTGTAGCGGCGGTTTCCTTAGTTCAGCATAAATTCCGTGAGGCGGCGCTAGTTGCCTTTTCAACTTCCGGCGGAAGTGGCAGCGGCCGCCGAATGTTTCCGCCGGCGCGTTCATAGAGCCGATATGCGCGGGCGTCTGTTAGAGAGTGTTCTGTTGTGCCATTACCACCAGCCCGGATTCCGAATCTACAAGATGCAGAATTTATCCTGCGAGCGCCCTTTGGACAAACCCGGGGCTGCGCCGAAAGGCACAGCGCCCTAATTCTCCCTTGACAAGTCAAGATGCTGAGCCGTCAGGCAGCGGTGTCCTGCGGAGAAGCATCGGCAAACAACATGTTCACACTTGTAACCAAGTGCCAGACAGCCCGGCGCTGCACCTCCCCTTGCCTGGAGGTCACCGCGCCCGCTAACTTTGAACCGGGGGGCTAGCGCGGTCGCTGGTTGCACCTCTCGGACGACCGTCGAGTGCTGGCTTTGTATTGGGCCGTTTGAGTGACAATGGTTTCTCGGGGATTATAAGGGCCGCCGCCGCCGCCTGGAAAAACCGGATCCGCCGACCCACCGGGAGCCAGTGCCGCTCTCGACTGGAGTGAGATGTGTCACGCGTTTTCGCCGGACGTCGCCGTGCGGGAACAGTCGCGTTTGCTGTGAACTCTCGGCCCCAGTGCCGATCCGATCATGTCCTGTATAATGACCTGTATATAGTGTATAAAGTCCCTTTTGTTAATCTCACCGACGCCTGACTCGGAGTCTTCGCTACCAACGCTCTGTCACGAAACGGGTGACGAGCGCTACGGGACCACCTCAAAGTCGAAATAGTGGTGGCACCGGTGCAAAGTCGTAACAGTTCCCGCGGGCCTCCGAGACGGTGACGGATGCAATGCTAATCTCAGAGGCTGCAGCACGTGATCTGAGTTGCAGGCGTTTGCCATGAGAGGCGCTCGTTACCTGTAATAACGACAGAAATACGGAAAGAGAAACAACATGTTCGTTGGAAAGGCAAAAAGAAACCATAAAGCTGGTGGAACAAGGAGATACGAGAAGCGATCGCCGAACGACAGAAAGCATCTCGAGAGCACAGGCAGGCAAAGAAGGCGCAATTGTCACAGCATGAAGTAACTAGTAAATGGGAAATATACCGGGAGAAAAAGTCTATGGTTCAAATACTGGTGCAAGTAAAATTAAAAGGTGAAAGTGAACGTTGGTTGTCAGAAATACGTGAGAAAAAGAAGGCCGCACCTAGAATATTTTGGAACCACATAAAATTATTAGGCAGGAAGTCAACAACAATACAACAACATATCCTAGACGAAGATGAAAGCAGACTGGAAGGAGAAGCGGCAATAAATTACATCCGAAAAATAACAGCCGAATCTTTCCAAGGCAATGACGAGGTTGTATTTGAGGAAAAAAAGAGCATGAAAGAGACCCAGGAAAAGGAGCTGGTTCTGACAAATTTAGACTGGAAGAAAGCGGAAGAGAAAATTCCTAAGCGCACAGCCACAGGGCTAGACGAGGTTCCCGTTAAGCTGATAAATGAACTAGGACCAAAAAGTAACGAAGCTCTGGTGAAAGCAGTGGAAAAACTTTAAAAGATAGACGGATACCAGACAGTTGGCGACAAAGTAGAATGAATTTAATTTATAAAGGTAAGGGGGAGAAAGACAGAATTCACTCGTATAGACCGTTGACCATTACATCGGTAATATACAGGCTAGCAATGCAGGCAATCAAATTAAAGCTTCAAGCATGGACAGAGAATAATGGCATTTTGGGAGAGCTTCAGAATGGCTTCAGAATAGGTAGGCGTTTGGACGATAACTTGTTTGTTCTTACTCAGTGTATTGAAATATCAAAAGCAGAAAGCAGACCGTTGTATGTGGCCTTTTTAGACATTACAGGAGCCAACGACAACGTAGACCGCGACATTTTGTGGGATATTCTGGAAGGGGAAGGCTTAGGTAACGATTGTATACAGCTTTTGAGAGAGATTTACCTAGAAAATACCGTTTGCGTTGAATGGGAAGGGATGAGGAGCGCGGAGAAAGTTCATATCAACAACGGACTGAGGCAAGGGTGCCCTTTGTCCCCGCTGCTGTTTATGATGTACATGGTGAGGATGGAGAGGGCGCTGGAAGGAAGTAATATCGGGTTTAATCTCTCATACAAACAGGCAGGTACAGTAATAGAGCAGCAACTCCCAGGTTTATTTTATGCGGACGACATTGTGTTGCTCGCTAACACCAAAGCGATTTGCAACGTCTGGCTAATATCTGTGGACAGGAAGGCAACAATTTAGGTTTGAAATTTAGTGTTAGAAAATCAGGTGTTATGGTAGTCAATGAAAACAGTGAACAGACAGTGGAAATACAGGGCGAAGAAATACCTCGGGTAACAGAATATAAATACCTTGGTATATGGATAAACGAAGGCAATGGATATATGGAAACACAGGAAAAACACCATAACAGTCAAGGGGAAGAGAAATGCAGCCATAATGAAGCACAGAGCGCTATGGGGATACAATAGGTACGAGGTCCTCCGAGGTATGTGGAAAGGGGTAATGGTTCCAAGACTTACTTTTGGAAATGCGGTTGTTTGCTTTAAATCAGGGGTACAATCAGGACTCGACGGGAACCAAAGGTCAGTGGGTCGCCTCGCATTGGGAGCTCACGGAAATACTACAAATGGAGCTGTACAGGGGGATATGGGCTGGACTAGTTTTGAAGTGAGGGAAGCTCGCAGTAAAATTGAGTATGAAGAACGGCTGAGGAATATGGAAGAAAGTATTTGGGCTGGGAGAGTGTTCAGGTATCTGTACAGGCAAAACATTGATTCACAGTGGAGGAAAAGAACTAGGAAGCTTACCAGCAAGTATGCGGCCTGTGAGGTGGGCAACACAGCAACAAGGAAGGTCAAGCGGAAAGTCAGAGAGGCTGAATTAATCTCATGGGTGGCGGCAATGGAAAAGAAACCTGCCATAAGTAACTACTTAAGAGGGAAAAACGAAATCAGGAAAGAAACCATTTATGATAACTCAAAGGGAAGCTCATTACTTTTCGAAGCGAGATCGGGATGCCTTAGAACACGCACCTATAAAGCGAGATATAAGAAGGAAGAAGAAGCATGTGCTTGCTGCGGTAAAGCTAGGGAAACGACGGAGCATATTTTATTAGAATGTGAAGACGTCTACCCAGCGGTCGATTTAGGCACCACTGGCCTCCTTGAAGCCCTTGGGTTCAGCGGGAGCAGTGGTAAAGCAAACAGGTCCGCAATAGACATTAGTAAGAGGCGATTGGAGCATTGGTGGAAGAAAAGTAGGGAAACGACAAAAGACGGAGACGTACAAAAGCACAATTTGCAATAGGGGATCAGAAAGTTTGGACGCAGTAGTTCATAGTGCTTTTTTTTTCTTTTTTCATTGGTTAACCTAGGCAGGATATTAGGCAGCATAGTAGCAAGAGCTTGGTGGCGCAACCCACCGCCCCGTTCCAAAGGGGACGCTCATAACATCCATCCATCTTGAGACAAGAAAAGGGAGAGGGCGTGGAACCGAATTTACCGGACAACGCGGCAGGCATCTAGTATAGGAGGCATTGAGCAAGTAATAAAGAGGTGTGATGTGCGCCTCTGCATGACCAATGCAATCTGTCTACTTGAGACTGCACTGAGGCTGCTGCTTGGCACTGTTTGGCAGTGCGGCTTTGGTTTTCTGCTATACAGAATTGTTTAGGTACTAGCACTCTACTTTGCGATAAACTGGAATTTGGGGCACTGATCATTTGCACATAAATAATCCGACCGCAAATATGAAACAAGGGGATGACTATGAATCTCTTAGAAAAAAAAAGAAACATATATATCACGACTGTAATGTGATGTGATGCCACAATAAAACAGAAAGCGACGCATATAAGTGGATGGCGCTCCTGTGCCACCAAGGTTATTGGACAGGCAGTACTTCAGAAGTGCCCGCGACACAGTCAAAGAAGGCAAAGCCTTGTTTTTTCGTGTGTGTTCGAACACGTCTCCACGCGCGGTAGCGATTCCAGTATTACTACCCAGTGGTTTAGCTCACCGCAGTTTGAAGTGGCAGAAAGTATAAAGAGAGAAAACTGCATTATAGTCTTGTCGAGAAAAAGAATATCACGTGAAGTGCATTCTGAGGCCAGAAACTAACGAAAAAAAATGTTCCATTATATTCATTATGTTCATATATTTTAGCATTGCGTCTTTTTTTTTTTCATATTGGCAAGTGAACTTGTTTATCTTTATGGGGCGATCACGTTTCACCGCCTTACAAATGTTATCGCACAGCGCAGGACGCGCCTGCATGTATCGGAAGTTCCTGGAATGTCATCGATGGTCCCCTGTCTGTAACCGAACATTGTGTAATCTGGTTGCATGTATGCGTGACGCGAACAGTGTAGAACTTTGTCGAAGACACGCGGGTCCCAGCGATTACTCTGGAACATTCGACGACTGATGTATAAAAGCCGACGCGCTTGAACCGCTGATCAAATTGTCGACGATCGCCCGATTACTGCGTACCGTCACACTCTGATGGTACGCAGTAATGGCAGTCTCTGATATTATAAAAGGTGTTGTCTTAATGTTACTACAAAAGTTGACATTATTCAATCAGAGCCATGTGAGTATTAGCATGCAGCGGTATCATTTGGTTAAACAATAGAAGTGTAATGTGTATGTATGCAAGTATTACCCATGCATTTCTGCCATTGGGAAAAAGAAATCTATTTTCCTATCTAAGTCTACCTCATACAAGATTAGAACTAAAGCATGAATTTTATCCAGTCACCCTAAAACTTCACGGTAAGTAGACCTCTGTTCATGCCAGCCTCCTAGAATGCTGAACTTTTGCTGCATGCTTTACAGAGAAATTATAGTGGTATCACTTAAATCTAAAGGTATTCAGGAGCGCATCATTGTAGAACACATCTACGTATGTCACATTTCAAGCGTAGCAGCTTCATTGATTTGCTTGCGCAACTGACCAAGCACAAATTAAAATTACTTCTCCTGGTTTAGCATTTTTGCTCCCTATTCCGCAATCGAATGACATCATTATATTAGCATAACTCAGATAACGTAATTTGGCTTATATATTGTGACGCTCTTAGGTGCATAGTGGGTTCACGAATGTGACGCGCTTAGGTGCATAGTGGGTTCACGCCTCAACAAACAGTATGTGGGGGGCACCGAAGGGTAGTGAACGAGGACGACGACGTGTGGCTGGCTGGCTGAAGCTGGACAGGCGCTCAGTTGACCAAGGCCATCGCTTCTAACTCTACCCGGCTTCAAAGTAACGCCTTTTGTGGGCGTAACAGAGTGGTGGAGGTGCTGGGTACGACAGAACGTACCACGGAGTCGCAACATCTAGAACTTCGCCGGAGCCGTCGTCTTGCCGGTCTCTTGCCAACGACCTTCCCTATGGCTCAGGACGGAGGTGGACGGTCAGCGCCAGTTGGACTTTTGCGGCACTACATGGAACCACGCTCGTTCGCGGGAAAAGTGGGCGAAGACGTCGACGAGTGGCTGATGCACTACGCAAGGGTGAGCCGCTACAACCGTTGGGATTCTGTCACTCAGCTTGAATATGTTGCACTCGTTCTGAGTGAGACAGCGCTGATGTGGTATGAAAACCACGAAGGCTCCCTAACAACGTGGGAGCACTTTGTCGAGGAAATTAAGAAGTGTTTTGGCGACACCCACGCCAAACAGAAACGCGCCGAGAGAACACTTGCTCAAAGAGCTCAAGCTCCTGGAGAAACATGCACTATATACATAGAGGAAATCCTCAAGCTGTGCAAAATCGTAAATCCGCAGATGTCCGAGGAAGACCGAGTCGGACATCTCCTCAAAGGAATTGCAGAAGATGTATACAATTTCCTCATAAGTCGGGAACACGTTGATTCAGTCTCAGATGTCGTGCGTCATTGCCGTACGTTTGAGACGTTGAAAACGCGTCGCATTGTGCCAAAGTTTGGACGCCTGGCGAATGTGACAACCATTGCCAGCGTCGATGAGAGCCCGTCTGCCGATCTTTCGTCTACTATACGGCAGATCGTGCGTGAAGAACTGCTGCGGCACCAGGAACTTGCGCGTGACGTCATACGACAACCTGACGCTTATTACCCGCAACACATGGCGCCTGCCGCACCCTGCGCTTCCTGGCAACCGGCAGTATGTGTCACAGACGTCAACCACAGAGGTGCTCCATGGCCACGTGAGGACACATTTACGCCCGAACACCGACCAGCAGAACACCCTCGCCCCAGCAGGTTTGCACGCAGACCGACCGTTCCTCCTGTGCAGCAGACTCAGCCGCTCCGCTCTGCTACACGACCCCCCACGGCTGAGCGCTTCGAAGGGCAGTTCATCGATCGTCGTTTACCTGTGTGCTATAGCTGTGGCGACTTGGGTCACATTGCCAGGTACTGCAATCGCCGCCAACCACCGAGGTTCGACCGATCGACGATGTCTAGGCGGTACCGCGCTCCTCTGGGCGAAGCATATTCGCCCTCGCACACATATTTAGGAAGCTTGCCTCACCAGCACCCGGAGCCGCTACGGAACCGTTCTCCAGCATCCGATCGCAGCTTGACACCACCACCCGCTCCTCGTGTAAGCCGGTCGCCCTCTCCGCGGCGTCGATACCCGTTGCCACCCCCGGAAAACTAGCCAGCGCGGCCGTTGGAGGTGAGGTCGCTGGACAATCTTCGATATCGACAGAGATACCTCCAACCATTTGTATGTTTAAGAATAAGGTGTTTGTATTAATTGACGGGGTTTCATCCATGGCCTTAGTGGACACGGGAGCAACCGTTTCAGTGATGAGTCTTGCGTTTAAAAGCCTCCTAGGACGAAAGGTGATGTTTCGCTGGGACCGTGCCGATACGTTTCGCGGAGTGAGTGGGGAGTTGTTGTATCCTGTGGGCGTGTGTAATGTAGACGTTACCTTGGGTGGTCAAATATTTAACGCGGAGTTCGCTGTTCTACCTCATTCTACGCATGACGTAATCCTGGGTCTTGATTTTTTGAAACTGTGTGGTGCCACCGTCGACTGCAAAACGGGTGAAATCAGTGTAGGTACGAGCTTTGCTGCGGCGTTTATGGAAGCCCCACCGTATCGTGAAAGTGTGCTTTGTGTATCCCGGGATACAGTTGTGCCTCCGTTATCCGCAACGTGTGTTTCAGTCGCCTGTTTCCCCACCACCGACGGAACGTTTGACGCTACCGTGGAGCCCGTTCACCTGAGTTGCATCAAGAGGAATGTACTGATACCGTATTGCACGCTGTCAGTTGTTCAGGGACGCACCAACTTATGGGCCGTAAACTGTTCGAGTGAACCTGCAATACTACCACAGGGTCTGAAACTTGCCGCCTACCATGAAGATCACGTGCTATCGCTCGCCATTCTTACAGAGGCCCTTGATTCTGCGGATGAGCGCCATTTCGCTAATGTCTGCCCTGCGGCGCACTCCTCATTTCTGACTATGGTAAACAAGTCGCTCAGCACTAAGCAGCGTCACGAAGTGGCGAATATTCTGCTAAAACATGCCCGACTGTTTGACTTCTTCCAGCAAGAGGGACCACCATTGTTTCCTCCTTCTCGTATACACCATCGCATCGATACGGGATCTGCCCAACCGCTGCGACAGAAACCATACAGAGTCTCACCGTCGGAACGCAAGGTGATCAATGACCAAGTCCACGAAATGCTAAATAAGAATGTAATCCAAGAATCCGGTAGTCCGTGGGCAGCGCCAGTGATTCTGGTTAGAAAGAAAGATGGTACATGGCGATTTTGTGTTGACTACCGCCGCCTCAACACCATCACTAAAAAGGACGTATATCCTCTTCCGCGTATTGATGATGCTATCGACTGCCTCTCATCAGCGTCTTACTTTTCGTCTGTTGACTTGAGGTAGGGGTACTGGCAGATTCCTATGCACGAGGCAGACAAGGAGAAAACGGCATTTGTAACACCAGATGGACTTTTTGAATTTAATGTGATGCCGTTCGGGCTCTGTAATGCGCCTGCAACTTTCGAGCGCTTCATGGACAACATCCTGCGTGGTTTGAAGTGGGAAGTATGCATGTGCTATCTAGATGATGTAGTGATTTTCGGGCGCACGTTCAGTGAGCACAACGCACGTCTCGATCTTGTGCTAGACTGCTTGGACAAAGCGGGTTTGGTGCTCAACTCGAAGAAGTGTCATTTTGGAGAGCGCCAAACACTCGTTCTGGGACACCTAGTGGATAAGGACGGTATACGGCCTGATCCAGCGAAGACTGCTACGGTGGAAGCCTTCAAGCAACCTCGCCATGTAAAAGAGCTACGCAGTTTCCTAGGGCTTTGCTCGTACTTCCGCCGGTTTATTCGTGGATTTGCCAACATCGCGTATCCGCTGGCATGCCTCCTCCAGAAGGGCGTTCCCTTTGAATGGACTCCTGAATGTGAAGCTAGTTTTCGTGAGCTTAAGTCTCGTCTGACGTCTCATCCCATTCTCCGACACTTCGACCATGCGGCTCCCACAGAAGTTCATACGGACGCTAGCGGTATTGGCATCGGCGCCGTCCTTATTCAACGCGTCGACACCAAAGAACACGTCGTCGCCTATGCGAGTCGTTCTTTAAGTAAGTCCGAGCGTAACTACACTGTTACAGAGCAAGAATGTCTTGCGGGTATTTTCGCAGTACAGCGCTTCCGGTCGTACCTGTACGGGCGCCCCTTCACTGTGGTGACAGACCATCATTCTCTCTGCTGGCTGGTTAATCTCCGTGATCCGTCGGGCCGGCTTGCGCGTTGGACACTCCGTTTACAGGAAAATAACTTTACCGTTTCTTATAAAAGCGGCCGCCGACACGCCGACGCTGACTGCCTCTCGCGCATGCCGCTTCCAACGACGGACTGCGACGCGGGCAACTTCGACTGCTATATCGCATCACTGGAGCCGGGATTTCCTGATATAGATACCTTCAAGGTCGAGCAACAAAAAGACAGAACTTTAGAACCACTGCTCATTACTGCAAGGCAATCAGCACCATCCACTCGTTTCTGTGTTCGTGATGGGGTTCTGTACAAAAAGAACTATTCTACTACAGGCCCACGATATCTTCTGGTGGTCCCGGAGAGTCTCCGTGTCTCCGTCTTGCGCGCTATGCATGACGATCCAACATCTGGACATTTGGGTTCTGCGCGAACTCTCTACCCCCTCCAAGAAAGGTTCTACTGGCCTAAAATGCGCCAGACGACCGCCCAGTATGTGTCCAGCTGCAGCGAGTGTCAACGTTATAAGCGTCCGACGAGTGCTCCTCCTGGTCAACTCCATCCAGTGCCACCCCCCAGCGCTCCCTTTGAGCAAGTTGGCATCGACCTCCTCGGTCCTTTCCCGCGTTCATCCGACGGGAATCGCTGGATTATCGTGTGTGCCGATCACTTGACGCGCTACTGTGAGACAGCTGCAATACCATCGGCTACTGCAACCGAAGTGTGTATTTTTCTGCTGCGTTTTGTCATTCTCCGACATGGACCTCCCAGAGTCATGATCAGCGATCGTGGGCGGCAGTTCACTGCAGACGTGGTCGAAGAGATGCTTCGTCTATGTGCTTCAAGGTTTCGACATTCCACCCCGTATCATCCCCAAACAAATGGCCTTACGGAACGCAGGAACAGAACTCTTACTAACATGCTGTCCATGTATGTCGAGTCAGATCATAAGAACTGGGACAGCGTGCTACCTTTCATTACGTACGCATTTAACACCTCAAAGCATGAACTTACGGGCTACAGTCCCTTCTTTCTTCTTTACGCTCGTCCGCCTCGTTATACACTAGACACTATCTTCCCGTTTTCCAGCCACGATAACCTTTGTATATCAGAGACAGTCTGTCTTGCTGAAGAAGCCCGACGACTTGCTTCGTTACGCACTCTTGTTTCACAAGACCGCTCGAAGGCACGCTGCGACCGCCGACGCCGACACGTGATATATGACCCTGGTGATTTAGTGTTGCTCTGGAAACCAACCAGGAAACGTGGACTATGTGAAAAACTGCTGGCCCACTATGTTGGACCCTATGTTATTACGGAGCGCATCAGCGAATTAACCTACCGCATAGCACGTCTCACATCAAATGGCCGATGGTCAGCAAAGACTGAACTTTCGCATGTCGCCCGTTTAAAGCCCTTTATTTCTCGACAGCCTGTTTGACTTGCCCGGCGGGCTTCGTCTGCGCGGAGGGAAATGTGACGCTCTTAGGTGCATAGTGGGTTCACGAATGTGACGCGCTTAGGTGCATAGTGGGTTCACGCCTCAACAAACAGTATGCGGGGGGCACCGAAGGGTAGTGAACGAGGACGACGACGTGTGGCTGGCTGGCTGAAGCTGGACAGGCGCTCAGTTGACCAAGGCCATCGCTTCTAACTCTACCCGGCTTCAAAGTAACGCCTTTTGTGGGCGTAACAATATTAACACCTTCGCATACTGCCACAGCTGCACTCTATCAGATGTGTTGCAGCAATAAAAGGTTGCCTGTCCACCACTACTCCAATGTCATTAACAGTGATCACCTACACAGCTAAGTAGATGGTCATGATTCAGGTCGCAAACGGCTGAGAGAAAAAAAATCCACTCACTTTGTGAGCAATAATACTGCGATAACTTGAGAAAGATGGACACATTGCAGGCAGCAGACCTCTTCTCAGCTCCAGCAGGACAAGACGAACTAGTCTTTGAGTAAAAGAAAATGATTAACTAGTAATGATAAGTTACCCTGTTTCTGCTAAGTATCAATACAATCTGATTCCCATGCATAGCTGCTCTCCGTTTTAGTAATAAAACTGAATTTTTCGCGTAATACAGTCGGTGATGATTGCATTCGCTTCTCTTGTATGTCCAAATTTTTTGCAAGTGATACAGCATTTACAGCTTGCTTACTGGCACGAATGTTTTGGCTGCCCAAATATCATTCGAAGCAAAACGTCTCGCTGCACAACAAGCAGTGCACCAAGGAAACACACAGCAGAGCAGACAGAGCAAAAAATTTTGTAGAGCACGGCTCTCTGGCGCCCGTTCCTGCGTTTCTCGTCGCTGTCGTGCCTCGCCGTAACGAGCTCCGTAGCCGTGGCCAGTGCGCTGCTCTAGATGCGCGCGCTCCTGGCTCCATCTGTTGCGGACGGCGCGAGCCTTGCTTTCTTCGCTTCTCCTACAATGCCACCCCTGTGCGGTAGAGTCACTGGAAAAAATTTCAGAGTACCGCATTCGTTTTCCCCGCGCCGCCGACGCGTTCACTGGCCCAACCGTACCACGTGACTTTGGGGTGCCATATAACTTCCAAGCGCCGGACGGGCCGAGCGCAGGCAGCGCAGGTTCCCTGCGTTTTTTGTGTTCCAATTGTCGCGCTCGCGTTTGACTGCAAGGAAATCATGCCTGGCTGCTGCGCCTTCGTATTCAGTAACCGAACTGAGACTGGAAATATGTTTTTCTAGATTCCGACCGGGAAAAATGACCGAGAGCGTCGTTCTGCGTGGTTACACAGAATCGGCAGGGAGAACTTCAAGCCTACAGAAAACACCCGCGTGTGCGAGGTATAAGTACACCTTGCTTGTGCTTTTCGGCACTGTTTTAGAAGATATTTAAGCGAAGTGCACGCGGTGTTAGCGATATGCTACGAAAATAGGAGTTCATTGCAGGGATCGTTCGCGTCTTGCACGCTTGACGCGGGTACACGTGTACGCGTTTGTTGCTCAACACACGCGGTTATTCCGTGCTCGTGGCACGCGAAGGCACACTTGTCACGCGAGAATTCCGCGTCCACACGTGCACCAGGTACTCGCATGATTTCTCCGTGCACGTGAGCGCGCTCTCGCCTCGAGTGACTCGACCCATATGGCACTTGTTTTTCGCAGATGGTGACGATCGCAGTCAATAAAAACATGGTCAATAGAAGGCCCATGATACTTCCTTTTTTCCACATCCTTTGCTCATTTATACATACGCATTTCGAGCTTGAAACCAATGGCCAGGTGATATTTACAACACATGCTTCACATATTGAGCTTGTATACCGAGCACATGCAATGAACTGAAGTCAGCATACATATTATGTTTCATGTTGAAATGCTACGGTGCATACCCAAATAATGTTGTGCTTGATGCATAACAAGAAATACAAAACAACAGAACACCCAGTAGCTTTAGTTTCACTCTGTCACTATGCATGTTACATAAACCGCTCTATTTTATACATCGCCTGTATAGCCTAAAAAAAAAAGTGCTGCGTCACCAGCGGGCGTTCCTGCTTCTTTTTTTTTTACACAAGTAGCAAATCTTGGCAGTCTAAGAAAACAGTCATAAATAAGTTGAGAAGAGTAGCCGCTCATGAACGCACTAGACAGCCGCGTTCATAAATCGCAATGTAGCAAACTCTCGCTCATTATCAGTGTACAGAAGTACATATACGTTGCTGTAATCACGCAAATCGCTCATATTGGCCTTCCACAAGAGTCAGTGCGCAAAATGGTCATCAAAGTTGGTTTTTACGCCTGCTGTGCACAGATCGTCTTACGATCACGGCCAAACACCGGTGCGCACACGGCAGTCGCAGTGCGTCGTGCGTATACGGCGGACGAAGTCGCCCGGCAGAATCGAGAACGCGCGGTATTCGTTTACAAACTATATTAAATGTATCCGATTACGCTTGTGAAATTATACAATGAACGTACGTGCTTGTGACACTGTCAGGTATTAGTTCCGTTCTGCTTGGAAACATTCAATAGAAGCTGACGGCGGTCCACGATGTTCACGCCCAAAAGCACAAGCTTGCCTCATTCCGGCTCGAAGTGACGAAATGTATCCTGTGTCCTTCGTAACTCGCTCCGCGGAAGGAAGAAAAAAAAACGCGCGCATAAGCTCCCGATAGCAGCGCTAAGCTGCTGCCCACAATCGTATACATATATAGCACAGTTCCAGCAGTAAACACGGTCGGCGTGCAAAACAACCACCGGCTGCATTACTTCGCACAAAATAACATTTTATTTTCGTTCTTAGCAACCATTATCTCCGGACACAAAGTATTTGTACTTCAGTAAACACTCAACCCGATGTGTCGCCGAATATCAAGCTCTTCCAACACGGCGGCCTTCCCGCGACGCAGTCGGCTTGGAAGGTACATGGCGGTGGCCGCTCAGTGTGGCCAGTCAAATCACGACCTTTGCGGTACACTGAAATTTTTTCCAGTGACTCTGTGCGGCGGCAATCAGCGCCTCGGCTTGGTGGCGGCTCATTTCGACGATGTGCTGCTGCCCAAGCCGAGACGCATAGCCACCGCCGTTCGCCACTGCGTGTACTCCTACCCCCCACCTCCTCCGT
This sequence comes from Dermacentor andersoni, assembly GCF_023375885.2. NCBI lineage: Eukaryota > Metazoa > Arthropoda > Arachnida > Ixodida > Ixodidae > Dermacentor > Dermacentor andersoni. Next base: position 216,314,365 of record NC_092816.1, read on the forward strand.
GGCAGCGACCGCGCGAGAGCGCGCGATGTTCTCCGGTTGTCGAAGCGCCGGCTCGGTATCAGCTGTTTACGGTACGCGCTTCCCAAGCCGAAGTGCAGGGCCACTTTCCAGTTGACTCGCTAGCAGCGTCAGCAGCATCGGTCAGTCGCTGGCATCTCTTCACCGCGTAACGTTCCCATGCGCCTGCGCGCTGCCTCCTGCGATCTCCCGATATGCGAGGCAGTTGCGCCAAGCTACCTCCCCCCCCCCCCCCCCCTAAATTTGCGGCGGCTAGTGCGAAATGTTCCGCACGAGAGGGTTTTTCCGAGGCTCACCGACGGTTTATAACGTAATATAATACGTCTGCCTATATAAATAGTGTAAGCACTATTAACGTACTTCGTCGTTTTCATTTCTACATAGCCATCATCATCTTCCCTATTCTACTTCTTCGCGCATGAGTTGGGGCGTTCCCAGTTTTTGGAATAAAGAGCGCTTGACAGCTTGATCAGTCTCGGTCTTATAAAGTGGTGGAGGTACGTCAGGACCCCGACGTCCTCTCGCGTTCCCGTCCTCCCTGGAGCTCCGTTCCGGTCGCCGCCTGCGCCCGGCTAGCTCTACAACGATAGACACTTCCAACCCCGGCTCTTCTGGCGCCTCTAACCCTACCACACAGACGACTCCGCCTGCGGTGCCCTCTTGGACTGTGACGAGCCCTCAACGCGATCCTCCTTTTCTTGCGGGACTCCGCGGTGATGACGTCGACGATTGGATCGACCACTACGACTGCTTGAGTTCTTACAATAAGGGGAACGACACACAGGAATTGAGGCACGTCGCATTCTACTTGACCGGTGTTGCAAAGACGTGGTATTTCAACAACAAATCCGACATCGCGAATTGGTCCACGTTTACCTCCAAGCTGCGGCAAATCTTCGCTTCCTCGTCTCGCCGTGCAGAAGTAGCCAAACAGAAGCTGGGCACACGCCTCCAACTTCCACAAGAATCTTACACCTCACACATAGAGGATATCTTGGCTCTGTGCCGCCATGCGAACCCTAGCATGACGAAAGCGAACGCGTTCGACACATATTAAAAGGCATTGGGTCTGTCGCGTACAGCGTTTTAATCGTGCAAAATCAGGCTTCTGTCCAAGACATAACTTTCACGTGTCAGCGCCTAGTCGAGCTGCAGTCTCTTCGTCTTCCCCATGACAGCAGCGATCCTCACTTTCCTCATTCTTCAAATCTACGTGCTCATATCCGCACCATCATCCGCGAATCGCTTCAAATACAAGGCTTGAGGCATTCACCTGCTGCCTGTGCCACAACCCCCACCTTCGACTTGCGCGGGGTTGTAAAGAAGAGTTTACAGCGATGACTACACCCAGGACGCATCTTGTTCCGGTAGCTTGCCCCACACCTACCTACGCGGATGTCGCTTCGCTACCCACCCCTTCTGTGACCTCCGTGCCTACTGACGTTACCTATGATCATTTGGCTTCGATGGGAACCACAGCACTTGCTGCGCCATCCTACCCTCAGTGGCGTCCACCTCGTCCGGTTTATTTTTACTGGGGTTATGCGGCCGTATATCTCGCTTCTGCCGCCGTCGCCAGCAGAATGAAAGGCGAGGCTATGCTGAGCACGAGAGAGACCGCACTGGCCAACCAGACGCCTACTATCCCGGATCGTACTCGTTCCCTCAGCAGCGTTCTCCGTCTCCTCCAGCTGCTCCCAATCTGCCTCATAGTTTCCGTTCAGCCAGACGTCGTTCTCCTTCGCCTTACCGGCGCTCTACATCACCGCTTCGCCCCACTTCCCGTCTTGCCGACCAGCACTTGGAAAACTTACTGTTGCAGTTTTTGGAGGGAAACTGCTTGCTACCGGTCTTCAAAAATTCCCCCGCTGTTTCTGTTCTTCGTAGTGATCTGTGTTCACGGCTCCAGAAAGTAAACATGCCTTATCTTAGTAGGGCGTGTGTAGGGAAAGAATAATCCAAACCTGGGGCGCTATGCAGGATGCGCCGAGTTTCCCGTTCATCCGAGTTTTAGCCGAGTTTGCTCGACGGCAGTCAGTGAACGGAGATAGGGTGAAACGCGCAAAGGCTGCAGGCAAAAAAATATGTAGACAAAAAGCCACGTATGACAACATGAGCGCACCCTGTGAGGCACGCTGCTTCCACGTTTCAAGCGCAGACGGCTGCACAACGAAACGCGCCAGCGCCGCATATTGTTATCAATGTATTATCGCAACTTAGCAATACCGTGACTGTCTCGCTGTCTGTCTGCACACTTGCCGTGAGCCGCTTGCCACGCCTTTCCCGGGCGCGTCAAGGGCGCGCCTCCTCTTTCGGGCCCTATCTTTCTATCCTCCATCGAACGCGAACAGGGTACATGCGGCGCATTCTTGCACCTACGCTTTCGCTCAAACGAATACGTTAAAATACAACAAATAAAATAACGAACATTTTTATTTCTTTAATGTCTGTTTTTCGTTTTGAATGCTAGAAATTTCTGATGACAAACGGAGATCGAGCAAATTATTAAATTTTGCACTTGCCGCGAGTGGCGACAGTGAGGTGAAAGCTTAGAAGCGGATGCATTGAAGCCGGTCACACGCACGAGGCAGTTCATACGGTCAGAAGTCACCTAGGGGCGCTACAGTGCTATTCTCAAGAAAGTCACTTATCACCACTCTTTCTCTATTAGGGGAATAGAAACGCAGCGCCGCGGTACGGCTTTTCATCGCAGGCGCTTTAGGGCCCCCGCTTTACCAAATAAAAACGATACACTACTCATAAATACGGGAGCAACGGCTGTCGCTGAAAGATGGCGGTCCGTAGTGTCCGTAGTAACGCAGTCAGTGAAAAAGTACCAGTTTTTCTTTGTGCGCGAAGCCTAGGCGATGCATTGCGAAGAAGTGCGTGCTTCCCAGCGACACAATTCATCGCTTGTCATCGCTTGCCCAGTAAAAGTGCCTCTGAGCGCATGTACGCAGTATTTGAGTGTTTTGTGCACACCAAGGTGCTGGCGGTTTACCTATGCTGGAGCCAGCAGCGATCGCAGAAGGATATCATAACGACACCGCAGCAATCGCATTTTGGCAGGTGAAGGCTCTTGTCTGCAGTTATGACTTCGAACTGAGGAAGGTGTTGGAACTGTTGAGTGCGCAGTGCTTGTGGTGAAGAAATGTCATTGCACTGGGTCTAGAAAAGCGAGCGATTCTCGGACGCTGATCGTGTTTACGACGCTGTGGCTCCGATACATCACCGATAACAGAGCAGCCATCTCAAACGACTGCTGCGATACGCACTCCTCAGCATCGTCGTCCCCCTCGGCGCATCGACACCTTGCAAGCAGCTACAGTGACGTGCCGATAATTATTTACTGTGCGCTACGTGAAACCGTGCTGTGGGGCCATCTCAGCCCGAGAAGACATATGCATAAGCAAGCGACAGCCAACGCTTTGTTTTTGATAGTGGTGCGCAGTACGTCACCAATGACAGTGCGTTGTGCGTGTTTTATGTGGGTGGTGAAGATTGTTTATGCCTCTCAGCTCGGCACCGCGTCGCTGTTGCCCAAAGATAAGTTGGGCGTGGCCCAACCGTGGTGGGTGCGCGCACAAGAGTTACATGCCTCGCGCGGGGCGTGACCTCTGGTTTTGATTGACAGGTTAACTCGTGCTTAACTCGTACATCGCGAAACCCCCTCCGAGTTCAACTCGGGAACATGGCGGCTGCAGCAGCAGCCTGTGCCATTGCATCCAGCGGCAGCAAGCGTCAGTATGACCGTCTGGACCCGTTCGCGTACATGACCGCCGTGGAGTATCAGCGCCAATTTCGCCTGTCGAAGACATCAGTGCGCTGGCTGTGTGACGAGCTAGGCGAAGACTCTCGTCTGTGGAGACAGCGTGGCGGGCTTCATTCACTCACCGTCGAAGAGCAAGGCCTCTGCGCTCTCCGTTTCTACAGGACTGGGAGTTTTCAGGGAAGCGTCGGCGCCGAGCTTTACCTTGGAAGTCATCAAACTACTGTGAGCATCTGTGTCAGAGATGTGTCTGATGCGGCAGTGCGGAAGCGGTGGCTGGCTTTCCCGAAGACTGCGGCTGAGCGCGCATTTATAAATGAACGCTACTTACTTCGCGGAAACGTTACGAACGTAGTCGGGTGTGTCGACGGAACGTACGTAGGAATTAAGGCGCCTTCAATGTCAGCGTTACTGTGCTTAGCATTGAAGCAACGTCTAGACACACCATATTGCCAAATTTGTCACTTCTGTGTAGCCTACTTAAATTTTGTTACCGACATCACACATGCGGCAGCCTATGATATTGACTTTTTCGCTGGTTGCTGACTTTTTGCCGATTGTTCTACTTATCTGTCGGGGTGCCTTCCAAATGGCTCACTTTTTGGGGAAAGAGGTTAATGAAGTATAAATGGATAAATTGATATCACAAATTGTGTGAAGTACCCTGTGAATGCTAATCTCATAAAGAACTTGGAGTTCTTTGTGAGATTACTTAGTACTTAGTACAAGTTACTTAGTATGCATAATGCTGAATTTTGGTCATGCGTCATCTGTCGGCCGCACTATGAAACAGCAAGGCATTGCACAATTCGTTGCAGTGCGAGATGCGGGTGTTGCGCCATGCCGGTTGTGCCTATGCATTTATGACGAAATGAAAATGCATTGAGAATCTTAGTGTGCTGGCTTGCATGAAGAAAATACTTCAGAGAGTGTTTGCTGTGTTCACTGTTGGTGCATGTGCCAGAGGTTCCGTGTATATTCTTTTGGGGGGGGGGGGGGGGGCAGCGTTATTCTGGATGGACAAATCGTATATTTTCGTCTCATAACGGGGCTCTAATTCTTCAGCAGTAGAACAATGGAGATCCAATGCTCTGCAGAACTCTGTGTGCGTGAAGATGTCATGAACCACCAAGGCAAAATTACATATCGGGAGAAATGTGGTGCAGATGCCAATGAAAAGTGGATATTTAACCCGCCATGATAAAAATAAAGATTGCAGAGCGAATAGACCTTTTGTACAGCTTTAGAGCAATGATTACACACAATGTGGCATGCTCAATCGTGTAAAAGCTTGCCGCATGCCTAAGTAGGATGAGCGAAATGCAGCATATTTTGGCATTGAACATGTCTTGTAACTGCTATTTTTATTGTAAGCCTCGCTGTCACGCCTTTCCCTCCGGCACTCCCTTTACTGAAACGCAGCACTGTCTTTCCATTGGTGTCATGATGATGATGGTAACGGCAGCAGTAAGGCTGGTTAATGCTTGCCCCTTTGATCCCTGCGATTTTAGTGGTAAAGAATATGGCACGTGCATACACCTGTGCTGCAAAATTTTACGCTTGTGGTGATTTTGGAGAGCTAATTCGTGTTGGGACATTTCAAAGATGTGTGCCATTGTGGCCTGATAACTAGAGCATTGGTGAGGTTGAAGACTGGGTGTATTGCTATAGAAGCTTGAAGTGAAATTGCACAATTCGACGGGACACAAGAGAAATACACAAAGCAGAACGCTTTGCTGTGTGTGTTATTCTTCTTTGTGTGCCGTCAAATTGTTGCGTGATCCAACTTGAAATAGAGCATTGAGCTTCTTTGGTGCAGGACCGAGGAAGTGTGAGCTATTCGACAACATGCCAGTGCCTTGCCACACAATTATGGAAGTCTGAAGGTTTGCAAACAAAGCTTTGCTTTCACATCCACCTGCTCATGTAATACAAGCACTGATTGAAAGAACCGTCATACAAAAATAATGGTGAAATAAATGGCCTTTGAAAAGTGTAATTTTTATGTTGACACTAATGACATAATAGGTGCCACACTGAACTCGACAATTGTACTGGACAGAGCAGTTTGTTTCCTATGTGAAGCACAAACTTCCATCACGTACTGTGCAGATAACCAAGTTCAGTTTGTTTTAACGTGGTACACAACATTCACTGTAATCTGTTTTTGATTCTAAAGAAGTACCAAATACAACCTCTTTTTCAAGGATGTCATGGGAATATTTGGCGAGACCTTTTTACAGCCCCTCATAATGGAAGTGTGGCTAGCCAGCTTTGCTTGGGTGCCTTTATAGATTTCTGTTCCTGATCATTGTGTGCTATCAAGTTGCTAAAGTTTATGCAACCAGTGTAAAGAATTACATGATTCTATAGTCAGATACAACTTTAGGAGGCCGCAGAATCTGCACTTCAACGGCAGGTGAACACAAGCCTCCACCAATGGGCACACACTCTACTCTGACGTCGTGCCGCCGGACGCACTAATACCCGCTCGTTGGAGAGGGACTATTTCTTTAGACATGGAGGCAATCAGCAGCTGCGCTTTGGTCATCTGGGCGGGGCCTCTCCTGTCTTCTGAAGTTGTATCCGACTGGAGGATGCCGCTTTTCATGCAACACAAAAGGACAAAGTGTACAATTATTTGGCCTATGAAATGGATACATCACAAGTGAGCTACGCAAAGGCTTAAGCTGTGTGAAAATTAGTACATGCAAATATATGACATTGTTAAAGAATATGTGGTATCGAACATGCATGTAATGGCAAGTTTAAATTAGGGAGTGTTGCATTCATATGCACAGTCTATAGGTGATAGAATTATTAAGCTCATGCCGTTTCCTGTCTTTTCATTGGGAAATACACACACCGTTCATCTTGTGGCTAATCAAGACGCACTGTAATCTTGCACATAGAAAGAACAAACAGCACAATGACGTGTATGCTGCATTAGTGTCTTATTCATTTACACGGTCCAAGAGTGGCACAGGTTGTCTTACGTTTTTGCCCATTTTGAAGAGACATCAAGTGCATGTTACAAGTGTCCGAATATGTACAGCACAATGTTTACTGCAATAACTTTATTCATGCCCTTGAATAACAAACAAAATAATAAACTGAAAGCTCCTTTATAAGGTGTGTTCTGGGGGCTCGACGAGAGCAGTGAGGGCACTAATACTGCTGTTGCGGAGCAGCCCTCTGGACCTTGCCACACTCTGGAGAGCACGTGCCTGGCGCTCGCCTACTGCCACCAGGCGGTTGAGCGCCTCCAGCAGCAGAATGTTTTGCTGCAAGAAAGTGGATTGTTGGAATGAATCAACCGCATATAAACCATTATTTACAAAGAAAAATGCTCATTGCACTATTAGTACTAAATGCCCTTAGCTGTGGAAGCCTTTATTGTATGCATAATAAAACAATTTGTCGGGACAACGTTGCTTTATTTTTCATAACTGGGGTTGTTTTTTTCAGAGCCAATTGTAATGTTTATTAGTGTGCCAGCAGCTGAGGTGTCCCCGCACCTTCACGAGTCTCTACTGTCAGCACCACAAACCTATTTTTGTTCACTGCAAAACCAATGCCGCTCCCTACAATCCCGTCTCATGCGAGTTGATTGCATCCTAGCCTACAAACATCATATTTTTGTTCCATTACGCAATTTTCTACCATCCTCGGCTGCAGCTCTCTCCTTGACATCCATTCTGTCACACTTATGTAATCACCTGTTATGAATTGGCAACAAGTGATAGAAGATGTGCATGGCCTGCCCGCCGATTCCATTTTTTTTTCTTAATCTCAACTAGCATATCAGTTGCCACGCTTTACTACGCCACTGTCTTCCTGCCTCAATGCTATCTCCAACAATTTTTTTTTTTACTTCGCTTTCTGCACAGTCCTCGACTTCTCAAGTTTTTTTGTTAACCTCCAGGTTTATGTCCCATATTGCATAACCGGTAGAATGCAATGATTCTAAACATTTTTCAAGGATGTCGGTAACGTGGCGATCACGATTCGGTAATGCCTCCCATGTGCTGTTCAACCCATGAAATTTTTTTATGTTTCCTGCGTTATATCAGTACCTGCTATTGATATTTCACCTGGATAAAGATACTCTTCCATAGATTCTGCGGGCTGAATGTCACTGGTGAATTTCTGTTATCTCACCAAGTTAGTTCTCACTTTTATCTTTTCCATATTTTCGCGGGCCTACGTGCATGTAAAAGCACGAACACTCATTGGTTCTCAATGCATTTTTTAAACTGCTGGACATTCAGTTCGTTACTACGAAGGTGACTTAATCCGTGCACTATTATTATGCTAAATATGAAACAGTAGAAATATACTTATCTGCAGTTTGTCGATGTCTCCTGCACTGTGTTGGTTGCGAGATCCATCGTCGGCACCACCTCCTTGTCGCATCGTAGCTATATCGGCTGTCTTCCTTTTGCACACACTATGCAATATTCGTGACGCTCGCAGTCACGCAGAGTGGAGGAACTCAGCGCACTCGCCGAAGCACCACCGGATAAGTTTGTTCAGGATAGCGCAGTGAACAGTAGGTGCGCGTTGCGATCTGTAAAATCGCCCAAGCTATTGGCAGTCTGTCGGGGTGCACGGAAAGATTGATCACGGAGGAACAGAACTATCCAAAAAATACTGGGCATCGTCGAGCCTGATCACTACGTCGCGCACTGCAAGCTCGTTGTACGAGTTTGTTTACACTGGGCCTCTTCGATGTTTAGCCGCCGTGCTCGCCCGGTGAATGTATGTGATGACGCCACCACAGCGTTCCCTCGTGGTACAATGCGAAGCGTACTAAATTACAAATTAGTCTAATACACATTCAGTGTACATCTTGTAAGCTTTAAAATACTTTTAAACCACGTTAAACTAACTAATAATATTGTACTAACCCTATATGTTTTATAACTCGCTTGCGCATGTAATGCACCCGGTGGAACGACAAACAAGTGAATGAAGGCACCACCATGCACCGACGGTATGATCACGTGAGCCCCAGTTTGTCAACCGCCCAGAAGGCAACGCCCAAGGAATGATAGCCACCCAGAGAGAATCTAGATAAACCAATGAAACTGGAGGCTTGTCGAAAGATAAACTGTGTCTCGGTACCATTTGTGCTTTCATCTTGGGGTGTCGCCAGAGCTCGGGAAGATCCCGAGTTTCGCCAAACTGGGCGCATCCTGCATAGCACCCCTGAGGTTGGTGCTGGCGATAAAAAAGAGCAAAGCGTGACTATAGAAATAGGTTGAGGTTCGTCGAGGGTTGCCACAGTCATACCTTTGGGAAGCATCACAGCATCTGGGGTGGTGTTGCAAGCAGACAGAAGGGCGCGGCCACGTGAAAACCAGACGAGACTCAAAATAAAGAGCTGCTATGGAAAACGAAGTCAATGGCAAACGAATAGGAATACCAGTTTGCTTGGGTCAGGAATAAAATGCTGTTAATCCGTCGCACCCCTCGTAGTTGGATTAGCAGGATTGTTTCTATCGACGAGCTAGAAAAAATACGATAGGCGTTCCGGAATGCTAAAGAGTTGCTTACCTGATGCCGTTATCCCATGGCAAACTGCATTTCCGAAGGAGGCTATCATGACTTTGATTCTTTCCTCGATTGCAAGACACGTTGTGATAGGAAATTTTCTGTGTGCCACTTAAATGCACAAAGCTTACGAAATAAAAAGGAAGCGATGAATATGCTTCTGCAATCGATTAAACATCAATTTGACTTGATGGCCTGCTCGGAAACCTGGGGTGCGATCTTGTACGCGTTCCAAAATAGAACGGAGGCGGTTCGTTCTTTACGTCACGAAATAGGCGGTATGTTCCGTTCCGTTTGTCCGATAGCAGACGACACGGAATGATTGACAGCAGATATCACGTCATACTTGACGTCATGGCGTTCGGCATGGTTCGAATTGACGAATCGTATTTGGCTCGGTGGAACGAACCGCCTCCGTTCTATTTTGGAACGCGTACAAGATCGCACCCCTGGTTCCTGAATGTTATGAACAAATGTCGTTGAATTCAGAGGATACAAACATACATTTGTTTTTTGTAATGACATACGAGGTGGAGGCATCACAGCCTATATAAAAGAACACTTGAGCTACTGTGCCATTTCTAACTATTGCCATACTAGTCCTCATTATGAAACAATTATGATAAAATGTAGCAGTACATTATGTGTAGTGGTATATCAATTTCCTTCGGGAACATTTTCATTTTTTTTTTATTTTCTTGAAGCAATGCTAGCATGTTGTGTAGAACATAGTTCGTCGGTTGATGTCATCGGCAATTTTAACATAGATGTCCTATGCCCTGATTTCAATAAGCAAAAGCTCATTGATATGTTTCTCTCATACGGTTATGAAAATGTCATTCATGTGCCAACAAGGGTAACAAATACATCCGGAACACTACTAGATCTTTGTTTCACGAAGTGTAACTCGACCTATATGGAATCTGGTGTTTTATTAGCGGACCTGATCGACCATTTACTGATCTCTATTTTTCTAACACACCTTGAACAACATACAACACAAACCTCGCACCAAACAATTAGGTACACAGTCATTATTGACGAAACAATTCAATTGTTCAAAAGATAAAGAGCAGAAACAAACTGGGATTATGTTTACCATTCAGAAGACCCAGTCGTAGCATACGATTTATTTATTGAGGAAGTTACTGATATTTATAAAAAATCATTTCCAGTCAGACAATTTAGGAAAAATAGCAAATTTAGGAAGCCATGGAATAGTAGAACACCTTTAAAAGAATTAAGGAACGTGATAGACTTTTTGTCCTGTTTATAAAAACTAGAATTCTTGACTACCTGGCTCTAGTACCTGGGTCTATTTCTAGTACAGCCGGCCTGTCTTATTGTGTGCGTTTTCCGAACTCGTTTCCTAGCGTCGACCCAATCTCCCAGTTGTATCGTGCCGCCCGTGTTGTCTTTATGTGTCTTCCTTTTGTGTGTGTTTTAATCTGCGGCAAAAACATGTCTTGTAGCAAGCACCAACTAGGCCAACAAGCAGTTCTGTTGTATTATTAACTGCACTGTGCTTAATTTGAGAACATTGCAAACACACGCAGGTATTTGCGCATATGATCAGTGTTACAAGTACAGTATGCATGGCAAACTGACCGGAATAAAGGATGCGCATATATATATATATATATATATATATATATATATATATATATATATATATATATATATATATATATATATATATATATACATATATATCATTTCGGACAACACGTCCTGCTTTCCCCGTGTGAACTTTCGACTCTATACACAAGTACTCCCGCGCGGAATATCCCTGGCGCAAATAACGCCAGCCAGAGACTACCACATTTCAGCTTTAACTTGTGACAGCTTCTTGTGTTCAACTCTTGCTTCGCCCCCTGTCCCTTCAGACTTGAATGCCATAACAAAAATGATTGCTCCCGACCTTCCGCCCCAGCGTGCTCAAGAACTACGTTGCCTCCTTGCCTCATACTGGAATATATTCTACCTTGAAGAGCTCCCTCTAGGACAAACATCTCTCGTAAAATATTGAATAAACAGCGGTGATGCGAGCCCGATCCATCGGCGGCCCTACCGCGTCTTGCCTACTGAGCGACATATCATCCAACATAAAGTTGACAAGATGCTTTTTCGAGACATCATCGAACCTTCTTGCAGACCATGGGCATCGCTTCTTGTACTAGTAAAAAAGAAGGACACCAGTTGGCGGTTTTGCGTCGATTATCGACACCTCAACAAGTAACAAAAAAAGACGTCTATGCGCTACCACGCATTGACGATGCCCTGGATTGCCTGCATGGAACAATATTTTTCGTCCATCGACCTTCACTGCGGCTACTGGCAAATTGCCGTCGATGACATGGGCCGCGAGAAGACAGCGTTTATTACTCCCGATGGCCTGTGTCAGTTCAAAGTGATGCCTTTTGGTTTATGAAGTGCCCCGGCCACATTTGAACGAATGATGGACGCCCTCCTACATGGTTTCAAGTGGTCCATCTGCCTTTGTTACCTGGACGACGTGATCGTTTTTTCTCCGACTTTTGCGACACACCACGAACGCCTATCGACGATCCTGTCTGTTTTCCGTCAGGCGGGCAACAACTAAATTCGTCCAAGTGCCACTTCGGTCGTCGGGATATTTCTGTGCTCGAACATCTCGTCGATTCTTCTGCTATACGCCCTGATCACGATAAAATACGGACAGTGAAAGACTTTCCCGTGCCAACATGTGCCAAGGATGTTCGCAGCTACTTGGGCCTTTGCTCCTACTTCAGTCGGTTTGTCCGAAATTTCGCGAACGTTGCGCGCCCTCCCAATCAACTCCTCAAGAAAGACGCTGCATTCATTTCGGGCCCTGAGCAAGCTGATGCTTTCACCGAGCTGATTGGGCTGCTTACGTTCCCGCCCATTTTCGCTCACTTTGATGCGTCAGCTCCAACAGAAGTCCGTACCGATGCCAGTGACCGCGGTATTGGAGCTATCTTGGCACAGAAACAACAAGGGCGAGAGCGTGTTATTGCCTACGCCAGCTGCCTTCTTTCCTCTGCGGAGAGCAATTATTCTATCACAGAACGCGAGTGTCTGGCTCTCGTTTGGGCAGTGGGTAAATTCCGCCCCTGTTTATACTGCCGCGAAATCACAGTCATCACTGATCACCACGCTTTGTATTGGCTTTCGTCCCTCAAAGATCCTTCAGGGTGCTTTGGCCGCTGGGCTCTGCGCCTTGAAATACAACTATTAAGTTGTATACAAGACCGGCTGGTTACATCAAGGTGCGGACTACTTGTCGCGCCATCCTGTCGACCGTCCTTTTTCGTCTCGCCATGATACCGCAGGCTTTTCTCCATTCTTGCTCTTGTTTGGCCGTGACCCTGCGCTACCTTTCGACACCGTTCAGCCTGGTGGACTGAATTCCACATCCGAGTACGTCCTTGAAGCCATACTCAAAGCAAAAGAAGCACGCCATATTGCCCGACGTCGACTTGTGGAGTCGCAGGACAATCAGCGACGCTTATATGACGCCCGCCATCGTGACGTCCATTACACACCGGGCGCCTTGGTTCGCCTTTGGTCGCCGTCGCGACGTGTTGGCCTCTAGGAGAAGTTACTTTCACGCTACTCTGGCTCTTACCGTGTCTTGCGTCAAGTAACTGACGTCAGGTACGAAATCGCGCCTTTTGGCTCAGCATGGCTCCGACGAGGTCCACGTCGCGCGTCTTAAGTTGTATCATTCGCCCGCCTCCCAACCAGCACCGAGCCGGTGCTTCAGCCGCCGGGGGTTATGTGACACGCTGACGAAGAAGACGTGTTAATCCTGGTCGGAAGAAGACGACGCTCTGGACTTCGCGCGCTGTCTACCACGGGCAGAAGAGGGTTGTTGTCGTTGTTGTTCGCGCTCACCCCACTCGGCCGTTCTGTCTTGCTGTGCATTCATATAAAACGCCGAGCGCATCTAGCCGTGAACGCGTACTATCAATTCGTGGAGCGTGCTGGTTTCCTTTTTCGATCTGGAACTCCGTACCCGGACTCTATCCCCCGTCTTGGCCATGCCTGCCGACGTGCCTCGGCAAGGTGCTACCGCACCACTGGTGATAGCCTGCTCCGGAGTACCAAGACAGCGAGACCCTGTCATTTTCAACGGCACCTACGAGCACGACGTCGAGGACTGGCTCACTTCGTATGAGCGGGTGAGCGCCCACAATAAATGTGATGACGGCGACAAACTCACCAGCGTCAACTGTTACCTGGCGGGCGTGGCACAGCTGTGGTTCCACCACTGCGAAGCTGATATTGCCAGTTGGTCGTCCTTTAAAACGAGCTTCGCGGAAGTCTTCGGCCGACCCGCTGTTCACAAGCTCCGCGCAGAACAGCGCCTACGTGGTCGCGCCCAGCAATCCGGCGAGAACTTTACATCCCACAGTGAGGATATTGTGGACCTCTGCCGTCCCATCAACCCTCCTATGTCCGAATCTGATGAAACCGGCACATCATGAAGGGGATCGAGGACGCCGCCTTCCAAATACTCATTGCCAAATCTCCCCAAACTGTCACAGACGTCGTTCAGTACTGCCAGAGCTACGACGAGTTGCGGAAACCGCGCATTTCTACACGTCTCCAGAGCTCTGACACGGCGAACACGTCAGTATTAACTGTCGGCGCTGCTGCCATTGACACCTCAATGTTAATGCAGCAAATCCAGCAGTTTGTCAGAGAAGTGGCACGACAATTGTCCCTTGTTCCCCACGTCCAGAGCCCCGCGCTGGCGCTTGCTCCCACGCTACGACAATTCATAAAGGAGCAAATTTCTGAGGCACCACCAACTTCCTACCAGCATCCACCTGTTTCCGCAATGCCGCTCGGCACGAATCCTGGACGACCTGCAAATGACGTCTACGCTGCTCGTGCGCCTGTCCGCCCCAACCCGCCTCCTTTTCATCGTTCCGCACCGCCGTCCACTAATTCTTGGCGCATCCCGGACAACAGGCCTATCTGCGATTTCCATTGCCTACCCGGCCGTGTCGCTAATTTTTGTCGTCGTCGTGACATCCGTACAAGTGTGGGCGAAGAACATCACGGCTGCTTACGTCCTGAGCCACCGCACCCGATCGCCTCCCACACAACGATGGACACCTGCTCACCGAATCGACGTAGCTACGACACACGTCGGTCGCCCTCACCCCGTCGCCGTTCATTTTCCCCTATGCTTAGTCGCCCCCCACCCATTGAAGCGGAAAACTAGCCATCCCACTTCCGAGCAAAAGCGGCCCTCGTGTCGACAACTTCAAGGCCTCCATTTCTACCTGCGAACGAAATAACCGTGAATATCGAAGGTGTTTCTGTGCAAGCAAGCATTGATACTGGAGGAGCCGCTGTGTCTGTTCTTAGTGGAGAACTGTGCCGCAAGTTAAAAAAGGATTACGATTCTACTTTCCGACGTCTCCCTGCGTACCGCAACCGCGCGCCACATTCAGCCTTCAGTGGCATGCACAGCTCGCCTTGTCATTCAGGACATATTGTGCGTAGTCGCATTTGTCGTTTTTTCACCATGTTCGCTCTACGTTATTCTGGGTTGGAACTTTCCTGCTACTAACCATGCCGTTGTTGAATGTGCGCGTGCAGAAGTTGAGTTGTCGCCGATTTGTGACGCTTCATCTGACACGCCACCTTCTCGAGTGGTCGTCGCCGCGGTCACTGACATACCTCCTTTTTCTTCTGCTCTTGTACCACTTTCTTGCGGCTACGCTCCCTCTTCCACTGCCCTGTTGGCGCTCTCCGAAGCCTTCAAGTCTCGCAAAAACTTCCTCCTCCCTTTCGCACTTCTCGCAGTCAAAAATTCTTGCAGCGCCATTTATGTCATGTATCAGTTTTGTTCCGCAGCCACCTTATTCCGAGGCGAATGTATAGGTCGGCTTGAGAATATTGATACCGTCTACTCTACTCAACTGCCTGACGATACGTTATCTTCTCGTAGACAGCCTTACTCCTCTGAGCAACGCTGATTCGTCCTCCTTAGAGGCCTTCCTTCCGTCAATTGACTCGGAACTGCCGCCTGCCCAGCGTACTGAACTTTTGGAGCTGCTCGACCGCTTTTGGATGTCATTCGATCATAAGCAATCTTCCTTGGGCCGAACATCCGCCATCGTTCCCCACATTGACACTGGCACTCATGCACCCCTACGCCAGCATACGTACCGAGTTTCTCACGCTGAACGCCTGAACGCCGCGCCATTGATGAACAAGTCAACGACATGCTTTATCGTGGCGTTACTCAGCCTACACGCAGCCCTTGGGCCTCCCCAGTTGTGCTGGTGAAAAAGAAGAATGGTAGCATCAGATTTTGCGTTGATTATAGGCGCCTTAACGATCACGCGGAAAGGTGTCTATCCGCCACCCAGAATAAACGACGCCTACGACTGCTTGCAACGAGCAGAGTTCTTTTCCTCTTTGGACCTTCGATCTAGGTACCGACATGTCCCTATGAATGAAGCTGACCGTACCAAGACTGCGTTTGTAACCCCAGATGGTCTGTATGAATTTAATGTGATGCCGTTTGGTCTTTGTAATGCGCCTGCCACCTTCGAACGTCTCATGCACAACATACTTAGAGGCCTGAAATGGCACACGTGTCTTTGGTACCTGGACGACGTTGTAGTCTTTTCGAAGGACTTTGGCTCCCATCTCACCCGCCTCGCAAGCGTCCTGACTTGCCTTTCACTCTGTGGACTACAGCTTCAGTATCAGTTTGCCTCCCACCGGCTTACCATCTTAGGCCATGTTGTCAGTAAGGATGGTGTCCTTCCCGACCCTGCAAAGCTTCGCGCCGTCGCCGAGTTTCCCAGGCCATCTACGCGGAAAAAACAGGGAGATTTATAGGCCTGTGTTCGTACTTTCGCCAATTCGTGGGTAATTTCGCGTCCATAATCACCGCCTTAACGCAGCTGCTTGCCAATAGCCGAGGCATCTTGGCATTGTCTGCCACATGTGAAGACGCGTTCGCCACATTACGCCGCCTTTTGATATCCCCACCTATCCTACGCCACTTTGACACGGACGGTCCTACCGAAATCCACACGGACGCTAGTGAAGTAGGCCTCGGCGTTATTATTGCCCAGCGTGTGTGGCTTCGAAGAGCACGTCATATCTTACGCCAGCCGCATTTTCACCAAAGCGGAAACTAGCTATTCGGTCACCGAAAAAAATATCTTCCAATGGTTTGGGCAATCACCTAATTTCATCCTTACGTAAATGGCCGTCCATTTGACGTCGTGACCGATCACCACAACGATCACCAAGTCGTCATTAAAAGACCCATCTGGCGGCCTAGCTCGTTGGGCGCTTCGTCTACAGGACTATGACATCCGTGTTGTCTACCGGTCAGGCCGTAATCATTCGGATGCCGACGCTCTTTTGCGCTCACCACGTCCCGATGAGCATGGTACTCCTGTCTACAGCTACGATTCTTCGTCGCTTACATTCGCCTACATGCCAGCAGAACAACGCAGGGATCCTTGGATAGTCTGTCTTCTAGAGAATTTGTCTCAACCATCACCTCGTACCAGTGACCACTCGCTCTGTCGCACTGCTCGCCACTTTGCCATCAGCGAAGGGCTCCCGTAGCCGCAACTAGCTACCTGATGGCCGCAAATGGTTGCTACTGATTCCTCGCCACTTACGTTCCGACGTATGTGCCTCTTTTCATGCGGATCCGCAATGCGCCCGTTTCGGAGAATTAAATACGTATGCACGGCTTCGATACTACTGGCGAGGAACGTACAGCTTCGTCCGGCAGTACGTCCACTCGTGTTCCAAGTGACAATGCCGCAAGAGCCCACCTCAGAAGATAACGGGGCCGCTCCAACCATTGCTTTGTCCCCCTCGGCCTTTCGACCGTATCGGCATTGATTTGTACAGCCTTCTATCGTACAGTTCAGATGGTAACCGCTAGGTCATGGTCGCTGTGGACCGCCACACGCGCTACGCCAAAATTTAAGCGCTTCCGGTGGCCACAGCACGTGAAGTCGCCTTGTTAGCCCTCGCAACCTTGTTCTTCGACACGGTACGCCTCGCGAGCGACTGAGTGACCGTGGTCGTTCATTTGTATCCGAAGGTGTAGAAGCCCTCCTTCGCAAATGCAGCATTGTTCTTAGAACTTCATGTCCCTATCATCCGGAAACCAGTGGTATGACTGAACGCTCTAATCGTACATTCGGTGACATGCTCGCAATGTACGTCTTCGCTGACCACCCTAACTGGTACCGCGTCCTCCCCTTGGTTGCGTATGCTTACATTAGCGCCATTGAGTCTAACACGGCATTATCTCCCGCTTTTCTTCTTTTTGGTCGTGAACCTTCCTCGTTTATGGACACAATTGTTTTGTATCGCCCCCGAGGCGTACTGCAACTCTATCCGAATCCGCCACTTATGCCGAAGAGTGTCGTCAGGTCACTCGCTCATTTACCGCGCAAGACCAGGCCAACCAGAAACATGGCCATGACGCAAGCTTGACTTTTGCATCATAGTCACCTGAAACGCTGCTATGGCGCCCGCGTTCCTTCCTTCTCTTCTGGCCTTGCTACGATGTTCAGCTCAAAGTATGATGGCCCTTAGCGGGTTCTATACAACAGACGTCCCCGGTCAACTGCGTCATTGAGCTTATTCAGCCGACTACGGTTCAATGGCGTCGCAGACGCGAAAGCGTTCATGTAGACTGACTGAGCCGCAATACGACTCACCAGTGCTGCCTGTTCCATAGGTCGCCAGCATGGCTCCTTATGCGCCGGGGAATGATTGTAGTGAGAAATATGGGTGCCAGCAGAAGACGAAGAGGCACAAGTCGGTTGTTGTTGTTGCTCGCGCTATATATCTATATATCTATACATAGATATATTGTGGAAGTCTGAGGTCTTTTTAATTGCCGTCTTATTGATACAAGCGCGTACTACGGGGGAACGATAACGATAGTCAGGGTTCAGTTCTAGTGACCGCTGGTAAAATGTGGAACAAGGTAAGCTCAACATTGCTTTCAGATAGGGCGCATTGTTTGGCAATATAGACAGTTGTCTTTACTTAATCGTGTATCACGACAATTACATTTCTAGTTGTTCTTTCCTTCAGCCTCGAAGAACAGTCGTTCTGGATTTCGCTTAAAGCGCTGCTAACCGTGCCTCACCTAGGCGTCCCGCGAGCAATGTGGCAGTACACGTGGCCTGCAAATTTCCTTTTTATTTCCGTTTTATTTCTGTCACACATGCAGCCTTTTCTTCTGGGCCGTCATTGATCACTACTGGTTCTTCTCTAAATCCCCAAGGCTCTGCTCCTATTGGCTCTTTCTGTCGATAACTCTGAGCTTCACGTCATAGGGAAGGAGAAGTAGGATGCTTGGTTGGTACTTGGGGGGAATCTGGAAAGAAGAAAGCATCGTCATTTGGCGAACTGAGCCATTTGTCGTGCCTGCGATATAACATGCGTTTGTGTGCACATGTAAAAACCGTTTTCAAGACAATTTCTCAATATTTCCCGAATAAGAAATTCTCAAACATTGAGCAATAGCATCGAGAGCTGTTTCTTATAAAAAATAACGAAGGCACCCCAAGTTTCATGCGATCACTGAGCATTGTCATCAACATCAAATCGAATATATTTGTGCTCAGACATGGTACATCGCGATTTCGCTATATTTCACTACCACTCCGGCAAGTCCAGAATGTGAAATTTCCTCGACGGCGCAAGCACTGACGTGCGCGACAATGCTAAACAAATAGGTGAAAGTGGACACGATGAGAAAATCAAGGGCCATTGCAGGCAAGAAATAGCTTCTCACCTTATGTATTCAGAAAAAGGCATGTCATCCGTCAGCAACCTATAGCGTCTGTTTACGATATTATTGAGGTTTGTGTTGCTATGTGCAATCTCCTGTATTAATTTGATTTTTGTAGTTCAATCTACAATGCTCTATACGGAACAATAATATATTACATTGAACCTGTAGCATTGCCTGTGACTGTAGTTTAATGAAATTAAGCATACCTCACTAACTGCAGCAAATACGTTGAAACTGTTAAAACTACTCATCAAAAGACAGGCTGAACAAAGCAGGGCGAAACAAACAGGACAAGCACTACTGACAGCTGTGAACGTTTACTGGAAACATTTCGCTGAAGCAGTCTCATCACACGTGATGATTGGAGAGCGTATTGTGCTCCGAACTGTGCTCAACTTGCACAAGATGCATAAAAAAGAAAAGAGAACTGAATGAACCAGCTTAGCTGGACTACCCATGAATCGGGCTTCTTTGCATAGAAAGTGCACAGGAGACATGCTTACGCACAAGCCAGGTACAAAATCTTCTATCAATAATAATTATGATAATAATCATATACAGCCTATTTTATGTCCACTGCAGGACGAAGGCCTCTCCCTGTGACCTCCAATTACCCCTGCAATGCGCCAACCGATTCCAACTAGCGCCCGCGAATTTCCTAATTTCATCGCCCCACCTAGCCTTCTGCCGTCCTCAACTGCGCTTCCCTTCTCTTCGTAACCATTCTGTAACCCTAATTGTCCAATGGTTATCTAACCTGCGCATTAGATAACCTGCCCAGCTCCAATTGTTTCTCTTAATGTCAATTAGAATATCGGCTATACTCATTTGCTCTCTGATCCAAACCGCTCTCTTTCTGTCTCTTAACGTTGTGCCTAGCATTCTTCGTTCCACCGCTCTTTGCGTGGTCCTTGACTTGTTGTCAAGCTTCTTTGCCAGTTTCCAAGTTACCGCCCCATGTGTCAGCACCGGTAAAATGCGCTGATTGCACACCTTCCTTTTCAATGATAATGGTAAGCTTCCAGTCAAGAGCTGACCATGTCTGCCGCACGTGGTCCAACGCATTTTTATTCTTCTATGAATAACTTCTCATGATCAGGGTTCCCTGTAGTTACTTGACCTAGATAAACGTACTCTTTCACAGACTGTAGAGGCTGACTGGCGATCCTGAACTCTTGTTACCTCGCCCGGCTATTCATCACTATCTTTGTCTTCTGCATATTGATATTCAACCCCACTTTTGCACTCTCTTTGTTAAGGTCTTCAATCATTTGTTGTAACTCATCTGCAGTATGGCTGAATAAAAGAACGTAATCGGCAAACCGTAGGTTGCTGAGATATTCGCCGTCGATCCTTGGTGCTACGCCTTCCAAGTTCTATACCTTGAATACTTCCAAGCACGCAGTTAATAGCATTGGAGAGATTGTCTCCTTTTCTGACCCCTTTCTTTATAGGTATCTTACTACTTTTCTCGAGCACAATTAGGGTAGTTGTGGAATCTCTGTAGATAGCTTCCAAGATATTCACGTAAATGGTCTGTAGACCTTGATTACGTAATGCTTCTATGACTGCTGATATCTCTACTGAATCAAATGCGTTTTCGTAATCCATGAAAACATTAGAGAGGCTGATTGTATTTTGCGGATTTCTCATTTACATGAATACTGGTATGAATGTGATCCATTGTAAATTATTGTCAAAGATTGGTGCTAATGTATTCGCACTCTCTGAACCGGAGGGGATGGGGCGACAACAAACCCACCCACGTACATTTACCGATAGTTCGATTGCTAACCGCGATAAGGTCCACGCCTGATCGACCGTGGACCAGAGGCATGAGATCGGAGGTGACGCAAAAACACGTGCTCAATTTAATAAAATAAAATCAGGCCAGAGACACGGTGGAAAAGAGAATACGCGAACTGAAGGCAGGCGTTGGAAAGCCTCGCAGAAGGCGTGCAGGTCACACCAACGCTGATGCGACGTGCGACACAAAGTGCACCAGGTGAGAATTTCGAACACTCATGAAATAATAAAAAAAGTACGGAGCGCAAATGCAAGTACACGCGACAATAAACGCAGTAAACACTACACTAACACAACAAACAAAAACGAACATGCGATGACTGCTTAAATGAAACATGAAACGCGAATAAAGAAGGAGTACGGCGGGAAGTTCTGAGAGCAGGTTGGAACACGAGGCTTATCTGTGGTGTGCTCGTCGTGATCCCAATCTGAAGAGGTCTCGGGCTGCTGGTACCTCGCTGCCGAAGATCTTGACGGACTTGCGCCGTCTGTCAATGTACCGGCGAAGACTTCGGACTGGTGGTTTCAACTTGCCGGCCACATCTTCAGCTGTCTCTCGGCGCATGACCAGCCCGCTCCGTCTTCCAAACTACTCTGCCCGCTCGCCGTGGCTAGCCCGTCCCTCGTCACGCTCTGGCGACCCACGTGACGACTGGACCGGCGAGCTCAGGGACAATAGGGGACTTGCCTCCCTACCACGGTGTAAGCGGCGCTACGGCTGCGGCGGCAACGGCGGCCATGTCGAGATAGTATATAATACTCGGAGTAAGCTAATGGGCCTGTAATTTATTAATTTTGTAACGTCTCCCATTTTGTGGCTTAGTGTAGTGTTTGCATTCTTCCAGTTTTCTGGGACCCTTGCAGTCAATACACTTCGTATGGAGAGCCGCCAGATTTGCAATACCGTTTCCAAAACTTCACAACCTAATTTCGCTTTTGCAGAGCCAATGAGTTGCGTGTTTTTCTACCACGGATAGCAACCGCAACTTTTGCAGTGTAAGGAAAAATTTGACACGTGTACTGATTTCAAATACCTAAAATGATGTGGAGCCTGTAGTTAAGGCACTGGCGAGTGTGTCCCAAGTAGGCACGACCGCAGGTTAAAGGAATTCTGTTCTCGGCAGCAGTAGCACACGCCCTACTTCTGACAAAAACATAAAAAGGGGCCGGTTCATGCGACATTGATGACTGACGCCACCTCTGTAAGTTTCCAGTTTGAGTATACTGTGCTTGTCTGGGATCACCACAACAAAAAAGTCGGGCGTGTTTGGGCGTGTTTTGGGCGTGTTTCGCCCAAAACACGAAGCATTGGTTGTGTTGTGATAGCAAATTAGTAGACAGCTATTCGATGTAAGGCTAGCAGTTCTAGCGGCCGTATAAGCTCATAAGCATTCGCTCACTGACTAAATTTCCAAGCGTGGTATCACGCCCGCACAGGCACATCTCACTTGATGAGTGCGCACAGTCGCTCTCAAAGCGCTGCATCGAGAAAACATGGCAGCAGCGAGTGAATTGATGTTCGTGCTGCCTCTCGGAGACCTCTACTTGAACGAAGCGGAGAGAACACACGCTTTCAATAGACGTCCTGCGCGGGCGCGTGGCTGTCTCTAACCATCTCAGATCGCATTGAAGATAGGGCTCGCACGGCCGCGCCCAGCCGCGTCATACGCAGCCGCCACCAGAGTAGAAGCCCCCCCCCCCCCCCCCCCCTGGTGCCTTGTGCGCGGGGGAAGGGTAGGTGCTTTTAAAACCCCTTAAACTTCGTAAAGTAGCGACACTCTCCTCATCCGCCTTCACTCCTCCTCTTTTCTCATCTCTTTCACGCTCCCTCCTCTACCGTGACGTCGCTTACACTGCTCGAGCGTAGCAGCTGCGCCAACATCCGCTCCTCGCCACTCCGTAGACGCTTCTCGGGCAAAAATGGCGCTGATGCACGGCGCGAGGGCCCACGTGATGCTACTAGGCCAATAGCGACGCGGCGTCGGCGCGCGAGAAGGAGGCGGCATTCTTCAAAGCGTGGCACTACTTTACGAAGTTTAAGAGGTTTTAGGTGCTTCCCCCACGCTTTCCCCCTTGCGCGCGCAATGTCAAGCCACCATCCTCGGCTCACCCTCGCACGCTTTCACTCGCACCTATAGCAAGCGGCGCGCGGCGCCGCTGTTATCGCACTTTGACTTTATCCAGAGCATCACGCTCACGCTGATGGCGGAAATGTGCCGGAGTGCCCATGCAATTAACGTCGCGATGAAAGGAACTTATGTAACTGGAACGAATCACCCGAAATGCAGCGAGATTTATATTCGGAAAATGTACCGTGTGTCCCAGTTTACTTGGACCTAGAATTTAAAAAAAACAAAAAAAACACGAGCTCTAGAGAAATTGTACCGGCTGCATAGTAGCAGTTGTCGTGTGACTTCCAGCTAGCATTTTTTTTATCACAAAGCATTAAATAATTATTTGCTTTTATTTAGTCAACTCTTTAATTATTGCTTGAATCGCAAACATATCAATCACAAAGTTGTAGAGCACCTAAATTAACCTCAAAATTAAGAATTTGTTTCGTGCTCAGCTTTGCCTCTCTGGTTTTTCCCATAAAAAACAAAAGTGTGCGAAACACCCAAAATACGAAATAGATACGCGCTCGATAGCGCGCCGCTACTCAAGCGCTCCGAAGCGAACATATAGCCGCGGATACACGGCTTTACTAGCGGCGGGAGCTTGGCCCAAAACACGAAGCATTGGTTGTGGTAGCAAATTAGTAGACCGGTATTCGAAGTAGGGCTATGTGATGGTCGCGCCATTATGAGAACACGCCGCAGACGCATTGATAAGCGTGGCGGAGCCGTGGGAGGAGGGGGGGGGAGGAGGATTTTGAAGCCGGGAAACCGTAATGGTGCAATTGGGACTGTAATTTCGCGCACTCATCTCGTTCTGTAGATAGGCGCGCCTGGGCCGTATGCTACTTTTGGTCCGTTTAGCAATAGAAACAAACCTTGCGCAGGCTACGTCCATCTAATGCATTTTGGCGGATCTGTACGGCCAGCATATGCGTTATCGATTACGTAAATCATTTTCGCTTGACGTGTCAGTGGGTAGATAATAGACTTTCCGGGCGGTTTTCCGGTTTAGCGGGGGCGTCAACGTGAGCGGCCAGATTGGTGGCGCCAGCTGGTGGCGCAAAGCTCAACCACACAAACACAGAGCTAATTACTATATTCTGCTCAGATGTTGGCGTAAATTTTGGACAGTGGCGTAATCGTGCTCACAATTACGCCGCTACCAAAAATTTGCACGAGTGACGAGGCAGGACATGGTGAGTTACTGCAGTTTTAGCTATGCGTTTGTCTGGTTGAGCTCTACAACACCAGGCGGCTTCACCGCTCACGTTTACGCCCCGACCATCCGGTAATCCGCCCAAACCGCTCCCGTTTACCGGAATAGCGTACAAGCTAAAAGTCTCTAATAGAGACTTTTAGCGTGTCCGGTATTCGGGCAAGCGCGGGCGGTTTTCCGGTTTAGCGGGGGCGTCAACGTGAGCGGCCAGATTGGTGGCGCCAGCTGGTGGCGCAAAGCTCAACCACACAAACACAGAGCTAATTACTATATTCTGCTTAGCTGCTGGCGTAAATTTTCGACAGTGGCGTAATCGTGTTCACAATTACGCCGCTGCCACAAATTTGCACGAGTGGCGAAGCAGGATATGGTGAGTTACTGCAGTTTTAGCTATGCGTTTGTCTGGTTGAGCTCTACAACACCAGGCGGCTTCACCGCTCACGTTTACGCCCCGACCATCCGGTAATCCGCCCAAACCGCTCCCGTTTACCAGAATAGCGTACAGGCTAAAAGTCTCTAATAGAGACTTTTAGCGTG
Source organism: Dermacentor andersoni (assembly GCF_023375885.2). NCBI lineage: Eukaryota > Metazoa > Arthropoda > Arachnida > Ixodida > Ixodidae > Dermacentor > Dermacentor andersoni. Next base: position 216,339,201 of record NC_092816.1, read on the forward strand.
TCCGGTATTCGGGCAAGCGCGGGCGGTTTTCCGGTTTAGCGGGGGCGTCAACGTGAGCGGCCAGATTGGTGGCGCCAGCTGGTGGCGCAAAGCTCAACCACACAAACACAGAGCTAATTACTATATTCTGCTTAGCTGCTGGCGTAAATTTTCGACAGTGGCGTAATCGTGTTCACAATTACGCCGCTGCCAAAAATTTGCACGAGTGGCGAAGCAGGATATGGTGAGTTACTGCAGTTTTAGCTATGCGTTTGTCTGGTTGAGCTCTACAACACCAGGCGGCTTCACCGCTCACGTTTACGCCCCGACCATCCGGTAATCCGCCCAAACCGCTCCCGTTTACCGGAATAGCGTACAAGCTAAAAGTCCCTAATAAGGGGAGATCACGACGGTACCACGCCAATGACCTGCTCTTCAAGAAGGTAGTCATGCCCCTCACGAATGATCAGAAGACTAAAATTATCCTGGCTCTGTGGGCGGCGCACGGCGACAAGAAGGCAGCCAAGCTAATCCGGATGTGGCATTTTCGAGGACGCCCTAGTCCGTCAACAAGACTTCATTTATTTGTTTATTTGCAAATACTGCTGTCCCCACACACGAGAGATAGCCCAGGGGGTGGATCAATACAAAACTTCGAAGACACAAGAACACGTTTGCAGAATATAACAGGTTAAATGACCACACAAGCGAGACAAAACAGTTCTCCGGAATACAGATCAATGTTAAGAGTGCTAACAAATACTAACAGAATATATATTTTATCAATTCTGGAGAAAATTGTTACGTGGGTAGTCGTCTAATGGATCCATCTACCTTGTTCCACAATTCTGTTGTTGGTGGAAGCAAAGAGCGTTTAAAGCAGTTCAGTTCGACCTAAGCGGGACAATGTTCATCGAACAAGTGCGCCCGGTACTGCGCACAGAGCTGGTGATAAAGGCGGAGGTACACAGACATGAACAGAAGAACTGACAATTTTCTGAAGCATGATAAGGCAATTACATGTTCGTGTCGTCTGAGCTAGCGACTGTAGGGATAATAGCTGAGCCTGCGAGGAGGGGCAGAAGTGGCGATCGTACCTGCCGTATATAAATCGTATATTTTTTTTATGCAGCTTCAAGTATATCTATGTCGCATTGATTGCAAGGGGGACCAAATTATAGAGGCGTAATCAAGGATGGGTCGAACTAGTGTTTTGTAGACCATGAGTTTGCACTCTTTAGTGGAATTTTTCAGCGTGCGTTTGCCGTAACCAAGCCTCTGAAGCGCTTTTGAACAGCAACGTCATGAGTGAATTCGATGAACTGCTTGACCATTGAGTGGCTAGCACGGAATCCATGTTACCACTGAGAGATAATGCTATTATCAGCTAAAAACCTGCTGATATGTTTATGTATGATATGCTCTAATAATTTTATAATTGTTCTCTTATTCGCATTAGTTGCTTGAGTGAGATAACCAAAATAAACAATGCGACCACATGAATGTGCTTTTGCACGCAAGCTGCTAACAGTGGCTGTCAATTTCGCGTTTACTACTGCTGTTTCACATACAATGGCTACTAATGACTGCGATTTGAAATGCAGACTGCTAAAGGCGTCTTTCAAATGTGCCGCGACTACTGTTATTTCTTCGCGGGGCCTGTCATGCTCAATGCTGGCTGCTCAATAGCGTATTTTGGGCCTTCTCACATTGGCATTATTCTTCTCAACAGGCTGGAAAGAACAGTAGGGGGAGCACAACTACCTGGAAGCAGGCCGCCTAACATGGGCATGCCACTCTGCTAGCATTTCTCTTATTTGTTCATGTGGCCTAATGAAATAAACAATGACTATGCGGTGGAGTAAACCGAGCCGACGGTGTGCTTTTGTTATTCCTTGCCTGCATGTATTGATTGGCCTTTAGGGGCATGTAAAGCTTGACAATGGCTCCAACACGACTGCTGTTGTTTTCCTTTCGACATGCAGGCTGCCAACATAGGCGGTCAAATTTGCTTCAGCTGCTGCTACTTCACCATAGGGCCCGTCAAATGCTCGAATGAGCATTTTGGTCCCCACATAGTTATTCACGGTTAATAATTGTATTTGCATTGAGATTTTAAGCACTTGAGCATGGTTACATGTCAGTACATAAATTGAGCACGATGTGTGCAGGACGTGGCTTTTTAAGAATTGAGCTTTCATTAAAAGGAATTACTTTGAACTGCTTATTATGAGAGGCTGCTGCGAACCCACCGGCAAAATTTTGATAGCTTTAATGAGGGCTGTTTCTTCGTTATTAATAAGCTGTTATGCTTCGTCGAGTGGCTCAATGCCGGACAGCTCGCTGTCGCAGTCGCTTTCTTCAGTGTCATCTTCACCCAGTTGGATCATGATGAGTTAGATGTGGTCACTCCCAGACGTGTCAAGTCTGAACTTTGCCTTCAGGTCTATCACGTGGTGAACGTTCTTTTTGCAGTCTTCTGCCGTTACGTGCTTGATTTTCCCCTCACCACGTCTTCGACTGTGGACGGCCGGAAGCCTCTGTTGTCCGCAGCGATGCCATTTTTCACCTTTGCCCACACGAGCCCGATAGGATTAAATTCGCAGTGGTACGGTGGGAGCCTGAGTACAATGAAACCGGCCCTTCCAGCTGCATTTTCTACGATGCAGCTCAGAAAGCGTGGCTTTACAGATGCTACCAACTTAAGCTGCTGCTCTTCCACCACCCTTTCGCTGTAGGCGATGTTTTTGGTTTTGAGCCAATCCTGTATTTTTTACTTTTTCCAAGTCGTCGTCGGGAATTTCTCTTGCCACCGGGTATAGTAAGGTGCATTGTCTAAAACAATGACACTTCCAGCTGGTAACTTTTGCAGAACATCATTAAACCATCCTTCGAAGCGATCCCCGCCTATTTCTTCGTGGTAGTAGCCTTTTGTTTGGCCACGGAATACATCCAAGCAGCCGTCGACGAAGTCATCCTCGCTGCCGTTGTGCGTCACAATTGGGCGCTGGCCTTTACAAGAAGGTTGTTTCAGACTCTACGACAGGCGATTTACCCGAGTGTACAGGCGTCCGTGCGTTTGCACCACGGTGCAAACGCACGGACGCCTGTACACAGCGTGTTACGCCGTCACCCATGTCTTGTCCAGTAAAAAAGATATTTCGGCCTTCCACCCGGTAGCACTCCACGTCACGAAGGTAGTGATTCCACCAATCGGCGATGTCATCCCGGTCGATAAGCAGTGAACTGCGGCTCATCTTCTCGTGCTTGAATCCGATCTCGACAAGCAGGCGACGCACACTACAACGCTTCAGTGATGGAAGATCCATACGCTTCGAGAACTCGTTATTTATCTTTTCGACCGTCGGTATCTCGTTGTGGCGAAAGAAATCGTGCACACATGACCTCAGCGCTCACAACGTGAAGCTGTGATACTTCGTGCTGCGTCTTCTTTTCTCCGCACTTCGTGGCCTCTTTCGGGAGGACGTCGACACTTTGTCACCCGAAACATGCGACGCTTTGACCTTCCTTGTCACCTTGAACACTGTGCTTTCGCGGACAACGAGCATCTCGACGACAAATTTGGTCGTGTCCTCCACGCTGTGTTGAATGGAGGAGTGGAGGATCATATTGCGTGTATGGCTATTCAGGACGTGGCCACGCTTGGTCTTCTTGTCGGGGCTCCTTGATGATGCGGACAACGAGGCGACACAAGGCTCGTTCGGCAACAAAGGACCGCATTGCGACGTTACCCACTGGGCTCCTTCGCGGAAAACTCGCACGGAATGCCTTGCGCCAAGTGTCTATATCGTAGGCTTGCAAAAAAGAAAAAGAAACGTAAAAAGGTAAAAAAAGCCAATGACATTCTTGAAAATAAGTTTGTGAAAACACAACACCAATAAATAAATATAGATTTCACGCTATATAAAACCAAGAGCCCTTATTTAAAACGACGAATGAAGCATTTTTGTACCTTCCCTGCCTGGACCGTATTCTCGCCCCAGGTTCGTAATAGTGGTGATAGATGCATTGTTTTTTGTAAGTACCTGTTCAACAGCAACTGATTCATTTTACGTTCGGAAACCGAGTAGTAAATGTGCCGTGTACATGTAAACTAGCGCAAAAGCCATGCAGGGTTGCTCTTTCTACTTTTGAAACTTGCAATGAAGCTAAAGAGCAGACGAGAGATGGAGATTCTTGTTAGGAAAGAAGAAAAAATGGGGTGAAGTGCAGCGCAGTAACTTTCTCTCCGGGGAGGACACCTCAACCGCGCATGTGCTCTTTAGCTTCATTGCAAGTGACAAGAGCAGACGACGGACAGCGTTGTAGAAGGCATGGCGTTAATTTTCTCTCGCGATTCGGCATGTGCTGTAGCACATGAGAGTTCTACTAAACCAGTCATCAAAATACAGAAGTCTTTATTTATGCCGACAATTACACGTTTCAGAAGCACGATTTACGGAGTGGGGGTATTTTAGTTGCGGGGGCAATCGGCTATCGCACTTGGGTCACCTGGGCGGGGCCTGTCCTTTTTTTGTAAAGTTGTACCCGACTATAGTGTGCCACAAAGTGGCCGATGTAACTAACGAAATTGCTCCATTAGCTGCGTCCCCATCTACCCAACCCCTCACCGACATCGTACACATCGTCCGCCTGAAGCCCTATGACGTCCCGGACACCCATTAACCTTGTATGCCGTCAATCTTTTCCGTGCCCTCCTTTTTCGACTGCACCGAGTTGGGGCATTCGACGCGGGAGGCTACTGTTATGAACCATCGGTCCTCCGGACGTAAAGGAAGTCGTTCATACCAGAAACAGGACAAACTGTGCTGCAACCCGCCACTGTTGTTCTGGCGCATCTCGTTGCCCCTGTCTAAGTATTTGTCTACAATTAAAGATGAAGGGAAGAAGCTACTCGAAAATACATAATTATTTGTACTAGAGATTTGAAAATGCTGCCGTCCATAGACTCTTTAATGTACATTTTAAATTTGTCATTAGTTTTTGTGTAGCTCCTACATTTCTTAGGCATATCCTACAGAACTGAAGAATAGTAATCTTTTGAGGTACATCATTGTGTATTAAATTTTCACAAGAAGAATCGTGGTGTAGCTTATTTAGCTTGTTGTAGACCGCAAATTGCCGATTCTTATCCAAACTGCTTGTATATTTAGTGGGACTAAATAATTATTAAACTTCTTTTTTTTTTGCAATCCCATGAAAGAGAACCTCGTACTTTCGCAGCTACAGCCGAAAGATATTACAATTTCCGTGCACACAAGAATATTGCAATAAAAGTACAGAAACTTCGAAGGCGAATTTGGATGAAGAGGAAAACGAAGCTGAGCTGGCTCGCGTGCGGCGCTGTGAACTGCTTTCGCTCAGCAATACCTTTGCATTCTTCGTATTCGAAATAAAGGCGCTAAATTGTTACAATTGCGGTGGAAGGTGTAGTTTAAGCCAACAATTACCTGCTGCTACCTTAGGTACACTGTCTGCCAACGACGGAAGCCCAACAGTACGAGCTTTGCAGTAGCCATCGACTTTCGGGCTTGGCACCACTACCTCAACAAATTAACTCGAGCGGAGAGACCCATAAACCGCCCGCGAGGGCATCTCCTTACCACACAGGGACATCCACTGGAAATCCCGGTGACGACGTGTATGAGAGGCTCAGCCACTATCATCGGGTGAGCCTGTAGAATGGTTGGCATGCCGATAACCAGTTGTCAACGTTTCTTGATTTCACTGCATTGGTATGGTTTGGGAACCATGAGGACACTTTGACAATCTGGGAAGTACTTGTGGAGAAAATGAGGAAATGCTGTGGAGACCCAGCAACGAAAAAGAAGCGTGCGGAGCGAGCGTTGTCCTAGAGGGCTCAAGTCACCGGGGAGGCTTTCAGAACGTACATTGAAGAAATACTGAAGCTGTCCAAGTCGGTGGATGCCCGAATGGCGGAAGACAAGGTGAGCCATATTCTAAAAGGAATCGCCGAGGATGTTTGTCACTTGCTCACCTGCTCAGTCTAGAACCAGTGGCTGAGCTGCTTAATCACTGTCGAACCTTCGAGGTCCCTAAAACACGTTGTATCACTTCGAAGTTTGGACATCTGGCCAATGTCACGACGGTAAGCACCGTCGATGTATACTATGATTTTCTACCGCTGTCATTTCGTCCTCCATTCGTCTCATTGTACGTGAGGAACTACGTGGTATGCTTCTGTTCCTCTGCAAGCTAGAGACACGCAGTGTGATATACCATCCACAACTATCAATGCTGCAAGTTTCGACGGGCGGAGCTACCACATCCGCGGGCCTCGGCTGAGGGCTGCAGTGCCAGTGGCCTCTAACGTCGAGCCGCGTTACGCGCTCCGTGACAGTTACAGCTACAACAGCCGACCGTCTCCTTTCGTTCCAGAGCAGGAACAAAACCCCTACATCCACGCGCCACCGCTGCTTTCTTAAGTAGCGACAACCTTTGTTGTGCGCCGCCTTTTCCCCTCACACCAAATACGGTTCCGGCATTTCCGGTTCAGGCATTTCGGGTTTCAAAATTTCCGGTTCCGGCGTTTCCGCTTCCTGGAGTTGCGCTGCGGCAGTTTCCGCTTTGACTGCCGATGGTGAAACGCCCGTGCTTGCTTAGCAGAGCTGTGGCAGTGACCATGAGAAGAATGCAAAGGCGACAAGCTGCTGTATTCGGCTGAAGTAGTAGTTCGCGGTCGACGTTTTCTAAATGCACGAAAAACGGCAGTGCTCTCCAAGCGCCCAGGCACTACATTCCACTGTACATTGTAGAATGTAGTCTTGACGACAGGTCACGGCGTAACAATTTAATTTTGTATGGCATCCCAGATTCCGATGAAACCTGGCAGGCGATTCAGGAAAAATTTACTTCTGTTCTTGTTGATTGCCCTATACTGACCCCCTTTCCCCTCACGAAATCGAACGCGCGCGCCGCTTAGCAACTTTCCCACCTAACAAATGCCGTCCTATTATAGCAAAATTTTTGAACTTCAAAGCGAAAAACCTAATACTCACCAAAGGCAAAGCCTAAACGAAAGTAAGGTCAAAGTTAGTCAAGATTACTCGGCCGCAACACGTCTGGCACGGAAAAAATTGCTCGATTTTGAGAAAGCCTCCCCAACGTGGATCCCTAACCCACAAACTTCGCCACAAGTTACTTATGAACAAGAAATCTTACATGTATGACCCTATCACTGCCACTGTCATTTCCACTGATACGAGAAGCGCACATGCCAGCTCGCCCTCTGCCGCTATCTCTGCCAACACTTTAGGGACGAATGAGGGGCAGTGGCCACACATCCTCGGCTTCAGTATCGCTTCTTTTTACTAAGATCAGACGCGTCCATAACAAGTATAACTCACTCACATCAGCAATCGATACATGTTCCGCTAAAATAATCGCGCTAACGGAGACATGGCTCACTGCGCATGTCTGCGACGCTATCTTTTTCAATGCTCATTGCTCTCATTCTATCGTTGTCATTGTAGCACGCAGAGAGGCGGCGGCGTGCTTTTCGCAATCTCCAATGATATACCATCATCATGTATACACGAGCAGACTGAACTAGAATTAGTATGGTCAGCAATAACACTTAATCGTCAGAAAGTTGTAATAGGAGTATGCTACCCTCCACCTTTGTCGTCACCTAACTTTGCTAATGTACTTTATGACGCTGTTAAGATCGTTGCAACACGCTTTCCTTCATCACCACTGTTCCGACTTGGCGATTTTAATTTACCAAATATAACATGGAATACCGACCCCCTTTAATATAGCCGCTCTCATCTCCAGCTCGCAACTATTTAGATGTGTGTTTCGTATTCTCACTCGTGCAGATGTGCACTCAGGCAGATATAACAGCTAACACGGCGAATACACTAGATTTACTCCTCACTAATCGACCCGAAATAGTATCGCCTGTAACGTACCTTCCAGGAATCAGCGACCACTTGCTTCTACAATATGTCATTAGACTAGACGGTCCGAAAACTAACAAGAAGAAAAATATAATACGAGGCTACTGCAGATCAAATTATCAAGCCAAAAATATAGCACTATCTTCTTTTATCGTCGTTTTTCTTGATGGCTTTCAACGCCGTAGTGTACAAACTAATTGGAACATCTTCATACCTATAGTCACCCATCTAACTGAACTGTACATTCCTCAACGCACCATTGCAACTAACACACTCTCCCTGGTACAATAATCACATTAAGCGTCTATGAAATAAAAACACGACGAGCAAAACGAGAACAACGTGAAAGCAGAAGCCAACGTTTCGACAAGTGGACTTGTCTTCTTCAAGGCGACATATGCTTTCCTCGCCACAGTATATACAGTAAACTCTCAGTTGTACGAACGTCGGTTTATCGAATATTTCAGAATAACGAACTTTTTAAAAATCCCCGGCAGTTTTCTTATAGATTCTATGCAAAAATGTTTCACTTAAACGAATTTCGGAACAGTCAATATTTCAGTTTAACGAACTCGCTCAGAAGACCAAGGCTTGCACAGCAAGGCACTGCAGGCGCAAGCGATTCCCGCCCTCATCAAACCGCCGCTCCAGCGGCAATGTAACGGATGGATGGATGGATGGATGTTATGAGCGTCCCCTTTGGAACGGGGCGGTGGGTTGCGCCACCAAGCTCTTGCTACTATGCTGCCTAATATCCTACCTAGGTTAACCAATGAAAAAAGAAAAAAAAAACACTATGAACTACCGCGTCCAAACTTTCTGATCCCCTATTGCGAATTGTGCTTTTGTACGTCTCCGTTTTTTGTCGTTTCCCTACTTCCACCAATCCTCCAATCGCCTCTTACTAATGTTTATTGCGGACCTATTTGCTTTACCACTGCTCCCGCTGAACCCAAGGGCTTCAAGGAGGCCAGTGGTGCCTAAATCGACCGCTGGGTAGACGTCTTCACATTCTAATAAAATATGCTCCGTCGTTTCCCTAGCTTTACCGCAGCAAGCACATGCTTCTTCTTCCTTCTTATATCTCGCTTTATAGGTGCGTGTTCTAAGGCATCCCGATCTCGCTTCGAAAAGTAATGAGCTTCCCTTTGAGTTATCATAAATGGTTTCTTTCCTGATTTCGTTTTTTCCTCTTAAGTAGTTACTCATGGCAGGTTTCTTTTCCATTGCCGCCACCCATGAGATTAATTCAGCCTCTCTGACTTTCCGCTTGACCTTCCTTGTTGCTGTGTTGCCCACCCCACAGGCCGCATACTTGCTGGTAAGCTTCCTAGTTCTTTTCCTCCACTGTGAATCAATGTTTTGCCTGTACAGATACCTGAACACTCTCCCAGCCCAAATACTTTCTTCCATATTCCTCAGCCGTTCTTCATACTCAATTTTACTGCGAGCTTCCCTCACTTCAAAACTAGTCCAGCCCATATCCCCCTGCACAGCTTCATTTGTAGTCTTCCCGTGAGCGCCCAATGCGAGGCGACCCACTGACCTTTGGTTCCCGTCGAGTCCTGATTGTACCCCTGATTTAAAGCAAACAACCGCATTTCCAAAAGTAAGTCCTGCAACCATTACCCCTTTCCACATACCTCGGAGGACCTCGTACCTATTGTATTCCCATAGCGCTCTGTGCTTCATTATGGTTGCATTTCTCTTCCCCTTGACTGTTATGGTTTTTTCCTGTGCTTCCATATATCCATTGCCTTCGTTTATCCATATACCAAGGTATTTATGTTCTGTTACCCGAGGTATTTCTTGGCCCTGTATCTCCACTGTCTGTTCACTGTTTTCATTGACTACCATAACACCTGATTTTCTAACACTAAATTTCAAACCTAAATTGTTGCCTTCCTGTCCACAGATATTAGCCAGACGTTGCAAATCGCTTTGCTTGTTAGCGAGCAACACAATGTCGTCCGCATAAAATAAACCTGCGAGTTGCTGCTCTATTACTGTACCCGCCTGTTTGTATGAGAGATTAAACCCGATATTACTTCCTTCCAGCGCCCTCTCCATCGTCACCATGTACATCATAAACAGCAGGGGGGATAAAGGGCACCCTTGCCTCAGTCCCTTGTTGATATGAACTTTCTCCGCGCTCCTCATCCCTTCCCATTCAACGCAAACGGTATTTTCTAGGTAAATCTCTCTCAAAAGCTGTATACAATCGTTACCTAAGCCTTCCCCTTCCAGAATATCCCACAAAATGTTGCGGTCTACGTTGTCGTAGGCTCCTGTAATGTCTAAAAAGGCCACATACAACGGTCTGCTTTCTGCTCAGCCTCTAACGTCGCTGGCGCTACAGCGCCCCTGGGGCAAAGCGGCGGCGCAGAAAACGAACGGCAACGAGGCATGGCCTCCGAGATCGCCCGCACAGAACGAGCAAGCATGTAATTTCGGAGGCCATGAACAAAGTAACATAGCTGGCGCTTACAACGCCGCCAGAGCAAAGCGGCGATCTCATCATCATCATCATCATCAGCCTGATTACGCCCACTGCAGGGCAAAGGCCTCTCCCATACTTCTCCAACTACCCCGGTCATGTACTAATTGTGGCCATGTTGACCCTCCAAACTTCCTAATCTCATCTGCCCACCTAACTTTCTGTCGCCCCCTGCTACGCTTCCCTTCCCTCGGAATCCAGTCCGTAACCCTTATTGACCATCGGTTATCTTCCCTCCTCATTACATGTCCTGCCCATGCCCATTTCTTTTTCTTGATTTCAACTAAGATGTCATTAACGCGCGTTTGTTCCCTCACCCAATCTGCTCTTTTCTTATCCCTTAACGTTACACCTATCATTTTTCTTTCCATAGCCCGTTGCGTCGTCCTCAATTTAAGTAGAACCCTTTTCGTAAGCCTCCAGGTTTCTGCCCCGTACGTGAGTACTGGTAAGACACAGCTGTTATACACTTTTCTCTTGAGGGATAATGGCAACCTGCTATTCATGATCTGCGAATGCCTGCCAAACGCACCCCAGCCCATTCTTATTCTTCTGATTATTTCACTCTCATGATCTGGATCAGCAGTCACTACCTGTCCTAAGTAGATGTATTCTCTTACCACTTCCAGTGCCTCGCTACCTATCGTAAACTGCTGTTCCCTTCCGAGACTGTTAAACATTACTTTAGTTTTCTGCAGATTCATTTTTAGTCCCACCCTTCTGCTCTGCCTCTCCAGATCAGTGAGCATGCATTGCAGTTGGTCCCCTGAGTTACTAAGCAAGGCAATATCATCAGCGAAGCGCAAGTTACTAAGGTATTCTCCATTTACTCTTATCCCCAATTCTTCCCAATCCAGGTCTCTGAATACCTCCTGTAAACACGCTGTGAATAGCATTGGAGAGATCGTATCTCCCTGCCTGACGCCTTTCTTTATTGGGATTTTGTTGCTTTCTTTATGGAGGAGTACAGTGGCTGTGGAGCCGCTATAGATATCTTTCAGTATTTTTACATACGGCTCGTCTACACCCTGATTCCGCAATGCCTCCATGACTGCTGAGGTTTCGACTGAATCAAACGCTTTCTCGTAATCAATGAAAGCTATATATAATGGTTGGTTATATTCCGCACATTTCTCTATCACCTGACTGATAGTGTGAATATGATCTATTGTTGAGTAGCCTTTACGGAATCCTGCCTGGTCCTTTGGTTGACGGAAGTCTAAGGTGTTCCGGATTCTATTTGCAATTACCTTAGTAAATACTTTGTAGGCAACGGACAGTAAGCTGATCGGTCTATAATTTTTCAAGTCTTTGGCGTCGCCTTTCTTATGGATTAGGATTATGTTAGCGTTCTTCCAAGATTCCGGTACGCTCGAGGTCTTGAGGCATTGCGTATAGAGGCTGGCCAGTTTTTCTAGAACAATCTGCCCACCATCCTTCAGCAAATCTGCTGTTACCTGATCCTCCCCAGCTGCCTTCCCCCTTTGCATAGCTCCCAAGGCTTTCTTTACTTCTTCCGGCGTTACTTCTGGGATATCGAATTCCTCTAGATTATACTCTCTTCCATTATCATCGTGGGTGCCACTCGTACTGTATAAATCTCTATAGAACTCCTCAGCCACTTGAACTATCTCATCCATATTAGTAATGATATTGCCGGCTTTGTCTCTTAGCGCATACATCTGATTCTTGCCAATTCCTAGTTTCTTCTTCACTGCTTTTAGGCTTCCTCCGTTCCTGAGAGCTTGTTCAATTCTATCCATGTTATACTTCCTTATGTCAGCTGTCTTACGCTTGTTGATTAACTTCGAAAGTTCTGCCAGTTCTATTCTAGCTGTAGGGTTAGAGGCTTTCATACATTGGCGTTTCTTGATCAGATCTTTCGTCTCCTGCGATAGCTTACTGGTATCCTGTCTAACGGAGTTACCACCGACTTCTATTGCACACTCCTTAATGATGCCCACAAGATTGTCGTTCATTGCTTCAACACTAAGATCCTCTTCGTGGCTTAAAGCCGAATACCTGTTCTGTAGCTTGATCTGGAATTCCTCTATTTTCCCTCTTAGCGCTAACTCATTGATCGGCTTCTTATGTACCAGTTTCCTCCGTTCCCTCCTCAGGTCTAGGCTAATTCGAGTTCTTACCATCCTGTGGTCACTGCAGCGCACCTTACCGAGCACGTCCACATCTTGTATGATGCCAGGGTTAGCGCAGAGTATGAAATCTATTTCATTTCTAGTCTCGCCGTTCGGGCTCCTCCATGTCCACTTTCGGTTATTCCGCTTGCGGAAGAAGGTATTCATTATCCTCATATTATTCTGTTCTGCAAACTCTACTAATACCTCCCCCCTGCTATTCCTAGTGCCTATGCCATATTCCCCCACTGCCTTGTCTCCAGCATGCTTCTTGCCTACCTTGGCATTGAAATCGCCCATCAGTATAGTGTATTTTGTTTTCACTCTACCCATCGCCGATTCCACGTCTTCGTAGAAGCTTTCGACTTCCTGGTCATCATGACTGGATGTAGGGGCGTAGACCTGTACAACCTTCATTTTGTACCTCTTATTAAGTTTCACAACAAGACATGCCACCCTCTCGTTAATGCTATAGAATTCCTGTATGTTACCAGCTATATTCTTATTAATCAGGAATCCGACTCCTAGTTCTCGTCTCTCCGCTAAGCCCCGGTAGCACAGGATGTGCCCGCTCCTTAACACTGTATATGCTTCTTTTGGCCTCCTAACTTCACTGAGCCCTATTATATCCCATTTACTGCCCTCTAATTCTTCCAATAGCACTGCTAGACTCGCCTATTGGAAGAATTAGAGGGCGATCTGTCACACCACAAACCACGTGGTGTGTGTTTTTTTCCGACCGGCTAGTCGTGGCGTGGTAGTCCATATTTCTTTCCAGTCTAGTCGGTTCCGCGTGTGCACACAAACGACCCACGTGGTGTGTTTCTCATTGATATGTACAAATTCCATTTCCCACATTTCTAACACTACGGATGCCATGTCTTTTGCTCCATGAATTGCACTTCGAACTTTTGACCCAGTATGCCAAGTCTTATGTTGGTCTAGTTAATATTCAGTTTAGTGAACTTTCAGTTAAGTGAACTATTTCCTTCGGTCCCTTGAAGTTCACTCAAGTGAGAGTTCACTGTACACCGTTATTTCATGGCCGCCACCATATTGCTACGCAGTGGCGCCATCTATAGGCAGTTGGCATGCTAGCTTGGGCGAGCGCTCAGTCTTGCATGGCAGATATACGCTCCGCGGTAGTTTCTGGCGTTTGTTTTCGCGCTCGTGCGGTCTATTCAGTATGACGCGTCCGTCTACGTGGTACATGGTTCTGTGAGACGTACCCAAGTGCTCTAAGTCGGTACGGCGCGACTTTTTGCCTGCGTTGATGCAGACGGAGCACGCACCTAAAGGTGTGCGCGCATATTTGAGCCTACAATCAGCCTCTAAGATCAATTGTGTATTTCTGACTGTTCCATTTACTAATGCGACTTTATTGCAGTGTTATCCTCTAGTTCTAAGGTGCGGTTTAGGAGCAATGAAACATACGCGATGATCGTAACAGCGTAGGTGCCGTTCTGCTACGATAGGAGCTGTGCTGTTATACTTTGACGTGTTCAAACTGTTATCTGCAGGTTACATTGCGTGACTACTTGGTTCGGTGGATGAGGTTCCCACCTATGAACAAAATAGTTTTGTTTAGTAATAACAGCATACCTTACAGTGTGGATTAAGCTTGTCCAGCAAAGCGACCGTTTACAAACTGCGCGAGCGTCATAAGCAGTGGGAGGTGCTCGATTACAGATATCCTTCTTCTTTATTGCGCATGGTCCAAGCATACGGCGTCAACGTTTGTAGATCTATAAACGTTGTGCGGCGTGACTTCGCGGGGTCGTATTGCGGCGTTAGCCCGTTTTTTGTTTCTTTTTCGAGAAAGGGGATGATTAACCGATTTTTTATTTCGCTTGTGTTCGTTCCGTTCTCTAAGACGCACCCAGAAGTACTACGGAAATCTTGTCCTCAGGAATAGCTATCGCATTCTTTTTATGTAATCCCACGCATATATCATGGATTACAGGGCAAAAAGACAATGAGACCGAAGCACATAGCTTAAATATGTATCATGCTGGTTCACCAACCGCAATGATCGCTGTGTTGAGCAGCGCCATCGGCCTCATGCAGGAAGGCTGGCGTAAACATATAGTGATTTCAAGCCTACCCAACTTAATATTCATGAGAACGATGCCGGTGTATCGCAAATATTTGACAGCGCCTGCCGCTTAGATGTTTCGTGGTTGCCTTAGGATGGCCGTACACGAGCACGCGCTCCTTTGTTTTATGTTTTAGCTCCTACGCCAAGCGATCAGATGGAGAGCAGATTTACCATGTCATGCTGGTAATACAGAGACACCGGCTCGTTGAATTAAAACCGATATACGCAAAATAGTTCACAACACCTACACACACGGCTGCTTATAATGCGCGTCACATGTGTGCGCCCCCAAGAGATATGTCCGCGTGCTGTAGCTACCGATTCGTTAGAATCGGTAGCTACAGCACGCGGAAATATGTAGAACCGAAGGGCTTCTGTGACGGTCTTATATGAACGGACATTGCATAAATTTCAGAAAGTGCGATCTAGAACATCTCGAAATCGTTCCGCCGCACGCGACAGCAATACTTTCAAAGAGCGCCGCGCCAGATCGCACAAGCCCGAGAGGAGGAAGGGCTCGCCCGTTCCTCCTCGCCTGATGAAAAGGTTTATATAGGTTGGGTTCTTCTGAAGGGGAGAGGGGTACGGCGGCAATGGGCGAAGGTGTGTCCGATTGAGAATAAAGGAATGCTGCGCACAAGGCCAGGGGCCCGGCCGTCTGTCAACCACCTGTCAACGCACGCGTGTCAGCCGGCGTGTCAACGGCGTCTCACACGCCGGCTGGAGAAAAAAAACAGGAAAAAGGAAAAGAAGAAATAAAATACGCCAAGAAACCAAACTAATTGTTGTTGCCGTTTCCAAGGAAGCTTTAGAATCTATTCGGTATGCTAAATTTCAAGCTATAGGCAATAACACTTAGTTTGGTTTCTTAGCGCATTTTTTCCGTCAGCACAACGCGGTTTTCGGAAATCTTACTCCTGTGGAACCCAGTTAATATTGTTGACGCATGGACTACACCATAGTCTTGACCAATCATCACTAGCTGATTGTATATTCTTAGATATTTCAAAAGCATTGGACAAGGTGTGCCACAAACTATTGCTTCACAAACTAAGACAACTTAACATTGACTGCAACCTTTTGAAATAGATTGAGTGTTTTCCTCTTAACCGCTCACAATTTCTGCTAACGGCATTAACTCCGGTTTTACAGAGGTCTGTTCAAGTGTTCCAAAGGGTTCCATGGAACACCAACTTACGATAATGATCTTCCATCGCTTATCAACTCCCATATCCATCTGTTCGCTGATGATTGCGTCATTTTCAGAGAAATTTCCGATGCTAACGATATTGAATTACTTTAGGCGGACCTTACCACTATAGGGAACTGGTGCAATGAATGGTTAATGAGTTAAATATTAACAAATGCAAAGTAATGTGTGTGTCTAGGAAAACATCTATCATATCGTCGTACTATAAAATAATATCTTGGTGTTTACATCACTTCAAACCTCAGCTGGTCTCTTCATACTGAGAAAATAATTAAAAACGCTAATCGCATGCTTGGCTACCTACGTCGCAACTTTGTCAACGTACCTACTAGTTCGAAACTTTTGTTATATAAAACTTTAATAAGACCTAAACTGGAATACGCGACTCCGGTATAGGACCCTGCTCATGGAAACCTAATCACTGACCGCGATATGGTTCAAAATAACTCTGTACGTTATATTCTTGCTAACTATAACCGCACAGCGAGTATAACTAATATGAAACCTAATCTTTGCCTCCCATCGCTGGCATCACGCAGAAAAGTGTCTCGTATTGCCCTCTTCCACAAGTTGTACCATCATCATACTCTACGAGATCACCTCATCCCCCATCCAATTTATGTATCCCGTCGCATTGATTAGCAGTACAAAGTCATAGTTTTCTCATGCAACACTAAGAGTTTCTCACAATCATTCCTGCCGCGAACCTCACGTGACTGGAACCATCTTCCTGCTGAAGTTGCAGGTATTACTAATTATGAATAGTTCCGTGAAGCGTTAGCTAATATTGTATATACATGTGGCATTTAAACACTGATGTAACCAACTGTATTTGTCTTCTTCATTCTGTTGTATTTGGCACTCCCCCTCTGTAATGCCCTTGGCCCTGACGGGTATAATAAATGAAAAAATAAATGAAATGAAAGTCAGTCACGCTCACTAAGTTAGAAATCATAAGAAGGAAAATCAAGATTTTTATATGAGAAACATGCAAATGTAGCACCTAATGTAACTTATTCATGAGTTTACTGAGGTTAGATTCCAGCCGGTACACAATCTTCGCTTACAGGGCGACTTTTGATGAGTAAAAGAAGCCTTCCTCATGTATTCACTTTCTCTTTTTGTCTCTTTTTCACCATGTGTATTGCATTGTAGCTGCTTGAGTGTAGCTGGGTACAGTTTAGTACCTGTTCTGCTTCCTTCCTTGTCCTGATCATTCATGCCATCATTCATGCGCTTTCTTTCTAATAAAAAAATACAGCTATCTGTGCTACATATTTTGCCAGCGTGTTTGCTTTAAGGCAAGTTTTGTATTAGTGGTTATTGTAATTTGTCGAATCGTTGGTGTCAGCTATTATAATTTGTCTGGAAAAATATATTTATGTCAATATGAAGAAAGTGTTTGGTATAAATACTGCTGCACCTTTTTACGATATTCTCAATTATGATGTTTTATGCACTGTTACGCATTGTATGAAAGAAAATTGTTCAACAACATTTTAATGTGTTTTTCACATCAATTTTGAACTCAAGCTAATAAACATGAGCGAGTTGTGCGGCTAAAGTGTTGGTTTAGCCACACACAAGAGCACCATAAGCCAAACAAGAGCACCATAAGGTAAGACAGCTGTTTGTACGGTTAAATTGGATTATCGATTGCCAACAAGTTGTTTTCAGGAAGCATTTGGTAATGCATAAATTATGCAGTCTCAGTTGGAATATTGTTCTTATTGCTCTTCATTATCTAGGCGTCTTTTTGAATCAATGTAGCCCTTTGTTATATGTTATGTATTCCATACTTGCTGAGGAGGATAAATAGTAAGTTGTAAATAGTAATACGTCTGTGAGGACAGTGAAATACGTTTACCTTAAAACCCTTTTGCAATATTATAAGATACTTGTGCTGCGGTGAATTGAACTTCTGCCTGAGCGACGTACTACATTGAGGTGCCATTATGATTCTTAATGGCGGTGCAGTGTCATGCATATTCAGCTGCTAGGTGCATACTTGGTTGGCCATAGATTCCAGTTGAATAGTAAAGAGAACTGTCTTGTGTTCACGTGATTCTATGCCGATTGAGACATTTGACACCTCCGGAAGACAATAACAAATAGTGGTGAAATATTCTATTTTTATTACTAACCTGCCATGTGCGTTTTGACAAGTTAGCTGTGAATTCTTTAACATTCTGTGTTGTGTTTTCACAATATTCATTTTGAGACGTCACCTTAGACTGTCGGCAAAAGTTTTTGACTGATTTTGAAAAGCGGCTCGACAGTTCCAGCCAAGAGTCGAACGACTATAGCCCTGCACCACGCACTGAAGGTAACTTGACATACACTTCTGGAGTGACTCATCAAGAATAGTAACCCGAATCCTTCAGCAGTGATCACGTGACTCTAATGTTGAGTTGTATGACTCATCTAGCATAGTTAACGGACTCCCTCAGCAGTAGTCTTGCAACCCTCTTGATAGGTTGCAGGTGAATACTAGAACAGAGATTACGTGACTCTTGCGTGAGGAGTTGAGTAACCAACTTGTTCACAGCACAGATAGTCTCGGGGCTATCTGTCAAAAGAGAGTTCGAGTGTCTCCCCCAAAGTGTGTCGTATACGTGGCGAATCCAGGCTCGTCAAAAAATTGAGAACCATTCCTCTCTGTGAACATGCAATGGCAGCGAAAGCTGACGACAGTCAAAACTCTCAAACGAAAAGCAAAGTGATTTCGCTGCCATTCTAACTTCACAGAGTGGAATGGTTGTAATGTTTAGTTCGGGTATCTTTTGCGAGCCCTTGTAGGCGTGTTGAGTTTCGACCATTTCATCTTAGATTGTTTCACTGGGTCGCCCTATGCGCCCTTGCAACAAAGTCAGCTGCACACGAACCAGCTATGACGCCTGTCTTCGTTGGGAAAACCTTTCCAAGTCACACTCGCAATGCGGAACCATGTGAGCGCGGCTTTCGTTTGTGCATCACCACCGTTTACACGAGCTGTACGAATGGCAATGCGATCTGCCACTGCCACATTCATACACCAATCGTTGCTATGAAAGTGTTTTCATTCGCTCAAGGCCAGCATCCACTCAATGTATTATATATGCCAGTTTTTGCCTGTTTTCCGAAACGGAAGCATATATAAAGATTTTTCACGAATAATATTAGTACGATATGTCTTGACCACTTACTCACACAAGTCAGCCAGCATTGCCTGGTTTTGTAAAGCCTTCATTTATTCTTACCCTTTACGAATACGTAAAACTTCACAGAAAAAAACATATTTTCTTACCCGTGTACCTGGGACCTGTTTGGGTCCCACTTGTGACAGGGCGCGTTACAGGTTCCCCAGGCCCCACGCGTAGGTGCCATTGAGCTTGGACCCTTTCTGCACATCACCAGGATCGGCCCACATGGGCGCGTTACAGGTTCCCGAGCCCACACGCGTAGGTGCCATTGAGCTTGGACCCTTTCTGCACATCACCAGGATCGGCCCACATGGGCGCGTTACAGGTTCCCGAGCCCACAGGCTTAAGTGCCATTGAGCTTGGACCCTTTCTGCGCTATCACCAGGATCGGCGCAAATTATAATGTTTTACTTTTACGAGACGCCGAAAAAAGTACGGAAGGTTAGTCATATAAAGCTTTCGTTATAGAAAAGTCAGGAATACTTCTTTTCTTGTCTGGCCGAAACTCAAATAAACCGCAGTACGCCGTCCCTCTGCAGCGCCCGTAGTTTGTGAGCCACTGACCGCCCCCCGAACCCTAGCGCTGACCTTCGTTACGTGAGCTGAGCCCTTATAAGTCTATTTTGCGTTTATAACATTGTATAGTATTGGCCTAGCAATGCGGGACGCTCCATCGCGTGTTTCTTTTGTGTTAACTTAACGAAATAGGGATGTATATTCAACGTGTCCTTCGATTCACATTATTTCTTTTCATTTAAGACTAAGCGTAATATACTTCTTAAGGTAAAGACTCGCCCTGCCCCCTGGCCTGAACCCGCCGTGGTCACAACTCACAGTGGACTCCGGGTTAGGGGTCACAGCTTTAACTGTTAAGGCTTTAACTGTCAAGCAAGTGATCACAATCGCATCGGATCTTGAATTACTAGAGAAGAGGTCATGGGCGGATTTGACAAAAGAAAACTACTCTAAATAATGAATACCTTCGTCAGAGGAGGAGGGGGATGAAAAGGAAGGAAGGAAAGGTAGGGAGATGAACCAGGCGCACGTCCGGTTAGCTACCGTACACAGGGGAAGGGGTTTAAGGGAAAAAAAGGAAAGGAGATGGAGAAAAGAAGGTATTATCGGTGTGAGTACATGCGAATGGCCATAACTTCACGCCTATAATCGTTCACTGAGGCCACTCACTTTAGTGAAACGTAGCAGTGCCGGCGTCGCTTTGTAGGCCTGCGACGCATGTGGCCGCCGTGCGAGAATCATAGTCTCTGAAAATGGTCTGTTATCTTATCGGTTTAGCACCCTCTGAAGAACGTCGCGTTTGTTGTCATAGAGATCGCAACAACAGAACACATGCTCAATCGTATCTTCACAATTGCGCGAGTCACAGATCGATGTGTCGGACATTCCAGTATGGAATGAGTAGGCTTTCGTAAAAGCCACCCCTAACCAGAGGCCGCACAGTAAAGTTGCGTGACGGCGGGAGAAGTTCGATGGAAGCAGCAGCTTCAATGTAGGATCCCCCCCAATCGGTGAAGACGGCAGTTTTCATATTTCATATTCGTGGGCGGTCCTGGCATAGTGCAGGATACAGTGGTGTTAAGGATAATGGCCAGTGATCGTAGCTTACTGAGGTCTAAGAGTGCTCTCATTTCGAAAAGTGAAAGCCAAATTAGTCAAGAAACAGGCCAACATAGACGCAGTGGGGGTGAATGAAGACGAATATAGGCTGGTGTTCGACAACAAATGTGCCGCTTTAAAACATACAGGTAATCAATAACACCGTGGCCAGGCTAATTTCAGAAGAAGATGTTGAAGTGGCCGGTAAGGTACCAAAGTAACCAAAATGTAAGGCCTCCCAAGTAAAAAAGAACTTAATAAAGAATCGACAAAGCATGTAAGTATCAAAGGCAAGCGATCACATAAAATTTTCTGAACTACCAAAGAGGAAGAAAGTAGGCGACATTCTAAATTATAGCGCCGATTCACGGAGATCCACGAAGCAGTAAAAGAGGGCCGCGGGATGAAATCATGATAAAAAAAACTTGGCATATGATAAGTCAAGATGTATGCAATGAAAATAAGCAGGTTAATGCCGTCAGCAATTTCTATGATATAAGGAATAGAAGAATTCCGTATTGACCTGTACAGCACCCAGAGCAGCCGCGTAACCTTCATTGAAAGTGATGGTTCTATTTAATATTAGCGATGGGACTAGATGAGCCTAGCAAGATATGTGCAGCATAAAAGCGGCAGAAGAAGATGGAACGGTTGATTTAATCAAACAGACAATCGATGTGTCGCTTGGAAAGCTCGCGGCTCTCCCGACGTCAAGTTTACCCGAGCTAGAAGAATGCCAACATTATGGTAATCCATAGGACGGGAGAAGTTAAAGAACTGAAAATTATAGACTTTTCCAGAAGCAGTTCCGTCTAAAAGAAGGACATGGCACTTTCGGTGGCGAAATGCATGTTGCCTCAGCGAAAGCGCACGAGTACGAAACCGCGACTGCCCTGCTGCTTTGCTATCACCAGAACGCCATGCGCGATACGCTGCAAAATACGCAACAACAGAGGGAACACATGTGTAGTCATCATCATCAGCCTGATTACGCCCACTGCAGGGCAAAGGCCTCTCCCATACTTCTCCAACTACCCCGGTCATGTACTAATTGTGGCCATGTTGACCCTCCAAACTTCCTAATCTCATCTGCCCACCTAACTTTCTGTCGCCCCCTGCTACGCTTCCCTTCCCTCGGAATCCAGTCCGTAACCCTTAATGACCATCGGTTATCTTCCCTCCTCATTACATGTCCTGCCCATGCCCATTTCTTTTTCTTGATTTCAACTAAGATGTCATTAACGCGCGTTTGTTCCCTCACCCAATCTGCTCTTTTCTTATCCCTTAACGTTACACCTATCATTTTTCTTTCCATAGCCCGTTGCGTCGTCCTCAATTTAAGTAGAACCCTTTTCGTAAGCCTCCAGGTTTCTGCCCCGTACGTGAGTACTGGTAAGACACAGCTGTTATACACTTTTCTCTTGAGGGATAATGGCAACCTGCTGTTCATGATCTGCGAATGCCTGCCAAACGCACCCCAGCCCATTCTTATTCTTCTGATTATTTCACTCTCATGATCTGGATCAGCAGTCACTACCTGTCCTAAGTAGATGTATTCTCTTACCACTTCCAGTGCCTCGCTACCTATCGTAAACTGCTGTTCCCTTCCGAGACTGTTAAACATTACTTTAGTTTTCTGCAGATTCATTTTTAGTCCCACCCTTCTGCTCTGCCTCTCCAGATCAGTGAGCATGCATTGCAGTTGGTCCCCTGAGTTACTAAGCAAGGCAATATCATCAGCGAAGCGCAAGTTACTAAGGTATTCTCCATTTACTCTTATCCCCAATTCTTCCCAATCCAGGTCTCTGAATACCTCCTGTAAACACGCTGTGAATAGCATTGGAGAGATCGTATCTCCCTGCCTGACGCCTTTCTTTATTGGGATTTTGTTGCTTTCTTTATGGAGGAGTACAGTGGCTGTGGAGCCGCTATAGATATCTTTCAGTATTTTTACATACGGCTCGTCTACACCCTGATTCCGCAATGCCTCCATGACTGCTGAGGTTTCGACTGAATCAAACGCTTTCTCGTAATCAATGAAAGCTATATATAATGGTTGGTTATATTCCGCACATTTCTCTATCACCTGATTGATAGTGTGAATATGATCTATTGTTGAGTAGCCTTTACGGAATCCTGCCTGGTCCTTTGGTTGACGGAAGTCTAAGGTGTTCCGGATTCTATTTGCAATTACCTTAGTAAATACTTTGTAGGCAACGGACAGTAAGCTGATCGGTCTATAATTTTTCAAGTCTTTGGCGTCGCCTTTCTTATGGATTAGGATTATGTTAGCGTTCTTCCAAGATTCCGGTACGCTCGAGGTCTTGAGGCATTGCGTATAGAGGCTGGCCAGTTTTTCTAGAACAATCTGCCCACCATCCTTCAGCAAATCTGCTGTTACCTGATCCTCCCCAGCTGCCTTCCCCCTTTGCATAGCTCCCAAGGCTTTCTTTACTTCTTCCGGCGTTACTTCTGGGATATCGAATTCCTCTAGATTATTCTCTCTTCCATTATCATCGTGGGTGCCACTCGTACTGTATAAATCTCTATAGAACTCCTCAGCCACTTGAACTATCTCATCCATATTAGTAATGATATTGCCGGCTTTGTCTCTTAGCGCATACATCTGATTCTTGCCAATTCCTAGTTTCTTCTTCACTGTTTTTAGGCTTCCTCCGTTCCTGAGAGCTTGTTCAATTCTATCCATGTTATACTTCCTTATGTCAGCTGTCTTACGCTTGTTGATTAACTTCGAAAGTTCTGCCAGTTCTATTCTAGCTGTAGGGTTAGAGGCTTTCATACATTGGCGTTTCTTGATCAGATCTTTCGTCTCCTGCGATAGCTTACTGGTATCCTGTCTAACGGAGTTACCACCGACTTCTATTGCACACTCCTTAATGATGCCCACAAGATTGTCGTTCATTGCTTCAACACTAAGATCCTCTTCGTGGCTTAAAGCCGAATACGTGTTCTGTAGCTTGATCTGGAATTCCTCTATTTTCCCTCTTAGCGCTAACTCATTGATCGGCTTCTTATGTACCAGTTTCCTCCGTTCCCTCCTCAGGTCTAGGCTAATTCGAGTTCTTACCATCCTGTGGTCACTGCAGCGCACCTTACCGAGCACGTCCACATCTTGTATGATGCCAGGGTTAGCGCAGAGTATGAAATCTATTTCATTTCTAGTCTCGCCGTTCGGGCTCCTCCATGTCCACTTTCGGTTATTCCGCTTGCGGAAGAAGGTATTCATTATCCTCATATTATTCTGTTCTGCAAACTCTACTAATACCTCCCCCCTGCTATTCCTAGTGCCTATGCCATATTCCCCCACTGCCTTGTCTCCAGCATGCTTCTTGCCTACCTTGGCATTGAAATCGCCCATCAGTATAGTGTATTTTGTTTTCACTCTACCCATCGCCGATTCCACGTCTTCGTAGAAGCTTTCGACTTCCTGGTCATCATGACTGGATGTAGGGGCGTAGACCTGTACAACCTTCATTTTGTACCTCTTATTAAGTTTCACAACAAGACATGCCACCCTCTCGTTAATGCTATAGAATTCCTGTATGTTACCAGCTATATTCTTATTAATCAGGAATCCGACTCCTAGTTCTCGTCTCTCCGCTAAGCCCCGGTAGCACAGGATGTGCCCGCTCCTTAACACTGTATATGCTTCTTTTGGCCTCCTAACTTCACTGAGCCCTATTATATCCCATTTACTGCCCTCTAATTCTTCCAATAGCACTGCTAGACTCGCCTCACTAGATAATGTTCTTGCGTTAAACGTTGCCAGGTTCATATTCCAATGGCGGCCTGTCCGGAGCTGCAGCGGTGGCGTAGAGGTAGAACACCCGCCTCGCGTGCAAGAGGTCCGTGGTTCGAATCCCGGTGCCGCGCAATTTTCCACCGGATTAAAAAAAAAAAAAAAAATCCGCGTGTTGATGAAATTGCATAAACAGGCCTGGAGTGTGGCCTGATGCCGGTGACCAGAACCGGTAACACACTCCCTCACCAGAGCAGGATTGGCCACCCTGGTGCAGTACTTGGCCACAACCTCCTATATGAACACATGTGTAGTAAATGGTTGCAAAAATAGTCTGGCATAATGAAGAACACAGTGAATCTGTGTTACCAAGTCCACGAACCGCTGGCGTATATAATTTAGGACTGCTTGTATTGCCGCGCCTTCACCATGCAAGGCTTTCCTTGATAATAAAAAAAAAAGTGGCTCGTCCGCCAGCGTTCAATCGCTAGCCTCCAAAGAAATATTTCAATCCAGAACATCATCAAGGGTGAGTACCGCTTGTTACGGAGTGACCTAGAGAGTAGGGCCAATTCTCGCCATAGTAAGTTTCTCGCACGTTTTCTAAACACATCCACAGAAACTAACACGCAAAGTTATGCGCTCTCTATCGCCAACGTATCGAGAATAAGTGAAAGTGCGCATACTTGAATCAATGCGCCGAAGCATGGATTACGGCGACTATACAATGACAACTCACGAATTTTCGAAGCAGATTATTTCGCGATAGCCGCAAGCGCAAGCGAGTGACTAATATGCTGTCGCTACAAGATTTTATAAAGTACGCAGCATCAACGTTCCAAGCCTTTTACGCAACAAGAGCAAATCTAGCGCGAATGAGTACAACTTGGAGCGATTAGTCAGAAAATGAATAAGATAGTGGCCACACCTAGGAACATTACCGAGTCAGAAATATGACAAGACGCTGCTTCAAACTTTGCCAAAGAAATAACGATGAGAAAAGCACACCTGATCGGGATTTAATTCATTGCGGAACCTTTGGACAGCTTCGAGTATGCTTTTAGCCCCGCTTTTAGTATAAGTAACCCCCGGAAGGCGAATGCTAGTTTCGATTTCAAGGAACATGCGCGCTCGAAGGGGTTGCCGGATATCCTAACTTAATTTTCTTCATTTCTTTTTTTTTGTGTGAATCTTAAATCGCGTGAAGAGTGGTTGTCTTCGTGGCGCCCGTTGCCCACGCTTTCCACTCGCTCAGCGAATATGAAAAGTCGGATCACGCCTGGTCTTCGGTTGTCGTCCCACGTGTGGAGAGATGCTCGAGCAGGCGTGCAAGGAACGGAAGACGCAGTGAACCAGGTGAACCAAGCATTGAACGAAGATGGCTAAAGCGGGCATCACATGCGTTGCGCGGCTCTGTGCTGTTCTAGCACCGGGAATTCCAGTTCTGCGAGGTTTTGCAGGTTTCCTAATGACAGCTGATAAGCACAAGCATTTCACTTTATTTTCTCAGCAGGTATTCATATGGCATGAGTAAACCAGTTTTATGCAAGCCTCAGTGGGCTGACATAGCAGCAGTGTCGCTCGACCCATTCGTCTTGATAGCAGTCCATCCGCATGCTGTCCGTGGAATACTTGTACTGAAGGACTTGTGTGCACGTTTCTGGGCTATACATTGTGTTTACTCTTTAGTTTGTCGACACACACGGCCAAGGCTAAAGTAAAGAAAAAAAAGAAAGCCGTAATGTTTTACAAAATATGAAGAGCTATGACGGCAAAAGGATGCGCGCACGTAATTTCTTCTTGTGTTTTGATGCAGCATTGGACCTTAACAGAGAGAGTGTAAGAGTGCGGTGTAAGATTAATATGCAGAAGACAAAGATAATGATCCATAGCCGAGCAAGGGAACAAGAGTTCACGATCGCCAGTCAGCCTCTGGAGCCTGTCAAGGAATACGTTGACCTAGCTCAATACTCACAGGGGACCCTGATCATGAGAATGTATTTTACAGAATCAAAATGGGTTGGAGCGCGTTCGGCAGACATTATCAGGTCCTGACTAGAATTTTACCATTATTTATTTATTTATTTAAAGATACCTTACAGGCCCCTAGAGGCATTGTGTAAGGGGGGAAAGTACACTGAAAGGTTATACAATTAGAATACATATGTGAATACATAAAGAAAAATACAGTGTAAGGAATGCGCTAACATGCAGCAATGTAGTGTTAAAAATTGCGTAAAAGACAAACCTGAACACTTCTGAACGTGAGTGGTCAGTGAACAAGAAATTTTCACAAAGTAAAATATAACCAGTAGAATTACAGAGTGAGCGGGACAATATTTGGCTATAATAAAAGAGTATTTAAGGGCTAGTAGCACAATAATAGCAGGAAACTCAAGAAAGAAAACAAAGAAAGTGGTACAATACCAAAAAGAAAGGTGTACAAGTAATGCATTGTACCAGTACTTACATATGGGACAGAAACTTGGAGACTTACAAAGAAGCTTCACAACAAGTTAAGGACAGCGCAATGAGCGATGGAACGAAGAATGTTAGGCATAACGTTAAGAGGCCGGAAGAGAGCTAGCTGTGTGGATCGGAGAGCAAACAGTGATAGCCGACATTCTAATTGACCTTAAGAGAAAAAATGGAGCTGGGCAGGTCATATAATGCGCAGCTTGGATAATCGTTGGCCCATTGGGGTTTCAGAATGGGTGCCAAGAGACGGGAATCGCAGTAGAGGACGGCAGAAGACTAGGTGGTGCGATGAAATTAGGAAATTCGCAGGTGCGAGCTGAAATCGGTTGGCGCAGGACAGGGGTAATTGGAGATCGCAGGAAGAGGCCTTCGTCGTGCCGCGGACATAAAATAGAATAATTATGATGATGATGATGATGATGATGATGACAATGCACCATTACTAAGATATCGTACTTAAGAAGGTTGAAATTCTCTATTTTATCTAAATTTTGGAGCGTAGATGGTGCCATACGATTGTTACCTTGCTTTAGGCACAGCTGCAGTGTGTGCAAGTTTTTGCGCACCTGTATTATAGACGAGGCGCAATATTATTTGTTTTGCCGGCAAAAATGTATTTATTAATAACAGTAGTACATATATATGGTATTTTATGCTAATGAGGTGCGAACTGGTAATCCCCCTTGCGGCGAATAATGCTATTAAGTGTTTTTTTTATGAATTGTTGGTTTCTTGCGTTGCTGCTGTGTCAAACCAGTGTCATAATACTCGCCCTGCTTTTCTCTATGTATGAATATGACGCAAAGCATGACGACAGGCAGATTATATGCGCTTGTATGCGCCATAGGAACAGGTCCCCTCATTCGGCATGTAGTTCAAATAATCAGACCAATTATAGATTACTTCCTATTCATGCAGATGCACGCAGCTAGTTTAAAACTTTGTGGGTCCTTACTTACTTCTCATACTCCCAGTGAAATACAAGGCAGAAAATGTGTCGCCGTCATAAAATACTTGATAGTCAAATTCCGTGTTACCGGCCTGTGGTGGGTAATATTCGGATTGGTTTGAATCTTATCGAATCTGTGTTCGCTCATTATGTACAAATTTCAGGTGTGAAAGAAAATTGTGTCTGCAGATTGACGCTTTCGCACTGCGTTGAGGTCAGCCTTTTTCCAGTACGGAAATTGTGAGTAACAACAAAAGCTTTCAACTTTTATTTGTGTTGAGTTCCTGCTGACTCAGAAATCGGCCAGCATCCGTTGATGTATACTTCACAACACGCGAACGAAATTAACGATTGATGGTGCGAGGAAGTTATTTTCTTCATGCTACCCCCTACTATATCTGTGGACTAGTTTAACTGCAGCCCTAAACTTAACAGCAAGTTAAGAATTTCAAAGCGACTACTTTCACTAAATGACGAAATGTAATATGTTACCTGCGAATACTGGTTGTTAACGGCGGTTTGCTACATAAATATTTTTCAATATATTTGCTTGGCTCTGGTGTGTACGAGCGTTGTCCCACTGCTTTAAAAATGAATAGAAGCTTCTAATGTAAACGCGGCAGAAAAAAGAAGCGCTTAGTAAACACGGCACACTTCAGCGGTTTCTGCGCCGCGATTTGCAATACGTAGCCGCGCGGCCAACGGACCTGCAAGAGAGCATGAACACAGCCCGCTTGCATGCGAAATGGGAAAGGGCTTCGCGGAACGCCTTCTCCTCCCGGGACTCGCTCTGCGACAGCCGACCGGAGCAGACGTGTTGCGGATGGGCTCCCGCCTCACCCCAATAACCTGCGAGTCGTCCCTCTATACCGACGACAGTCGCTTTCGCGCCTCCGGCAGCCTTGGTCACATCCCGCCGAACGGCCCGACGGGCTCGCCGCCGCCTGTACTCGCACGCTTTTTGGCCCAGCCGCTAAACCGGTTTCCAATCGGACTCTGCCTGCGTGGCCCTGCCGCGCCAGGCTCTCCGACTGTAAAACCGCCGCCCCGACTGCTGAAATGGCCCCAGAAGATTCGCCCGATAGACCGGGCCCAGACTGCCACCCCTACCAAAGGGAGATATGAAGGTAGTCATCCGGCCGACGAGAGGCCTTGCCCTCAAGAAATACCCTAACCACGCTATCGCGGCAGCAATTGTCAGGTCCTGTCAGAACCCCACCCGTGCGGAGGGGAAATACGTCGTGCGCCCCCACATGGGCTCAAACATCCTGATAGTCAGCACCCCGCACGAGGAGGCCACTGACGAGATCTGCCAACTGACCCACCTTAAGCTGGACAACCAAGCCCACCCAGTGAGAGCATACGTCCCGTTCTCACCGCTCACCATCAGAGGGGTCATTCACGGACTCGATACCAACAACAAAAGGGAAACCCTCATGGAAGGACCGTGGTTGCGGGACACCCGCATCAAGATCCTGGACGCCCGCGTCTTGGGCGCATCTACAACGGCGCTGCTCACCATAGTAGGACCCCATCTACCCAAGCTGGTCTACCACGGATGGTGTGAATACCCATGCTACCAGTATAGGCTGGCGCGGCAGTTCTGCCGGATGTGTATGCAGCCGGGACATCGCCCGGATGTGTGTCCAAACCCCAACACGCCGGTTTGCCGCCGGTGCGGCATGCCGAACCCCCCCCCCCCCCCTCACGTTTGTGAGCCGAAATGCGGGCTCTGCGGTGGTCAGCACGAAACCGGCACCAAAGAATGCCCCAAGAGATTGAAGCCACCAAGAGTGCTTCAGCTGCCACCCGCCCGCAACAACGAAGAGAAGAGTTTGTCTCGACGGGACGGCCTCCCCAAGATCTACAATAACCGCTGGTTCAGCTCCGAGCACGGGGACTCAGCCGACCGCAGCCGCAGTCAATCCAGGAGCCAATCCAGGTCCGGAACCCGAGCCCGGCAGCAACAGCTACACCCACAACAAACGCGGACACCGCCCACAACGATGCCGAGAAAGAAGCAGCAACCCACCCAAGACACAACCAAGCAGGTGAGCTGGGAAGGCGGGGGCGAGGACTCCTCTGCTCCTCCAACAGACACCCGAATTCCCAAACTACAAGCTATCATAACAGCGCAAAATGCTAGGATAGCAGAACACGACGCCAAGATCGCAGCGCTTATGGCCAAACTAGACAAAGTAATCAAACAAAACACTGCGCCGCCACCCACCACACCCCCACAGCGACCCGATGAAGTAGTGACACACCAAACGCTACAGCAAACACTACAGGACATGGAGAAGAGTGTAGTCAGCTCCCTCACCGAAAATGTCACCCAACTATTCAGCGTGCTTCAAGCCAAAATTGAAACCATAGCGGGCAACCTCGCGCAGGTAACTACTGCACAAAACTCACACTCAGTATCAATTCAGGCGCTCCAGACTCAAAGCCGCAAACGCGCCTCGTCACGCGATCAAGGACCCTCCCGCAATCGCAGCCATGCCAATTCCATTGGGAGCGATGCCGGTCCGCCAGCCTACATAGCCGCCCAATATGGCCCCAAACCATAAGCCATACAACACCAAACACATAGAAATATGGCAGTGGAAGTGCAGAGGTTTCAGACGAAAACAAGGACTCCTTAAGCAATACCTCTGCACCACCCCCATTATACCTGATCTTATCTGCCTGCAAGAGATAGGAGCCGAAAGAACTCCAACGCTAGCCGGCTACTACCCAATCCACCAACCCCACATGGCGACGGTTGCAATCCTCATCGCAAAAGACATCACTGTCATCGAGCACTCTTTATCGGAGCCGGACATTGAGCACTTAGCCATAGAGATAGTTCCTAATAAACGGGGCCGAAAGAGCACGGTCGTGGTTAACACGTATAAGCCACCAAAACAAGCAAAGGCCGATTTCACCAACCTCCTTTCCGAAGCCAATCGACTGGCGCGAGCTAACCAGCTTATCGTAGTTGGGGATTTCAATCCCCCCCCCCATGACTGGGGGTATCAGTCAAACTCAGCAAGAGGAATGGCAGTCGCGCGAGCAATAGAAACCCTCGGACTAGAACTCCTCACAGACCATTTATATCCTACTAGGGAAGGCAACAGTGTCACCCGTGACTCCTGCCCCGACCTCACCCTGACGAAGAACGTCGCCGACGCCACGTGGACGAACCTAGGTGAAACGCTGGGCAGCGACCACTGCATACTCAGCACGTCCATATCATCATCCAAAATTAGAAGGGGTCTGGGCACCGCCCATATCACAGATTGGACCGAATTCCGCAGTGTACCCTTCCCGTCAGGTCCCATTCAGTCTATTCAAGTCTGGAGCGAAGACATCCGACAAGCATACAGGAGCACCAGAAACAATACATCGTACACCGGAAGCCCCAGGAGTAGACCGCCACCTACTCAAGCTATGGCAGAAGCGCGGCCGGCTCGTGGGAAGATGGAAAAGACAACGCCTAAACAGACCCCTCGCCTGCGGATTGCACAGCTCACGGAGGAAGCTCAAACATACGCCACCAACCTAGCACAGCAAAGTTGGCAACAGTTCTGCGAGTCACTGCGGGGAACGCTGGGAACCTCCCGTACCTGGGCAATTCTGCGGAACCTTATCGACTCCTCTAAATCAAAGTCACAATCTACACGCACCCTGAAGCGCATTGCTCACCTCTTCCCGGAAGACGACGCAGCACTGCTTCAGGCTCTAAGGGACAAATACATCGGTACTAGTACCGCCCCACCGTGCTCTGCGACCTACCAGGGCAAAGAAACTCCTGCACTCGACGCTCCCATCTCTGAGGCCGAGGTGTATGCCGCCGTCCGATCGTGCACCCGAAACACGGCGACGGGAGTAGACAATTAACAACGCAATGATCCGCAACCTGAGCAAGGCACACATCAGGGACCTCACCAAGTACCTCAATGACTCGCTCTGGGAGAAGAATGAAATTCCCTCCGAGTGGAAACACTCGGAGACAATAGTAATTCCGAAACCGGGCAAGAAGCCGGTGATCGAAGCACTACGGCCTATATCTCTCACATTGTGCCTGGGAAGCTCTACGAGCGAGTCGTCCAGACGCGCCTCCAACACTATATAGAAGACAACAATCTTTTTCATCCCTCCATGATTGGCTTCCGGTCGGGCTTGCCGACGCAAGACGCCTTCCTCCTCCTGAAGGAGGAGGTTCTCTCCAACATCCCGAGGGGTGGCGAACACATCATTATGGCGCTGCATCTCAAAAGTGCGTTTGATAACGTGTCTCACGAGGCCATTCTCTCGGAGCTCAGCAATCTCAACTACGGGGAGCGCACCTTCCAATATATCAAGACCTTTCTGTCCAGCCGAACGGCAACAATAGGAATGGGTGACACGAGATCGGACCCTCAAGACATGCCGAGCAAGGGCACGCCACAGGGATCGATCATCTCCCCACTCCTATTCAACATCGCCATGATCGGAGTCACCAGGGCTCTGCAACAGGTTCCGAACATTGCATACACCCTTTAGCGGACGACATTACGATCTGGACAAGCACCGGCTCCCTAGCCGAGAAGGAGGACACACTCCAAGTGGCAGCAAACTGCGTCGAAACCGAGGCCATTCGATGCTGGCTCTGCTGCTCGCCCGACAAATCGAAGTTATCCGCATACAGGGACCCAACTACAGATCACCAGGCAACCTGAGCATCCTCCTACACGGGGCTCCAATCCGGGAAGTGCCAGTCATGCGGATGCTGGGTCTCTGGTTGCAGAACGACGGAAAGGCCAACCACACAATCCAACTGCTCAAAACGACAACACAGCAGATCTCTAAGATGATCCGCCGGGTGGCCAGAAACAGAAAAGGCATGCGGGAGGAGGACACGATCCGTCTGGTGCAGGCGCTGGTCATCAGCCACCTCTCCTACGGGCTCACATAACCTCACCCTGCTCCGAGCAGACCTAAACAAAGTCAACGCGATGATACGCGTAGCCTACAAGAATGCGCTTGGTCTCCCACCGTATACATCCCATGTGAGCATGGAAGCTTTGGGACTACACAACACGTTCGAGGAATTTCAAGAGGCGGTCCTCCTGTCGCAGAGAGAACGCCTTTTTTCCACAGCGACAGGCCGACACATCCTCAAGCACATCAGCTACCCGGCGGACATTGACACCATCCAGTCGACCACGAACATTCCTACACCGTGCCGGGCCAGAGTACACGTGGCCCCGCTCCCATAAAACATGTCTCCAACTCACAATGAAGGAAGAAGAAACACCCGAGTAGACTACCTCAAACGCACAGTGGGACGGAGCCCGAAGACGGTCTACGTCGACGCTTCCCTATATCGAACGCAGCAGCAGTCATGGTGGTGGACTCTTCTTACACAGAAGTCTCCAGCATTTCCATTCCGCACTGTACGGTCACGGAAGCGGAAGCGGCGGCGATCGTGCTGGCTGTTCAATACGGGGACGCGACAAACCGAGAACTACAAGTAGTAACCGACTCCTAAACGGCATGTCGGCTCCTTCTAGCAGGCAGAATACCTCAAAAATTTGCTAGATTAACTACTAACCCTTTGGCTACAAATTCATCACTCAAATACCAGATTACATGGGTCCCGGGGCACTCGGGGCTGGAGGGTAATGAGGTCGCGGACAGGCTAGCTGGAGGTCACACAAACCGAGCGGCCACAATCCTCGATTCCACAACCACCCTCCCCATCCCCGCGGCTTACGGCGCGAGACTGCAATAGCTACGCAAACAACGACAGCTTTACCCCCACCACAGAAGAGGCTAAACGCTCACGAAGCGCAGGACTGGAGACAACTCCAGACCAAGGTTTTGCCCAGCTTACACAAATACAGCATCTTCTCAGAACACTACAAAGACGCATGCCCCTGTTGTAACGAACAGCCCACTGCCTACCACGTCACGTGGCGGTGTACGGGCCCCAAAACGCCAGACATACAAACACAACAGCCGAAGGAGCAGTGGGAGGCCACCCTGTCCAGCCCAGACCTAGAGACTCAGCGCGGACTGGTAATCCAGGCGAGAGCAGCAGCCAAGACCACTGGAGTTTTGAAATGAAGACTCCACTCAATCTACATTTTTTTCTCCGTACTTGTTTCCTCTTTTGTGAATAAATGTTTTCTACCACTACTCTCCTCCCGGCGGCGCGCCCTCTCCTTGTACCCTCTGTCCTCATCAGTGACGTCATGGAGGCATTGTTTGTGAATTATTCCCAGTTGGACATCCGGCAACCGGTAGTGGTGGAAGCGGCGCTACCGCCGCGTATCGGCATGGGACCGAGTATCCCAAGGGAGCTTGAGCCCCGTGGTACAAGCACCGTATACGCTTCTCGCACCGTTTTCACAAGGTGTGAAAGGTGTGAGGTGTTTCACCAGCTCTGAATAAGCTTACACGTCCTCTGAACCTGTGACCTAATCCCCGTGCCTTGCACGCTGTCATCATCTACGATACACACCGAAAGAGAAGTTTCTTGAGCAGCACCGGCATCATGCAGATCCATTCTGAATGCGCACGAAACGGAGGCAGCCGAATGCAGCTACGGATGTGCCACCACAGGATAAAATATGGTGGCGTGCACGGGATCGCCTTGAACAAGGTCTTTATACCCATTTATTTTTATCGGCATTGTATAAAATATGTACCACAATAATTTACGATAGAATCAGGCAACACTTGACTTCAATCAAAGCAAGACAGCAGACTGGTTTCAGCAAGGGATATGCTACAAAGGATTACATCCGTGTGATTATTCAGCTAATTGACAAATGTACGCAGTACTGCCAAGCGCTCTATATGGTTTTTACATTTAATCAAAAGACACGTCATTCGGTAGCGTTGCGTATTACGTATTCAAGGAGCACAGAAGGCATACGTGAATATCTCGGGAAATATTGACAGATTCCAAAACTACCTTACTTTTTCACAAGAAAATAGAAAATTACCCATGAAGAAAGGGGTTTGGTGAGGCGACACGATCCATCCAATGCTATTCACAGTATGCTTAGAAGTATTTAATGCATTGAAGCTATTATAATGGGAAGGATTATAGTGTGGGTCAACGGCAAATATCTCAACAGCCTTCGGTTTGCAGATGGCATTTTCCTGTTCAGCAACACTGGCGATGAATTTCGACAAACGATTGAAGAGCTTAATATATATATAGTGTAAGAGTAGGGTTGAAGATTTTTATGCAGAGGAAAATTCTAATATTCATCAGCCTGGTGAGAAAACAAGAATGCATGACCGTATGTCAGCCACTAGAGTGTGTGCAAGAGTACGTTTATATGGGTCAGTTACTCGCCCTGATAATAAGCAAGAAACGAATACAAGAATAAAAATGATTTCGAGTGCATACGGCAGGCATTACCAAATCATTTCTGGGAGCTCACCCCGAATTGAAATGTCGTTTAAAAGAAAAGTCTACAATCATTGAATTTCACCAGTGATATCATATGGGATATAACAGAGGAGATTAACAAAATATTTGAGAACTAGCTACAGACCGCGGAAACAGCAGTGGAACGAAAAAATCTAAGGCTTAACGTTAAGAGACAGCAAGAGAGCGGTGTGGATCAGAGAGCAAACAGAGACAGCCAATATTCTACTTGACATTAAGAGAAAAAAATGAGCCTGGCTAGGCAATGTAATGCATAGGGTAGTCATCTGGTGGACCATTAGAGTTACCACACGGGGGACAAGCCAGGGATGGCAGAAAATAACGCGGGGTAATGAAATTAGGAAATTTGCAGGCGCAAGTTGGAATTAGCGCAAGACAGGTCGCTGGGAGAGGCCTTTAACCTGCAGTTGACATAAAAATAGGTAGATGATGTTTCATACTCGTGTGTGCATCCATTACTCATCGCCATTCTTCCCCGAAGAAGCGTCAATTATCGCTTTCGTCCACGTGACATCAGTGAATTGTGCGTCGCATCGCACCATTTTAATTTACCTAGGCAAGAGGTGCTTGTCCTGTGGTAGCATCTATTCATTATTTATTTCATTGGCAAAAAGTGAAGAGAACGGGTCCGTCCTGCTCACTTTCGTTTGCGTAAATTTTAGAATGTTTTATTCGCGTCAACTCAGTTTCCAGCATACCTGAAAAAAAATTATGCTCTCGGCGATAATGCGCAGAAGTAAGCAGTTTATTTGTTACAAGATCTTACCTGTGTCTCAGAGGACGTTTCGAATGAGAACCTTGAAAGGACGTGGAAAAGGCCAAGCTTGATGTTCATGGAGGCAAACTTCATGCCGACACACTGACGGGGTCCTTCACCAAAAGGCAGGAAGGTGAAGGGCACAAGCCGCTCTTTGTTTTTGCCTAAGAACCTGTGGGAGACAGAGATAAACTGAAAGGTTTTGGCCCATGGTCGGGGATATTCGTAGTAAATGTACACCGACCACAAACAAGGAAACATAGAAGACGTTTCCACCAACCCGGAATGCCCGGCGATAGGGCATATAGGAGGGGCTTTAATATTTGTATTTGCCGTTATGAGTTTTCGCACGTGCAGATTGACAAACACGCACCTTAGACGGGAAACGGAAGTGGACATGAGACTGCGGCTTGTATTGTGTCCACTTACTTCTCCCGTTGAAGGCGTGTGCCTGTTATATCCAGTAATGGTCCCGAAGGCACGCTGGCCCACATCTGTCCCACTCCTCGCGTATTGAGGTGAAGATCGGCATTGGAATATTGGTAAGGGAGGACGGACGTTGTGAGATGAGGGCGACGGTGGTTGAAGGGATGATAATTGAGGAAGAAGCGATTGGCATGGCTCAAATTCAGAGGATGCGTTATGTGTTTCAAGCGTGAAAATGTTGGCTTTGCAGAAAGCCTTTGAACTCAGGTGCGCAGTTGGCGTACCACTTAGCCCGAACACTCCTTAATTCATGAGCTTCATGAGCCATTTAATGCGTTTGCGTTACTAAACACTCTAGGATCAATATTTTCCTACTCCTATTACAGTGGCACAAAAATTTGAAGTTTGAAATTCTCAAGCATTGA
Source organism: Dermacentor andersoni (assembly GCF_023375885.2). Lineage (NCBI taxonomy): Eukaryota > Metazoa > Arthropoda > Arachnida > Ixodida > Ixodidae > Dermacentor > Dermacentor andersoni. Next base: position 216,376,086 of record NC_092816.1, read on the forward strand.
CTCTGTTCGGTTACCTTGGGAAGGCAAAAAACGAACAAAAAGGCAACGGTATTAGAGCTATAGCTTGATTTCTGTACAGCCAAAACAGATTTGCTTTATGCTGCAGCTGGCGTATGACAAGTATAGACAACCTCAAGCGCAACAATGGCGCTCGGGATACGTTAGAGTAAACGCGGGTCAACTTTAGCCAACCGGGCGATGTCTAAATGACAGGCTCAGAGAGCACTGGAACAACGTAAGGAAAGGTGGGGATGGCAGGTTAGCAGCCCACTGAAGCAAGTGTGGTTTTCCTTCCCTCTGTTTTGAAAATGATCCGTTGTGCGCAAACACAAAGAAAAAATGACCAGACTAATAACTGTGAGTGCAACTACTGAGAAGCTAGGCCAAGATTGCCTTAGCATGCCTTCAGTATGTTTAACAAGCAAATAATTATGGTTTCTAAATTCATATCTGTTTGTGTAATCCTGACTTGATGCATGAAATATATAAAATAGTAATTCGGCTTCCAATAAACATTGTGTTGAAATTTAGCGCTTGTTTGTGTCCCTTACTGTGTCCGTGTGGAAAACGTATTTCCGTTAAAATACTGTATCATGCAACTTAAATGTTTTAACTTAACCTCTATAACGTCGTGCTATGGTGCTACCGCGCTAATTATCGCGGATAAGCTCAGCAGGGTCGTTGATAAAGGTCAAATAACGGATTCTAAGAACCTCTCCGTTTTTAAATCCCGCTAATATCGGCAAAACTTTCTGCATGACAGATACGTCGATAGCGAATAGATAGGAATATTTCAACAACTGAACATAAAATACTTCACGGTTTATGCAGTTAACACACTGTAAAATATAACTTTAAGCTTTATTCCAACAAGAAACATGACGTTTTTTCACCCCCGGCACTTTCTTAACATTACTATGCGCCAACTTGTCCAGCAAACCACCCTATTGTACATATGCAATCTCTTCAGCTTTTGTTGTGCATGCCGATAACAACGCATAAGATTTGGCTTCCCAACACTTCTCAACGCAGCCCTGAACACGAGGAACACCGTAGTGGCGCGCTCCGGTCACTTCTACCACGGAGACTTACGTGGGCGTGTAGGTAACTTCCGTACCTGATATGATACAGCATATTATTCTTCAACCCCCCTCTTCCCTTTTCCCGGTTAAGGTCCTTAATCATTTGTTGCACTTTATCTGCGGTGTTGCTGAACAGGACAATGTCATCCGCAACCTTAAGATTGCTGACATATTCGCCGTTGACTCTCATCCCTGGACGGAGCAAACCACCCAACTTCCTGCTTTCTTAGCCTGATATTAATGATAATCTCCACCTGATAAGAAAACAAGTACTTGGAATATGTTGACAACCTTGCGTACGAAATACCTTTCACGTGCGGAAAATCATACATAGGCCAGGTAGGCAGATGTATTATTATCAGGTTAAGAGACCATAGGTATGCGACAAAAACGCTCCAGTCACCAGGACATTTGGCGACGCATTGCGCATGATGCGACTGCAAGCCATTCTTCAAAGAAAGCAAGGCCTTAGCTCAATGCAAATCTAAAAAGAGGACGTGAAATTTTGGAAGCGTTTTTCGTGCTCAAAAATGACTTGGGGAAACCACGTTCATAGACCTTCTGTGGCACTGGCAGAATCAGCTTTTAAATTCATAGACGGATGTTTGATCTAGCCATGCTTGTCATTGCTAAATCAGATGTGCATAGTTTGGCTTCTTTTTCTTCTTGCATTTTGTGTTATATATTTATTTTACATTCACCCCTTGCGTATATAGTTGAGGTGCAATAGCGGACAATAAACAGTTGAAAGTTTGTGCACATGTGTGATTGTATTTTTTCTCTTGTATAGCAGTATAGCGTCGCAAGAGAACGAGTAGCTCTTCAACATAGGTCTGGTCGGGTGACCGACACACTATACTTCCCCGTCCAACGCTCGCACGTCAGCGTTGGTCTGGAAGTGATTGCACACAGTCTTAATTTCCTTCTGGACAACTTGTGGGTTCGTGAGCCTAGTGGAGCTTCTATTAGTAGGCACGAACGCTACAGGATTGGCGCAGACGCCCTTGTAAAAACATATATATCTAGAGGCAATTCATTAGGTGGCAGGAAATGGTGACCAGGCGGATAGCACCTGGCCAGGAGAATTGGTCGCCATAAGCCCAAGACGACTGATGCAAGGAATCCTAATAAATCAGGGACTAAAGTGAGGTTAGTGAGACGTCTGAAACCACGCAATACTCAGCCAAAACACCACTGCTGGTCAACGAAGCTTCAAGAGGCACCAAACAGCTCTCGGTCCACCGCGGCCAGTCTGATGAAATGAGACCGCAAACATCGTTCACGGCGAAAGCATCACTGCTGTCATCGTTAACGTCATCATCCGTATGTTCAGCTGGTTCTGGCGGCACAGACATAACATCAATGTTCTCTACTATGCTTACTGCACTCTCAATTGCATCCAGAGAATCACGCAAGTGAATAAACGGCTTCCTTCTAAATAAAATATTTGCATCCGTGCTGGAACAGTACTAAAATGTTCATGAGCAATTCCGCTCTGTGAAGGTGGACTAGCGAAACTATTTAGCGCTCGGCACACAGGCGACGCAGAACTTTGAACAAAAGTAAGAACGCTTTTATTGGCCTGATCTGTGGCCATCGTGACAATATATGTTACGCACATGCATCCGCGTATAACCTTCTTTATTAAATGTGCTCACGTATGACATGAATGACATGAATGAATGGCTCATACTCCCTTAAGCAATGGCTCATGCCCTTGTAAACGCGGCCTGCCCTTTACGACATCTGAGGTGAAATTCTGCGTTGGAATGATGAGCGGCGACGAAGCCAGCTGTGGAAGTACCCGACGACGACGAACGCGTGAGCAGTGGCACGAGCGCGTTCGCGCGGTTGCGCCGAGGGGTGCCAACGGATCAGCTGTAGAAGAAGACGACGACACTAGAGCCATTGCTGGTGATGACAGTTTAGGTCCTAAGTGTGACAAATGTAGCTCAAGGGCGCCTTACAGGTCCGCGAGCACATAGGGATATGCGCCATTGAACTTAGACCCTTTCTGAAGAATCACAAGTTTCTACAAACAGACGCTACGGAACACCGGGTCTTAGCCCTATACATATTCGCTGGGGTGTGTTTTACCTAAATTGACGCATCTATGTATATATTGTTGGCGTCTATTACGCTCGTCTTCCTCATCTGTATGTTATCATCATCCTACATTGACCGATCCTAATCTTCAGTTCCCTGTGTGACCACAATCATCGGGTGTGTGCCTTGGCTGGTTCGACGCCAAGTACTAGGGCCAAACAAACGTCGCTCCAAAAGAGACGTCAGTGATGGAGGTGAGTTTTCGATCCTCAGTCCGATACTCGCTCAGTCTACCCCCTGGAACTTCGTTCAGGCCACCGCTTGGGCCCGCTGCCCGTTAGCACGTCTCAGACAGAGCCACCCTCCATTTCCACCGCTACCGTTTCGTCACCGCAAGCCACCCCTTATATCTTAGGCAGCCACCAACGTGACGCTTATCTCTTCGCTGGTCTTCGTGGGGAACATGTGCAGGACTGGATGGACGGCTACGAGCGAGTAAGTTTCGCTAATCGCTGGGACGACCTCCTCATGCTCCGCCATGTCTCCTTCTACTTGACGGGTGTGGCGAAGACACGGTTCTTCAACCACAAAATAGACACGACTGACTGGGCTGCCTTTACGCAGCAGGTCCGCCATGTATTTGGTACTCCGGCGGTTCGGTCTATCATCGCAAAGTAGACCCTCGGTACTCGCCAACAACAGCCAGAAGAGTCTTACACGTCGCATATCGAGGATGTTCTTGCGCTCTGCCACTGTGTGAGTTCATCTATGCCAGAGTCAGGCAACGTACGCCACACTATGAAAGTCACGTTCAATGCTCTTGCCATCAAGAACCACGCTGCAATCACTGACGTCGTCACAACGTGTCAGCGCCTGGATGAACTTGAGTCTGTTCACCTTGAGCCAGACGTTGGAGAATATTCTTCCACGGCATACCCACAACTGCGTCTCATGATAAGAGTCATAATATGCGAAGGATTACAACCAATGGGCTTCGGTGTGCCCTAGTCCGCCTTCAGGCGCGGCCTTGCGTGAGGTCATGCGGAATGAACTGGCCTCTTTAACCTACTCCACGCACGTGCAACCTTCAGTCTCTCGTCCTCTACCAACATAGGCGCAAGTTGCTGCCTCGCCTCTAGGCGACGTCAACTCAACGGTCCCGTTAAAAACGCACGCGTCAGTTGCTACCGCGACTCCAAAGAACATGCTGTCGATGCCGCCTGAGCCTTCTACCAGCCCATCTGACCGCACTGGCTCTCGGAGCACCTGGAACCCACCTTGGCGTTCTCCACGTCCCACGTGCCATTATTGCGGCTATCACGGCCGTATTTCACGTTTCTGCCGCAAGCGCCAGCAGGACGAGCGTCGGGGGTACTACATGTCTGAACGCAACTTTTCCAGTGGAACCTCTTCGCAAAGCCCGCGCTTCTCTTCACCTCCGCTCCGCTCTACATCTCCTCCAGCATCGACAGAAGACCGAAGTACTTACCTTTCAGCCTGACGCCGCTCCCCTTCGCGGTTCCGCCGCTCCACGTCACCATCACGGCCTGTCTCACTCAACTCCACCGTTCTTCCGGAAAACTAAGCGATGCAGTTTTTGGTGGAAGAACTGCGCACTTCAACAGGACTCAAATTCCTCCAGTGCGCCTGGCCAATATGCTTTCGGTGTTCAAGTGATTCCCCTCGATGCTTTGGTGGACACAGGTTCAACAATTCCCATTATGCATGCTAAATTATGTTCCCGCCTCAGAAAAGTCACGACGCCTTACGATTGACCGACGCTGTTCGGCCTTCCGCTCTTTGTACTGCCCGCGTCCTCATCGATGACATCCTCACCATATTCAGTTGGCTGTGTTGTCCCCGTGCGTTCATCAACATATTTTAGGGCAGGTTTTTTTTCTTCTGCTTCCGCGGCGATTTATTGTGGGCAACGCGTCGTACAACTTAACGACACTGACTACTTATTTGGGAAGAAACTTACAGGCCGTTGCGCCTGATTGCTGCGGAAGATACCGAACTACCTCCAGGCCGACAACGAATTGTTGCCGTTCTATCAAACGATATTGACCATGGTGACGTTTTGGTCTTGCCCTCTTCCCGTTGCCTTTATAACGGCATCGCTTTTGCAGCAGGTGTGGTTCGATCTTGCAATGCCTCAGCGCTTGTCACCGCCACGAACGCTACATCGGAGAAAATTTTCCTTCCGCAATGCGCCACAACGGCTTGCGCAGCCGACCCAGGGCCTGTGCGCGCCGTGCCCCTTAAACCTATGCTCTCCAACGACTGTTCTACTTGTGCTATTGCTTCTAACTCCGCCCTTACTGCAGCCATCAGTGGCTTGCCACTCCTGATGGTTGCATCTGGTGATGACAGCTTCAGAGATGCAGCAGCTGTTCAATTTGAGAAGAAACATGCAAATTCTTTTGATGTCCATTCCTCGACTCTGCGCCTAACTACAGTTGCAGCGCATCGCCTTCACATAGACTAAGCGTCTATATTGCGCCGACGCCCATACTGCCTGTCTTTAGCCGAGCGGAAAGTCATAGAAGAAAATGTCGTGGACATGCTATAACAGAAGGTCATCCTAGCCTCAGCTAGCCCTTGGTCATCTCTCGTCTTCCTTCATCTGTATGTTATTATCATCATCCTACATTGACCGATCCTCATCTTCAGTTCTGTCTGATCATCATCATCTGCTGTGTGCCTTGGCTGGTTCGACGCCGAGTACTCGGGCCAAAGAAACGTCGCTCCAACAGAGACGTCATAATATAGGTATTATTATTATTATTATTATTGGACGCAGACAACAAATACATTTTTTGACTGCGAAGTGATTTATACTCATACTTTTATGAATTAGTGATGTGTGCAAGTACCGCCGCATGGCTGACGGGAATTTCAGAATATTTACAACTTCAATGTGAACTCCGTATTCATGGAAATTAGATCAAGCTCAGAGTTATGTTAGAGTCTTCTTAGCGGCTAGTTGTCATCTGATTTGTTTTGGGATAGCTTTGCTGAAACAAGAGTTACAGCCGTTTTACAACCATACTCCCGCCATAGACGACCATGTATTGACAGCAGACGAAAATTCTTTTACGCTTACAACTTCACTTCGGATTACCTAATTATGACATGTAAATGAAACTCGACGTGATGATAGAATTGTTTCAGCAGCCAATTTCAATGTAATATTTTCAAGATACCTACATTAGATTGAGACCTAGAGAGCATTCGCGAGAAAGCGGTCATGAAACTTTTTTCATGTCTACGTGACGCGGTAGAGGGACAGATATCGACCACCGCAGGGCTTGCTATATACAGCTTCACTGTAAAAGCTTCGATTTGTAACTGTTAGCGCCCAGTGTACTGAATAGAGTACACTAAACTTTCAATGCTTGTTCTGTTCTTTCAAAGGAAACCGCGGATTCGACAGTTTGTTTCTAGCACGCTCAACATATTGACACGGGTTGACTGCTTTTCACCGGCTAGCGAATGTTAAAGGTTATCGCTCAGCGCAAGACGCGGCTGCATGTATCGGAAGTATTTTTAAGGTTATCAATGGTGCTAACTGCTCTCTGTCGCCACCGAACTTTGTGTAATCTTATTGTATGCGAGACGCCAATCGTGTAGTACTTTCTGGAAGACACGCCGGCACCAGCGATTACTCTGGGACCTTCAGCGACTCATGCATAAACTGATGCGCTTGACCCGTTGATCAGATTCCGACGATCATCAACTGCGTTGTCCGCTGTCATTGTACTTTGAGTGTTACTAGCTTTCTTGGGGCACAGGTTAGCGCAATAAAAACTTAGATTATTCACAATTTTGCTGCTGTGTACTGCCGCGTCACTATTAAGTGACTAATGCTTGTGCTTCGATATACTGGAATCCTCCGCAAAGCCACGATCCAAGCACGCAACCCGAAGATCGCACCAACTTCGCCCTGGAGCAGCAACCAAGTCGCAGGCTACAGAACCTGCCCCCGGAACAGACATCTGCCTGAGAAGACCAAGAAGTACGTGGCCAGCCCAACAACCCCAATGGCAGCCCCAGTGCCAGACCGTGATACTCCACCATGATACCGTGATGCACCAGTCCAAGGAGCCACCGAACTTCCGCGGCTCTTCCTTTGAAGACCAGGAAAACTGGATCAAGACATGCGAAAGGACCGCTGCATTCAATAATTGGGACTCCGACGACAAGCTGCAGCCACTTCAGCTGAGAAGACGTCCCCAGAACATGGCTTGAGAACGTAGAATTGACCCTGACGACATGAGAACTGTTCCTCGACGGCTTCCTGCAGACTTTCACAACCTTCCTGTGCAAAGAGCGAGCCCACGCTCTACTGCAAAAGCACGTGCAGCTGCCGAACGACAACATAGTGATATTAACGGAGGAGATGACGCGCCTATTCCAACACGCGTACCCGAATATGTCTGATGAGAAGAAAATTCGGCTCCTCATCCGTGGAGTAAAGCAAGAACTCTTTGTCGGACTTATGCGCAACTTGCTCAAGACCGTAGCAGAATTTCTGACGGAGGCTACGACTGTTTAGAAGACGTTAGAAATATGTGAAGACAGTAAAATCGCTGCCTGGCCCCAGAAAGCCGACACGTTCAAGCACTCTGCTCTAATTATCTGCGGAAAGCCATAACGTCAGTTCTACGAGGGGAACTACAGAAGGTGCTCCCAGAGTCACAGCCCTAAGTGAATTCGATTGCTGACGTAGTGTGAGAGGAAATCCAGCACTCACTGAGAGTTCCTGGACCGCCGCAGCCTAAGCCGGGCACAATGACCTATGGCGCCATAGCGCGCGCTCATTGTACCCTCCGCGCCCACGCCATGGTAGCTTGACGCCGCGATACCGTCGCCAGGCACCACTACCACCCCACCGGTCTCTCCGCCAGCGCAACGCCCCGAGGAAGGCAGACATTTCGCGCGCCCCCGACCACCGCTAGGCCTGCTATCGCTGCGGGGAAGCCAGCCACGTCTACCACCAGTGCCTACATCGCGAGATGAGACAACGAGGGTTCCGCGTGAATGCATCACGCCTGCAGCAAGATGAACTTCCTCGCGATATCGTCGACTACCTCGCCGCCACTCAGTGGAGTTCTCGACGACCGTCCGTTCACCGTGACCAGGCATCTAACCGTCGCCAAAACGCCAAGCGGACTACAGCCCTTCAATAAAAATCAAAAGTAGCAGCATCCTTTGACGATCGCCGCCGTGCTCCTGCTCTGCGCTTTTCCTCGCTACTCGGCTTTTTTTTTTTTTCGCTTCCATCGGCATCACAGTGCCAAACATTGCCAGCGTCGTAGGCAGGCACCGCATTTAGCGCCTCGTTTGTGCTTTTGTAGCGTAGTTCTGTGCTCGCGATGCCGCGTTACTGTGCCTCCGAGTGCGACACAAGTGAAAGCGACTATTCCGTATTTCATCTGCTAGCGGGACGTGGCACGGAGGAAAATCTTCCATCAAAAAATCAAACGGGCTGATTTGCACCCAACGCAATGGTCCTGGCTTTGTGAGGTAAGCGAGCGATTCTTCGCTCATCACTAATCTCTCCTGCTGCTACTTGTATACGGCTTCGTTAGTTTTTCGCTCCTAAGTGCCGCATGTTGGTGATGCGTTTATTTGCAACTTTCGTATTCGGCTTCAATCAATTTGTCTTCAAACGCTTATGCTTTTTGTCGAGTCAATCATACATTCCATGGCGTTGTCTTTCTTTGGCCTGAATATAAGCGACTAGCACCTTTTGGGTGTACCACCGTACGTTAGGAAGCGGTGACGGTACGTAGGAAAAGAGTTGCGTTGACGACGTTCCGATCATTAGAATTCGATATTCTTTTTCAGCACTTTATCCATCCGCGTCGAACCGTTGTAAACCGTGTCCAAATGAACATGGGTGGCGGCAGCACCGCTCGCACCGTACCTTGAAAGCAATTAGCGATGCCGACAAAGAGTGCCGACTGCTGATTTAGCTTCGCACTTTTGTCTTCTCACCAATTACTTAGCGTTGAAGTGACATGCGCCAAAAACAGAGAGAGCGACTTCGGAAAGCGTCTGCTAGTTCAGAATTGCGTAGGGGGAGCCTCGGTCGAAGGAAGAAAGAGTGAACGCCGGCGCCGGAGGAGGAGAGAGGAGATTGCCTTATTTTTATTTCTTTTAGTGGTTTTGGACGATACACCGGCACATCCCGCGGTAGGTCTGCGAGCCCATATTCGGAAAAGTAAAAGCAGCAACCGATGGAGGTGCGTTTGCTGTTCGCCGTACTGACCAAGATCCTCTGCCACCGACGAAGACGCCGAAAAGACTCTCTCGATGATATTTGAACAAGACGTCGCCATTCCGAAGAAGTCTACAAGCAAAAGACTACGCGGAATAAAAAAGACCTCATGACCCGACGAACCATGCATAGGTCAACGCGACGCAGTCGCATTACGAAGCCAAGACCTGACGGCAAGGCAAAAGAAAGAACCACCCACTTCCACGTGCTCCTCGACGGCCGTGCAATCACCGCCTTAGTGGACAATTGACCCTATTATTCCGTCTTGAGTGGACGCATTGGCACCCAGTTGAACAAAGTTGGGACTGCATGGGAAGGCCTTCAAATCCTGACAGCTCTAGGACACCAAATAACATCTATCGGAATCTGCACGGCTAGAATTGCCGTTCCTCACTGGACGTACTCTTCTACCTTCGTTATCCTCCAACACGGTTCACGAGACGTCATTCTCGGCATGGTCTTCCTGAACCATTGCGGTGCTATCATTGACCTGAAGTAGAAATTGATAACGCTGTCGGAAGATTAAGCGATACTGCCGCAGAGCGCTCGTAGTCATTATGCCTTGAGTGTGCTCAAAGATCGAGTGAGCATCACCCCTCACTCAAGCATTGTCATTTCCGTCGTTACCGAAACACCTGCAGACATAGAAGGCTTCATCGACGGCGATCAACGTCTACGGCTTGATTGTGAAATGTGCGTCGCAAGAGGGATCGTGCGATTAAACGGACGATAAGTGAACGTGATACTGACCAACTTCAACCAGGAGTTCAAGTACGTCAACAAGTGCATGACGGTCGCATACCTCGAGGAAATTGTGGAAATGAGCAATACATTTGTGCTTTCGGATACTACCGCACCTACCTCGACGACCATAGCTCCCTAACCACTATTCGAAATATTTTCAACCCTCCCGACGAGTAAGCAACAACGCGAAAGCTTTCTTCGACGATATAAAGACTCCTTTTCTGTGCATCGGGGATTCGGCAACCAGTTGCAAAGCTTCGCACAATAACCAACGAATCCGATCGAGCACTAAGCCGCAGCCAATACCGAGTTTCAACGCAAGAATGAATGAGAAAACCTAAGGCAACAAGTCAACGAAATTCCGCGGGACGACATCAGCCAGCCCCAGAAAAGACTGTCGATAGACGACGCGTTAAACCGAGTCTGCAATGCTAAGTACTTTTACTTGATGGATCTCAAGACTAGTTATTGGCAAATTGGCGTCGATGAATTGGATCGAGAGAAGATCGCATTTTTCACGCCAGACGGCTTCTTCGAGTTTAAGGTCATGACTATCGGGCTTTGCTCTGCACCTGCAACGTTCCAGCTGGCGATGGAGACAGTCCTGACGCCTCTAATGTGGCAGACTTCTCTAGTCTACTTGGATGACGTTGTAGTCCTTGCCACGAATTTCTAAGATCACCTGAGGCGGCTTCCAAGATTACTAGAGGCGATCAAGTCATCAGGACTGACCCTGAAGCCGGAAGAGTGCCGTTTTCCTGACGAAGAGCTTCCGTACCTTCGCCGCAGCGTCAGCAACTCTGGAGTCTGCCCCAACAGAGGCAGGAAACAGTTGCCAGCGTTAAATTCCTTTGTCCCGTCAACAAACAGGTAGTGCGCAGATTCCTTGGCTTGTGTGCCTATTACAGGCGCTTTGTAAAATACTATTGAAGCATTGCGGAACCATTAAGTGATCTCTGGAAAGTCGACGTCAATATTGAATGGAAAACAGTGCAATATGATGTATTTCAGGAGCTTAATTAACGGCTTCAGTAAGCGCCGCTGCTTTCGCGCTTCAATGGAGGCACCGAGACTGAAATCCACACTGACGCAAGTAGCGTAGGCGTCAGCGCTGCGCTAGTTCATAGGAAGGACGTGGTGGAAAGCGTAATAGCATACACTAGCCGGTCACTGGCAAAAGCGGAAACGAATTATTCTGCGAGGGAGAAAGTGTGACGTGTGATAGTTTTGGCTGCGGCGAAATTTCGGTCTGACATATACGGTAGGTACACCACGCCTTGTGTTGGCTGACAAACTCAAAGGATCTTTTAGGACGCCTAGTACGATGGAGTCTCAGACTACAGAAATTCGACATCACCGTGGTGTATAGGCCCGGGACGGAGCATTCTCACGCCGACTGCCTGTCGTGCGCCCTTTTTGACCCGTCACCGCAAGGCGAACTTGACGACGTCGCCTTCCTAAGAACAATAACTGCAGATGACTTCCCCGCACAGCAAAGGGTAGAGCCGGAGTTACGAAGCCTCGTGGAGTACCTAGTAGGCAAGAGCGACGTTACCCGTAGAGTATTTCGGCCTGGACTGTCTTTGTTTACTTTACACAGCGACGTACATGTAAAAAAGAACTTCTCCCCCGTACGCGCGAACTACCTTTTGTTGTGGCGGCAATACTACGGCCATAAATCCTGCATGCCCTGAATGACCATCAGACAGCCGCAAAACATGGGCTTTCCCGTAGGCTAGCAAGAATAAAACAGAAATATTATCGACGGCGCCTGACCGCCGACGTCGCCAGTTACGCAGATCCATGCGCCGTGACTGCCAGCGACACAAGGCACCACGGACACGGCTAGCGGGATTACTACGGCCGATCGAGCTCCCTTGCTAACCGTTCCAGCAAATAGGAAGGGATTTGTTGGGACCCTATCCGGAAATAAGTGGAACTTCGTGGCAGCAGACTACTTCATCTGCTTCGCTGAAACGAAAGCTCGGCCAAAAGTTAGTGCCGCGGAAGTGGCAAAATTCTTCGTCGAGAGCATCCTGCTGCGACATGGTGCCCCCTAAGTCCTTGTCACCGACCGAGAAATGGCCTTTACAATAGAGCTCTACAAAGCCATTCTGCAATACAACCAGACAAGCCACAGGAGTAAACTGTCTACGACCCTCAGACGAATGGTCTTACTGAGCAGCTGAACGAGAACCTCGCCTACACGCTAGCAATGTAATTCGACGTCAAGCGCAAGACTTGCGACGCCATCCTGCCTTACGTAACCTTCGCTTATAACATGGTGGTGCAAAAAAAAAAAACATACAAAGCAGATCACGCCGTTCAAGTTAATTTAAGGAAGGAACCCGACGTCAAATCTAGACGCCATAGAACGACAGAAACCTGAGCTAGTTGGTAAGGATTCATAACGCCAAAGAAGAGGTGAGGCGTACAGACAGGGCACAAGAGGACATGCTGCTGCTCGTCACCTACATAGAGAATCTATGCGTCGGCGGTTATCTCCAGAGCGCTGAAGAAGCCCTGCAGCTTGCCCACCTGCGTATCAGGAACCAGAAGAGGACAGACAGCCGGCACTACAACCTTCGACGACGCTACATCGAGTACCAGCCTGGTGACCGTGTTTGGTTCTAGACTCCGACACGCCGACGAGGAGTCAGCTACTCCTCGCCCACACCTGCGGCAGAAAGAATGTTCGACATCCGCCGCCAAGGTTTGTGAGTGGTGGCGCTGGCTAACACTGGAAAGGTTAGTTGTAGCAGTAACCCATAAATACCCAAGGAAGTGGAAGGGGGAACGGCGCCGCTGTAGCTCAATTTGTTAAAGAATCGCACGCATAAGGCGAAGATGTGGGAGCGTTCTCCCCCTGCGGCAAGGTGTTTTGTCATCCATTTCCATTACCATTAATTTATCATTTCTTTGATTCAATTAATAAGTACAAGTAGTTCCCCTGTGTTCTCCTTGGTGTCTTTGTTCGTTGGCTTCTCGTGATAATAATAATAGAAACCAGGCTTCTCGGTTAACCTCATTTCTGCTCCTTTATTTCATGACGAGGCTCTCGAATCCGGCAACATTGATGTATTCACGTAGCACGTGTGGATTTATTGACCAGTTGCCTTCACCCCGAAAGGTCACGCCCTCGTGACGCCTGCGGCAGAAAGGATGTTCCACATCCGTCGCCAAGGTTCGTGAGTGGTGGCACTGGCTAACACTGCCAAGGTTATTTCTAGTAGTCAACTTTGAATATCCAAAATAGTGGATGGGGAAATGGCACTGCGGTAGCTCAATTGGTTAAAGCATCGCACGCGCAATGCGAAGATGTTCCCCACCTCGTGCAAGTTTTTTTCATTCACTATCATTGCCATTTATTTATCATTTCTTCAATTCAATTAGTAAGTACAAGTAGTTCCTCCGTGGTCGCTTTGTTCGTTGGCTTCTCATGATATGATTATTAAAAATTGCACTCCTCCGATAACCCCCTTTCTTCTCTTTCATTTATGCAAAACAGGTTATACCGCACAAAAAAAGAAAAAAACGAAAGCGACAAACTCTGTCCACGATTCCTTAAAAGCCACCGGCCGTGGTTGCTCAGTGGCTATGGTCTTGGGCTGCTGAGCACGAGGTCACGGGATCGAATCCCGGCCACGGCGGCCGCATTTCGATGGGGGCGAAATGCGAAAACACCCGTGTACTTAGATTTAGGTGCACGTTAAAGATTCCCAGGTGGTCCAAATTTCCGGAGTCTCCCACTACGGCGTGCCTCATAATCAGAAAGTGGTTTTGGCACGTAAAACCCCATAATGTTTTTTCTTTAAAGCCCGATAATATGAGCATTTTAGATTACTCAGACGTGACAATATCCTAATTCAATGAGGCATTGGGCGTGAAATTCTTGTCAGATACATTTAAGGAAGTGATTGGTTATTGGCGAAAACGGTTTTTTCTAGACGAAAAAGAAGAATGAAAATGCAATACTTGATTAAATAGAGAAATTATTCACTCAAAGCGTTAGCTAATACGCAGGAAAAATAAAGAACAAAAAATGATCCCCAAATTTCGCAGCTTTCTTCACTTCTTAAAGGACCACTCGTCCGGTCTGGCCATTCTGAGCTTACAAGCGTAGTGCATACAATGCGCACCAATGATCGCGTCTGCTAGATATTATATCCCAATGCGCCGCGGCAAGACATTACACTTCAGGCCAAACGTCGTTTGCCAATCTCCTCGCGGTCGCCGCGCTTCCAGCCGGAGAGTCGACATGAGTAAAGCTTGAAGCAACGCGAAGAAGACGAAGGCCAACAAACGAAAACGTGCACCACAGGACAGCGCTCGGCCTGTGGTGCGTGTTTTCGTTTGTTGTCTTCGTCTTATTCGTGCTGCTTCAAGCTTTACTCAAGACGTACCAACTCGCCGAAATCAAGTAGTCGTAGCCGACATGAATCGCACAAGTGCGCCTACGTACATGGCAGCGTGCAGACGTGCAGACGTGCAGACGTGCTTCGTGTCGGCTCCGCTACTTTCCTACGCTTTGACAGATTATCGAACTTTTCGTGTGAATTCTTCTCACTAGCGATCGACGGAACCTACAAGAAACACGGGGATACCGAATTTCTGACGGTAGGCCCCTTTTTTTTTTACGGACATATGAAGTTCGAGCTCGCCCAGCTAAGCGAGCCTAACCGAGCTCCACAGGTGAAGGGGCCGAGCCGAGGCTTAGGCGAGACCGTGCGGCGCTCGCAAGCTAACATGAGCCTGGAAATGGGGACCCTGGACGATGCCGCTCCCCCAGACGAGCTCTCAAGCGGGGGAACGTGGTTTATTCACGCCGACGCATTCACCGTGTGCGAGCCGACGGGGAGCGGTACGAGGCCTAACCCCCGGCTGGCGATGAAGATGGCTGCAAGATCGGTCGAGAAGCAGCACGTGGAGGTTCCGGAAGGTGCTGAGAAAGTTATTATTCGCCCAAAAGGAGGTATTAATCGCATCCTGGAGGAAGTTGGAAGACTGCGCATGCACGTCTACCTGGCCCAGGCAGCCGGGGTCCACCCGGAGGCTGCAGACGAAGACGTAGCATTACCAAACTTGACGCAGCAGTCGATCATGATAGCTACGCTGGACGCGGCACGAGCAAACAAGTATGCTGCGATGACGGCACTTAGGGTCGGTGGATAGATGGTCGAACCGAAGGCGTATATTTCCATTCCGGAAAACGGAGGGAAAGGAGTGATCCGCAACGTCCCGTTGGATGCAACTCAAGAGGAAATCCTCGATGCACATAAAAGAAATAAGAAAAACCCGTCGATCATTGGAGGCAGAAGACCTGGGGCGAAATCCAAATCTGTATTGATCCTGTTTGAAGACTGGAAAGTGCCGATGGAAGTTTACCTGCGATGCTTCACCACACGCTGCTACCCATACAAGAAAAAATATGAAGTGTGCGTCACCTGCAGAAAACTTGGACATGGGGCGGACGCTTGCCCGAACTCCGATGACGTCAGATGTCGAGGGTGCGGAGCTGAAAACCCGGACCCAAATCACAGCTGCGAGGCTCGATGCTTGCTCAGCAAGAAAGCCCACTTCCTAGGCGACAAGAAGTGCCGGGAGATATATCGCATGCCGTACATCATCCAGAAAACGTTATGGGAGAAGTTGCAACAAGAGAAGCTCCAGGTGCAAGCCCCGACTCAAGGCAAGCCCCAGGCTAGCAGCTCTGCACCTAGAGAGGAGCACCGAGGCAGAGCCAGTGGTGCTACCAGAGACCAGGCGGGGCAGCAGTCGAGAGCGAGATGTAGTTCGAGACGCAGAAGGAAGTCCAGTGCCTGGTGCGGAGGTGGCCATCAGCAGACTCCAGCCAAGGGGCCTGCTGACCAGGGCCGAGGACCTGCTAACCAGGGCCGGGGACCCGGCCTGCCGCCCAGAGACCCCAAGGACCGTGAGGCAAAAAGAAGAAACAAGAAAATATCCACTTCGTAAGCTTTGGTAGCAAGGGATCCCAGGCTGAGAAAGATGAGATTAGCTTACTTAAGAAAGAAATAGAGGAGCAGAAGAAAGCGAACATGAGGTTAGAACGATTTCTGAGGGAAACCCAAATTAAGCTGATCGCACTAAAGACAGAGAAAGGCCCCTCAGAGGCTCCCAAAAAAATGCAACACCCAAACCAGTCCTCCTGCTCCTGTGCCAGCTACATCTGGACAGGAGGAAAAGGATATGAATGTTGATTTTACGAGACAACCCCCTTCCAAACGCAAGGCGAGGGAGACCGACCCACTGGCGAGCTGGCAAAAGCAAATTGAAACGTAGCTGATTAAAATGGACAAGGGTAACGAAACCATGAAAGCAGGACAGCTACAGAATGGAGGAGAAATTGCGCTATTACAAACACAAGTGAACCAACCGTCCTGCAAGATAGACCTCCTTAGCGCGTCGATGAATACCTTAGGCGCGACAATAGCTAGGCGGTGCGAGAAAAGTGGGGCAATAGAAGCGATTCTTAATAAAAATGGATAAACGTTCGGGTAAGAAAAATGCCTCCACATTCTGGCAGTGGAATTGTAGCGGGCACGAGAGGAGAAGAGCGTTGCTGCAACAATACCTCGACCTACAGCAGGAAGCACCCGTAGCCATAGTGATGCAGGGAACTGGTAAGGCCCCTCTTAGATTATCGGGTTACCAAAGCTTTGACAGCTACGAAGGGGATAAATGCCGAGTCGCCACCTTTGTAAAGCGAAACATTGCAAGCATAGTCCATGATGTCTCCCCGTGCGAGGCAGAGGCTCTTCTCGTTGAGATTATCACAGGAAAGAAAAGTATAAATAGCATATTCCTGCTGAATGTGTACAGCACACCCAGGCAGAAGAAAGTTAAATTCATTACTTTATTCCGCAAAGCACTGAATGCCGCAGATGGGAGACCTCTCATAATTATGGGAGACTTCAACGCGGCTCACGAGGAATGGGGATATACATACAGAGAGCCCAAAGGTAGACGAATTAGTGAGGATGTACAAACGCTAGGGCTTACTCTACATACAGATGCATGCGTCCCTACGCGCACAGGCAACAGTATAACCAGGGGCACTACACCCGACCTCACGATGAGCCATATGGCAGGAACAGTAACGTGGCGAAGCATAGGACAAAATCTAGGCAGCGACCACTTTATTATTTCGCTCACACTAGGAAAAGGCGTCGACTCGCCTAATGAAACAGCCGAATTTAACGGAGTGGGATAAATTCATAGAGATAAGAAAGAAGGCCTCACTACCGGACGATAACTACAATATCGACGAGTGGACACACCTCCTTAAAGCGCACATAGGGCAAGCGACTACAAATCTAGAGCATGAGGACGCACTCCCAGCTCTAGGCAGCAAACTGCTGAACATGTGGAGTAGAAAGAATAACCTGGAGAAAAGACTCAAGGCACAAAGATCGAACAGGAATATCTGGCGCGAACTAACCAGACTCAACAAAGAAATCGAAACATATGTGACTAGGCTCAACGAGCAGAATTGGTTCAGCAAGTGCGATGAGATGGAAGACAATATGAGTCTCTCAAAAACATGGAGCCTTCTCAGACATCTCATCGACCCTAGTAAATCAAAAATGCAAGCTTGCACAAACCTGGTGAGAGCGAGGCGTGGCTTCGTAGGCACAGGTGACGATCTCATTGGCGATCTCCAAGGGACATATCTTGGAAGAGCAGAGAGCGAGGTGTTTAAAGACTATGAGGGACCGCTCAACACAGACCTCGATGCCCCGATCACCACGACAGAGGTTAGAGCAGAGCTTAATAACCTCAGGAAGAGATCGGCCCGCGGTCTGGACCGGATAGCAAACACAGCTCTTAGGAACCTAGACGATGAGTATACCATCGTACTAACCGAATACATGAACCAGGTGTGGGAGAAAGAACAACTACCAAAGACATGGAAACAGGCGGACGTTGTCTTTATTCCAAAGCCAGGCAAAGTACCCGGCTTGAACGACATGCGATCAATCTCCCTCACCTCGTGTTTAGGAAAATTTATGGAGCATGTTCAAACGAGACTGACCAGGTTCACGGAGGAGAACGATCTCTGGCTGCATTAAATGGTTGGATTCAGGCCAGGGCTGAGTACACAAGATGTCGTGCTCAGACTTAAGCATGATATCTTAGACAGATACAACTTGACTGACACCAGGGCGATCCTAGGCCTCGACCTCACCAAGGCATTTGACAACGTTAGCCACAAGGCTATCTTGGCAGGCCTCGAAGAGGTAGGTGTGGGACATAGGGCATATGCATACGTCAAAGACGTTCTGTCACAGAGGAAGGCGAATATAAAATTTCTGGATGTAAAGTCCCCTCCCATCAAACTTGGGAGCAACGGGACCCCGCAAGGGTCGGTGCTATCACCCTTCCTATTCAACATAGCGATGAGGGGTCACCCGGCGGAACTCAATAAGATTAAATCGATAAAATGTAGCATGTACGCGGATGATATCAACATCTGGGTTAACAATTGGAGTGACGCAGCCATCAAACTGCAGATAGCGACGAATATGGTGGAAGAGTATGCGGACAGCAGGGGCTTGGCCTGCTAGCCATAGAAATCTGAGCTGTTAATCACTGAGCTAAAACATCAAAGGGGAACCGCTGGGAGCAGCAGACCCATCATTGTTTTCGTAAACGGAAATGAGGTTTCCAAGGTGGAGGAAATCAGAATTTTGGGCATGTATATCCAGAGAAATTAATAAAACCTCACGACAATCAGCAAGCTAGAAGGATACGCGGCGCAAGTCACGGGGATCTTTAGGAGAGTTGCACTCAAAGGTAGGGGCCTCAAAGAGAACAGCCTCCTCAGACTCACGCAAGCCTTTGGTACCAGCTGAATAGCGCATGCCAAACCGTATCTTGTGCTTAAACAAGACGAAAAAGAGAAAATAGATGCGATCATTAGGAAGAACGTTAAGAGAGCCCGAGGGCTCCCAGACTCGACCTCAACAGACCTCCTTCTCAAAATGGGGGTTCAGAACACGCTAGTTGAGCTCACTGAGGCAGTACGAGGGTCTCAGTTGGTAAGATTAAGCCAGTCGAAAACAGGGAGCAAAATCATGGCATGGATAGGAATCCAATGCGACAGGGGTGCCCCGACTGCCAAGAAGGACATTCCGTTGGACATGCGTATACGCTTCCGAATTGCCCGCCCCCCTACCTAAATATATGCATCCCATGTACAACAAAGACAGGAGAGCTCACAGAGTTTCGGCTCTAGTAAACAAACTTAAAAACACACCGGCAAATAAAGCAGCGTACGTGGACGCCGCTTCCGCCACAGACAGGGCTGCTGTATCGACGGTGGTTGATGGCGACGGGTGCATTAAGATAGCGTGCTCTACGTACGCGAGAGACGGCTGTGCAGCCGAGGAGGTTGCAGTAGCGCTCGCTTGTGCGGGTGCAAAAGCGGGAGTCATATTCATCATCATCATCATCAGCCTGGTTACGCCCACTGCAGGGAAAAGGCCTCTCCCATACTTCTCCAACTACTCCGGTCATGCACTAATTGTGGCCATGTTGTCCCTGCAAACTTCTTAATCTCACCCGCCCACCTAACTTTCTGACGCCCCCTGTTACGCTTCCCTTCCCTTGGAATGCAGTGCGTATCAATCAATGACCATCGGTTATCTTCCCTCCTCATTACATGTTCTACCCATGCCCATTTGTTTTTCTTGATTTCAACTAAGATGTCATTGACTCGCGTTTGTTCCCTTACACAATCTGCTCTTTTCTTATCCCTTAACGTTACACCTATCATTCTTCTTTCCATAGCTCGTAGCGTCTTCCTCAATTTAAGTAGAACCCTTTTCGTAAGCCTCCAGGTTTCTTCCGCGTACGTTAGTGCTGGTAAGACACAGCTGTTATACACTTTTCTCTTGGGGGATAATGGCAACCTGCTGTTCATGATCTGAGAATGCCTGCCAAACGCATGCCAGCCCATTCTTATTCTTCTCATTATTTCAATTTCATGATCCGGATAGGCAGTCACTACTTGTCTTAAGTAGATGTATTCCCTTACCACTTCCAGTGCCTTGCTACCTATTGTAAACTGCTGTTCTCTTCCAAAACGGTTAAACATTACTTTAGTTTTCTGCAGATTAATTTTTAGACCCACCTTTCTGCTTTGCCTCTTCAGGTCAGTGAGCATGCATTGCAGTTGGTCCCCTGAGTTACTAAACAAGGCAATATCATCAGCGAATCGCAAGTTACTAAGGTATTCTCCCCAATTCTTCCCAATCCAGGTCTCTGAATACCTCCTGTAAACACGCTGTGAATAGCATTGAAGAGATCGTATCTCCCTGCCTGACGCCTTTTTTTATTGGGATTTTGTTGCTTTCCTTATGGAGGACGACGGTGGCTGTGGAGCCACTATAGATATCTTTCAGTATTTTTACACACGGCTCGTCTACACCCTGATTCCGTAATGCCTCCATGACTGCTGCGCTTTCGACTGAATCAAACGCTTTCTCGTAATCAATGAAAGCTATACATAACGATTGGTTATATTGGGCTCATTTCTCTATCACCTGATTGATAGTGTGAATACGGTCTATTGTTGAGTAGCCTTTACGGAAACCTGCCTGATCCTTTGGTTGACGGAAGTCTAAGGGGTTCCTGATTCTATTTGCAATTACCTTAGTAAATAGTTCGTAGGCAACTGACAGTAAGCTGATCGGTCTACAATTTTTCAAGCCTTTGGCGTCCCCTTTCTTATGGATTAGGATTATGTTAGCGTTTTTCCAAGATTCCGGTACGCTCGAAGTCATGAGGCATTGCGTATACAGGGTGGCCAGTTTCTCTAGAACAATCTGCCCACCATCCTTCAACAAATCTGCTGTTACCTGATCCTCCCCAGCTCCCTTCCCCCTTTGCATAGCTCCCAAGGCTTTCTTTACTTCTTCCGGTGTTACCTGTGGGATTTCGAATTCCTTAGACTATTCTCTCTTCCATTATCGTCGTGGGTGCCACTGGTACTGTATAAATCCCTAAGGAACTCCTCAGCCACTGGAACTATCTCACCCATATTAGTAATGATACTGCCGGCTTTGTCTCTTAACGCATACATCTGATTCCTGCCAATTCCTAGTTTCTTGTTTACTGCTTTTAGGCTTCCTCTGTTCCTTAGAGCATGTTCAATTCTATCCATATTATACTTCCTTATGTCAGCTGTCGTACGCTTGTTGATTAACTTCGAAAGTTCTGCCAGTTCTATTCTAGCTAGGTTTCATGCATGCAAAAATCTGTTCAGGTCTTGTCTGATCATTTCGACGCTATTCAACAGCGGCTGGATACTCATGATAAAGATATAAAAGACGTTAAGAGCCGGTTGGAGAAAATTGAGAAACAGGGCGCATTTCAGCAGCTTTCACAGCTGGAATTTAATGTTGAGGACCTTGAGGACCTTGAGAGACGGAGCAGGCGATCAAATCTGGAAATTCATGGTTTGACTGAGGATGACGGAGAAGAACTGTTGAATGAAGTAAATGGAATTGCCGGAAGATTACAGGTTGCTTTGTTGTGCAGGCAAGATGTCGTAGCCCTACATAGGATAGCATGTTCAATGCTATCCGTATTATACTTACTTATGCCAGCTGTATTACGCTTGTTGATTAACTTGGTAAGTTCTGCCAGTTCTATTCTAGCTGTAGGGTTAGAGGCTTTCATGCATTGGCGTTTCTTGATAAGACCTTTAGGTTCCTGCGATGGCTTACTGGTATCCTGGCTAACGGAGTTACCACGTACTTCTATTGCACACTCCTTAATGATGCCCATAAGATTGTCGTTCATTGCTTCAACAATAAGGTGCTGTTCCTGAGTTAAAGCCGAATACCTGTTCTGAAGCTTGATCCGGAATTCGTCTATTTTCCCTCTTACCGCTAACTCATTGATTGGCTTCTTATGTACCAGTTTCTTTCGTTTCCTCCTCAAGTCTAGGCTAATTCGAGCTCTTACCATCCTATGGTCACTGCAGCGCACCTTACCGAGCACGTCCACATCTTGTATGGGACCAGGGTTAGCGCAGAGTATAAAGTGTATTTCATTTCAAGTATCACCATTCGGGCTCCTCCACGTCCATTTTCGGCTGTCCCGCTTGCGGAAGAAGGTATTCATTATCCGCATATTATTCTGTTCCCCAAACTCTACTAATAACTCTGCCCTGCTATTCCTAGAGCCTATGCCATTTTCCCCCACTGACTTGTCTCCAGCCTGCTTTTTGCCTACCCTGTCATTGAAGTCGCCCATCAGTATAGTGCATTTTGTTTTGGCTTTACCCATTGCCGATTCCACGTCTTCATAGAAGCTTTCGACTTCCTGGTCATCATGACCGGATGTACGGGCGTAGACCTGTACGCCCTTCAATTTGTACCTCTTATTAAGTTTCACAACAAGACCTGCGACTCTCTCGTTTGTTCTATAGAATTGCTGTATGTTACCAGCTATATCCTTATTAATCAGGAATCCGACACCTAGTTCTGGTCTCTCCGCTAAGCCCCGGTAGCACAGGACGTGCCCGCTTTTCAGCACTGTATATGCTTCTTTCGTCCTCCTAACTTCACTGAGCCCTATTATATTCCATTTACTGCCCTTTTATTCCTCCAATGGCACTGCTAGACTCGCCTCACTCGATAACGTTCTAGCGTTAAACGTTGCCAGGTTCAGATTCGAATGGCGGCCAGTCCGGAGCGAGGGAGTCATATTATGGGGTAGCAAATTAGCTATTCGAAATTTCAACAAAGGGAAGAATCTCGGAAGAGGCCCTCCAAATTCTACTCAAGAAATCTCCTAAGAGGGCATAAGTTTCATTTGGGTTCCTGCCCATGAAGAAGTCCCAGATAACAAAGCCTCTCACGAGCTCGCTCAAGCACTCTAGCACCGAGAAACTCTAGAGCAGCCAGTTCCAGGGATAAAAGATAACATCATCACGTACAGGGACATTGGAGATTATTACAAAGCCGAAAGAAGAATCTTTCCGCCTCGGCACCATTCTCTCTCCCTGGAGGACGCTCGCATTTGGCGCGGCGCCTCCAGGGAAACAATTATGCATCACCATATTGCATCTACTTAATTCAGACGAGGGACTATAACGACGCCCTCTGCAAAATTTGTAAGGAGAAAGGTACGCAGATCATGTAATATGGGAATGTGCTGGCTCTCCAGGGGCCAAGGAAAACATGCACAGGAAAGAAGCCTGAGAGGCCTTGCTCCAGAGGGAGGCTGAAGACGACCAGCGTCGAGCAATCCGCCTGGCCCTTAGGCCGTGAAGACTCACGGTCCTCAACGCGCGGGCACTGCTCCATCCTCCCCCCCCCCTCCTGCCTGCTTGTGGGGTAAGAGGCGGGCACCCTAGTTCGGTGGAATATTAAAGTTTTCAATCGATCAATCAAATCGATAAATATTCAGGTCAACGTCAGTTATTTGTTTATAGAGTTGTTTAAATAGACGAAGTAATGTTTAGAAGAATAAAACATGCAAACTCAATTTTGGCGTGTTTTTCTTCTATTTCGTGCTAGCGAGGTGTCTAGTTCCGTTTCGTCTGCTTCTTTCCCGCGTCGTGCAGTCGCGGGCGTAGAAAACGAAACTACGCAATATTGTACCGTGATTCAGTGCAGCAGCGATCATGCTCTCCTTCATGCTCTCGAGTCTGCGTCAGTGCTCATTATGGCACTGACTTGTTCTGCTAATCAGGTATTCTGACGCAGAGCGCGCAAGATAGTCTGTTGGTCGAATGGAGACAAACGCAACAGTTCGCATGCGATACCGTCACCGGAAGTGCAAACCCAGCAAAAACGAGAGAGCGACAGAGAAAAAGAGAGAGGGATAATAAAAAAGGGAAGCGGGGCACGTGAAGGAGAACGCAAGAAAGGAATTTCGCTTTCGTAGGCAAGACGGGCAAAGTAGAGAGAGTCGCCACGTTTGCGGTGGCACTCGCCTCCTGAAATGATGGGTTCGCGGAGCTTTAACTATACCTATATCTGCTATAGCTGAAGTAAGTAGAGAAATTGTTGCGGTAGAACGCTCCTTCAACTTCTAAAATTTGCCATGCGGCCTGGTGAGGGGCGTTTCAAGATAATCTATTGTGTCCTAGGGAAGAGGACTATTCGAAGGAACCTAGTCACTTCATGTAAAGATCTCCGCAACGGTTTTGGCGTCACCTTGCTCTATCGCTTGGAAATATCAACTACGTTGACCTTGATGGATATAGTACTAGTGATGCCTTCGTAATCACTAACGAATGCAATTAGTACTTCCATTCTGTGTTTGCTTTTTTGAAGTGTTGACTTACTGATCTCTCTTGAACAGGTTGCGACCGAGAATTAGGTAAACCGAGTTTTGTTCTACTTAAGCAGGGAATATTTTCTTCATTTGTTGACATTAACAGGAAAAATCTCGCCCGAAATTTATTCCAAAGGAATTTTTACGGTGCTACGCATAATGGGCCGCAATGTGCTTATTGGTGATCTTTAAGACTTCACGTCTGCGACAGGCATTACCATATGACTGGCTAAATGCTCGACTGGTACTTGTTTTTACTTCAGGAAATATATGCAAAATTTAAAACTACAGACTCATTTCGAGGGCATACACTTATTGTAAGGTATTCGTACATAATATATGAAAAAGGTTATTTTATTAACTTGAAGATTCTAATCTTCTTTTCCCAAGCAGCATTGCTATAGATGGAATGCGGCAACAGTTGCTCAGCCCGAAGAAACAGTTCGTGTGATATGGAATCAGCACCAAAAATGTGTTATGGACAAGATTGAAGAAGTCCAAAGAAGATCCCTTCGGCTAATATTATGGAGATAGACAGATTATCTCGCTAATACGTTAGATGATGTTCAACTTGCTGAGCCGAAAATAGTTGCAAGACTAAAATTGTTATATCAATTGCACCGTAATTGCTTTGATTCCGAGCATACTTCAACTATGTTTCTCTTGCACCGTAAGAAGAAATTCCCGTAAAGAACAATTCGAAGAAATCAGAGAGAGAAAATCACTTTAACTATTCATTATATCATAAAACAATAGAACAAAAGAATTCTATAGTCCCCACAGTCCTCCAATCAGTCTCATCAAAACCACTTCTGGAAGTCACATTAATGTCATTTCCGTTGCGGCAACTGAAGTTTTAGGGATACCTCGCTGTACTTATTTGCAATAGAGTGTGACACTGTTTCTGTTTTTTGTCATTATTTTCCGACCACTATGCATTTGAATGTTTAGCCGATACTTTCGTTTTATTATTTCCTCCTTCTTTGGTGTCACATGTGATTTCTTTTCTGTTTACTAAAGAGCCTTGTACTATAATATTTGCCACATTCCTATTCGCACATTTATATCTTTTCATGATTTCAAATGTAATATAATATATATATAATATCATATAATACCGGTGGAACGCGATAGCCTCGCAAGCTACAACGATATTACGAAATCATTCCATCTCTAAAGAAGAACCTTCCCCATCCCTCATCACAAGCTAAACAGAGCACAGGCAACCACCCTTCGCCTAAACACGTACCGTCACTAACACGTCACTACAGGATCTACCCAGACATCTACCCTAGTGGCACTTGCAAGATTGGTAAGACTCAGGCAGCATCGCTTTCCCACAGGCTATTGGAATGTAAACACCAATATCCGACAATTATTACTGTGACCCTCTCGTCGAGATGGCACGCCACCCTGCGCAGCTCCCACCTCGAAGACCAACTCTGGGCTACACAGCAAGCCTGCGAGGCGGCGAAGAGGCAAGACCGCGACGTCCCCACGTGGGAAGCCTAGGCCCAGCTAACTAAAGTGCTGGTTTCAATAAAAGTTTGTTCCTCCTCCTCCTTCTATTATTTAATGTTCGGCTAAAACCTTATTCGTGTTTTGTATTGCGTACTTTGTGTTCATTTATCCGACCAGTAACCAGCCTCGGGTGAACGGTATTGTGAAATTGAACTTATTCTGCTACAACAACAAGGTTGCGAAGATTACCAGGCAAAAAGGCGTAAGTAGCACCTTGAGAAGAACCTGGCCACTTCATACAAAGGACAGCTTCATAGTGGCCTCATATTTATTCATGGATATTGTTACGCTCGAAGGAGACCGTTTTTTTACCCTTACGGATGAAGGGGACCGTTTACTTTAGGTCGCGAAGGTGAGCGCAAGAGCGGCCAGCTGGTTAATCAACTTAGCGTCGTTCTCTTCTTCCTTCCTCTCCCCGGGACCGCCAGCACGTTGACCGGTCTTCGTTTTCTTCATGCGTAACATTCCCCTCGTCACAGACGAAGCCCTCCGGGCGAGTCAATCCATTTGCCTTGACGTGAACAAATTCAAGCGGGCGACATGGATCACTTGTGTCTTGGCAGCTCTTCTACCACTCGCCGTGAGGCGAGCTATGTTATACGTGACTTCCGTGAGTCTGTTAATAATAACAAACGGTCCATCGTAGGTGGCCAAAAGCTTTCGGCATAACCCGCGTTTTCGTACTGGAGTCCACAGCCAGACTAAATCACCAAGGTGATAGGTTACCGGACGGTGGCGAATGTCGTAGCGTTCTTTTGATCTGTCCTGCGATGCCAAAGTGCGCAAACGAGCAATACGACGAGCTTCTTCGGCATGGCAGAGAGTCTCGGCGACAGTGGGATTTTCATGACTACAGAAAGGGAAAACAGTGTCGATTGTGTACCGGGGTGGCCGTGCGTACAGCAGGAAGAAAGGGCTATAGCCGGTAGTCTCGCGCTTGGCGGTGTTGAACGCGTACGTGATAAAAGGCAGTACGTCATCCCAGTTCTTGTGGTCGGATGAAACATACATAGATAGCATGTTTACAATTGTTCGATTGGTGCGCTCCGTAAGCCCATTCGTTTGTGGATGGTATGGTGTCGAGTGGCGCAAGTGGGATTCACACAAACGAAGCAGCTCCTCTACGACGTCCGCTGTGAATTGTCGTCCACGGTCGCTGATCATCACGCGAGGCGGACCATGTCGCAGGATCACATATTGCAGCAGGAATGTTGAAACGTCAGCGGCAGTTGCGGAGGGCACGGCCGCCGTCTCGCAGTAGCGTGTGAGGTAGTCAACGCAAACAACTATCCAACGGTTTCCCTTGGCTGATTTTGGAAATGGGCCTACGATGTCAATGCCCACTTGTTGGAAAGGCGTGCTTGGAGGCGGGATCAGCTGCAGGAGACCAGCTGGAGCAGTAGATGGCCGTTTGTGGCGATGACACTGCATGCAGCTGGCCACATACGTCTCAACAGACTGTCCCATTCGAGGCCAATAAAAGCGCTCCTGAATCCGGTAGAGCGTCCTCGCCGAACCTAAATGGCCAGACGTAGGGTTATCGTGCATAACACTCAGAATCGCTGTGCGAAGGCTCTCCGGTACCACTAGGAGGAAACGTGCGCCAGTGCTGGAAAAGTTCTTCTTATACAGGAGTCCATCACGTACACAAATTGTTTGCTGTCGTCGAGGCGGTCGTAGCGGTGAAGAGCGGTGTTAATTTATCGTCTTTTCGCTGTTCGGTTTTGAAGTAGTCGAAGTCTGGAAAACGCGGCGACACAGAAGCCACGAGGTGATCGAAGTCGTCGGCGTCACAGTCCGTAGTGCTAAGTGGCATACGCGAGAGGCAGTCCGCATCAGCGTGTCGTCGACCGCTCTTATAAGATACGGTGAAGCTGTATTCTTGCAGTCAGAGCGCCCGGGGTACCGCTCACAACAACGGAACCATCACTGCCGCAGCTTCGTCGAAGCCGTCGACTTGCCGGCCTTCCGCCATCAGGCGTGACCGTCTTCGAGATGCCAGAAGAAGGAGCCGCTCTGAGGGCAGCGCCTAGCAGTCCACTGCCATACTACCGAGTTCCACCCACCTTCGGAGGCAAAGCGGGGGAAGATGCCGACGAGTGGCTCGTCCACTACAAACGAGTGAGTAAGTCCAACGGGTGGGATGCAACCGCTCAGCTCACCAATGTGGTGTTCTCCCTGACCGATACCGCCCTCGTGTGGTACGAGAATCACGAGGACGCGCTCACGACGTGGGAACATTTTGTTGACGAGCTAAAGGCGTGTTTTGGGGACTCAGTCGCCAAAAAGAAGCGTGCGGAGCAGACACTGTCGCAACTGGCGCAACTACCAGGTGAGGCATGCACAACATATATCGAAGAAGTGTTAAAGCTGTGCAAGATGGTCAGTGCTCGCATGTCGGAAGAAGATAAAGTTGGACATTTACTGAAAGGAGTGGCTGAGGATGTGTACAATTTTCTAATTGGAAAGGAGAGCCTCAGTTCTGTGTCTGACGTCATTCGGCACTGCAGAACTTTTGAAACGCTCAAGATGCGTCGGATTGCGCCAAAGTTTGGTCGGTTGGCAAACGTTACGACGGTTGCCAGTGTGGACACGAGTCCTTGCCTCGACCTTCCTTCGACCATCCGACAGATTGTCCGCGAGGAAGTTTCCCACCGCGAAGAGTTGTTGCATTCAACTGCTGACTACCATGGCGAGTACACGTCACGTCAGGCTATGACGGTGCCACATTCGGCCCCTTGGCAACCGATGGTTACCGCAGCGGCCGTAGACTACAGCGCAGCCCCACAGTCGAGGATGACAACACGCCCTCCGACTCCGCACTATGACCAACGCGCTCAACGCACGCCTTCTCGACTCCCCATGTATCGTCGTGACACACAACACGAACCAACCCACTACTCGCGGGAAAGTGATAATATCCGCTTCATCGACGACCAACCAAGGTTTCGACCTCTCCCAGTGTGTTATTCCTGCGGTGTCCCGGGTCATATATCGCGGTTTTGCAACCAGCGTATGACCGCGTGGTATGGCCAGCCCTCAGTGTTTTGTCGGCCCTCCGAACGGCCATACGGTGCCCCGTGGCCAGCACACGTATCATCTGGCGACGAGTATTGGCTGAGCAGCTCCCGGAATCGCTCCCCGACATCTGACAAGAGTTTGACACCCCCACCGCAACGTCGTGCTCCCCGTTCTCCCTCACCGCAGCGTCGCACCACGTCCCCTTCGTCACCGGAAAATTAGCCAGCGCGGCCGATGGAGGTGAGGTCGCTGGAGACGTACTACTGACAGAAATACCTCCTGTGTTGATGCTGAAAAACAAAGCGCGCGTGCTTGTAGATAATGTCCCTGTGATGGCTCTGGTGGACACAGGCGCAACAATTTCGGTTATGAGTGTCTCTTTTAAACACGTGTTAGGGCGAAAGGTTTTGTTTGAATGGGACGAAGATTCAAAGTTCTGTGGAGTGAGTGGCGAGCCGTTGCGACCTATTGGGGTGTGCAGTGCTGACGTGTTTTTGGGAGGCCATGTTATTACGACAGAGTTTGTAATTATTCCTCGGTCGACCCATGATGTTATTCTCGGCATGGACTTCTTGCGGGAGTGTGGTGCTACTGTCGACTGCCGCACAAGGAAGGTATTCATAAGTGGTAGGATTCCATCAGGACTCCTGAAGAACCCTGTAGATCGCGAAACTACACTGCGTGTTTGTGGTGATACGGTCATACCTGCATCATCTGCCGTTTGCGTTCCCGTTGTCTGTTGCGGCGCCGATTCCGACAGCTTCGAAGCTACCGTAGAACCGATGCACTTCAACTGTGTGAAGAAATATGTGTTGGTGCCACATTGTGTGGTGTCGATCAAAGGCGGACGCACTAGCTTATGGACAGTAAACTGTTCTAAGGAGCCCGTTATATTACCAGATGGCATGAAATTAGCCTTTGCCAGGGAACACGCGTCCTTATCAGTGGCTGAACTTACAGATGTGCCGGAAGAACCTGATGGCCACAGTTCGGAAACAGCCCTTTTGTCGATGGTAAATAAATCGCTCAGCACGAGTGAACGCCGAACGTTAGTGCGTGTGCTTTCGAAGCACGTTTCAGTATTCGACTTTGCGCAGAAGGACAAAATACCTGCAATCCCTGCGTCTCGAACACGTCATACCATCAACACGGGTTCGGCAAATCCGATTAGACAAAAGCCATATCGTGTTTGACCATCCGAGCGCCAGATTATCAGCGAACAAGTGCACGAAGTGATGAAAAAGGGAGTCGTACAAGAGTCAGCGAGTCGGTGGGCAGCTCCAGTGATTCTTGTTAAAAAAAAAGATGGATCTTGGGGATTTTGCGTCGACTATCGCCGTTTGAATGCTGTAACAAAAAATGACGTGTACCCAGCACCTCCAGCACTTTGTTACGAGCGAAGGAGACCGTTTTTTAACCCTTACGGATGAAGGGGACCGTTTACTTTAGGTCGCGAAGGTGAGCGCAAGAGCGGCCAGCTGGTTAATCAACTCAGCGTCGTTCTCTTCTTCCTTCCGCTCCCTGGGACCGCGAGCACGTTCACTGGTCTTCGTTTTCTTCATACGTAACATTATAATAAACTTAAAAAATGTCCGCCCTTCCACTACTGTGAAGAGAGGTGCAAGCGAAGCTCGGGATCCGCGGCTCTTCGTTGACGTAGCGCCTCGACTTAGCGAGGCGGGCGCGTCGACGACGAGCCCTTTCTCGAGCGAGTGCCCGGTGGCGTTCATCAAATGATGCCTGTTCTTCGGCTGGGTTGGCTGTTAGCGCGCGACGCCGTAAGACGTGTGATGTATCGGCTCCGTCGATTTTCGGCTGGAGTCACGGCTCAATCCTCTGCACCCCACTAAGACCGACGTCAATCGACGCAGCAAACCGTCTGGACCACGTGGATACTAATGTTCACCAGGTGGCACCACTGTTGAAGATTTTACGACCGAATTACACCCGCCTACGTGGGCAACGCTGTTAGGCCACACGGCGACGCCGACGCCCGGCTGCGTGGAACCGGCCTCCCGAGGCAAAATGACGGCTTCCGCGTCATTCCTGAGGGGTTAAGATCCCGACGCCATGGCCTGGACGACGGTTTCAACATAAGAAGATGAAAACTCCGCTCCTATTCCGACATTTCGGCACCAATCTGTAAATGAAGCGGTCGCGCGTCGTTCGCTCGTTCAAGCCAAGACGGCGGCGTCCGTCGCCGCCCCGGCCTCCGGCACACCGGCCGGCAAGAAGCAGCCTCGCGCGCTGCGGGAAGCAAACGCAAGGCCGTTACCAACTGGAAGCCTCGGCCATTTCCAAAACCGGGCCCTGACGACTTCGTGGTCGTGCTCAAGCCACGTAAACATGTGTCGCTGCACCAAGCCTTTTCGGAGAACCGCTATGGTGCCGCCGTTACGGCCTACCTCGGGCCTGAGGTGGCAAGGTCTGTAGCGGTACTGCCGTCCCGTGAACAAAACCTGATATTGATCCACACCCCGAACCCGGCGGCGGCAGATCGGCTCCTCGGGAACTTTGAATTGAATATATCTTTATTTACAACAGATTGGGGAAGACAGGGAAGAAAAGCTGCAAGTGCAGCTTGAAAAAACACCCTGCCCCCTATGACCACAAGACATGGGCAGCGCGGAGCTGCCGCATGTTTTTAACAATACAACAATACACAGTTTTTGCAAGAATGGATGAGAAGCGCTAAGTGAAAGTGAGTAGTTGCGCGTAATGAAGTTACAAAACGTTTCACATATGACAGATAAAAAAAAACATATATACACGCATACATGTAATATAAATGTGAACAAAAAGCTGTAAACTCATTTAATCTGCGCTTCTGAAATAGCTGGCCGTATCAACATGAATATTACTCCCGCTGATTTAGTCGAAAAAATTATGATGGGGTAAGGGCACATATATCAATGCCAGATTTGTTGTAAGGATTTAAAAGCCTTGGTAAGATGTTTTTTTAGCATTTGTGAGCTGTAATTAGTCCTAAAATGGTGCACAGTCCAGGGTTCTGTGTTTCTTGTGAAACGTGAGGGGACACGTTCTTCTAAACATGATAATTTAACAAGGGATAGATCGCTTTTCCTGTTGATGTAATAAAACTTCTGCAAAAGTCGACGCTTGTAGATTTCGTGCGCTGCGATAATTTTAAACTTGTCAAATAAATGCTCGGTGTGTGAATTGCACGGAACATTTGCTAGGACGCGTACTATCCTCTTCTGTAATAAAAATAATTTGTTTACATTCGTATCAGTTGTAGTGCCCCATACGAGGTGACAATAACTGAGACGAGAGGCGAATAAGACGTTGTATAATAGTACTTTAACTGATGTAGGAAGAAGGTAACGGTTACGGCTTATTATACCTGTTATCTGACTCAGTTTTTGCGTTACAAAGTATACATGGTCATTTCATAACAGCGATGAAGAAAAATGCACGCCTAGAATTTTGATGCGGTCTACAAATTCAATCGGAGCATTATTATAGGCTATGCCATGTAGTAAAGGGGAGGTCTTCCTTTTGGAGGAAAAATTATAGTTTTAGTTTTGATTGGGTTGATACATAAACAGTTTTGCTTAGACGATGTACTAAGTTTACCCGCCGTGGTTGCTCAGTGGCTATGGTGTTGGGCTACTGAGCACGAGGTCGCGGGATCGAACTCCGGCCACGGCGGCCGCATTTCGATGGGGGCGAAATGCGAAAACACCCGTGTACTTAGATTTAGGTGCACGTTAAAGAACCCCAGGTGGTCGAAATTTCCGGAGCCCTCCACTACGGCGTGCCTAATAATCAGAAAGTGGTTTTGGCACGTAAAACCCCACAATTTAATTTTTTTTAAATGTACTAAGTATCAGGAGCACTTCATTTGATGTTGTGATAAGCTCGGTATAAAAACGTGATGTTAGGAATATAGTGGTGTCGTCTGCGTAAATGCAGAATTTTACATTGAAATGAATATTTACAATATCGTTCACATATAGATTAAAGAGCAAGGGACCCAGAATGCTGCCTTGAGGTACTCCGAAAAGTATAAAAACCTCTCTTGGGATCTGAAGTTATTTATCTCTACATATTGGCGTCTATTTTGAAGATACGACTTAATAAATTCAAGAGGAAGTCCTGTAATTCCATAACGATTGAGCTTATGAAAAAGAATATTGTAGCTAATATAATCGAATGCTGTACTGAAATCTACAAATAAACCGAGAGTTATGAGCTTGTTTTCGAAATTGGTAAGGATATGTTCTTTATGATGCAGTAGGGATAACTCAGTAGACTTGTCTTCTTGAAACCCATACTGAGATTCGATAATTAAGTTGTGCTTATTACAGAATGAGTTTAAACGAACAAATATTATTTCCTCTAAAGCTTTGGAAAAGATAGGGAGAACAGATATGGGCCGGTAATTATTTATGTCTAGCTTGTTGCCTTTCTTATGAAGTACTGTTACTCTCGCACTCTTCATCTTTGCAGGAAAAGCACCAGTTGAGATGCATAAGTTGTGTATGTGTGCAAGTAGCTCAGTGATTTTATGTAGCACAAATTTTACGGGTGTTATTTGAATCCCATCAGGATCAATGCATGACGAGTTTTTCAAACTAGAAAATACTGTATGCACTTCATGAACATCTGTAGGCTGGAAAAAGAGCGTGTTTTGATTTGGAGGGAAAGTAAGGTCAGGAAGTTTTACAGAAGTAACATAGGTATCGCGATACACAAAATGTTTACTAAACTGTTCGACCATTTCTTGCCGTGATAACTTCTGTCCTTTGTAAGCAATTTGTTCTATAGACTCGCTCCTTCTTTGTCGCCCCAATACAAAATTCAGGTTATTCCAAAGTTTATGGCTCTGAGAGCAAGAAGAAAGCATCTGCAAATAATATGCATCTTTTGCTTTTCTTAACTCTTTGGTTAGTTTATTTCTATACTCTTTAAGAGCCTTCAGGTGAGCAGGGTCACGGTATTTTACAAATTTACCATAAAGCTGGTCACGCTTCTTTATTTTCTTAAACAGGTATTTTGTTAGCGAAGACTTTTTGAAATTTTTGTTTAGTTTTTTTGCGGACGAAGTGTTTTGAATACACATCAACAAACGTTGTGATAAACTTAGTGTAAGTCACTTCCGCATTATTTTCCTGAAGGATATTATCCCAGCTTACCTCGCTTAATTCTGCCTGAAATGCCTGCAGCGTTTGTTCAGCAATGGCCTGATAAAATATGTCAGATGCGTTGCTGCGTATCGCAATATGTGCACATTCATCGTACATACAAATTGGCTTGTGATCACCTATGCAATGCGCCAAAACACAACTGCTAGTACATGAAGGGTGATAACTTGTCAAAAAGAGATCAAGCGTAGTTTCACTTCTAGCTGTAACCCTAGTTGCTGATTCAATGCATTAATGCAACCGTTCTGGACAAATGTGTTTACAAACTCGCGCGTCGTTGCGTTTTCAGAACCTATATCAATATTCATGTCTCCACCAATAACTACACATTTTCGGTTTTCACTGGCAAATGCCAACAGATTATCCATAAACATGAAAAAAGCATTAGACTGCCATCAGGTGGCCAGTAACAAACAGCAAATAACGTATCATTGGTTTCAACGCATAGCACCTCAATATTTTCATTTGTACACAAAAAGTCGCCAGATAGATCACATCATATAGACTCATTTACAAACAGGGAAACGCCTCCTCCACGCCCTGATTCTCTGTTTAAATGGAAAAGTTTCTTATTAGGTAACTGAAAAATATTGCTAGCGTCAGTGTACCATGTTTCAGTAAGCATAACTGCATCGCACAAGTTTTCTATCTCTGAAAAGAAGGTTTCCAGGTCTGTTGTTTTATTATTCGCAGATTGCACATTTAGATGTATACAGCTTAATTCTTTTCTTTTTGTACGCGTAATGTAGAGAACCATTCTGTCTTTGTTTTATAGCCTAGGTGCATAATGGTTCTATTGAGCTCAAAGATATCTCTTATTAACGAGCTAGGGCAGAAACGTCGTCAGAACATTTTACAACAGCCGCAGGATCGCCACCATTTTTACGTACCAGGACTTTCCCATTAGAACACCAAACATACCTATAGCCAGAACATTTTGCCCATTCTTTAGCAAAGTAGAGAAGCTTTCTTGTACGGAGGGTCGGGTTGTCAGCTATGTAAACCCTATCCTCACTGTTTCTCAGGTTTCGTTTGTTAGCGAGCCAAGCATCGGCCACTTCCTGGCATGCAAAACGTACGATGATTCCTCGCGGCTTCCCGGGCTTTCCAGGTAACCTATGTAGGGCTACGACATCTTGCCTGCACAACAAAGCAACCTGTAATCTTCCGGCAATTCCATTTACTTTACTCAACAGGTCTTCTCCGTCATCCTCAGTCAAACCATGAATTTCCAGATTTGATCGCCTGCTCCGTCTCTCAAGGTCCTCAAGGTCCTCAACATTAAATTCCAGCTGTGAGAGCTGCTGAAATGCGCCCTGTTTCTCAATTTTCTCCAACCGGCTCTTAACGTCTTTTATATCTTTATCATGAGTATCCAGCCGCTGTTGAATAGCGTCGAAATGATCAGACAAGACCTGAACAGATTTTTCCATGCATGAAACCTAGCTAGAATAGAACTGGCAGAACTTTCGAAGTTAATCAACAAGCGTAAGACAGCTGACATAAGGAAGTATAATATGGATAGAATTGAACATGCTCTAAGGAACAGAGGAAGCCTAAAAGCAGTGAAGAAGAAACTAGGAATAGGCAAGAATCAGATGTATGCGTTAAGAGACAAAGCCGGCAATATCATTACTGATCTGGATGAGATAGTTCAAGTGGCTGAGGAGTTCTATAGAGATTTGTACAGTACCAGTGGCACCCAAGACGATAATGGAAGACAAAATAGTCTAGAGGAATTCGAAATCCCACAGGTAACGCCGGAAGAAGTAAAGAAAGCCTTGGGAGATATGCAAAGGGGGAAGGCAGCTGGGGAGGATCAGGTAACAGCAGATTTGTTGAAGGATGGTGGGCAGATTGTTCTAGAGAAACTGGCCACCCTGTATACGCAATGCCACATGACCTCGAGTGTACCAGGATCTTGGAAGAACGCTAACATAATCCTAATCCATAAGAAAGGGGACGCCAAAGACTTCAAAAATTATAGACCGATCAGCTTAGTGTCAGTTGCCTACAAACTATTTACTAAGGTAATCGCAAATAGAATCAGGAACACCTTAGACTTCTGTCAACCAAAGGGCCAGGCAGGATTCCGTAAAGGCTACTCAACAATAGATCATATTCACACTATCAATCAGGTGATAGAGAAATGTGCGGAATATAACCAGCCCTTATATATAGCTTTCATTGATTACGAGAAAGCGCTTGATTCTGTCGAAACCTCAGCAGTCATGGAGGCATTACGGAATCGAGGTGTAGACGAGCTGTATGTAAAAATACTGAAAGATATCTATAGCGGCTCCACAGCCACCGTAGTCCTCCATAAACAAAGTAACAAAATCCCAATAAAGAAATGCGTCAGGCAGGGAGATACGATCTCTCCAATGCTATTCACAGCGTGTTTACAGGAGGCATTCGGAGACCTGGATTGAGAAGAATTGGGGATAAGAGTTAATGGAGAATACCATAGTAACTTGCGATTCGCTGATGATATTGCCTTGCTAAGTAACTCAGGGGACCAATTGCAATGCATGCTCACTGACCTGGAGAGGCAAAGCGGTAGAGTACGTCTAAAAATTAATCTGCAGAAAACTAAAGTAATGTTTAACAGTCTTGGAAGAGAACAGCTATTTACAATAGGTAGCGAGGCACTGGAAGTGGTAAGGGAATACATCTACTTAGGGCTGGTAGTGACGGCGGATCCGGATCATGAGACGGAAATAATCAGAAGAATAAGAATGGGCTGGGGTGCGTTTGGCAGGCATTCTCAGATCACGAACAGCAGGTTGCCATTATCCCTCAAGAGAAAGGTGTATAATAGCTGTGTCTTACCAGTACTCACCTACGGGGCAGAAACCTTGGAGGCTTACGAAAAGGGTTCTACTCAAATTGAGGACGACACAACGAGCTATGAAAAGAAGAATGATGGGTGTAACGTTAAGCGATAAGAAAAGGGCAGATTGGGTGAGGGAACAAACGCGAGTTAATGACATCTTAGTTGAAATTAAGAAAAAGAAATGGGCATGGGCAGGACATGTAATGAGGAGGGAAGATAAGCGATGGTCATTAAAGGTTACGGACTGGATTCCAAGGGAAGGGAAGCGTAGCCGGCGGCGGCAGAAAGTTAGGTGGGCGGATGAGATTAAGAAGTTTGCAGGGACGACATGGCCACAATTAGTACATGACCGGGGTTGTTGGAAAAGTATGGGAGAGGCCTTTGCCCTGCAGTTGGCGTAACCAGGCTGATGATGATAATGATGATGAAACCTGTGCCGGAAGCTCGAGAAGAGAACTTAGCTTGCGGTCAATTTTTGCCAACTTAACAAGGATGTTGTTATCAGATGCCTGATTTGCAGCGAGAACATGGCTCTTGTCACCGACAAGCTTACAGAAGGAGCATTTCCACGTTTTCAGTGATGTCTCGCGCTTGCTAATAAACGCCTTTTCAGATACTCCAGAACAATCCCCTACATGAAAAACAAACTCGCACTCAGAGCAAACTATAACGTGGTCAGCATCGTCCAGCGAAACTCGGCAAGCACTACAACGGCCCATTTCTCACGTCTTGCACTATAAAAAGGAAGAAGACTGCGGCACTTCAAGAGACACAAAAACATGCTGAAATGTTCAACCGTTTTATACACTACGACAGCAGAAGCGGAGCAAAAAGAGAAAAAAAAAGGAGCGGAGGTAAGGTAACCAACCTGGCAATTGCAGAAGAGCAGTTTAGAAACGTGTGCGATGTGCTCCGCGGCTGCCGTCAAGTCTCAATCAAGTCTCTTCTCAAGTCTCTTCTCAATCAACGCCGAGCGTGGGGCGATTCCGCTCCACGGATACCTTAGGCAAGACGGAGGCGATATCTGCCACGGTGTCATCGTCGTCAGCAACTCTGAAACCACTGAATCGCTTCGAGAGCAGGTGCAATGGAAAGCAGGCACCATTGTCGAGGTGAGGAAATTCGGCTCCTCTAACAAAGCTCGGGGAACCTTCGCCGGGAGGGAGAAACCGCGTTTGGTGCACTATGAGAACATGCTCATCCCAGTGCAAACCTACTACCGGACAATCCCGGCCTGCGGCCTTTGTGGGGCTGTAGGCCACCGAGCGGATGCTTGTCCCAACACGCAGCAGAACACGTGCGGACTCTGCGGGCAACAAGCCCCGCTTGTGGAGGGGGTGCGGGCCCCTCACGAGTGTGTTCCACGGTGCTCTGTTTGTGGCGGGGGACACGCCACAAACTCACGGGAGTGTGCGGTGAAATTCCGCACACACAAGATGGCCGCCCCGAAGGGCGGGACAAAGAGGAAAATAGCGGCCAAGAAGAAGAGCCGCCATCTTGGCCTCCCCGGTGAATTACCGAGCCGGAACGACAACACCGAGAAGCAGGCGCCACCTACCGGAGGAGCCGGCAAGCGACCACCGACGCAGCCGCCACCACAAGGCGGCACTGGAAAGCTGTCGACGTCGCCACCACGAGGCGAGGCCAGGGCCTGGGCCAACGTCGTGAAACGTGGAACGCAGGTGTGCGGTACGGGCAGGGCTGCCTCCTCTTCCCCTACCTCCTCCCCCCCTGCGGCACGCAGTGCCGAGCAAGCCCAGATAGCAGCTCTCGAGGGCCAAATTGAGATGCTTCTCAAGAAAATTACGCTCCTGGAATCGCAGTTAAAACAGCCTACCACTCCCCTTATACCCCCGCAACTGAGGCTATGGAGAGTGAGCCCGCGGCACCGAATGCAGCACTGAGCGCGGAAGCTGCACTTGAGGCCCGTCTAGAGGCCCGCATAGACGCCCGTTTCAACACCCTAGAAAGTCAAATTTCCGCGGCAATCAGCTCCGCCATCGCCAAAATACCTGAAAACATACCGACAATTGTGGCACAGCACATCGCGCAATCCTCGCGTGGCGTCAGAAGAACCGGCGGTCTTATCAAAGACCTGTCTGGCCGCTGTCCTAAAACGTCGCGCCGAACATTGAAACTTAAGCAGAAGACAATGACAGCTGCTTGCTCTCCGGAATGGAGGATGCTCCCCTCCCCGCGAGTGTTGGCTCCGGAGCAGCGTCCCTGCAATTGGTCTTTCCCTTCAATGACCATGGGGACCAATTAGGCGCTCTCCCCGTACCATTTCGGCCACCCCAATCCAAATCACCCAATGGAACTGCCGGGGATTCCTTTCCCGCGCCAAGCGGGCGGACCTCCGGCTTTTCTTGTCAACATTCGCTTCACTCCCCACGGTGGTTGCCCTCCAGGAGACAGGGAGCGGCGCCACCCTTACAAATTATACCACGTTCCAGCAGGACCCCTCTTCCTGTATCCGCGTGCACAAAAATTATACAGCCAACCAGGTTGATTTGGAACTCAACACTGATTATTCCTATGTGATGGTCACCCTTCTTCCCCTTAAGAAACAAAACGCACCATTTCATATACTGAACATCTATTGTTCTCCCAAGCTCAAAGATGTAACTTTCGCAGCCCTCTTCTGTCGCGCCCTGAAGGCTGCGGGCAGGGACCCCTGGTGATTGTGGGTGATTTCAACGCTCACAGCACACTGTGGAGGTACGTGCGTGAAGAAAAGCGCGGGCGCAAGCTAGCGGAACTTGCGTCTACGCTAGGCCTGACTCTTCACACCGACCCTGCACATCCAACGCGGGTGGGTAACTCCGTGACTCGGGACACGTGTCCGGACCTTACCTTCACGAAAAACATTAGACACGCAGAATGGGCCAACACCGAGGAAACCCTCGGCAGTGACCACTGCATACTCAACACAACCGTCAGAAGCAAACCATTGGCAAGATGCCACGCCCAAGCCCGCCTACCCGACTGGACCAAGTTCCGGCAAAACTACACTAATTCGGCCCCTATCCACGAACAAGGTTACCACGCGTGGTCACGAGCATTGGTTGCACACCTTCGTTCGACGGAAACTCAAGTTCAACTATCGGAGGCCACGCCGGAGGTGGACAACCACCTCCTGCACTTATGGAAGGCGCGGCACAGCCTCGTCCGTAGGTGGCGCCGCCAAAAACACAATCGGAGGCTCAAAATTCTCATTGCCGAGCTCACCCAACGAGCAGCAGAGTACGCGGCCCAGCTCGCTGAATCGAATTGCGTGGACCTATGCAACACGGCCGCTAGACAAATGTCTAGCCGGAGCACCTGGCGTCTCTTTCGCGCCTTGATCGATCCGAATCAAACCAGAGCCAAGACACTAAAACATCTCCAACGGGCTATCCATAGCTTCGACGGAGACATCTCAAAATTAGCATGCAAACTACGCGATCATTATCTTAGTATACAACAGGACCCCCGAGGGCCAGCGTACTCGTATGCAGGTTCCGAGAACGCGGAGCTGGACCAACCGTTCCGGCTCCACGACCTGAAGGCGGCCCTCACTAAAATGAAGCGAGGAACGGCGCCGGGAAGAGAAAAAATAACAGTGAAATTACCTGCCAACCTTCTCGACCCGGCCTACGAGGCGCTCCTCGCTTACATAAACTCAATCTGGCTCGGTGAGGCACCCCTCCCAATCGAATGGAAGACCGCCCTGGTCACTTTCATTCCGAAAGCCGGAAAAGCCATAACCACGGACAACCTCCGCCCCATCTCCCTCACGTCTTGTGCGGGAAAGCTGATGGAGACTATGGTGCGAGATAGGCCGTCCCAGTTTTTGGAAAACCAAAACGTTTTCGCAGACACCATGTTCGGGTTCCGCCCGCACCGGTCCACGCAAGATGTTCTGCTTCAACTAGACCACGAAATTCTAAATCGCGTCGAATACCCCCTCAATGACAAGGCAGAACTCGCCCTCGATTTGAAGGGGGCTTTCGACAATGTCACACACGACATAATTCTGACACACCTCTCCCGAACCAACTGCGGACACAACACGTTTCAATACGTTAAGCATTTTCTCTCCGACCGGCAATCGTACATCCGGATGCAAGATGAAGAACACGGCCCCTACCAATTAGGCACCAGAGGTACCCCGCAGGGCGCGGTCCTCTCACCCCTACTATTCAATTTGGCAATGCTGAAACTCCCGGCTCAGCTGGAGAATGTAGAAGGCATACAGCACGCGCTGTAAGCCGACATCACCATCTGGGCTAAACACGGATCGGTAGCAGACATTGAAGCCAACCTGCAGCAAGCGGCGGAGATCGTGGATGCCTACGCCCGCCGCTGCGGTTTTCAATGCTCCCCGGCCAAATCGCAATTTGTGCACATTCGCCCCTCGCCGAAGTACACTACCAAAATCGAACTGTCCCTACCAAATGGACCCATCACAGAACACGATCAGTTCAGAGTACTGGGTCTCTTTATTCATGAACACCGCCGAGTCTACACAACACTGGCCAAAGTGCGCAAGGCGGGGGACCAGGTGGGCCGCATGGTTCGCCGGGTTTCCAATAAACGCGGGGGGTTACGGTGCAAAGACGCTTTGCGGCTGGCGCACGCATTTGTAACCAGTCGAGTGTTGTACTCTACTCCTCACCTCCACCTTCGCAGGTTTGACGAGAACGCCCTCGAGGTGATTCTCCGTAAAACTTACAAGCGTGCTCTCGACCTCCCGATCAACACATCCAACCAGCGCCTCCTCGGCCTGGGACTGGTCAACACCTTCGCGGAACTCCGAGAAGCATACTTGACGAACCACTACACAAGGCTCTCAATGACGCCGTCGGGTCGCCGCCTTCTTGCCCGAGTGCACATCCACCATCCAACACTGACGGAAGAGCGCGTGCGCATCCCGGAAATCTGGAGATGGATGGATGGATATTATTAGCGTCCCCTTTGGAACGGGGCAGTGGGTTGCGCCACCAAGCTCTTGCTACTGTACTGCCTAATATCCTACATAGGTTAAACAATGAAAAAAGAAAAAAAAACACTCTGAACTACCACGCCCAAATTTTCTGATCCCCTATTGCGAACTGTGCTTTTGTACGTATCCGTCTTTTGTCGTTTCCCTACTTTTCTTCCACCAATCCTCCAGTCGCCTCTTACTAATGTCTATTGCGGACATGTTTGCTTTACCACTGCTCCCTCTGAACCCAAGGGCTTCAAGGAGGCCAGTGGTGCCTAAATCAACCGCTGGGTAGACGTCCTCACATTCTAATAAAACATGCTCTGTAGTTCCCCTAGCTTTACCCCAGCAAGCACATGCTTCTTCTTCCTTGTTATATCTCGAGATACGCCCTGCACGTGCGCCCTCTTCCGGCTGACATGACAAGAGACGACCATAGTGGCCGGCGCCTCGCGCGGGCGGAAGCATCGGTACGTCACTATGGGAACAAGCACGGAGTATTCTACGTGGACGCCTCCGGCTCACACCATGGGGGTTGGTATACGGCCGCAGTCGTCCACCAAAACACCGCGGTGAACGGCCTTACGTTCAAAGCACAAGACATAACACAGGCGGAAGAGGTGGCCATCAGGACTCGCGGGTTATTATTAGCGACTCACGAGGGGCCTGCAGAAACATCTAAAGGGGCTTTATTCCGTATTTGGCGTACCGCTTACTTCAAGGCAGCAATTATCTCGGGGTCCCCGCGTCCCGCACGATAATATGGACTCCCGCGCACGAGGGTCTCGAGGGAAACGAAGCGGCCGACGCCGCTGCCCGCGTGCTCACTCTCCGGGCTTCGCCCTCATCTCCCGTCGCTGCGGACTACGACCCCAATCCGGCATTTAGGTTCAAGGAAATCACCCAACACTACCAATACGGCTATGCAATCTTTCCTAAGCCCTGTAAGGGTCACACGAAGGCGGAGGAGCGTTTACTCCTTCGCCTCTATACTAAAACACTGTCGTGCCCGGCAATCGTAAAACATTTTGACCCTGCGTGCACAGGGAAGTGCCCGCACTGTGAGGAAAAATCTTCGGACATTTTCCACATGGTGTTGGCATGCCAATCAACCCCTCACCTTCCCCCTATATACAACCTTACCCGGGAGGACTGGGAGGCGGCCCTGCTCGGCTGCTCCGACCTGGCGAGCCAGAAGGCCCTGGTCGGCCGTGCCTGAGCCGCGGCTACAGCCAATGGGCTCCTGTAATGAGGTGCCCACCTTGTCTTTATAAGGAACGGCCCCTTAAGGACTGCTCCACACGCTCCCTGTAAATACTTCAAACAATAAAGTTTTTAAGTCCGTCAGTCTTCGGCTGAACGCAGCCTGCTCTTCGGCAGGACCAACCGAACGCGTCCTCCCCATCTGACTGCCAGAAATTTGACCTACTTTTTTTTAGTTTCCATTTGTGCCGCAACACTCGGTAACATACGGTGAATAAGTTTTTCCTGATGCTTTTTAACCAGCTTTCTTTTCTATATTTCTTTTGCCTCCAGGTTACCCATTTTTGTTTTCAGTGTAGTGTTTTTTTGACGCTGAAACCTCCTGTATAACTGAATATCAGGGTCTTCGATGCTGTACATTTATTTTACCGGCTGTTCAATATTAAGCTTTATGTTTATCTTAAAATGAAGCACTGTGAGGCACGCGAAGAGCACCTGTGCAAATAAGTTATGGGGTCAGGGGGACAAAGTGAGATGATCATTATCTCTTTCAGTAGTCCAATTAACTGAAATTGAATAAATAAATTATAATAAAGTTTTGGCGTGCACGACGTTAATTAGGCCGATACTGGAGTACACTTGCAGTGGCCTGGGATCCCTGGACAGAAGCTAAAAATTAAAATAGAAAATATCAAAAATTTTGTTAGGTTCATCTTCAACTGTTATAGCTGGAAAGTATCCCCATCTAAACTCCTACAAAGAGCAGAACTAGAAAAACTTGAAACAAGGCGCTATCATGAGAGGTTAAAACTTTTTCATTCACTAGATCACAATGTTAAGAATTGATCAATTCGCATTCATAGCGCCTGCCGTAAGCCGCTTTACTAGGTCTGTTCACTCAAGAAACGTATCTGAATTTAAATGCAGGATTCACATGTTCATGTACTCTATCTTTCTTTGGGTGATTCCAGACTGGAATGCCTTATCTGCTGATGTGGTTGAACGGCCAAATATTGATTGATTCCTACAAGCCATCAGAAATTGGGCGCTGTAGGCGCCTTCACACTTGAAATGTGTGCGCACGTTGTCATTTTGTGTATTAGAATCAGTGTTCATACCTTCGCTTGTACGCATTGGCGCGTGTGTCTTTGATGTTTTCTTTTCTTTTGTTATGTGATGTTGTTTTGCTTTAGTGCACTGTGCATGTATTCAGTTGTATTCCTGTTGTCACTCCTGCCTTAAGGCCTCCAAAAATGGCCAGAAGTATGTAACAAACAAATAAATAAATAAATAAATAAATAAAATGGACTGCAGTAAGTGTGTATATTTGTATTCAAAAGTTAGAGGCTAGTGGTTTTTGTACACAGTTTCACTTGGAAGAATTCGTCTAGCATGCCTGTGCTCCGGGATTTTCGACTCCTAATTTTATTTGTCGTTCGCATAATTACGCATGCAAGAGAGTGACGATCGGCGCAAAGCTCCTCCCTGATGTGACGCGGCTGTTGCGTGCGGCGTTTAGTCTGACAACAGGGCGGAGGCATAG
Organism: Dermacentor andersoni; assembly: GCF_023375885.2. Taxonomy (NCBI): domain Eukaryota; kingdom Metazoa; phylum Arthropoda; class Arachnida; order Ixodida; family Ixodidae; genus Dermacentor; species Dermacentor andersoni. Next base: position 216,420,815 of record NC_092816.1, read on the forward strand.
GCGAGGATGATCGCTGTTCCCCTTCCCCTCTCAGCTGGCGAAATCAAGATATGCCAGTGCCCTGTGGCGTGCAGTTGTTGCTCTTGATTTAAATGAAACATAGTGTACATGTAAACACGCAGTCACTTTATTTTTGTAGCCCAGGCCATCACCATGCCGACTCGTCTAGTCACTTTTACACACGCGCACTGCCCTCCGGCTTCTCCGCACGCGCCAATATCTCGGCATGGCAGCTGCCGCCATCGTTACGGACGGCGCGGTCGTGCGTTGCGTCAGCGATTCCGGTTTTTACATTTTCTTTTTATTTGGCCAGCTAAGAGGTGAAGGGTGGCAGCTGTCATCTTTGCCGATGCCTCCGCCCCGTTGTCAGATTAGACGCGGCAGGCGACAGCCGCGTCACATCAGGGAGGAGCCGATCCCGATCCGCCGATCCGAACTCTCTTGCATGCGTGCGAACAATTAGAATTTGGAGTCGGATATCTCGCAGCACCGAGACGCTGGACGAACTGTTCCAACCGATGCTGGGCAGAAACGTGACTGCCGCTAGTTTTTCAATACAAACATATCCACTTACTGCAGTCAACAAAAAGTTAATTATTTAATTTTAGTTGGGCTGCTGACAGCCGTAATTATCATCTCACACTGTATCCCCCTGGTCCCATAACTTATTTGCAAAGGTGGTCTTCGCGCGCCTCCCTGTGCCGAACGTTAAGAAAACCACAAAGATTAATTTTCAACACCTTGTATACACGGATTGTAAACGCTTTTGAGAAGCAGTCCAGCAGGGGCAAAACTCCACACTTGGTCTTTTCAGAGAAGTCAGTAATTTTGAGGGTATTCTGCATGAAATCGACAAAAAAAACTAGATTTAATTTAATTAATTACGGCTGTCTGCAGCCCAACTAAAATTAAATAATTAACTTTTTGTTGACTGCAGTAAGTGGATATGTTTGTATTGAAAAACTAGCGGCAGTCACGTTTCTGCCCAGCATCGGTTGGAACAGTTCGTCCACCGGCTGCTACGGAGCTCCAACGAATAATGTCGAAGAATAGGTCTCGGTAGGTTCGACTCCGCGTCACTGCCAGCTAACTTGGGCAGCCCCTCCACAGCGTTATCCACTGCAAGTAACCTGCAAGGACCCGTGCCAGGATTCCTTTGACCACCTCTGTGCCTCATTTTGCTCTCAATTTCTGGAAGAGGCAGGTAGGTAAAAGAAACACAACTAATGAGAACATTATCAATTCCAGCGCACTTGACAAAACGTATTTGAATCGAAGCTTTACTGAAGTGGTTAATGAGGTGATATTGACGTAAATACAATGCATAATATTGCCGTTGAGTTTATCTTGCGCAACGTGTTCAGCGTAATAAGTTTTGAGAACTGTAAAATAGTCACATTTTCGACTTTAATCGTTCAGTAGGCGGCCATATGAGTCGGCAGTGCGGTGCCCTTTCGCCTACATGTGGGGCCGACCCTGAATGGCAGCGACATTACTTCGGAATATCCTTGTGCTATTTTTAAAACTCACTATTTGCGTAAATGAGTGTTTAAGTCGCTGATGATGAGATTTTTCCTACAGTAAAGTAAGGGTTGAGTATTTCAGGGTTAAACCGAAAAGACAAGAACAAAAGAATAAAATGGTACTGCTTAGTTATGTCCAACAATTCAGTTTTAACCCAATACAGTCAACGAAAGTAAATTTACGAATAAGCTAAGGCGACGATCGGCAAGCCAACATGCCCTCTGATGAGAGTAGCCTGACCAAGTGAGGGTCATTTGTAATCCAGACGCTCAAGCAATCTTATTTCTTATCTGCGTCTAATCTCTTTTGGCATGCGATGAAACCGAGAAGCAGGATGGCCGGTATATCGAAGTTGGCGCGGGATGGCGGTAGGCGTAACGGTTAGCCGGCCCAGCTCCCGAATTCCCATTGCTGCAGTGACATAGGCTCGACTCCCGGTGGCCTTGGTTGTGAATGTAGCTTTATGCAACCTGTGATAATGATCAAGCTCAGAAAGAAGAGGTGGCTTGACGACAACGATCGCCCTCAGCATAAGGAAATAAACAGACGGGCAAGGCCAACCACATTTTGAGCACTTTAATGCGGCCATAGTAAAACACTACAATGGTCTCATGAAGAAGCATAGTCAATCGATATGTTTCTCGTGGGTAACCCATACTGCGATACCCAGGAAAAGCACGCCTTTAAGGATACATTTCGTTATTGCAATCATAAAAATATAAAACAATGTATGAGTTTACGCAACGGTTTTCTTACGTCTATCTCCTTTTTGCTGACGATATAAATGTTATTTAACTGAAACGAGAATGTGGAAGATTTTGCTGCACTTGGGCAGGAACATTCGGTTTATATAATTGGATAATGCCGATGACGATGACCAACGCACAAGTAAAAAAAAATCCGTTTAGAATCTTTCAGCGTACTTTGCACGTTTGTTTTATTACGAGGACGGCTGCCTTACGGCATAAAAAACTATATAAAATGTAGGCAACCCTACATATTGCAGGAAGTTTATTAGGATTAAGTACACATTGTGGTTCGCTCTTAGAATGCACTATAGATGAATCCATTTTTACTTTCTTTTCCACACTTTTTGCTCTGGCAAAGAAATCTACGAATAACTGTAACATCGCGAAGCTTACGCAGGAAAGGCCGTCGTCGAAGCTTGGACAAAACAGGCTCCTGTTCTGGCGCTTGATGCATGTTGATATTAATCAAGAAATTGATTAACAGGACACTGTTATCCGGAAACCCGAGGCTATTGAGATATTCACCGCTGGTCCACACTTTTAAGCCTTCCCATTCTAATATCATGAATACTTGCCCTAAGCATGCAATATATAGCATTGGAGAGATTCTGCCTCCTTATCTGACCCTTTTCTTTCTTGATATATAATTGTATACTTTTCTTGTGCAAGAGCAAGGTAGCTGTGGAATATATGTTAATATTTCGCGACATTCACGTATGCCTCCTGTACTCCTTAATAACGTAATGCCTCCATGAGTGCTGTTATTGTTACTGAATTAAATGCCTTTTACTGAATTAAATGCAATATCACTCAAGCCATCACTTCTAGTACGCTGGAGTATTGTAGTTTGCAATCGCTACGTTGAAAATGAATGGGCCACTATACACTTGATTTTCATCGTTTGGCACTGAGACTGGTTTGCCTATCCAACGCCAGCGGTCCGTGAGTTCCGCGGTGCGTGTTTCGCGCCGGCTCGAGAGACGACGCTGCCTGCTTGGCCGCTGCGTGACCAAGCAGGCAGCGTCGGTCGCGCCGCGGATGGCTGCTTGGTCGGGACGACGCTTGCAGGGAGGTTCGTGTGTGGTGCGGTGGAGTGTGCCGTTGATTACATGCACTATAGTTCTTTTAAGATTGTGGCTAGTATCAGCTAAAACTAATCTGCTTTGCCGGTAGCCATTTCATGCTTACATGCAATCTCAATTACAGGAGAACCAAAGTTTTTCTTCTGCATGACTTCATGCTGCTTCCTGAATCTTTCCGAAGTTTGAGTATCGCTTACCTTACCATCGCAACTGGGATTCAATTCTTCAGTTTGTCATATTTGCCTATAACAGCGATGCGCAACGAACTATTACATTCTGTCCGTTTTTTCCTGTTCTCAATTGGAACTCCACATCAGCCTGAATTGGTACGGCGACAAGTTATATCCCCTCTCGCAGCAGTATACCCCTCTAGCCTCTGCACTCTTACCTCTCAGGGTCGAATACCTCAGGATCTGGAAAATATTTTTCGTCATGCTGAATAGAAAAAATTGGAATTCTGATGAGGGTGCCTTCATCAATGGCAATCTTTCCCACCACGGTGCTACGTACGCACGTCCTGTAAGTCCTGGAAAGAAGCATATTCAAAAATACTCAATTATTATATCATTACAGAAACACGTTTACCTTGTTTCTGTACACAATCATCATCACTAAAATATTTCTTTATTGAGCCAATGGTGGTAGTGCTGTCTCTTTTCAGTAAACAGACTGACTTATCTATGGTCTGGCAATATACGAACGGGAATAAGGTTGTGACTCTCCATTACCGTGTTACCAGGTAATCTTCCTGATATTAGGCTCTGCAGATCAACTGGGGATGTTATGCAACTGTGTTAACTGATAAGACCGCAATTGTGTGCTGAAATATCTTTTTCGCTTTGATTGCACTGGGATACCATTTCATGATGACCGTCGAGCCGGGAATATAAATATCACTAATATACAAACAAATATGTAGTATGGGTCTACGAATGTAGTGTGAAACTTCGTTTATCGTTTACTGCTCCCACCTGCAAAGGCAGAAGGTACAACCACAATGTCGCAAAAGTTCGTTCATAGGACATCTAAATTCGGCCATTACGACGTTCATTTGAGGCGCCCACAAATCAGACAAAACATTCTTATGAGCAATTTGTAGGCACGAAAGTATGGTCAGATGTGTAGAGAATCGGGCCCCATGCTAAGGAAGGCGACATCAAAATCACCGGTCGGACATGCTTCTTTTTTTTTAATCACGCAATGGCAGTTCGATAGCAGCACACCAAAACAGACGTAGTACAATAACAACGCTGATTAAATTCGCATTATGGCAGTAGTATGCCGAAATTATTTCTCTTCGCTCATATGCACTATATTGATATGATATTGGCTGTGACGGTGGAGCGAACAGGACACGGCACTTATCGCTGTTTCTGTGTTTCTCAGGTTGGCTGGGGACCCAACTCTACTACAACAGGCCTGTAGTACAAGTTTTCTTGCATCTGGCTCGCTGCTTCCATCTTCAGCACTATACTACCTGTCAAAAGCATTTTCATCGCCTCTGCTAAACTGGACATTTGAACTTCGCGCCTTCTGTTCGCAAGGCGGACCACGTGTGCGGCCATGGTCGTCGACGAAGCGCAGCACGTAACTTAGCCGGGGGCGTTTCCTATCATATTGGCTGTGGCGGTGGAGCGCAAAGGACATGGCACATGTCGCTCTGTGTTTCTCAGGTTGGTTTCTTTCTCTGCGTTACATATCTTGCAACACGCTCTTTCCGCTACAGCCAGTCTACAGTATTGTGTTCATTTGTTGTTTTTATAGCCCCATTTCGGAAAGTCATAGGCCTGTACAGTTGCAAACTATGTCGCGTTGCTGTGAATGTCGCTCTGTGATTGATGAAAGCGAATTGTTTCTGACTTGTTCACAATGTGAATTTTTGTATCATAGCGGTACCTGCTCCGTCGTTGCCGAAAGTGCCATTAAGAGCAAACGAGATCAATTCAAAAAGACTTGAAGGTGAGAGTCTTGCAAACCTACAGGAAGTAAAAGCTCCTCCTCTGCCAAAGCGTGTAAAAATCAAAGTGACATAATAAAAAAAAAATGCTGAAATGGACCAAAAACTAAACTTGCTTGCTAGTCTGCCAAACAAGGTAGACAGGATTGAACAGTCCCTCCAAACACTTTCCGCTCACTTTGATGAAATTCAAAAAAGGCTTGAGAGCCACGAAAAGGAATTAAATAAACACTGTACAACGGAAAGTAGAAAAAATAGAGATGTACGCTTCTCCTAGGGAGCTCGATCAGATTCAGGCTGACATAGACGCACTTGAGTGGCACAGCAGACGTCTTAACATCGAGATACACGGTATACCTGAGGCTGACAGTGAAAACCTACGCGGAAAGGTAAATGATCTTGCAAAGAAGCTTGAACTTGAACCCCTATCTGGGGAAGATGTTGTGGCAGTTCATAGGCTCCCGGCAAAGCAAGAGAAAACGCGAGGAATTATTATCCGCCTTGCACGGCAGGAACTAAGGGATGCATGGATTGCCAAAAGGCGAGCCTTGAAGGACAACCAGGGCAACATCTTCCTTAACGAAAACCTAACCTCTCGCTCGAGGAAGCTCCTCGCCACTGCCGAAGAATGGGCAAATACAACATCGTGTGGCACTCAAATGCAAAAGTTCTCGTGCGTAGGGCAAACGGTGAATCAGCAATTGTCACTAAGGGTGAAAATGATCTTCGTGCTCTATTGGAATGAACGCCAATTTCTTGTTGCTATCATTTGAATCTTTGACGAAATGAATCATTTGGGACATATTGGCAAGGAGGATTTGTTCACGTCCTTGGCCACTTAAAAGAAGGGACTGTCTTTCATACATATGAACGTTCAATCAGTCTCCAGCAAGGTACATGAATTAGAAACTTTTTTTCTGATATAAATAGTCAATGCAATGTAGTCATGCTAAGCGAAACATGGTATTGCTCTGATGATGTGTTTCGCCTGCCTTGCAAAAACTATTTCATAAAAACCGAACCTCACCTCGCGGTTAAGGAGTATCTAGCTGTTTTGACAGATGATTCTGTAACATGTAAACTGTTAGCCGAGTATTATTGTATGACAGAAAACTGTGAAATGTTGTGTGTCCCAACACCGGGTGTACTCTTTGCAGTATGTTACCGCCCGCCGGATCGTTTATTCGAACCTTTTTTCACTTTATAGAGCGCATGCTAGAATTTGCGTCAGGAAACAAATATAAAGTGGTCTTAGGAGGAGACTTCAACATTGATATCAGTTCCGATGGTGCTAGTTGCGATGGTATCAGTTCCGATGCAGTTGAATCCTTCACGAGAATAACAGAAACTACGAAATCTACTCTTGATTTTTTTATAACGAACTATTTTCCATTTTTAGTAACTAGTGGAGTCTTAAGCTCTCCTCTTAGTGACCGCATGCCAATAGTCATGTTTATCCACACAAGAGCAAACGAAACCGAAAAAGACAACACTGAAAAAACATTTCAGACAATAAACGAGTACACATTAAGTGCCTTTCAAGAGGCCTTGAGACAAGTATCTTGGAAGGAGGTTTTTCAACAAAACGAGGCTGAGCCAGCATACAACATTTCCTTAAAGGAATTCTCAGCTGTTTATGAGCAACATTCCATACACAAGAAAGGAAATCACAAAGCTTATCGGAAACTTTGGATCACCAAAGAGCTTCTAAAAAAGATAAAGAAACGAGATAAACTTTATGCCAGGTTTATAAAATTTTGGAAAGGCGAGGATCTAAAATGCTTAAAAATTTTTACAAATAAATTAAAGAAAGAGCTAAGAAATACAAGAAATCGCTATTATTTACGTACGTTTTCTTCATGGGAGGGGCATACAAAGATGTGGAACAAGTTAAATGAAATAATGGGTACGCAAATGAAACACTGAACCTATAAAGAGTTTCTGTAAACGGATGCCTTTTAAACGGAGATCGTTTAGTTAACGCATTTAATGATTACTTTACAGACACTGATTCCCGTTAATCACGAAGCCCAACATATACATTTCAGTTCCCTGCAACTATGGACACAATTTCTTTTTTTCAAGCAACAACCCCTACCGAGGTTCGTTCAATTTTTCTCAAACTGAAAAATTCATGTAGCTGCGATGCTGATGGCCTCCAAATAAGACCTATCAAACGCGTCATTTGTGACATTGCCGCGGTGTTAGCTTATATCTATAAGTTATGCATACCATCAGGTTCTCTTCCTGAAAAAATAAAAATTGCAAAAGTAATTGTGTTATATAAGAAAGGTGACAAGCTTGATATAAAAAAATTTGCGTCCTTTATCTATTCTCTCGCAGTTTTCTAAAGGTCTTGAAAAAATCATTCTTAACCAATTAACACCTTTCAGCAATAAACATAATATAATAACAGACGCTCAATACGGTTTTCAACAAGGTAAATCAACAGAATTAGCACTTGTAGCACAGAAAGAATACATACTGCACAACCTCGAAAATAAGTTACTTGTAGTTGGTCTAATTATAGACTTCACAATAGCGTTCGACTGCATAAATGATGACCTCCTAATACTTAATCTTGAAAGATATGGCATCATGGGCCTTCTTCTTCAGTTACTGACATCCTACCTTAGAAATCGGCAGCAATATGTGTCTATAAAGACTAGCATGTCATCTACACGACAAATACAAACAGGTGTACCTCAGAGAAGTATCCTTAGTCCATTTCTGTTTAACATCTACATAAACGACATAGTTCTTATCCACCGAGAAGCAAAATTCATAAACTACGCAGATGATAAAAGTGTTTTTTTTTATCAAACAACTTTTATACAGGCCTCATTGGTGCAGCGAACAATCTCTTAACACATCTCTTAAAATGGAGCCAGGACAACTTCTTAAAACAAACTCGAATAAAACACAACTTTTTCACATCTTTAAAACAAGAGGCACGTGGACTCCATTGACCCACAACATATTTTACAACTATGAGAAAATAGAGGTTGTTCACACGGTAAAAGTACTTGGCGTATACTTTACCGGCACATTGCAATGGGACGCTCACGTAGATATTATACTCCCGAAACTGAGCCGCATAACAGGTACACTACATCGAAATCGCTACCTTTTACCAACGTCAGGTAAATTGATCATTTATAATGCAATGTTCGCCTCACATGTAAATTATTTCCATCTTGTATGGGGCACAACATCAGCTTCCAATCACTCTAAAATACTACTGATACAAAAAAAAATAATAATGCGCGCTATCGCAAATGTACTGTACAACTCACACACTGAAGGTCTTTTCACCAAGTAGAACATAACAAAAAGTCATCATCTCTACAAACAAACTCAGACACACCTACTACTTTCAGGTAAAATATAGAAGCAACTTAATAACAAATATAGCAAACTTAAAAGAGAATATACCCACACATGAGACGCGCAGCCATGAAAAATGGCTCATACCTTTTTCGAGAACAAATTGCGGCCATCAAACGGTCGCAAATACCTCGCCACGGCTACTAAATTTTTGTCTAGAAGCCGGCATTGACATCCATGCCTTGACGCCATCGGAGATCATCTGTCTGGCGAAAACTACGATTTAAATCACCATGGTTCAGTAAAATCACGTGTATTCAGTGAAAGAAATGTAATTACTCTAATGAATGTAACCCACCGTTGTTTGTTTTTCATTTCTGAAAGTGTTCTTTGCCACCGGTCTGCCAATATGTAAAGGGGGCCAGGGAGCACTCTAGCTGCCTATAAGCAACATTTACGTTGGCCCCCTCCATTTGCTTGTAAATCGGCCCAAATAAAATGAAATGAAATGAAATATCTCTAGCAGTCTTTGACAATGTAAGTAAAATATTCTTCCGTTTTTCCTGACCAGCGCTATAGCGCAGCCTATGCAGGTTGTCGACTTGAAGCTAAGTGGTTCATGCCTATCTAGGTTGCGATCAACTGACTGGACCTATGCTGCTGCAGCAGCTGCCATCGAGTTTGCGCGAGTGTTTCCTCTTGCACGCTGCTTCCACTGTGAACTGACACGCCTGGCAGATCGCTGTCGTCGTTGTATCACTACCTCGTCATATTACAAAGTAGTGTTTTTGACATTCACGCTACACTTGCTGGCCGGCACATGGAACGTTAAACTGTTCTAAGGCTACGTTATACCGCCGCTTTGGAAGCACATCTAGCTTTGGACACTCCTACTTCAAAGGACGCGGAGCTTATGTCTTCCAGCGCTGTTTCATTTCTTGCTTCTCTTTGCGCCCCTAAAAGAAACCTTACTACAGCCTTTGATTCGTCTATACTTTAATTGTTACTTTGGACTTTATTCACACTATCGAATTTCCATATACTCACAAGCTTGCTTTTTGGAGCTCAGATCGTCGCATGGCAAATCGGCTCCATCGCTTCTCTGACGAGACATGCTCCGCACAATGACAGCTTTTCGGCAAGCACGACAATGCGGATTATCATCGTATACAACATCGATGACTAAATCAAGCCTGACTCGCCACCATCGTGTATGCACATGAGTGACGTGAATGAATCAGAAACCACGGCTGCTCATAAAAGGAACACGAACTGCCATTCCCTTCAGTGGGCTTGGTGACATTGGCAAGAAGCAGATCCTCACGAAACCTCTTTTTCGTGAACACCTTCTTCTGAATGACCGATCGATATCCCCAGTGGACTTTCCCTTCTTTTAATCTTCGCGCCACTTCCCTTTCCCCAGTGCAAAGAAGCCAACTGGGCTCAGTCCTCGTTAACCTCCCTGCCTTTCATTTATCATTTGCTCTCTCTCTCTCTCTCTTTCATGATTTACGTTGCTTTAGTAAATTGAGACGATGATCTGACCTTGACGATGTTGCCGAAGCCACATAGTGTTCTTGCACAATTGCAAGGTTGTTATTCAGTTATTAGATTACTCTTGCCAGCCTCCGGACATGTCGACCTGAATTCAGGATCAATCAGAGGATCCGAAGCCGATGCTATACCTTGCAACAACATGCTGAGGAAAAATGGAGCAATCTGAAGCATACAAATCACTGAAAGAGCTAGCCTCAAATCTGAAGAAGTTTGAACTAGAAGTGTTAAGTACAGAAACAAGGATTTCAAAAATCGAGAACTACGTGACCTAAAAAGTGTCGCCACTTCGCGCGAAAGGCAAAGCATTGATTGCCATAGGAAAGTACTGGAAGCTGCATGAAGTAAGGACAGTAGTCTTATTGGGCCCATATACTTGGAAAGATTCGCTTACTAACTGAATTAACAAGCGTGGTGTCAGCGCGCACAAGCAAACGTAAACTTATCGCACTCGATGAGCGCGGACACGCTGTCAAAACGCTGGTGCGAGGAAGCGCGGCAGCAGCAGCGAGCGAAGTTGCCTGCGTGCGGTCGATCGCTTCAACGCAACAGCGGCTAGAACACACAAAGGCATGAGCCGTGTGCAGAGCCCTTTCGAGATGCGGCGCGCGTGACCGCGAGTGGCCGCGCACTTGTTGGCAAAGTCGAAGCCCTGCTTTCCTTCATATATGGCGCGCAAGATTGAGCCGCGATCGTCGTGTCCGTATAGTTGCTACCAAAATAAATGAGGGGGTCGTTGCAATAATTCAATAATTTACGCTCTTAGTAACACCAGATGAGAAGGCAAAAATGACTAGAACATTTTGCCGTAGCTGATATTTTCAAAAGGCATAGCTGGCACTCAGGGAAATTGTTTGGAAAGAATTCACAGAATTGGCAAGCGCAATACTCAGCGTCATTACCCAGTCATCTTCTTCGATTTCACTGGCAAAATGATTTGTCTATCACAAGCTTTAGGAAAAACGGAGTGTTCTCTATATCTGAACACTCCTAAAAGAGTATAAGGAATTTGCACGCGCAGACGTAGCGCTCGAGCGCAGACGACACAACCAGAGGTTTTAAAGTCTAGCTGAAATATGCTAAGTTAATGTCTGATGGCAACCTTAAAATAGGAATCAATGAAAAACACTAAAAGTCCAATTAAGGCAACAAGCATCAGCTCCTGTTTGAGGCCTCCAGCGCAGTGTGTCCAAGCGGGAGGACAGGTGAATGACGAAGCACGACGGCCTGAATTATTTCACTTAGTAGCATGGTTTATAAACTTAGTCTACTCAACAGAATAATTGTTTCCCACTGTCCCTACGTTGTTATAATAACATAAACCTGGTTGCACGCACGAATTCAGGACGCTAAAATTGCTACTAACTTCCTTAATCTGGTTCATAATGACAGAACGCGATGGGGTTGCGGAGTAGCCTTAATGATAGAGCAGCTACGTCTTTCACTGCTAAGCAGTATTGAAGATCATGAAATGCACGGCCCAAAGTTAGTTACACCGGTACAAAGTTTCTTTTACGTGACATGTACCGAGCTCTAACGATGCACTGAGTATCTAGGCAAAATACCCGACTTCTTTTCTCCACACGCCAAATAAAGATAACGAAAACTAACAGCGGATTTAATTTGGCGCGAATAAACTAGGTTGATCTCCCCTGTTATAGCAGAGATTCTGCAAGTGCTGAATCAGTGTCGCTGGCAGCATATAGATTTTAAACTAAAACCGTTCATTGTGACTTCTACTGGAGTTACAGATCTTCACTTACTGACTATATGTTCTAAGCAGTATTGCTGAAAACTGCACATTGAACGTAGAAGACAGAATTTCAGGCCATACAATATTTTTGATGTTATGTCCGATATGAGTAAGACAAGTAACACAAAAGTCTTCGACGGTTTTTATCATATATTATATGCGTGCAGGTTATCTTGCTGTGTTAAACTGCTTAGAGATAGTTACGCCTATTTCTCTGACGTGATTGACGTAATGGATTTATGGTCACACTGTAGAGATCTAGCTCGGTTTGCGGATTTAGCTTTATTTCTTGAAAGAAAAAAACGTATACGTCGAGAGTATCTGTGGATGACTCGAGATATTTAGGCTGACAATAAAAATAAAACGTCAGCGCAAGAGGGGTATTAGCGTTAACCTCCAGAGCCTAATGAGAGTCCTTCAAAATAAAGTGCACCTGGCCGTCTTGATTCTATGACGTCACATTACCTTCTGTTATTACACCCAGCTCTAACAAATTCTGGCATTATATATCGCAAGAACACGGCTCCATTTCGACAAAATGAATATCAACCTAAATTGTCAGTGAACCTAAGCATATAGCTAATCATTTTGACAGCTTTTTCATATCAGCGTTTATACGATCAGCCTTGCATACATCGTTTCCCGCTTATCCTTTAGAGCACCACATGGCAAAGTAAATAAAACTGCGAATGGCGTCTTTAATCTTTCAATGAACCTACACAAGAGAAGTCACAGGGCTCGGTTCCATTATGAATACGTTCTTAAGACGTTAAGCAGTCTGTGTGGTGAATTACCTCAGTAAAAGATACGAAATTTCTATGCGAAGTCAGAAAGATGCTTATTATTGGCGCGAAGCGAAAATTACTCCAATACACAAATCGGGTTCTAAACTTAAATAGCAAACTACCCTCCCGTATCACGGGCAAGTACACGCGGCAAGATAATGGTACATATAGTCTACAAAGCCTTCATAATACACCTAGAAACAAATAACCTTATTTAGAGTGAACAGCATGGTTATAGATCCAGTCTTTATACTCTAAGTCAATTTACTGCGATTACGCATGACTTTGTTAAAGTTATGACGCAGGCGAAATCGATGAAGTCTTTTTAGACTTCGACAAAGCATTTGCTGTACATTCTAACATTGAGCTGATCACTAAACCATTGGTATTTTGTGGCAATAGTAACATAGTTTCCGGAATCTCAGCCTTTTTTCGAAATCGAAGGCAGCGTGTCGCAGTGGGTACAAATACGTCATTCTTAAGATGTTTATTGTAGCGTTCTTGAGCGCGAAGTGCTTTTGCCTGTGTCATTTCATATGTATATCAATATCTCGCAGTGAATGCAAGTAAGTGATTGTTTTGTTCATTCTGGCGTTCTTCAAGGTGCAGTTCTTGCTCCTTACTTATTTCTTATGTATGTCAATCATAAACATTTTTGCATTTCGACCGGTCCTTCAGCCACCGTAGCCGAATCAATGGCTGACAAGGTGAAATCAACAAGGCGAGATCAACCAAGGTCAGAATGTATTGTTTAAGCTTAGTTGACACCCCCCGCCTCTCGTTCGCATAAAATGTCGCTGAAAGGCGTGCGCCCCAGAGGTGCCTTGCCGACTTTGATCTTCGATAAGTTCGCTGGCATGCCTCGCAGGAGTGCACGTGCCTTCTCACTGCCTGTTGGACTCCCTGCAAGTAGAAGGATTCCTGGACGCGATTGATTATTCTGTTTCTTCCTTAGTGCACCGATATCAGACTCTCATGCGCCAAAGTAAGCACATGACACATTTGAGGCACTAGCATTTGAACCATTGTGTCTGAGGGTAGTCGGTAACGGTTTTGCAACGCTCCCTTTTCTACTAGAAATGAGTAGAAGGTTGATCTTTGCCCAGGGGGAACGACAGACTTCATTTCGTTGAAGGCACTAAGATCACGTCGTCATCGATACTTAGATTCAGGTGGGCGTTAGAAATACTCCAGGTGGTCCAAATTATTCCAGAGTCCCTGGCTACGGCGTGCCTCATAATTATATGGTGGTTTTGGCACGTAAAACCCCATAATTTAGTTTTTAAGATTTTTGTCTTCTTTATGGGCTGCCTTAAGATCTTTCACAGTTGCAAATATTGACGGCCGCTGACTTCCACCGTTTTTCTGGGAACTTCATACCGACCAGTATAGAATTCCAAGAATCATCTTCTCCTATGGTGCCTTTTACTGCGATAGCAATGATAAGGACAGTCCAATCAGATTTTTGCCATGGGCGTCGCCGTCGCCGTGATGTTCCGTATAAAATCCAAGGGCGATAGCACCGTTGCCACGCGTCGTATGCTGTCTGCTCGAGCGAAAGCACGTTAAGGAAGCCAACGATCACGGTTCCATCTGGCGCGCGCGAACGAAGAAAGGGGAGAGCAAACACGCCCTCTTCGAGTATCTTCGTCAGTTCGATGAACAGCAACCGGACCTTCTTCGGCTGCTTTTTTTAATTTTCCGGAAATTCTGGCCCACCAGCCACGGGCTGGAGCACTGTGTGGTCGGCGCTTAGCAACAGGTAGCAGCCTGGTAACGGCGAACGCGACGGTCGGCGAGGGCTCCAATGAGTGTCGACGAGGTAGTCGGCAATATCGCGAGGGTGTTCACCTTGTTGCGGGCGCGGAACTTTAACAATAATAATAATACCTTTATTCATGAAAACAAGTGGTGCAATGTGCCAAGGCATTAGGAAAAAAGTTGCTAAAAAAGCAACTTGATTGGTCCCAATAATCAGAAGGTCAAAAAGGCAGCAGACAGCAAGGAGCGAGGAGAAAAAATAGAAAGAAAGGAAAGAAGTAGAACAAAAGAAGTAGTCGGTCTCGTTCGCCGCAGGCCCGCCGCTCTTCTTCCTCCGCGTTCGTACCAAAGGAAAACTAGTCGGTGCAGCTCCCGGAGGTGAAGCCGCATACCCGACCAGGCCTGCAATCCTATGATCACATTGCCTACCCTTGGAAGTATATTAGACGTTGAGGTGGATGGAGTCCCAGTCAAGTCCCTCGTCGACACTGGTGCGCAGATGTCTGTAACGAGTGCCGCCCTTCGCAAAAGACTCGTAAAGGTCCTCATCGCCGGCCGCACCGTGCAAAGTACGCGTTTGTGATGTGTGGTGCGCGACATGGTGCGGTGATGGGGACGGTCAGGAGCAGACGACAAGGAGTGCGCGAGCCGCGGCAAATTCCGTGCTGGAAGGAGGAAAACGACGACGCCGAAGAGCGTCCGGCACGTGATCGCGTGGCGCAGGAAAAACAACTAAACGAAGAAAGGCAAACCAATTAGGAAGGACCACGGGGCGTCAGGCAGCCAATCGGAGAATGCCTAATCGGCCAGAGAGAAGAAAAAGCGTGGTGCGCTGGCAGAAGTCGGAGACGCAGGGGAGACGCCATGAGAGTTCCAGGAAGCGACGGCAGGAGGAGGTCAACCAGCGGAGCGGGCGTTGAAGACGGGCCGCGGGTTCCGGACCCGAGCCACCAGGACTTCACCCGACCGGGGCCTCCTGCCAACCTGTTCCTGTGCGTCGCCCGTCTACCCGAGCGTGCCGCCAGCTCCTCAAGGCCGGTGAGCTTCTGTGCTCGTGGGTACGACGAGAACAGTCGGGCTTCGGGCCCGAGTTCTACGCCAGCTGCCCGTCCAGAACGCCGCCCCCGTCTTTCGTGCCGCCTGCTGCCCGAGGCCGGCGTTCGAGCTTCTGCGCCCGTGGGCAGGACAAGAGCCGTCGGGCTACGGGCCCGAGCTCTACACCCAGCTGCCCGGCCAGAACGCCGCTGCCGTCTGCTCGTGCCACCAAGCCGCCTCCGCCTGCTTTACCTCTCCAAGCCAGAGCTGGCCAGCTCCGGTCGCCCGGTCGACCAACTTACACCACGACCTTTGGTGAGACCGGCGCCACTCCTTTCGTCAGCTTGTCGCCGCGTCGCCGCGTCGAGACTGTTGCGTGTCCCTGCCGTCGTGGCAAGCCCGGACTCGCGCACTAGGTAGCTCCATACTAGCCCCAAGTGTGCTTCTTTCTGCGATTATGTCTATTTGAGTGTTTCTTTCATGTTTTCTATTTTCTTCTATTTATTTTAAGCTTTTTTGTTCCATCAAAAGTTTGCATGTGTGTTCAAACCAACGGCTTTGTCCTCAATTGGATTCTCGGAGGCTCCACCTAGAGAACCGTACAAACATTTGAGTGCACGAACCTTTGCCCCCATATTTGGGCATCACAGCGTTGCCGACGGCAGTACGCCAACGGTTGTCGGCATCTGTAAAGCACGAGTGAGGACTGCAAGCCATGAAACCACCGTCTTATTTATTATGTTAGAGTGCTGTACGCATGACCTAGTTTTGGGGCTGGACTTTCCTTCCCCCCATTTCGCCCAAATAGACTGCGTTACAGGTGTCGTGCAGCTAGACTTTCCTTCTGATAACTACTTTTTTTCTGATACACATCATCCGTCCCTGTTTGTTCTGCCGAATTCGCCCGTTTGCCGCCTCAAGCCGCTACTACTCTACCTTTTAACGCTCGATATTTTTCTACATGTGGTCGACCTTACGCTCCATAGGGACGTGCAGTATTGACCTGGCTCCCTCGTGCTCCTGTGGTCACCATCTTGTTGTCTGGGCCTACCGGAAAAACTTCCGTCGCAATATTCAAATCTCTACCGAATCCTGCGACAGCTTCCGGATGTGGCGTACGAGATTGCTCCCGAAGGCCCAGGTCCGTCGTCCGTACAGCTAAGAACTGATGTTGCTCCTGTTTAAAGCCCTACATCGTGCCTTTGCTGGGACATAACTGCTTGCGCCGGGTTGGCGCTCCAAACGCGGCGGCGTAGTGTGGCGATGCAGAATAGGATGTGCAGACAAGAGGGGATGACGAAGTGTTGTTGCTGGGGCGCTTCGGCCGCCATGCCCTAGTGTCAGCTGGTGCTTCAGCATTGACCATGCATGAACAACATTCTTACTTGTGTCCGCCTCGCAACAATACCAATTAAAAATACATGGCCACCTATCAGAGTAATTGCAAGCTGCCTTTATCTTCAACACAGCTGTTCGCTGTATGTGGCTTCACTGTATCGAGCTTCTGCTGTGTGACGTTATAATCACAGCTACTCTTGTGTTGCCGATGGTTCTATATTTCTGTACTAATTTCTAGTTGTACTGTATATTTAAAATATCGATTGCAGACTGCGAAGCTTTCATTAGTGCTGTCGTCAAGCAAAGTGAGCTTTGTGTGGTAGACTTTTAGTTATCTAAAGAGCTCTTATGAATTAATTTGTTAAGCCAAGTTCAATTTCTTTATTATGTGAATTGCTGTGTGTGAAACTTGCTTCCCCAAGTAGCCAATATCAACTGCTGTGTATGGGATGCTAGATGTGCTGTACTTTTTTACATGCCACCAGGCTCACAGCATGTAGTTGCGTTGTTTGTTCTGCAAGACGTTTGCATTGGTCTATTACCTGATGTCTTGTGATTTATACTGGGAGATGGCACTTATAAGTTACGAAAGTTCCAGTTGCTTGGTGTGGCAGCTCACATGTCTCATGACTGACTAATGCAGTGAATACGGTAGGTGCTTTGCTACACAAATATTTCTTGATGCTTGTCAAACACCTTCTCGCCGCTGCACTTCAGCACAGGTGCTTGTTAAAAAAAAATAAAGAAGGAGTCTGCAGTTCACCAAATGCAAAGCTAAAGTTGTTGCTGAGTACCTCGTCCTCAAGCTTGGTTTAGATGTTCTGTGTAGCGTGGCTTGCGCGGGCATAGAACAAGTCCTATCACACGCCGGAATCGCTGCCGCTAAGCCCATCATGCGCTAAATGGTTGAGACATTCTTTCTAGCGTGGCTTGCGCGGGATTAGGACAAGTCCTGTCATACGCAGGAGTCGCTGGACGTGAGTGCATCGTGCACTAGCTTGGCAGGTGAGTTCTGTCTAGCGTGTCTGGAGCGGGAATAAGAGGAACGCGTAGAAAGAACATCGTACGAAGCGTCTGGATGAAGTGAGCAACGTCATTGCGCCGAGGACTGATGTTTGTCTTGTTTTGGGAATAAGCATCTTCAGCCATTTATAATACGACGACGGCTCTGTGCTGGTGGTGGTGGTGGTGGTAACAACTTTATTAACAATCCGGCAAATTCGTGGCCTGGGCCTAGGCCGCCCCCGAGGAGGTCCGGAGATCCTGTCTCCTCGCCGCCTCACGGGCTTGCTGGATGGCCCATAGTTGATTTTCGAGGTTTGAGCTGCGCAACGCGGCCGTCCATCGCGCCGCAGCTTCATCTGGGGAAACTGCATTTTCTTCGCACATAACGTCACATTCCCAGAGAATGTGTCTAAGAGTTGCGTGAGCCCTGCTGCATAACTTGCAATTATCATCTGAGTAGACGTCCGGATATATCCTCCTGAGATGGACGGGGTTGGGGAAGGTCTTTGTTTGTAGCTGCCGCCAGTCTACCGCTTGGGCCCTGTCGAGTTTGGGGTTAGGGGGCGGATAAACCCGCCTTGAGTTTTGATAAAATTTTGTAATATCACAGTATCTGGTCATTCTGTCCCTCTCTGTCCATGCCTCCGTTGGATTTCCAACCCCAAGAGAGGTTCCTTCTTCGCGGGCGCGGAACGTGAGACCTCGCGCTACGCGGTGGACCTCCTCGTTGAGGTTGGGTACGGGGGTGTCGGGGGACGTGTGAGCCGGGAACCATATAATGTGTCGTTCCTCCGTCTCCTCGGAGGTGACATAGTTCGCGTTGGCTTTGAGTATAGCCTCAGCCTTCGACGAAAGTCTGCCTTGTGCATAGTTTCTGACCGCCGTCTGCGAGTCACTGATTACGTATCTACAACTGGGGTTAACGATGGCTAGGGCTATCGCCACCTCTTCCGCTACCTCGGGGTTTTTTACACGTATGCTACAACAACTGACCAATTGTTTCTCGGTATTAAGGACGGCCACTGCAAAAGCACGTCGATCCTCGTATTCTGCCGCGTCTACGAACAGCGCTTCCTTGTCCCTACCGAAGGCTTTGAGTAAAGCCTTGGCTCTACTCTCTCTTCGACCCTGATTGAATTCGGGGCTCATGTTCTTGGGTATATTAGCCACCTGCAGCTTTTCCCTGATCGTGCTTGGAAGGGATGTCTTGTCGCCGTGCTGCTTGTGATAACTTATCCCGAGTTTGTCCAGGATACTCCTGCCCGTTCGTGTCTTCGCTAGTCTTTCGCGTTGCGAGATTTGGTGTGCTTCAATTAACTCTTCAAGCGTGTTGTGGACGCCCAGCTGTAGCAGCAGTTCCGTGCTGGTGCTGTCTGGAAGGCCCAGTGCCATCTTGTGTGCTCTTCTAATGAGGCTGTTCAGTTTGGCATATTCGGCCGCGTACCAGTTGTGGTAGGCGGCCACATAGGTAATGTGGCTAATAACGAAGGAGTGTATGAGTCTGACGACGTTGGCCTCCCTCATACCCTGATATCTGTTGGTGATTCTTCTGATGAGCCTCATCGTGTTCGTGATCTTAGTCTCCAAATGCCTGACCGTTTCTCCGTTGTTGCCGTTCGATTCTATGATGAATCCGAGCACCTTAATCTGCTTCACCCTGGGTATTTCTTGTCCGTCTTTGGTGCGTATGCAAATTTCTTCGTATGCAGCATGCTGGATGTAAGCCTTGGGGGGTCTTCCTTCCCCTAAGCGTCGGGCGGTAGAGGAGGAGTTCCGATTTTTCTGGCGAGCAGACGAGACCGGTTCCGACGAGGTACTCCTCCACCACCTCGACCGCGGTCTGTAATCGCTGTTCGATTTCTCCGTCATTTCCCTCGGACACCCAGATCGTAACGTCGTCCGCGTATATTGTGTGATGCACTCCCTCGATGGCGTTGAGGCGCTCGGGGAGGCCGATCATAATGAGATTAAAGAGCATCGGCGAGATGACCGAGCCTTGCGGGGTGCCGACGCTGCCTATGTTCCTGTCTTCGGATGCGAGTTTGCCCAGCGTTAAGGAGACTTTCCTGTTTGTGAGGAAATCCTTAACATAGCTGTACGCTCGGTTGCCTAGATTGAGTGCGGCAATGCTGCGTAGTATGGCTGCGTGAGCTGCATTATCGAAGGCTTTCTTGAGGTCTAATCCTAGAATGGCCCTGGTACCTCTTGTCTTGTTGTCGAGTATCTGGTGCTTGATTTGCAACATTGCATCCTGCGTGGCGAGATGAGCTCGAAATCCGAGCATGGTGTCTGGATACGCTTCCACGTCGTCCAAGTGTGCGTTGATACGGGTGAGGAAGGCGTGCTCCATCAACTTGCCGACGCACGACGTAAGGGATATTGGTCGAAGGTTGGCCAGATCTGGGGGTTTCCCTGGTTTGGGGATGAGCACCATTTTTGCTCTTTTCCACTGGTCAGGGATGCATCCTCGGGTCCAGCAATCGTTGATGTACTCGGTCAGTTCAGAGATGGTCTCGTTGTCCAAGTTACGAAGGGTCTTATTAGTTACGCCGTCCGGTCCCGGGGCCGACTTGCTGTTGAGCTTTTGCAAAGCGGCCCGGATTTCCGCCTCGCCAAAGTCTCTGTCCAGAGAGAAATTGGGATTTCCCGTGTATTCCCCGTGTTGAATAGTCGGGCTGTGCGGGGCGTATCTGTCGCAGAGTTCGGAAAGGATTTCTTCCTCGTTCTTGGTGTGCGTGTGTATTAGCTTGCGCATGGTTTCCCGATGTGTTGCCTTGGTCTTGGTCGGGTCTAGCAGGTGTCGGAGCAGGCGCCATGTGTGACCGGTGCCAATCCGTCCGTCCATCTCATTGCAGATCTCATCCCATTGTTGTTTACTAAGAGTTTTGCAGTGTTCTTCTATTTGTTTGTTGAGTAACGCTATGCGTTTCCTCAACTTCCTATTGTGTCTTTGTTTCTGCCACCTGGCTTGAAGCGATCGTTTGGCCTCCCACATGTGCACCAGGCAGCTGTCGATCTTCTCGACGGGAAGTTCTGGCGTCACGGTCTTTGTAACTTCATTGACGTCAGCCATCACTTGTTCGGCCCATTGTTGAATGTCTGTGATGGGCGCGTGCGTCATTCCGGCTCGATTCTTGCGGAACTGGTCCCAGTCCGTCCATTTGAAGGTTTTGTTGGGTTCGACTTTTATATTCTCCAATAATTTCTTTTCGAGAATTCTGTGGTCACTACCAAGGTCTTCGAACGTGTTATTCCAACTCGCTCCTCTTGCGTTCTTCACTAATGTTAGATCGGGCGTGGCGTCTCTTGTCAGCCCTGTTCCCATTCTGGTGGGGGAGCTGGGGTCGGTGATGAGGGTCAGGCCTGTCTCCTGTATATCCTGCCATAAAGCCTTGCCTTTGGCTCTCGTATAGGCATAGCCCCACGCTCCATGCGGGGCGTTAAAATCTCCACCTATTAGTAGGGGATGGGTGCCCGCGATGTCGGTGGCCTTCCTAAAAAGGGTTAGAAAGCGCTGTCGTATGTGCGCTGGCTTGCTGTATAGATTGAGGATAAACGTGCTGCTTTGGCTCTTGCTTTTAGGTATAATTTCTACGAATACTTGTTCAATCTGCGCTACCTTAAGGTCGTGACGAACGACCACTAAGCCTTTCCTGACCAAAGTAGTTACCGCTTGGTTCTCCCCGGATGGGGGACCGATGGCTTGGTAACCGGGTAGTTTTGCTAATTCGTGTGTCTCTTGTAGCATTATTACATCGGGTTTCGATTTGCTTTTAAGGTGTTGTTGCAGGACCACTTTTTTTGCGGCGTAACTCCTGCAATTCCACTGCCATATCGTCAGCGCGCCTCTTTTACCGTGCTTGCCTATGTTGGTCTGGTCGAGGGCTGGAGGTCTGAACGACCCCAGATGCTCCTGCGTTGTTTACAGGGGTGTCGTGGAATTGATTAGATGCGACCCCAATTATGGGGGCCCCTGCGGTGGTTACTGGCTGCAGCTTGGCTACTCTAAGACTTAGGTTGGCCACGTTGCTTTCGAATTTGTCAATTCTCGACATTATGGTCGAGACCGCCAGCCTGAGGTTGCCGACGGCTTCCGCTTGTTCTTTGAGTACATTTTGCATTTCTGTTAATTTCTGTTCTAGGTCTGCCAGTTGTGATCCGGTTTGGCTGCTAACGGCTGGAGCCTTTCTCTTAGGTGGCGGAGGGTTGTCGTCCTCCTCCATGCTATTATTAGGAGTTACCGCAGCTGCACCTGCACTACAAGTACTCAGACGGGGAGATATCTCCACCCTTCGACTATTCTTAAGTTCCTGGATTTCTCTAGTGAGGTGTGAGATTAATTCTCTCAACTGCGCATTTTCCCGTCTCATTTCTGCTATTTCTTTAGAAGCTGCAGTCTCCTCAGTTCCGCCGCGGCGCGACGAGCCTTTGACCGCGTCTGCCCAGCTCACCTTGTTGGTGGCCTCTTCTACCGCCGGGCCGCCTCCGCTGCGGCGGGAACGCGAACGCGTACGGCTCCTGGATCTGGTTCGGGCCGGTCCGGGTGTGCGGCTCCGTGATCTGGACTTTCTGGTTCTCGAGCGGGCCCTCGAGCGTGAACGGGGCCTGGTATCTCGGGAAGGGCGGCCAACAGATTCCCTCGTAGCCTCCGATGCTAGAAATTCTTCCTGTTGTCGTTGTCTTTCCCAGCGTCGTCTCTTGACTATATATGGCGTCTTGAAGCGAGCCTTGCAATTCTTATCGGCCGTTAAGTGCTCACCCCCGCAAAGTTGGCAAAGGGGGTTGCACTGGTGGTCGAGACCTGGGTTGGCCGTGCCGCAGCCTCTACAGATGCGGTCCTGCGGACTGGGGCACACGTCCATGCGGTGGCCCAGTCTGCCGCATTGGAAGCACAGGTCAAGTTGTTTTCTGTACAACGCGCACCTGATGAGAGCACCTCCGTAGCGGACGAAGGAGGGAACTTTCAGTCCGGAAAACAGCACGATGACCGTGGTGGTATTGCTGAGTCGTTTCGCAGCGATTGCCGTAGGATTCTTGGGGGTAACGACCTGGGCGGTGATGTCCCGGGGCGAATCTTCGAGAGGTATACCCCTGATGACTCCTTTGGAAGTTAAGTCGGGTGCCGATTCATATGCGTTGGTCTGATAGGCCTGGCCGTTGACCACGAGGCGCTCGACTCTTTGGTATCTGTCTGCGTTGGCTTCACTGGGGGTACTCACTACGATGATGTTCTGTTGTACGTTGAGGCACACGGTGTCGTCTTCCCTGTGCTCCCCGGGTATGCCAGCAGCTTGGTAGACGCACAAAGCTACTCGGGCCGCTCCTAATTCGCCAATCTTGAGGCCTCCCTTTGGGCGGATGATAATCTTGAAATCGCCCTTCGGTAGATATGGCATGCGGCTGGCCTTGATTAACTGCTGTTTCAGTTTCTGCTCGCGCTTCTTCCTTCCGCCGGTGCCGAGGTGGGCGCCGAAACTGCTCGTATTCGATCTCTCAAAGGCTTGCTTTTTCGAGCCGACGGTACTCCAGCCCGTGCCGGCCTCAAATTCTTCTTGGGAAATGTTCTCCCCTTGCACGAGAACCTCCATTTCTTCCGTCTGCGAGCGAGCGTGGGCGCGCGCCACGTGTACTTTTTGCGGGGGCGCCTATAGGCCTAGGCTCGCGGCAGCCACCACCGCGGCTGCCGGTGTGGCAGACGAAAATTTGGCGTAGAAGTTCGAAAAATGTGATTCCCACCTTGAAGTTGGTATCGGCAGAATCTTGGTAAATTGCGGCGTGAGATGGTAGCAAAAACTCGGTGATTTTCGGTGACTTCCCTGCGAAATCATTGAACGAAGACGGAGCCGACGTGAAGTGCATCTACCTTCTTCGGCCACCTCTTCTTCCTCCAGGCTCTGTGCTGTTGCTTTTTTTTTTTTGTCGTCCCGTCTTGCCATGCCCTGTTGCCTGTTGCTGGCTTTGTGCTTGCAAAACAAAAAGTTAGTGACGTCTTTACGAGCGTTATGCCGGCCGCTTGTTTACCAAATACGAAATGCCTTCAGTGATACTTGTCAGTTGTCAGAGTAGCTCTATAAGAATAAATCTGTGTGCGTGCGCGTGTGTGTGTGCATGGAAGCGTGTGTGTATGCATGTGTGGACTGATGCGACAATTGTTCGCTTCGTTCGTGAGGTGTATTTTATTTCATAGTATCATTCTCGTTCAAACAGTCCACAGGATTTCTGTGTCAATGCCAGCACGTGATATTATTCGCCATTTTTTTTGTTTCATATGTCATCGTAATGATGTCGCGCTTCATATCACAGACGTTATTGTGATCCGACGCATGCATACGCTGGTTGACACCGTAGACCACAGAATGATGAAAACCGTGGGCACAGTCACTAAATCGCTTTGAATTAGTGCTGAATTGAAACTAGGCGAAGAATTAAGTGCTGGGCTAGTTGGTGATCTTGCATACTGAAAAGATTTTGCGCCAAAATATTTACACACACAAGAAAGACGACGACACCACGGGCGCTACTTCAACTGTTTAATGAGGGTGAAAGCACTTGACATATATAGCCCTCCAGTGAACAGTGTTTCAGATGATCTTAGAAACCTGGGGAAAGGGCTATGTTTTACTTATGAGCTACCTGGATAATGGTTTGCTTCAGTTTTTAGATTTACAGCTAAATTTTCAGATGGGCACATTTTTAGGTATTACTCCCCCGCGCGCAAAAAGGGCTCTTGCCGTACAATTCGGCCCACTCAAAGGTAGTGAAAAGAGGCATCGCCAACCTCTGCCTAGAGTCATCGCTCCGGAAGTCGTGTGTCCATGAGATGCAAGCAAGTTTTGACAACCAATAGGGCAGGCTCTTTGCAGCTGGCTTCCCTGAGTCGGTCTCGGTCCCTGTGGCAGAAACGCTTTTGAAGAAATTGAAGGCTGGGGTAAGCAGGGTAGAGCCGAATAAAAAAGAGTGTCCTATAGTGGTCCCATACATCCATAAAGTCACGCACAGCCTGAAAAAAGTGGCTAACCGGTATAATGCACCGGTGGTGTTCTCCGCTCCCCAAAAGCTTGCCCAGCTAAGCCGTCGCATAACTTGCGAAAGCCAAATGCCTGGCTGTCAGAAGAAGCATGACCAGCGTTTCGTAAAGTGTGCCACAAACGTCGTATATGAAATTCCTCTGTCCTGCGGGAAATCCTACATTGTACAGACGGGGCGTTGTGTCAACGACCGACTTAGGGAACATGCAAAAGGTATAAAGAATAATGAAGGTGAGCGACTTGTGGATCACTGCAGGGCTTGCACCGATTGTTTTCCACGGTTCCGCAATGCGAGGATTTTGGGTAGAGGCAGGCATCAGACATCGCGTGAAGCATTGAAAGCCTTCTACATCAAGAAAGCGGGTCCGAACTGTGTTAGTGATACATGGGTTTTTCTTTACGAGGCTGAGCTGAAGTTTCTATCGCGCCTACTCTGATAAAACCTTGTACTCCATGTTGCCTTGTACGCATGTGCGGTGTTTTGGAGGGCTATATATGTCGAGTGCTTTCACCCTCATTAAACAGTTGAAGTAGCGCCCGTGGTGTCGTCGTCTTTCTTGTGCGTGTAAATTTTTTGGCGCGAAATCTCTTCAGTGTGAAACTAGGAGGAATTTAATAGAAAAATGAGGCTAACAGCACGGAAGACCACAACGAGTTGTGCAACAGCTACAAGTTTGATTTTTAGAAACGTTGGAAATTTTTTCATCGTTTGACCTCGCACGGAGAATTATAGCCTGAATGCGTTGGAAAAAATCTTCCGCAGTCCCATGAGCAAAAGAAAGCTGCAATACAAAAATACAATATTATTGCTGAAAGCACATTAGTGACAATCTTCACTGTTGTCAGGGACGGACACTACGCTTCTGTTTGCTAACAACTTAGAGTGTCCTGACGAGTACGAAAATTCAGGCTGTCGCGCACATACAGAAACACAGCCTATCGGGCATTGGGCAGAACTTTGCCGCACAGCACTAACATTACGGCGTTCCACAGCAGCTTACGGTTAATATAGTTAGGCACTGAAACAGCTCAATGAATTTTGAGATGACGAGTCAGGACGCGCCACAAAGCACGCATCATACTTGGCAGTCAGCCGTGGCATCCACTACAGCGCGTTCCAACGCTTACCCGCGTCAGCTGGAGCGGCGCAGATATTCATAATAATGTTCGTAATAGAACTACACCCCTATCGTAAAAATTTCTTCGTAAGTCATCATCTACGGCGGCTGTTTAGGTTTTCTGAATCGACTTAAGCTTACTATTGGCGTAAATACTGAAGTTCGCACCTGTGCTACCCCTACATAAACGCATTTTCTCTACTACAGCGCTCCTCTTTGCAGCGGCGGGCATGGCAATATTGCTGATCTTACGAATAGTTTTGCTTTCTGAATACGCTTTTTGCTTAATATGTTTCTTACACCGCAATTTGTTTTCAAGTTCGCTTAGTTATTTCCACCCCAGATTCCCGTAGTAATTCAGTTCCTAAAAATTGAAAATGATAACAATTATTAGGCTACTGCTTTTTATGGACAATACAAATGAGGCTCTTGTTATTTTGCCAGTGTCCAAAATTCATGGCATGGAGTACAACGCAAATAGTAAATTGCTTTGGATGTTTTGCATAGATGACGCTCCGTGATACATTCACTGCACATTAGTGTCAAATGTACTTCCGGTTATGCAGTTAGATTATTTGCATTTGAGACATAGCAAAATAACTGTGTTTATATATAGTATCTGGCAGTAACAATTGTCGTCTAACCGAGGAATGAATAAGCACATCCCACACCAGGACAGCATTGACATAAATGCGCATGCAAATGCATGTTGTACGTGTGTGTGCGTTTCTGTCGTGGAGCCTTTTGTGCACTGCTCTTAGTCGGACATGAATCACAAACTCACCCACTGTTCCACCATAGTATTTAAGGCTCTTTTTTTTTTCAACTCAAGCCTCCAAGACGCTGCGCATATTTGCTCCGTCCTTTAAACTCTGCACATGCAAATCAACAGTGAATGTGTCACCATTCGAAGTAACATCTAGGGCTAGAATCCTCGCAAGGTATGTTTCTGAACCGCGATATGTTCATTTATTGGACAAACTTTTTTCAACATTTCTTGCTGCAATGTTGGTGATATCTTCATCATTCCTCCTTTCAGGAAGATGGAGAAAAGAGAGATTATCGGTCTGCAAGCTGCCCACGCCAAGCCATAAGAAGCTGAGTGGTCACCATAACGACAGCAGGTACTCTTGAACTATCTGCCTCACCATGAAATGTTTGCAAGTTTATATTAGAGCGGTGCGAGCCCTATGAGGAAGGCAGCAGTGCACTGTTTTCTGTCATACCGAGCGGGATCGCTAAAATTTAACATACATGCTCACTTGACTATAAGGACGTTTAATGACAAACGGAGAAGTAACATGCTGAGTCCCAACTTCTTTATTTCTATTCAATATAACCTTGACGACCGCTACAGACACAATGTAGCAAGCTCATTGTTGCTAATGAGCAAACTCTGTCATCTGCTCTTTGCAAATGAGCTTGTCTTGCATTGCTACCAAGTATCGCATGCTCCCTCACAACGATAAATCGTTACATGAAAATGCCAATAATATTCAAAAGATCAAAATAGTTCAAAGGAATTTTAAAGGAAATTATAGTTCACGTTGACGGAATTTATGGCAGGCACTCCTACATGGTTAATGTACAGTTTGCATGAAATCAATAACTATACTTCGTTTCACAAGCTGTTTGCCGCGCTTTTGGAGGTAGCGGCCGCTTAGCCAATAAAGATGGGCATCAACAACGCGTTGACCAGCAGCTTCAGCGATGCAGTACACAAGGTATCGGTCCCCGCCTGTGTTTACGCTGTAGATAAGCTTCATGAGCTCCGCTTTCACCATGTTGCTACTTCACCCTTTACAACACTCTCAGATCAAAATCGTCCAGCTTCCTTGTCCGCTCACCGTCTTTTGCACCACAACGCTTCTTCGTTGACAACACTCTGCCCCCTTTCTCCGTCTCCGTTGTCCACTGGTAGATTGTTGGCTCATCCACTGGGCTAGTTTTGCAGTTCTCTTGATAAGCTAATTCAAGCTTGAACTGCCTCCGCACTCGACGCGAAACCCTTCAAGAACGTTTAAAACTATCTGCTTCGCCAGCTTGGAGAAACAGCGCACATTCGAAGGACAACACATAGGGGACACAACCGAATTGGGCGACGCCATGTTGCCGGAAGACGGCGCATCACGACCTCGTAACAGGCCTCCGAGGAGCTGTGTTCGTGGGGGTCATTGCTATCAGTTTCGCGACTGATTGAATGCGCTCTCTGTCCTTTGAAATTGTCACTCCACTATCTTTAAAATATGTGCGTTTATTTATTTTAATCTAGTCCTTAACTGCTCAAATATTTCACAGACTATTTCCTGTGCTCCTGCAGTCCTGATTGGATAAGAGGCCCGTACCTTCAACAGCGATGCAAACAGCTTGTGAAACGAAGTATAGGCTAGTCCTGCACGGTAAGACAGCTAGAAAAGGCAAGCTCGCACCATCTGCTATCTCCACGCTTCACAAACACGATAAATCACTAAAAACTATTTTTCGCTGTTTTCAAACAAGAAATGACAAATGTAAGCAAAGTGTGTTCCCAAAAAGATATTGAAATGTACTCGCAAGTAGCAAGTTTGGCTTTACAGTGAACGAGGAAGGGAAGCCTCAGCGTGGGAATTCGTCTTCGCCAGGGCCATCACAAATAAGGTTGCTTAGTGAAACGTTGGCTCCTGGCTGAGGCTTCCTTTGCTGACCTCTGTTATTACTTAAATGGTTGTTAGCGCGAAAAATAGGACAGAGACAACATAATAGAAGACACGGACAGGCGCATTGAATTTGAGACGCGCTCAAAGTGCACCTGTCCTTGTCATTTATTCTGTCGCATGTGTCCAATTTTTTGCGTCCAAAAACAATTTCTTATAACCACGTACCAACTAGCCCAGCAGCAGACGTTACTAAACTGTTGTTGCTTAATTAAAGTGTTCATCTCCTTGCAACTCTTTGCCTTGTTTCAATACATATACCATTTTCTTTTTCTATAACAAGCCGCAAAACTGCATTTTCCAAGGATATGTGAGCGTAATTTGGCCTGCCTTATATGTTGATTTAGTGTCCTTGTTTTTTCACACAATATCTTCAGAAGGCTTTATAAGCACTGTTCTCTCCATAACGTTCTTTGCTAGCTCTGAGTACTCGACTTCTGTCGTAGCCTGTACTGCCCTACTGCTACGTTCCTCTCGCCAGCGTGTTATTAAAAGAAATGGGACATAGAAGCCCGAGCTTATATTGCTGACATTACCTTTTTAGCTGTGAACTTTTTATGCTGCTTTTATTTTTGAATCCAGCTGAAATCACCGAACGCAGACAATATGCGTATAGTATGAACCACGTCAAGAACCTCTGTACGCAACTACAGTACGAGGGTAGCAAAGCATAAATGTCGTTGCCTGAAGCTTCGTTCTCCTTGCTTTAGCGACATGCCAAGCACGATGAGAAAACCGGTTGATTTAAGCTATCACTTCTCTGAAATAGTTAGCTAACTTTGTTTCTGAATGTCGTAAACTCAGTGCCTGACAGCATTTTTTCAGCACTCACCATTGACAATAAACAAAGTAAGCTTATTTGTTTGAAGTGTTTTCTTGACAGTTGAGGACTCTCCGCCACGTGGCAAAATAATAAAGATCATCATCATCTCCATCATTATCATCATCATCAGCCTGTTGATGCTCACTGCAATACGAAGGCCTCTCCTGCGCTCTCCATTTACCCCGGTCCTGCGTCAACCAATTGCAACTAGCACCCGCGAATTTCCTAATTTTATCGCCCAGCCTAGTCTTCTGCCGTCGTCGACTGCAGTGCCCTTCTCTGGGCGCCCATTCTGTAACCCTAACGGCACATCGGTTATCTAACCTACGCATTACATGACCTGCCCCGCTCGACTTTTTTCTGTTAATGTTAACTGGAATATCAGCTATCCCCATTTGATCTTTCACCCACACCGCTCTCTTTCCGGCTCTTAACTTAACGACTGAGATTCTTCGTTCCATCACTTTTTGCGCAGTCTTTACCTCGTTTTCGAGCTTCGTTGTCAGTCTCCGAGTTTCTACGCCATATGTTAGCACCGGCAGAGTGCACTGGTTTTACACCTTTTTTTTTGTTTTAATGATAGTGGTAAGCTTCCAGGCAGGATCTAACAGTGTATGCCGTATGCGCTCCAACTAACTTTTATTCTTCTGTAAATTTCGTTCTCATGATGAGTACTTCATCGAAGACTTTATAGGCTGACTGGTGATCCTGAACTCTTGTTCGCTTGCCCGGCTATTGATCATTATCTTTGTCTTCTGCGTATTAGCCTTTAACCCCTATCTTACACTCTCTCTGTTAAGGTCCTCAATAATGCGTTGTAACTCGTCCCCAGTGTTCCTGAACAAGACAATGTAATATGCAAATCGAAGGTTGCTGAAAAATTCGCCGCTGATCGCCACTCATAGGCCTTCCCTGTTGAATAGCTTGAATACGTCTTCCAAGCAGGCAGTGAATAGCACAGGGGATATTGTGTCTCGTTGTCTGACCCTTTACTTTATACGTATCTTCCGATATTTCTTGTGGAGAATTAAGGTAGCTCTGTAATCTCTGTCAATATTTTCCAAGATATTTACGTAAGCGTCCTGTACTCCTTGATTACGCAATGCCGCTATGACTGCTGCTGTCTCTACTGAATAAAATGTATTTTCGTAATCTCTGAAAGCCATATAGAGAGGCTGATTGTATTCTGTGAAATTCTCGATAACCTGACTGATATGGATGTATCCATTGCAGAATATCCGTTCGTGAAGCCAGCCTGTTCCCTTGGTAGACTGAAATACAGTGTTGTTCTTATACAATTGGAGATCGATGATCTTAGTGAATATTTTATATAATACCGAAAGTAAGCTAATGGGCTTATATTTTCAATTTATCAATCTGTAGTCATGTTAGAGTGACGTGCGCACGAATACCGCCTCAGCGGTAACAAAAGGCCCACAACCAGTGAGCGAGCAGCTCCACCAGCCCTATAAGCCGCTGCCGCAGCGGCCATAAATGCGCATTGCGTAATAATGATGATATTAGTTTTGATTCGGCCAGCGCTTTGTCTTGGTCGTACACTTTACCACACCACCGCTACGCTTAATTTCGTTTCACTGCGGAAGGTACAGTTTCCCTTCCCTACTTACTATATGTCTTCTAAGGCTCTACACTATCTAGCCTGGGAGCAAGGAGGTTGTATACATAACGTCTTTGTCTGGGAGATAGTGCGTGGGAGCTCATGGCTGCTAGTGCTTCCGCCAAGTTTACTTGTTTCCACCCTCCTAGCACTTGCACGCTTTCAAGCAACAGTTGGGGCATTGCGCACGCGGTTAGGTTTCGCATTCGCATTCTTGTTTCGCGTGAAACTGAGAATGGCGGCACAATCTCCGCTTGTGGTAGTACATAACCGAATATCCTTTCTTCGAAGGCTATAGTTTGACCACATATTCCTGAAGGCCTCGAATTATGAAGCTGTCCGCCCCCCTGCGATCTGCAATGAATTACTACAGTCGACATACCGCGGAGCAGAAACAATTGGTGCAGTGTGGTACAGCAGCGCGAACAGCTCGAGTCATAAAGGTAAACCGCTGCTGCCGGCTCCACTGCCGCGCACCGAGTTGAGCTCGTCGATCCAGAACTCAGTGGTTCCATATTCACGAAGTGCGCGAGATGCGAGATGAGGACGCGACACGCTGCCGATGCTGCACGACAGTCGCCTGAAATCGCCTGAAGCTCGCGTGCTCCCGTATAAGCACAAGGAGAATTCCTTTTTCTCCGCAACCACTGCACCACGTTTGGCGAGGTTTATTAAATTGAAAAGAAAAATTTAGTTTGCGTGCTGTTGGCCTGCTCGTTTCGAATTTTTATTTAGCTCGTCAATTATTTAATAAAAAGTGGCTAAGATTGAAAACTTCCTGGAACCGAAACTATCAAGTTTACAACTCTGCAACTCAGCAATGAAAAACAATATCACAATTATGTGAAACGCATATAATAGTGCACAAAAGCGGTGGGAATCGCTATGTTACATATTGACACGTGTACTTATCTTTATCGGGCAACCACGTTTCGCAGCCTAACAAATGTAATCGCACAGCGTGGGACGCGCCTGCATGCATCCGAAGTTTCTGGAAAGTTATCGATGCTTCTATCCGCTGTCTGTTGTCACCGAACCTTATGTTATCTGATTTCATCACCTGACGCGAATGATGTAGAACTTTGTGGAAGGCACGCGGGTCCGAACGATTAGTCTGGAACATTCGACGATTGTTGTTTAAAAGCCGACGCGCTTGACCCGCTGATCAGATTTCCGACGATCGCCGACCGTGTTCGCCGCTATCGTTGTGCTATAAGTGGAGCCTGTTTTTGTGGGCACAGGTTCGCCCAATAAAAGCTAGTTTTGTATTCTACCGTATTGCTGCTTTCTTCACCGTCACTACCACGTGACAATATGAATATCAAAGAATTTAGTACTATGGAAATGCAGCTTTTGCTGAACATTTGCACACAACGTAACAAACTCACCTAAGATATCAAATGACATATCAAATTTGCCCGCTTTCAATGATCTAGTGGATGCGGTTTACAGAACCACGATATCTGTTCTTGATGCAGAGCTATTAATTTGTAAACGTCTTGCTTCTATTTCTTTTTCAAACTTTCATATTTTTAAAAATCTTTTTAATGAATTTCAGTCCCTAAATCGAAATTCTGTTCCAACAGTCACTATAATGTAACTTTCTCTCTCAAACGCTGCAAATATCATTAAAATCGGTCGAGGGGTTATCTCAGAAAAACATGTTTGCGTTTTACATGTATTTGAATAGGCTGCGTCGGAGCTGGGCCCGAGCTTCCTCGTAAGTTACGCTCCAAATCTGTCGCGGCCGCGCTCACTCGCGTGCGTGGCTTTGCAGTTGGCAGGGCGGTTAACTAACGCGTCCACTATTTCTTTTTTTCGATGCATTTCAGGCGAAGCGCGAAAAGCAAAGACGGATACAGGGTACCACACATGCGCTTGTTTCCGTCCGTCCCTGTTTTTCGCGCTTCACCTGCAGAATGTCATACAAGACAGGACGAATTTACGCACTTCTCTAGTTTATTTCGATGCTTGGATTGCTAACGGATGATGTGAACATTTGACCACGGCGTGTTCCCCGTTGCCAGCTTTCGCCGAGCATTCCCCCTTGTTTCTCTATGGCCAAAGTGCTAGCGTTCGAGAGCAGCCGTGCCACGGCCCATACATGGCTCGTGGGTGGTGCCCTGTCCAGAGGCCAGTTTGGCTTGAACAACCACGAAATGGACGCACGGTCAGCCTTTCGCTCAATCGGCGGGGAAAATTGTCTGCCTTCCTCTGCTGGCATGATGATCGTTCGCACGCCAACACTAGCGTTACTAATGAGCTGCTCCGACTATGCATGGTCCAAGTAGAAAGCACAGTAATCGCCACGTTGCCTAATATTTCACTTGGCGCGGACAACGCTGATAGTTTCCCGTCGGCCTCATCGTGTGACTCATCGCTATGTGACTCCTGCAGTATTTTCACCGCGACAGTCGTGATCGTACCAGCGTTGTGAGACGCCTGGTAGCTTACAGAGTGTTGTTCCTTTTGCTTAGCTGCCGCTTTCTTGCAGGCTGCGTCGCGCAAACATGTAGCAGCCGCGTTACAATACCGTCCGCGGAGTTCAACCGTAAGTCTAAAGCTTGCTGTCATTGTTAATGCTTACACCACTAGATAGAACAGTAGGCGAGTAAAAAAACGTTCCTCTTGATGTTAAATGTATTACCACACTCATAACTTTCAAAACAACATTCTTGAACAGTTCTCTGTAACGCCTAAATGTTGTTCTTGTTTTTCTTTCAGCAACCGCCTGTTCTAGTGTGCTTAATCTATGCCCTGCGTTTTCTTCTTTTTTCTGGAGTAAATTGATCTTCTCTAGCCCTTCGGTAGCGATAAGATGCTTGCCTTCATCTTTTAATCATTCCTTTCCTGCATAAATGAAAACAATGATAAGTCGTACTCTGGGGTACTCACATGTGCACAGATGGATTCATCCGGAGGACCTCCATAAATACGGCGTCAAGATACTCAAGCCCCATGACTACCTCGTAAGTGATTTCCTTCTGGGAAAATGTGAGAAAAAAAAGTATTCACTTATATCGCTCTTCAGGTAGAAACACAAAATTATGTCCATGTTTTGTTTTACACTTCATTGAGACATGTATTTGGTTTGAAGTTAAGCCGCCCTAATGGGCTCAGTGTAAAAACCAAGGAGAAAATATGCAGACAGAAAGAGCGCCACACTTTCAACAAAATTTATTTGAGGAGGTAGCACGCATTGTATAAGCTGAGTGAAGTTATGCAGAATAACATTAGAAGCGCGGCACGCAGAGAAAAGCTATTTGAGATCCGTATCTAGAAAGAAAAACTCTCTTCTAAAGAGGGATGCCTGATACATAAATAACTTTTCTTTTTATATAGCCAAATATGCTTCCAGCAGCATGCGCGCCGGCACATCCCGGCTTTTTGCCATTGCGCACGTTTGTCCTGAAACTAAGGGAAGCAGGTATGAAGTGGACAGTTGTATTGTACCGTTACCTGGACTTGTATGGTTATTTTTGTTCTTGGCACACTTGTTGCACATGCGTATTTCATCTCTCGTGTTCATACATAAGGAATTTAGTAATACTTAAGTGCGCACCGAATGGCTAATGATTAAGCGTAACTGTTTTCCTAGTAACGTACCAAGCCTTTCAGCAATTCTTAAGAACCTCTCTGTAGTGTCTGCGGTGTCGAGGAAACTATAGAACATCTACTGTGCTACTGCCCATCTTTTCAAAACGAAAGACATGACCTCTGCACAGCTCTCAATCAGCTAGATAGAACACCGTTCACCTTGAAGAAGATCTCGGGACCATGGCCTCGTATATCGCAGCTACATAAGGCCACAAAAGCTCTGCTGCGATATTTGAAAGCCACTGGATTGGGTCAGCGTCTGTGATCCGGACTGAGTGATCGCACGATATACTCAGTAGACTTTCTCTTCTTCTTTTAGTCTTTCCGTCCCCTTTTCCCTTTCCCCAGTGTAGGGTAGCCAACCGGGCTCAGTCCTGGTTAACCTCCCTACCTTTCCTTTATCACTTGCTCTCTCTCTCTCTTAAGAACCTCTGATGAGTCCACAACTTGACTTGGTTTCGTAGTTCTTTCTGCCCTCTTGCGTGGTTGTGGCGCATACTCACAGTGGGGAATTTGCCATGAATGGGATGGTTAAATTAGGTGTATAAAAAAAGACAAGGGAAGTAATAATTTGAACATTGATGCTTAGAAAGCAAACTTCTTGTGCGAGGAAGAAAAAGAACCAGAAGAAAAACATAAATTAAGAAGCAAGCAACAATACTTCAATAAATAAGTAAATTGACTCGCCATCCCAGCCCTGCGGAAGTGGATGTTCACCGAAGCTGTTGAAAACCGCCACTACTACTGGTGAGGAGGCATGCAATGGTTTGTTTGCTTTACAGTAATGATAATTTATGCTAATGGTAGTAATGGGAGTAATGGTAATTTTGACAGCACCCCACCACGAATAGCGGTGCTGCAACAACATTAAAATCACTTGATAGGCTGGTTCTTTTGTATAAAAAAAGACTAGGGCCGTCACTCTCCACGTTGCAAGCTGCTGTCCCTGCAGCAGCTTGCGCTACGGTAATCTTTACCGGGAAACGTATGCAGGGAGTCCTACGTGCTTCGCATTGTTATCAGGTGCACCTTATCAACACTTATCTGGTTCGGATGCTTGTTTCGTGCTTGCTCTTTAGTGAAGCGTATGCTGTTCTGTATGTTTTATACGTGATGCCAAAGAATGTATGAACTGTTCGTTGCGCTCAGAGCTTGAAGCCTCTGTCTTACTGCGGTACGAACTACTACTACTGGCCGCTGGCACCGGCCCACATTTTTGCTAACAGGCGCGGACACGAAAAATGCCGACCACTGAGAGCCCAACAGCTTCGCTGCAATAAATAAGTAAACTATGGTGGTGAGGGGAGACGATCAGTCTAATATTGTCATTTAGTAGTGACGGTAAGGAACACAGTGGAAATACTGTGAATGACGAAACTAAGTTTTATTGGGCCCACCTGAGCCCACAAAGACAAGCTACACTCAAAGTTTAACGATAGCGGCGAACACAGTCGGGGATCATCCTAATCTCACCTGAAAGGCAAGCGCGTTGGGTTTTAAGAATGAGTTATCGAAGGTTCCAGAGTAATCGCTGGGGCCCGCGTGTCTTCCAGATAGTACTACACAATTTGTGCCGCTCATACATTCAGATTACACAAAGTGCGGTGACAGCAGACAACGGATAGAACTATCGATAACATTCGAGAAACTTCCGATACACGCAGGTGCTTCCTGCGATGAGCGATAACGTTTAACATTTGTCTTTGGAAAGCGGACTCTGGAGACATAAACGAGTACACGTATCAATATGGTCATCAATTATATTCAATCAGCTAATTTTGTATTGTCAAGCAAACATTTCTGTGGATGAACCCGATAACGCAAGCTCCAAAGAATAGGATCACAGGCCGAAATAATTCTACGCCAATAGTGCGATGCGGGGTAAAAGAAGATATAAGCTTTGCATGAGAAAACTACGATCTAATTGCTTATGACGCACGCCGTAGTGGGGGACAGCGGAAATTTGTACCACTTCGGGTTCTTTTAACATGTAACGAAATCTAAGTACTTAGGTGTTCTGACATTTGCTCCCACCGAAATGCAATCGCCACGGCCGGGATTCCATCCCGCCACCTCGTGCTTAGCAGCCCGCTGCATTTCGACGGAGGCGTAATGCGAAAACACCCGTGTACTTAGATTTAGGTGCTTGTTAAAGAGCCCCAGGTGGTCGAAATTTCCGGAGTCCTCAACTATGGCGTGCCATAATCAGAAAGTGGTTTTGGCACGTACAACCCCATAATTTATTTTTTTCCTTGGCAGCCCAACACTATAGCCACTAAGCAACCACGGCGGATCAGTGGGACTTCCAGCAGTCTTTTTCTTATTACAGGAAAATGCCTACATCACAACAGCAAAAATGGTCTGTTGTCTCCGCTTCGCCACAGAATGAACACAATGGTGAGGAGACCAGACCAGACCTGTGTAGATAGAAGTTCAACGTAGGTGTACGGCAGCAGAGTCTCGTGATGGACTGTTTACATTCTCGTGTATGTCATCAAATATCTGCGCCAAGTGTGCAGGGCATGTCGTTAATCGATAGAATTAGTTATTGCGGAGGCTAGCACTGCCTGCATAATGACGCTCCTGCGAAAAGTAGCACCTGCGACGTGAGCAGTCAAAGAACAATACGGTCGAATAGGGCCGTTTATCAATGGCGGGGCTAGAGAATCTGCAATTTCATTTATAATTAGTCCTTTATCGTTAAGCACCCAAATTAAACGCACACTTGTCAAATGTCCAGGTACCGATGAATCAAACGTCCTCATTGCGTAAGGGTCACGAGAAGCAGTAAGGGATGAGCACAATCATAATGAATGAGTGGCTATCACGGCTGACGTAATTGATGGGCCTAATTTGCGTAGAGACAGGACCACTGCCATGAATTCGGCTAAAAAGGTGAGTACAAGATCTCGCAGCCGAAGAGAAAATGGCTAATCGAGAATCGGGAAAAGCTACCTGACTTATCTTCGCATTACGAACCATCTGTCACAATCATGATGATTGTTTGAAGGTTCTTTAGATGATCTTGCAATAAACCGTCAATAATACGATGTGGAAGTTTTTTTGCAATTTTAGGAAAAGTGGCATCGCTGAGAAATGTATTTGGTATGGAAGCTAAGTCACTGTAATGTGGCGCAAAGTAAAAACCAAAGAGAATATATGGATACGAAAAGAGCGCCAGACTTGCAATTACATTTATTTGAGGAGGCAACATCCATTATAAAAGTCGAGTGAAATTATGTAGAATAAGATTAGAAGCGCGGCACACACAGCCAAGCTATTCGATAGCCATATTTAAAAGAAAAACTCACTCTTCCAAAGAGAGATAGGAGGAACACTGATACGCAAACCGCATCTTTATTTCTTAATTAGCCAAAGAGGCTTCCAGCAGCATACGAGTAACACATGGCCGCTTTTTCCCACTGCGAACGCGTGCTCTCAAACTAAGAAAAACAGGTGTAAAGTAGAAAGTTGTATTGCAGCATTGGCTGGAAGAGTCTGGTTCTTTCTTTATTTTGTGTAATAAGAGACATTTGCTTTTTTTCAGATAGCGCTAAGTGACCTATAAGACATGATCTTGAGTTGTAGCGCAAAGTGACACGGACAGGGACTACAAGCAGACAGGACGAGCGCTAACTCTCAACGAAACATTTATTGAAACTATTAACATACACGTTGGTGATTGCAAATATCGCAGCACATGAACATGACAAGGTCTAAAGACATTAGTTAAACATATCAAAAGGTACGGATACCAAAAAGCAAACAAAAAGACACTACTTCACGTGACCTCACGTATCTTCCGCTAGCCCATGCATGATTCCCAATCATACTGACATGGATATCAAAGGATCGGGCTTCGAACGAAGTCTGCGATGGTACGCACGTCGTGTACTTCAGAGCACGTTAAAAAGAGTAGCGTAACATCGCGTAACTTTTGCAAGCCCATGGGTAACTTCCAATCATTCCGACATGGACATTAAACGAACTGGAATCAAGAGGGCTATGCGGTGGTAGCAACGTAGCGGAGCTAAGAGCATCTGGCGAATGGTATCACGTCACGTCACATAACTTTCGCAGGCCCATACATGCTTTTCAACTATATTGACATGGAAAGCATACGAACTCAGAAGGAGTGTTATTTGACCTCACGGGGTTTTTTCCAATGATTGGTTTATTTACAGACATACTGGTATGTATACTACACTATTGTGAATCGAACAGCCAATGTGAATTTTGGCAGGCAACACTAGGGAAGCGGAGGTGAAAAGCGTGTCGCGCGAGTACACGAAAATCTGCGTTGAACGCGATTCACTGCTGAACCGATTGCCGTGAATATCAGGGCGATAGGAATTTACTTCGAAAGCGATGTGGTACTGACAGAATATATGGATTGGTAATGCTTGCCATAATTTTTTTCCTCGCATACGCACAGGATGACTGAAATACGAAGAAGTTCTGGTTTCTGTTGTTGCTATTCACACAATAACGATGCTATCCAGATGCAATGCTCTCGTTCGGCCGGATGCTGTGCTACATTGTCCATAATTATTGCGCACTGACTTAGGAGCTTCAGGGAAAATGTTTGCAACCATCTGGGAAGCGCTTCATGCTAATAAAATTTAATAAAATCTTTTTTCTTCCAGTTCCATTCGCAAGTGTCACCCCCACCCCAGGAATAGGTTTTTGTTGGGAAATGAAGCTGTTAGGAAGCTCAGGTAGTCGTGGTAAGCGATAATAATTTGATACAGACATGTCAGGTAAATATGTTTGCTAAAGTTCGGCGGTGCCTGCCAGGTTGCTCGTTGCATAAACGCTGCTACATTTGTTCTTGTGGGCACATTGGTTAACTGTGCAAGCTGCCGCAAATGAGCCGCATGTGCTGTAGAGAAATCTCGAAAAACTTGTCACGAGGAAACGCAGCGATGCAGAATAGAAGATTCTCCGATTCGTATCATTTTCATGCGCATAGTGTACTATAATATGACACTCTCCTGCTATTTGTGCACTTCAGGGCATCACGGATACCGCATACAGAAAAAATTTGCGAACTGAAATATCAGAATAAAATTGGAAAGATGTAGCGTTCAAGCATTGCATTGCTCAAAGAAGAGAAATAATACGAAGACAATTCGCGCCGGTTTTATTCATTTTACATATTCCGTTCCGTCGAGTGGTGGATTCCGGTGAAAGTTGGCACTCAACTTGTTCGAGCCAAAGTCGCATGGCGATTATTAATAAAAAAACTAGAAATGACCGTTATAATCTATTACGCCTAGTCATGCTAGTGCTCACCCATGGTTCTGAAAGGCGCGCATCTTTTTTCACATACTAAGGAATTCTGTGCAGTGATAACGCACGAAGCAGCCCAGCGTTCCCAGCAACGAGACCATCACAATAATTCGATGGCATCGTTAATGTGTGAAGTGGAGCTACCGAAGCAAGAATTTGCAAGCATTTCTGGCTTCCTGCGTGTGTGCGAGGAAAGAAAAAAAAATATGCCAAGCTCTGCCAATTCATTGCTTCTATCAGTGCCACACGGCTTCCAAGGTAAATTCCTCTCGCCGTAAACCTACGTTAATCGGTTCAGCAGTCAGTCACGTTCAATGCAGAGTCACGTGAAGTCACGTGACGCGCTTTTCACCTCTGTTTCCGTGGTGTTGTGTGGAAAAAAGACGCACTGGCTGCTTGACTTCCGTGCGTTTGGTACGCATGTTGTTACGGTTCCCTCTCTGCGGCGATGAATGGAACGGATGCCAAGCGGCTCAGACGACGCGCCTGATCATCACGCTCGTCTACTTGAAAATACTTGTCCTTTTGGTGTGTGAGACTGGATTATTCATTAGCAGAAATCCCACTCTCCTTTGTCCTACGTTTTCCCCGTTTATGCTAGGCAGTGGTATCGTTCCGAATTCCTGTACGCCGGTTGGCCAGTGGGTTGGCCAATACGCTGATGCGACCGGACACGCTCCCCACCACTATATCAGCGAGTGGGATTCCTCTGTTTTCCTCTGTGTGGGCCGAATAGTGTGCTTACAAGGTCCTCTACCAGGGAGAGACAATGAGGTTGCCCAGATGGTGCAGCGTATACGCCTCGTGCACCGCCTATAGAGGCGCCACTGAAAGCCACCTAGCGGACGCTTCCAACAGTACACGCGGGAGCAGTAGCAGACGACAACCCTTTGCAGCAAGGATGGCTGAAGTTAGCGGCTGCGATTTCTCCTTTGTTCGGGTGCCAAGCTGCTTCTTCTGCGGTGACAGCTGTAGGGAAGATGCTGACCTCTGTGCGAGCGGGTATGAACACGATGTTACCGGTGTTTGGGACAACATGGTCCACATACGTGCAAGGTGTGTCCCGCAGACAAACACCATGAACACCATTTACATGACGTGAAGCTCATGTTCACTAGCCGATAAATTTTGTTGAGTGATGCGATCTCTCGATGGTATTTTTTATTCTACCCTTGCCGCAATGCTGCTTCTGTACCTGAATAATAAGCACCCGTCGTTAGTGCAGCCTTATATCAAACAAATCCGCATGGTGCAATCTCTGCATATGCCGTTGTGATTTTTCTGCCGATGAATACATGTAACGTCGCCGAATAAGTGCAGTCGAAGTCGCCTCAAGAAGAGTAATTGCAAATTTATTGATGGAAACGCATACACTAGCCAACAAAGTCACCAAACACACGGGTTAATAAAAGCGCGTGTTAGTGCTGTACCGCCGATGCAATTCTGCAGCATACGCCGACAAACTACCATTCCCGCTGCAGTTTGTGCAATTTTAAATTCCCCAAGGGAGCTGCTTGGAAACGTACAAAGATAAAAGCTGACTAACCTTTCAGTACTTTTTTATATTACTAGAGAGAGGTGCCGCATGATATACTTAAAGGCAGAGC
Organism: Dermacentor andersoni; assembly: GCF_023375885.2. Classification (NCBI taxonomy): domain Eukaryota; kingdom Metazoa; phylum Arthropoda; class Arachnida; order Ixodida; family Ixodidae; genus Dermacentor; species Dermacentor andersoni. The sequence continues at coordinate 216,462,461 of NC_092816.1, forward strand.
AGCGCCAGTCAAAGTAGATTAGCGCTGGTGGCAAGGCCCGGTTTAGTCGTCTGCAGCGTAAGTATAAGAAACAATTCAGTTGAGTACAAAACTCACATGCAAGAAGGGACTACTTTGTGAAACAAACAAATCACCCGGCGTGTTAAGTTTGCTCAGGCAGCATCGAGGTGTGATGACTTCCCAAACGGGACGCGAACTTTTCAGCGAGAAATGGAACAAAAATACCATATGCTGCAGCTATTAGGCATTCTCGTCCTGAACTACCTATTTTCTAAACACATTTCCAAGAACGCAAACAATATCTAAGATGCCCTCGAGCGAAAAGAATAAAGCTGTTAAAGACGCACTTCCTTGGTGTCATTCCGATAAGGCACAGCGTAATTTATACCCTTTACAAACAAGGCAGGGTGAAAACTTCGCGGCTGAAAAGAATGGACAAGAGTTATGCACGGAGCAACTAGCAACAGTTAAACATGTGCAAAGCCACGCATAAAATAGATGTAAAAACACGAAGTGCGCGACAGCTGGTGCGAGAATTTACCGCACCACATGAAACCAACAATTTCAGTTCTTGCAAACTTCAGTAGCTTTAACATACAACGCAATGCGCTCGTGCAGTCGTGCCGCCTAGCTAGCGCAACGCGGTAACGAAGCGGAAAACAATACAAGCGGCAAACAGCATTCCGAACTTTAGCGAAATGCCTTTAAACCTCATGCTGCACTGTAGACGAACTTCGTTGCTCACGCGTCTACCTATGATCGAGTGGAAAATACACCGAGGAGACAAAGGAAAGGATGCGAACAAGAAATTTCCCTTCGAAGCGACGATCCATTTTTGCTACCGTTGACGCTGCTGATGAGGCTTTGCCGGGAATGATTAGAACCATATTGCCGACACGTTTTCACCGGTATTTAAGCCCCCCCACCCTGCAACAATTCTTCTTCGACATTCCCTGAAGCTTTGGCCACCCCACACGGGCGAATGGTGTTGCCTATCTTGCTCTGAAAACGTGAATAAGACAGAGAAGCACGATCAACGACACAACAAACTACGGCGCGCGCCAGGCTCCTCTCCCGCGTGTTCTGCGCAAGGCCGCCACCAGCGAAGTGCCACGAACACATCTTCTGTGCCCATGCCTACAGGAGCGCGCACGCTAAACATTCGCTCACACGTAATGATACATTAAACTTCTGATATTTGCTTTTACATCATATAATCTTCTCTGCCAGAGCCTCAAGGATGCTCAATCTGGCTCTAACTCCTAGCAGACCCTGTTGAAGGTCGCATATACCCTGACCCCCGAGACGTCTTTATATTTGTGAATCACCGTATGACTTGAGAAAGTCTCGTGAGGGCACGTGGCACACTTGATCTCGTGGTCTGACATGCTTTTCGTGCGAACCCTTGCAGAGCGTCTTCGAAGCAAATTCGTATAATATCCATGTCCAAGGAAGCGAAAATAAATTAAAAATATGATTTGGAAGCACCCATGGACCTGCAAAAGTTATGTGGGGTCACGTGATACCCTTCGCCACCTGGTCTGAGGTTTGCAACGTGGGTCCCACCACATAGCATTTTGGATTCCCGATCGTTTGATATCGATGGCGCAATGGTTGCAAATTAACCATGGGCTTGCGAAAGTTACGTGACGTAATGTGATTCTTTATCACGTGGTCTGAAGTACGCGACGTGCGTGCCATCGCACAGCTTCTTCGAAGTTTGATATTCATGTCAGTAAGCATGGGAATGCCCCACGAGCCTGACAAAAGATACGTAAGGTCACGTAACACTATTTCCCATCTGATTTGACATTCGCAACGTGCGTATCATCCCATAGCTGTTGCGATCCTCGCTCGATTGATAGCCATGTCGGTGTGCCTGTGAATCACATGTCGACTTTCGAAGGGTACGCTAGGTCACGTCACACTTTTTACCACTTGGCCTGACGTATCTTGCGTGGGTGCCATCACAGAGCTTCTTCGAAGGGCATTCATTTGATATTCATGTCAATATGGTTGGCAAAAACCGATATACCTGGTGAAAGTTAGGTAATGTCACCTGACACCCTATTTCTCGTGGTTTGACGCGCGTACCATCGCAGACCTTGTTCGAAGCCCCTTCGTTTGGCATCCATGTCGGCATGGCTGGTAATTAACCACAGTCTGGCTGAAGTTGCGTGATGTCACGTGATTCTTTTCCACGTGGCCTGAAGTACGCGAATTGCGCATCATCGCAAATCTTGTTCGAATCCGGATCGCATGATGTCCATTTCAGTATGATTGGGAATCATGCATTGGCCAGTGAAAGATACGTGAGGTCACGTGACAGCCTTTCCCACGTCCTTTGACGTTAACTACCTGTACACCATCGCATAGCTTTCGAATTTTCCGTTCATTTGATATCCATGTCGGTATGGTTGGTAATTACGCATGGTCTGGCTAAAGTTACGTGATGTCGCGTGGTTTTTTTCCACGTGGTCTGAAGTACACGAAGTGCTGACCATCGCAGTCCTTGTTCGAAGCCCAATCGTTTGATATCCATGTCAATATGGTTCGGAATCACGCATGGGCTAGTGAAGGATACGTGAGGTCACGTGACACCTTTTCGCACGTGATTGACGTTCACTACGTGTACACCAATGCATAGCCTTTCATTTACCCGTTCGTTTGATATCCATGTTGGCATGGTTGGTTTCTACCCATGGTCTGGCTAAAGTTACTTGATGTAACTTGATGTAACCTGGAGGCTTACGAAAAGGCTTCTACTTAAATTGAGGACGACACAGCGAGCTATGGAAAGAAGAAAGATAGGTGTAACGTTAAGGGGTAAGAAAAGAGCAGATAGGGTGAGGGAACAAACGCGAGTTAATGACAACTTAGTTGAAATCAAGAAAGAGTAATGGGCATGGGCAGGAGATGTAATGAGGAGGGAAAATAACCGATGGTCATTAAGAGGAAGCTTTAGCTCGGGCCCAGCTCCGACGCGGCCTATTCAAATACATGTAAAACGCAAAAACGTTTCTCTGGGATAACGACTGGGCCAATTTTAATGAAATTTGTTGCATTTAAGAGAGCAAGTTAAGTTCTAGTGACTGCTGAAGGCGGAATTTCGATTTAGGTCCTGAATTTTGTTAAATGAATATTCAAAAATTTGGAAGTTTGAAAATAATAGAAGCACCAAGTTTACAAATTCATAGCTCTGCATCAAGAACAGATATCGTGGTTCTGTAAACGGCATCCATTAGATCTTTAAAAGCGCACAAATGCGATCCGTAGTTTTATATCTTGCGTGAATTTGCTACCTTGTTCACAAGGGTTCTGCAAAATCTGTATTTCCATATTGCTAAATTTTTTTATATTCATGTGTGACATATCAATTCTGTCCGCTTTAGATGTGCTATTAGATGCAATTCACAGCATTGTACTATCGTTTTGCGTTGTTGAGTTACAGAGTTGTAAACTTGATAGTTTCGTTTTTTGAAAATTTTCAATTTCTGCCAATTTTTAATAAAGTATTGACGGCGTAAATCGAAAATTCGAAACCAACAGTCACTAGGTTTTAAGTTTTTCTTTTAAATGCAGCAAGCCTCATCAAATTTAGCGCAGTGGCTGCTGAGAAAAACGAATTCTCTTTTTACATGTATTCAGATAGGAGCACCCAGCTAAAGCTACCTCTTAAAGGTTACGGACTGGATTTCAAGGGAAGGGAAGCGTAGCAAGGGGCGGCAGAAATTTAGGTGGGCGGATGTGATTAATTTGGCAGGGACAACATGGTCACAGTTGGAGAAGTATGAGAGAGGCCTTTGCCCTGCAGTGGGCGTAACCAGGCTGACGATGATGACGATGATGATGATGATGACTTGATGTCACGTGACTGTTTTCCACGTGGTCTGAAGTGCACAAAGTACTACCATCGCAGACCTTGTTCGAAGCCCGATCGTTTGATATTGTTACTCGATGGACGAGTCAGTAAGACGAGCAACTATTTACAGGTTGTATTTACAACAGCCGTTGCAGCGCTTACCGGTTAGATTCACAGCGCGAGCCCAGTTCGTTCTTCCTCCTCTTTTCTTGAGTCATGGCGCCCACGCGTCTCGTTCAAACAATTAAATACGACATGCGTGTAGCATAATCCCCCGGCGGTAGAAGCGACGTCCCGGAGCGTCTAAATGTTATCACTGGGAGGGTGATACTGTTTCAGTCGTGTAACGTGCAAGATATCACTGGACTGGGAAGCAGATGGGGCATCAGGGGCGATCTCGTAGGTGGCAGGAGTCACGGCACGAAGCGATCGATATGGGCCTGTGTAACGAGACAGCTATTTTTCTGACAGGCCGAGCTGACGCGACGGAGACCATAGAAGCAGCAAAGAACCTGGAGGGAAGTGCACGTCTTCGTGTCGCCGGTCGTACAAACGCCTTTGACTCTCTTGGGATTTCAGAAGGCGGTCACGGGCAATTTCCCTTGTGTGGGCACTGCGGGTGATGGCGTCAAGTGCATATTCACTCGTCGGTGCCGCGTGAACAGGGAGGGTTTTGTCGAGGGGCAGCGCTGGTTCTCGGTCGAGCAGAAGGGAAAACGGGGAATAACTGGCTGTGTCGTGGCGCGAGGAATTAAAAGAAAATGTGACAAACGGTAGAGCGAGGTCCCAGTCAGTGTTGTGTGAAGAGACATATGTCGGGAGCATGTCCGTGAGCGTGCCCTTGAGACGCTCCGTGAGGCAGTTTGTTTGCGGATGGTATGACGTAGATAGCGTGTGCCTCTTGGCACAGAACTGCAGGATAACTTTTGATAGGAATGTCCGGCCACGGTCTGTGAGAGGTTGTCGCGGAGCTCCATGTAATAAGATCACGTCGCTCAGAAGAAAATCGGCGACACCTGTGCCGCAGCTTGTGGGAAGCGCTCGGGTGATGGCGTAGCGCGTGGCGTAATCCGTGGCCACAGCGATCCACCTGTTCTCAGAGGTAGAAAGAGGAAAATGGCCAAGTAATTTCCAAACCAACCCGAAATAATGGCTCTGCGGGAATGTCGAGTGGTTGAAGGTACCCAGCAGGGCGCGTCGATGGCACTGCTCACACGCAGCTACATATCTCGAACGAAGTGAGCAAGCCCTGCCAAAAGGAGCGTCGGCGGATCCGGTCGTACGTACGTGACACACCCAGGTGACCGGCAGAGGGGAGGCGATGAAGTTCGTTCAAGCGAAGGTGTTTAAGGATCACAAGGAGTAATGCAGGACCATCGGAGTGAACGTTGTGGTGGCAGAGTATGCCATTTTGAAGTGTGAATAAGCGAAGGGAACTGTCTGCAAGTTACGATTCCAGGTTGTCAATGATGATACGCAACGACCGGTTGCGGCGCTGCTCGTCGACGAGATGGAGCACTGGAAAAACAGAGAGAACACATGCGTCAGTGTTAGTATCAGACGTAGGGGTCAAGTCTTCGAATGGGTAGCGAGAATCTGCGTCACGATGTCGGTGTCCCAACTTGTAAGTCACTGTGTAGGGATATTCTTGTAGTCGGAGGGCCCAACGACCGACCCGGTAAGTAGAATCCTTGAACGACGATAGCCAAGAGAGCGCATGAGGGTCTTTGATTACTCGGAAAGGCTGGCCATATAAGTATCGGCGGAACCTTGAAACAGCCCAGACGAGAACAAGACATTCGCGCTCGGTAATCGAATAGTTGCACTCTGCAGTTGTCAGGAGCCGGCTAGCGTAGGCTATAACGCGGTTGTGTCCGTGTTGGCGTTGCGATAACACGGCACCGTTCCCATAACCACTGGCATCGGTTTGGATCTCTGTAGGTGAAGACGGGTCAAAGTGGGCCAAGACCGGTGCATTGGTGAGAATCGTGATAAGGCATGAAAATGCGGCGGCCTGAGGGGAACCCCACGTAAAAGGCACGTCTTTCTACAGAGGTTCAGTGAGTGGTCAAGCGATTGCTGCGATATCGTTCACGAACTGTCCGAAATAAGAACAGAGCCCCAAAAAACTTCGGGCGTCTTTGACAGACTGAGGTACAGGAATAACCGTTACTGCTGAACCTTCTCCGGGTCGGGTTGTACTCCGAAAGCATAAACGCGATCACCTAGCACTGTAATCTGTTGGCACCCGAAGTGAAACTTCGATGAGTTTAGTTGGAGCCCAGCCTTGCAGAAGACATTAAGGATAGCTGCGACAAGCTCAAGGTGCGTCTCAAATGTAGGAGAGAACACAAGGACGTCGTCGTGGTAACAAAGGCAAGTTGACCATTTGAAACCTTGAAGCGGAGAGTCGATCATCCGTTCGAACGTGGCGGGGGCATTGCATAAACTTAACGGCATAACCTTGAATTGGTAGAGGCCATCCGGAGTGACGAAAGCGGTCTTTTCTTGGTCTTGCTCATCGACGGAAATTCGCCAATAACCAGATCGAAGGTCGATGGATGAAAAGTATTGGGCACAGTGAAGACAATCAAGAGCGTCGTCGATTGGTGGTAAAGCGTAAACGTGCTTTTTAGTAATTCGGTTTAGGTGGCGGTAACCAACGCAGAAGCGCCACGTGCCATCTTTCTTTTTGACGAGCACGATTGGCGACGCCCAAGGACTCGACGAGGGCTCAACAATGAGTCTGGCGAGTATCTTGTTTGCTTCCTGCTGAATAACTTGCCGCTCTACCGTGGACACGCGATACGGTCGGCTGTGGATGGGAACAGTATCTCCAGTGTTTATCCAATGCTTAACAAAGGACGCCTGACCAAGTGGTCGATTGTCAATGTCAAATATGTCGCGGTAGGAAAGCAAAAGGCAATATAGGGCAGCTGCTTGGTCAGTTGCGAGGTCCGGAGCGACCATGAGACGTCATGGCTGTTGAGGTTCAAGGCATCCTGCGGGTAATCAGGAGTATCTGGAGACGCGAAGGCTGCGAAAGCAGTGACGTCCTCGTCTGTCACTGACTGGAGCGTGGCCACCGCTATGCCTTCCGGTAAGACTTGATTCGTCAAGCCAAAATTGATAACGCGAAGACCCATCCGATTAGCAGCAAGGCTGACGACAGAGTGTGGGACAGAGATGTCGCGCGCCAGGAGGACATCACGAATAGGTGCGACGACGTAGTCGCCATCAGGCACGGTTGCCGTTGAGGCCAATTTGACGAAGGTTAGGGCTTTTGGAGGTAAGCGATCAAACGCTGTAGTGCAGAGGGTGTTCGGTTGTTCGTGGCGAACGTCGGAAAGAAGAGGAATCTTGAGGCACAGCGTACCAGTGGCACGGTCGATGAGGGCAGCATGCGTTGTCAGAAAGTCGAGTCCGAAGGTTAGGTCATGAGGGCAACTAGAGAGCATGGCGAACAGGACTGGAACTTGGCGGCCAGTAATTTCTATGCGAGCAGTGCACATACCCCTGACGGCAACAGTGGCGCCATTGGCGAGGGTACGGGTCGAGTTTACAGCAGGGGTAAGAACTTTTTTGAGGCGATGACATAGATTAGGGCTCATTATGGCCACTTGGGATCCAGTATCAATTAATGCCGTCAACGGAACACCATCTACGTCTACTTCAATTAGGTTCGGGTTGGGGAGGAGCGTTAACGGAAGATTTGGACAGGACGAACGTGATGCAGCACTACTTCCAAGAGCTGCATGGCCTAGTGTTCCGTCCGTCTATTTGGCGAAGAAAAGCGGGGAGGCTGGTGTGACGGGGAGCGACGGCGTTGAGGTTACGGCGATCGCACGGAGGAGCAGCTGTGAGGGGCATCAGAAGGAGGGTACAGACGGCGAGGTGAATAAGGGCGAGCGTCCGCGTATGGGCTAGAAGCAGGCAATGAAGGCCAGTACGGCGGCATCCAGGTGGTACGGCAGTGGTGGGATACATGACCAACGCGATGGCAGCGGAAGCGCATCGGTTTGTCGTCTGTGGTTCACTATTCAGCAGGATTGGGTGGTCTGGGAGCGAAATACTGGTCATTACAGGTTGTGGACATGGGGATGGTTGCCTAATCAGGTCGGGAGACAGCAGGCGGTAGGGATGCCAAGGTTTGCAACTTCTTGCCGTGCAAGTGCTTGAATAACGGAAATAGTGGGGGCCACTTGGTCAAAGGTACCGTCAGGGGATCGTGAATGAAGGGGGGCCGGACTCGCCGCTTCGATGTCGCGGCGAACGATGCACGTGACGTTCTCTTTAAATGGTCCTGTGGTGGTAAGAGCGGAGCAAGATCATATGGCAGGGGTGTTTGGGAGCCGGGAAAACTGTGGGACGACGCGGCGGCTTAAGGCTACCTCGAATCAGCGGCATTCTTTGACGATGGCGTCGATGGTAGAAATGTCGTTATAGATGAGTGAATTGAAGGCATCGTCCGCGATGCCTTTTACGATATTGCCCACCTTGTCAACCTCGGTCATGTACACGTAGAATTTCCGGCAAAGCGCGAGCACTTCCTGTCGATAGGAGACATACGATTGGGTCGACGACTGGACACGGGTGGCAAGCTCTTTTCGCGCAGTCTGTTGGTGACCTGACGGGTTGCCAAATAGGTCGCGAAGCCGCTCTTTAAAAATCTCCCATCTGGAGAGCTCGAACTCATGGGTGCGAAACCAGACACGCGGTGTCCCGTCCAGATAAAAAATCACTCTAGCAAGCGTGATGGTAGGGTCCCAGTGGTGGCTTTGGCTAACACGCTCATACACAGTGATCCAGTCGTCGCTATTAACGTCATTTTGGGCGGAGAATGCCCCAGGATCACGGACACTAGGAACCGTAACGTACGTTGTGGTTGGCGCCGCAGGTGTAGGTGGCGACGGGGTGGTTCCATCGGAAGCCATGGCTGAGAAGACGACTATGCGGCCGCTTCGGAGCTCCGTGGCGAGTACTGGGATCGTTCCACCTTCACCACAATGTTATGCGAAGGACGAGTAAGTAAGACGAGCAACTATTTACAGGTTATATTTACAACAGCGGATGTAGCGCTGACCGGTTAGATTCCCAGGACGAGCCCAGTTCGTACTTCCTCCTCTTTTCTCGAGGGATGGCGCCCACGCGCCTCGTTCAAACAATTAAGTACCACACGCGCGGAGAGCAATATCCATGAAAGTATGGTTGGGAATTACACATTGGCCAGTGAAAGATATGTGAGGTCACGTGATACCATTCGCCGCATGCTCTGAGCTCCGCTACGTTGCTACCACCGCATAGCCCTCTCGATTCCAGTTCGTTTGATGTCCATGTCGGAATGGTTGGAAATTACCCATGGCCTTGCAAGAGTTACGTGATGTTACGCTACTCTTTTTCACGTGGTCTGAAGTACGCGACGTGCGTACCATCGCAGACTTTGTTCAAAGCCCGATCGTTTGATATCCATGTCAATATGGTTGGCAATCACACATGGGCCAGTGAAAGATACGTGGCACCGTGACAGCCTTTCCCACGTCATTTGACGTTAACTACGTGTGCACCATCACATAGCTTTTGATTTTCCTGTACGTTTCATATCCATGTCGGTATGGTTGGTAATTAACTATGATGTGGCTGAAGTTACGTAATGTCACGTGACTACTTTCAACGTGGTCGGAAATACGCGAATTGCGTATCATCGCAAGCCTTGTTCGAAGCCAGATCAGATGATATCCCTGTCAGTATGGTTGGGAAATCAGGCATGGGCCAGTGAAGGATACGTGAGATCACGTGACACCCTTTCCCATTTGATTTGACGTTAACTACGCGTACACCATCGCATAGCTTTTGATTTTCCGGTTATTTTGCTTTACATTTCGGCATGGTTGATAATTGACCATGGTCTGGCTAAAGTTACGTTATGTCACGTGACTCTTTCCACGTAGTTGGAAGTACGCGGAGCGCGTACCATCGCAGACCTTGTTCTAAGCCGGATCGTTTGATATCCATGTCGGTATGGTTCGCAATCACGCATGGCCCAGCGAAATATACGTGAGGTCACGGGACAGCGTCTCCCACGTGATTTGACGTTCGCTACATGTACCACACAGAGCTCCTATCACAGAGCCCCTTCGAAGCCCGATCGTTTGATATCCATGCCAATATGGTTGAGAAAGAGGAATATGCTGTCGAATGTTACGTGAGAGCCCATAACACACTCTTCCACATGATGTCAGATGCGTTCATCGTCATCATCATCATCATCAGCCTCGCTACGCCCACTGCAGTGCAAAGGCCTCTCCCATACTACGCCAACTACCCCGGTCATGTGCTAATTGTGGCTATGTCCGTGGAAACTTAATCTCATCCGTCCACCTAACTTTCTGCCGCCGCCTGCTACGCTTTCCTTCTCTTGGTATCCAGTCCGTAACCCTTAATGATCATCGGTTATCTTCCCTCCACATTACATGCCCTGCCCATGCCCATTTTTTTTTTTCTTGATTTCAACTAAGATGTCATTCATTCGCGTTTGTTCCCTCACCCAGTCTGCTATCTTTTTACCCCTTAACATTGCACCCATGGGCTGCTGAGCACGAGGTCGCGGGATCGAATCCCGGCCACGGCGGCCGCATTTCGATGGGGGCGAAGTGCGAAAACACCTGTGTACTTAGATTTAGGTGCACGTTAAAGATCCCCAGGTGGTCGAAATTTCCGGAGTCCTCCACTACGGCGTGCCTCATAATCAGAAAGTGGTTTTGGCACGTTAAACCCCATAATTATTAAACATTGCACCCACCATTCTTCTTTCCAGAGCTCGTTGCGTCATTCTCAATTTAAGTAGAACCCTTTTCGTAAGCCTCCAGGTTTCCGCCCCGTAGGTGAGTAGTGGTAAGACACAGCTGTTATACACTTTTCTCTTGAGGGGTAACGGCAACCTGCTGTTCATGATCTAAGAATGTCTGCCAAACGCACTCCAGCCCACTCTTGTTCTTCTGATTATTTCAGTCTGGTAGTTCTATTATAGCTGTTGTGTTAGAGGCTTTCATACATTCGCGTTCCTTAACCAGACGTTTTGTCTGCTGCGATAGCTTACCGGCATCCTGTCTAACGGAGTTACCACCGACTTCTATTGCATACTCCTTAATGATGCCCATAAGGTTGTCGTTCATTGCTTCAACACTAAGGTCCTCTTCCTGAGTTAAAGCGGAATACCTGTTCTGTAGCTTTATCCGGAATTCCTCTATTTTCCCCCTTACCGCTAACTCATTGATCCGCTTCTTATGTACCAGTTTCTTTCGTTCCCTCCTCAAGTCTATGCTAATTCGACATCTTACTATCATATGGTCACTGCAGCGCACATTGCCGAGCACGTTCACATCTTGTATGATGCCAGAGTTAGCGCAGAGTATGAGTATGAGTTACCCCAGAGTATGGGTACGTGGTTATAATCGCAGAGATTGTTGGAAGCTCGTTCGTTTGATATCCATGTCAACGGGCATTGTAGAAAACAAAATGATGAGAGGTCACGTGACGCTCTTTCCAGCTTGTTTTTATCAGCTTTAGAAATCAACAGTTTGTTGAAGGATGCTGCTCTTTTTTAATCCACGTCTGCAAAACCATCAAATAGCTACGTTTTGCATGACATGTTCATGGCAGTAATATAATGTCCATAACAGTGGAATATTTCTATGGTGTATCACGCGGGAAAGGAATTTTTCTAGTCACATGACAATGCTCTTAAGGAAAGCTCTTCAGTTATGTTTTGTCGGCGCAAGATTATACCATTTCTTCATTGTTTTGAACTTCTATAACTCCTCCGCAAATGCATCTTTGGATTAAATTCACTAGCCTTCGGATTAAAATACGTGCCACGCAGAATAAGTTATTTGGCGCTCGGGTCAAACTGACTGGCGCTTCGACTAAAATAGCTGGCGCTTGGAATAATTTCATGGGGAAAACTGCACTACTATTTTAGAAAGCACAGCAATTCGGAAAGATAAGTTTAAGAACGAAAGGTAAGGACATTAAGGAGACAGGATATCGCGTTTGCTCGATTGGTTGCAATAATAACTAAACATCTAATACAATAAAGAGAGAGCTAATTTGGTCGCAGGTACAGGTGAACAAATACCAGGGTATCCGAATAACCGGCTATACGATTATTGGGTTACTGGTAACCGAATAACCGCTCACTACGGTTGTCCGGTATTGAAATTCGAATAACCGGTGTATTGAATAACCGGATAAACGGTTTTTCCTCAAAACAGGTCTGATGTTGCAGCACTACTCCTAATATGAGGTCTTGCACATACTCACACACCACCGTCACACACCCCGTCAGGGTCCCGTTTTCAGTATCCAGGGTCCCGTTTTCAGTATCGAGGGTCCCGTTTTCAGTACCGAGGGTCCCGTTTTCAGTATCATTACTTTGGGACCCTCGTCTGTATATTACATCTATTTACCTATGTTTTTTCATATGAATAAACTTCAACTTCAACTTCAACATCAGCGCTCAATTCTTCGTGGTCACACGAAGCTGCTTCAAGTGCAACCTATCTATCTATCTATCTATCTATCTATCTATCTATCTATCTATCTATCTATCTATCTAATAATCTATCTATCTATCTATCTATCTATCTATCTATCTATCTATCTATCTATCTATCTAATATATATATATATATATATATATATATATATATATATATATATATATATATATATATATATATATACATATAGCCCGTATATATATAACCCCATGTATATGTATATATATGGGGTTAGAAAAGCTGGTCGAGCCAGAGCAGCCCCCCCAACCCGGGAAAAATGAACTCTCCGCCTATGCTTCAATCAACCTGGTGCGCCGCTTTCCGTAAACCTAACCTTGTATAATGCATAAGAAAGTAGCCAGTGAGAATAGATAATTGTTTATAGCAATCATATGGGTAAGCAAGACTTTCTAAAGCTGTCAGTACATAACAACAAGCACCGTATGCGATGTAGCTTCCACGTACAATTATTGTTTATTTAATGTTATGCATTCTTTACCCAGCGCCGAAAATCCTTACAGTGTGGAGGTGGGGCCATTCCAATAAAAGCTGCGGTCTCCACGAATTTACGAAACATACTGCACAACGGGCCACACAACGCTTTCAAGCATTGACGATATTTTTCCCAGGAACACCATAAACTGGCATTCGTGAAGCTGTGACCACACATCATTCGTAAGACGCAATTTATTTCCTCTAAAGGTGAACTTTCCGGCAAGTCATGCTCTTTTAGCTTACTGGAATATATCTTAAGAGTTTCTTAAGATACACGTGTAAAGCTATAGGGAACTTGTAGCCTAACGTTTCTACAGTTCTCTGCAATGCTGTAAATAAGGCACACTGCTTATCCGATTCTTATTACGTCACCCCAGACACGCTTCCTATTTGAAAGTAATATAAAAACTGTCATCAAGGAGACTTCGAAGACAAGCGATGCGGATCATATGATATATTGATGTACGCAGACAACGAGTATTAAGTAATTATATTCGAAGTAGAGAATAAACCTACCCACTTGAAGTTTTCGGTACACGTCAGCCATAAAGTTGCCTCTATTTTTTCAAGTGTAGACTTCGTGTAATAAAGAAATCCAACTTACTTGTTTTTGAAGGACACCCTCGATTTCGTCTATCAGGCGAGCCTGAATCTCCTTATTTCTTGCTAGGTAGTAGACGGCCATCGACATCGCGATTGTTGTTGTGTCGTAACCAGCAACGAAGAAAAGGACAGCTTGTGCCAGAACTTGATCTCGGGTGAGTACTGAAAATAATGATACACAAATGTTATCTTTCATTTGCACCATATACGGCGATCAAGTTCTATACTGGCGATTTGAATCATTTGCCAAGTTTATAAGAATTATGAACTTGGCACGCCATCGTTGAAGATAGCGTAACTAAGAACACACAAGAACAGGCATCACTGCTTAGAGGGCACAGAAATGCAAATGTAGCATTTCGTTATGTAAAGAGGAATCTGTAGAATTGAGCTCGGGAAGACAAGCACCAGCCAAGGTGCTTTCATTTCTTTTCTTTTTGATGTCGCTTACATTTCTAAAATAAACACCTGACAGAGACAAATGCACAAAAGGAAACACGAAGGGATGCACAGCGCTTTTTGTGTCGACTCTTGTGCCTTTTCATGTGATTATTATATTTCCTCACGACTTAGGTTGGTGCGACAGTCTCCAAACTAAACAGCGCCATGACAGTATGGGAATATACGTTCACAGCGTTATCTGACTCTACTACCTTGTTCTTATGGCGCTTTTGCTTCAGACGAGGGATCTACAGCCCGTGCAAACCTCCAGACTGTCCCGTGGCGGTAGATGCGAGGACGTCCGTAAGGATGTAAGTCAAGTTTGCCACGGCACGCAAAGCCTCCTCTGCATCTCCGTTGGTGAGGAGGGCTTTTCCTCAAAGCATTGCGCTATTGCGCTTCTTTCTGGGAGCCAGCTTTACGGCATTTACATGATGACGCCAGCTTGTCCGAGGCAGCACCAACGAAAGGGAGCCTCATTTGACCATCACGCGAGAAGGGCGTGATGCAGTGATTGGCCCGTCTGAGGTCAGAAGACGGGCCTATGCTTTCTTGACTTCGCCCAGGCGCACTTAGCCTAAAAATCTTTCATGAGCTTTTTTTCCCACGAACCTACATGTCAAAATTGCTGGCTCTGGCGCAATCGAGGGTAGATGTACATGAAATGGTTACCGAAAATCAGATTAGTTGGAGATGACACTATCCACAATCTTATAATTGATGTGCATGTTCGCAACTGCACACCCCACCACACCACACTGCACGACACCGCAGCACGCCGTACTGTGCCATGGTCCACATGGGCGCAATTGTTTCCTGTCGTCGAGAGTGACCGGGAACAATTGCGTGCATATGGCATATTTTGCTGCCTGTGGTGCCGCCGTCTTCAACCGCTTTTCTTCCTCCAACAGTGCAGCACACTCAGCATGTGCCGCTACTCTCTCTTTTTTTTTTTTTTTGGTCTCGCGTGGAAGTTGTTGCTTGCAAGTGTTCGGCCTTAGGTAGGTCTCCGCGGCGTGCCGAATGCTACCGGCTTAGTCGCACAGCGTGGGGCCATCTTTCGAGCTGGAGCAAAACCGGCGCAGCAGTACTCAGGGACCGCTGGTATTGAAATGAGCACACGCAACACTGTCTCTCTCAGCGCCTGAAGATGACATTCAAGTGTATAGTGCCCTGTATCTGCCTTTTGGACACCGCTATTAGAAATGGCTGGCTGTGATGGTATTAGTAGTAAACTTCTGAAGAACACCTCTCATGTATTAGCACAAATACTCTGCGTACTATTCAATCAATCGCTAGAAACGGGGGCCGTTCCCGGTGACTGTAAGAAAGCTAATATGTTGCCCATTTTAAAATCAGGTGACCGCTCGAACCTTCCCAATTACCGCCCAATCTCCCTTACAAGCATCCCCTCAAAATTACTAGAACACATTATAGCCTCAAGCCTAATGAAATTCCTTGAAAGCAATAATTTTTTCTACCCATTTCAGCATGGTTTCCGAAAACACTTATCGTGTGATCCGAACTTGCTGAATTCACCCACGACATTCTACTTATCATGGACAGGAACCTGCAGATCGACGCCGTTTTCTTAGATTACTCAAACGTTTTTGACAAGATGCCTCACAAGCTCTTACTGCAAAAACTATCTGGACTTGGAATGTGTAATAACTCACTCAGATAGATTGAACAATTCCTATCCGGGCGCACACAATACACTTCCGCAAACAATCACCGCTCACCTCTTACCGGTGTGACTTCGGGCGTCCCTCTGGGCGCCTGTCTGTCCCCTTTATTATTTCTAATCTATGTAAACGACTTGCCTACTAGCATATATTGTAAACTACGACTTTTCGCAGACGACTGCATAGTTTACAACACTGTTAACTCCTCTGACGATGTTCTTTGCCTGCAGCGTGACCTCGATGCCATCTCGTCATGGTGCGAAAAATGGCACATGCCTCTCAACTTATCGAAATGCAAATCTGTGTCTTTTAGCCAAAGCGCAGTCCCTTTCAGTCCACTTATCGCATTAGCTCTGTCAACATCAGCGCAACTTCATCTTAGAAGTACCTGGGTCCTATTTTGACGTCATTACTTTCTTGGAAAACACATATCCAAACAATACGTCGCAAAGCTGCGCGCTCACTCGGGTATCTAAAAAGAAAACTAAAGAAGGCATCCCTAGAGGTAAAGAAGTTGGCGTACGTGACATTTGTCCGTCCACAACTCGAATTTGCTTCTCTGTCTGGCATCCATCTCAAGGTCACCTAGCCACATCATTGGAATCCGTCCAAAACCGAGCCACCCGCTTCATCACTTCACATTATTCACGGTACACTAGTATCACTTCTTTGAAGCAAACAATAGGTCCGCCAACACTGAAGTCTCGCCGCATCATATCACGTCTTTGCTTGCTGCCCTCTTTTTTTTTGACAATCCACGCTCAAGGCACGACCTTCTTAAACCACCATTACGAACTTCCCCTCTCATAAGTCACAGCTCTGCCACAGCGTGTTTACCCGGCCGCTCATCTGCCTTGACCACTTCCTTCTTTCCTGATGCAATCGTTTATTGGAATGTGCTCCCTGACAACTTCGTTACCTGTAGTGACCGCGAAAAATTTCGTGAATACCTTACAAAGCAGTTTGAATAACTTTCTGTTCCCAGTGTACTTCGTTCATGAACCCATCGTAAACCACTCGGAATAGTCTACCCTTGTCAACGCTTACACCTAGTCCTTTTGTTTTGTTTCTTTTATTGCGAATGTATTGCCGTGTTAGTTCTTTCAATGCCAATAATTTCTTTGATTGTTTAAAGTCGTACAAAATCAGCAATGCCTCCTTTTCCTTTTTTTCGTTGTTTTGCACGAAACCACTCTTACACGTGTTTGTATTACACGTGTTTGTATTACAAAAGGGGGGGGCCCTTTTGTAATGCCTTCGGGCCTTCAAGGTGATAACAAATGAAATGAAATGAATGGCAAATAAAAATTCAGTGGTATAGAAGCTACAGCTTGAGTTACACTGTGAACAAACATTGGGAGAAATCGGAAGCCATATTTTTTGTAGCTCATAGGGGTAGTAACTATTGTTTGTATTGCGGTCTTTTCCAAAAGGTGGTGGGCCAAAGATCGCATTTTCTTATGTTTTGAGTGGTTGCGCGAATGATCCCACTTTGTTCTCGCAAGGATGCCCGGATGTTCTCGTTCTGTTATCGTCTTGAGTGCCCGGATAACGGCTCTGGCTTTTGGCGGAAGGTTTCTTGAAGGTCGCCGACAATTGGAGCTAAAAACACTATGCTTAATACCTCCATATGGTATAAAACTATTTTATTCAATGAACAGCATGCATGCTACTGTAGCAGGGGAGAACATATTAAAATTAGGAAAAGCTCTCCACGCACAAGTTATAGTGGGGCAAACCTAAATATCTCAAGATTGGTGGCGGAGAAACATGTCTCGAGCAAAAAGGAGTGGCAGAGGAAATAGTAAAAAGTTGCTGAAGTTGGCCGATGCTGAAAGACAATGCTTTTGCACTGCATGATTCACAATGCCCCTCGTGGGAAATACGTTTATATGCGCTTTCTACTAACACCTGTCACTTCAAGTGCAAATTTTATGAGGTCTCATGGCCTTCACTTACAGTTCCGTAAATTTCGAAAAGCGATGGAAGCTTAGTTCATAGACGGGACATGTCTCACGTGAGTTCGATGACTGAACTGCGGAAAAGCTTCGTTTCGTTTATATAACCTTAAGAAATAAATAAAAAAATTGTCTGTGGCTTAGCTCAGCTAACCCTAGATATGCAAAGCGAAAGCTTGGTTCAGCCTGGTTATGTCTTCGTTTTACTTGGTTAACCTTTGATTTATCTGTAATTATTACACTTAGGTATACCATCACCGTTAAGCCAGGTATAACGGTCGTGCCTAGCTCGGTGTCTAGACATGACTGTGATTACGGTTGTAGACACGCATTGTTCGACGGTGCGACGCCTGCTGTGCCACTGCGAAAGCGCAAGTGCTAGACATGCATAGAGACGCTGCGAACATGCTTAGCGTCGAAGCACCAACGGACAGGGCGCGAACGCGGTCGCTACAAAGATCTCGATGGTGCGCGCCTGCTGCATTCCGGAGCCTCTCTATTGCAGCAGTTCACCGGCAGATATCCGCGGGGTGGTCAGATGCCTCTTGGCGACGACAGCTCAAAGCCTCCGGCTGTCCCGCAACGCTCAGAGAAGGCGGCCCGGCCCCGCTCTCATCAGTGGCCAAGCTCGCACTGACTAGGCGAACGCGGTTGTACTCTTAGCCAGGTGCGCTGACAGTCACGTGGTCAGGCGGCGGCCCAGCTGCGGAGAGCAAATTCGCAAAGCCGGAGGCGGCTGCTAGCGCACGTGGCCGCGACGCAGCTCGGCGCGGCGAGTCACGTGACGCGTTGCCAAGGCTACGACGCTTCTGCGGTCGAATGAAGGTCAAACAGCTGGCGACGGCGAAACTCGGCTCGACTAGGTTAGTAAAGCTTTCGCTTTAAAATTGTTTCCACAGAAGGATTGGCCCGAGCCACTAGTCCAGTTACAAGTGGCTCTGGGAATTGGCCTAGCGTGTTGGCGTGCTTGGCGTAGAATTCGCCAAGCACGTGTATATGCTCAACGTGAAGCTGCAAGGAAAGGCAGACCTCACGTTCGTGCGATCGCCCGACTGCATGCATAGAAAGCGAACGTGATGCTGGCATACTTCAGCCGTCAGACGTCAGGCACTTCAACAAGCACACGACGATCCCATCGATTGAGGAAATAGTGGAAGTCAGCATTGCGTTTGTTCTCTAGCATTCTGCCGCGCCTACGCCGATGACCATGGTTCCCGAACTAGACGTCGACATCTATCCGAGTCTCCCCATGAGTGAGCAGTAAGAGCTCAGAAGTCTGCTCCGGTGATACAAAGACTTCTCTTCGACGTCATCGAGGATTCGACAAACACAAGCTTCAAAGCATTGCATGTTAACCGAGGACTGCTCTCGACCACTCCGCCAGAGCCCGCACCGAGTTTCGACGCGAGAACGTTAAGCAATTGAGCAGCAAGTCGACGAAATTCTGCGTGACATCATCCAGCTATCGAAAAGCCCGTGGGCATATTCTATAGTCTTGGTGAAGAAAAGCGACGGACTCCTACGTTTCTGCGTCGATTATCATCCACTCAACATGATCACGAAGAGGGAGGTACACCCCCTCCGTGGATAGACGACACATTGGGTCGGCTCTGCAACACTCAATACTTGTCGTCGATGGATCTCAAGACTGGCTACTGGCAAATAGAAGTCGACGAGAGGGATCGCCAAAAGACCGCCTGCATCAAGCCAGACGGCCTCTATCAGTTCAAGGTCATGCCAGTTTGACTGTGCTCGGCGCCTGCAAGATTCCAGTGCGTGATGGACACGGTATTAGCAAGATTGAAGTGTCAGACCTGTCTTGTTAATTGGATGACGTTGTCGCCTTCGCTGAAGATTTCGCCGATCACCTTTAGGTGGCTTGCGACAGTATTAAAGGCCATGAAGTCGTCAGGGTTCACTCTGAAGCAAGAAAAGTGCTGCTTCCACTGCGACCAGCTTTTGTTCCTGAGCCACATAATCAGCAAATCTGAAGTCCGCCCCGACCCGCAGTATGCAGCTGCCTTCTCAAAGTTCTAGCAGCCCATCGACAAGACGGCAGTCCGTAGAATCCTTGGCATGTGCGCCTACTATACGACTTTTTACGCACCGCTAAGCCGCTTACACAGCTAACTAAATCTAATGTCGAGTTCAAGTGGGAAACGTCGCAGGACGACGCATTCCAAGAACTCAAACGACGCATGCAGTCGACACTGGTACCTGCGCTCTTCGATGAGGACGCTGATACAGAAATCCACACTGACGCCAGTAGCCTAGGCCTCGGTGCAGTCCTAGTTCAGAGGAAAGACGGATTTGAAGGGTTTATAGCCTACACCAGCATGTCGCTGTCAAAAGCGGAAGGCAATTATTCAGCGACTGAAATAGAGGGCCTCGCCATCATTTAGGCTGAAGCAAAATTCCGCCCTTGCCTATTTGGGAAGCTGTTCAAAGTCGCCATCTACTATCACACGTTGTATTGGCTAGCGCATTTAAAGGACCCTTGAGGACAGCTGGTGTTGTGGAGCCTCAGATTGCAGAAATATGATGTCACTGTAATCTACAAGTGCGGACGAAAACGCTCTGATGCCGACTGCCTGTCTCGCGCTCCCGTCGCCTCGCCGCCTCAAGATGCCGAAGACGACGACACGTTTTAAGGTACACTAAGTGCAGACGAATTTGCAGAGCAGCAGCGAGTAGATCCGGAGCTAAGATGCCTTGCTGAGTACTTGCAAGGGAAGACTGACTTATCGCCGAGGATATTTAGGCGCGGATCGTTGATGTTATTTTTTCGAAACGTCCTGATGAACAAGAACTTTTCGCCATGCCGCGCAAATTACCTTCTCATTGTGCACGCAGCACTCCGGTCAGAACTGCTTCACCACCTGCACCACCTGCACAAGTATAAGACAGCCGGGCAGCTCTGGTTTTCCAGTACGATTTCAAGAGTCGCACAACTATTTGCTGCACCTGGCGGCCGGCGTCGCCCGTTGCGTGAAAACATGTCGAGTCTGCTAGCGATGAAAGACACCACCGACAAGGCCAGCAGGATTACTACAGCTGATCGAGCCTCCTTGTCCTCCGTTTCAGCATGTTGTTAGCTCGGTTTAGCGGAGGCAAGTAATAGACGTTTTTACAGGTTGAGAACGACGAGTAGACTGAATTTATTCCACAGTAAAACAGGTTTGCCGAATCGCAGGGGTGGCGCCCCTGTCGGGCAGTCACGTCACATCCCAAGAATGAGCAGGTGGCAATAACCCTCACGTAGAGGCCAGGCACGGTAACTAAATTTCACAGAAGCGGGGAGCAAATTACAGGGACGGATGGTCGTTCAACGGCTCCCCCCCCCCCCCCCCCTAGAATGCCGGAGTCTTAGGTGTGAATGGCGGGAGGAATGAAGGGTTAACGTTCAACATAGGCGGGTTTCAAGTGGTTGCACGACACTGCCTCTTTGCCACGTACTTCAATCTTCAAGGTTTTCTCTGAACGCGACACCACACAAAAGGGGCCTTCGTAGGAAAGAGTCAACGGTGGCTTAATAGAGACGCGCCACAGGAACACGAGCGTGATTGTTTCCATTGTCGGAAAACTAAACACAGGCTGCCCGCGGGTGATACGTGGGGATGTAGGTCGAAGCTGGTCGAGCTAGGAATGTGGCCTAAGTGCTGCGCCGCCGCTGGTGGACTGCCTTGCTGGGTGCCGAAAATGTGGCCTGTGACGCGGATCGCTGGCCCATCGAGCATCTGGATGACCTCGGGGCACTGACTCCGAGGTCATCCTTGATTTGTTGTTCCTAGCCCAGTAGTACTAGGGGTAGCCTTTCCACCAAGTACTGTTTGTCGAGCGTTGCGGTCAATGACGCCTTCAGTTGTCGGTGGAGACGCTCGACCATGCCGTTGCTATGTGGGTGGTAAGCCGTGGTGTTACGCAGGCGCGTGCCGAGCAGTCTCGTAAGGGTAGAAAAGGGAAGCTTTGTAAATGTCGGCCTCGGTCAGTAGTTATTCGCAAAGAATAACTGTTTCGGCCGTAAGGTCGTCACTGTTTCGGCCGTAATGTCTTGTAGAGGCGTCGCCTCAGGTCACGTTGAGTACCGTTCGACTCACGTGAGAAGGAACCTGTAACCTTGGCAGGGTGGAAGAGGCCTCACCAAGTCCAAATGTACGTGACCGAAGCGGCCGCACCGCTGAACATGTGTGCCTGGTCACTTTCACGGCTTGACATGCTTTGCAGCTTCTTGCCCAGCTTCGAACATCTTTGTTGATCCCTGGCTATAGGAAGTGGTCTGTGATAAGCCTCCGTGTCGCTCTGATGCCGGGATGGCTTAGCGCGTTCAGTGAATTGAATATTGGCCGCCGAAACAAATTCGGCACATACGGGCGAGGAGCTGCCTGCGATGTGTCACACGCGGCCAACGTTGTTGTGTAGGTAAACGGCACCTCCGCAAGCTGGAGCAACGAGCCTGTTTCCCTCAATTGGCGCAGCTCGAGGTCATTTTCCTGAACGAATGCTAGAGCTTGGAAATCCACAGGGCCAGCATGCACAGCACTGATCCGCGACAGTGCGTCAGCTGCCTGACTTTCGTTCCCACAGATATGGCGGATGTCCGTAGAAAATTTGGAGATAAAGGAAAGTTGCCGTACCTCCCGTTCTGAGCACGATGACCGGTTATTCTTGAAAAGCGAAGCTTAACGGCTTCTGGTTGGTCAGAATGTAGAAGCTATATGCCTTCAAGAAAACTACGGAAATGCTTGACAGCGCAATAGATGGTCCACATCTCCCTCCCTAAGGTGCTGTAACGAGCTTCTGTGGATTTCAGGCGGTTTGAGAAGAAACCCAGGGGTATCCAGTCTGTGCCATCGTGCTGCTGTAGCACTGCACCCACTGCCGTGGTCTACGTGTCAACCATAAGGCGAGTTGGGGCGTCGGGCAACGGATGAATCATCAACACTGCAGTAGCCAACCACGTTTTGGCTTCCTGAAATGAGTGTTCGTGCTCGCAGGGCCAACAGAAGGCAGGCGTTTTTTTTTTCTTTGCAGTCCCGACACAGCAGATTGATGCGTCGGGTCGATGCCTTGGGTAAAATGCAATGGCTGAGAAAATCCAGGGCTTCAACTGCGGAAATGAATCTCGGGGGCTTTAGGACTAGTACGCGTTCATCCAGCCGCTCAAAAAGAAGACGAGGTGCTTTTTGTACACTTTGTCAGTGCGACTTACAATGAGAATGTCGTCAAGGTAGACGAAAATGAATAGGAGTTCGCGTGAAACCTCGTCCATGAACCTTTGAATAGTTTGTGCCGCATTCTTAAAACTGTAAGGCACACGGAGAAATTCAAGTAGGCCAAACTAAGTAGTGATTGCTGTTTTCGGAATGTCGCTAGGTTCGACAAGAATTTGGTGGTATGCGCTCATCAAATTGATCTTGCTGTAAATTTTGGATCCTGCGAGACGAGCGATGTCATGTGTTAGCGGAATCGGAAGCCAAGGGTGGCGACATAGGGGAGAGACAAGGCAGCCGCGAAGGAAGGCAGTTGTCACGCTGTCTTGAACTGTTTTTTTCTTTTATTTGTCTATTAAAGAGCACCCTTCTTAAAAATCTGTGTGTCTACGAACAAATTTCGAACATCTCAGAAGTGGGATACACCGAAACGTTCGTGGTGTAGCGATCCTGGAAGCCGATGTCGTGGGATTGCGTCGATGGTGATGCTCGCTGACTTTTCACCGGACGCTGCGTTGAGGCCGTCTTCGTGAGGTACTGACCGTAAAAGGGTCCCTTTGTGTTGCCTTGAAAAACGTGCGTGCGGACGCTCTGTGTGACGTCTACGAGACGCAACGATACCGTCTTCGTGAGGTACCGACATCGAAAACGTGTCTTTGTGCCACCTCAGAAACGAGTCTGCGGACGCTCTGTATGACGTCGTAAGCTTGGACGCTCAGCTGGCGGCGAAAAACTGTGCGTACGCCAAGGGAAACGCCTAGACGACCCCGAAGATGGCAGACGGCAGCGGAAATCAAGAAAACCAAATGATGCAAGCTCTGCTGGAGCAAAACGGGCGGTTACTGAAGCTTCTGGAGAGAAAACCTGAAGCATTTCACGTTATGCCGGACCTCAATAAAGCCATTCACGATTTCGACGGCCAGGGCTCATCCCGCGAAGCTGGGGCGTGGCTGAAGAGTATCGGTTCCATGGCGGTCCTGCACGGCTGGCCGGACAGCTTCAGACTAGAAAACGCCAGGCTTCACATGAAGGGACCTGCTCGCTTTTGGCTTCAGGCCCGTGTCGATTACCTCACTACGTGGGAGGACTTCAAGATTGCCTTCAAAAAGACATTAGTGGGCCAGACAAGCATGGCCGAAAAGTGGAAGCGAATGCATGAAAAAGTGCAGATGAAGGGAGGGTCCATCACGGCATACTTCTTTGAAAAGCCCTTGTTACGCAAGGGACTGGGCCTCGGTATGCAAGATACCAAGGAGCAAGTTTTGGCGGGGCTGCGGTTTAGAGACGCATGCATCTCCATGACGGCGAAGGAACACAAGGACGAGGATGAATTGCTGGCTGATTTGCGAAGACTGCAGCGAATAAGCGAAGCTAGAATGCAGAAGTCACCAGGGGCCAAGCCACAAGGTGGTGATTCAAGTGCCACGACACCTCGTGCCAAGCCTCCAACCTCAAGATCTTGGACTGTCACGCGTCCACCTGAGCAAGTGATAACAAATGTACGTGTCACAGACCAAATACGTGGGGGGACCACCGAATAAAACGCCAGAGCCGCCCAAGCGTGATCAAGCGGAGCGAAAATGCTACAATTGCGGAAGGTATGGGCACCTAGCGAGAGACTGTCCAAAAACAAACCCTGTTTGTAACTTCGTGGTGAATGAGAATACAACAGGTGACAGGGGTCCATCAAAGCTCCCAAAAACAGCGACCATCAATGAAGCTCACCAGGTCTCGGTGATGATTGGCCCGGGAAGTTCAGACAGTATATTGCGTCATCAAGCGGCTAAAAAGGGCAGCCTACAAGTTGTGTGCAGGGTTCAAGGCTTGTATGGGTTTGGGAACACCGACACATCTACAGTTCGGCCTATCGGGACCTCGCAGGTGGACATAGAAATCGATGACCGGGTATGCTGCAAGGACAAGATGATTGTCGTCAACAACAGTACCTTGCCCGTGGACATGCTGGTTGGTAGAACCTGGACGGAACAAGAGCACATTGCATACCTACGCATAGGAGATGAACTCAGGATTGGCTACCGAGATTATCTTCCAATTTGTAACATCGACCTTGCCCAGATGAAGCCTTCCAAGGAACCACTTCATCTCAAGGAAACCATTGTACTGTCCAAAAGAACTGTGTGTTGGGTCACCGTGGAGACCGGTAAGATTGAAGGAAATCTGATCTTACCTAGTGGGCCTGGTAAGGGAATGCTACTTCGCTTCGAACACGGAAGGGCTGAGATACCCGTGTTAAACGACAAAGATGAAAACCAACAGCTGATCAACGGAAGTTTGTTGGTTCACACTGAACTGCTTTCAGGGAGCGAAGAGTTAACCCCCGTGAGACCTGTGCCTCAGCCGAAGCCGATTGGTCGTAGCATGCTGAATGTCGGGAAAGATGCTAATGAACAAGTGGATGCACTGCTTAAGATGCTGAATGAATGCATGAACTTTTGCACTAATTTGTCAGAGTTGTGGTGTTGTAACCAACTGGAGATGGCTATCACGCAGTATTCGAGAAGCACACCAGTCAGCTGCAAATCATACCGACTAATGCAGAGGAAAGAGAAGCAATCCAAAAAATTGTCCGAGAAAGAGTGGAAAGCGACTAGCATTGTAACCGATACATCCTTGCCATACGCTAGCCCAGTGCTACTCGAGAAAAAAATGGAGAAAATTGTCTAGTCATAGACTATCGACGGCTAAATGGCCAGACGGTGCCGGAACACTTTTCCTTGCCGAACATCGGAGACCAGCTTAAACGACTATCCAGAGCACGAATGTAGTGTGTGTTAGACTGTGCAAATGGATACCTTCAGCTTCCACTGAGTGAGGAAATCTAGTACATTCATTAGAATGCCTAGCTGAGATAGTGGCTTCTTCAATGAATGTACTAGACTTATCATTGAAGCAACAGCGATTGCCGATGGTGACTCAGTTAGTAAGCCATCAATTGCATTACCAGAAAAAGAGCTGGTCATTCTGAGGTCGCACATGCGCTCTCGTTCATCTTTGGTCCTGAATTTTGAATGCATACTCATTTCGGGTTGACGCTTTGTAGGTGGCAATTTTGTCTTGGTATCTCAGTATATATACGTTTGTTTCTCAAAACAAAAATCAGCTGGAAGTCAGCGCTTGTCTTGGTCGTCCTTTTTGTCCCTCGTCTATGTATGCGCTGTAAGTGACGATTGATACTATGGAATACCAACTAGCCCGAACCCAAACCTTGCTCCAGCCAAGGACTGGGAAGACTTGCTGGTTCAGCTCAAACAAGTACTGGATGCTCTGCGAGCTGCTGGTCTAACCCTTAAGCTATCCAAGTGTGTGTTTGGAAGTGAAAAACTCGACTAAGGTTTCAACTGTGAAAGGCTACCTGCAGCCAGGTGATGGGAAGCAACAAGCTATATTGGACGCTAGCATGCCAACTGATGTTCACAGTGTGAAGAGATTTCTGGGTCTAACAGGACTTTTCAGGTGGTTCATTCCCCATTATGCTGACCAAGAAAGAAACAAGGTTTATACGGGTAGTGGAGCAACAGGAAGCTTTCGACCAGCTCCGAAGAACTCACGGAGCCTTCGGTTCTGAATTTGTATGGCCCTTCGGCTCCAACAGAACGCCACACGGACGCAAGCAAACATGAACTTGCGGGAATGATCCTTCAAGAAAATTAGTCAGGACGATGGCACTTGGTGTTTTGTGTCAGTAAACGCACCCCTGAGGCTGAGAAGAATTACCATGCGGGAAAACTTGAGCTGATGGCAATAGTCTGAAGTATGAAAATACTTCGTCCATTCTTCCAAGGCATTCCGTTCACACGGTAACAGATTGCCAAACAATTGTGTATTTGAATGCGCACAAGACTCTTAAACCACAAATAGCAAGGTGGTTTGACTTACTTCAATAGTATGACTTCGAGGTGAAGCACCGAGCAGGTGAGAAAATGGCACACGTGAACTATTTGAGTCGTGAACCCGTAGGAGCGCCACAGGACAGGCTCGATGAGGTTGTCGAGACAAGGATCGAAGTGTGCCTTGCCGTCAGTTTAGAAGACCAAGTTGTGATCATCCAGCGATCTGATGCGGACTTGGCTAACCTCGCACGAATTCTCGAGAAGCTAATCAAGAAAAGGAACAAGGAAGAAAGTGTCACGGTCAGAAACCTACGACTGAAGGATGGAAGGCTGTTTTTCATGGAAGAAGACAGACAACTTCTTTTCGTGATGCCTAAGAGCATGCGTAAAGCAATGTTTGTCAAGTTCCACGACTTACAGGGGCATTTTAGTATAGACCTAACAGTGACGAAAATCAAGAAACCTTATTGGTTTCCCCGGATGAAGTGCTAAGTGGACCAGCACATTTATAGGTGTTTCGAGTGTCAGTTCACAAAGGTTCCAGGAGGGAAGAAATCTGGACTTGTGCACCCGATACCACTTGGGAAGAGACCATTTCAAGTTATACACGTGGACCATGTTGGTCCGTTTGTGAGAAGTTCCAAGAAACACCAGTGGACCTTGGTGTTGGTGGACAATCTGACCAAGTTTGTACGTCTCTACCCCGTGCGAGACACCTCAGCGAGAAATGTACTTGGGTGCATGCAGAGCTTTGTAACTGAGTTCGCCCTACCGGAGCGCATCTTCTCAAACCGTGGTTCCTGTTTCACGTCCCATGGCTTCGAAGCCTTCTGTCAGAAAAATGCTGTGGCTCACACACTGAACTCTGCTCACCATCCAAGGGCTAACGGTCAGGTAGAGCGAGTGAATTTAATTCTGGTACCCTGTATGATGACTACAATCATGGACCCGACTCACAAGGACTGGGATCAGCACATCGACTAGTTAGAGAGCTACCTAAACACTGCATAAAATGCCTCAACAGGCACTAGCCATTTCAGGCTTCTGCATGGATATCGAACAAGGATGCAGGATGGTGTCCTCGGACGGCTAAACACGGAGAATCACGAGTGGGTATGTCCGGAGCAACTTCAATAGATGGCTCAAAAAGGAATAGTGAGCCAGCAAGAAAAGTCGAAGCAGTTCTTCGACAAGCATCACTTCACAGCGGACAAGCTGAGTGTCGGAGACATAGTGGTCATGCGCTGCGTTCCAGAGCACATCGGCGCCCCAAAGAAACCCAGAAGTTCCGAGGTCCACTGACTGTGATTGAAATACTCTCTGCGGACACCTACAGAGTGACCTAGATGAACGAAAAGGAAAGGGTATGCTCGACTACCGCCCACATCCGTCAAATGAAGAGATGGGGTGGGAGATGCCAAGAAGTGTCCGACCAATCAAGCACTGACGAGGAGGACAGCGTGCCGAGACGTAGCACGCGTGTGTACAAAAGACCTTTGTATCTTCGGGACTGTACCGGACTGTAAGGGCTCTATTTAAATTGAGGACGACGCAACGAGCTATGGAAAGAAGAATGATTGGTATAACTTTAAGGGATAAAGAAAGAGCAGATTGGGTGAGGGAACAAACGCGAGTTAATGATATCTTAGTTGAAATCAAGAAAAAGAAATGGGCATGGGCAGGACACGTAATGAGGAGGGAAGATAACCGATGGTCATTAAGAGTTACGGAATGGATTCCAAGGGAAGGAAAGCGCAGCAGAGGGCAGCAGAAAGTTAGGTGGGCGGATGAGATGATGATACCATGAAGCAGTCGCAGACAAAGAAACAGAAATTGCCGGAACATCTGTATCAGTCGGATGATGACCATGATGACATTGACGCTCGCATAGACGCACAGGCCAGAGAGATTGAGCGACTACGCAAACATAAAGAATTGGTAATTCTCCGTCGTCAGAAAACAGGGCCAACATGTGACGCATCAACCGCTGCAAATGCCACCGTAACGCCTGGATCCCGTCCGGCACAATTAGTACATGACCGGGGTAGTTGGAGAAGTATGGGAGAGGCCTTTGCCCTGCAGTGGGCATAACCAGGCTGATGATGATGATGATGATGATGACATGCGCACAATGTGGGTCAGCGTGGAAGGCAGAATATATTTCACGACGAAGATGTCGACGTAGCACCAGCAGTCACTCGCGGCCGTCAGACAGGTAGCTCCGGCGATAGAGAAGGCCATCCTGCATGCCGAAGTGAGAACCTTGACGGCGAAACCTTGAGTAGGTGGAGGATGAGTCGAAGGGCTTGAAGGAAGCGTAGAAGAGCGCTAATCCAGGTGATCTTGCATTGCTCTGACGCCATTTAGCACTTTGCTGTGATCAAAAGCACTTCGTCAAAGACAGACACGGAGGCAGCGCTTTCTTTTACACGGGTAAATGTGAAAGCTCGTCGGCATCGGTGTGGCGGTGGCCAGACTTGTAGACAAAGCGCATGAGGTAGTCTTGCGGTCGCAAAGCCCAGCCAGCTAATCAGCCATAGGAGTCCTTCAACGTGGACAGCCAACAAAGCGCATGGTTGTCTGTAAGTCGGAGGCACGGCTCATAGAGATAACGTCGAAATTTACCAAGTGCCCTGGTTATGGCCAAATATCACCTTTTCCGTAATGGAATTATTCGTCTCTTCTTTGGTGAGGGTGCGGCTTGCGTATGCAACGACGTAGTCAGTGAATCCAGATTTGCACTGCGCGAATACAGCGCCAAGTTCAACACCACTGGCGTCGGTATATAGGTTCGAAGGGACACAATATTGGCGGCGAGGTTAGTAGACGATTCAATTCTTGGAACTCATCATCTCAAGTGGGCGACTATGTCTATATATTTTCAAGTAGGTGCGTAGCAGCTGATTCATGGACGCCTATTTGCGAATGAAACGGCGAAAGTAAGAACAGGGGCCAATGGAGCTGCGAAGTTCGTTTATGAAGGAAAGTTTGAGAAAATCTGTAAATGCACGGAGCTTGTCGGCGTTAGGAAGAATACCGTCTTTAAATACCACGTGGCCATGGATGGTGAGCCGACTTGCGCCAGAGCGGCATTTCTTCAGATAGAGGTGAAGGCCGGTGCCAGTTAGATACTGTGGCACTTCCTCTAGCCTACATAGATTGGTGAGAGTATCGGGTAAAAAATAGCCATGTCATCTAAGTAGCACAAACATGTTTTCCACTTGAGACCACGCAAAAGCTTGTCCGCCAGAACCTCAAACGTTGCGGGGGAGTTCAAAAGCCCGAAAGGCATGACAGGAAATTCATATATATGCCATCAGATGTGACGACGGCCGTTTTAGGTTGGTCGTCTGGTGCCACGAGACCTTTCCAGTCGCGGCTAGGTAAGTAAAAGGGAACCACTCCGTGCCTTGAATGGCATCGCCAATTATCAACCAAGGGCAAACATATTTGCGAGGCATTTTGTTGAGTCGATGATAATGAACACAGAAACGAATTGATCGATCCTTCTTATTAACAAGAACAACTGGGATGAAGAGCGGCTATTCGTCGGCGGGATAACGCCGGTAATCGATAACACGGCGCTCTGTCATGGACACACAATATAGTCTTTGTCGCAGTGGCGCATTGATACCTCTGTCGACGTGGTGACAGACAGATGGCGTATGGCCTAAGGAAACATGCTGACAGTCTAAAGAATAACGTAACTAGTCGAGAAGGCGTACAAATTGGGTGCATTGGGAAACTGTTAACGTCGGCGCTAGAATATTCTGCTACCGCTGCTTTCAACGTGGACACATGCAGGCATTTTGCCCACAGAAACGCTCACACAAGAAGGCCAACCACGATATCGATGTGGCTTATCTAAATCTGATGAGCACGATATGACAAGCACAAATTGTCCGACTAAACAGAAGGCCACAGTACGGATACGAAAGGCTATACCAGAAACGACTATAGTAACAACACACAATCGTTATGAGGTTCTTGCAGAAGAGCCAGAGATGCTCTTGGCAGAAGAAGAAAAAGCCCCAGCAACATAACTGTATTCTGTTCTTAAACGTGGCAAGCAGTCGCAGACAAAGAAACAGAAATTACCGGAACCTCTGTATCAGTCGGATGATGACCATGATGACATTGACGCTCGGATAGACGCACTGGCCAGAGAGATTGAGTGACTACGCAAACATAAAGAATTGGTAATTCTCCGTCGTCAGAAAACAGGACCAACACGTGACGCATCAACCACTGCGAATGCCACCGTAACGCCTGGATCCCGTCCGGCACAACAGGTCAACCAAGCTGTTTGGACAGCAGTTTTAGATCAACTTCCTCAACTAACGTTGCTCATTCAGAATTGCCTGCATCATGACTAATTCTCTGCAGCAGCTGTCACAGGATGGAACTCTACAGTGGAATTGTCGGGGTCTAAGCTCCAAGTTAGGAGAAATTAAAACCAAGCTTCAATACAATAAGCTACATGTATGGGCACTGCTTATTTAAGAGCATAATAAGCTATTCTCCCTGTCCAATTTTAATGGGTATCATAACCCATCTATTAGAGATAGACGTGCTACTACAATGGCTTCAGCTCCGGGAAAAGCTGCAGTTTATAGGCGCCGTGCACGCCGACGGACGCGCCACTGGTGGCGGCCTTGCGCAGAACACGCGGGAGAGGAGCCTGGCGCGCGCCGTAGTTTGTTTTGTCGCTGATCGTGCTTCTCTGTCTTATTCACGTTTTCAGAGCAAGATAGGCAACACCATTCGCGCATGTGGGGTGGCCAAAGCTTCAGGGAATGTCGAAGAATTGTTGCAGGGGGGGGGGGGCCCAAATAACGGTGAAAACGTGCCGGCGATACGGTTCTAATCATTCCCGGCAAAGCCTAATCAGCGGGAGCAACGGTAGCAAAAATGGATCGTCGCTTCGAAGGGAAATTTCTTGTTCTCATCCTTTCCTTTGTCTCGTCGGTGTTTTTTCCACTCGATCGTAGTTAGACGCGTGAGCAACGAAGTTCGTCTGCAGTGCAGCATGAGGTTTAAAGGCATTTCGCTAAAGTTCGGAATGCTGTTTGCCTCTTGTATTGTTTTCCGCTTCATTACCGCGTTGTGCTAGCTAGGCAGCACGACTGCACGAGCGGATTGCGTTGTATGTTGAAGCTACTGAAGTTTGCAAGAACTGAAATTCTTGGTTTCATGTGGCGCGGTAAATCCTCGCACCAGCTGTCGCGCACTTCATGTTTTTAAATCTATTTTATGCGTGGCTTCACACATGTTTAACTGTTGCTAGTCGCTCCATGCAATACTCTTGTCGATTCGTTTGAACTGCGAAGTTTTCACCCTGCCTTGTTTGTAAAGGATATAAATCACGCTGTGTCTTATCGGAATGATACCAAGGAAGTGCTTCTTTAACATCATTATTCTTTTCGCCCAAGGACATCTTAGATATCGTTTGCGTTTTTGGAAATGTGTTTAGAAAATAGGTAGTTCAGGGCGAGAATTGCTAATAGCTGCTGCATATGGTATTTTTGTTCCATTTCTCGTTGAAAAGTTCGCGTCCAGTTTGGGAAGTCATCACACCTTGATGCTGCCTGAGCAAACTTAACACGCCGAGTGATTTGTTTGTTTCACAACGTAGTCCCTTCTTGCATGTGAGTTTTGGCTTAACTGAATTCTTTCTTATACTTACGCTGCAGACGGCTAAACCAAGCCTTGCCGCCAGCGCTCATCTACTTTGACTGGCGCTGCTCTGCCTTTAAATATATCATGTGGCACCTCTCTCTTGTAATATAAAGAAGTACTGAAAAATTAGTCAGTCTTTAGCTTTATACGTTTCCAAGCAGCTCCCTTGGGGAATTTAAAATTGCACAAACTGCAGCGGGAATGGTAGTTCATCGGCGTATGCAGCAGAATTGCATCGGCGGTACAGCACTAACACGCGCTTTTATTAACCCGTGTGTTTGGTGACTTCGTTGGCTAGTGTACGCATTTCCATCAATAAATTGGCAATTATTCTTCTTGAGGCGACTTCGACTGCACTTATTTGGTGATGTCACATGTATTAATCGGCAGAAAAATCACAACGGCATATGCAGAGATTGCACCGTGCGTATTTGTTTGATATAAGTCTGCACTAACGACGGGTGCTTATTATTCAGGTACAGAAGCAGCATTGCGGCAAGGGTAGAATAAAAAAAACCACCGAGAGATCGCATCACTAAACAAAATTTATCGGCTAGTGAACATGAGCTCCACATCATGTAAATGGGGTTCATGGTGTTCGTCTGCGGGACACACCTTGCACGTATGTGGACCATGTCCCAAACACCGGTAACATCGTGTTCACACCCGCTCGCACAGAGGTCAGCATCTTCCCTACAGCTGTCATCGAAGAAGCAGCCTGGCACCCGAACAAAGGAGAAATCGCAGCCGCGAACTTCAGCCATCCTTGCTGCAAAGGGTTGTCGTCTGCTACTGCTCCCGTGTGTACTGTTGGAAGCGTCCGCTAGGTGGCTTTCAGTGGCGCCTCTATAGGCGGTGCACGAGGCGTATATATCATCGCATATTGCTCACACAGTGATTGATCTGGAGCGATGGTGTAGTGGTAATCAAGAAGTTGTCAGGGTCCTAACACGACCAGTGAAGACTCCTGTCATTCTAGTGTCATTCTACACCAGACCACAGCGCACACGTTTGAACTTGCGGTGGATAGCCGATCTCCGGTCTACTTACCCGGTAATTCCTATTCTCGTGGGTGGAGACTTCAATGTCCCACATACAGAACGGGGGTACAAGTACAGCTCCCGAAGAGGATACCAAGTTAAAAACATCATGAGCGATGTCACTTTTACACTGTTGAACCATCACGATGTGGCTACCTGTGCTGTACCCACAGTATCTAGAACAAACGCTGCAGACATCACGTGGTGGTTGGGTCCTGGAATGCCGCAGTGGCGGGTGGAACCAGATACATGGGGCAGTGATCATATGTCAATAATGATTGGTTTGCACTGAACGTGCATAAAGAAAATTCGACGACGAGGAACAGTCACGCATTGGGATGAGTTTCGGGAATTATCGATTGATAAAGTACCCTCAGAGCCCTCAGAAATTCTTCCCGCTTTGCAAGAACTGCTACGGAGGAACACCGCTGTAACCACAGTTGACGAGGAACAACCTCAACCGGACCTCGCCCTTTTGCAACTTTGGGCAAAGCGATGTCAGGCAGAAGTGTATGCGTCGAGGAATCCCGATGCACGAGGTAGCCGTGCACGTTCTAACCATATAGCGGCGAAGGCACGTAGGCACGAAAAGCAGCTTTGTCGACGACGATGGTATGAGTGGTGCGAGAATCTTGGATCGGGCATTGGAAACAGAGCACTTTGGCGTACGTTCCGGTCAATGGAACGCGGTCATAAGCAACCTGACCCTGCAGCGAGCGTTAGGTTAGCGATCCAGAGTTCGCCACATCAATTTGCAGAACACGCTGCTAGAGCGTTCGTCCCGAAATACGATAAAGCGTCACCTATAAACTGCCCCGAAATTGGTGAGTCTGACACAACTTCCAAATCTGAAATATCCAGCCCTTTCAGCATGGCCGAACTAATAGCAGCGATTGAAACTTCGAAGCAACGAACAAAACCTGGTACCGATGGTATTCCTTATGAGGTTTTCAAGAACATGGAAGGAGCAGCTCTCGACGCACTTCTTCAGGCTAAAATAAAGTATGGGAGACTGGAAACGTTCCACCTGATTGGAAGCATTCAATTGTTGTCGTGATTCCGAAACAAGGAAAGTCTCCAAATAGCCTGCAGTCTTTACACCCAATTTCACTAACCTCAACTGTCTGCAAGCTCGCTGAAAAGATGCTGGCCACACGTGTTTCCTGGTGGCTTGAACGCCACGATAAATATCATCCTGCTCAAATTGGATTCCGTTCTTACTTGGGAACTGAAGACTGACTTTCTATCTTATCAGACGATGATTTACAGGTTTCACCACACAGTCACGCTGTGCGCACGGTAGTAGCAACAGACATAACGAAAGCTTATGACAATATAGACCATGCAGTCATTATAGCCAACCTCATCGACATGGGACTTCCACCGCGGGTGATAACATTTATCCACTCATTCCTTGAGAATCGCACATTTGCGATTAGAGTAGATGGAAGGCAAGAAAGATACTTAACATCGAACAGAGGAGTCCCACAAGGTTCGGTTTTGGCTCCTCTTCTCTTCAACGTTGCTCTAATACGTCTAGCATGGCAACTACATCGGATTCCAGACGTGAGGTTCTTAATCTATGCGGATGACGTCACTATGTGGTCCGTGCTTGAAGATATATCTAGACAAACTTAACAGCTTCAAGAAGTCCTTGATGTTCTGAACAACTACGCTCGCAAAGGAGAGTTGGACATTTCCGCCCAAAAATCAAGGTATGTTGTGGTGGCCAACAAGAAAGGACGCACAAGAATGACGCAGCACGCCTTTACATTTAGACTCGGCACAGTGACAATCCCTGAGGCTTCTGAGGTCCGCATACTGGGTCTCGATATTCACCACTCCGGCAGTGGTGCACACTGGCTCCGTAAAACCCGACAGAGTTCGACAAAAACACTTCACCTTATTCGTCGCATTGCAGCAAAAGCAGCTGGAGCTCGTCGGTTGGTAGCACGACGGTTGGTGCGTGCAGTCTTGCAGCCACGAATTTTATATCAAGCACAATTTCAACGGCTGACTTTGGCAAAGCTGGCACAGTTGGAGACGATTAATCGCGATGCTATGCGCACAATCACAGCACTGCCCGCATCACTCTGATACCAACCTTACAGGAACATGCCCAGCTCAACACACTTGCAGAGCTCATTTGGCAACGTGAAAAAGCACGTGAAAAAAAAAAGCTACTTATTCCAGCTGTCGCTGCGTTGCATGCTCATTTTCAACGTGGCTCTCGGATTGACAATCAGCCCTATGCAATGCCGCCCTAGGAGTTCACCAGCATCACAAATAATAAGCCAACGAAGTTACGACGCAGCGATACAACAGGTATTATTGACGAACACAGTATCGTCGATGCATCATGCGCTAGCACCTGCAAAGTCTATATGGATGCTGCCATTCTCCCAGACAGCGGAAGGACATCATTCCTAAGTACTACGAATAATTTCATCAGCGGCCACCAGCGCTATTTATCTACGGAAGCCAGCGCTCTAGTAATGGAACTTCGAGCCATCCATGACGCTGTGCAAGATGCGACATCTAAGCAGCCTACCATCAAGCAACTAGATATCTTCACTGATTCTTTAGCGGCTATTCAGGAACTCAAGAAGGTTGATAAGGCGATGGAAATCTGCGAGACAATACACATTATGAATAGTAAAACAGCTACTTGCGTCAAGGTACACTGGATTCAAGGCCATTCAGCGAACCCTCACAACATTGCTGCTGACCAGCAGGCACACTGCCCTCCTAATCCTGATCTTCCGCCTATTCCCCTCTCACCTCAATCCCTTAACTCGTTCCGAGCCCGTAAAAATTTTCTCCGGCAGGACACACGCGCTCTTATCTCACCGTGTGTCTGCTCCCTCCCCCTTCACCTTACCAGGGCGGAGGAAGTTGTGCTTAGGAGGCTTCGGGCCGGGGTGGCCCTTACACCGGCTGTTATCTCAAGGTGGAACTGGTCGCATTTACCACTGGGCGCTAAGTGTCCATACTGCTCCATTCCTGTGATGGAAGCAGATACATACCACCTAATATGGACATGTACTGGTTTAAAATCGGAACGCTCACGTCTCCTACAGCTAGCCGGCCTCCGCTACAGTGTGACAACCAGCTATGACCGCTGGATACATGACAACAGATTCCACAAAACACTGCTTCAATTCATGCACAACACAGGCCTCAGAACACACATATAATACACATATATGCAACAAGAATTATGCCTTAAGGGCAAGTCTTTATCGCAATAAAAAAGGAGCTATTTAGAACATCAATTGAAGTCGGCTCTTGCGCGGGCTTACATGTCACTGCAACGGCCTCATGAGTAGTGACGGAACCAATTCGCATGTCAATGATAGCAGCAGCGTCGACACACTGGAGGTGGCCATCGCCCTCCTTAAGAAGCAATGTGAGGGGACGTGACAATTGGTTGGAGACAAGCAGTCTGCTGACGCTGCCACAAAATTGTAAAAGATCAAAAGGCAGCGGGAACATTTGCGACGACCGAGGATGGCAGATGGCGCATAAAGTTCGCTTGCATCACCAACGACGTTGCAGGATACTAAGGCAAGGGCAGATGACTGCTGTGGTATTGCAACGTCTTCTCCAACAAATCTTCAACTTGACGAGCGTCAAAAAACGGAGCGTTGCAAAGCGTTTGAAGTTTCCTTCAGCACGAGAGCAGTCGATGACGGCCTTATTAGCGGAAAGAAAGTCACTGCCTAAAATAAGATCGTGCGCACACGAATACAGCACCAATAAGTCGACGATGCATCACCTCACATGCATCACATGCGACGATGCATTACAACCCGGGCAGTACACGCAGCCGCCGGCGTCGTGCAGTCAGCGCTGGCAGTATAAATTAGTATGCTTGGCAGAGCGTCGTAACCTTTCTGAGCAAACGGCAAAGCTTGCCACTAAGAACTGAAACGGCGGTACCATAGTCGACGAGGGCGAGTGCAGCCGACGCCATCCACAAGTACGCCAATAACACTTTAGTCGGAAAGGCATTGGTCTTCAAGTGGGCGATGCTGTTCTTGCCTCTGGAATTGCGGCGAGTAGTTTTGCCGTTCCGGTGTAAAAGGACCACCACGCATCGGCCAAAGTGAGCAGTGTTGAGTCGATGGCGAACAGCGGTGAACAAGAGGGTGGTGGTGCGAGCATAAAGTCATCTGGCCAAGTTCCGAGATGCGGCAAACAACAGGTAGGTTGCAACATATGAATCGCAGTCGAAGCTATGGCGGTACGATGCTGCGCGGAAGCGGCAAAATTTTGCAGCGTGGCTAGGTAGACCACCCGCAACACATACTGGCCGGTTGTCGGGATATCCGTTGTCCACTGCTTTGTGGGTGCCTCGGCTGCACGAAGTGAGTAGATGGACGCAGTGGCACCGCTGATGGGAAGGGCGCAACGGTCTCACATCTTGGCCGTGCGATAGCATCGGCATTGCTGAAGTGCAATACCGAGGTGCATTCACCTCGGTATTGGCAACGAGAGGAGGCACCGGCGGAATCTCACGGGCGGTAGGCACAGCTGCGCAGACTTGTTGCTGTCTCACCTGGCGAAGCTCGGCAGGTAAGGCGAGGGTGATTGCGCGGCTGGGGCCAGCAGGGAAAGCTGATGAGCGACCTTAGCATGGACGAACCTCTTTACCTGACAAAGTAGGGAGTCCATGTCAGTAACGGCGGTCACGCTCTCAAGGGTGTCATCGGACAAAGATGGGCGCGGTTTGAGAAAACGCTGGCAGGGCTCGTCGAAACTCTGACAAATTTCATTGAACTGAGAACCAGTGCCACGGTTTTTGGACAACAGCATATGAAAGGCTTCGTCGCAAATGCCGTTCATCGTGTGGCCTACCTTGTCCGCCTCCACCATCATCGGGCGGACACGCCGGCAGAGGTCTACGATGTCATCCATGTAGCTGGTTAATATTTCAGCAGTCTGCTGGGAACGGCTTCGTAGGCGTTGTTGAGCGCGAAGCTTGCGCACGCCAGGGCGGCCGAAATCTTCTGCGATGCTGGTTTAAAGCTACCCCACGTGCGGAGATCGGCTTCGTGGTTTTTCTGCCACAGGCGGGCTACGCCCGATAAATTGAGGATTGCGTTGTCGACTCTTAGGAGATCATCCCATTCGTTGGTGGTGCTCAATCTTTCATACGATTCCAGCTAATCTGCAACGTCTTTCTCATCGATGCCGCTAAAGATGTCAGTATCGCGCTGACGGTTGGCAGCGG
Organism: Dermacentor andersoni; assembly: GCF_023375885.2. Lineage (NCBI taxonomy): Eukaryota > Metazoa > Arthropoda > Arachnida > Ixodida > Ixodidae > Dermacentor > Dermacentor andersoni. Next base: position 216,501,079 of record NC_092816.1, read on the forward strand.
TACATACGATGGCTGGTGAAAACGGTGGGGATGTCTGGCTGGCGTCGTCGGGCTTGACGCACGGCAGAGTTCGGTCACGTAATTCCACGGTGGGGAAAACCGCAGCCAACAAAGGATCGGAGACGAAAGCAGTAGGAAGTGCTGGCGGCGTCTAAAACAGAGCAGCCTAGGCAAACTCGAGCTCGCACTTTCCAGATGACTGGAGATGAGGCTGCAGAGCTTAATATTCCTATTCACTACGGTATGCTTGGTTCTTAAGTTGGTTTCTGTGTACACAGCACCTTTGGATGAAATCATGGAAGAGTGATTGAACATCATCGAGGTTGCGGGGGACTTCTGACGTTCTCTTGCATTACAGTGTGTCCATATTGAAAATAATCTTATGCTGTGTTCGGCAAACCACAAAAACACTTTAAGACAGCTTTTGGGGCCCTGTAATTAAGCGTTTCGTTTTGTTGGAGCGGTCGAAGAAATCCCGTCACTCCTTAGGAGCTGGCTGCACCGAATGGCTGGTTGGTCCGTGGTCACCGTCTGGCTGGGTGGTTCATCGCCTAGCTGGTGCGGGCGCTGACCACGCATCTTACGAGCGGTATGTTTGCCGTGAGAGCATCGTCTCGCAAGGCGACAACTTGCAAGTGACCTATTCGAAAGTCAATGGGCTCAGCTTAGCCTTTTGGCTGCGCTGGGACCAGTGCTGGCAGAGGCCTCTGGTATGGTGGAGCTCAGTTAAGGTAGGGCTTGCAAGAGAAGCGTGTGTAAGAGCTCTTGAATTGTGTACATTCGGTGACGATGCCAGTTACCCATCACCGATCTGAAGGAGGGGACAAGGAATGGTGAAGAAAGCCCTACCATCCCAACGGCATATGGCTTCTACGACCATATATGTGATGGCCACATCTGGTCACAAATGATCTGGTTACCCGAGCCCGCCTGGGAAGATGAAGAAAAGGGAGGAACGAGGAGTATACAGGAAAGATGGTTGAAGGAGGATGATAAAGTGAGTGGTAGAAGAAAAAATGGGAAAAGCTGATTGACCAATTTGCCTCTGGAGCTTCAGCCTGGTATAACCGTCTACGTGAAGTGGAAACTAAAGATTTAGGTTGCCTCCACCGAGGGTCTATAAAGCATTGGTTCAAACCTCGGGAAACCATTTTGGCCGGACACGGCTAAGCCACGCACGGCTAAGCGCAGGAGGGACCAACCCCATATACTCGGGTCCGTGGTGTTGCAACACACTAGAAGCCATCATACCTTGCTGGTGAAGCAGCGCACTGACACGGACACAGTGAAGAAAAACAGGAAAGACGACACTCGCTGCGAGTGTCGTCTTTTCCTGTTTGTTTGACAGCCAGAGTCCCTCAAGGGACTCTGGCTGTCATGACTCGAACCACTTTTTGTTTCCTTGTTTCTTAATGATTATCCTTCGTATTTTGTGCACAACAAGGCTTTGCTCTACGCGGATGAAACTGCCCTTCTGATCATGACGCCGCTCAATGGAAGCAGCAGAAGCTCTCGCAAACGAATGACACAATGAAGTGGTTTTGCCGCAGTAAATTAGCCACGAATACAAACACAAGAAAACTTATCGGTTTCGCCTCAGGCCGCAAACTCAGGTCCCAAATAGCTGCAGTCTCCGCCTTTATTAATAGAGTAGCTACAGAACGTATCAGTGCATATTGACACGTGTACTTGTCTTTATCGGGGGACAGGTTTCACCGCCTAACAAAGGTTTACGCACAGCGCGGAACGCGCCTGCATGCATCCGAAGTTTCTGGAAAGTTAGCGATGCTTCTATCCGCTGTCTGTTGTCGCCGAACCTTATGTTATCTGATTTCAGCACGTGACGCGTATGGTGTAGAATTTTGTGGAGGACACGCGGGTCCAAGCGATTAGTCTGGAGCGTTCGACGACTGCTGTAGAAAAGCCGACGCGCTCGACCCGCTGATCAGATTTTCGACGATCGCCGGCCGTGTTCGCCACCATCATTGTGCTATAAGTGTAGCCTGTTTTGTGGGCACAGGTTCGCCCAATAAAAGTTAGTTTTGTCGTTCAGAGTATTGTTACTGTGCCATTCAACGTCACCACCACGTGACATCTAACGGAGGTGCTTTTCGTTCATGTGCCGGACGCCCCCGACAAGCCGTAATCCAAGACCGGACCGCAAAGACAACACCAGCACCGTCCCGGAACAATGAGCCAGCCGCCGGCTACAGCAGCTGCCCCCGGAACACGGAATTCTACCAGAGACGACCAAGAAAATCGTCAGAGAAGTTCGTCCAGAGACGACCAAGAAGACAGTCCCAATGGCAGCCGGAGCAGCCTCAATAGTTCTGCCGCAGCCCAGGGAACCACCGACGTTCCGCGGTTCCACATTTGAGGACTCGGAAAGCTGGCTGGAGACATATGAGAGGATCACTACGTTTAACAGTTGGGACAGCGACGACAAGCTGCGGCATGTCTATTTCGCATTGGAAGACGCCGCCAGGACCTGGTTCGAGAATCGAGAAGCCACCTTAACGACGTGGCACCTGCTCCGAAGCGGCTTCTTGCAAACGTTTACAAGCGTCGTGCGAAAAGAGCGAGCCCAAGCTCTACTAGAAACCAGAGTGCAGCTGCCAAACGAGACGATCGCGATCTTCACGGAGGAGATGGCCTGTCTTTTCCGGCACGCCGACCCGGAAATGTCGGAGGAGAAAAAAATCCGGTTCCTGATGCGGGGCGTCAAGCAAGAACTTTTCGCCGGACTTATTCGTAACCCGCCGAAGACCGTAGCTGAGTTTTCTGCAGAAGCATCGACGATCGAGAAAACTCTGGAGATGCGCACCCGGCAATTTAACCGCCAGGGGCTCACGCCGCAGTACGCCATCCAAGGACTGGGTTCCAACGACCTTCAAGAGACCATCAGGGCCAATGTGCGCGAAGAACTGCTCAAGGTCCTGCCTTCGTCGCAGCCTTAACTGGCCTCGATTGCCGACATCATGAAAGATGAGGTTCAGCGATCGCTTAGAGTTCCTCAGGTGCAACCTCAGTTACCGCAGCCCCAGCCAGGAGCGATGACCTACGCCGCCGTCGCACGCCGTCAAGGCCCCCCTCCGCCACCGCGCCAGGGCCCTGTAACGCCGCGATTCCGTCGTCCACGGCCGCGAACGCCAGCACGCCCACCCGTCGCCCTGCGCACCTACGCGAGGAAGACGCACATTTGGCGAGCCCCCGACTACCGCCCGCTCTGCTATGACTGCGGAGCAGCCGGTCATGTGTATCGCCGATGCCCATACCGCGACTTGGGACTGAGAGGGTTCGCCGTCAACGCGCCGCGTCCACAGCTTGGAGCGCGCCCACGTGACATCGCCGACTACCTCGCCGCTACTCAATGGAGCCCTCGACGAACGTCCCGTTCGCCGTCACCAGGCGCTACCTGTCGCCGCAGCGCCGACCATACACCGGCCAAGCCCGGGGCCGCTCTGCGAGCCCATATCCGGAAAACTAAAAGCAGCAACTGATGGAGGTGCGGTTGCTCTTCGTCGAACTGACGAAGATCCTCCGCCGCCGACGAAGACGACGAAGAAACCATCTCGACGACCTAATGACGACACGCCACCGTCCCGGCGAAGTCAGGAAGCCAAGACTACACCGACGAAAGACGACTTGACCACGCGACGTTCCAGCTTCAGTTCAACACGACTCAGCCGTGATCCAAAGCCAAGGCCCAACTGCAACGCCAGACAAAGAACCGCCGACCTCGACGTGCTTCTCGACGGCCACGCAGTCACTGCCTTAGTCGACACAGGGGCCGATTACTCCGTAGTGAGTGGACACATCGCCGCCCAGTTGAAGAAGGTTAAGACTGCATGGGAGGGCCCCCAAATTCATGCCGCTGGAGGACACCTCATTACGCCGACTGGAATCTGCACGGCAAGAATTACCGTTCATGACCGGGCTTACCCTGCCACCTTCGTTATCCTCCAACAGTGTTCACGAGACGTCATTCTTGGCATGGACTTCCTCAACCAACACGGCGCAATCATCGACCTGAAGACGAAATCGATAACGCTTTCGCAAGATCAAGCGATACCATAGGAGAGCTTTCGTGGTCAGACCACCTTGAGTGTACTCGAGAGAGAGAGAGATAAAACTTTATTGTGTCCATGATGGGGTTAAGGGGTGGCGGGGGTCGGGAGACTAACCCCCAATCGCCCCCTTCCTCAGACGGCGGCCAGTCCTTGCTTTCTGGCGGCATCTTCGGCCATCCGGACGGCCCAGAGCTGCTCCTCTGGGTCCAAGCTGAGCAGCAATGTCTCCCACTGCTCGGCCGTACTAATGATGCGTGTGTTAGTGCGGGAGGTGTTGGTGGGTGAGGGTTTCGGGCATTGCCAAATAATATGATTGAGGTCGGCGCGGGCCTTGCACACTTTGCAGAGTGGTGAGTATGCATCGGGGTACATGCGGTTGTAAAGCACGGGGTTCGGAAAAGTTCGTGTCTGAAGGAGTCGCCAAGTGGTGGATTGAGACTTATTCAGTGTTTTGTGTGCTGGGTGGTAGCGTAACCGCTCTCTGCGGTAGTGCAGGAGAACTTCTCTGAACGTGACCATTCGGTCCCGCGCGTGACCGCGATGCAGAACAGAGGGCTGGTCGGGATCGGAAGACGCAGGAGAAGGATGATGCGCCCGGTGTGCGAGAGCTCGGGCGGCATCGTGGGCGGCTTCGTTTCCAGCCAGACCCGAGTGACCAGGGGCCCAGATGATCTGCACGCGGCGTTGCCTTGGGGGAGGAGTGCCAGAGAGAATCTTCTGCGCTTGGGGTGCTATCAGTACCTCTTGCGTAGTTACGAATGGCCGTTTTTGAATCGCTGATGATGCAGTGTGCATTGGTAGCCGCGTAGGCCAAAGTGATGGCCGTTTCTTCTCCTACTTCGGGTTGCGTGGCGAATATTGATGCGGCCGCGGAGAGGTGGTACTGCGAACCCGCGACTGCGACGACCGCCATGGCGTTTTGGTTGGGGTACTCTGCTGCGTCCACGTAGGTTACGTCAGCGGCTTCGTCGTAGCGCTTTTGTAGTTGTTTAGCTCTTTCTACACGTCGCTCCAGATTGTGTTCAGGGTGCATATTGCGAGGTATGGGCGGGGTAACTAGCTGATCACGAATGTTTGGAGGGATGGGTACTTTTGGTCCGAATTGGGTGGTGTAGGTTATGCCTAGGGTGCCTAGAATCTGCCTGCCCCTGGTGGAATTGGCAAGTCGTTCGTATTGGCTAACACGGTGCGCTTCAATAAGCTCGTCTATGGTGTTATGAATGCCTAGGGCGTCCAGTTTCTCGTTAGAGGTGGTGATGGGAAGATGCAGGGCTTGTTTATAGGCCCTCTTGATCATGGTATTGAGTTTGAGTTTGTCAGTTGCATTGAGGCTAAGGTACGGGGCGACATAGGTGATCCTGCTCAGGGCGTACGCGATTACCAGGCGTATAAGGTTGCTTTCCTTCATGCCGTCATGTTGATTTCCGATGCGTGCAATGAGGCGAGTGGTTTGGTGTACATGTTTATCTAATTGCTTGAGTATCTCCGTGTTTCTGCCGTTTTGTTGGATGCGTAAGCAAAGGATACGAATGCTAGGTACTGTAGGTATGCGTTGCTGGTGCACGTGGAGTTCTATCTCGGGTGGGTGAGGGTCTGGACGTCGACCTCCCCAATTAGGCTTGTACAGAAGGAGCTCCCATTTCTGTGGGGAACACGCCAGGCCGCGCGGTTATACGTATGCAACGACCTCGTTGATGGCTTGCTGCAGCGTGTCTTGGATGTCCCCGTCGCTGCCCACGGTGAACCACAGGGTGATATCGTCTGCGTAGAGGCTATGCTTGAGGTTGGGGATGCTAGCTAATGCACGCGGTAGTCCGAGCAAGGCCACGTTAAACAGAAAAGGGGATAGAACCGATCCTTGCGGCGTGCCTTTGCTGCCGAAGTGAATAATTGGCGACTGCAACCCTCCGATGGTAATGGTGGCCGTGCGACCTGTAAGAAAATTCTTCACGTAGTTATATGTTCGATGTCCAACCTGGAGTTGTGCCAGTTGGTTCAGTATGGCCTCATGCATGACGTTATCGAAGGCCTTGGTTAGGTCTAGCCCCAAGATGGCTCTGGTGTCCAGCCTGGAGCTTTTGTCGCCATCGATAATTTGGTGCTTGAGCTGAATCATGATATCTTGAGCAGAAAGTTTCGGGCGGAAGCCAACCATGGTATTGGGGAAGAGGTCGTTGTCGTTCATATGTCTGTGTAAGCGTGTGAGGATGACGTGCTCGAGGACCTTTCCGACACATGAAGTCAGGGAGATAGGGCGGAGGTTTTCGAGTAGGAGGCGTTTCCCGGGTTTGGGAATCATAATAATTTTGGCTTCTTTCCATTGTGAGGGGAGGTTTCCAGTTTCCCAGTATGCGTTAAAATAAGCTGTGAGGGCTAGTATAGAATCCTCATCTAGGTTGCGAAGCATTTTATTAGTAATGCCATCAAGTCCCGGGGCTGAGTTAGGGCGGAGTGCGAGGATGGCTTCACGTACTTCTGCTGCTTCTATGGGCGCGTCCAGGTGGTCGTTATCGGTGCCTGTGTATGCTGGAGCGGGTGTACTAGGTTGAGGTCCTATGTATCGGTCTATCAATTCTTGAAGAACTTGTGCGTCCGTGCCCGGATGGGTGTGAATAATTTTTTGCAAGTTGTGCTGTTGTGTGTTCTTGCTGTTAGCCGGATCGAGGAGGCAACGGAGGATATTCCACGTTTTGGGCAGGTTTGGTTGCCGCTCCATGCTGTCGCATGTGCTGTGCAAATTGTGACGAGTAAGTTGTTGTGCATAGTCTTCGATTTGAAGGGTGAGAGTACTAATACGTTTCCTGAGCGTTCGGTTGAGCTTGTTGTGTTTGTATCTGCGTTGCAGACTGGCGAGGGCTTCCCACATTTGCAGTAACTTGCTATCTGCCTCCTGCAGATTGGCTTCCTCAGGCACCAATTGAAGATCAAGTGAGCATCCCGCCGCGCTCCAGCATTCTTATTTCCGTCGGCACCGGAACACCCGCTGCCGTAGAGGGCGTCATCTAGGGCGACCAGCATCTACTACTCGACCGTGAAATTTGCGTCGCAAGAGGCATCCCTCGACTCCATGGAGGGAAAGCGGAAGTGATGGAAACCAACTTTAGCCAAGAGTTCAAGCACATCAGCAAGGGCACGACAATCGCGTACATCGATGAAATTCTGGAAAGGAGCAATGCATTTGTCCTCTGATTCTGCCGCATCTACCCCGCCGACCATAGTCCCCGAACAAAACTTCGACGTAAATCCAAGTCTCAACATGAGCAAGCAGCAACAGCTCAGAAGTCTTCTCCGACGATACAAAGACTGCTATTCGACGTCATCTAGGATTCGACAAACACCAGTTGCGAAGCATCGCATCATAACCGAAGAGTGCGCTGGACCACTCCGCCAGAGCCCTTACCGAGTTTCGACGCGAGAACGTGAAGCTATTAAGCAACAAGTCGACGAAATGCTGCGCCACGACATCATCCATCCGTCGAAAAGCCCGTGGGGATCTCCTGTTGTCCTGATGAAGAAAAAGGACGGAACCCTACGTTTCTGCGTCGATTATCGTCGACTGAACAAGATCAGGAATAAGGACGTATACCACCTTCCGCGGATAGACGACGCATTGGGTCGGCTCTGCAACGCTAAATGCTTCTCGTCGATGGACGTCAGGTCTGGCTACTGGCAAATAGAACTCGACGAGAGAGATCGCGAAAAGACCGCCTTCATCACGCCAGACGGCCTCTACGAGTTCAAGGTCCTGCCATTCGGATTGTGCTCGGCGCCTGCAACGTTTCAGCGCGTCATGGACACGGCGTTAGCAGGATTGAAGTGGCAGACGTGTCTTGTTTACTTGGATGACGTCGTTGTCTTCGCCGAAATTTTCGACGACCACCTTAGGCGGCTTGCGACAGTATTAGAGGCCATCAAATCATCAGGGCTCACTCTGAAGCCGGAAAAGTGCCGCTTCGCTAACGATGAGCTTCTGTTCCTAGGCCACATCATCAGCAAATCCGGAGTATGCCCCGACCCGCAGAAAACAGCTGCCATCGCAAAGTTCCCACAGCTGACCGACAACAATGCAGTGCGTAGATTCCTTGGCATGTCTGCCTACTACAGGCGCTTTGTCAAGGACTTTTCACGCATCGCTGAGCCGCTAACGCATCTAACCAAATCTGATGTCGAGTTCAAGTGGCAAACGCCGCAGGCCGACGCATTTCAAGAACTAAAACGACGCATGCAGTCGCCGCCGGTATTTGCAGATTTCCACGAAGACGCCGATACCGAAATCCACACTGACGCCAGTAGCCTAGGTCTCGGTGCCGTCCTAGTCCAGAAGAAAGACAGCCATGAACGGGTCATATCTTAAGCAAGCCAGTCGCTGTCAAAAGCGGAAGGCAATTACTCTATGACTGAAAAGAAACGCGTCGCCATCATTTGGGCAACAGCAAAATTGCGCCCTTACATATATGGCAGGCCATTCAAAGTCGTCAGCGACCACCACGCGTTGTGTTGGCTAGCTAACTTAAAGGACCCTTCAGGACGGCTGGCGCGGTGGAGCCTGACTAAAAAAATACGACATCACTGTAACCTACAAGTCCGGACGAAAACACTCAGATGCCGATTGCCTATCACGCGCCCCCATTGACCCGCCGCCGCAAGATGACGAGGATGACGACGCCTTCCTTGGAATAATAAGCGCGGAAGACTTCGCTGAACAGCAACGAGCAGACCCGCAGCTAAAAGGTCTCGTTGAATATTTGGAAGGGCGCACCAACGTTGTCCCTAGGCATTTAAGCGCGGACTGTCTTCGTTCACGCTTCACAACAACCTACGCGTGAAGAACTTCTCAACAGTCCGCGCCAACTACCTTCTTGTTTTTCCGTCGGCGCGGCGTCCAGAAGTACTGCACGCCCTACATGACGATACGACCGCTGGGCACCTCGGTTTCTCCCGGGCGCTATCGAGGATTCAGGAAAGGTACTACTGGCCGCGCCTAACCGCCGATGTCGCCCGTTACGTCAAGACATGCCGAGACTGTCAGCGACGCAAGACACCACCGACAAGGCCAGCGGGATTACTACAGCAAATCAAGCCTCCTCACCGACCTTTTCAGCAGATCGGGATGGACTTGTTGGGAACATTTCCGACATCAGGTTCCGGAAATAAGTGGATCGTCGTGGCGACGGACTACCTCACCCGCTTCGCTGAAACTAAAGCTCTACCGAAAGGCAGCGCAGCCAATGTGGCGAAATTTTTCGTCGAGAACATCCTGCTGCGACATGGTGCTCCAGAAGTCCTCATCACCGACAGAGGAACGGCTTTTACAGCAGAGCTCACCCAAGCCATTCTGCAATACAGACAGACAAGCCACAGGGAGACAACTGCCTGCCACCCGCAGACGAATAGTCTCACGGAGCGCCTAAACAAGACCATCGCCGACATGCTAGCAATGTACGTAGACGTCGAGCACAAGACGTGGAACGCGGTCCTGCCGTGCGTAACCTTTGCTTACAACACGGTGGTGCAAGAAACAACACACATCCCGTCGTTCAAGTTGGTTTCTGGCAGGAACCCGACGACGACGCTCGACGCCATGCTGCCACACGTCACTGGCGAAGAGAATGTTGACGTCGCTAGCTATCTCCAGCGCGCCGAAGAAGGCCGACAGCTCGCCCGCCTACGGATCAAGAACCAGCAGCGTACCGACAGCCGACACTACAACCTCCGACGACACTTCGTCGAGTACCAGCCCGGTGACCGTGTTTGGGTTTGGACCGCGATACGCCGACGAGGACTCAGTGAGAAACTACTTCGACGCTATTTCGGACCCTACAAGGTCATTCGACTTATTGGCCCACTGGACTATGAGGTCGTGCCAGACGGCATTTCGCATTCACAGAGGCGCCGCGCACGACCTGAAGTGGTCCACGTGGTGCGTCTTAAACCCTTTTTCGGATGCTGACGAACTTTCTCGATGTTATTTTCTTTGCTACGAGTGCTTTTTATTACTTTCGTTTGTTTACAGCATCGGGTCGATGCTTTTTAAGAGGGGCGTATTGACACGTGTACTTGTCTTTATCGGGGGACACGTTTCGCCGCCTAACAAATGTAATCGCACAGCGCGGAACGCGCCTGCATGTATCCGAAGTTCCTGGAAAGTTATCGATGCTTCTATCCGCTGTCTGTTGTCGCCGAACCTTATGTTATCTGATTTCATCGCGTGACGCGTATGGTGTAGAACGTTGTGGGAGACACGCGGGTCGAAGCGATTAGTGTAGAACGTTCGACGACTGCTGTATAAAAGCCGACGCGCTCGACCCGCTGATCAGATTTTCGACGATCGCCGACCGTGTTCGCCGCTATCGTTGTGCTATAAGTGTAACCTGTTTCGTGGGCACAGGTTCGCCCAATAAAAGTTAGTTTTGTCGTTCACAGTATTGCTACTGTTTTATTCAACGTCACCACCTCGTGACACGGGTCGATGTACTAAGGCTTATCAGTACTAAGATTTTCATTCGGTATGCCACATTGACTGCATGTATAAAAAGTTGACCGTAAGTTTTTTGGCACTAGTTAAGGCCCGAGAATATTAAAGCAAGGAAGTACTGCGACTAATTATTTTTAGCGCTTTCCAGTCCCATATGACTTATGACAAAGAATCCTCGGGTCACACTTTTCGTTTCATTATGGCGAACTAAGCACTCTGCAGAAGAGAGCGCTAAGATTTAAGACATTTCACCTAGAAATGCTCCACGTCCTCTACACACTCCTCTAGCATGCACTAACATTCCGTTTTCGTCATCCTACCTACAATGGCTGTAACGTAGCAAAAGGCAGGCGAATTGCAAAAATTTTAATTAGTCAAAAACCAATAAAATGTACGGCTGTCGAGTGACGTCCTTTGCTGGCTCAAAAGTCAGGATTAACCACGCCAGGAATTTTACAGCTACTTTAACAAATCACATAATACCACCATATTCGTTGTGGTAATAACATTATGCGTCCGTGTACACAATATATAACCTATCCGCTGATTCATTAAATAATATATATGTTTGGGAATATGTATTATATCTTGTGTGCAGCGGGGGCGTAGAGCGAGTGCAGCGGTGGCGTAGAGGTAGAGTGTCCGCCTGGCGTGCAAGAGAACCGTGGTTCACATCCCCGTTCCGCGCAATTTTCCACCGGATTACAAAAAATCCGCGTGTTGACAAAATTGCATAAACAGGCCTGGAGTGCGGCCAGATCCCGGTGAACAGAAACGGTAACGCACTCCCTCACCAGAGCAGGATTGGCCACCCTGGTGAAGTACTTGACCATAACCTCCTATAGTAATACAATAATCAAGTCCCGACCCTCAGTCTCCAGTGGCTGCGAAGAAACTGACCACGGCGGCGGTCAGAACTGTGGCGTAGCAGAGGGTGTTAAGAATACCTTGGTCCCAACAGGCCGCCATTGGAATCTGAACCTGGCAAGGTTTAACGTTAGAACGTTATCTAGCAAGGCAAGTGTAGCAGTGTTATTGGAGGAATTAGAGGGCAGTAAATGGGATATAATAGGGCTCAGTGACGTTAGGAGGACAAAGGAACCATGTACAGTGATAAAAGCAGGCACGTCCTGTGCTACCATGGCTTTGCGGAGAGACGAGAACTAGGAGTCGGATTCCTGAATAATAAGGAAATAGCTGGTAACATACAGGAATTCTATAGCATTAACGAGAGGGTGGCAGGTCTTTTTGTGAAACTGAATAAGAGGTACAAATTGAAGGACGTACAGGTCTACGCCCCTACATCCAGTCATGATGACCAGGAAGTCGAAATCTTCTATGAATACGTGGAATCGGCGATGGGTAAAGTCAAAACAAAACACACTATACTGATGAGCGACTTCAATGACAGGGTAGGCAAGAAGCAGGCTGGAGACAAGTCAGTGCGGCCATATGGCATAGGCTCTAGGAATAGCTGGGGAGAGTTATTAGTAGAGCTTGCAGAACAGAATAATACGCCCATAATGCATACCTTCTACCGCAAGCGAGATGGCCGAAAGTGGACGTGGAGGAGCCTGAATGGTGAGACTAGAATTGAAATAGACTTTATACTCTGCGCTAATATACAAGATGTGGACGTGCTCGGCAAGGTGCGCTGCAGTGACCATAGGATAGTAAGAATTCGAATTAGCCTAGACTTGAGGAGGGAACGAACGAAACTGGTACATAAGAAGCCGATCAATGAATTAGCTGTAAAAGGGAAAATAGAGGAATTCCGGATCAAGCTTCAGAACAGGTATTCGGCTTTAACTCAGGAAGAGCACCTTAGTGTTGAAGCAATGAACGACAATCTTATGGGCATCATTAAGGAGTGTGCAATAGAAGTAGGTGGTAACTCCGTTAGCCAGGATACCAGTAAGCCATCGCAGGAGCCTAAAGATCTGATCAAGAAACGCCAATGTATGAAAGCCTCTAACCCTACAACTAGAATAGAACTGCCAAAACTTTTCAAGTTAATCAACAAGCGTAAGACAGCTGACATAAGGAAGTATAATATGGATAGAATTGAGCATGCTCTCAGGAACGGAGGAAGGCTAAAAGCAGTGAAGAAGGAACAAGGAATAGGCAAGAATCAGATGTATGCGTTAAGAGACAAAGCCGGCAATGTCATTAGAAATATGGAAGAGATACTTGAAGTGGCTGGGGAGTTCTATAAAGGTTTATACAGTACCAGTGTCACCCACGACGATAAGCGAACGGAGAATACTCTAGAGGAATTTGAAATCCCACAAGTAACGCCGGAAGAAGTAAAGCAAGCCTTGGGAGCTATGCAAAGGGGAAAGGCAGCTGGGGAGGATCAGGTAACAGCAGATTTGTTGAAGGACGGTGGGCAGATTGTTCTATAAAAACTGGCCACCCTGTATACGCAACGCCACATGACCTCAAGCTTACCGGAATCTTGGAAGAACACTACATAATCCTAATCCATAAGAAAGGGGACGCCAAAGACTTCAAAAATTATATACCCATCAGCTTACTCTCTGTTGCCTACGAAGTCCGAAAATCGAAAATAGAATCAGCAACACCTGAGACTTCTGTCAACCAAAGGACCAGGCAGGATTCAGTAACGGCTGCTCAGCAATAGACCATCTTCACACTATCAATCAGGTGATCGGGAAATGTGCGGAATATAACCAACCCTTACATATAACTTTCATTGATTACGGGAAAGCGTTTGATTCAGTCGAAACCGCAACAGTCTTGAAGGCGTTACGGGATCAGTGTAGACGAGTCGTGTGTAAAAATACTGAAAGATATCTATAGCGGCTCCACAGCCACCGTAGTCCTCCATAAAGAAAGCAACAAAATCCCAATAAAAAAAGACGTCATGCGGGGAGATACGATCTCTCCAATGCTATTCAGAGCGTGTTTACAGGAGGTATTCAGAGACCTGCATGGGAAGAGTTCGGGATAAGATTTAATGGAGAATGCCTTAGCAACATGCGATTCGCTGATGATATTGCCTTGCTTGGTAACTCAGGCGACCAATTCCAATGCATGCTCACTTACCTGGAGAGGCACAACAGAAGGGTAAGTCTAAAAATTAATCTGCAGAAAACCAAAGTAATGTTTAACAGTCTCGGATGAGAACAACACTTTATGATAGGTAGCGAGGCACTGAAAGTGGTAAGGGAATACATCTACTGAGGGCAGGTAGTGACCGCGGATCCGGATCGTGAGACTGAAATAATCAGAAGAATAAGAATGGGCTGTGGTGCGTTTGGCAGGCATTCTCAGAGCACGAACAGCAGGTTGCCATTATCCCTCAGAAGAAAAGTGTATAACAGCTGTGTGTTACCAGTAGCGATAAATGAGCAGATTGGATGACGGATGCTGCCGCCGTTTGGTATGACGTCACACCACGTTCCTCGTCGTTGCGCTCGCCTCAGCTCGCTTCGCCAGCTGCGTCGCATGCCTGATAGCATGTCGAATGATTGAAAACGAGAGGTCGCATGCGCCGCAACCACAGTTGAGGCGGCAGTATGGACGGCGACAATTCTGATAAGCAGGAGGAGGCCTGGAATCGACATCGGAACGAGATGAAGAGGAAACAAATCTCCCAGAAAAGAGCCGAACAGCGCGTCGAACGACTGGCTAAACACCGCAACATAGCTAGACGACCAGACTAACCTCGACTTGCAATCGAGATTAACCAAGGCTAACCATGCTATGCCTTAGCTTTCGCTACGTATATCCTGGCATAGCCGAGCTAAGCCACTGCCAATTTTTTTTTTCCGAAACGTTTTTGTGATGTGTGTTCCTTTCGCTAGCCTATCGCTTTCGCCTGTTTTATAATATTTTGTGCAATATATGCATTACTAGCCCAATTGGCTAAGGTGCAAGACGCGTGATTACAATCTTGTTGTACCGCATATCTTTGCCAATAAATATATACATCTCATTTCATCCTCCGCGTCAAGCAGTGAAAGTGTACTTCCATCATTGCGTTTGACTGTCATTTAACATCATTACCTATAAGCTGTGCCCTCGAACTTGCTGTAAAAGCAGGCGAGATCGCCACATACGGCATGAGAAAGTCATCCTCAAGGGCTCGAGAGGTGTTCTTTACGCCACACCGTTCTTGCGGTGTATAATGGCCGAACCGAGCGTTGTGTGAACGACTGCCAAAGGGAGCGTGCGCAAAAGGTAAGCAATAAAAGGGCACACACATAGTTGCGCATGTTAGTGCGTGTTGTTGTGAGGCTCTTTTTTCACGGACTACCATTTTGCACAGAAGCGATAACGCTTCTTCTAGACTTGCGTTGGAAGCTTTTTTATCAAAATGAACAAAGATCGTTGGATAAGTGAGCCGTCGATCGCATTAACCGCCTTTGACCCAAACGTGTGCTACATGCGATATTTGGGCACTGTTATTGTGCGCGTACATGTCAAGCTGATGTATATGTGAAAACCTTCCGCTTAACAAATTGTTAAGAGTGAAGCGTTTCTCTTTATTTTTATTCCCGTGTCAGTTGTCTTTTCGTATGCCCTAATGTTCCTTGTCACCAATGCAAGACCATATAACGTAACAGTTTATAATTTTACGAAGCTTTAGCGCCTGTCATAGCTTGTTATTTCAAAAGTGTAATTCATTAGATGTAATAAGTTATTGAAAACTGTAGCTGAATGGCAGCAAGCGTTGGCGTGTATATAAGGTAATAATTAAATTGCTAAATTACTAAGAATCTTATTTGAACAGAAGTAATTATGCAGATGTGCACTGTTACGTACAATTCCGTTGCAGACCAACCAGGTTGTAAGCATGTTCCTTATGTTACATTTATTTTGCAGTGTGCCTCTTGAATTCCTTGTGGGTACTTTTTCCTTTTAAATTATGTGGTTTTACGCGCCAAAACCACGATCTTATTGTGAGGCACGCCGTAGTGTGGGGCTCCGAAATAATTTGGACCACTTTGTGTTCCTTTGACGTGCACCTAAATCTAAGCACACGGGTGTTTTCGCATTTTGCCGCCATCAAAATGCGGCCGCTGCGGCCGGGATTTGACCCCGCGACCTCATGCTTAGCAGCCGAACACATTTTCTTCTCTTGTGTTAAGGTTTCCTTAACCTGCAAGTATGAGCCAACTGGCCTAGCGAAACGCTCTCTATTGTAGGAATGCGAACACAGCCTAGGAAAATGATCTTGCACAGCTTTTAGCCGCATCATATGCATGAGCTACTTATCGGTAGCAAGTATTCGCGTTTGAAACTGCTTTGATTCAACGGAGAAATTCTTGCCATTTCAATATGTTGTACAACATGGCATAAACAATTACCGCTTGCGAGTTTCACCGGCCAACGTGCATGTTGATATTGTCTCTTATTTTTCCTCTTGACGTGAATTACAAGTTGAGCATGCCCTCCTCCTCTGGCGGTTGGGAGCCGCGCGTACTTACCACGTTTTCCGGTGTCCTTCTGCGGGGACCCTTCTTCGTTTTGGCACTCCGCATTCATCAAAAGGCGCACAAAGTCCAGCTTGTCCTGCGGGCGCAACATTTAAGAATTGCTCAATGAGATTATTCATCGTTATTAGCAGCAGCTCTTCAATTCGATTGCAGCGAGAGTTCGGGTAATATGCGAACGGTCATGCAATCTGGGAGAAGTGTTTTGATACAGTGGGCCTTGTCTTATACATCAAATCCCGACATAAAGAGGTGGTGCTATCTTCTGTCTAGGAAACACCTCGCACTCTTGACCATACTTTCTTTTCGACTGAGATATAGCTGGAAGGAAGACAGTGAGAAATACTGTTGTGGAATCCTATAGAAATAATAGTTATGAAATGTTAGAGCACCAGCCGATGCTGGATTACGGCCAATGCATTTTTACCGCTTAGAACATATTTTGTGCATTCAACTCGGGGACCGTTTTCACTTGCAGATAAAACATTAATGCTTCTGAGCTGTAAATAATTTCGTAGCAAAGGACTACACCCGTGATAAGGAACCCGCAGTTTTGCACATCTTCCGCCATTGCCATCACGACGTTACCGCAGATCTCAAAGACAAGATTGGTAATATATGAACAGATGTGACAGAAACATAATATCGTATTTCTTCTAGGATAATCTGGTGTGCTCTGCTTGACGTTTCTAGGTAAACAAATTAATGCTTACACAGAAAGGACACACATGTAACAAAGCGCTAGCTACTCATTTAGATAATGTAAACGCAGACAAATGAATGACCAAGTTTTTTTTTTTTTTACATATGCACTACAAGGCTCCAAGACGAAGAGACGAGGAGTTCCACGAAGCCAAGGCGTTCACCAAGGAGCAGCGTAATAGACGCACAGAGGGGATTGAGAAGTATATATGGCTGCAGCTGCCGGCGATGTCAAACGTTACGAATGGTAGTGGGAGAGATTTACGGCACATGAAGACGCCGGACGGTGTGAAGAGGACCATCGCATCAGTGATGGCATCGCAAGAGACGGGTACGAGGGCGAAGGAGCCAGGCGGAATATGTGTGTCATCGCGCACGGTAAGTTTAGAAGGGCGATCACGATCTTCGTGCAATGGTGTGCCGCACAGAGGGGGAAATTCAACTTCGGCGCGTGGGCAGTCGATCACGGCTTCATGACGCGATAAGAAGTCCCATTCGAAGATGATGTCATGACAGCAAGCGGCAAGAACAATACACTCGACGATATAAACAATGCCGTGAATAAGCGCACGTACCGTACAGGCTGCGTGCGGAGTGAGGTGCTGCGCGCTTTCCGTACGAAGCGACAGTCCAGAAAGCGGCGTGGTCACCTTGCGCAGTGAACGGCACAGTTTGGCGGCTATCACAGAAACGGCTGCGCCGGTATCCACAAGAGCGAATGCAGGAACAACTTCTACACAAATTTCGACTACGTTACCAGGACAGGCGCGAAGGCTTAGACAGTTCGAATGGGGCGCAGTTCTTGCCTCTTGAACTGCGACGTTCAGTTTTCCTGGTCAGGTGGTGCGGGTCGCCGACGCATTGGGGAGACCGAGCGTCGGCGAGGGGATGGCTTGGGACGCAACCGAAATTCTGGGAGGTCAGCACGACCATGCGGTTGGGGGGAAAGAGCGGCGTATTGGCGAAAGGGCTGGCTGCCGTTGGACAGGCCGCCATTGGAATATGAACCTGGCAACGTTTAACGCTAGAACGTTATCTAGTGAGGCGAGTCTAGCAGTGCTATTGGAGGCATTAGAGGGCAGTAAATGGGATATAATAGGGCTCAGTGAAGTTAGGAGGCCAACAAAAGCATATACAGTGCTAAAAAGCGGGCACGTCCTGTTCTACCGGGGCTTAGCGGAGAGACGAGAACTAGGAGTCGGATTCCTGATTAATAAGAGCATAGCTGGTAACATACAGGAATTCTATACCATTAACGAGAGGGTGGCATGTCTTGTTGTGAAACTTAATAAGAGGTACAAAATGAAGGTTATACAGGTCTACGCCCCTACATCCAGTAATGATGACCAGGAAGTCGAAAGCTTCTATGAAGACGTGGAAGCGGCGATGGGTAAAGTCAAAACAAAATACAGTATACTGATGGGCGACTTCAATGCCAAGGTAGGCAAGAAGCAGGCTGGAGACAAGGCAGTGGGAGATTATGGCATAGGCACTAGGAATAGCAGGGGAGAGTTATTAGTAGAGTTTGTGGAACAGAATAATATGCGGATAATGAATACCTTCTTCCGCAAGCGGGATAGCCGAAAGTGGACGTGGAGGAGCCCAAACGGCGAGACTAGAAATGAAATAGACTTCATACTCTGTGCTAACCCTGGCATCATACAAGATGTGGACGTGCTCAGCAAGGTGCACTGCAGTGACCATAGGATGGTAAGAACTCGAATTAGCCTAGACCTGAGGAGGGAACGGAAGCAGCTGGTACATAAGAAGTCGATCAATGAGTTAGCGGTAAGAGGGAAAATAGAGGAATTCCAAATCAAGCTGCAGAACAGGTATTCGGCTTTGACTCAGGAAGAGGACCTTAGTGTTCAAGCAATGAACGACAATCTTGTGGGCATCATTAAGGAGTGTGTAATAGAAGTCGGTGGTAACTCCGTTAGACAGGATACCAGTAAGCTATCGCAGGAGACGACAGATCTGATCAACAAACGCCAATTTATGAAAGCCTCTAACCCTACAGCTAGGATAGAACTGGCAGAACTTTCCAAGTTAATCAACAAGCGTAAGACAGCTGACATAAGGAAGTATAATATGGATAGAATTGAACATGCTCTCAGGAGCGGAGGAACGCTAAAAGCAGTGAAGAAGAAACTAGGAATTGGCAAGAATCAGATGTATGCGTTAAGAGACAAAGCCGGCAATATCATTACTAATATGGATGAGATAGTTCAAGTGGCTGAGGAGTTCTATAGAGATATACACAGTGCCAGTGGCACCCACGACGATAATGGAAGAGAGAATAGTGTAGAGGAATTCGAAATCCCACAGGTAACACCGGACGAAGTAAAGGAAGCCTTGGGAGCTATGCAAAGGGGGAAGGCAGCTGGGGAGGATCAGGTAACAGCAGATTTGTTGAAGGATGGTGGGCAGATTGTTCTAGAGAAACTGGCCACCCTGTATACGCAACGCCTCAGGACTTCGAGCGTACCGGAATCTTGGAAAAACGCTAATATAATCCTAATCCATAAGAAAGGGGACGCCAAAGACTTGAAAAATTATAGACCGATCAGCTTACTGTCTGTTGCCTACAACCTATTTACTAAGGTAATTGCAGATAGAATCAGGAACACCTTCGACTTCCGTCAACCAAAGGGCAAGGCAGGATTCCGCAAAGGCTACTCAACAATAGGCCATATTCACACTATCAATCAGGTGATAGAAAAATGTGCGGAATATAACCAACCTTTATATATAGCTTTCATTGATTACGAGAAAGCGTTTGATTTTGTCGAAACCTCAGCAGTCATGGAGGCATTGCGGAATCAGGGTGTAGACGAGCCGTATGTAAAAATACTGAAAGATATCTGTAGCGGCTCCACAGCCACCGTAGTCCTCCATAAAGAAAGCAACAAAATCCCAATAAAGAAAGGAAGTATAATATGGATAGAATTGAACATGCTCTCAGGAGCGGAGGAAGGCTAAAAGCAGTGAAGAAGAAACACGATCTCTCCGATGCTATTCACAGCGTGTTTACAGGAGGTATTCAGAGACCTGGATTGGGAAGAATTGGGGACAAGAGTTAATGGAGAATACCTTAGTAACTTGCGATTCGCTGATGATATTGCCTTGCCTAGTAACTCAGGGGACAAATGGCAATGCATGCTCACTGACCTGGAGAGGCAAAGCCGAGGGGTGGGTCTAAAAATTAATCTGCAGAAAACTAAAGTAATATTTAACAGTCTCGGAAGGGAACAGCAGTTTACAATAGGTAGTGAGGCACTGGAAGTGGTAAGGGAATACATCTACATAGGACAGGTAGTGACTGCGGATTCGGATCATGAGACTGAAATAATCAGAAGGATAACAATGGGCTGGGGTGCGTTTGGCAGGTATTCTCAGATCATGAACAGCAGGTTGCCATTATCCCTCAAGAGAAAAGTTTATAACAGCTGTGTCTTTCCAGTACTCATGTACGGGGCAGAAACCTGGAGGATTACGAAAAGAGTTCTACTTAAATTGAGGACGACGCAATGAGCTATGGAAAGAAGAATGATAGGTGTAACGTTAAGGCATATGAAAAGAGCAAATTGGGTGAGGGAACAAACGCGAGTTAATGATATCTTAGTTGAAATCAAGAAAAAGAAATGGGCATGGGCAGGACACGTAATGAGGAGGGAAGATAACCGATGGTCATTAAGAGTTACGGAATGGATTCCAAGGGAAGGTAAGCGTAGCAGAGGGCGGCAGAAAGTTAGGTGGGCGGATGAGATTAAGAAGTTTGCAGGGACAACATGGTCACAATTAGTACATGACCGGGGTAGTTGGAGAAGTATGGGAGAGGCCTTTGCCCTGCAGTGGGCATAACCAGGCTGATGCTGATGGCTGCCGCACTGGAAGGGTCTATAGGCGTCGGCGAACGCTTCAGGGCGACGGTGGCAATATCGGGCGACGTGTCCAAGAGCCCAGCAAGAATAACAGATGGCACGATTGTCAGGCGTCCTCCAAGGCGTCCTCCAAGGGTCCCGCTCGCGGTGCGGTCCACGATGCAGCATGGACTTCCGGTGGCACCGGTTGGGACTGGGTCAAGAAAGACTCCGGCGGAGGCCTGCGTACAGCCTGCGCGTACGTAAGAGGCGCGGCCACAGACAGAACTGGCTGCGCATTGGCAGAGGCGTGGTGACAGGCTGCACTGCCAGTGCTGAGTTGAGATTCGCGGCTGCAGGCGGCTGATGGTGTGCGGAAGGAACAACTTGAGCGACGGAAATGAGGGTGCGGAGCGTGTTTGGAAGTAGGGAGGTGGTCTCCTGAGTAAAGGGGACTAAAGAAAGTTCGCGGGCCAATTCCACACGCGCGAAGTCCTTGACCCGCTGAAAGAATGAGGATGCTGTCAAGGCTCGCCAACGAGTCGTCGCTTCCCGGAGCATGCCGAGTCGAAGCGCGTTGCTTCCTTAACTCATAACTTTCGCATAGGCTGACGACTTCCAGAACACTGCGTGGATTACTAGCTAGGAGCATCTGGAATGCGCCGTCATCGATGCCTTTCAGTATATGGTGAATTCGCTCAGCATCGGGCACGGCGGCGTTGACTCGTTTACAAAGGTCCACGACGTCTTCACTGTATATATATATAGCTCGGGAAGGTTTCTACGGTCTGCTGTGCTCGAGCGCGCAAGCACTGTTCGGCGCGCAGCTTGCGAACAGCGGGTCGGCCGAACACTTCCGTAAAGGTTGTCTTGAAGATTGACCATGTGGGTACGTCACTTTCGTGGTTGTGAAACCAGAGCTGGGCAACACCGGCCAGATAAAAGGTGACGTGGGTTAACTCGGCTGGATCATCCCACTTGTGCGCGCTCACCCGTTCATATGACGCAAACCAGACTTCTACATCTTCGTCGTCTGCAACGCTGAAGATCTTGGGGTCCCGTTGTCATGGAACCCCGGTGGAGATGATGGACTGTGGCATCGGCGCCGTTTGGGATGAGCTGTCGGTCATGGCGGGCGGTAGCGTTCTTGATCGCAGCTGCAAGGTTTCAAGCGATGGAGCTTGAGTTCCAGCACTTCCACCAATTGAGAAGAGGTTTATTTGTGGCTCCTTATGCAAAGGTACAGCGACCGAGAACTGCAAGACATCACGAAGCACTGCCCAAAAAGACGCCAGCAATCAACAGCGCGAGCCGAGCTGAGCCGCGCGTTGGCGATGCGGCTGTGCCGCGGGACGCGTCTTCTTCACAATAACAAATTCAGTTTATTCATAAATCAACAAGCTGGCCTGTGCACGTCTGTTTGCACATCTCTCAACATAGAACCTAACATTTTTCGTTCCATCGCTGATTGCGCCGTCGTTAACTAGTTCTCCAGCGTCTTTGTTAACCTGACATTTTTTTCTGCATTTGGCACCCGTAGAATAAAACGATTGTACACTTCTCGTTTCAAAAAAAAATTAAATTATGGGGTTTTCCGTGGCAAAACCTCTTTCTGATTATGAGGCACGCGTAGTGGAGGACTCCTGAAATTTCGACCGCCTGGGATTCTTTAACGTGCACCTAAACCTAAGTACACGGGTGTTTCCGCATTTAGCTCCCATCAAAATGCGGCCGCCGTGGCCGGTATTCGACCGAACGACGTCGTGCTCAGCAGAGTTTTCTTTTCAATGACAGTGGTAAGTTCCTAGTAAAAATTTGGCAATGCCTGTCGTACGCACCGAAATACATTTTTATTGCAAACTTGTTTACTATGATCAGGGTCTTCTGTAACATCTAGACAAACATACTCTTGCGAATACTCCAAGGGCTGACTGGCGATTGCGAATTTTTTTTCCCTTACTAGGCGCTTAGAAAAACTCATTGGCTCGAATTGCGGTCTATTTCAAAATACAGCTCTAATGAAAGGCCAACAAAACAAATTTTGCGCCTCACTAGGTGCATTTGAAAGCAGCCAACAAGGTCGACCAAAATGGGTAACGAAGCTTGAGACGAAAAGCGGCACAGAACCAATTGTCAACATCGTCAACAAGAGCGGCTATATGAGCAGCGACAGAAGTGCGGCTATCTGAGAAGTCGACAAAGTATGAGGAAGAAAAACGACTTTTTATATAAAACGAGACACGGTTTCATTTCTTTCAAAGAAGATAATGTTCCTAATGGAGGTTACATACTTTTGTCGAGGAGTGAAACCACAACATGATTTCGTGATTACCAATAAATGCCTTCGTTGCTGCGCGCGCTAAGAACACGCCGCTGTCAACTGCAGTACAGTTTGGCTCTAGAAAACTTCTAGAGCTACTGGCAACGCACCTTACTGGAAACTCCAGTAAGGCGCGCTCGTAATTTTCATCTGCTAATACACGTCCCCCTCACATCTCTTGATGCTTTAATTGTCAACGCTTGTCAGAAGCCTGGTGATGGGGTGTTTGTTAGGTCTGTTTCATGGTTATCAACATGTTCAATCAAAAGCAGTGAATTGCAACTGCCAGATTATTGGTTACCGTGGCTGTTTTCGTCATGTGCGTTTGACGTCTGACGACGCACAAGCATTCAATATCAATAATGTTCCTTGTTCTCAAATAATGCTTTGTTCTGAACATGATTGGGACACCCGTAAGGCTCACGATTTATTGTATCACTTATTACGCTTGTAAGGACCCATCGAATCAAACTGCGGGGCATCTGAAGATGCAGCTCTAATGTAATGCCAACAAAACAAATTTCGCTCCTTTAATAACAAAAATGACGTCACTTATGTTTTTAACATATAGAGTGTCAGTTTACTTTATTTTTCTTGTTGCTCCTCCGGAAGAGGATGGCGTCACTCAAATGGCACCAATGCCCATAAATTGCCGATGAACCGACATGTATTGAACGTATGCACTTCTAAGAAAGCTTCTCTAACAGGTAAATTTATCTTCCAGCACACCCGAAGCCGCAACCTATCTGAGCTCGCGTAGTGTTTGTGCCGGCCGCTGATGACCTGCTGCGCTCAGTTGCCGCCCGCAGAGCAACCGCTGGGCTAGCACGCTCCCTTCTCCCTCTTTAACTGGAGCTTCCCACCCCCATTTTCTTCATTCTTTCGTGCACAAGTCTAGCTGAACGGTTAGGCAGCCTGCATCGAGCCCGAATGATTCTTGACTCACGGTCTTACGATTTCCTTCACGCCTTCAGCATACAGCGCCGCGGGGAACGATATGATCGTATCGCACTTGGACTTTATACGCAGCATCACGGCGATGGTGACGACGGTAGCAAAAATTCTCCTGTGGTGGCCCTATTATTGTTACCACAAGAAAAATTTGGTCTCGAGATGTTCTATTTTTGATAACACGCAAAATAAACATGCCTTTTCTGGTAAGTGTTTTCGAAAATGGCTCCAATGATTAGAAGGTCAGACTCTTCATGCAGGATAAGCGTGAACACTGAAAAGTGCATGATACTTTTCACACAAAACTCGACAAAGGTAATCGGCGATGTAAAGCAGCGCTCACCCAGCGCAGTCATCATATTTTCCATGAACGTGATGGAATTACACCATGATCCACATCACCATGAATAGCTTCCAACACCTAAGAGCGCAGTGATGACGTTGATGCCATTAGGATATACACTGTTTCATCCGCATTATGAGGAGGAAGCTGTGGGCTTGATACACAGCGTCAAATGTTTCCCTTTACTGGACCATTCAGGGAGAACATAATCTAGCCCTATAATAGCTTGCACAAGGCTGTTGGCGGCGTCCAGGTCACCATTTTGTCGGAAGCGGTGCGAAGAGGTAGCCGACGTGGTTACTGTGTATTTCGGCCGGACAGCCATGGTACCGCGGCATCCCGCCAGTGGCCGATGCCATGGCCGCTCAGGTCGAGCACCACAGCGCGTTCTATTTCTCGCGCTCTATACAAGGTAAATATACCTGGTAGCGAAGCTTCCATAGGAGCCCATACGTTCAAAACAGGGCGGTTCATCGATAGTTCATGAGGCTTAGAGCCATCTGTTTGTGGAGGGAACCCTTCCGGCGTAAGCAAAAATAATGTGACGCCATATCCCTCAAAAACAGAAGTGACGTCATTTTGTTTTCGAAGGTGCGAAATTTGTTTTGTTGGCCTGCCTTCACAGCTATATATTCAAATGTCCCACCATTCGACTTGATGGACGTTTTAAGCTTTCGGCACGGATAGCGATGGATGAAAAGGCCAGCCATATGGTTGTTGAAATCGCACCCCTGCACAGAACATACTTTCTTTGGAGGCCGACGAAAGGTTTAGGTGTAGAGTGCTCATCGGATGCCAAGCCCGTCGGTCAGCGCAGTCGCACGAAAGTAACTAAACTATTGTCTGACGGTCATAACTCACTACTTTTGACTGAACAGATTAAGAAGCGATGAAGCTACCCGCGTCACCAAATTCAGACATACTTCGATAAGCAAAAAAGCACGTGTGAGGTGAACAGGTGAACAAAAACAACAAGTGAACTTTACGAGCGTGCCTTTCTGCACATGTCAAGATCTGCATTGCATTGCGAGTGACAGCGGCGTCAACTCCCCCTGTAACGATGGGCGCTGAAAAGAAATGTATTTATTATTAATAATAAAATTAAATAAACTTGTATTTTCTTAAATCGTCACAAGTAAGTAAAATTGACTGGGAATTTTATTTTCGTTTAATTATTCTAACTGTGTCTAGCTTGAATTAAAAAACGCTTTTTTCTTTCCCAACGTTTGTTCCTTCCAAACATAATCGCACTTCAATCGCTGCTCCCATAACCACCCTTGCTCATGTCGGTGACAATTCGTACTGAACCGCTTTTCGCCCGAAGCTTCGCGACCTATTTGGATCGACTTTGCTCTATACCCGTGAGCCATTTTCCTTCACCAGCTCAAGAGGTGATAGTTCGTGCCCCTACAAGATCTTTCGCGTAATCTGTGATACAGCCTCTCCGAAACACAGCAATTTAGGCAGGCAATATGACCTACCTGTATATCATTTTAGAGCTTGGAGACAAATGCGGGGTTGAATCATTTTTTTCGCTGCTCTTAGTCAGAAGCATGACCATGCCATTTCATGTGACACTGTTCTAATGTTAGCGCCTAAACCGTTGCGTCAATGTGGTGGCCCCACTTACGTTCTTGTCGTTAGTGGCCCTTCGCCGTAGAAGGTCCGTCATGACACCACTGAAGTACTCGACGGCGTCCGGGCAGAATATGCGTAATCCGGCCAATGCACTGAGGCGAGGAAACTGGACTGCATGGAGACGTATGTGTGTCTGTCAGTACCGCGAGAAAGACAGAAGAATGCAACAAACACATTCAGATGTTTGCCGTAGTTAAGCTCTTTCTTTTACTCCTTTACCCAAGAGCCTCCTAGGCTTCATTATCACCTGTATTAAGGGTTTCTCAAAAGAAAGTTGTTTTCAGCTGCTGAAAAGTTCACGTCGCCTGATGTGACCATTTACAGTGCACTCACAGAGTAGCATAATCGCCTGGAAGCGCTTACCATTGTAAGTATACGTGGTGACTCGCCAGAAGGTGTTGAAGCGTTTGGAGTGACGCGCAGGTAATATAGGGCCTTGAATCGTCGTTTTGGGTAGGGTCGAACCAGGAAGGGAGTTTGCCTACTCTTCAGAAGCTTTCTTGAATTATGGAGGGAGGGGCTTGCACCCTACAGCTCCGTAGACAACTTCTAACCAAAAGAGCTGCAATCGCCTAGTAATGGTTTATGACGCAACGTACGTAAATATTGGTCTTAACATGAGAGCCAAAGAAAACGAGCTCGCAAGTCTACTGGCACCGGGGGCGCATACGCATATACACGTAAGGCGTGTTACCTTCCGCGTGCTTTCTGTGCTGCATTGCTTTGAATCCACAGAAATATGGCTTGAAATTGCCATGACTCTGTCAAGTGTGAGCCATGTGAGTGGAGGGTGCCCCTAAGTGGGCCTGATCTTTCCCTATTTAGTTTGTGGTTCTCTTCTCCATCGCAGTGCTAACACCTAGCTATGAACAGCACCTTGGATCTGTCTTCTAGCTTGTCCTAGTTCTTTACTAACGTATGCGCTGCCTTGTCCTGACGTGCAGCACACACGTTTTTTCCTTCTCAGCAGCATTGTGTGAATACCGAGCTGCGCCACCAGCTGACTCGCCGAAAGGTGGCTTCTTCGCACGCTATTGTTGATTGACAGTGCTCTCTTCGCTCGAATTGTGAGTATTAACAGCGGGCAAATGATCGCTACCTGAGCGCTGAGTCTACCTCATCCACCTCAAGGTTCCCGAGGTCCCCTAATTAGCCTCGATTCTTCGTTATGCCGATAGTCAATAGGCATTACGTTTAGGCTGCGCTGATTACCGTGCTTGGTTCCTACTGGCGGACTCACACCATTCTTTTATTATGGTATTTCGTTCTGCTGGTAGGTCAAGAATTTTTTCGTATCGAGAAAATTCCATGCAAATCCACTGTGTAAATTTGATCCAAGTTTGCTGCTAATGTATTTGACGTACTCAAGACTAAAGAATGGGCTGTCAGCCATGCTTCAGCCACATCTTTTTATCACATAAACCCTCGGTGATAACAAAAAAACGTTCGGCTACCTCCTGACTCAGCTATCTGATACTTAATTTGATTTGTTGCCGCTTTCTACTATACGGACTCAAATATACAAAGTAGAAAGTCTTAATAATAACAGCGCTGCTAAACGGACTGACCATATCAACGGTATGGAAAGCATATTCCGCAGATTTGTCTTAGTTTTAGAGGCTGAACGATGCGCGAACATGACGAAATTACGAGATATCATATTCGCCGTAATAAGTACATGGCCAGTAATAATAAATGTCCCATAAAGCGTGCCTACAGGCTGGACGCTTTTTAACAGTGGAACCAAAGGATAATGTCAACAAAATAAGAAAAGCAATTTCTTTTCAAGCATCAAACTGAATAAGATGCATCCCAGCCATGAATACATGCCAACTGCCGCCACTTTCTGTATTTTTCTCAAGAATGTCTGTTTGTTTTTAAGGTTTTTTCAGTGTCTTATTCAAATTTTGAAAACGGCATTACCTTAGTATCGGTGAGTGCATTGACTCTGTGGGAACCTCGAGCGATGTTGTGGCACGTGAGACAAGGCTCCTCCTAAGGTAAGTTCAAGCTTTGGGGGGCCACTCACCACTTGACATTCAAGAAGAATTGACCGCGTCCCGATTGCCCAGTCGTGAAGATGAATTCTTGAATACTGGGTGTTTTTGTGACTACATCTAGCAAAGCTTAACCTGTGGCAGATAGTACAATTCTAATTCTTGAGCTGCACGATAGAAAAATGCGGGCATAATTTGCGCGAAAATTTGAAACGTTTAATTGACTTGAAAATAAATTTGTTGCTTCAGTTACCTAATTACCTTACAAGACATACTGCAGTTTAACAATTGTAGTCGGTCAGACTACAACGCTAAGAACTAACAACGGTGTCATGCAGTTGAAAATAATTGTATGGATAACACCAGTGTAAAAATTTGCGCCATCAAACTGCCGGTAAAACTGAACTGCCCTCTGGCCTAATTTTTTAACGAAACTGCTTTATGCAATAGAAACTACATGTACCTAGACTGTCAATGCATTTCTTTACGTGACGTTAAACTTTACAAAACATTAGGATGTCCCAAGGTTGGATGTGCCTGCTCCGGTTAGAATACTTGTCAGGCTAATGACCAAATCTTCTAGAATCACTTCATAAGGGGGCCGCGAGCTCCACTTCATCAAATTTTGCACGTCTCGCGAGCGCATCATCAAATTACTGATGCTCAGTTCGCATTAGCATGCCTTAAGTCATAAGTTATTGCCCTTATGGCTATTCCATACCATTTTAAACCCTAAGCCCGTTCCCAAAAGTGATTTATTCTTTCTCTGACCCTACATTTTACATCAGATCGATCATCAATTGAAGCTGGGACTACCACTGTGCCACACCACAACTCTTAAATTGCCTCATTCGTACCACGGACTGCCGACTACTGGAACCACTATGCCGCCTTCTGCCATCTGTGACGCCGCTAAGTTCAAGAAAAAATTGTCATATGTACTCATCATTTCCCTGTAATGCCCTCGGGCCTTGAGAATGTGTAAATAAATAAATAAATAAATAAATAAATAAATGATGGGAATGTCATATGAAATGTTTGAGTACCTGATCTGCTAGAACGGTCTTGTTTGAAGCATCGCAAGTCATAGCTAAACATAAGGAAAGACAAGTTGCAATCTAACGTAAGATAGCACTGTCCTAGAATAACTTTGAACTTTAAACTGTGTTCAACTGCAATTAAAATTATTTCCGCATGTTTTCTTTTGATTCAATGTGACTGGTTGATGTAAGCGAAACAAGCGACTCACAAGGGAATGGGGTGCACATGAGTGTTTGGTGCTTTTCTTGTGCGGTTACATGAAATGGTCATAAGAAGTCAACAAAGAACTCCACCAAGAACAACATAAAGGAAATATTAATAATATACATGTATTTATTTTACCATCACGTCGTACATGATGATGCAGAGCGACTGAAGTAAAAGCTGTCTTTAAACAGAGTGACATAGCAACGACCCACCTTTTGGCAGCAGCTCACAAAGCGCAATAAAACAAGACACACAGAAAAGAGACGCCACTCATGGCGATCACACTGAACTAAAGAATATTATATGAACCTCAGAAAGGTGGTTCACCCAAGGGCCTGATTTTTTATTTGTCGTAATATAAGAATCCAACAAGCACTGACAGCAAGCACAACACAGGGAAAATTAGTTGTGCTTATTAAATTAAATAAAGAAACGATAAATTAATATAAATGAAAATGGATGAAAAAACAACATGCCGCAGGTGGGGAACGATCTCACAACCTTCGCATTACGCGTGCGATGCTCTACCAACTGAGCTACTGCAGCGTCCATCCCCATTCATTTTGGTGCCGCAGGCGTCACCAGAACGTGATCATTTTTGGCTAAAGGCAGCCCGTCCATAAATCTACACATGCTACCTGAAGGCATCAATATTGTGCGATTCGAGAGCCTCATTATGTAATAAATGAAAAGGGGGTCATCAGGGGGGTCAGATATTTTATTAGTCATATCATAAAAGCCAGCAAGCACTGACACTACGGAAAACAAAGGGGAAATTACTTGTGCTTAATAAATGAAATAAAGAAACGATAAATTATTGGAAATAAAAGTGGATGAAAGAGCAACTTGCCCCAGGTGGGGAACGATCCTACAACTTTCGCATTACGCGTTGCCTTCATAAAAAAAAACGCATAAAGTTCTCGTGACGCCTGCGGCAGCAAGGATGTTCCACATCCGCCGTCAAGGTTTGTGAGTGGTGGCGCAAAAAAAAAAAGTTCTCGTGACGCCTGCGGCAGAAAGGATGTTCCACATCCGCCGCCAAGGTTTCTGAGCGGTGGCTCTGGCTAACACTTCCAGGGTTTTACTAGGCAACATAAATACCCTGTAATGATGTTTAATTGAAGGCGAGAAACAGCAGACAGGCAGCAGCCTAGCCGAAGCGAACAACCCGAGCGCTCTCGCAAATCACAGCACAGGTCGTCGTCGTCGTCTCTGAGCTGCTATACGAAACACGGGGCGCGTCGGCTTCATTACATTGGTTCCGGGTGTGAAACGGAGTCATCCTGGCCACTCGGGGAGCACAGAGGATGAGGGGATCGAAATAAAGCTTCAGCCGGCTAACATTCACTGTCTCGCGACCTCGACAACGAAGGTCTGGCGATGGTGTGACGGGCTTAATGATATAGTTCACAGGAGAGAAGGCGTCGATGATCCGGTACGGACCATGGTACTGCGCAAGTAGCTTAGAAGAAAGGCCAGGCGTATGAGGCGGTATCCATAGCCAAACAAGGGAACCAGCAGGGCACGTGGGCGTGGCAAGATGACTGTCGCGTGTTGTCTTCTGACGCCCCTGACCCTCGCTGGTCAACGAACGAGCCAGCTGGCGGCAATTTTCAGCGTATCGGGCGACTTCTGAAATAGTCGTGCACTCGGAAGCGCTAGGTCGGTAGGGCAGGATAGTAGCCAAAGGACACGAAGGCTGACGCCCATACAAGAGAAAAAAAGGTGAAAAACCGGTGGTCGCTTGTGTCGCGGTATTATAAGCGAAAGTAACGAACGGGAGTACGGTGTCCCAATTCGTGTGGTCGGACGAAACGTGCATCCTCAACATGTCGCCCAGTGTTCGGTTGAAGCGCTCCGTGAGGCCGTTCGTTTGAGAGTGATACGCGGTCGACTTCCGGTGAATGATCCGGCACTCGCGAAGGAGGGATTGTATCGCTTCTGACAAAAAGACACGACCCCTATCGCTGAGTAGTTCTCTAGGTGCACCGTGGCGAAGGACGAAGTTGCGAAGAATGAACATCGCAACATCGCGTGCGGTCGCGGCGTGGTGAGCCGCGGTCTCGGCGTAGCGCGTCAGGTGATCGACGCCAACAATAACCCAGCGGTTTCCACATCCACTGGATGGGAGCCGGCCATAGAGGTCGATGCCTATGCGGTCGAACGGTCAAGCAGGGCACGGTAGCGGCTGTAGTGGGCCAGTAGGGCGCAGTGAGGGAGTTTTGCTTTGCTGGCAGGCGGTGCATGATCGAATGTACTGCTGCACAAACCGATACATTCCCCTCCAGTAATATCGTTGACGCAGCCTTGTGAATCTTTTTAGGACGCCGGCGTGGGCGCTTTGAGGGTCAGCATGGAAGTACGCGCACATATCGGAGCGCATGTGACGAGGAATAGCCAGAAGCCATTTCCGACCGTCAGGCATATAGTTTAGGCGGTACGGGGTGTTGTCTTGCACGGCATAGTGGGCTGCTTGACGGCGTAACGGCCGCGTTGAAGGAACGACCGATGGAGCGGGAAGGTAGTCGAGCTGCAGGGCGAGCGATGGCTCCTTGCGTTGCTCGGAAGACATGTCAATAGCGGTCAGTAGTGAGGGGTCTGAGGTCGGAGAAGAAACGGAAGGAGAAGCCACATCACGTGTCATCGGCGAGCGGGAGAGCGTCTTAATGTTTTCGACCAGAGCGGCACACCACACTGATGTCGTATTCCTGTAGGCGAAGCGCCCAACGTCCGAAGCGGCCCGACGGGTCTTTCAAGGAGGAGAGCCAACAAAGGGCATGATGGTCAGTGATGATGCTGAAAGGACGGCCGTAGAGATAAGGACAAAACTTGGCCAATGCCCAAATGATGGCTAAGTATTCCTTCTCTGTAACGGAGTAATTCATCTCAGCTTTTATAAGGGTACGGCTGGCATAAGCCACAACGAATTCTTCATTCGTGGCTTTCCGTTGGGCCAAGACCGCACCAAGGCCGACACCACTGGCTTCGGTGTGAACCTCTGTCGGCGCAATTGGCTCGTAATGGCGAAGATTCGGCGGGGAAGTCAGCAACTCGCGTAACTTGTCAAAGGCTTCATCGCATGCTGATGACCACGCCGAAATGCCTTTGCTTGCGGTAAGCAGCTTCGTCAAGGCTGCGATAAGAAAGGCGAAGTTCCGCACGAAGCGTAAAAAATAAGAGCACAGGCCTATGAAACTTCGCAGGGCCTTGATAGATGTGGGCTTCGCAAACTCTACGACTGCGCGAAGCTTGTTGGAATCAGGAAGGATGCCGTCTTTCGAGACAACGTGACCTAAAACAGCTAATTTTTGGGCAGCAGAACGGCAATTATTGAGGTTGAGCTGTAGGCCAGCTGAAGCGAGACAGGTCACGATGTCATGTAGACAGACGAGATGTGTCGGAAAATCCTGTGAGAAAACAACTATGTCATTCAGGTAACATAAACAAGTCTTCCACTTGTGTTCGCGAAGGATGGTATCACTCATGCGCTCGAAGGTAGCGGGAGCACTGCAGAGCCCGAAAGGCATAACGTTAAACTCATACAGGCCATCGGGAGTGATGAAAGCTGTCTTTGGGTGGTCAGCCTCAGCCATGGGAACCTGCCAATAGCCGGAGCGGAGATCTAAAGACGAGAAGTATTCGGCACCTTGCAGACAGTCAGAAGCATCGTCAACCCGAGGCAGTGGATAGACGCCTTTTCTTGTGATCCTGTTTAGGCGGCGATAGTCGATACAAAACCAAATGGTGCCATCTTTTTTCTGCACTAGAACGACAGGTGAGGACCAAGGGCTTTGAGAAGGCTGAATGACGCCGCGCTGCAGCATGTCGTTCACCTGTTCTGTGATAACTCGGCGCTCTTCTGCGGAAACGCGATACGCACGCTGTCGGAAGGGGACATGGGAACCGGTGTTGATAGTATGAGAGACACTTGCCGCGCGACCCAAGGATGGTTTGTTGCCGTCGAACGAAGAAGCGAAGTCGTTCAACAGAGCAAGAAGTTTAGTTCGATTAGACGGTGAAAGGTCTGCAGTGATGGCGTTGTCGAAAGCTGCTAAGGGCGGTGTTGAGGAGACGGAAGTTATGGCGTCCAGATGTAAACGGGTGGTGCCATCGTGAACGTCAAGGCCTTCAACACACGGGACAGCTTGCACAAATCCTAAGGTCTCACCATGCAGTATGGTCACTGGATACCGGTGCGGATTACAGATGGGTATCAAAGCGGATTCAGACCTAACCGTGAGTACGGCGAACGGGAGAAATAGGTCTTGCGGCGAGCAAGCATGTCAGAGGGCGTAAACGCCACAGTTTAGTCTGGCATGGCAGTTCACGACAAAGTCACAAGCACCGACGTCTCCGGATGTAGATCAGTATCGTCATCAACGAAGACCTTGTTAACACTGAGGTCGGCGCCGACCAATGGGGAGTCACATAGTGGCGAAAGGGCCACTTCCGCGCGAGAACAATCGATGATGGCAATATGACGTGACAGGAAGTTCCACCCGAGGATAAGATCATAAGAACAGGACGGCAACCCAAAAAACTCGATGATGTAGAAAACGCATTCGATAATTACATGGGCTGTGCATACAGCTGTTGGATGAATGCGTTGAGCGCTAACAGTGCAGAGCGCCATGCCAGATGGAGAGGTCTTGACTTTTTCAGCTTGCGACAAAGATTTTCATGAATGGCGGAAACGGCGGCCCCGGTATCGATAAGCGCTTGGGCGGATGCTCCCTCAACATAGACGTCAATGACATTCTGTGGTGAAAATTGAGGCCTTAGAAAGTTCGATGAGCTTGCAGTTCTTGCCTTCGGAACTGCGCTAGTCAGTTTCCCTCGGCAGTGGACGGCCGACGACGCATAGGTGACAGCGACCGTCGACGTGGTGACGGAGAACGGCAACTGTCTGAACGGCGGTCGCGATCGAAGGGTCTCAGCAGCGAGTCAGAGGCCTCTTGGCAGCGTACGTTGGCGGGATGTTGTGGCGAGGAGGGAAACTGGTCAAAGGCATCACGGTGCGAGGACATGTTACGATGACAAAAGCGCGCAACGTGACCAGCGATGCCACAGGCGAAGCAAATAGACCTGTTGTCTGACGTGTGCCACATGTAGGCTCGACGAAGAGGCTGTAGTGACTGTCGTGGAATGGGAGCAGGGGGAACTCGGTGCGTAGGAGGTGGGACGCAATATGACGGCGGCGGTGGCCGTGCGACAGCGGCAGCATAGTTGAGCGGCGGAGGAGTGACCCGCGACGGGTAGTAGGCATAAGATAGCGGTGCCGTCGGAGACGCGAATAGTGGCGGGTAGTCAACATAGGATAGCGGTGCCGTCACAGGCGCTGGCGGGCAAACAGAGGTAAGTGCGTCAGATATTTGGGCTCGGATGGCTTGTTGCACGGCCAGAGTCAGTGTTGGGGCAGGCTCCTGACTGTGAGAGACTAGCGACAGCTGGCGGGCCACTTCCTCACGTATGAAATCCTTGAGCTGAAGGACGAGAGCGCAAGAACCGGTATGGCCCGCGGCAGCTGCAATGGCCGAGACCGAGTCAGCCTGTGGGACGTTTTAGCGAGCGATGTTACGTTGGCGGTGCAATTCGTCGAAACTCTGACACAGGTTGAAGAGTACGGCGACGCTGGTTGGACTCTTGGCCAGCAGCATTTCAAAACGCGTCGTCCTCAATACCCTTCAGAATATGGTTAATCTTCTCGTCCTCCGCCATTGTTGGATTAACACGGCTGCAAAGATCCAAGACATCCACAATATAGCTGGGGAAGCTCTCGCCCGGTTGCTGTGCGCGCTGGCGTAGACGCTGTTCGGCGCGTAGCTTGCGGACAGCGGGGAGGTCAAACACTTCGGCAAAATGTGTCTGGAATGTGGACCAACTCGAAATGTCTGATTCGTGGTTCTTAAACCAGACATTTTCGACATCAGCAAGCTAAAATATGACGTCATTTAGTTTAGACTGGTCTTTCCAGTTATTGTGAGCGCTTACACGTTCATAGGAGGACGGCTAGTCTTCGACGTCATGTTCTCCGGTCCCGGAAAAGACGGCCGGGTCGCGCTGACGGAGAACGCCGGCGCAAGTGACAGGGGTAGCCATGGGTACAGTCAGTGCATAGGTCGCATCAGTCATGGTGACGGTGGGCAACGTATGATTGCGAAGCTCCAGGGTGACTTGAGGGATCCCAGCAATCTCCACCAAATGTAATGATGTTTAATTGATGGCGATAAACAGCAGATAGGCAGCAGCCTAGCCGAAGCGAACAACACGAGTGCTCTCGCAAATCACAGCACGGGTCGTCGTCGCCGTCCCTGAGCTGCTATACGAAATACGAGGCGCGTCTGCTTCATTACAAGCCAAAAACGTGGATGGGGAAACGGCGCGGCGGTAGCTCAATTCGTAGAGCTTCTCACGCCTAATGCGAATGTTGTGGGATCGTTTCCCACCTGCGGCAAGTTGTTCTTTCATCCACTATTTCATTTATTAAGCAGAAGCAATTTCGCCTATGCTGCCGCTGGTGTTAACACAATGCTTGTTGGCTTCTTAAGATGTTATATGAACCTGTTACATAAAGACTGCATCTGGCATATATGCTTTGGAAAAGAGTAAAACCGTACACACATGGCAAAAGAAATAAGGAATTCTAATAATTTACACAGCTCAATGACATGTCAAAGACAATTTAACAGAAAACATAGGAATAACGTGAAGTAACACCATCGTTCTCTAAAGTGATTCAGCTGTCGTCGCATGACGAAATGACAAAGAGAAGTTTAAGAAAGAAAGTAAGCTAAGAGTTTCTGACTCACATTTGAAATAACACATTGGGATGTTAAATCCTGTTCGAAATCTTTTAATTTCCCACATAACCTTATTTCTGATTATGTAGTTTTCTTCGCGCCTTTTCAGGCCTCAAAGATAAGAAATAAAAAATATTTTTTTTATTTGTCCTGTCAAAGTTTTCGGCTGAGACGATAATCATAGATTTTTCTTACGGGAATAATTGGTTGTTCTAAAAACATTTCTCTTGTGTGATATAACCTTGGTAACGTCTTAGGAATTTCCATTGCTTTTTCTTTGTAATACAAGTAATTTGTTCAGATTGACGATGTTGTAGTTCCCCAGAATAGGCTATTATTTTAAGGCGGGATTGAATGAAAGAGTAATGAGCTAACAACATAAGGCAAGACGAAAATATTTCATGGTTGCGATAGAGCACACCAGTTATTTGTGAGAACCTAAAGTAATGTGTTCTACATGATGGTCACAGGACATCTGCTGGTTAACCACAACGCTCATGGTTTTTGAATATGGTACTATTCCCAGCGGACAAGATCTAAATTATACTTGTTTTGTGAAAGTAACTTGTGTATTCTTGGCCCGAAATATAACTGCTTTTTGTTCACATAAGTTTGCACTGCATATTGTGTGTCTATTCGTCTAGGTGTTTGATCATGCTGTTTACTGTAACGATTAAATCATTCGCATTTTCACAAGCTAAGAATATACTCGTAGCATCTGCGCATGTAATAAATTTTACGAGGCTAAATACATTGACGAAGTCATTAACGTAAAGATTAAAAAGAGAGGGACCGAGCATACCTCCTTGCGGAACACTGCCGCGAACGGGGAGCGTTTTCGACATGAGGCCATTCACGCTAACAGCTTGTTGGCGATATTCTAGACACGGTATGATTGAGGCTGCAGCGTGCCCGCGGAAACCCTGGCGCTTAACCTTCTGGAGCATTAATTGATGACTTATTAGGTCAGACGCCTTTGTAAATTCAACGAAAATACCTAAAACCATCCCGTTCTGTCCAATTGCTCTAGTACATATTCCTTCTGCTCTAACAGTGCCAATTCTGTTCACAGGTGCTTTCCAAACGCATATTGAGATTTGATGAGTATATGATGTTTGAATTCAAATGTTTAAAACCGTTTATGAAGAGCTCTTTTTAATAATTTTGTGGATATTCTTCTTGAAAAGTACGGTACAGCGGGCAACTTGCAATCCATAAAGAAAGACTGCATTTTCAATACATAGAATAATGATATCAGTTATAGAGGGCTAAATCATCTTCAGAACTGATCCTATGAGCAGCATGTACAGTCCATCTATATAACATCAGGTAATATTTTTTAGCTCTGTGAATATAGTCATTACATCGGCTTGATCCACGGGATTGAGATATTGATCTACGGGATTGAGAGATTGACAGCGGACGCCGCGAAGGCCGTCATTGCAGTGGAGTGTGGCGCTGGCAAACACTACCAGGTAGGTAAACATTAACACCCGGAAAAGCAGATCGGAAAACGGTGCCGCGGCAGCTCAGTTGGTAAGAGCATCGCACGCGTAATGAGAAGACGTGGGTTTGTGCCCCACATGCGGCCAGTTGCATTTTCATCCACTTTCCTTGCCATTCCTTTAATTGAAATGTCAAGTACGTGCAAATTCCCCTGTGCTGCCCTTGGTGTCATCATTAATCAAAAAGGCTAGCGCGAATAACAGGGACACAGACAGAGAAGACGACAGGACGCGCGCTAATCGTCTTCTCTGCCTGTGTCCCTGTTATTCACGCTAGCCTTTTTGATTAATGATGGCTCACCAACTAGCCCAGCTCTCTTCCTTGATCGTCCTTGGTGTCTTTTTTTGTTAGCTTACTATGATACGATTAATAAAAATAAGGCCCTGAGTTTACTTTCTTATCTTTCACTACTAAAATAGCGCCACTCAATCCCCGTTTTCGCCCTCTAACTATAACATTTCGAGGCGTTTGAGGAACTCCCACAACAGTGAAAATGAAGCGTAAAAGAAAAGCGGACAACTATCAAATTAAACGTTTAAACAAAATAAACGACACTTTTCGGTTGCCGCACGGGGCTTTTGTTTACAATGTAAACATTGAAGTTATCGCACAAGGCAAAAATGTTGAAAGCAAACCATCCTTGGAAAATCTAAGCTACGCAAGGAACGTTATATTTGCCATAATCATCATCATCATCAGCAGCAGCAGCAGCAGTAGCCTATTTTATGTCCACTGCAGCACGAAGGTCTCTCCCTGCGATCTCCAATTACCCCTGTCTTGCGCCAACCGATCCCAACTAGCACCCGCGAATTTCCTACTTACATCGCCACACCTAGTTTCTGGCGTCCTCGACTGCACTTCCATTCTGTTGTTACCCATTCTGTAACCCTAATGGTCCAACCGTTATCTATTCTGTGCATTACATGAGCGACCCAGCTCTATTTTTTTACCTTACTGTCAATTAGAATATCGGCTATCCTATTTGCTCTCTGATCGAAACCACTCTCTATCTGTCTCTTAACGTTATGCCTAGCATTCTTCGTTCTATTGCTCTTTGCACGGTCCTTAACTTGTTCTCAAGCTTTGTTGTCAGTCTCCAAGCCTCTGCCTCATATGTCATCACTGGTAAAATGCACTGATTGTACACCTTTTTTCTCAGTCATAGTGGTAAGCTTCCAATCAGGAGCTGACAATGTCTGCCGTATGCAATCCAACTCAATTTTATTCTTCTATGAATTTCCTTCTCATGATAAGGGTTCCCTGTGATCATTTGACCTAGGTAAACGTAATCCTTCGCAGACTCCAGAGGCTGACTGGCGATCCTGAATTATTGTTCCCTTGCCCGACTTTTCATCATTATCTCTGTCTTCTGCATATTAAACTTCAACCTCACTCTTACACTCTCTCTCTGTTAATGTCCTCAATCATTTGTTGTAACTTATTTGCAGTGTTGCTGAATAGAACACTGTCGTCGGCAAACCGAAGGTTGCTGATATATTCGCCGTCGACCCTTACTCCTAAGCCTTCCCAGTTTAATAGCTTGAATACTTCTTCCAAGCACGCACTGAATAGCATTGGAGAGATTGTGTCTCCCTGTATGACTCCTCTCTTTATAGGTATCTTTCTGCTTTTGCTGTGGAGAATTAAGGTAGCTGTGCAATATCTGCAGACATTTACGTAAGCGGTCTGTACTCCTTCCTTACCTAATGCCTCTATGACTGGTGGTGTCTCTACGGAATCAAATGCCTATTCGTATTCTATGGAAGTTATATAGAGAGACTGAATGTACTCTGCAATATATATATATATATATATATATATATATATATATATATATATATATATATATATATATATATAGTCTTGCAAGACATTTGGATTTCATTAACGCATTAAAATTAGTCAATATTTACATTTACGACCCAGTCAACACGATGTGCCGTACGTTCCCAGCCGCAAGACAATCGCAATAGCTCGCGCTGCGTGAGTTCCTCGATAACTATAAAAAGCGCCGCACCGCAGTGATTTGCGCAATACTTACAACTAAGAAAGGCTCTCCAGTTATATTCAGCAGCGAAGAAGCGCTTGGCCTGCAAGACGAACGGATTGTGTACGTCTCGGTGGGAGTCCAGGCGGAAGCTGAATGTTGTCTGCGCTGTGACGTCTAAACCAAACGCTCCAAAGATCCTGCATCAACAAACATGTTCAATTTATCACATATATAATGGCACCCTTACCGGTGTGAATTGCAGCTGGTTTACACGAATTAAAATAAAGCTCTAACAAGCCCTATTCTTGCTTTTGTTGGTAGTTGTAGTGACGCAGAGCACGCAGGATCAAATTACACGATTGAGGTTCTAAGTGCAGCACGTGCAATGCACCTATAGAACATTATCAACTACGAACAAACCCATCTCATCATCCTGATTCACTTAATTTCTTCGTTCAGCCTATGTTTTCGATTAGTGATTCTGTAAATCACACTCCCTAAGACATTCTTGATGCTTCGACTACAATGGCGAATTTCTCGCCACATCAAAATTCGTGACGGCAAAAGTGTCTTCGTGTTATTCAGTTATAAGGAATCCTGCAGGAGTAAACTGATAATTTATCTCCCGTGTGGTTACCGCCAACAGATTGGGATGTTAGCGCGCTAGACGGCGCGCCAACATCACGATGAACTGGCGCTTGACATGCCATGCTAAATAAGCACTGCGAGCGCCACGGTAATTTCGCTCCCGCACAGGCAACGAGCTAATCAAGGGCACTCGCCAGGCTAAAGTGAGGTGGTAATCTTGACATGTTTGCTGGTCGTAAGTGGTACGTTGTTCACGGCCATGAAGCTAAGGTATTAATAAATTATTCAGGAAAGTGCGTAGTATACGCTTGAAGCAGGCAACTACTGCGGGAATATGAGATATTATCGAATTACGTATTCGGCAATATTGGTATGGGGAGAAAAGACGCTTGACAATATATATATATATATATATATATATATATATATATATATATATATATATATATATATATATATATATATACAACGGCCAAAGATAGGTATACAAGATGGAGCCCGTACGCTAGACTATCGGCGATCGTCGTCTTCGTCAGTCCTCTGATGACCGTTCGCTATTGCAGTGCCTCATTCATTCATTCAAAGCATTGCGCACATGAAGGCGATTATCGAGAGCCAGTGGAGCTTGCGCTTGTATTTGTACTTGCATTTATGCGCATTATAGCTAACAGACGGTTGTTAAGTGCATGTGCCATTAATGCCCCCTATCCTTTTCATATTGAAGCATTGCACAAGTGATGATTCTCCAGAGCAAGTGGAGCTTGCGTTTGCACTCGTATATTTATGCAATATAGCAAACAGACGGTTGTCAAATGCGTATGCCATTTAAAAACACCTGTCGCATTCGTTCAAGAAATTGTCCAAATGACGATGATTGTCTTGAGCAAGTGGAGCTTACGCTTGTATTTGTACTTTTGGCATTACAGCAAACAGACGGTTGTTAAGCGCGTGTACCATTATTTCCCCCTCACATATTCGCATATTAAGCATTGCTAATTGCTGATTATCCAGAGCAACTGAAACTTGCGTTTGTATTTGTATATTTATGCATTATAGAAAACAGACGGTTGCGAAATGCGTATAACATACATGGCATCTATCACATTCGGTCGAAGCATTGCCCAAATTACGATGTCTATGAAGGACAAGTGGAGCTTGCGCTTGTATTTGCATTTTTATGCATTACAGCAAAGAGACGTTTGTTAAGTGCATATGCCATAAATTCCCCCTATCACATTCGTATAAAGCATTGCATAAATGATGATTGTGCTGAGCAGTGGACCTTGCGCTTGTACTTATATATGTATGCATTAAGGCCAACAGATTCTGGGTAATGCCGCATGCCATAAATGACACCTTTCACTTTCATTCAAAGCATTGCGCAAACGAAGACGATTATCGAGAGCAAGTGGAGCTTGCGCTTGTATTTGCATTTTTGTGCATTATAGCAAACAGACTGTTGTTAAGTGCGTGTGCCATAAGTACCCTTTATCACATTCGTATAAAGCAATACACAAATGATGATTGTGCAGAACAAGTCGAGCTTGCGTTTGTATTTGTATATTGATGCATTGAAGCAAATAGACGGTTGTTAAATGCCTGTGCTATAAATGGCACCTATCAGATTTGTTTAAAGCATTGCGCAAATGGCGACGGTTGTGGAGAGCAAGCAGAGCTTGAGCTTATATTTGTATCTTTGAGCATTTTAGCAAACCAATGGTAGTTAAATGCATGTGCCATAAAGGCGCCGATTACATTTACAACTTTACCAGCAGCATTGTCTAAAGAACGGCGATTCTAGCGGCCAAGTGGAGCTCAGGCTTGTATTTGTA
The DNA here is from genome assembly GCF_023375885.2 of Dermacentor andersoni. Taxonomy (NCBI): domain Eukaryota; kingdom Metazoa; phylum Arthropoda; class Arachnida; order Ixodida; family Ixodidae; genus Dermacentor; species Dermacentor andersoni. The sequence goes on from NC_092816.1 coordinate 216,542,864, forward strand.
GTTAATTCTTAGGACTCCATTTATCCATGAAAATATTTGATCTGAAGCTAGCTGGAAGCAGCATTTTTCTTGTCTGATCTTCTTTTTCTGGTTCGCGCTTTCATTAAATGCGCAATTGCTGCTCGAAATACCTTTAAGTGTGCGTTATACTTCATATGGGTGTCAAACATCTTGCTTGTCAGACTTCTAACTGCGAAAGCGCAGCATACTTACAACTTGACGTCATATGGTTTCCCTTCCCTTGCAGCGTCTGCGAAATTCCGCACCATGTCCTTGGCGCACTCGTTCACAGTGACCACCATCTACGAACGGATGCAAAAGGCACCGTAAAGCTCTGGCACAATAATAACACCGCTTGTACCACAACAATAACATTGTACTGCATCGAACAGGGTAGTGGAACAGGATAGTCTGAATTAGTGTGCTGGTGTAGGCTGGTTCATACATCATGTGGACGAGTAGAAACAGTACTTGGACGGGAGGAAGTGAGGATGGCAGACGAGAGAGAAGCCTTTGTCTGTCATCCTCTGCTCGTCCCGTTCAAGTGCTGTTTGTTTCCGTTCAAAGGATAGTTGTTTTTATTGTGGTCGCTGAAAAGAAAGCATATTTAGAAATAAAAGTAACACAGCCGTGCGTACTGAATAAGGTGATGCTCAAATCTACCGATTTAAAACTATATTGAAGCCCATAATCGCATACTGAAAAAGTTTGCACGGAGACACGAGGACAATGCCGTGAAATGACGGAGACGAACGCATGGCCGTTGTCTTTTCTCGGCATTGCAAGCTTTTTCCGTATGCATTTCTACCAACTAGCCCAAATATCTGCTTTCTCGTAGTATCGTCGTGTCTTAAAAACCCGCGTGCTGCCATTACACACCATCAATCACTGTCAATCAATCTCTGTGTCTCTCATCCTTTGTACGTCTTGCCTGAAGCACAGTTCGAATACCTTTTAACATGCGCCAACAGAACATTGTTACACGCTTCGACCTCTACGTCAACAGATGATGCAGCCCGATAAGACATGTGACCAATTTTAATTTACCGATTCACTGTAATAATAATAAACATTATGGAGATAAAACGACGATAAGGCATCTTGACACAAGGAAGTGCGAAACCCAAATATTTGACATTACGCAAGGGTTGTTTTACCAATTAAGCTACCACTTAGTTAGGAAAAACCAAGGGACCGCACGCTAAAACTGTTGCGTGATGGAGGCAATAAATGGGCAGAGCTGGAGTAGGTTCTTTTGAAACTATGGAAAGCAGGGGACACAGGCTGTGCGCGTTGGGCACTCATATATACAGAGTCGGAAGAAACGACAAACTTACGTTGGCTTAATATTCATTAAGCAGCAGCTATTTTAGTAGGTTCTTTTGAAACTATGGAAAGCAGGGGACACAGGCTGTGCGCGTTGGGCACTCATATATACAGAGTCGGAAGAAACGACAAACTTACGTTGGCTTAATATTCATTAAGCAGCAGCTATTTTAGAAAACCAAACATTTGATGTATGCTGACAATAGGTATGCCACGTCTGATACTAGGGAAAATGGTGCACGTAACAGCGCAGTAAATTGGGCCTGATCTTTTACTGTCGAAGCAGCAACACGCAGTTGTTAGTGACTTGGAGTTTGCGCTGGCCAGCAGGAGGAGCACGTTAGGCCTGGCTTTGCTGGAGCGCTTGCTCAAAAGAGTAAATCACAAAGAGTAGAGGAAAGTAAGGAAGTAGACGCAACGTGTAGGCTGGATACTACACTTCTTGTAGCTTGTCACTTCATAAAGGCAAGTTGCCGCAATATAGCAGAAGAGAGGGTGAGGTGGACTCAATGGACCAATATAGGAGCATTCCTAAAATATACAGTAAAACAGGTCACGAAAAGTGCCGCATACAACATTAAATAGAAACGGCGTGAGCTCGGCAGAGCGGCTTCAAGCTTACTTGATGTTCGGAATGCTGCACACAGAATGCTGAAAGGAGCTGTGTGTGACAACAGGTGTTCCACATGCGCAATAACGGAAGGTAAAAACTCTTTTATTTTTGAATATTCGAAAAGGTGTGCTCACGACTAAATGGCATCTGCATTAAGCATACATATTGTCAAATGCACTTGTTTATCCTTCATTAGGGAATCGTCTTTCTGGCGCCAGCAATCTAAAGTTATCGCAGAGCTCAAGTGCCTTCATGATCGGGCAATGACTGGAATGTTATCGTTGACTCTATCAGTTGTCCATGTTGTCACTGATCCTTGCGTAATCCGATTCCAAGCTCGACGCGAATGGTATTGCACTTTCTCGAAGGTAAGCCAGCACCACAGATTACGATGGAACCTTCCACGAGTCATATATAAGAGTCCAGGCGCTTAACCCAAATGTTAGATTTCCCCTAATCTGCGCGCCACTATCATTAGGTGTCCCTTTTTTCAGTGGGCACACGTTCGCCCTATAAACAGTTAGTTTCGTTGCTCAGAATTTTCAATTCTATCTGCTTCATCGTCACTACAACGTGGCATCTGGTAAAGGTGTTTCATTGTTTATGTTCATTTATGTTCCGGACAATCCTGCACATTCGCGATGTAATCGCCACCGAAGAAGACAAAACTATCGTAACTGGCAACAACTCCTTTATACATTTAGGTACTGCTGGCTGCGTCCCCGGCATGTGGGGGCTGATGCGCCTCCGAGGCGGGAAGGGCCATGACCTTTTCGCTCCTGCGGCAGGCTGCACCATCGTTTATCGGTTATAGAGCGCAACTCTTAGGCGCCCATTCGTGGGTTGAGCGTCGGCATCCTCGGCGCAGCCGTGTGACCGCGTTCTTGCCACTGCTCGCGCATTCGCAGTCTTTTTCCACAGCTGGCTGTGATGCTGCCTATCATGCCACCATTCCAATGCTGCCGCTCCCCCTGTGAAGGCGCTGACGGCACTGGCCCATTGCCAGTGGGTGCGGTGATTTTAGCCTCAAATTATTTGCCTCAATATATTCCGCAATGAAAACACGCATGGAGCTGCGCTCAAATTTTCCCATTAGGGACTATCGTATCCGTCGGACACTTTTTTGTTCGTTTGGCTTTCTTTCTTTTAATACTAAAATATTATATGCCCCATTACGCGAACAACCGATGTAGTAGGCGGCGTGACCGAAAGAAGGTACCAAAAACGGCCGACAGCGCAAACAGTAAACACGCATCAAATACGCTCGCCTTGACGTGAAATTCCTCAGGGACATTCCTGCAAATAAAATATTGGTCTTGAAACAAAATTTTGGTAAATTTCGGTCTGAGAGTGTGGGCGGGTCATTGCTCACGTCACGTCGCAGCCATCTGGCTCACAAAAGGTGCGGCCTAGGGCGCGCGTCAATGGGCACGTTACGGTGCAGTCCATGACGAGGAGGTGGCGCCACGACATGAGTGTACAGCATGAGTGCGTTCACGGCGTTGCGATGTACAAAAATGGTACAATGCTTTTACATTCGAACACGTAAGCAGTCTTAAGTGTATCTGCCAAATTTTCTTCGAGAATTTCTGTGATTCTTATAAAAAAAAAGAAAATGAATGTGCCGTTGTCTGAATTGTTTAATTTTCATTATATAATTTAGCGGATCCGCAGCTAGCATGAGGGTCTTGCGGATCATCTTGTCGTTGTTGAATAACAATCTTGTATATCCATATCAATACAGTAATTATTATGATTAATATTGAACCTCATCGAGGACTACTGAGGCAGCCGTAGGCTTCAAAACCTGCCCGAGGTACACGGAATTCTACCCGAGTAGTTCCGTAAACCTAAGACCAAGTCAGTAGCCACGATGACGGCTTTAGCTTCGTCTGTTCTGTTTCAACAACCTCGTGACCTTCCGCAGATCCTTGGCATGAAACCCAGAAACCTTGCTGGAGACGTACGAATGTATTACGACATTCAACAATTGGAACAGCGAGGAAAAGCGATGATATCTCATTCTTCTTTGGTTGAATCTGCTGGCACACGGATCGAGAATCTTAGGTCAACCGTAACGTCCTGTGACCTGTTTTGTCGAAAAAGGTCTTTGCAAGCGTTTATGCGCGTGTTGCGGACAACACGGGCTGAAGTCTTTCTAGAGTTTACAAGGCAGCTACCTCACGAAAAGTCGCCATCTTCACTGAAGAGATTACAGGCTTCTTGCTCATTTGACCCCAACATTCCAGAAGAAACGAACCGTTGTTTCGTAATGAGGGCTGTGAAGCAAGATCTGTTCGCCGTACCAATTCGCAACCAACCAAAAACCACCGCGGACTTTTCACTGGAAACCAGGGTCACCGAGAAATTGCTAAAAGTGCACACCAGACAAAATGATCACCAAATGGTCCAGCCAAATTATCAGGCCTAAGCGCTTGGCACCGACGACTTGCACGAGACCAGCCGAGCAATCGTGCACCGGGAGCTACAAAAGCTATTCCCAATGCGGCCTCAGGTGGCCTTCGTCGCTGATGCCGTGCGAGAGGAGATACAATGGCCACTCGTAGTCGAGCATGTGAAGCCAACACCGCAGCCCCAGCCTGAAGTGATGACCTATGCCGCCATCGCTCGCCGTCATGGTCGATCTAGGCGCCCTGTCACTCCGTGTTCCATTGCCAGCCTTTGTCGCCGTCTCCTCTAGCCCGACCACCTGTGAACATACAGAATGCTTCAAGGAAGACGGACTTACGGCGCGCGTTCAACCGCCGTCTGTACTGCTACGACTGCAGTGGAGCGGGTTGCGTGTCGCCTCAGTGCCTATTGCGGGCGAGCTCCACCACTAGAAAAGCTGGCGCCACCGTCGGCGTGACGTGTGGCATGAGGGATCACGTGGACACAGCGGCCGCGTCGGCTGCTTCGGAAGCGCCGAAGCGAGCTGAAAACGAAAGTTTAAACTCCCAGGTGTGATGTGGTTCTGATTAAGTGGTGAGGCTTTACCGCCTTGGGGGTCTGCTTGACACCATTTGAAAGTACTATAATAGGTAGTGGCTACCTTTGGAGGTGTGCAGAATGCTAAGCATCTGCTCAGTGCTGCAGTGTCGGAAGTGCACAACGGAGCCCATGTCAGCCTTAATCACACGTAGCCGCAGGACAAGGAGCTGCGTGAAGCTTGGCTCGCGAAACTTAGAACCGGCAGACAGCCATCTACTACAACTCGGGTATGCAGCAAGCACAGGTGCGAGGAAGATTTCTGCTACGGCGCCGGGACTGCGATGTTCGGTGAGTAGCACAAAACGCGCACTGAGACGCTCGCCCGCGCCTGCTGCCCGGCTAATGTCATGACGGTTTGGTCTATCAACTTGTTGATGCTAGATACTAGGAAGTTCACTGGAACGGAAAGGGAGCGGTAAGACGCAAAATAAATAAAGCATGACATACGGTCATGTTTGTGTTACGAATTAATGCACTGGACTAGCAAAAAGAAGCAGAGGGAAATGGCACACTAAGAAGACCGCTAAACATACAGTGCGACGCAACTTGAGAAATAATATTGTAATGTCCAAGAATTTAGAAGACAAAAAAGGTTGAATCGTCGCGACAGCACATCACATTCGCCGTAGGCGTCGACGTCTCTATAACGAAATTATTTTTGAACAGTTCTGATAGCGTCCACACAACAATGGTTGCTAGTGTACTGTGAAATGCTCATATCCTGCGGCCTAAAGTTCACGGCACGGTGCCAACACGCGCGCAGACCGAAAGCAAAACATTGTGCGCGGACATGCATGCAGACGCGCAGTCGGTCGCTGCGAAACCGCCCGATCACTGCATTGAGGCTTCATTCCGTTATGCTCCATTTGGTTATACAGACAACCCACTATAAAAACATATTTCACATAGTTTACCATCAGCACTTGCCTACCTTTCACGCAAGAAGCCGGTTCAGGAGACTCCATCGCGGCGACCACGCGCAGTGGCGTTCACTGTACGTATTCGGTAAAGCGATAGCGTCTGTAAACACTTCTCTGCTTTCATTTTGCCCAAAATTATAATGTCGACAGTCAAAAAGTTCCCTCGTTTTGAGAGTACTTACATAAATACCCAGGAGGGCTGCCGCGTGGTGTTTTTACTGAGTGCCGTAAGCGAAACCTATGAGGAGCGCGCCGCGTGATCCCGCATACTACGCAAGGGGGGCGCTTCCGGCAGATGGCGACTCCGTAAGTCCTCGCCCCCAATCACGCTAAGTGGCATTCGAGGCTTCGCTGTGAAGGCTTCGCCAGCGACCAAGTGACATCGCCGACTACATTTCCGCAATGCAGCGGAGACCCAGGCAACCTTCTTGGTCGCCGTCACTAGGACTCTATCTCTCGCAACAGCGCCTACCGTACACTGGTCTAACTCACGCCCGGATTAGTATGCCCATATCCCGAAATATAATATCAGCAACTGATTGGGGTGCGGTTGCTCTTTATGAAAATGCCGAAGATCCTCCGCCCGCAACGAAGTCTTTTCGGCGGCACGGACTTCACGGAACGGCGTGAAAATCTCTACAGCTGAAGGACACCTGATAAAGCCCAATACGCAGCGGCGGGAATAAGCAGTGCATGACTTACCGTTCAAGACCAGACCTGCCATGTGACCTTCTTTGCCCTTCACCAGTGATGGCCAGAATTCTTGCCGTTGACTTCATTAACCAACACGGCAGGATTATTCACCTGAAGTCTCCATCAATAACGCTATCTGAAGAACAAGCGATATCGATGGAGAGCTCTCTGAGCCATCAGGTCATGCGCGTGTTCAAAATTAACTCTCCATCCTGCTACGCTCGAGTTTGTCATTTCTGTCAGCACCCCAACACGCCGAGACAATGTAGGCATCGTTGAGGGTGACCAAATTCTACTGCTCGACAATGAAATTTGCGTAGCAAGAAGAATCACTCAACTGCACCGAGAAAGAGCGAAAGTAAAGCTGATAAACTTTAGGCAGAAGTAAAAAATACATCTGCAAGGGCACGACAATCACATAAATTCAGGAAATTGTTCAATGAAGCAATACGTTAAGCAGGGTATTATCATCAGCAATCTCGAAATTATAGTAAAAGCAGCGGTAGAGTTCTATATTGACATGTAGAGTACCCAGAGGACTCAGCATAACTCCCTTCGGAACAGTAATGAACAGGATACAGAAACTCCACCTAGCGATGAGCTCAGAAGGGCCTTGCAAGACATGAAACGGGGAGGATCGGCAGGAGAAGATGGAATAACAGTAGATTTAATCAAAGATGGAGGAGACAATGTTTCGAAAACTGGCGACTGTCTATACGAAGTGTCTATCGACTTCAAAGATCCCAGAAAACTGGAAGAATGCAAACATTATACTAGTCCACAATATGGGAGACGCTAAACAATTGAAACATTACAGGCTCATTAGCTTACTTCCATTATTATATAAAATATTCACCAAGATAATCACCAATAGAATAAGGGAAACACTGGACTTCAGTCAAACAAGGGAACAGGCAGGTTTTCGGAAAAGGTACTCTACAATGGATCACATCCATGTTATCGATCAATTATGCAAGAAAGAAGTGAGGCGTGCAGACAGGACACAAGAGTAGAGAAGTGGACAACACGAACGCCGACTATCAACTGAAGGAAGCACTGAGACGAAAAAAGTAAGAAGACAAAACTCATCTGCGCATGGTCAGGAATGGTAACACCACGTGTCAGTCGGGTACACGTGCCGGTCTACGTGAGAGATAACTGTTAATGCACTTAATCTCTTCCTTATGTAAAGTAATCGAAGGCTGACTCACGCACGCACCTCCACCATTATAGATATGCCATGCCTCTACCATAAGACGCGTATCTTCATTCTTATGCCTGTACAATATTGCGCATTCATCTAACTCTGGCGTGCAGTTACAATCTCGGCAATGTAGCTTAAGATTAGAAGGCGATCCACCGGTTAACGACCTTTTATGTTCCATTAGCCTTTGATTGATACATCGTCCCGTTTGCCCTACGTAGAACTGGCCACAGCTAAGGGGAATTTCATAAACCACACCCATACGACAGTCAGTAAAACTTTTGTTCTTATTGTGCTTCACTGGACAAATATCTGTTCGTTTTTTGCCTTTTACCCGCTCCTTTTTTCTCTGTACGGCAGCGCATATCTTACCTAGCTTATTGGGAGCAGTGAAAGCAACATTAACATCATATCTACTTGCAACTTTTTTAAACCTGTGCGACACTGAATAAATATACGGAATAGCCACTACTCTTTTTTTTCTATTACTTCGTTCTGTAATCACGTCCGTCCCTCTCGAAACCGACTTCTTTAGGCGCTCAGCCACAGTGGCCACTGCTACACTAGGATAACCTGCTTCTAATAGGCGCCGGACCTGCGCATTAAAACTGGCGCTCATTTTGTGCATGTAGGATCTGGTGAGGGAAGACTTAAGGCACGACATGGCAATTCCGTTTTTTACTACTTCGGAATGCTTGGATTGAAAGTTTAGCAACGGCTTCGAAGATCTTGGGGAGTACTGCCAACAAACGTAATTTTCTTTGAAGAGCAAGGTAATGCCAAGAAACTGAATTACGCGTCGCTGAGGAAATTCCTTGGTAAACTTTAATCCTCCACCCCATAAAGATTAAATTGATTACTTACTGAGGTAGCAGCGGAATCGAATTCTTCCCTATTGCAGAAAATCAGGTAATCGTCAACGTAACGAAATATCTTTATAACGCTATCACCTAATGCTTTCTCTAAGCAGTTGTCAACCTTACTCAGGTAAATATTGCTAAGAATAGGGGCAACCTTTGAGCCAATAAAAATGCCTGATTTCTGCAGAAAAACTCCATCTCTCCACCCAATCAGCGTCGACTTCAAGTACATTGAAAGAATTTCTTGAAAAGCTCCCGTGGAAACACCGCATCTGTCAATAAAAGCCGACTCTTGCACTTGTTCTTTAATGCACTCATTTACGGAATTTAGCAACCCGTCATGCGGCAAAGAATAATACAGGTCTTCGATATCCATACTAAAAGCTGTACAATCACCAGGATTTTTCTCTCTCAAATACTGAACTAGTGCCTGAGAATAACGTAAGCAAAAGGGGTCTGAAAAAACTAGTGAAGCTAAGCAGTTCTGTAGGTAACTAGTGGCAGAGACCTGCCACGTCCCTTTCTCTGACACTATAGCACGAAAAGGAATTTCTTGTTTATGGGTCTTGGCCGAGAAAAGCAGTTCTCAGTTGAGGGATTTAGCTTTCTTGACATTACAGACAACCCTATCAAGATTATGTCTTGACAAGAGGTCAACCACACGTTGCTTAACTACCGAAGGCTTGAATTTTACTGGCTGTAAATTCTTTTCTACGGCTGAAATCGCTTTTTCAGAAAATATGTCACCTGGCATAATTACGAAATAACCTTCCTTGTCTAAGGGTTCGTTGCGCGGCCCTGAGAGACGGTCGCCATTGGAACCGCCCCTACGCTGATTGGAATAAGTTAGCCATGCAACACGCGGACTTCCTATGGAGGATGAAACTTCCGGAGCTTCAGCAAAGTAAGAGGAAACACCTTTCTAATAATTCACCGTCAAATAACGTACTGGTTCTTGGAGACGCCATCGTAAGTGATAACCATAAAAGAACCCTTGCTTTAGGTCCTAAGCACTGTTTTAAGCCTAACATAAAACCCGTTGACGTTTTAAGCATACCGCGCTGCATAACCAGGTTCGTCCCGGAAGAAGAACGCTCACGCTGTATTTCGGATTGTATTGCTAGCATTAAAGAATCAAATTCTCATTTTAAGACGTCTGACCCTGTCCGACCGTTATTTGATTATATTGTGGAGCATAAACTTAGACCAGTAATATCTGACAACGAAGGTTATTTCGTAATAATGGCAGATGACATGTTTTCGGAAAAAGCGATTTCAGCCATAGAAAAGAATTTACAGCCAGTAAAACTCAAGCCTTCGGTAGTTGAGCAACGTGCGGTTGACCTCTTGTGAAGACATAATCTTGATAGGGTTGTCGGTAATGTCCAGAAAGCTAAATCCCTCACCTTAGAAGGAGACATGAATCTGGACCGACACAGCAAAGACATTTATAATGTATCACACCGATGAGTTCTAGTGAACTTTACATACATCCGCAACAATGGTTGCGGATGTATGTAAAACCTCTCTCCTTTACACTAATATCTTTACCGAGTTCTTAAATCGCTTCACAAGTTCTCACAACGTCCTAATAAGTCACGTGCGGTGTGGCGCTTGCATGTCTGAGTCAGTGCAGTTCTTCCGCATTGCTCGGTGGACTACTGGCATCTCTGCTAAGGGTTGTACCTGTGGAATTGGCCTGGCTTCTCGAGCGTTGTCGTTGGTGAGGGCGAGGTTGTCCCCGTAGCATAGGACAGGGCCGTTGTCCTCGGACCAAGCCTTTGCTGGCGACCACGGCGCACGGCCGCGGGCGTGGAGGATCAAACCCGGCTGGTGCAGAGCCACCGGTGTCCTCCTTCTGTTCAACTCTTCAATCTCAACGACCTTGGTTGAGCGCCTTGTTAGCCAGGTGTTCTAGCCTACTTCTTCCTTCTCCCCTAACGGTGTTCTGCCTATTCCCACCTTGCTCCTTGCAGGCCAAGTCAGCCTTCTTCCCCTTCCTTCTTCTATCTCTTCTCTTTTTCCTTCTACTTCAGCTCCTGACAATGTTCAACAGGGGTTTATTTCTCCTTTACGAATTTGGCTTTCATGCGGAAAATGCATTTTCCTGCATAACAGTTAGGCAAATCGCATCCTTAAAAAGGGGAATTCCCTGCAGCTAAACGCGCAGTACGCACACCTCCAAGTCAAGTACGACAAATTACCGTCATGCGAACACGGCTCTTAAGAGAAAAAATGTCTCTTCCGTGAGTATAAGCTAAAATAGTATCCTTTAAATGGGGGATTTCTTGGAACATTCCCGCAGCACAAATGTGTCGTACGCACACTGCCACGTGAACGACGGTCAAGGACCGTCAATCTCGACCTAGGCTCAAAGCTAGGGTGCCGCACATCATTGCTATCTGAAGCGGATACATGTGTCTTCCCAGTGTTTTTCTTTTACGTGGAATGTTCATATATTGCGTAAATTTTAATGTAATGTGTTTTAACCAAAGAAGCAAGGCTCACTTCTTTGTTTTCCCCAACGCGGGTATAAGCGTTTCTATTTACCTTCGCCTTTTTTACAACACGCAAACAGTATTGTTCGCAATTTATTTCATGATGCTCCTTATTCGGTATTACGTTCAATGCGTTCGTTCGAAAAAAAGTCGCCGTTTCACCCGAAAGGCGAAACATCGATTGCATAGCAAATTAGCATAGAACAGTACAAGTAAGGTTAGTACTTTTATTGCCCGTATTACCTTGTAAACGTTCTCTTGCTAAATCAACAAGCATAATGTGAGCATGCAGAGCAAAATGAACACATTACACTCGATGACCGTGGACATTCGGTGTGAAAACGCTGGAGTCAGGAAAGACGGCAGCAGCAGTGAACGAGGACACATTCGTGCTGTCTATCACTTCAACTCATTGAGAATAACGACCTTCCTTCTCTGGTTTTTTTCTAATATTCGTCTTTTCTCTGACGACTGCCTGATTTTCCGTGAAATAGTTCGTATAATGATGCTATCATTATTCAGTCAGACCTAAATTCTATAACCGGCGCAATACTTGTCTAATGGCATTAAATATTAACAGGTGTAAAGTGATGTCTGTCTCTCGTGCATCTCTTAGTCATTTCACATATCACATGAACAACTCTCCCTCAGCCGCGGTTTCTTCCTATGAATATTTAGGTGTTCATAACACATCTAATCCAAGTTGGTCTTTGCATCTTCAGAAGATAATTAACAACGCTAATCACATTTTCTTCGTTTTATTTATTCAAAGACCACTTACGAATATTACATAAGGGGAGGAGTAACATATAAAGGATGATCACAAGTCTTGCGTATGAGACGTAACGGCAGTTGCAAACGTCGAGGGGCCGTGGATTGGGGTAACGTCATGAGGAACGCCTTTCCAGTCGATAGATGTTCGGAAAAATAATGACCCAGCAAACGTAGGTATTCTGGCTAGCGGCCGGGCAGTACGAAAAGGACGTGAAGTGCGGTGGGATTATATTTATTTATTTTATTTAGTTCATTACCTTCAATGCCAGAAGGCGTTACAGATGGGAGTAAAATAAAATACATAATTGTTGTTATTATTGGCGGCTATTATATACAATAATAATTGTCGACAGCGGATTAATATGCAGAAACACTTGGAATGGTGACGACGGAGGTGGGCGGGTGGTTCCATTCCCTCGATGTCTATGGCAAGAATGACTCGGAAAATAAGTTAGTAAGGCAAAACGGAATTTCAACTTTATGACGGTGATTAGTACGACAAGACAAATATTATGGCTCATTAAGAAGTTTATTTTACGGATGTGCATTATGAAAAATATGATGAAATAAGGATAAACGAAACACTTTTCTGCGCAGAGAAAACGTAGGAAGCTTCAAAATGTGTTTCATCGACGACACACTTGAAAAGCGGGAATAAATTGACAGAATGAATCGCGCACTATACGGTTGTGTAGTGATTCTAATTGATTAATGAGAAGTTCTTTCCTGGGATCCCACAAAGCACATGCATATTCAAGCTTAGACCTCACAAGTGTTTTGTATGATGTTAATTTAAGAGAAGATGGTGCCCTTGAAAAGTTGCGGCGTAAGAAACCTAACGTGCGATTACCATTGTTAACGACGTAGTTAACATGGGATTGCCAAGAAAGTTTAGCAGTCAGGTGACCACCAAAATACTTACACTTGGTAACCTCGTCTAGTACACAGCCTTCATTGTGATGCAAAGAAGGGTTACAAGTAGGAGCTTTTCGGGAGGTTCTCATTATTTTACACTTTTTAACGTTCAAATGTATTAGCCATTGTTGCACCAGGTATATTAGCGTCCCGGTCAGATTGAAGAGCTGCAAGATCAGTGTCAGGTGATATTGACACGTGTACTTATCTTTATCGGGCGACCACGTTTCGCCGCTTAACAACTGTAATCGCACAGCGACGGACGCGCCTGCATGTATCCGACGTTTTTGGAAAGTTATCGATGATTCTACCCGGCTGTCTGTTGTCGCCGAACCTTATGTTATCTGATTTCATCGCCTGACGCGAATGGCGTAGAACATTGTGGAATACGCGCGGGTCCCAGCGATTAGTCTGGAACATTCGACGACTGCTGTATAAAAGCCGACGCGCTTGACCCGCTGAGCAGATTTTCGACGATCGCCGAGCGTGTTCGCCGCTATCGTTGTGCTATAAGTGTAGCCTGTTTTGTGGGCACAGGTTCGCCCAATAAAAGTTAGTTTTGTCGTTCACAGTACTGCTACTGTGTTATTAACGTCACGACCACGTGACATCTGGTGGAGGTGCTGGGTATCTATCTCCAGCGCGCCGAAGAAGCCCGACAGCTCGCCCGCCTACGGATCAAGACCCAGCAGCGTACCAACAGCCGACACTACAACCTCCGACGACGCTTCGTCGAGTACCAGCCCGGCGACCGTGTTTGGGTATGGACCCCGATACGCCGACGAGGTCTGAGTGAGAAGCTATTGCGCCGCTATTTCGGACCCTACAAGGTCATTCGACGTATTGGCGCACTGGACTATGAGGTCGTGCCAGACGGAATTTCGCATTCACAGCGGCGCCGCGCACGATCTGAAGTGGTCCACGTGGTGCGTCTGAAACCATTTTACGGACGCTGACGAACTTCCTTATTTTGTTGTTTTCTTTGCTACGGGTGTTTTTCTTTATTACTTTCGTTTGTATGCAGCATCGGGTCGATGCTTTTTAAGAGGGGGGTAATGACACGTGTACTTATCTTTATCGGGCGACCACGTTTCGCCGCTTAACAACTGTAATCGCACAGCGACGGACGCGCCTGCATGTATCCGACGTTTCTGGAAAGTTATCGATGATTCTACCCGGCTGTCTGTTGTCGCCGAACCTTATGTTATCTGATTTCATCGCCTGACGCGAATGGCGTAGAACATTGTGGAATACGCGCGGGTCCCAGCGATTAGTCTGGAACATTCGACGACTGCTGTATAAAAGCCGACGCGCTTGACCCGCTGAGCAGATTTTCGACGATCGCCGAGCGTGTTCGCCGCTATCGTTGTGCTATAAGTGTAGCCTGTTTTGTGGGCACAGGTTCGCCCAATAAGAGTTAGTTTTGTCGTTCACAGTACTGCTACTGTGTTATTAACGTCACGACCACGTGACAATATTATGCCATAAATTACACAGTCATCAGCGTATAGCCTGATGGATGATTGAACTACATTCGCCAGGTCGTTAATATCAACTAAATATAAAAGTGAGCCGAGGAGAGAACCCTGCGGCACACCGGAAGAAACTGGACAGGAAGAGGAATCAAAATTGTTTGTCTGAAATTGCGTTCTATTAGAAAGAATACTTTCAATATAGGCAAGAATGTTAGGATCGATGTTTAATTTGCTTACCTTTAAACGAAGTAGAGGGTTAGAGACAAGATCAAATGCTTTCTGAAAATTCAGGAATTTGCAGTCGACAAAACACCCATTCCCAAGAGTAGCGAAAAGTTAATTGGTCAAGCAAATTAGTTGTGTCTCACACGAAAATTATTTACGAATACCATAGTGTTTCGTCGTAAAGTATGCATTAGACTCGCGGAAATTACCTAAACATGAGTAAAAAATGTTCTAATAGTTTGCAAGGAATGCTAGTTGACGATATAAGTCTAATATTATGGTGAATTTACGTCACCAGACTTGAAAAGCGGCATTGCACACCTTCTAATATGGGGGATGATTTAGCGAACTGTGAAATGCCTTCTGAATGAGGCAAAAGCTAGTGATCCAACTACGAGTGGGGAGGTTCAAAAGTTCGGATTGAAGTTGTAATGCAGTTACGCTGGAATTAAATGAGAAGTCATTATGGATGAATGTGACAGCACGATTCTGCAAGGCTTCAAGCGCGTTAGCCAGATAATTTTGATGTGGCTGCCAGAGTGGGGATGCATATTCGAGCCTTGACCTGATGGGTGAGTTGTATGCTAGTAGCTTAACGTGCCATAGTTCATTTCGTAGGTGACGTTTGAGAAATCCTAGATATCTGTTTGCCGAAGATATGACGTTAGTGATATGAGTAAGCCAGGAAAGGTCGCTGCTCATGGTTACGCCAAGGTATTCATAAGATTGTACAAGTTCAACAATGGAGGGCATTATAACGTAGTTAAATACAAGGGGCTGTCGGTGAGGGTGAAAGGAGACAAGTTAACATTTATTAACATTAATTTTCATTAGCCTTTGATCACACCACTCCTGAACGTGATTAAGATCATTTTGAAGAGATGCTTGCTGCGATGTGTCAGTCAAAGCACAATAAATGACGCAGTCGTCGGCAGACATGCGAACGTTACGTGTTAGATGTTCTGGTAAGTAATTATTATAGATAAAAACAACAATAGTCCAAGGACAGATCCTTGACGGATGTCTGAAGTTACAGCGACGGTGGTAGATTTTGGTTGTTAACAGAAACAAACTGCAAACGATTAGTTAGAAACTCCTTGATCCACGCGAGGACGTTAGGGGGCAAATTTAGCCTCTCAAGCTTTAGTATTAGATGCGCGTCAGGTACAGCGTCAATGGTTTTTTGCAAAATTTAAGAAAACGGCATCAGTTTGGATATTAGGGTCAATAGGGTCAAGATTAGCGTGTATATTATGGACGAAAAGTGCGCGCTGGGTTACGCACGAGAACCCTTTGCGGAAGCGATGTTGTCAAGGATGAAAAAAATTGTTAGCGTCCAATAAGTTCCTGATTTTGGAGTAAATGACATGCTCCATGATTTTACATGGTACGCTGGTTAGAGACACGAGGCGACAGTTAAGGGGAGATTGTTTGTCACTTGATTTGTACTCTGGAACGACGTTCCCCACTTTCCACTGGTTTGGCAGGATGCCTGTAGAAAGAACCTGCTTGAGCAACAATGACAAATATTCAACAGCGATGTGTTTAGTGCTTTTTAACAGTTTGGAATTGATCTCGTCGACGTCAGCTGATGACGAGAGCTTCATATTTTCGATTAGGGACAGAATACCAGAATTGGAAAAGGTTATAGAGGGCAACGGTGGAAGTGGAGTGGTTGGAGGGGCAGGTGATGTGATGCCAGGTTCATTTGAGAATATGGATGAAAAAGCAACAATAAAAAGTTCAGCACACTTAACTTCACTCACCTCCTCGCCCACTATGTTGGTAAGGGTAATAGCATAAGTGTTGCTAGGCTTTATTTTTTTCCAGAACTTTCTTGTTTCACTGATGAGGATCATGGGTAGTTCGGTATTACAGAAGGACTGTTTAGCGCTACGAATAGCAATGCAGTAGGCGTCCTCAGCAGCATAATATTTGTTCCAAGCGAGGGTCCTTGGACTCAGTTTTGCCGCTCGAAATAGACGCTTTTTTTCTATCTACCCTTTTTTAGCGTGATCGTGAACCATGGCTTTTGATGATTGGCATGGATGGTGATCTCAGTGATATATTTGTTAGCTAGTTTCTTAATCTTGTTATAGAACAGTAGCCAGTTATCGTTAAGAAAACGTGTCTAGACCGGACTTAAACTCAGGCAGGGAGTCCTCTAAGTTAATGTAAATGGCATCATAATCGCCTCGATCGTAAAGTCGGATGTTTCTTTTTAGATGTCTGGCGCAACTCGGCAACAAAGTGAAAAACACCATGAATAATTTTGTGGTGACTGATCCTCCATAAGCTGGTTATTAAGGAACGGCTTGCAGGATCAGTGGTTAGTAACAAATCTAGAATGTTTGAAGCGCTCCAGGTCAAAGTACGAGGAAACGTCCAGGAATTCTCTAGATTCTGAGCATTTTGTTAAGAATGAAGTGTTTTCCCAGTTGATATCAGGGTAATTAAAATCCCCATGAAGAAGAATCTCGGCGTTAGGGTATTTACATCTGAGGTGAATTATTATGTCATTAAGGTCTCGAGGAAACTGTGCATTACTTTGAGGTCGCGGTAGCAAACGCCTAGCAACACGGATTTTGGTACAGCACGACACATCAGCCATAGTATTTCCAGTTTTGAGACGATATTAATATGAGATCATGACAACAGTAGATCAACAGCAACTAGGCTATCTTAGGTTACTTGCTGTAACTTTACGATGGTAAGTTACTTTCGCGGCAACTTTTCAGCCTCTCCTTCATCTTTAAAGCTCTTGTTATATAAAATACTCATTCGATCTAAATTACAATACGCCACTCCAGTCTGGAATCTAAGTACTAACGATTTGATCACTTCACTTTACATAGTACAGAATCACTCTACTTGCTGACCATCGCAACAAAGTTGGTATCGAGCCATGTCCCCCCCCCCCCCCATACTAAAACCTTTCATTACTCTATTTTTTATCTCCAACTCCACAAGATTGCAATGCCTTCTTTCTGTCATTGTTTCCATATATGCTAACACTCAGTTTAAATCTCCTTTATCTGAGATTCTATAATTAGGAGTTACCATGCTTTCCTATACTATTATCATTCTCCTCATCAGCCTTTTTATGCACAATGTCGTGATTCCAAGTTGCGCCTGCGAATATCCTCATTTTATCACCCCCGCTAGTTTTCTGGCGTACTCGACTGCGCTTCCATTCTTTTGACGCCAATTTTGAAACTCTACTGGTACGCCGGTTATCTATCCTACGCATTACACGACCTGCCCAGCTCCATTTTTTTCTCCTAATGCCCATTTGAATTTCGGCTGTCAACGTTTGCTCTCTGATCCACACCGCTCTCTTGCTGCCTCCTAAAGGTACGCCTAACACTCTTCGTTCCATCGCGCTTGTGCGGTCGTTAACTAATTCTTGAGCTTCCTTGGCAAACTCCAAGTTTCTGCCTTATATATTTGCCCTAGTAGAATGCATTGATTACACACCTTCCTTTTCAATGATAGTGGTAAGCTTGCAGTCAGGATCTGGCACTGTCTGACATATGCATTCAAAAACATTTTTATTCTTCTGTAAATTACCTTCTCTCGATCAGAGCCCCTGTGAGTAATTGAGCTAGGCAAACGCACTCCTTCACCGACTTTGGCGGCTGACTGGTGATCTTGAACTGTTCTTCCCTCGCCAGGCTATTGAGAATTTTGTGCCTTCTGCGTATTAATTCCAACCACACTTTTATACTTTCTCTGTTAAGATCCTCAATCATTTGTTGGAATTTGTCCCAGCGTTGCTGAAGAGGACAATGTCATCTGAAAACCCTAGGTTATTGAGATATTCGCCGCTGATTCTCACTCCTAAGCCCTCCCAGTTTATTAGCTTCACCACTTCTTCCAAGCATGCAGTCAATAGCATTCGAGAGATTGTGGACAGGCATATGGAGAGACAGGTATATTTCTACTGCTCTTGTGGAGAATCAAGGCAGCTGTAGAAGCCTTGAATATATTGACACGTGTACTTGTCTTTATCGGGCGACACGTTTTGCCGCCTAACCAATGTTATCGCACAGCGCGGGACGCGCATGCATGTATCCGAAGTTTCTGGAAAGTTATCGATGCTTCTATCCGCTGTCTGTTGTCGCCGAACCTTGTGTTATCTGATTTCATCGCTTGACAAGAATGGTGTAGATCTTTGTAGAAGGCATGCGGGTCCCAACGTTTAGTCTGGAACATTCGATGACTGCTCTATAAAAGCCGACGCGCTTGACCCGCTGATCAGATTTTCGACGATCGCCGACTGTGTTCGCCGCTATCGTTGTGCTTTAAGTGTAGCCTGTTTTGTGGGCACAGGTTCGCCCAATAAAAGCTAGTTTTGTCTTTCACAGTACTGCTACTGTGTTCTTTGGCGTCACTACCACGTGACATCTGGTGGAGGTGCTTTTTGTTCATGTACCGGACGCCCCCGACAAGCCGTGATCCAAGCCCGGACTGCAAAAAGGACACCAACGTAGTCCCGGACCATCGAGCAAGCCGCCGTCTTCAACAGCTACCCCCGGAGCACGGACTTCTACTTGAGAAGACCAAGAAGATTGTGGCCAAAGCAACCCCAATGGCAGCCCCAGCGTCCCCTATCGTGCTGCAGCAGCCAGGGAACCACCGACGTTCCGCGGTTCCACATTTGAGGACCCGGAAAGCTGGCTGGAAACATATGAAAGGGTCGCTACGTTTAATAGCTGGAACAATCACGACAAACTGCGATATGTCTTCTTCGCATTGGAAGACGCTGCCAGGACGTGGTTCGAGAACCGCGAAGCCACCTTGACGACCTGGGACCTGTTCCGAAGCGGCTTCCTGCAGACATTTGCAAACGTCGTACGCCGAGAACGAGCCCAAGCGCTATTAGAATCCCGGGTGCAGCTACCTAATGAGACAACCGCCATCTTCACGGAGGAAATGAGCCGTCTATTCCGTCACGCTGACCCCGAAATGCCCGAGGAGAAGAAAGTCCGCCTACTCATGCGTGGTGTGAAAGAGGAACTTTTTGCCGGAATGGTACGAAAGCCCACCGAAGACCGTCGACGAGTTTCTTCGCGAGGCCACCAGCATCGAGAAGACACTCGAGATGCGAAACCGGCAATTCGATCGCCGCACGAACTCTACAACCTACGCCGGGGTTCAATCACTGGCTACCGACGATCTACGAGAGACTATCAGAGCGGTCGTACGGGAGGAGCTGCAGAAGTTCTACCCAAGGTCGCAGTCCCAAGCGGATCCAATCACTGAAATCGTCAAAGAAGAGGTTCAGCGATCGCTTGGAGTGCCTGAGGTGCAACCACGATCACCGCAACCTCAGCCAGAAGCAATGGCCTACGCTGCCGTCGCCCGCCGTCAAGGTCCCCCTCCACGACCGCGCCAGGGCCCTGTAACGCCGCAGTTCCGTCGACCACCGCCGCCGCCGCCAGCACGCCCACCCGTCGCGCAGCGCAGCTACACAAGGAAGACAGACGTTTGGCGCGCTCCTGACCACCGCCCGCTCTGCTACCACTGCGGGGAAGCCGGCCATGTGTACCGCCGATGCCCATACCGCGACCTGGGATTGCGAGGGTTCGCCGTCGACGCACCGCGCCCTCGGGAAGGTCAACGCCCTCGTGACATCGCCGACTACCTCACCGCTACTCAGTGGAGCCCTCGACGACCGTCCCGTTCGCCGTCACCAGGCCGCTACCTGTCGCCACAGCGCCGACCATACACTGGCCCAGCCCGGGGTCGGTCCGTCAGCCCATATCCGGAAAACTAAAAGCAGCAACCGATGGAGGTGCGGTTGCTGTTCGTCGAACTGACGAAGATCCTCCGCCGCCGACGAAGACGCCGAAAAGACTACCTCGACGACATAACAACGACGTCACACCGCCGTCCCGACGAAGTCTGGCAGGAAAGAACACGCCGACGAAAGACCACTTGACGACGCCACGTACCAACCACAGGTCAACTCGACGCAGCCGTGATCCGACGCTGAGGCCTAACTGTAACGCAAGACAAAGAACCACCGACCTCGACGTGCTTCTCGACGGCCACGCAGTTACCGCCTTAGTAGACACAGGAACCGATTACTCCGTCATGAGTGGACCCATCGCAGCCCAATTGAAGAAAGTTAAGACTGCATGGGAAGGCCCGATAATTCGGACCGCTGGAGGACACCTCATCACGCCGAGTGGAATCTGCACGGCAAGAATGACCATTCATGACCGGACTTATCCTGCCACCTTCGTTATCCTGCAACAGTGTTCAGGAGACGTCATTCTCGGCATGGACTTCCTGAACCAACACGGCGCAATCATTGACCTGAAGTCGAAGTCAATAACGCTGTCGGAAGATCAAGCGATACCGCCGGAGAGCCCTCGTAGTCACCACGCCTTGAGTGTGCTCGAAGATCAAGTGAGCATCCCGCCTCGCTCCAGCATTGTTATTTCGGTCGGCACCGAAACACCCACTGACGTAGAAGGCGTCATGGAAGGCGACCAACGTTTGCTGCTCGACCGTGAAATTTGCGTCGCAAGAGGGATCGCTCGACTGCACGGAGGAAACACGAAAGTGTTGCTGACAAACTTCAGACAGGAGTTCAAGCACATCAACAAGGGCACGACGATCGCATACATCGAGGAAATTCAGGAAACCAGCGATGCCTTTGTCCTCTCGGATTCTGTTCCATCTACCCCGACGACCGTGGTTCCCGAGCCAGACTTCGACATAAATCCAAGTCTCCCCGTGATTAAGCAGCAACAGCTCAGAAGTCTGCTTCGACGATACAAAGACTGCTTTCCTTCGTCATCGAGGATTCGACAAACACCAGTCGCAAAGCATCGCATAATAACCGAAGAGTGCGCTCGACCACTACGCCAGAGCCCTTACCGAGTTTCGACGCGAGAACGCGAAGCTATACGACAACAAGTCGACGAAATGCTGCGCGACGACATCATCCAGCCGTCGAAAAGCCCGTGGGCGTCTCCAGTTGTTTTAGTGAAGAAAAAGGACGGAACCCTACGTTTCTGCGTCGATTATCGTCGACTGAACAAAATCACGAAGAAAGACGTATACCACCTCCCACGGATAGACGACGCATTGGATCGGCTCTGCAATGCTAAATACTTCTCATCGATGGACCTCAAGTCTGGCTACTGGCAAATAGAAGTCGACGAAAGGGATCGCGAAAAGACCGCCTTCATCACGCCAGACGGCCTCTATGAATTCAAGGTTATGCCATTTGGACTGTGCTCGGCGCCTGCAACGTTCCAGCGCGTGATGGACACGGTGTTAGCAGGATTGAAGTGGCAGACGTGTCTTGTTTACTTGGATGACGTCGTTGTCTTCGCCAGAAATTTCGACGATCACCTTAAGCGGCTTGCAACGGTATTAGAGGCCATCAAGTCATCAGGGCTCACTCTGACGCCGGAAAAGTGTCGCTTCGCTTACGATGAGCTTCTATTCCTAGGCCACGTCATCAGCAAATCTGGAGTACGCCCTGACCCGCAGAAGACAGCTGCCATCGCAAAGTTCCCGCAGCCAATCGACAAGAAGGCAGTGCGCAGATTCCTTGGCATGTGTGCCTACTATAGGCGCTTTGTCAAGGACTTTTCACGTATCGCTGAGCCACTGACACAGGTAACTAAATGTGACGTCAAGTTCAAGTGGGAAACGCCGCAGGCCGACGCATTTCAAGAACTCAAACGACGCATGCAGTCGCCGCCCGTACTTGCGCACTTCGACGAGCACGCCGATACCGAAATCCACACTGACGCCAGTAGCCTAGGCCTCGGTGCCGTGCTAGTCCAGAGAAAAGATGGTCATGAACACGTGATAGCTTACGCTAGCCGGTCGTTGTCAAAAGCGGAAGGCAATTATTCTACGACTGAAAAGGAATGCCTCGCCATCATTTGGGCTACAGCAAAATTCCGCCCTTACCTCTATGGCAGGCCATTCAAAGTCGTCAGCGACCATCACGCGTTGTGTTGGTTAGCTAACTTAAAGGACCCTTCAGGACGGCTGGCCCGGTGGAGCCTCAGACTACAAGAATATGACGTCACGGTAATATACAAGTCCGGAAGAAAACACTCCGACGCCGACTGCTTATCACGTGCCCCCATCGATCTCCCGCCGCAAGACGACGAGGACGACGACGCCTTCCTTGGAATAATATGCGCGGAAGACTTCACTAAACAGCAGCGAGCAGACCCGGAGTTAAAAGGCCACGTCGAATACTTGGAAGGGAACACCGACGTTGTCCCTGGGGCATTTAAGTGCGTGTTGTCTTCGTTCACGCTACAAAACAACCTGCTCGTGAAGAAGAACTTCTCACCAGTCCGCGCCAGCTACCTTCTTGTTGTACCGTCAGCGCTGCGTCCAGAAGTACTGCACGCCCTACACGACGACCCAACCGCTGGGCACCTCGGATTCTCCCGGACGCTGTCGAGGATACAGGAAAGGTATTACTGGCCGCGTCTGACCGCCGACGTCGCCCGTTACGTCAAGACATGCCGAGACTGTCAGCGGCGCAAGACACCACCGACAAGGCCAGCAGGGTTACTACAGCCGATCGAACCTCCTCGTCGACCATTCCAGCAGATTGGGATGGATTTGTTGGGGCCGTTTCCGACGTCAACATCCGGGAATAAGTGGATCGTCGTGGCGACGGACTATCTCACCCGCTTTGCTGAAACTAAAGCTCTACCAAAAGGCAGCGCAGCCGAAGTGGCGAAATTTTTCGTCGAGAACATCCTGCTGCGACATGGTGCCCCAGAAATCCTCATCACCGACAGAGGAACGGCTTTTACAGCAGAGCTCACCCAAGCCATTCTGCAGTACAGCCAGACAAGTCACAGGAGGACAACTGCCTACCATCCGCAGACGAATGGTCTCACGGAGCGCCTGAACAAGACCCTCGCCGACATGCTAGCAATGTACGTCGACGTCGAACACAAGACCTGGGATGCCGTCCTGCCGTACGTAACATTCGCTTACAACACGGCGGTGCAAGAAACAACACAGATCACGCCGTTCAAGTTGGTTTACGGCAGGAACACGACGACGACGCTCAACGCCATGCTGCCGCACGTAACTGACGAAGAGAATCTTGACGTCGCTACCTATCTGCAGCGCGCCGAAGAAGCCCGACAGCTCGCACGCCTGCGAATCAAGAACCAGCAGAGGACCGACAGCCGACACTACAACCTCCGACGACGCTTCGTCGAGTACCAGCTCGGCGACCGTGTTTGGGTATGGACCCCGATACGCCGACGAGGACTGAGTGAGAAACTATTGCGAAGCTATTTCGGACCCTACAAGGTCATCCGACGTATTGGCGCACTGGACTATGAGGTCGTGCCAGACGGCATTTCGCATTCACAGCGACGTCGCGCACGACCTGAAGTGGTCCACGTGGTGCGCCTTAAACCGTTTTACGGACGCTAACGAACTTTCCTTATTTTGTTTTTGTTTTTGTTTTTTACGAGTGCTTATTTATTACTTTCGTTTGTTTGCAGCATCGGGTCGATGCTTTTTAAGAGGGGGGTATTGACACGTGTACTTGTCTTTATCGGGCGACACATTTTGCCGCCTAACAAATGTTATCGCACAGCGCGGGACGCGCATGCATGTATCCGAAGTTTCTGGAAAGGTATCGATGCTTCTATCCGCTGTCTGTTGTCGCCGAACCTTGTGTTATCTGATTTCATCGCTTGACAAGAATGGTGTAGAGAGAGAGAGAGAGAGAGGAAAGGGGAAAGGCAGGGAGGTTAACCAGAGAAAAAGATCCGGTTGGCTACCCTACGCTGGGGAGAGAGGGGAGGGGGAGGTAAAGTGGTAACAAAGTAGAGATAAGGAAAGGAAAGAGAATAGACACACAACCACAATCGGTCACTGACACTGAATACTGTCATCGCACAGCACAGTGACACTTGAAGCACTGTCAACACCTGTTCAGGCTACAGCCGCCTGTCCAATTCTGTCGCCCTCAAAAACCGCAACAGTGCACTCGTCGCCCTCTGCTGCGAAGGCTTATGATGGCGGTATTTTAAAATAAGTTCCTCTGTGAGAGGTCTTTGGTCAAAGCGCGCTATCGCGGTTGCGAGTGATTGTCTCTGTAAATTATATCGAGGACAGTCACAAAGAAGGTGTTGAAAAGTCTCCTCGTCACCACAGTCCTCACACGAGGCGTCGTCGGCCCATCCAATTCGGTAAGCGAAAGACTTGGTGAAAGCCACCCCTAGCCATAGTGGACAAAGCAGGGTAGCTTCGCGACGGCAGAGTCCAGGTGGAATACAAAGTCGTAGAGAGGAGTCAAGATTGTGGAGTCGGTAGTCGTGAAAACTTCCAGCGTTCCACAAGGAGAACGTGATGTCACGGCTGATCAATCGAAGTTTTCGAGCGGCATCTGTCCTTGATAACGGTATCGGCTCCTCTTCGTTTCCTTGAAGAGCCGACCGAGCAGCGTTATCAGCGTGTTCGTTCCCTATGACTCCGCAGTGACTTGGAAGCCACTGAAATGTCACGTGGTGTCCTTTATCAGTTAAGCTATGAATGAGTTCTCTAATCTCAAATACCAGTTGTTCGTGTGGTCCGCGCCGCAGGGCCGATAGCAGAGATTGCAGTGCAGCCTTCGAGTCACTGAATATTGACCATCTTCGAGGTTGTTCTTGGCTGACGAGACGAAGTGCAGCGCGAAGGGCTGCAAGTTCCGCGACCATCGGTGTCGTTGGGTGACATGTCTTGAAACTGATGGTGGTGGCTTTCGCTGGGAAGACCACGGCTCCAGAGGAACACTGGAGAGTTGCCGATCCATCAGTATAAATATGTACGTGTTCGGCGTACCTCTCGTGCAAAAGGAGCAGAGTTAGTTGTTTAAGAGCAGGTGATGACAGCTCAGATTTTTTCCTGATTCCTGGTACGGTGAGGGCTACTGCGGGTCGAGCCAAACACCACGGAGGAATCGATGGCTTAGTTGCGGGGGTGAAGCCTGATGGGAGGCAGGTATAATACTTCGAAATCGTAGTACAAAATGCTGCCTGCGGCCTTTCTGACGGTAGTGTTGCCAGATGGTGGGAACAGGCACAGGCAACGTGCCTAATGTGCACTCTCAACACCTCTACCGCAATGTGTGTTTGTATAGGGTGGTCCCGAGCAATCATAATAGTCGCTGCTGTCGATGTGCATTTTGGCAAACCAAGACAAACCCTGAGAGCCCGAGCTTGAATAGCCTGTAGAGCACGAAGATTTGTCTGGCAGGTGTTGGTCAGTAAGGGCAAACTGTATCTCAAGAAGCCCAGAAAAAGAGCCCTGTACAATTCCAACATTGCATGCACTGACATTCCCCAAGTCGTTCCTCCCAGAAACTTGAAAAGTTGGGAGATTGCTGTCAGACGCTTTTTCAAGTAGGTCACGTGCGGGCTCCATGACAGATCTCTATCAATGATTATGCCAAGAAATTTGTGAGTCTTATCATAAGAAATTATCTGGCCATTTATTGATATGGCGTAGGGTGTCATTGGTTTGCGAGTGAACGCCAGCAGTGCACATTTGTCTGACGAGATTTCAAGACCTTGGTTGCGGAGGTATATAGCTGTTAAAGTAGCAGCGTTTTGAAGTCTTGCACGTATCTGAGGACGTGTCACACCTGAGGTCCATATACATATGTCGTCGGCGTACATTGATATCTTGATCGCTGCTGGCAGATGATCAACGAGACCAATGAGTGTGAGGTTGAATAGGGTAGGGCTTAGTACACCGCCTTGAGGAACACCTCGGTACGTGTAGTGTAGTGCCGTTTTGCCATCACCGGTACAGGCAAAGAACGATCTCATAAAAAGGTAATGAGAGATCCATTGGAAAACTCGACCACCTAGGCCAACCATCTCAAGAGCATCGAGGATAGCCTCGTGAGATACGTTATCGTATGCCCCCTTGACATCCAAGAACAAAGCTGCAGATAGTCTTTTGCGTGACTTTTGAAGCTGGACGTACGTAGCGAGATCAACAACACTGTCTACTGAAGAGCGATCTCGTCGAAAACCAGCCATGCAATTCGGTAACATGTTGTAGTGCTCCAGGTACCACTCCAAGCGGGCAAGGATCATCTTTTCCATTATCTTTCCCACACAGCTGGCCAGCGCTATTGGGCGGTATGAGGTGGGTTCAAGTGGGGACTTGCCTTGCTTCAGGAGAGGGACCAAGCGGCTTATCTTCCATTCTTCGGGAACCATGCCATCCTGCCAAGATAAGTTGTAGAGATGTAACAGTTCTCTCCGTGCGCTATCACTCAGGTTGTTCAAGGCGCGGTAGGATATTCCATCCGGTCCCGCGGATGAAGAACGCCTTCATAGAGCAAGAGCCGCTTCTAGTTCCTCCATTATGAAAGGAAGATCCATGCGGCCGTCACGTGAAACAGGGATGCGACTGGGGGCTGGAAAGCCTGGACCGGTTGCTTGGCCAGCGATCCTTGCACAAAAGTCCTCTGCAACATCAGCCTCTAGCCGCCCCTGGAAGAGCGCGAGCGCTTTGAATGGGAAGCGTTGTTCAGGGAGGGAACGTAGACCACGTATGGTTCTCCAGATGTGGGAAACTGGCTTTCGGGGGTCTAGTGACTGGCAAAATCTTGTCCAACGTCGAGATGCCAATCTATCCATGCGACGTTGAATTTTCTTTTGTAGTCGTCTGGCTGTCCTAAGGTCTTCGATGGATTTTGTACGCCGGTAACGCCGCTCCGCAATGACGACGGAGTGCACGAAGTCGCTCCAACTCTATATCCAACTCCGAGCGCTTCGACGAAACCGTGACCGTGCGCACGGCGTGTAGCATTGCAGACTTGATTGCTTCCTCTAATCCAGAGGACAAGCCCTCTCGACAAGCATCCTCCATGGTGGAAGTAAAAGTGGTCCAATCAATTAATCGAATGGTGTTCCGTGGGGTGGGACTGGACATTCCTTTGATGACAAGGTATGTGGGAATATGATCACTCCCGTGTGTCTCGATATCCGAAAACCATTTAACATATCTTGTGAAAGTGCTGGAGACAAAAGCTAGGTCAAGACAGCTGCCATAATTCACGCCTCGTATAAACGTTGGGCTGCCGTCATTCAGGAGTGAAAGGCCGTGGTTACAGGCGAAGTTTGCAAGTCTTTGCCCTCTTGCATTTGTTCTTGCGCTTCCCCATGCTACATGGTGCGCATTAAAATCTCCGATGATGAAATATGGGGCAGGGCACACAGACAAGATGTTTGTTAATCGTTTGGGATCAAAAATACTTGAAGGCGATATATAAACGCCTACAAGTGTAAACATGAGTTTGCCCTTTTTAATTGTTAGGCAAACGTATTGATTTTTATCATGAGGCGGAATCGGCTGGCGAATATAGGTCAGTTCTCGACGAATAAAAACGATGACTTTGCTGCATGCATTAGTTGTTGCGGGTATAACAGCTTCGTATCCCGATAATCTGACTGGTTTTGATACATTAGGCTCACATATGACAATGACTGGGAACAAATTAGTATATATATACTGACGAAAGTCCGAAAGGCGTGATTTTAGTCCTCTTGCGTTCCACTGTATGATTGACGCTGCCTTGACTTCCTCTCGAAACGATGGGCGATGGCTGGCCATGTCTCTATTCGAGCGACTCAAGCACTGGGCTTAAGGCGTCCAGTACTTTCAGTGCATTTTGAGCAGACGTAGTTCCAAGGTTCGACAGAATCACTCGAATGGCATCTATGAGGGGACGCAGCATTGAAAGGACTTGACGATCTGCTTTGGGCGTGGCATCAGCGGCAGGAGTAGGCTCCCGAGCGGGCTTGACTGGCTGTAGTTTTGTGGGAGATTGCTGGCTCGGAAGCGCAGGCCATTCTTCTTGAGACAAATTCCTTTCAGGCGACTCCCTTGTGCTGTTCAGCCCCTTTTTGGCCTGATTGGAGAACGTGGGTGCTACAATGGAAGCGGCCCCCTCCTTTCGCGGTTCTGCCTTTTTTGAGGAGGTTCGGTGACGCCGACGCCGACGCCGGATCGTTGCAGCAGCCTCCCTGTGTGTCGAATTGTCCCGAACCATTTGCTTGAGAACAGCGACCTCTTTCTTGATGCGAGGGCAGTCCCTAGACGAGGCAACATAGGAACCATTACAGTTGCCGCACTTTAGGACAGTAGCCCGGCACGTCTCCTCCGCGTGAGGTTCAGCACAACCGGGACACAGTATCGAGTTTGGGCAGACACCCTTGACATGTCCCAGCCTAAAGCACTGATGGCATTGAAGAGGCTTTTGTATGAAGGGCCGAACAGGGTGTCGGAAGTTACCGACTTTGACGTGTGTTGGTAAGCAATGTCCTTTGAAGATCAGTTTGACGCAGCGCGATGTTCCAAGGCGGCTCACACGCGTGATGACAACACCCTCACTTGCTGGTTTGACGAGGATAGGCAAGTCCGCGTTGGGAATGGCGACATCGATGTCATAAATGACACCTGCTGTGGATGCGTCATCCATCGGGATATATGAACGCACTTTGATGCGCCCTAGCACCGAGATTTGCTTCAGTTTTTCGAGCGCACTCCCGTTGTTAACATCAATTGCGAGGACATTTTTGCGTGCATTTATACGAATGTCCTTAATTTCATTCGGCACGACCCCTTCCAAGAAAACAGATAGTTCTTGCCTGTTTAGCAGTCGGAGGTTGTTTGAGGGCTCTTCGGGTACGAACACGATGGCGTGAGGCCAGCGTTCAGGCCTTGACTTCAGAGTCGCCGTGCTCGCTTGCGTTGATGGGCTCGCGTTGACAGTCCTCCTTTTGGCCCTCTTTCTGCGGACAGTGATGAAGCTATCATCCGATGAGTCTTCATCCGACATTGAGTATAGCTCAGTGTCCTCGGTGTCACTGAGCACGCTTCCTCTCTTCCTCGTGAGGGACGGCCTTGATGACCTCTGGCCAAGAGGGCCTCTGGAAGGCTCCGCGTCCATGGCCACAAAACCGGGAGCCAAGGCACCAGGAAATTCTGAAGAATTCGTCGGAAAACAGAGAACACAGATAGAAGCGTTCTAAGAAGAAGGCACTTCGTCGTCGTCGCCAAGAATGGTGTAGATCTTTGTAGAAGGCATGCGGGTCCCAACGTTTAGTCTGGAACATTCGATGACTGCTCTATAAAAGCCGACGCGCTTGACCCGCTGATCAGATTTTCGACGATCGCCGACTGTGTTCGCCGCTATCGTTGTGCTTTAAGTGTAGCCTGTTTTGTGGGCACAGGTTCGCCCAATAAAAGCTAGTTTTGTCTTTCACAGTACTGCTACTGTGTTCTTTGGCGTCACTACCACGTGACAATATTTTCGAAGATATTCGCGTATGCCTCCTGCATTCCTTGATTACACATTGCTCATCCGACTACTGTTATGTCTTTGCGTAAATATGGAAGCCATATAGAGAGATTGATTGCACTCTGCAGATTTCTCGATTGCCTGATTTACTACATGGATGCGATCCATTGGAAAGTATCCTTTCCTGAAGCCAGCCTGTTCTCTTGGTTCACTAAAGCCAAGCGTTGCGCTTATTCTATTGGAAAATATCTTGGTAAATCTTCAATAAAATACTGAAAGTAAGCTAATGGGCCTATATTTGTGTTTTTCGTTGTCTTCCTTTTTGTGGGTTAGTATAATGTTGGCATTGTTCCAGTTCTCTAGAACCTTTGAAGTCGTGAGATATTTCATATAAGGGGCCTCAATAATTGTGAGCATGATAGCACCTCAACCTTTGAATAAAGAGACTATTGTAAGGGAGGTTTATTCGGGTTCGCAGCGACCACCGGTTCTACGCTGCACCGAGCACAGTCCCCGAACTCGAGCTTCTGCTGCGCGCTTGATGCTGCCGATGCTGCTGACTGCGCGCACGTTCGTCATTTTCCTTACAATGGCCCCGCGGAAACAAAGGAGCCATCCTGGCGACTTAGTTTTCTGGAAGGACGGTAGAATTGTGATACGGCTTGAGATGCTGAACGTGAACGACTTCGTGGTTACGACGTCGCATGTCGGACGGCGGCGTTAGTGGCTCAACCAGGTAATTAACGGTTAATGTTCTCTCGAGAACGCGGTATGGACCGTCGTACTTCGGAAGGAGCTTTGAAGCGAGCCCAGGCGTGCGGTGTGGCACTAACAACCAGACGAGAGCGCCCGAAAGAAAAGTGGGAGTCGAGTTCTGGGCATCGTGAACGGCTTTTTGGCGGTGCTGGTCGTCCGAGGTGAATCGGCGGGCAAGCTGCCGACATTCCTCTGCTTGTCTGGCGGCTTCCGAGATCGGCAGGCATTCGGATGGGTCCGGCCGGTAGGGCAGAATGGTGTCGATGGTGTGCGAAGGACGACGGCCGTAAAGAAGGTAAAAGGGTGAGAATCCGGTAGTGGCCTGAGTCGCGGTGTTGTAGGCGTAGGTGACAAACGGAAGAACTAGGTCCCAATTAGAGTGATCAGGTGAGACATACATGGCGAGCATGTCACCAAGAGTTCGATTAAAGCGTTCCGTGGTACCGTTAGTCTGTGGGTGATAAGCAGTGCATTTACGATGAACAATAGCGCATTCAGCAAGCAGTTGTTCGATGACTTCAGATAAGAAGGCGCGGCCTCTATCTCTTAAAAGTTCACGTGGACCTCCATGACGAAGGAGAAATCGGCGAAGTAGGAAATTGGCGACCTCCTGCGCTGTAGCATTTGGTAGAGCAGCAGTCTCCGAATAACGGGTTAAGTGGTCTACCGCAACGATTATCCACCTGTTGCCGGCAGCAGTCAACGGAAGTGGCCCGTAGAGATCTATGCCCACGCGATCAAAGGGTCGTGATGGGCATTGTAAAGGCTGGAGTTCACCGGCGGAGTTGTGCGGTGGCGCTTTCCGGCGTTGGCACTCATGAAATGTGCGGACGAACTTTCGAACGAAATTATACATTCCACGCCAGCAATAGCGGTGTCGAAGTCTTTCGTAGGTCTTGAAGACTCCCGCATGGCCACACTGAGGGTCGACGTGGAACGAGGAGCAGAGTTCTGATCGCAAGGTTCTCGGAACGACGAGTAACCAGGTGCCTCCCTCTGGGGCATAGTTGCGTCGATACAGTAGCTGGTCGCGAATCGCAAAATGAGGCACTTGGCGCCGAAGCGTGCGTGACGCTGGAACTTTCGACGTATCCGAGAGAAGGTCGAGCAGAGATGCAGTCCAGGGATCATTACGCTGTGCAGCAGCGATAGTGTCAACGTCCAGAGAGGATAATGTGCACTCGCAGGGGGAGTCGTGACTGGCCTTCGGGGGAAGCGGTAATCGGGATAGCGCGTCAGCGTCGGAGTGCTTTCGCCCGGAACGGTACACCACGCGGATGTCGTATTCTTGGATTCGCAATGCCCAGCGGGCAAGGCGGCCCGATGGGTCTTTGAGCGTCGACAGCCAACATAGTGCGTGGTGGTCGGTCACTACGTCAAAAGATCGGCAGTATAAAATGGGCGAAACTTGCCAAGCGCCCACACAATGGCCAAACACTCCTTTTCGGTAACGCTGTAATTGGTCTCCGCCTTGGTTAACGTGCGACTCGCGTATGCGACGACGTATTCTGGGTGGCCAGGTTGACGCTGTGCCAACACAGCGCCAAGGCCTACACCGCTTGCATCGGTATGGATTTCGGTTGGCGCTTGTGGGTCAAAATGGCGAAGAATGGGTGGCGTCGTGAGAAGACGGCGCAAGGTTGTGAAGGCGTCGTCACCCTCTGGAGACCATGATGAGATATCTCGGGCGCCACCAAGGAGCTGCGTGAGAGGCGATATAATTGACGCCATGTTTCGAACGAATCGCCGGAAGTAAGAGCAGAGGCCGATAAAACTGCGTAGCTTTCATAGTAGCAGGTTTTGGGAACGCAGTAACAGCACGTAGCTTCTCGGGATCCGGGCGAATGCCCTCCTTTGAGACGACATGGCCTAAAATTGTTAGCTGACGAACAGCAAATCGACACTTCTTCAAGTTAAGTTGCAACCCGGCGTTGGTCAAGCAAGTGAGTACGTGCTGGAGGCGGAGCAGGTGGGTTGGGAAATCAGGGGCGAACACTATAATGTCGTCAAGATAGCAAAGACATATTTTCCATTTGAGGCGACGTAGCACATTATCCATCATTCTTTCGAACGTAGCAGGCGCGTTGCAAAGTCCGAAAGGCATGACGGTGAATTCATACAAGCCGTCTGGTGTAACAAAGGCAGTTTTCGGGCGATCGGCCTCTGCCATCGGAACCTGCCAGTAGCCTGACCGCAAATCCAGCGAAGAAAAGAACTCGTCTCCCTGCAAACAGTCCAGAGCATCATCGATGCGTGGTAATGGGTAGACGTCCTTCAGCGTGATCTTGTTCAACCGTCGAAAGTCAACACAGAAGCGGATGGAACCGTCTTTCTTTGTGACGAGGACCACGGGAGTGGCCCATGGGCTTTGGGAAGGTTGAATGACGCCTCGACGGAGCATGTCATCGACCTGCTCTGCAATGACGCGACGTTCCGTAGCGGACACGCGATATGGTCTTTGTCGCAGGGGTGAGTGAGTGCCAGTGTTGACTGTCGATGCACGGCCAAGGGAGGTTTGCGCAACGTCGAAAGAAAGGCGGAAGTGCTGAAGGATTGCGACAAGTTGAGATCGCTGCGAAGGCGTCAGATCGTCGGCGATGAATGGGCTGAACACACCAGTCGATGTTGAGTCTGGTACGGAGAGTGCACTCAGTTCATGGGCAGCAGTAGAAGACACTTCGTCGAGGACGGAGACAATTCGTGTGGAATCGACAGACTCGACGTAACCAAGGCATTCGCGGCGGAGCAGTGATAGCGGCGATGAAAGATGATTGTAAATGGGCATCGTGCTCACACCGGCGGCAAGGTCAAGAGCTGCAAAGGGCAAAGGAAGCGCTTTTCGAATAACAAAGTGATGAGAGGGCATGAAGAAGACCGTCCCATCGGGTATGGTACTACAGAAAACTGGTACGAATGCTGACGAGCACGGGGGGATACAGGTGTCTTCTGTCACGACAATTTTAGCGGCGGGATGAGCATCGACGGAGGTCAGGTCACCAAGGTGGAAAAGTTCGATCTCAGCCCGAGCGCAATTGATGATAGCATTGTGGCGTGAGAGAAAATCCCATCCTAGAATAACGGCGTGGGAGCACGATGAAAGAACTATGAATTCAATCGTGTACAAAACGTCATGTATGATCACACGGGCAGTACAAGCAGTGGTAGGGCGAATGGGTTGAGCACTCGCCGTTCGGAGGGACAATCCAGACAGAGACGTCGTTACTTTGCGAAGCGAACGGCAAAACCTGGCATCCATAACTGAAATAGCGGCACCGGTATCGACTAAGGCGACTGTAGCGACATCTTCGATAAACACGTCAATGCCATTGGCAGGTAAAGGAGGAGGACTTCGGCATGTGGACACTTGCGCAGTTCTTGCCTCAGGAACTGCGTCGTCTAGTTTCCCTCTTCGTTAGAGACGGGTCGTCGACGCATAGGGGAAAGCGATCGACGACGTGGGGAGGGTGACCGGAGGCGTTCGAAGCGAGGACGGCGATCAGTCGGGGAGCGAGCTGGTGATGGGCCGAAGGGTTCGTAAGGCGCATTTGCATCAGGCGGCACATAGGGCGCTCGGCGATCGTCGTCGAACGCCTGCGATCGGCGGCGGCAGAACCTTGCGACATGACCGCGACACCTACATGCGAAGCATATAGGGCGATTGTCCGGCGTACGCCACGGGTTAGCGACGGCAGTGGTGGTCCGGGGGACGGGAGGGGGAGGGTGGTGCACAGGCTGCTGGAAGCGACGCACGGGCACACTGCGAGGTGCCATTGCAGCAACCGTAGCATAAGTGACTGGTGTAGTCACGACATCCTGCTGGTGAACAGCCGGCAGCGCTTCCGCGACCTCTTCATGGATCACGTTACGGAGATGAGACGGCAAAGTGCTGGCAGACTCCTGAGTGACGGACACCAGAGATAACTGTCGTGCGACTTCTTCGCGGACGAAATCCTTGATTTGCGTTATCAGGGAGGCTTGTTCTGGGCCGGTGGTAAGGCTGCAGAGTGATGCCGCATTTGGTGTGGGATGTCGCCTTGTCAGAGCTCGCTGCTTACGCAATTCATCATAGCTCTGGCACAAGCTGATGACGTCGCCAACAGTGCGCGGGTCCTTGGCCAGAAGCATTTGGAACGCGTCATCGTCGATTCCCTCCATGACGTGCTTGATCTTTTCCGCTTCCGTCATGGCAGCGTTCACGCGCCTGCACAAATCGAGAACGTCTTCTATATAGCTGGTGAATGTCTCACCCGTGTCCTGTGCGCGTGTACGCAAACGCTGCTCGGCTCGGAGTTTCCTGACGGCGGGTCGGCCAAATACTTCTGTAATGGACGTCTTGAGCGCCGACCACGTTCGGATATCCCTTTCATGATTTCTGAACCAGAGACTGGCCACGCCCGCGAGGTAGAATGAGACGTAAGCCAGCTTGTCCGAGTCATTCCATTTGTTGTGAACGCTCACCCGTTCGTAGGACGACAGCCACTCTTCAACGTCGTTGTCGTCGGTTCCGCTGAAGATGGGAGGCTCCCGCTGGCGAACGGTGCCAGCGCAAGGGACGAGTGGCGATGGAAGAGTCTGCAGGTCGGCGTCCGGCATGGCAGAAGGTAGCGTCCGAGAACGGAGTTCCAGGATGGTATAGTGGAACGTTACCCAGCACGGCTCCACCACTTATAAAGGAGGTTTATTCGAGTTCGCAGCGACCGCCGGTTCTACGATGCACCGAGCACAGTCCCCGAGCTCGAGCTTCTGCTGCGCGCTTGATGCTGCCGATGCTGCTGACTGCGCGCACGTTCGTCATCTTCCTTACACTATTCTATATTCTCCTGCCTCTTTTCCCTGGTTTATCTCTTTCAAGGCCCCCCTAACATCAACGCTAGATATAGAAGGAGCCTTTATAACCTGCTCAATACTACTTTGAATGGAGATAGCATGGTTGCTATGGGTACAGTACAAGTCGGTATAGAAGTCCTCCTCGATATTTCTGATGACATTACGCTGCATATTTGTCATTGAATACATTTTGGCTTGCCCTATCCCAAGTTTTCTTCGCACTGATTTCATGCTGCACCTATTTTTGCCGCTTCCTCAGTCTTTCTCACATTCTAATATCGAATATCCCTTACTTTCAATTTGTTGATCAGTTTTGACAGTTCCGCGAATTCTATCTTATCTCTTGAGTTGGGCACTTTAATCCTTTGTCGTTTCTTTATTAAGACCTTCGTTACTTGGAATAGCTTCATCATATTATGAGCCTGGCTACGCCCACTGCAGGGCAAAGGCCTCTCCCATACTTCTCCAACTACCCCGGTCATGTGCTAATTGTGTACATGGTGTCCCTGCAAACTTCTTAATCTCTTCCGCGCACCTAACTTTCAGCCGCTCCATGCTACGCTTCCCTTCTCTTGGAATCCAATTCTTAACCCTTAATGACCATCGGTTATCTTCCCTCCTCGTTACATGCCCTGCCCTTGCCCATTTATTTTTCTTGATTTCAACTAAGATGTGATTAACTCGCGTTTGTTCCGTTATCCAATCTGCTCTCTTCTTATCGCTACTGGTGAGACACAGCTGTTATACACTTTTCTTTTGAGGGATAATGTCAACCTGCTGTTCATCTGAAAATGCCTGCCAAACGCACCCCAGCCCATTCTTATTCTTCTTAATATTTCAGCCTCGTGATCCAGATCCGCCGTCACTACCTGCCCTAAGTACTGTATTCCTTTACCACTTGCAGTACCTCGCTACCTATCGTAAAATGCTGTTGTTTTGCGTGACTGTTAAACATTAATTTCCTGCTGATTAATTTTTATAACCATCCGTCTGCTTTGCCTCTCCAGGTCAGTGAGCATGCATTGCAATTGGTCCCCTTAGTTACTAAGCAAAGCAATATCATCAGCGAATCGCAAGTTACAAAGGTATTCTCCATTAACTCTTATCCACAATTCTTCCCAATCCAGGTCTCTGAATACCTCCTGTAAACACGCAGTGAATAGCATAGGAGAGATCGTATCTCCCTGCCTGACACCCTTCTTTATTGGGATTGTGTTGCTTTGTTTAAGGAGGACTACGGTGCCTGTGGAGCCGCTATAGATATCATTGAGTATTTTTACATACGACTCATCTACACCCTGATCCCGTAATGACTGCATGACTGCTGAGGTTTCGACTGAATCAAACGCTTTCTCGTAATAAATGAAAGCTATACAAAGGGTTGGTTATATTCCGCACATTTCTCTATCACCTGATTGATAGTGTGAATATGGTCTATTCTTGAGTAGCATTTACGAAATCCTGCCTGGTCCTTTGGTTGACAGATGTCTAAGGTTTTCCTCATTCTATTTGCGACTACCTTATTAAACAGTTTGTAGGCAACTGACAGTAAGCTGATCGGTCTATAATTTTTCAAGTCTTTGGCGTCCCCTTTCTTATGGATTAGGATTATGTTAGCATTCTTCCAAGATCCCGGTACGCTCGACATCATGAGGCATTGCGTATACAAGGTGGCCAGTTTTTCTAGAACAATCTGCCCACCATTCTTCAACAAATCTGCTGTTACCTGATCCTCCCCAGCTGCCTTCCCTCTTTGCGTAGCTCTCAAGGCTTTCTTCCCTTCTTCCGGCGTTACTTGTGGGATGTCACATTCCTCTAGAGTATTCCCTCTTCCATTATCGTCGTGGGTGACACTGGTACTGCATAAATCTCGATAGAATTCCTCAGCCACTTGAACTATCTTATCCATATTAGTAATGATTTTGCCGGCTTTGCCTCTTAACGCATACATGTGATTCTTGCCTATTCCTAGTTTCTTTTTCACTGCTTTTTGGCTTCCTCCGTTGCTAAGAGTACAGCTAATTCTATCCACATTATACTTCCTTATGTAAGTTGTCTTCCGCTTGTTGATTGACTTAGAAAGCACTGGCAGTTCTATTGCAGCTGCAGGATTAGATACTTTCATATAATGGCGTTTCTTAATCAGATCTTTCGTCTCCTGCGATAGCTTACCGGTATACTGTCTAACGAAGTTACCACCGACTTCTATTGCACACTCCATAATGATGGCCATAAGACTGTCGTTCGTTGCTTCAACACTAAGGTCCTCTTTCAGACTAAAGGCCGAATAACTGTTCTGTAGCTTGATCCGCAATTCCTCTATTTTCCCTCTTACCGCTAACTCATTGATTGGCTTCTTATGTACCAGTTTCTTCCGTTTCCTCCTCAAGTCAAGGCTAATTCGAGTTCTTACCATCCTATGGTCACTGCAGCGCACCTTGCCGAGCGCGTCCACATCTTGTATGATGCGCGGGTTAGCGCAGAGTATGATGTCTATTTCATTTCTAGTTTCGCCATTCGGGCTTCTCCACGTGCACTTCCGGTTATCCCGCTTGCGGAAGAAGGCATTCATGATCCGCCAATTATTTCGTTCTGCAAACTCTGCTAGTAACTCTCCCCTGCTATTCCTAGAACCTATGCCATATTCCCCCACTGCCTTGTCGCCAGCCTGCTTCTTGCCTACCCTGGCATTGAAGTCGCCCATCAGTAAAGTGTATTTGGCTTTGACTTTACACATCGCCGATTCCATGTCTTCATAGAAGCCTTCGACTTCCTGTTCATCATGACTGGATGTAGGCGCTTAGACTTGTACTACCCTTAGTTTGTACCTCTTATTGTGTTTCACAACAAGACCTGCCATGTTACCAGCTATATCGTCTCCGCTCTCGGTTAAGCCCCGGTAGAACAGGACGTACCCGCTTTTTAGCACTGTATATGGTTCATTTGTCCTCCTAACCTCACTGAGGCCTATTATATCTCAAATAATGCCCGCTAATTTCTCCAATAGCACTGCTAGACTCGACTCATTAGATAACGTTGTAACGTTAAACGTTGCCAGGTTCAGAGTCCAATGGCAGCCTGTCTGGATCCAGAGATTCTTAGCACCCTCTGCTGCGGCGCAGGTCTGACGGCCACCGTGGTCAGTCACTTCGCAGCTACCTGGGGACTGAGGGCTAGGGTTTGATTGTTGTATTCATATAGGAGGTATATATGATAGATAGCTTACCCACTGGTTACCCTGTTGCCTTACATCCCACTTCGAATGCTGCTTCTAAAATCAGCCTAGTTACGGTTTCATTCATCACGTCTATGTCACCTTCATCTCTTTGTTTTAAGACCGCATATACGTTTGCAAGCACTAGCCGGGATTGGTCTGATTTTAGCCTTACTCCGTCTATGTTGGCCTGTTTCTTCTGGGATCATTAGGCTATTTCCCTCTTCATATTGAAGTAAATCCTACAGCTCACTATCTAATGATAACTCCTTTTTACCCTACCTGACACCTCTACATCCAGCACTATGCTGGAATCGGCCAAAGGTATAAATTTATTTAATTTCTTGCTTTTTTCAATAGGGTTTTTCAGGTCCACTTTCTGTTCTTACGCGTCGTGAAGGAGGTATTTATTATTCGAAGCTTATTCGTTTCGGCGAATGCTACCAATTAACTCTCCTCTAGTGCTCCTAGAATCAATGCAGTTGTCAAATGCTTATTCACCAGCTTGCTTTTCCTCAATTTTGCATGGAAGTCGCCCAGCACTATAGTATACTCAGTTTCCATTTTTCTGATCCCTAGTTCAACATGCTCAAAGAACTGTTCTATTTCTTCATCATCATGACTGGAGGTTGGCGCGTAGGCTTGTACTACCTTTATTCTATGCCTCCTGCTTACCAGGAAGAAGATGCCATGGAGTGCGGATGCACATCGCGTCAGCTCCGCATTTTCTTATGATTCTCGGCGGAAAATCGCATTTTGTGGAGAAATCCATTGATCATCAACAGAACAGGTGCCAAGGACTCCAAGGATACCATTCTCTACTAGGTGGGCCCGTTTTTCGGCCGTCAATCGTTCCTTCCTCTCGCTACACGTGGCGGGAGATGTACGCCTAACTCGAACGCCTCCACCACAACGGTGGCTGAGAGAGCTCGGCCTACCGCACCGACGGAGATACCCAGGCCCTGCTCAATGATGGAAGTCGTGAGCGTGGAAGAGGAAGAAATGCAACCGGAGGAGTTCGTAAAAGAATCAGGTTGGTGCGAAGTCAACAGAGGCACAAAGAAGCGATACAGCGGTGGGGCCGGATTGTCGGGACACGAGCAGCAGGGAAGAACCTCCGTCGGGGAAGCAACAAATAGAAACAAATGGAAGAACGAAGGCAAGGTGCGACAAATCATCAAAGCAAGTAGGCTGCCTAACCTGCCAAAAGAAGACTACAGAGTTATCGTGCATCCACGTGGCGGACTTAACGTATCAGACTACAAGCTGGATCGCATTTACTACTGCCTGCGCAACGCTGCCGGGGTCGGCCGAGAGACAGCGGAGGAAGACAGCATATACATAAACAGCAAACAAAATATAGTGGTGCTCAGCACGCGTTCCGAGGACCGAGCCAGGAAATATGGGGCTATCAATAAGCTATGCCTTGGAGAACAAGAATTCGAAGCAAGTGCTTATACAGCAGCTCCTGACAACACATCCAAGGGTCTCATGACAGGAATATCCCAGGAGGAGAGTCCGGAGGACATAGTGACCAGTCTATTCACACCACGCAATCCTGGAGTCTTGCACGCCAAGATAATGGGTAACACAGACAATGTGATCCTTTTATTTGAAGGTTTTCACGTCCCAAAATATGTGAGGTATGAAGCGATGCTTATCCAATGCTCCTTGTATAAAAACACATCGACATATGCTATGAATGCGGAAGAACAGGGCACAGGGCTGACGCGTGTCCCAACCCTGAAGACAAGATTTGCCGGGGGTGTGGGTGCAAGAATCCACAGCAGGATTACAACTGCGACGCGGAGTGCCAACTGTGCGGCAAAGACCACCTCACGGGAGACAAGAAGTGCCAGGCAAGATACAAGATACCGTACCTGGTCAAAAAATGCCGCTGGCAGCGACGGAAGAGGGAAGAAGAAGAGGCCGAAGAGGGAGAATACTACTACCACAACTACAAAAAAAGCAGAGGGAGCAACAACGATAACCATAAGACTGCAGCGAGCAAGCAGCCTTCAACTTATAGAGAATAAACATGCAGGAAAAACTATGGAAGAGACCGCTCCGGTTCCTTCCCGAGACTGCCAGGGGAAGCCGGTCGCGGACGCCCCAGCTCCAGGTCCAGGACCAGATCGTGGACGAGATCAAGGTCGAGGTCCGCTTCGAGAACTAATCGAGGGGGAGACGGGAGCAAAGCACAGGTGAGCTGGGCAAGCGCGGTCTCCGGCACTGCTACTCAATCGCCTAAAGTTCAAGGGTCCGCCCTAGAACAGGAAATGACACAGATTACAAACATGTTAGAACAGATTACCCGAGAGAATGCAACGCTTAAAGATGACATCAAGCAGCTTAGGGCAAAAAACGCCAACCTTCAGCAACAAAAAAAGAATGGCAACACACCCTCCGCCAGTAACACGTCGATGCCTAGTCGGGCTCCAACACCCGTTCCCACGCAAGCGAACGGAGAAGCACCACCACACAAAAGGAGGGTGCAAGAAACGGCTGAAGAAAAGAGTGTCTTTTCAATCAGCGAGGTTATGGGAACGTTTAAAGGAATGTTCGATGGGTTACAGCAACGAATCACAAACATGTATGTAGAGATTAAACAACGATTCAATGGCTTAGAGAATAGAGTAGCGGCACGAAAGCACACCAAAGGATATTAGGCCGGCAGGCGCAGGACCGGTTAAAAGCAAACCGTATAGCAGACCGAATGCGGTAGAAAATAGCAAGGCCACCGGGGAAGAGCAGATAAATCAACATGGCGCCGCGTAACCAATACGCGATTTGGCAACAGAACGGCCGCGGGTATCGTCGCAAGCGAGGAAACCTGCAACAGTTCGTAACAAGTAAGGAGGTGCCAGATGTCATCGCCCTGCAGGAGACCGGGGGGGTCGCAAAATTATTGGGGTATAAATCTTACAGTGCTTCCGGCGAGAAAGCAACCTTCACAACGCTGATACACAAAAACCTCTCGGCTGTCGAGCACGATACCGGTGTACGCGGCATAGGCCACGTCCTGATTGAAATAATCCCCTCGCGTAAAGAAGAGGGAAGTCTATTTATTTTCAACATATACAGTCCACCCCGACACAAGCCCAAATTCAGCCCACTCTTCCGCAAAGTGTTAAGCGTAGCGCAAAAGCAGGCACTAGTCGTGGTCGGCGATTTTAACGCACCACACGCGGCTTGGGGATACAGCATAGAGAGCATTAAGGGACGAAGCCTATGGGCGGACGCTCAGCACGAAGGACTAACGCTCATAACTGACCGTCAGGCCCTAACCAGAATAGGAAACAGCGTAACCAATGACACGACACCAGATCTCACATTTACGAAGAATGTAGCAGATTCTCAATGGACAAACATGCAGGAAGACTTAGGTAGTGACCACTACATCGTCGTCACAACGGTACAAGCAGGCCCAAAGAAAAAGAGGGGGAGAGAACTGAAGCTAGTAGAAGGGGACTCTTTCCGCAAAATCCGACAAGAAGATGCGGAAGACACCATAACGGACATTGAGAAATGGGCAGAGAAACTGCAAGAAAACATTAAACGAGCTACCAAAACTGTTCCAGAGGAGGCAGGTATAGAGGAGATAGAAAGCAGATTATTGCACATGTGGGAAGCGAAAGGTAGCATGCTGAAAACATAGAAAAAGCAAAAACATAATTAAGGAAGAGAATTGTGGAATTAAACAAGGAAATCAAGATATATGCAAATAGGTTAACCCAACAAAAGTGGGAAGCCACGTGCCACTTGATGGACAGTCAGATAGGAATCTCCACGACTTGGAACATTCTCTGATGCCTCTTGGACCCCTGCAGTACAAAAACCATACAAAGACACAATTTACAGAAGGTTATACACAGCTACAACGGTACAGAAGAAGAGCTCTTTCAAGAGCTCCAAAAATGTACGTTGGAGATGCGGATAGAGAACTACTTCCGGATTACCTAGGTAACGAGAGTTGAGTTGAGTTGTTGAGTTGAGTTGTTGTAGTCTACTGGTGGGATTAGCCTTGCAGTTGCTGCCGGCAATTGCTCCACCGTAGCGACACTTAAAATAAGTAAATCACATAATCAGACACAGTCCTCACAAAATACAAATGGTCACTCCTCAGTTCACCATGTGGAGGCCAAATCTGTGTCCTGTAGGTAATTTAAAAGAAGGCGAGAGACCTCCTTCCTACACAACCGGTTCCCGCGCGGGAAAACAATGTCTTGAAAAGAGCTGTGAGGAACTCCTGTCTTCTTGAGGGACCCGAATAACACCCTCCTTTCCGCGTTATACACAGTACAGCACATTAGGTAATGTTCTATGTCACCGCACACACCACACGTTGAACATAATGGTGATAATGCCAGGCCAGTCTTATACATCCACGCAGGGGTTCGAGCAGAGCCCGTGCGAATGCGGAGCAGTAAGGTGGCTTGGTTTCTTTTGAGGCCCTTGATCACACATGGCTTGTGAGGTGAGCTCCACAAAGAACTGAGGTGGCACAACACTGCTTCTCTGAAGAGTCTGTTGTCGTCTTGAGGCACTCTTCTCAATGGATTCCCAGACAGCGCTCTATGGGCGAGGCTGTCCGCCATCTCGTTGCCTATGATACCTGTGTGCGAGGGCACCCATTGGAAACGTATGGAGAAGCCTTTGATATGGAGATTGTGTACCGAGCGTAGGGAGCTAAGACATAAGGCATCAGTAGGGAACCCGTGCTCTAACCTTTGAAGGGCAGATTTTGAATCTGTAAGAATAACAACAGGTTGAGGCGTACAAAACCGTAGTTTCTTTAGAGCTGCCTCAATGGCAACGCTTTCGGCCGTTGTGGAGGACACGACTGCAGTGAAGCGAACAGACCAATCATACTTCAAAGAAGGAATGTGAAAAGCAGCTGCACTAGATCCTTTGACCTTGTCCACAGAGCCATCAGTAAAGATTTGAAGATGACGTGCATATTCAGACTCAAGATGTTCCAGTACCAGCGAACGCGTTGCCGCCAGAGGAGAATTCCGCTTAGCGCGTACGTGAGGAATTGTCAACGAACAATCGAGGCTCGCGAATGACCAAGGTGGTTTCAACCTCTTAGTTCGACCTCTAGTGTCAAGACCCAGGTAATCAAGAGTATTTAGTGCCAAGTAAGCTCGGGACTCAGATCTCTTTCGGAGGCGCTGTAGAAGGGCTCGGCCGGCTGCCGTCTGTTTGAGGCGGCCAATTTGCATCAATAACCTTTGTGAAGCGACTAGGCGAGAATCCTGATCTTGATACCCTTATTACGGGGGCAGAAGTCAGATATGAACTTACCAGGCTCAACTCAAAATCTGCACCAGGAACCGATGGGATAAGCAAGAAAACACTCAGGAACCTCGACGATGTATCCATTCTAGCTCTCACGGACTACATGAATAACTGCTGGGAGCAAGGCAGCATTCCAAGTCAA
This sequence comes from Dermacentor andersoni, assembly GCF_023375885.2. Classification (NCBI taxonomy): domain Eukaryota; kingdom Metazoa; phylum Arthropoda; class Arachnida; order Ixodida; family Ixodidae; genus Dermacentor; species Dermacentor andersoni. Next base: position 216,586,920 of record NC_092816.1, read on the forward strand.
TGGAAATCAGCCCAAATCATTTTTATACCAAAGCCTGGGAAGAAACCACAACTGACGAACTTAAGGCCCACATCGCTGACATCCTGCGTCGGTAAACTCATGGAACATGTGGTTCTCACACGTCTCACGAGATACATGGATGACGGAGGACTTTACCCACATACATTGGTTGGATTTCGACCAAAGTTATCGGCGCAGGATATTATGCTCAAACTAAAACATCAGATCATAGATGCGGATCAGAAAAGTCTAGACACCAAGGCAATACTAGGTCTCGATCTAACTAAGGCCTTTGACAGCGTCAAGCAAAGGCCATACTACAAAATCTCCAAAAGCTGGATGTAGGACGTAAAATATACGCGTACATCAAAGACTTCTTGACAGATCGTACCGCAAAGATTTCAGTTGGAGAATCCAAATCGGACGCGCTCAAAACTAGGTAATAGGAGTACCCCGAAGGGTTCAGTCCTATCTCCCTTTCTATTCAACGTGGCAATGATGCGTCTTCCTGCACGACTCGAAAATACAGAAGGACTCGGACACGGCCTCTACGCGGACTACATCACCCTTTGGGTGGCGGGTGGAAGCGCTGGGCATGTGGAAGGGATCCTTAAAACAGCAGTAAACACGGTGGAAGACCACGTCAGAGACAAGGGACTGAGATGCTCCTTACAAAAATCAGAACTTCTGCTCTATAGACCCACATGCCGGGGTCAAGAAAGCATTAGGGAAAGGCCGGGCATTGTGGTCACAGTAGAAGGCACCACGATACCGATGGCGGAGAGCCTAAGAACACTGGGACTCCGCATATCCGAAATTGGCTATAACGGAGAAACCATTGGACTACTTGAAAATAGTGTTCAACAAACAATCAGACTAATAAAGCGGATATCCAACAGGCACTGTGGCATGAAAGAGCACAATCTCATCCGAATTATAGAAACATTCGTAATCAGTCGTATTCTATATGTGGTTCCTTACCTCAAGCTCTATGCTGCAGAGAAAGCCAAGGTAGACTGCATAATTAGAAGGGCGTATAAGCAAGCCTTGGGACTTCCGGCAAATACGTCAAACGAGAAATTCTTGGCGCTCGGCGTGCACAACACATTAGACGAACTTATTGAGGCCCAGAGAGTAGCGCAGTATGAAAGGCTTACACAGAGTTTGACGAGGAGACACATCTTAGGTGACATCGAAATAACCTACGAAGCACAGCACGGAGTGCGGAGAGACATCACAAGGAAAATAAAGGAATATATATCAATACCCCCAATCCCCACAAACATGCACCCGAAGTTTCACCAAGATCGAAGAAACGCAAGAGCGAGAGCTCTCCACGAAAGAATCCGTAGTGTCAGGGACGTGGTCTATGTGGGCGCGGCGGAGCACGCAAATGGACAGAGTATGTCGATAGTTGCTACGAGTCTAGAGGGTGGCAGCAGAGTTAGCGAGACGGTAAAAACATGGAAGGCGGAGGTGGCGGAGGAGGCTGCTTTAGCACTGGCAATAGCCTCCACCGAGGCTAACATCGTAGTAAGCGACTGCAAGACAGCCGTCAAGAACTATGCAAAAGAAAGAATCTCGCCGGAAGCACTAAGAATTTCAAACAACTTTTGTGAAGATCGCGACATTCACATTATATGGGCACCCGCACACTCATCCCTTCCCGGGAAAGAAATAGCGCACAACCTTCCTCGAGAACTGACAGGCCGAGCAGGTGACATGCAACAAATACTGGGAACGGAGAAAGACCGGATGACCAGCTTTACCGAGATCACCAAACACTATAAATTGGGAAGGGCACATTTCCCCCCCGGCACATTCCTCGCTAAGTAGACGGCAAGCGACGGCATGGCGCCTCTTACAAACAGATACATATCCGAACCCGGTGGCCTACCACCGCTATTACACGGACCTTTACACGGATAGACGTGGATTCTGTCAAGAAAGAGCGCACCTACAACATATGGTTTGGGCTTGTCCTCGCACACCCACACAGAATAAAATAAATAAGACCAGAGAGCACTGGGAGACTACGTTGCTCAGCTGTGCACCGGAAGACCAACTCAAGGCAATCCAGCAGGCCGAAGATGCCGCCAGGGCCCAAGGGCTCGAGGCCGTCATTTAGGTAGAGACGCCTAGGTCTCAAATCTGCTGTGCGAAAATAAAGTTCATTCCTCCTCCTCCTCCTCCTGTTTACCTTTATTACGAGTACTCGTACCTTCTCATTAATGCTTCTAATTCGTCAATGTCGCCCGCTATGTCCTTATGGATTAGGAATCATACCCCTTATGCTTCTTATCTCGGAGTCCACTATAGCAGGGGATGTGGCCGTTAGTCACCACTGCATAAGTCTTACCAGCTCTTCTAACATCGGTAAGGTCAATGATATCCCAAACAATGCCTAATAGTTCCTCAAAGAGTCCTGCTGTTCTAGCTTCACTGGAGAGGGTTCGGGTATTAAACGTTCAAAAGTCAGTTACCATTGGTGGCCTGTCCGGGTCTAGAGATTCTTAGCACCCTCTGCTGTGTTACAGGTCTGACAGTCACCTTGGTCAGGTGTTCCGCAGCTGCTAGAGACTGAGGGCCATTTGGTAATTGAGTGAGTCATATGGGAGGAAGTGGCCGAATACTGCACCAGGGAGGCCAATTCCTGTTCTGGTGAGGGAGTGTCTTGTTGAAGCTTAGTGGGCCTTCCTAATTTGGTTGTACCTGGATTATTGTAACCCCGCTCGCCCCAATCACTTCCAATGGTGTATTTTGACGTTGTTTCAGCTATGATGGGCCAATTGAGAGCAGAGAAGTTGAAATCGCCAAAAAGTATGTTAGCTGATTCGGGATAAAGGTCTGTTACCAAGTGGAGCACTTCGTGGAAGTCAGCTACGAAATAGTGGTCTGCGTCGGGTGGACGATAGCATGCACCTATAGCAACGGCTGGGCAGGAAGCATTGCTTATCACGAAGACAATTTGTAAGGGAGTTACTGTTGTTTCGGCACACTGAAGACTTTAGTGTGCGCATATCAGTACGCCGCCACCCTGTTTGGTGGGTGGAAACTTGAAATTTGTGGGTGGGCGAACTTGAAATGTGGGGTGGGCCATATTAAATTAGGGGGTGGGCCAGCACTTAAAATTGGGACATGGGCAAACATAAATTTGGTGCTTGCCAACTTGTTATTTCACACTGGAGCAATGTCCAATTGAGCTCTGTCGAGCGTGGTTCTGGTTATGAACACCTCACGCTCAAGTGAGCGCGTTTTAATTGGGCTTTACCGAGGCGCAGCTTCTGTCGACAAGAGCCGCGCGCATCACACAGGCTTGCAATAGCGACAGCGATTGTGACATGGCGTCGTGGTTATGCCCTCGGCCCTCACGGAACACCTCACGCGCTACTCCGGCAGCTGGCGTTCCCCTTCGACCGCTCTGCTCCCCGAGGTGCGCTCGGGCCCGGTAATCCGGCTCAATTGATTGGTGCGGCGAAAAAATCTGACCATTGTCTACTAAAGCCCAAGCATTCTTTGCCACCGGAAAGGCCATGTGTAGACGCGCACAAGCTAGGAAAAACAAGTAAGCAAAACTACGGAAAAACCAAGTCACAGCTCAGCCAAACAATGCTTACGGATTAGCAGACAATTCGCATATTTTCTGTAACTTTTCTTGCCCTAATGTCAACCTGAATACCGGCTTGCCGCGATTGATCTCTTATCCTCAGCGTTCTCTTTCTGGCTCTTACGCCTAAAAAATGTTTCGTTCCATCGCTCTCTCTCCGGTTCGTAACTTGTTATCGAGCTTCTCTGTTAACCTCACTTTCTGCCCCCATATGTGAGCACCGTTAGAATGCAATGAGTGCAATTTCTTTTCAACGACAGTGGTAAGCTCCCAAGCATAGTTGGGTAATGCCTCCCATGTGCACTCCTACCCATTTTGTTTCTTTAAGTTTCATTATGACGTTCAAGGTCACCTTTGAGTAATTGACCTAGATAAAGGTAATCCTGTACAGACTCTAGAATATGAATGACAACCATGAGTTCTTCTTTCCAGGGCATCGAACATTATGTTTGTCTTTCGCCCATTAATGTTAACCCTGCTCTTACGTTTTCTCAGTTAAAGACCTCATTTGTTGTCCCCAATGTTACTGAAGACCACAGAACTGGATAGAAATGATATTTTTCTACAAACAATTTCTTTAGAAAGGATTTTACCACAACGTGCCTTGGCCGGTAATGAGCTAGCACACATGAAAGCGAGAACCGCTGCTTTAGACCCATCGACGTAAACATACCCTATTCGGGAAGCGATGAAAATTATCTGTTGACTCGGCTGATGCGAAATTGCACAGTTGTGCGCGGCGCTCAACAGTGTGATCAGGATGCTTACCTGCTTCATCTTGGATGTACTAAAAACAGGCGATACGATGTTTCTAGTGACATGCCATTCCTTGTTCAACAGAGACACCAGCATGTTGTCGAGCACCGGGTCGCCCACCTGCCTGATGAACTGTAACAAGAGAAATGTCGCTGAGCACGTGTCAACCACGTCCTTTAAATTAAACATAATAGCTATTGATTGATCACCACACATCTGACTGATTATGATTCTTGCTCTGAATTCAAGGGAACGCATTCCTCTTCATTATTTACGTGCCTGCACGGCAACGCAAGCGTTTGCCATGCCGAGAAAGAATTTTAGAAAAAGCCAACTTGAGGCTACTTTTCACAGCACTGAACCACCTAGGTTTATTGGTTTGGGTTTGTGTTCATTTGGTCGAAGGGTCTCGGAGGCCCATAGGGTGTCTTTGCTCACACTAAAGCACACAATCTTGTGGTACGTGCTTCTGCAATTTATACACCAATTTGTACTGGCGGCACCATTCCCGGCGCGAACGACTCTCACTGAGTCAGGCAAGGCGCTAGTGTTGATGTTTCCTTGCCCAAAACAGCAGCTTTAGGTTCAGCGTAATTGTAGGAAGACAAGTTACACACAACTTCTATGGTTTATATGGGCGCATTTGTCTGAAGCCATCAGTCCTTTTCTCGCAACTGTCTGCAATGAGCCTTCCTTAGCATCAGCATGAAGTTTGCATGAAGTTGTGCATCCGGAATCCTGTGAACGATGACCCTTTACTTGCCACATTGTGAAGCAGGGATCGGCTTTCGTGGCCTTCATTTTTGTTGGCATACTTGTACTTGTGCTGTGAGTAATTTCTTCTCAGATTAGTGCATTATCTTGAGGCTCCAAGCTCACGCTACTAATGCCTCCAAATGCAGACTTATCAGGATAAGGCTCCTGGCTTTGCAAGAGAGGTTGAAGAAAAGATGGCGCTTAAACGTTGCTATTCCAGACATGTGTGAAACGAGCCGGAGAATCTTGTAGTAGGTAAGGGTTTGACGAAAATTCATCTTGTCTCTAACATATTCACTTATTTGATCAGTGGCCAAAACTTCAGTCGTGTTACCTGACTAAATGAATTTTCGTCGAAGCCTTGACAACATCTTATACGGAAATTTTTGTCAGAGCATTATAACCGAGACTTACTAGTTCATCTCACTCACATACAGTATAGAAATATGTAGGTGCCACCTTTCCTTCAAACAGACTTGCAAGAGAATGAATCTTATTCCGATAAGTCTGCATTTGAAGGCGTCGGCAATGTCAGCGTGAGGTGTCAAGGTAATTCAGATAGCTGCGAAGAAATTACTGGCAGCAAGAGCTCACTACTGACAGAAAATCAAAAGTTTAGAAACTCAAGCCCTCTCTGCAAGGAGTGAAGCAGAGCAGTTCATTATTTGTGTTTTCTGGGACACACAGCTAAACGTCAACTTCATGGTAGCACTAACACACCACCTTTGCAGACAGTCGCAAGAAAGGTTGATGCATTAAAACCAAAAAAGCCAATTTAAACTACGAAGTTTCTTGAGCTTGTCTTCCTACAAACCCACTAAACCTGCAACTGCATTCTGCGCAAAGGAATGAACTTCAACACTATGGAAATTCACACAAGCTTGACGATAGTAACCTGCACCATGGGACGTCCCAACACTAAGCCCTTTCTAAAGCAAGACTACGAACTTGACTTGCCAGAACAGGCGCTCTTTTTGCTTGACTTGGGTCAGTGACACTAAATTTATCATTACGAAACAGTGTGGACTTACAATTGCAAAGTCAGGTTTATGTCTGTATCTGCGTGGTTTCTGTGTGCAGAAACAGACGAGAGGGGGCCCCAGTGTTTCTAGTGATCTTGCCCAGGAGTCTGTGATCTCAAGAAGTACGAAAAGCATTTGCATTGTTTAACAATCGTAACGCAAACTTGTACTGCCGCTTGAGGCAATGCCGTACACTTAACGTGTGGTGTCAATTTTTTTTTTTTTTTTGTTGCAGTGAGCACGTCCCCCGCACATATAGTTTGGTTAAAAATACAGTGGAAGCTTGGGCGAGTTGGTGATTCAATATCGACATGTTTGCACAGCGCAAAAGACGAAGACTGAAGGCAGAACACCACACAGTTTTCTTTTACGCTGTGCAAACATGTCGATATTGGTTAAAGAGAAAGTAAGACAGAAAGGCCACATCTATCTAATCACAATAATTTTGGCATAAGTAGATTTTTGCTCAAACCATATGACCTTTTCTTAATTTAGAAAGTATGAAATTTTGTTAAGTGCAGCTGCTGCCAGATGATTCTGTGTAATCATTTGTCCTTATGCGTATACTATTTGCCTTAAGTGAATTGAATTCGCCGGTTTTATCTGCCAAAACCACAATATGGTTATGAGGGACGTTGTAGTAGGGGACTCCGGAATAATTTTGAACAATTTTGAGCGTTTCTATAATGTGCGCCCAATGCACCTTATGTTGTTATTCATTTTCCCGCCATCCGAATGCGGGCGTTGTGGCCGAGATTTTATTCTGAGCCATTCGGCCTAACAGTGCAATGTAAAAGCCACTACGTCACCACGGTTTTTACTTCGCCGGCAGAAGGGTAGCTTCCAAGTAATTTGGCTAGCTCAAGCTGTTCGTGCTGCTTTCTAAAACTACATTTTAAGCTTCTTACTTCTGTTGTTTCAATGCTTTTATACTTTTGTTAGCAGGTGCATGTTTCTTTTTTTTTTCGCAGTGGTAACACTTCCTTCAGTGGCCGGCTAATGTGACAGGCTATTCTACCACAGTAATGCACGTTCCTTTTTGCAGGAAATCGCTTATTTTTAGTACGCTTTGTTTGGTATCCCATATGTTCTGAACGCTGAAACATTCTCACCTGTGTGAGTGTAGGCGAAACGGCCTTTGCCTATGCGTTATCTTATTGAATAATTGAAAAGAAATTGTTGGCTTTGCTTTTTCAGGTCACCCGCAAGCTCTCACTCAAGCAACCTATTCCAGTGGTCATCCGACAGCAGACTGGGTGCATCAAAGTTCCATTAGAAGGTCCAATAAACAACGCTTTTGAGATGTATGACATGCTCTCGCTGCAATTCGGAGGATATCACTGTCAATGAAAGCTTGAATGGGTGTGCAGAAGAATCTGCGTAAAGTGTACTCTTTTATTTAAAAGTACAAGCCATGAGCTTATCCAACATTTTTTTCACTTCAAAATTACTCTTTACGGTAGAATTGTGAACAAAGCGTTACAGCAATGCAACACTGCAGTAAGGTCAGCACAAGTGATCGAGCATGTAGCACACTTACAAAAGTTGCATTTGCATTATTCTGGTAAATATAAAAAGGAGCTGCCAATATTTTTCAGGGTCCATACTCTCGCAGGTCATACAAACTCGTTCTTCTTGTATGCACTCAGCTTGTACAAATAAACGTGTTCATGACGTACGAGGATCTCGTTCAGTGGCAACAATGCAATCTAGTACACAAGCGCAGTAAGAGAACTCGTTCGATCTGCGAGAAATCGTACAGTATACGAAGAAATCATCGCGTACAACATTTCTCGTGCATTCACGTTCGCATTTCTTGTCATGTGGGTAACCAAAGATGCTCTTGACATGTTGAATTTACTCGTTCTCAGGAGGCTCCCTGATATGTGAGCATTCCGACTCCCCCTCCCTTCCTTTCCGGTTTAGTTCTGTTCCATCCTTCCCAAACAAAATTCTCAATCACTGGCGGCCCTTCGGAGTCTCTAAGGTGTGTTTCCGTAACTGCGTACACCTCTATTTGTTCTGTAACTGTTTCTTCCTTTTTTTAACCCACTCTTCCTTTCTTGTGTTGCCCTGCACGTTAACGTAGCCTATTGATGGAGAGCTCTCTTTTTTCGTTTCCATCTTTTTTCTGTTAATGACGACGATGCTATTCTGAGGATCCCCTAGGGGACCCTCTTTCTTACGACCTACACTTGATTCCTGGGCGCCTCTGGGCCCCCCAAAAAAGGAACTGCGTGACAAGCAAGTCACCAGCCCACTTCTCGTCAAAGCATCTGATTGAAGTGGATCCAGTCTCGTTCAAAACCACGATACTTTCTCACTTCCCTGTTTAGTTCTACAACCACGGAACCTTTCTCTCGGTTCTATCTTCATATAGCTTTATTTGCAGCCACAACAGCTGTTTGTACGTTAATGTTACGTAAAGGCATCTCCGGCACCGCGCACACCAGAGTCTGCACCTGAGGGCTCGATCCCACACCTGCCCCCTGTCTTCGAGTGCAGCAAACTCGTTCATATTTCTTTTATATTAGTGCTCAGGAGCTAATGTCTACAATTCTTTCCAAGCCAACCTATAAAGCCTCAGGATGTGGCATAGCAAAATCTAATCTAGCTTTGTTGTGCCTGTACCTGGCGCAAATTGTTAATTTTGTTTTTTGAAACTGAGACCTATCCGAATCTACTGAAAATAGCTAGGGTCTCTTCCATTTTTAAGAGCGGTGATCACCTCTTCGAAAGCTTCCGTCCCATTTTAATGCTCTCTACCATTAACACAGTGTTCAAGAAGCTTATGGTAAAGCGAATAAATAAGTTCTTCGTAAAATACAATCAACAATACAATCGTAAAACCCCGCATCAACATAGATTACGTCCAAAAACATCAACCAGCACCACGGATACTTATGTGGCGAACTATATTAACACTTGTCTGAATAACCACGAAATAGTAATTGGCCCTTTCCCTGACATTAAGAAAGTGTTCGACGGCGTCGATCATCAGATTCTGTCAGAAGATTGCAATGGTATGAATTTCAAGGTGACAGTCATGTTTTAGCATTACCTAGAAGGAAGATACCAGCGCGGTACACTTTTTTCATTTCATTTTATTACCTTAAAGACCCCTTGATAGGGGTATTACATAAGGGGTGGGAATGCGTTAGTACATAATTTGCATAATACATAACTGACAACGCAAACAACAACAAAACACTGCATGTGCTAAAGGGTTACATACGTCAACGTAAATACATAGACCTAAGTAATACAAACTAAAGTCGCACGAGCATATAAGTCTGGTAACACAAGTCATTTTCATTGTAAAAAGTGCGTAGTGACACTCTCCATGAACGTACAAGGGCAAATCATGGCAGAGATTTGGTGAGGCAGATTGTTCCAATCTGTAGCGGCATGGCAAAAGAATGAGGCGGAAAAGGTAACAGTGCGCATGCGAGGGCGGCCCACTTGAAAAGTGTGGCGTGTGCGATGAGATGTTCGGGCTGCGGGGAGGATATAGGGTGGTTGATTAAGCGAGCTGTGATAAAACTTATGGAAAAGTGAAAGGGTTCCAGTGCGCCGGCGCGTACAAAGGGGAAGTAAATTCAATTCTTTTTTTAAGTAAGATATGCTCACGTCATATGAATACTTAGAATGAATGAACCTTGTGGCACGGTTTCGAACGGCTTCGAGTGCGTTAATGAGATATGTTTGGTGCGGATTCCATATGGCGGATGTATATTCCAGTTTCGGTCGGACTATTGACTGGTAGGCCAGTAGTTTAACAGGTTTGGGGGCGCGTTTTAGATGGTGCTTGAGAAAACCCAGCGATTTGTTGGCAGATGAAATGATGTTACTGACGTGTGTTCGCCAGGATAAGTCGTTAGATATAGTAACACCTAGGTACTTGTAAGACTGCGCAGCACACACGGGAATGTTATTAATTGTGTATTGGTAAGGAAATGGGTCGCGCCGACGAGAAAATACCATCAAGTTGCATATCTTAGGATTAAGTTCCATTAACCACCAGTCGCACCATTGCTGTAAGTAGTTAATGTCCTCCTGAAGTAAGTCTTGATTAGATGTGCTAGTAATTGTTCGATAAATGACGCAGTCGTCTGCGAACAAACGAACGTTGCAAGACACGTGCAGGGGTAGGTCATTAATGTATATTAAGAAGAGTAGGGGTCCAAGAACAGATCCTTGCGGTACACCGGAAGTCACTTGTAGGTGGTTAGATGCGCGGTTGTTAACTGTAATGAACTGAGATCGGTTTGTCAAGAACGCTTCAATCCATCGCAAAATGTCGGGGTGAAGGTTCGCAAGAGAAAGTTTTAGTAGTAAACGTTGGTGTGGTACCTTGTCAAACGCTTTTGCAAAATCTAGAAATATCGCGTCTGTTTGGAGGTTAGAATCTAAATTAGTGTGAATATCATGCAGGAAAATGGCTAGTTGTGTTTCGCAGGAAAAGCCTTTGCGGAACCCATGCTGTGAAGAATGAAAGTATTTGTTCGAGTCAAGAAATTTCATTATTTCTGTGTACATGACGTGTTCCATGAGCTTACAGGGCACACTCGTTAATGAAATGAGGCGATAATTAGGCGGGCAATTCCTGTCACCTGATTTGTGGATGGGAACAACCCTCCCCACCTTCCAGTCATGTGGTATTTCACCAGTTGAAAGTGACTGCGAAAACAGCAAACACAGTGCCTGCTCTGACTTCCTACTCACGGCGTCCCGCAGGCGTCCGATATTGGGTCTGATACTTTTTCCTTGTGCATCAACGACTTTTCCCAAAGATGCAACAAAGGTGAGGCAATAATTTATACTGATGATACCACAGTTTTACTCGCAAGAAAGGAGATAGGTCATTTAAAAAACATTGCTAATAGAGAACTAGAAAAAATTTTAAAAACTAGTTTATGGACAACACATTAACACTAAATACATCTGAAACAATGCACATTATATTTTCGTAAAATATAGTTAAAATACCACCAATGGCTTTGAAGATAGCGACAACAATTAAAGGAACTCACAAATATAAATATATCTCTATGACAATAGATTCAGCCCTCCATTACAGCTCACACATATCAAACGTTTGCAGCCGGCTCAGTCATGCATGTTTTATTCTAAATAAGGCGCGTCCGCATTTTTACGCATGTACACTATGAATGTATTATTCTAGCAGTCATCATACTCATTAAATCTATTGTGTTGAGACAGGGAGGCATACGCATTGATCCTGCTCTGTTTATGCCCGTCTCTATTATGTCTGTCTATTATGTCTTTCTCCGGTTACACCGAGCACACAGACCCGATATTAAAAAAAATTGTGCCATTACTCATTTTTCGCGACTTCGAAACAGCGTGCTGAGTTATGCCATACTTTCAAACAGCAACACCCTTCCAAGTAGCATTTTCATCACGCAAAACAGACACCAGAACATAACTGAAGAGAAATTTTAACACGCCACCTCCTAGCAACCTGTGCGGTAGGCGCAGGTTTGCCTACATTGGAATGAAAACATGGAATAACCTTCCGAAGAGGACGAAACAGAGTCCAAGATTTTGGTGTGTTCTTAAAGAAGCTATACCTCATAATAAATGTGTTTCAGTAGTGTAATATTACCCTATTTTTGCAATTGGTTGTTTTATTATTCTGCTACAGCAATTTTATTGATATCGTGTTGGCAGTATTAACAACAATGTTAGTAGTATCTGTACTTACAAATCACATTACCTCTTAACTTGAGTTGTAGCCATGCTTTGTATTATAGTTGCATAGGCCCAGAACTAGCAGCGCTGCTAATGGTCCGTGTCATTTTCCGCACCGTCCTGTAACTATGTATAGAAATAAACTAATGATGATGATGAAAGTGCCACTGCTAGCCATACTAACGCACATATCAGATCCAGAATTTTATATTAGCACCACTCCAAAAGCTCACGTTCTAATTTCATCTTTCTACGGCCAACAACTGCCGCAATATTCCACTACAGAGTCTAACCACAACTTTGGCAGCGTAAAGCAAGATTCCACCCTTCGCATGATTTCAAACACCATAAGCGGTGTCGCCATCACAGTCACTGGTCAGTCTGTACCAAATAAACACAACCGCAGCTTACAGGAATTATGTACACGTGGTATATACCGACACTCGGTTTTCACCGTACAGTATGTCCTTACTTGATTTTCTTTGACGCGCTTGCACAGTTGCGCTAATTGAAATGGCACAGCCTGGCCTTTGCCTGAAAAGTAGGCTATGACAGCACTTCAGGTGTTTGAAATGAGAAGGGTTGAGTCTTGCCTTACTGCAGAAGTTGCATTTGCGCTATGCGTTGGAAGTTGTAGCGCTGGGTGGACGGCTGGGCTAAATTCGGTATCTAGAAAATAGCGTCGTCGTGTTTCGGATGGCCAACGGAAAATTGATTACAATTTGCTTATTTGCCGTAGCTTTGAAACCTACAAATATATAAAGTACAATTGCGGAATTATGTGTAGAGAAAAATGCATTTCCTCTCATTTTCTTTCTTCTTTTTTGCGCACTCTTTTGGATTTGGTGGTTTAAGTCGTTGCGCCTACGGGCGGCGCGGTCGCTGTTGTAGCTTCGCCTCTGCTCCTGGCGATCTCTGAAGAAGTGGACATATTTCCCGTCTGCTGTGCGCAGTAAATTTTTGTTTCTGTTTCAGCCAGTGGTTCCAGTGAAGTAAGAAATACTGCGGAAAGGCCACAAGGCATCTACGCGGCTTTATGTTAGGGCAATACGGTGAGGGTAGCCAGGGCCAATTTTTTCCCCTTGCAAGAAAATGGAAGGAAGCGTGCTCTTTATGCAGTCGTTATGTAGCGAATAGACCTTAACATTATTGAGACGGCTGTACTACTAAAGGAAACGTCTTTCGTACGCGGTCCATCGACAGGCGCTCCTCGGTCTTGTGAGTCCTAGCTAACCCACTACGTAAATAGTGTTTCCTCATATCTCGGTGACTGCTATTCCTCTTGTTTGAGAAATATAACCAGGATAATTCATAGAACGAAAAAAAAACCGAGCTAGTTGGTAAAGATTCATAATGCAAAAAAGGGTAAGGCATGCAAACACGAACACAAGAGAACTGGACAACACGAACACTGTATTTCAACACGGCGTTTGTGTTGTCCCCTTCTCTTGTTGCCGTATTTGCGCGCCTTATCCCTTCTTTGCATTATGATAATTCATCTCAGAGATAGGTGCTACAATAAGTGCGACGCGCACGAGGACGTTAGGTTACAGAACACTATGCTTGGCTGTTGTTCTTGGACAGAGACTGAAAGGCACGTGAAGGTTCACGAAGTACGGAAACTAATTGAAGGCGCCCAGCGCCGGTGTAAAAACTACTGCAAGCAGGGTTTTCTCCGCATTGCCTACCACGACGCCGGGTTAATTATACGTCACAAATCAAAATTCCCTGTGCACCACCAAAAAAACAAAAACAGCCTGTTTGTCTGTTCTTCTTAATCGGATATTCATCTGCCATCTGCGATGTTCGCAGTTAACGAGAACTACGCAGCCGAGCAGATTTCGTTGTGAACGACCAAAGCTAGCTTCATGGCAAGCGGGGCTACCTCGCAATGCGTCTAGACGAATGCCTTGACGTCGGCGCTTAGGGAGCCACGCACTCCTCGGTTCGTGCAAAGTTTTGTTGCCCCGTGCAACACACATTCTTCTAGTGCAGGAGATGCTCATACAGTTGACCAACGGCTTACAATTTCTGCAAGCAAGTCCCAGTAATTGACACTCGGTAGAACGAGGAAGACGGGAAGTAAAAAAAGATGAACAAACTAATCTGTCAGTGCCTTAAATTCAAGTGAATAAGAAATGAACGAATAAAGATATTGTAGCAGTGCAAAAGTGACCAGTATACAGGTACACTTGTTGAGAAGGCAGCATTGACACACCTGTTGCTTAAATGTAGTAGCAGTTCAATGAATAATTTCACTTGTTAAGTATTGCGCCATATTTTTTGTATAAATCCCCTAAGCGAAATATAGTGAGTACACCTCGCGGTGACAGCACTGATATTTGTTCCAGTGATTATGTTGTGTTTGAGCATGTAACTTATTACCTCCATTCTTTTTCCGGACCACAGGCCCAGCATGGACAACCCCACCACCCTTGAATGTCTGTCTCATCTGTATTTGAGTATGCGAAATGTGCTGATTTTAGCCTTGCAGCCGGTGTTGCTTACTAATAATTTTGCACAAGTAATCGCAAATAGCGGTTGCGACAAACTATTTGATTTTTGCGCGATTGTCAAAGGCAAAGCAAAATAAAATGGCTCTGTTATTCGGAAACATTAAGAAGTTCGGTTATACCCGCCGTTGTTGCTTAGTGGCTATGTTGTTGGGCTGCTAACCATGACATCGCGGGATCGAATCCCGGCCCCAGCAGCTGCATTTTGCGTGGGGTGAAATGCGAAAACAACCATGTACTTAGATTTAGCTGCACATTAAAGAACCCCAGGTGGCTGGAGTTTCCGGAATCTCCCACTACGGCGTGCCTCATAATGAGACGGTGGTTTTAGCACGTAAAACCCCACAATTTATTTTTTCAGTTTTGTTATGCACTGATGCGTCTATAGAATGTGTAGCTTGTAGTGTACATAAGAGACACACGGCTATTCAATATTATGTTGTGTGTAGTATCTCTTGCTGTGTAAAATTTGCTATTAAAATGGTAAAATAAAGCAGATTTCTCTACCCAATAATGTCCTGCCGAAACGCAGGAGCCACCCGCTATTGAAGCCTCCCTTATTTTAAACAGAACAGGGCAAATTTTTCAAAAAGCACAGTTCGTCTACTGGCACTTAATCGATACGTGAAACGACAAACAAAATGAAATTGTCACTACGAGAAAAAAGTGGCTCAAGAGGGTGATTGTGAGAACGAAACAGGCTGCAACAACAGACAATTTGTGCTCGTTTCCCTTTGCGTCTGCCAAGAAAATCACGCGCTCGTCGAACGCATAGTAGACCACAAGCGGAATGGCGTCTCACGTTCGCGTATCAACAAAACTGTTGCCATGACAGCAAGCTTGATTTTTTCCCTTTTCCCCTATGGAACTTGGCCTACCAGGCACCAGGGTATAAATTGGCGCTTGTGACGTAATTTTCATCCGCCGGGGTGTTATACCGGCTGACATAACCGTGGTTGTAGGCCGTGCAAAAACGAAATGAGAACGTGAGCTTTTGGAACAAGTGTCATTTGGAAATTCTGGATCTGACATATTCGTTAGCGTGGCTTCGATGGCACCATCAAACAAAGAAGTAGGTTTCCTGGGAAGCCACTGTTACCCTCATTATTAAACTTCTGTTTTGCTTTTATGCCTCTTGCGGCAGTTGTGAGCAGTTGATATCTTCCCAGTTATCAACTCATTCTATAGTGCTGACGTAACGATAACAAAGAATGGACACAACGACAATGACAGCAATTATCACGTTTCATGAAGAGATTGTGCACGCGCTGTAGACAATTTCTGCCGTATCTCCTGGTTGTTGCGTCTGCTCAATTTTTTGCTGGCATGGGGGCGTCTTGGGCGCATACGCGCATTGTCCTGCTGCAGCGTAACTTTTCCAATAAACGTTCACAATGGTCAGTAGCGCTTGTCCTGTCTCTCTCGCCTTACTTTGTACCATCTATCGCGTTTTACCGTACTCCAGTAAACATCAAGTGTAATTTCGAATCGCTCTAAGGAAATGCACAGTTCCGCATATTTGTATCTAATGGAGAAGCTATCAAGATGAAAGCATTTAAACGATTTAAAGATTTAAACAAGTAGGCATGGAAGCGTAATGAATGCGCCTATGGCTTCATAGCCATAGCGATGTGCTACGGTGACGTGGTCAACCCGATCAGCATGCAGCAGTAGCCCTTCAATAACATTGTCTTTTCAGTATCGCCGCTGATTGACCGAGCCTTGCCGATGCGCTCGACTCCGCTGTCAAAATACCGACTGTTGCTGAGTCGTCCTTGTCCAAAGGTGGAACAAAGGTCGTCACTTCTGAAACAGATGGTCGCTTGCACATATGGCTTCTTGTACGTCTCTTGCGGTCTCTTGCGGTGATTTCCTGCACACTAAGAAAAAGAAAGAGTATCCCTTACTCTTTTCGAAGAGTCTGGACTCGTCACGTATACGACACACTTTGTGGGAGATACCCGAACCCTCTTTTGGCAGAGAGTTCCGAGACTATCTGTGCTCAATACAAGGTGTTTACGTGACTCCGCACACAATAGTCATGCATACTCGGTCGTAGTAGTCGCCTATACCCTCTCAAAAGGGTTACGAAAATAGTGCTGAGGGAGTCCGTTAAGAATTCTAGACGAGTCAGACGACTCAAGATAAAGTGTCACATGAACACTGCAAGAATGATTCAGGTAACTATTCTAGATGAGTCTGATGACTCCAGCAGTGTGTGTCAAGTTACCCTTAGTGCGTGGTGCCGGTCTCTTGCAAATAAAGTAAAGTAACTAATCCATGTAAGTCGTTTCACTCTTGGATGACAGTGTCGAGCCGCTTTTCAAGATGTGTCAACAACTCTTGCTGCAAGTACACACGACTACGGCTAGTTCTCAAGAAGACTACTGTGAAAAGACAACATAGGATAACAAAGAATCCAATGTAAACTTGCCAAAAAGCACATGGCAGGTTAGCAAGAAAAGTTAATATTTCATCAATCTTTGTTATTGTCTTCTGGAAAATTCAAATGTATCCGTCAGCACAGAATCACTATGAAAGCAAGACAGCTCTCATTACTATTAAACTGAAATCAATAGCCAACCAAGCAAAACAGTCTTAAATAAACATCCAATATGTAGTCTGCAGGTGCATATGCATGACACTGCAATGCCACTCAGAACCATAATGAGACCCCAAAATATTATGTAACTCATGTAGAAGTTTAATTCACCACCGCACAAGTCTCTTATAATATGTTAAAAGATTTATAAGTTCAAGCTATTTCCCTGTTCTAAAAGACTTAACTTACGACTTAACATTCTAAGCAAGTAAGCTACACATAAGAAATAAGAAAGGCTGCACTTTTGTAGACAGGAGACCCATATAATGAGGCAACGAACCCAACCCAACGAACCTGGCAATGTTTAACGCTACAACGTTATCTAGTGAGGCGAGTCTAGCACTGCTATTGTAGGAATTAGAGGGCAGTAAATGGGATATAATAGGGCTCAGTGAAGTTAGGAGGCCAAAAGAAGCATATACAGTGCTACAAAGTGGGCACGTCCTGTGCTACCGGGGCTTAGCAGAGAGACGAGAACTAGGAGTCGGATTCCTGATTAATAAGAATATAGCTGGTAACATACAGGAATTCTATAGCATTAACGAGAGGGTGGCAGGTCTTGTCGTGAAACTTAATAAGAGGTACAAAATGAAGGTTGTACAGGTCTACGCCCCTACATCCAGTCATGATGACCAGGAAGTCGAAAGCTTCTATGAAGACGTGGAATCGGCGATGGGTAGAGTGAAAACAAAATAAACTATACTAATGGGCGACTTTAATTCCAAGGTAGGCAAGATGCAAGCTGGAGACAAGGCAGTGGGAGATTATGGCATAGGCACTAGGAATAGCAGGGGAGAGTTATTAGTAGAGTTTGTGGAACAGAATAATATGCGGATAATGAATACCTTCTTCCGCAAGCGGGATAGCCGAAAGTGGACGTGGAGGAGCCCAAACGGCGAGACTAGAAATGAAATAGACTTCATACTCTGCGCTAACCCTGGCATCATACAAGATGTGGACGTGCTCGGAAAGGTGCGCTGCAGTGACCACAGGATGATAAGAACTCGAATTAGCCTAGACCTGAGGAGGGAACGGAAGAAACTGGTACCTAAGAAGCCGATCAATGAGTTAGCGGTAAGAGGAAAATAAAGGAATTCCAGATCAAGCTACAGAACAGGTATTCGGCTTTAACTCAGGAAGAAGACCTTAGTGTTGAAGCAATGAACGACAATCTTGTGGGCATCATTAAGGAGTGCGCAATGGAAGCCGGTGGTAACTCCGTTAGGCGGGATACCAGTAAACTATCGCAGGAGACGAAAGATCTGATCAAGAAACGCCAATTTATGAAAGCCTCTAACCCTACAGCTAGAATAGAACTGGCAGAACTTTCCAACTTAATCAACAAGCGTAAGACAGCTGACATAAGGAAGTATAATGTGGATAGAATTGAACATGCTCTCAGGAACGGAGGAAGCCTAAAAGCAGTGAAGAAGAAACTAGGAATTGGCAAGAATCAGATGTATGCGTTAAGAGACAAAGCCGGCACTATCATTACTAATATGGATGAGATAATTCAAGTGGCTGAGGAGTTCTATAGAGATTTACACAGTACCAGTGGCACCCACGACGATAATGGAAGAGAAAATTGTCTAGAGGAATTCGAAATCCCACAGGTAACGCCGGAAGAAGTAAAGAGAGCCTTGGGAGATATGAAAAGGGGGAAGGCAGCTGGGGAGGATCAGGTAACAGCAGATTTGTTGAAGGATGGTGGGCAGATTGTTCTAGAGAAACTGGCCACCCTGTATACGGAATACCTCATGACCTTGAGCGTATCGGAATCTTGGAAGAACGCTAACATAATCCTAATACATAAGAAAGGGGACGCCAGACTTGAAAAATTATAGACCGATCAGCTTACTGTCAGTTGCCTACAAACTATTTACTAAGGTAATCGCAAATCGAATCAGGAACACCTTAGACTTCTGTCAAGCAAAGGACCAGGCAGGATTCCGTAAAGGGTACTCAACAATAGACCATATTCACACTATCAATCAGGTGATAGAGAAATGTGCGGAATATAGCCAAACCCTTATATATAGCTTTCATTGATTACGAGAAAGCGTTTGATTCTGTCGAAACCTCAGCAGTCATGGAGGCATTACGGAATCAGGGTGTAGACGAGCCGTATGTAAAAATACTGAAAGATATCTATAGCGGCTCCACAGCCACCGTAGTCCTCCATAAAGAAAGCAACAAAATCCCAATAAAGAAAGGTGTCAGGCAGCGAGATACGATCTCTCCAATGATATTCACAGCGTGTTTACAGGAGGTATTCAGAGACCTGGATTGGGAAGAACTGGGGATAAAAGTTAATGGAGAATACCTTAGTAACTTGCGATTCGCTGATGATATTGTCTTGATTAGTAACTCAGGGGACCAATCGCAATGCATGCTCACTGACCTGGAGAGGCAAACCAGAAGAGTGGGTCTAAACATTAATCTGCAGAAAACTAAAGTAATGTTTAACAGTCTCGGAAGAGAACAGCAGTTTACGATAGGTAGCAAGGCACTGTAAGTGGTAAGGGAATACATCTACTTAGGGCAGGTAGTGACCGCGGATCCGGATCATGAAAGTGAAATAATCAGAAGAATAAGAATGGGCTGGGGTGCGTTTGGCAGGCATTCTCAGATCATGAACAGCAGGTTGCCATTATTCCTCACGAGAAAACTGTATAACAGCTGTGTCTTACCAGTACTCACGTATGGGGCAGAAACCTGGAGACTTACGAAAACGGTTCTACTTAAGTTGAGGACGACGGAACGAGCTATGGAAAGAAGAGTGATAGGTGTAACGTTAAGGGATAAGAAAAGAGCAGATTGGGTGAGGGAACAAACTCGAGTTAATGACATCTTAGTTGAAATGAAGAAAAAGAAATGGGCATGGGCATGACATGTAATGAGGAGGGAAGATAACCGATGGTCATTAAGGGTTACGGACTGGATTCCAAGGGACGGGAAGCGTAGCAGGGGGCGGCAGAAAGTTAGGTGGGCGGATGAGATTAAGAAGTTCGCAGGGACGACATGGTCACACTTAGTACATCACCGGGGTAGTTGGAGAAGTATGGGAGAGGCCTTTGCCCTGCAGTGGGCGTAACCAGGCTGACGATGATGATTTCTCTTTGTACGCTCATTCAAGTCCTTGATCATTTGCAGAACTTCTGCAAGATTATCCGGGCCGGGGTTGCTTTCAACATCCCCAGAAAGAAGAAGCGGCAAGGAGCAAAAAAGCAATATGACGGCTTCAGGCAGCGGAAGCACTATAGTAAATGGATCATCTGATTTGAAGCTACGACAAGGTAATTTGGAAAGGCAACTAACCTGCAGGACGAAAAAAGAGGACTGTGAGCCTTCGGTTCTTCCGTTCATCGTGCCTCCGTGCCCACTGGAGAGATACTGTTCGATGCTTGGTCTTATCCTTTCCAGACGTGATGATGTGGACGTCGCAGCTGCACAATGGCGGAATTGCAGGTGGCGCTCGATGCGTACTGTCAGGTCCAGGGAAGCTGCTGCCAGCAGGTGTGGGTCCGGAGCAGAGGCGGCATCAGAAATTCTGTCCAAGCGTAGAAGGTTATCCCGAGAGCCAACCACCGACGCGCCGGCCACCAAGACACCGACGAAAAGCAGGACGAAAGAAGAGGTATGTAAGCCTTTGGTTCTTCCGTTCGTCGTGCCTCCATGCCCACTGGAGAGATACTGTTCGATGCTTGGTCTTATCCTCTCCAGACGTGATGATGTTGACGTCCCAGCTGAACACTGGCACAATTGCAGGTGGCGCTCGATGCGTACTGTCAGGTCCACGTAACCTGTTGCCAGCAGGTGTGGGTCCGGAGCGGAGGCGGCATCACAAATTCCGTCCAAAGGTGGAAGGTTCTCCCGAAGGCCAACCACCGACGCGCCGGCCGCGAAGACAACGACGAACTGCAGGACGAAAAAACAGGTGTGTGAGCCTTTGGTTCTTCCGTTCATCGTGCATCCATGCCCACTGTAGAGATACTGTTAGATGCTTGGTGTGATCCTTTCCAGACGTGATGACGTTGACGTCGCAACTGCGCACTGGCGTAATTGCATGTGGCGCTCGATGCGTACTGTCAGGCCCACGGAAGCTGTTGCCACCAGGTGTGAGTCCAGAGCAGAGGCGGCATGGCAAATTCCGTCCAAGGGTGGAAGGTTATCCCGAAGGCCCAGCACCGACGCGCCTGCTGCGAAGCCAACGACGAACTGCAGGACGAAAAAATATGTGCGTAAGCCTTTATTCTTCTTTTCATCGTGCATCCGTGTCATAGACATTTGGCCAATGCAGCAGAAAGGCTTGACAATTCAAGCATAGCGCTTGAATGTTAGGCGGCGACATGGTGGGCCAAGGAGCCTATAGGGCACTGCCCCACCTGCTTGTGAAATGTTCTGAGGGCTGCGTGAAGTGGAGCGAACTGTACAGGACTGTTTTGTGCGTGAATGGTAGTAATGGCAAAAAGTAATAATGGTACACTGCAAACTACTAGATTGTGTAAACTCCGAAGGTGGTGCAATGGTGCTAGTACGCATGTCATCAGCGCTTGCATACACAGGCGAGTGCCCTTGCCTATGTACGATATTAGTGCACTACCGGGGTTATAACGTCGCGGTTCATTTATTTAACGTGGGAAGGTCACCATCTTCCCCTGGTTTGAGATAGTGCGTTGTGTGTACAGCAAGCGTACCACAACAATCTCGGTGGAGAGGAGTTAAATTGGCTCACACAATCGGCCTCGTATGCACTGAACGCAACCACATAGGAACCCAGGAGCAACATGCGTGACACTCGCGCAAGTTGTTTTCTTTCACAGCCGGCGACCGTTGGCGTTCTTTGAACGCCGCCACTCTTCGAGAGGGGAGCCGCTGCGGCGGATGGGATGCTTCCGCCGCGGTGCCCATGATATATGGACACCTCGCGCAAAAGGGCACGTAACCAAAGGCCAAGCAGCCGCCTCGCCATGAGCATATACCTCATCGGCATAGAGGCACGTTCTTGCCAGAGATGGCGACGTTGCCGTCGCGGTGTGGGCCATGCCGTGTATACGCCGTCGAACATACGTGTGTACCGGGAGAGCTGCCGCCCTCTTCGCGCGACGGTACGATTCTGCAGCATGTCCGGGGTTAGAGGCTTGCTGGGCGATCCATGTGTTCGCGGTGCGTGCCAGTGCACCAGGCCGGCTGGACCGAGGCGTATGAACCTCAAACAAGAGGGCCATGTGGCGTTCGTCCGTTCGTTCGTTCGGGAAACCGGACTAGTAAAGAGGGGCGGTCACAGTGTGTATTATTGGAGATCCTAACTATTTTAATATAAAACTGATTGGTAGAATGTCAGGGAGGAGACCTAAAATAAGGGTACCGCCACAATTCGCAAGGGTATTTAAATGGGTGTGTAGAGAGAGGGGGGAGGAAGCGAGCATGCCTATAATCGGCCGCCACTAGTTGATGTATGCGACTTCGTCCTAATAAGCCGATGTATTTTTCAGTTGGCCGCCCTTAGTGAAAAGTATCACCGGATGTCAGCGATGACTTTTGAAGAATCATCTGCCTGGAAGACTGGGATGAAAAGAAACTTAACTACTCCCGTAAAATAATCCTCAACCATCACATGATGTAGAGCATGCACTCTAAAAACAAAGAGAGTTCCGGGCACTCTCATTGAGGTAGTACCTGCTTGTCCCATATTTCACTTTATTTTCGAGAGTAGATCGACCCTCTTTGAGAGAGAGTAGGTCAACTCTTCCTGACAGTTTTGTTACTCCACCACAAGAGAGTGCTAGTACTCTTCCGCAGAGTGCTAATACTCTCCCAACAGGGGTAATAGTACTCCCCCAGACAGAGGGCTTCTAGTCCTCCAAACCGAGTACTTCTACTCCTCCAAGCCTACTCCACAGAGTAGGCTTGTACTCCTCTGTACTCCACAGAGTACAGAGTGCTTGTACTCCTTCAGAACAGAGTGCTAGTACTCTTCCCAATAGTGTGAAAGCACGATGTAGATCCATGGTCACATTTGAAGGGATTCGCAATACTTAATGTCGGGAATATTTGATTCAAGGAGCTTCTGCAGTTATGCTTGGTGAATGGGGTGTAAAGTTGGGGATGATCGGGGATGGCGTGGGGATGATTTGAGTTACTCAAATGAAACATTTTCTCTCCTAAAAGGTCAACATCTTTACTGATCAGTCACAAGACAAACTGAATAATAATTTGAGAAACACACTGACAAATACATAAAGCAGATTACAACGATGCCCATGAACCTTAAACAACTTTTTTAATAAAACATAAGTATATTCTCTAAAGTTTCATCAGTCTAACAGTGTAGAAATATCCTTTAATTTCAATTGGCTTCTTCTTTTCAAAAATAAAGTATACGATGGAAAGTTAAACGTAGAACAAACATGTGCAAACTCACAAGGTATTGATACTCTGATCGAAGGGAAATATGCGCCCCATTACTGGTCAGAAAGCGCATTTCTGGCACAAAAAGCTTGCGCTTATATGGCAGAGGTTACCAGATGAGCTGCTAAGCATGGGGCTGGTAATGTAGATAAATTGCGCAAGACACCTTTTTTGTGTGCCATATTATAAGACAGCCGCTCTATTGATAACGTCCTGTACAGTGTATGGATGTTCCTGAGAGTACAGTGCACTTAGAAATGCGTTGTATATTCTCATATTCTCTAGCTAGCTTTGCTTATACTTCACATAAAGTTATTAGTGCATGGGCTGCACCCCATTGTCTCTAAGTGTGTCTTGTGGTTCTGCAGCACTATCCTACCCGGTCTGAAACCGGTACAGAAGCGTATTATATTTCCTATTCGGTTGGCCTCCTCACGAAAGTAGTTTCCTGGTGCTGTTGGGATTAATCTGTTAAAATTTCTCATAAACAAATAAAATTAAATTTACATTATCTAGTGTGTAGCAAATGAGCACAAAACTGCGAGGAGTATCGGCATTAAAACTTCCGCATCAAATTTCTTGTGATATATGGTAGCTTTTCATTCCAATTATGGTAAGGATCTGTACTTCTGAGGAGCAGCTTGCATAATTACATAAGTTATTGTGACTCGTTGAATATGCAATCTAACTAAAGTATAGCATGGCTTCAGACGTGAACCAAAAATCAGATGTGATGAATATGATGCATCAAAGGCGACATTAGCATATGTACAGGCAGGGAAGTGCACGAAAAAGACAAACAAAGAAGCATAACATAAATTGAGAATGGCACCATCCTGCTTCACATATCCCTTCCATGCACTTGGATTTTGCATGCGACTATGGATATACTTGCACAATGAACCAACTACCTGAAACCAAAGCTTTTTTTCCTACTGAAGTGGTTAAGGTGCGCTTAAGCAAGAAAAAATTATCGCACTTCACCGAATCTTCGTCTCAAAACAAGTACATATGTGTCTAGGAAGATTACTACATCGCCTCATTGTACGCTTTATCTTAAGTCCAGAAGAATTATGTCTACAGAAGCCATGAAACTAAGGAGCTTTTGCTTAACACTATATGTTCACTTCCGCCTATTGGTGAACAAGTGTTCTACTCAGATGCTCTCAGTTCTTTGCATTAAATTCAACTCTACCTCGACTAGCATACTTGGTTGGCAACTAAATTTGAGAAACAATTTTTCATTTTAAAAATTCCAAGTGACTCTCCGGCTTCTAAGACGTACGGTTGTGCACCCCGGTGTACACAGTTAAAGGTCTTAATTGCTCCTTGCTTTCGCTTCGGGAGGCACGAGAGGTTCTAATGAACTGGTTTCGTGAGAATACGCGTAAGCGATAATGACTTCTTAAACATGGGATTCTCTTCCCATAATGCTTCCCCTTTCTGGAACCCAGAAGGAAGCCATAATTCTAAAATTAGGTGTAAAAAATAGATAAAAAGGAAGACATGAAGATCTGCCTGCTTCATATCAGCATTTAAAATACAGAATCACAGTAATTTGTATTTGCACCCTTGCATTCACATTCTGGTAAATGTAAGCTGTTAAAAGTCAAATGCATATAAGCACCTAACTAAGCATGAGCTGTTGCTATTTATAGTGATCACATTCACTGTGCTCATTGCAAGTACGTATCATGTCAGTAAACAAATATGCAATTTCATTGTACCACTATTTTTTATCACATGGATATATAGTCACCGCCTAGTAGGAGACGGGAAAGCCGGTGTAGTGGACGTATGAAAGCAGTTTATCAGAGCAGTCAATGCGACGCCGTTGTCATCTCTGTTTTTCTACTCGCGCGCTACTTCAGCGTCGTTTTCATCGGCTGGCACATACCCGCGGCGACTATATAGGATGTCGCATTTGCCCCTCTGGAAAAAAGGCATCGTCCCGATGCACCTACCTCCCGAGGCTGTGCACAGACGGTGCGAAGTTGAGGTCATGAGGAAAAGTATGACTTCATACGAAGAACGTGCACAACCTCGGGCAAATGCTTCCAGCGTTTGGAGCAGTTATGGCTGTCGGGGACCACTTCCTAATTCACATCGCTGATGCAGCGCAGAACTCTGTACGGGCCAAAGTATCTTCGCAGGGGCTTCTCAGACAGCCCCCGCCGACGAATCAGAGTCCAGACCCACACCTGGTCAGGGACGTTGTATGTAACAGGTCTGTGCCGAAGATTGTAGTGTCGGGCATCGTATTCCTGTTCTTGGATTCGCAAACGCGCAAGCTGCCTGGCTTCCTTTGCGCGTTGCGTAAGCTCCTCGGCACCTGTCTCGTCATCAGCGCACTTGTGTGGCAGCATTGCGTCCAACATTGTTGTCACTTCCCGTCCGTAAACGAGGTTGAAAGGCGTCACGCGTATTGTCTCTTGGCGAGCCGTGTTATACGCAAATGTAACATATAGTAATGTCTCGCCCCAGTTCTTGTGGTCGACGTCGATATACATACTGATCATGTCTGCCAGAGTCTTATTCAAACGTTGTGTCCGCCCATTGGTTTGGGGAAGATAAGCCGTGGTCTTTCCGTGAGTGGTACCACTTAGTCGCAAAACGGTTTCCAAAAGCGTAGCCGTGAACACAGATCCTGTCTGTTATGATTACTGCGGGAGCGCCATGCCTTAGGACGACGGCTTCGATGAAAAATCGCGCTGCTTCAGCTGCTGTTCCACGTTGGATAGCACCTGTTTTGGCGTATCGAGTAAAGTAATCTGTGACGACGATTATCCATCTATTTCCGACAATAGACAGTAGAAACGGACCTAAAAGGTCCTTGCCAACTTTTCGAACGGCACTTGGGGTATCTGAACAGGATGCAGCAGTCCAGCTGGCTTGCCGGGTAGGGCTTTGCGGCGCTGGCAATCCAGGCATGTCTGTGTGTAACGTTTCACGATCGACGCAAGCCTCGGCCAATAGTACTTTAGCCTAATTCTTGCCAATGTCCGAGTGTAGCCCAAGTGACCAGCGGTCGGCTCTTTGTGACAGGCATGTAGGACTTCGTCGTGAAAAGAGATGCGGGAATGACGAGTAGGTAGCTGCTGCCACTAGGTGAATAGTTCTTTTGATAGAGAACGTCATGGCGCAAGCAAAACGAAGGCAGCCCTCTGGCGAATAACCTCGGCACGCTGCCTGTTCTTCCCTCTAAGCAATCAAAAAGAGGAACCAGTTCTGCGTCCTCGCGTTGGTGGCGTGCAACGGCGACAGTATCTAGCACGCCTAGAAAAGCCGTGTCATCATCGTCGTGCACTGCAGTCTGAACAGGAGACCGAGAAAGGCAGTCGGCGTCGGTGTGTCGTTTCCCTGATTTGTAGGCAACCGTGAAGGCGAACTCTTGGAGACGAAGACTCCAGCGCGCTAGCCGACCAGCTGGATCTTTTAAATTAGTCAGCCAGCAAAGGGCATGATGATCACTGACAACGGTGAAACACCGACCATACAAATATGGCCGAAACTTCAGGACGGCCCACACCAGTGCGAGACATTCTTTTTCTGTAGTGGAGTAGTTTGCCTCCGTCCTTGATAGCGTCCTGCTGGCGTAAGCAATCACTTTTTCGGCGCCGTCCTGCCGCTGTACAAGCCCTGCGCCGAAGCCGACATTAGCGTCGGTATGAAGAATCGTAGGAGCGTTGTCACCAAAGTGTGCGAGCACGGGGGGAGTCTGCAGCCGTTGCCGTAGGTCGTGAAATGCCCGTTGCTGGTCTTCACCCCACACGAAGGGGACATCTTCTCTGGTGAGATGTGTTAATGGCCATGCGATGCACGAAAATTCCGCAATAAACCGTCGGTAGCAGGCGCAAAGGCCCAGGAAAAGTCGCACGGCGTTTTTATCCGATGGCGTGGGGAAATTAGCAACGGCAGAATTTTTATCAAGGTCAAGTCGGACACCTTCACGCCTAACAACGTGATCGAGAAATTGAAGACCTGCAAAGCTCAGGTTTTAAAGTTACACCAACGTTTCAGGTTTAAGTTTCAGGTTTTAAAGTTACACCAACTGAGCGTATTGCTTCAAAGACCGTCTTTACTCTCCGTAAGTGTCCCTCCAACGTGACGGAGAAAACAACCACGTCGTCGAGGTACACCAGACAGGCTTGCTATTTGATGCCTGAGAGTACCGTGTCCATTAGTCGTTGAAACGTTGCTGGCGCAGAGCTGAAACCGAAGGGGAGCACCTAAAATTCATAAAGTCCGTCGGGTGTCACAAAAGCGGTGTTCTCACGGTCTCTCTCATCAACTTCTATTTGCCAGTAGCCGCTCTCCAAGTCCATCGACGAAATGTAACGTGAGTTTCGTAGCCTGCCCAGTGAATCATCGATACGCGGTAGCGGATAAACGTCTTTTTTTATGATGTGGTTGAGTTTCCGATAGTCGACGAAGAAGCGCACGCTACCGTCCTTCTTTTTCACCAATATGACAGGTGATGGCCAAGGACTCTTAGATGGCCGAATAACCCCGTCCTGAAGCATCGTCTTCACTTGTGTTTGTATTGCCTCGCGCTCTTTCGGTGCTACACGATAAGGATTCTGCCCAATTGGTCTGGCGTCGGCTTCGGTGACAATACTGTGCTTAGTGAGCGGCGTCTGGCTAACTCGTGACGTGGATGAGAAGCACCTCTTAAACTCATCGATGAGCTCAAGAAGGCTGTTGCGTTCGGCAGGAGATAAGGTTGGATTGATATCAACCACAGGGGCAGACATAGGCACGGTGGACGTCGCGTGCTCCACTGAGAGGCAGTCCTGTATTGCGGTAATTTTCGTATAAGTAAGCAGCAGCCCTGCCTTTAGCAATGTGTCGACATTCCCTGGGAAAATGCGTCAGCAGGAGTTCAGCACGTCCGTCGTGTACGTTAATTACGGCCCTGGCGATGGAAACGCCTTGACTAAGTACCAGTGCGTCGATGTGTTCAGCGACGCCACTCCTGGTGTTCAAGTTGTCGCAGATAACAGGTACGAGGGAGCAGCTTCGCGGCGGCAGTGTGACGTCGTCGTCAGCGATGCGTAAGCGCGGTCGCCGGTGTTCCGCGGGGTCGACGTCGTCTGAGCTCGTAGAAAATGTAACGACGAGGTCACGGACCTCAATCACTGCACCGTACTCTCTCAAGAAATCCATCCCCAAAATATGTTCCTTACAACGCTCAAAGAGGATGACGAGGGTGGCGACGAAGTTTACACCGGCGATTAGTGTTCTGGCTGTGCATTTTCCGGTCGGCGTGATCAACTGGCCACCGGCACTTCTGATGTTGGGCCCGGTCCACAGCGCCTTCACTTTTCTCAGCCTGTCGGCCAGCTTTTGACTTATTATGGAAAAATGGGAACCAGTATCGACGAGAGCGGCCACTTGGTGGCCGTCAATGCAAACGACAAGATCGGAGCTGACGGCGTCGGTTACAGGGGGTGTGGTTGGAGTCGTCGGAGTTTTAGAGTCGTCGGTCGTCGGTGATGGAGGCTCTTGGAAAGCTAGACGGTTTGCAACCTCACCGCCGGAGGTCGCTGCCTCTAGTTTCACCGGCGTGGGCTAGGGGCCCTGCCCCTAGAGGCCTCAGATAAATCGCGACGGGTCGGTGGGGTGTAACGAGACGGAGAAGGGGAACGTGATCGAGGCGTCGTTGAACGTTCCGGCCGCAAGATTGTATGATTTCCGTCGCAGGTATGTGCAGCATCTAACACGGGGTAATTGAATTTGGGAAACCTTGGATGCCCAGCTGCGCGGTAGTGGCACGCGCGGTAAACATGTCCTGCTTTGCCACAATGAAAGCATAACGGCCGGCGGTCAGCGGTACGCCACAAATAAGTCTTTCGAAGTGGGTAGCCGACAGGGGATTCACCGTAAGACCGAGGCGCAATTATCGGCTGGCGGCGATAAGGCACAGCTGGCGGCTGCTGTGACTGTCGAAAATAGGGCGTCGGGGGTGGCGGTGTTGGCTGCGTCGTAGTGGTTGACGGTGTCAGCAGCATCGAAGTAGCGGGAGGTAGACGACAAACAGCTTCCGCGTAGGTTAATCGTCACGGCACCGCCTGCCAGTCGGGCGATGAAAAGGCCTGTCCAACTTCCTCCCGAACGATATCAACGACAGAAGCCACCGCTGGTGCCATAGGAGAAATTCCGAGCTGCCGGATCTCCTCTCGCACAATCTCTCGGATGACTTCACGCAGAGAAGTGCCGTAGCTCTCCGGTAGAATTGAAGCATTGAACGGTGAGTTCTTGCGATCATATTGGCGGTACCGTTGCTGTAGTGCCTGTTCTATAGCGGTAGCCTCCTTGGTGAATTCGGCCACTGTCGTCAGTGGGTTCCTCACGAGTCCGGCAAACAGTTCCTCCTTCACTCCGCGCAAGAGATAGCGTAACTTCTTTTCTTCGGCCATCTCAGGGCCTGTTCTGTGGAAAAGGCAGGCCATATCTTCTGTAAACATGGCAACGCTCTCATTTGGTCTTTGAATACGGGATTCGCGCAGGCGCTGCGCGTTGCCTCTTCTGTCGCTACTACTGAACGTGTCTAGCAGCTGGGTGCAGAAGGCATCCCGTGTGGTCAAACTTCTCGCCCGGTTCACAAACCACGTCCGCGCACTGTCTTGAAGCGCAAAATAGACATTACCCAGCTTTTTCTGGGAGCCCCAGTCATTATAACTGGCAACACTCTCAAATTGGTCCTGCCAATCTTGGACATCTTCAAAGCGTCACCATGGAAACTTTCTAGGATCTTAGGATTCTGAAGCGTCACCTGCGATGGAGTTGCAGTAGCCATGGCTGAAGTAGGTAGACGCTTTCCTGCAGGGTCCAGCAAAGAGTTGAACTCGGGCGTCAGGCCTAGCAGGCGGCGACTGTACCGGTGAACAGGAGTTTCGACGAACGAAGGTGATTCCACGTTCGACGTATGGCTCCGCGGAGGTGTGCCGAGCATGAGGCGATCCTACCCAGTACCTCCACCAGTTTCACAGCCTAGTAGGAGACGGGAAAGCCGGTGTAGAGGACGTATGAAAGCACTTGATCACAGCAGTCAACACGACGTCTTGTCTTGTCTTGTGTCCTCAATAGTGGCGCGTACCCACTATGGGGAATTGGCCAAGAAGCAGGCGGTTTTCCGTATAGTTAGAAATATAGAGAAACTAGATTTGAATAGTGGAGCGTGGGATGATAGAACTGTAATTTAAAATTGCAATGATAATATTGCTAAGAATTTTGATAAAAAAAGGTAACGTAAAGAAATGAAGTAATAGAAACTATGGATAATTGTAGAAAATCAGCAAGGTACTCTTTTTGTTTCTCTAATAAAATTGTAAACTGCAAGAAAAGCATCCCTGTGGCTGGATCCCAGTGAAGTCGCCCCAAAAGAAAGAATGCTTGGCGAGCTTAGCGATAGGCCAAGTTTGGTAAATGAGTATTCTAATTGTTTTCTTTGTCTTAGGAAGCGGTGGCATGAGAGAAAATAGTGTTCGATAGTTTCAGGTGTACTGCAAAAAGAACATAGAGGGGACATAGCGAGACCAGACCTGTGTGTGTAAAAATTTAGAGGAGGTGTACGACATCTCAATTTTGTAAAAGATATTTCCAATTGCCTTGAAGGACACCAATTAATATTCCATGGGAAGCCAAGAAGGTGGAATTCAGAACACGGTGTTAGCATGGATATTGCAGAGTCTTGAGATATAGCGAAATTTCTATCCCTAGCCGTGCTGACATAAGCAGATGTCGGCAAAACAGATATGATAGGGCTGTTCAGGGATGCTCGTGCGAGTGAGTCAGCCATTTCATTCAAGTGCAACCCATGATTTCCCGGTACCCGAAGCAAACATACTTTTCGTAAGTACGGAGGTACCATCGAACGAAATGTTCTTTGAATTGCTGAATTTAAAGATGCCGTTAGTGCTGTGCATACAGATAGCGAGTCGGTCACGATAACAGCTAATGGGTCTTTTTGGGGGAGTTTTCGTAATGCTAATATATTCGCTAATAATTCTGCCTGAAATATAGGTGTGAAGACAAAAAGGCGAAGGGAGTAAGACCATTGAAGAGATTCAGAGAAGATCCCCACTCCTGCCTTCTCATTGCAGACAGAAGCGTCACTAGCTGTTACATTGTCGGTGATTAGCTGGTGTAGGTGGCCGTGTAAGATATTAATTGAATCTCGCCTTGGTAATAGTTTAGCATGATTAGGAAATATGTCCTCGAACTCAGTTTTGAGGTCTGTAAAGGCATCATTTGAATGGTAAACTTGGCGCATGGGCACATCCAATTTTTGTAACTGTGCTTGTACGAATACTATCTGAGGACTGTGGAATTTCTACCACGATACTTGTAAAAACTCGGAAGGTTCAGTGATAGAAGCATATTGTGTACGTCTTTTTAAATAGTCATACATTTTTAAATATGTCTGAACCGTAAGTATGCGGAATCTGCAATCTAGGGTGGGTATATGAGCTTCCTGATATAAAAGAGCGCTGGCAACAAATCTAGGTAGCCCAAGGCATGACCGTAGAGCTTCTCTTTCTAAAAGTATGAGAGGTTTAATTTAGTAGGTGGGGCCACCCGAAAATATCACGCAGCCGAATTCTAATATGGGCCGAACATAAATTTTATAGATCATCAGTAAGCAGTGGCGTAGCCATGAATTTCATTAGGGGGGGG
Organism: Dermacentor andersoni; assembly: GCF_023375885.2. NCBI lineage: Eukaryota > Metazoa > Arthropoda > Arachnida > Ixodida > Ixodidae > Dermacentor > Dermacentor andersoni. Next base: position 216,618,981 of record NC_092816.1, read on the forward strand.
GGGGGAGGGCTCACGTTGCAGCTTGGCCTCCCCCTTAAGAGGAAGCTATAGCTCGGGTGCTCCTACCTACGTAAATACATGTAGAAGGTGAATTCATTTTTCTGGGTAACCACTGCACCAAATTTGACGAGGTTCGTTGTCTTTAAAAGAAAAACTTAAGCTCTAGTGACTTCTGGTTTCGAATTTATCATTTAGTTGTAAATTTTTATTCAAAGTTGGCAGTAATCGCAAATTTCCGGAAAACGAAACTATTATGTTCGAACCACTGTAACTCAACAATGAAAAATAGTATCACAATTCTATGAATCGCATCTAATAGTACATCTACAGTGGACAAAATCGATATGTTACTAATGAATCTAAAAAAATTTGGTATTATCGACATACGGCTTTTGCAGAACCCTTGTACACCACGTAACCAATTCACGTAAGGTACAAATTGACATACCAAATTTTCCACTTCGATTCTTATAATAGATGCCGTTTGAAGAATCGCGATATCTCTTCTTGATGCAGAGCTATTAGTTTGTAAATGTCGTGCTTCTATTTTTTTTCGCACTTTCGAATTTTTTCAATATCTTTAAAAAAATTCAGACCCTAAATCGAAATTACGTTTCCATCAGATGCTAGAATTTAACTTTCTCTCTCACTGCAACAAACTTGATTAAAAGCGATCCAGGGGTTATCTCAGAAAAACATTTCTACGTTTTACATGTATTTGAATAGGCCGCGACGGAATTGGGCCCGAGCTAAAGCTTCCTCTTAAACAATTTACCGAAGGATCAAATAAATTATTAACTGCATTGCCATTGAAAAAGATGCTGCAAACGAATTGTTGAACGCCACGCACTGTCAAAACAAGTAATATATCCATTTTTAAAGAAAAACATATACTCGTATGTGCCAAACATTATGCCCAATATAGCTGATATCAATGCTTCGATGACTTTGTCTATTTAATAAGTAAAGAAAATATCACACGATCTTTAGAACTATATCAGTTCGAAACCAGCAAACCAGTGCATGCTGTTACGACTTTGCATCGGTGCCACCACTATTTCGACTTTGAGGTAGTCCCGTAGCGCTCGTCACCCGTTTCGTGACAGAGCGTTGGTAGCGAAGACTCCGAGTCAGGCGTCGGTGAGAATAACAAAAGGGACTTTATACACTATATACAGGTCATTATACAGGACATGAAGGGATCGGCACTGGGGCCGAGAGCTCACAGCAAACGCGACTGTTCCCGCACGGCGACGTCCGGCGAAAACGCGTGACACATTTCACTCCAGTCGAGAGCGGCACTGGCTCCCGGTGGGTCGGCGGATCCGGTTTTCCAGGCGGCGCGTCGCGGCTTATAAGCCCCGAGAAACCATTGTCACTCAAACGGCCCAATACAAAGCCAGCACTCGACGGTCGTCCGAGAGGTCCAACCAGCGACCGCGCTGGCCACCCGGTTCAAAGTTCGCGCGCGCGGTGACCTCCAGGAAAAGGAGGTGCGGCGCCGGGCTGTCTGGCACTTGGTGGCACGTTTGAACATGTTGCTCGCCGACACTTCTCCGCAGGACACCGCTGCCTGACGGCTCAGCATCTTGATTTGTCAAGGGAGAATTAGGGCGCTGTGCCTTTCGGCGCAGCCCCGGGTTTGTCCAAAGGGCGCTCGCAGGATAAATTCTGCATCTTGTAGATTCGGAATCCGGGCTGGTGGTAATGGCACAACAATGCCACTGATATGAAATATGTAAAGGACATGAAATTAACAAGTTGAGGACAAATATGTTAATGAAACTTTGCCGTTCAAGAACCTTGTTTACATTTTTGTACATATGCAACGGCCAGTGAAAAATCTCAATGACGCGTTCATTTATTCCAGTGTATTATGTAGGAGCAGCTGTCACTGGTAGTGTATCCGGAGTAGTTGCACCGAAATTATTGTCCCAACAGAGAGCACGTATATACAGCCGTTCTGCAAAATATACCAGGGCGAGTCGAATGAAAGTTAGCCAATGCAAATATATGACAAATGGGGTACTTTATTTAACAGTAGTCTCCATAAGCATTTCGACATTTGTCCTATTGACTAACGAGTCTGGTGATTCCCGTCTCATAAAACTGCTTGGATTGCTGCTTCAAAAAATCTGCAACTGACTCTTTCACGTCATTGTCCGACAGGAATCTGTTTCCATTGAGCTGTTTTTTCATTTGTCCCAAAATGTGGAAGTCGCAAGGCGACAGGTCTCAGCTGTATGGCGGATGTTGCAGGGTTTCCCACTTGAACTTTAGCAGCCACGTGGGGAGGGGAATTGTCGTGGAACAATTAAAAATTCAATTATGGGGTTTTACCTGCCAAAACCAGTTTCTGATTATGAGGCACGCCGTAGTGGAGGACTCCGGAAATTCCGCCCACCTGGAGTTCCTTAACACGCACTTAAATCTAAGTACACGGGTGTTTTCGCATTTCGCTCACATTGAAATGCGGCCGCCGTAGCGGGATTCGATTCCGCGACCTCGTGCTCAGCAGCCCAACACCATAGTCAATTTTCCACGTCGTTTGTTCTAGATTGCGGCACGCAGCCGATTTGGCGTTTCACGTTATCGGAATCGATTGATAGTCCCTCCGACTTTAGCAAATTCCATCAGTAATGGCCCCTGACGATCGAAAAAAAAGGTCAACACCACCTTTCATGGCCTGTGCTTTCTTTGGGAGTGGTCAATTCGAACGTTTTCATTGTAAGCTTTACCGTCGTGTTTCAGGCTCGTAGTAGTGCAACCATGGTTCGTCCTCGATGACAATTGCAGACAAAAGGTCGTCACCCTCATTGTGACACCAGACCAGATGAGTCAAGGCAGCGCAGAACCTTCTTCTGGCGGTGGTTCAAAATCTTGGGCATCCATTGCGCACACAAGAGCCGATAACCGAGATGTTCATGAATTATGGTGTGAACCGAACCATGACTGATGTTCACACGCTCTCAGTTCATCTATTCTTATTCTCCATTCTTGTCTCATCAGCTCATCAACCTTTGCAATATTGTTGGGGATGATCCTACGGTGGCTTTGGCCCGGTCTTGGATCGTCTTTGCAACTTTCACGTCCTTCTTTCAACCGTTTGCTGCAACGATTCACAGTGGCCAATGAAATACAATGTTCAACGTAGACGGCAGCCATACGGCGACTAGTTTATTTTTTGGGAAACACCTTCAGCTGTCAAAAACCTCAAGGCACTACGCTTCTCAACTTCTGAAGCGTCCATTACGTCACGCAACCATGTTCAACCCAGTGTATGAGAGCATTAAAGAACACTCACCCTCACACCTGCGTGTTACTTCTGTAAATGCGAGGTGCCTGTGTGCTACGCGCGTGCCTCGCAGATAATGAACCGAACCATTATTGCGCGAGGTGGGTAGACTGACTTTCATTTGACTCACCCTCATTCATTAGCAATTCGAAGATACAATGAAATATACAAATCCTTGATAAAGGGCCAAGAAAGTCTCACTGGAAAGAAAGTTCACTGCACGTATACACAGAACCTTGCAACAAGATATTTAAATATACTTATATGTCTCCAATAAATTTACGTATCTAAGAAAAAGTCACTGTATATAATGCGTCAAACAAGGCAAATAAACGTTGCCCAATGAGATTCACAGAATCCTAGATCCCACCCCCATTGCATCCACTCGCCCCAATGTATCGCTCGCGACGGAAGGCGGCGCGTTTGCTCCCGCTTTTCTCCTTTGAGCACACAAGACTAAGCCACCATCATCAGCTCACGCATTCCACCCGCCCCCCTATTCTTTAACTTGCACATACAGCATGCGGCGCGCGGTCCCGACGTAATCGCCCTTAGACTTCATACGAAACATGAGGGCGACGGCGACAGCAGGAATGCGCCTGGAGTGTTCATATAATTGCTATCGCAATAATATAATAATAGTATCCGGCAAGTGAAGCGCGCCGTGGCCAATTACTTTCCGCAAAAGAAGAAGTAACAAACTGTCACCATGCGACAATTCGCTGCGCCGCAACAATGTATTTTTTTTTCATTTCTGGGGCGAGGGCACCGAAATGAAAAAAAGACGCAAAGGAGAATATGTTCGCCACAATCCAATGCCTACTTCGCGCACCTAATGTGGCTACCGAATGAATATCGCAGAAAACGTGAGACGCTTGGTCCACCGAGAACCATACGCGTAGTGCTTGGTATCCTACACCGGCGAGACAAGACTTTCCGGAGAGGTTGCGCTCAAGCGAACGCAGTGCAATCCGTCGAGTCTTCACAGTGATGGCGTTGAGCGACCACTGTTTCTTTTTCTCGTCTGCTAGCCAGAAGGCCTGCAGAGAAAACCAAACGCGCACCAAAGTGCGCCGCGTGGTGGTCGGTGCAACACGAGAAAAACGCATGCGCTCTGGCTGGCCCTGGCAGCCTGCAGGTAGGGTAGCGAGTACCAAAAAAAAATTCAGAGGCTCAATGTGTCCTCACGAATAAAAGTCAAAGTAGAAAAAATAAATAACGTAGTTACCCTGGCTGGCTTTAGTGTCTTGACAAGGATGCTATGGCGAGGTGAAAAAAAATGTTGATATTTTTTGTGCGACATGACGGCACAAATTAACCACCACAACGCTTCGTCTCATCGGATCTCGCTACGTGTTTTGTCAACTTGTCTGATAGTGTGTTGATTTGGCTTGTCTCGTTGTATGTACCGATCTAAGACTTTAGAAAAGTCAATGCACCTTTGGCGTCAAATGTTTATAAAAACATTAAACCTACAAACTTTCGCACTTGAATATCTGAAGCACAACTTTGAAAATGTCAATGCACGTTTCGCATCAAAAGTTTATGAGAACTTTATGCCCATAAGGTTTCGGAATTTAAATCCATGCACTCCGTAGATTCCGCGGCCTCCGCGGTATTCCGTGGCGAGCCCGTTCGCCATCAAAACTTCTTTTAAAATGTGTGCTCGGATGGGGCTCCTGGCGTTATGACTCTCGGGGCATGGGCGTTGCCGTGAAATCTAGCCCGAGTTCGCAATGTTCGCGGTGAAATGTCTTTTCGAGCGTGAAAAAGACATTCAAGACAAAATCCAGAATTAATTCCGGCGCCGGGGGTTTTTTGGTCGACGGTGCATGGACAGCATGGACAGCCACACCCCCCCCCCCCCCCCCGCCTACGCCCCTGTCAGTAAGGTATACCTGCGTAGTCCAGAGCGATGGTGGCTGAGCCGTCGGAGCATAGCTACGGCTCGTTCTCCCTTTGTTTTAATATGTTCAATGTGACTGCGCCAGGTGAGTTTGCCATCGTAAATGACACCAAGGTACTTGACTTCGTCAACTTGAGAAATGATTTCCTGTCGGTATTGTAAAGATATATGCACCTGTGCAGTTAATAGGAATAACATTACCGCACTTTTGCTAATGTTTAACGACATATATAACCCCTCCAGCCATGTCTCCGGCATTCTTAAGTAATTCTGCAACGACTGTTGTAGCTAATGTATATTACTTGCGGACGTAAAAAATGCGACATCGTCCGCGTAAACATAAACATGTACTTCCGGACACAAAGGAACTGTGCTTAGCAAAATGTTAAATAATAAAGGGGTCAATATATAATAATAATAGTGTTAATAATATGGGGTTAATAATATAGACGTCGTTGTCGTCTGTTTTTCTACTCGCGCGCTACTTCAGCGTCGTTTTCATTGCCTGGCACATACCCGCGGCGACTATATAGGATGTGGCAATATCTATTGAGAGGCAAGATAAAAAGTTGTCACTTTTCCCAACTAATCAGCGTTTTTTAAAACACATTTCTAACTTTTCAATTACAATTGCTACTATGTGTTTATCTCCAGAGAGCTTACTTGATCTTGACTTTCCCATCAGAGACATTACATAAATATACCATCTTAAGATGACTGCCTAGAGCACGTGAGAATTTTCATCTTTGTGCGACATACTGTATTTTATTTTGTTGACATTTTGTCAAATGATACACCCAATAGACCCACATTCTAGTTTTCTTGTCCAAATTGCATGCCAATGTATTTTGATTCTTTAGCGTGCGGTCTTCGGCGCGACGTGAAGTTGAGCTGGGCTGGCTCTTTGACATCCTTGTGTCCTTGGAGATGCATTCTTGCGGTATATAAAGCGGGTGCCTGAAAAATATTGTGTGCAAAAGTCAACACGAGGACATGGTCTAAAACAACGTCAAGACAGTCAAAGTCATGGCACTAAATGAAAGTCTTAGCTCTTAGTCTTCCTACTGAAATGCATGCGAAACATATATATGACTGCAACAGACAACTGCTAAAATAACTTCAATTTTTAGATTTAAACAAAAAAGAAATAACCAACAGTTCATCTTCGTTCGGCACCAATGTTAAAATACTCCTGGTAATAAATAGAATATTGGTCATTGTCAGATGTCATAGGTCTGTCATTAGTCTGGTGTGTAACAAACACTACTTGTGACACATCCTAAGCACGGGCCCAGTGTGCCCTCCGCAACATCTCTGGTTGTGCCACTGTGCAAGCCATAATTTGAGGATCATATCTTTAAACATGATACTCAGTAGGAATGAAAATATAGTCCTCCATTTCAATGGATATGACTGGATGTGCCTATAAGAATGGGCAACAAGGCTTGTTATGGCAAGCTTACCGACATTTCAGTAATAACAAGAAAGTTCACTGCGGCCTGCATGTAAGCTTACTAAAAGGCATGAATTTATTTTCATTTATCAGGTGCTCAATGAGTTCATTTTTGACAGACTCGACTACTGCTGCAGTTACAAATCTAGCATTTTACATTCTTGAAGACCTGTAAAAGTTGCGTTCGACTGCAGTTATTAGTTTATTAGACCAACTCTTTGATTTGTGTACGACAGACGACTGGTAACATGGAATTAAAGCAACGTTTTATTTTGATACTTTATTTCTCTACAAAAATAATAAAGCGATAAACACATCTTGATCTGCCATGCAGTAGCAAGATGCACACATTACACTTGTAACCCCCGAGGAAGGGTGATTTAGCTGTTTATATGATATAACTCTGAAACGCCAACTTATGTTAGCAAATGCACAGGCACGTCCAAAACAATAAGCGTATGCAAAGCGATTCTACAATTGTAATTCCACACAACAGCCGTTATATACGATGCCGATGCATAACTCCCTGCTTGACAATTCACCGAGCTCGTACACATAAGCACCCATTCAGATTCGCACCGTGCTCGAAAACCGCAACAGCAGGCAGAAAATCAAACATATAATCACACCATTTCAATACATGAGCAAAAACAGTTCAGTCTCAGGACTAAACACCATGAGAACGATTTAGTGCGCGACGGCGACGAGCGACGGCTTCGAGGGACAAAACGGGCCGTCGCTTGAACAGATCGCTCGGTTCTGGAAATCTAGAATTCGTCGATCGTCTCCCGCAAGTGCTATGAGCGACTAGCCAACAGCGTGAATCCGGAACTGGATGTACATCGCTCAAATACTACCGATTGTCGCGCCGAACGAGCAAACGATTGAATTTTTATGCGTGCAAGGATAAGAACCCGCTGCAAGATCTTCGGAAATATTTTATGCTACATTTTACAGTAAAATAGGTCAACTGAAATTAGTAAAGCACGCGTCACGCTACTTACGACGCATGTTTGCAACCCTCATACCGGCAACACCGGGGCGGCGTAGCTCAATATCGTCGCTCGCACGGAGTACGACATGTAGGCGACGAACGAACGCGAGAGCCATCTCCATTACATCGCTTGTAGCTGTCGCGCGCAAGATCGCTTATATGGGATTTATACTTTATTCGGCATAAAGCATGGATTCCTCATGCGTTTTCAGTAAGTTCAAGATAACGCGCCCAGTTGACCTCTTGCAGCATGCAGCTGAATACCTGCGGCAAAATTTCTAACTAGCACTGGTGATGCACGTAACTTCAGTGGTCGCAGATTACCCATGGGCGAGACGGCCGAGTTCTGACTGGTGTGGTAGAAGTCTGTTGCCAGCTTTGCCGGTCAATGTTGCCAGACTGCCTGCCAAATTTGACGGGGGAAATATTTGTCGGTGTTTTCCCCATGTAGAAAACAGTTGCATCGCCTTGCTTTGCATAGTCAGTCTCCTGGGGCTTACGCTGCTCGCAATAAAAAAATTTTCTGAAACTGAGACGCGTTGCATAACAGTCGGGACACTTTCCATGAGCTGCCAGCGCGCGATCGATGCAACAGCAGAAAGCGGTTGCATCGCCTTCCGGTCATAGGCAGTCTCCTGGGGCTTACACTGCTCGGAATGCACTTTTCGGAAACTGGGACGCGTTGCATAGCACTCGAGGCGCTTTCTATTGCTATGCGCTATCGCTGCAACGGGGCAAAGTGTTTACTATGCCTTTGGCTATGTAAAGACTGTCTATGCAAATCAGGGCGATGCCACGGTTTTCTACCGTAGCAGCGATCGCGCGAAGCGATAGAAAGCGCCCCGAGCGTTATGCAACACGTCTCAGTTTCAGAAAATTCTGCAGTGCGAGCAGCGTAAGCCCCAGGAGACTGCCTATGCAAAGCTAGGCAACGCAGCCGTTTTCTGCCGTTGCAGCGATCGCGCGTAGCGATAGAAAGTGCCCCGAGTGTTATGCAACGCGTCTCAGTTTCAGAAAAGTCTTTATTGTGAGCAGCATAAGCCCTAGGAGACTGCCTATGCAAAGCAAGGCGATGCAACTGTTTGCTACCGCTGGTGTGATCCCGCGCAGCGATATAAAGCACTCCGAGTGTTATGCAACGCGTCTCAGTTTCAGAAAAGTCTTTATTGTGAGCAGCATAAGCCCTAGGAGACTGCCTATGCAAAGCAAGGCGATGCAACTGTTTGCTACCGCTGGTGTGATCCCGCGCAGCGATATAAAGCACTCCGAGTGTTATGCAACGCGTCTCAGTTTCAGATCCAATGAAAGCCTCGTCCCGCGCTGACCAGCCACAGCGTGCGCAGCTTCGTACCGTCGGAGAACAGGGTCTACAACAAGTAAGCGGTTCGAAAGCACGCGGGTTATGCAGCAACATTTTGGTAAATCGGGAGCTAGGAGCGTGCGCGCGTGTTATACTCCTGATCTAGCAACTCTGAGCCCTTCGGAAACGGCCTCATTACACTCGCTATATTTGACGGTGTTTTCCCCCGTCGAATTTGGCAGGCAGTCTGGCAACGTTTACCCTCAAAGCTGACAACAGACTTCTACCACACCAGTCAGAACTCTGCCGCCGAGACACCGTCAAGCGCGCGGCTTATTTAAAACGAAATCATGCCGCCAGCAAAATGACGCCTTATGTTATGTGAATCCTTACTTCAACAGCATTCCGTACACAGTCGACTGCCAAACGGAATATATTGAAACACACGAAACGCACGCTAAGCACGCTCCGCATAGGCTCGGAATCATGGGCTAATGAACACACCATTTTAAGCGTCTTCTCGCCTTACGTCTTATTGAATATACCATGGTTCTTGCAGCGTTTGCAATTTTCAACGCTCTTACGGATAACGGCAAGTGATAAAGCCACATGCAGTTATCGCGACGACTGGCTTATTCGATTGACATATAGAGATACAGCGCGCTTGCTTAGTCTGTTGTAAACCTCGTCGGCTAAGCGCCGCGACGACTTCCTGGCGATAGCATGTCATATACGCAGAATGTGTACCTAAGTTGGAATTCACTTACCGTGAAGGATTTGTTGTTATATCCAACGAATGACGAACGACTGTCGTGTTTTCTCGGCGACGCGAGATGGCCGACACACGATCGCCCTTGGATGGCCTTCGTTGCAGCTCGCTGGACGGATCACCTCTCTCCGGTGCTGTGCTGTTCCGCGATATTCAGCCCGCGCGCGGTGGAGCAACTCCGAGTGAAAAAGTAGAGCGCTCGCTACGCGTGCCTTTGCACTGTGATTGACTGTTCTGTTAGAAGCAAAACGGTGTGTTCTTTGCTCATTTCTCAGTTCTTAGCTGCGCACTTCAGGCGAACACTGGAATCGTGATTCTTCCCGCGGACAAGGGGAATGCAACAGTTCTAATTGACACGGCTGTCTACAAAAACAAGATATTGGCTCTGCTTAATGACCAGGACACTTACGTCCGGCTCACTCGGGACCCGACCTTGAAGGTTCAGAGGGACTTCCAGACTCTCCTGGCTGACGTGTCCGCTTCGTAGCTCCCGAGCACTAGTCTTTGTATTTCAAGATTCTCTGTCATAACGGTGCTGCACCTGCACTTTATGGCTCGCCGAAGGTTCACAAGCCTAACGTCCCCCTACGTCCGATCGTCGACTACACCCGCTCCCCTCTCTACAAATTGTCCGCATACCTGCACTCATCGGGAAGAGCTCCAAGCACGTGAGCAACTCCTGTGACTTTATTGAAAAAGTTCGTGACGTGTCTCTAGACGACGACGAGGTGATGGTTTCGTTCGACGTGATGTCGCTGTTTACCTCAATTCCGACTGACATGGCTGTGGAAGCATGGACTTCTGCTCTGGAATCTGACAGGGCTTTGCCAGACAGGTCATCCATTGACGTTTCCGACCTCAAGAGGCTCCTCTGTTTTTGCCTTAGATACACGTACTTCTGTTTCGACAAGGTCTTCTACAGGCAAGTCCACGGTACGGAAATGGCCGCATCCGTCTCTGTTACTGCGGCCAATCTTACGATGGAATGTTTGGAAAGGCATGCTCTCGCGTCCTTCAGTCCTAGACCAAAAGTTTTTCTGCGCTATGTGGACGACTGTTTTTGTCTGATTCGGCGCAGCGCTTTGAATTCGTTCACTGCGCATCTAAACAGTCAGGAAAAAGCCATCCAATTCACAGTTGAGACAGAGGTCAACAGCAGACTCCCTTTTTGAGACGTACTTGTCACCAGACGCGATGGACGGCTCTGGTTCAGCGTATACCGTAAGGATACACACACACTGGCCGCTACATGAACGTTCGATCCGTTCATCCTGACGCTCGCAAAAGCTCGGTTGCTGCCTCACTGCTCAACCATACGAACCGCATTTGCACCACAGCAGAAAATCGTTCCACTGACTTGGACTATGTACGAGGTGATCGCTCGGCAAGCGGCTATCCCACATCCTTTTTGAGTGCTGTGGAACGCCGTCTGTCCAATCCAGCTCGTCCGGCTAATCCCCGACCAAGAAAGCGTGCTGCCATACCTTACGTTCCAGGGATAAGAGAAACCTTGTCTCGCGTTCTACGCTGTTAGGACGCTGAGGTGGCGCACGTGCCCGTGTGTAAGCTGAGGCAAGCACTCGTTGGCGGTAAGGACAGGCTTCCGAGAGAATCTTTCCCCGGCGTGATCTATAAGATATCCTGCGCAGATTGCGACTACGCATACATCGGTGAATCGGGCAACTTCAAACAGAGACTGAGGCAGCATCAGAAAGATGTCGAAAAGAAACGTACAGTTTCGAATGCCCTTGCCGAGCACACGGATGCAACGGGCCACAAGATTGACTGGGATCACTCGAGAGTTATCGGCCAAGAAAGAAACCTGAAATCGCGGCTGCATCTGGAATCGCTGGAGATACAAAAAACACGTCACACGCTCAATCGAAATGAGGGAACCCTCTCCCCGTCATACACGCGCTGCTTACGTCACGTTCTGAAGTATACATAAGCTTCCGTGAACCTTCCGTCATCCCATTGTGAACAAGGCTGCCGTAGCGAAGCCGAAACGTCTTTTAGATTTATTCATTTTTTAGCACTTCTGTTGGTCGGTGTCCATCATTTTATTACTTTTTGCTCAGCGTGTGTGAGTGATATATCGCCACATTCGGGGCCAGCCTCCTACAGTTGAAGCAGAAGATTACGCTACGTTTTGTTCTCTATTGCCGCAAGCAAGCGTAGAACGAGCATTCTACTCTCTCTCTCTCTCTGAAGGACAGAGTGAAAAGCACATTTCACTCTCTCCTTGGTGGCGGAGTGAAAAATGCATTTCACTCCACTCGACATTTTACGAGAGTAAAACAACGCTTTGAAGAGTAAACCGGCCGCTTCACTCCTACGATGCCCTCCCTAGTTTTTAGAGTGTGGTACCGTTCCTGAGGGTTCACGCCATAACTAAATTATTACACAGGGTTTTCCAGATTAGTGCGTGCTGTAACTCGTGTGCTTCAGTAAAGACGTACTTAGTAAAGGTGATTGGTAAGGTCAAAGGAAAACAAAAATATGTAAAAAATTGTTTTATATTGAAAGGCTGCTTGCGTAAGCCGAAACCAGGATTCATGGGTTTTTGGAGCTTCCCTAGAAAATACAGATGACGAATTAGGTAACTCGCTGCTTCATTCAAATAAGCACCTACATGACAGCACAACAGTAGATTCTAATGTTTCTTTGGCATACCTGACAAAAATGAGACCTGGTAAGTTAGGGAACAGACGTTGATTTGCTCGCTACGATTTGGAGCTCAAATTTCGAAGCAAGCGCAATACAAAAAAAGACATTGTTTGGGTTGTCCAGAGACACGTGAAAAGGACACCTTGTTGTCGTTAAATTTCGAACTTTTAAAGTAAAAGCTAGCCTGGCGTGGCACATTGTTCAAAGCTAACATGTCCTAATATTTCAGTATCGGAAGATTACTGTCAAGTCAAAAGTATTGCACGCAAGAAACTACTCGATTTTGCTCAGTCGCTTCCCGCTACACCTACTTATCAGCTTCATCGCGATAGGATCGCTGTTACCTATAAAATTATGCTGATGACGCTGGAAGAAATGCAGTTAGTGAAATTTCTGCTCTTCTACGTTGTGATGCTAGCAGAGTTCACACTGAAGCTCGTCCCGTGCTCTTTCTTCCATGGATGCTCGTGCAAGTCTGTACAGCTGAATAATTCCAAAAGTCAAGGGAAACTTGTTACGCAGTTGTACTCGCAAAAGCATCCTTGATAAACAATAGGATTCCCATAGGTAAATGAAATTGCTCACCTCTGTATTCGGAAATGAGCCGAAGTTCTTGACCATGATGTCTTTCAGTAAGACGGGATCAGCGACCATGAGTGTTGGAGTAGCCATGGTGAATGTACTGCGTATAATGTAAATGAGTTTATTTCACACTATGCGCAACAAAAACTGATGGCAGAACTGCAGGAAATCTTGCAGTTATGCAGCTTGACCAACTTACATCCACCAATCAATATATTTTGGCTTCAGAGCAATACCGCGCACACAACTGTTACATCAGCTTACACAATCATTAATACATTGCGTAAAAGAACAAAATCACAAATATAAGAGTTCGCATGAGAATGACATTGGCAATTTGTAATAGTTAAGATAAGGTATTCACTTAACGTAGCTCGCGATATTTGGAAGCGAAAATGTCAGAAATTTCTAGTATCATTGCTAAGAATAGAGGGCAATGTAAAGTGCAGGCACCGGTTGCTACAATTCAAACACGGTGTACGTAGAACCCAAAGCTAACCATGAGTTGTTGGGTAATGAACTATATTTTGCTCTACGTGCGCTAGACCTTCCTGGTTATGCGCCTTTATTTTAGCCGCTGGTTTATATTTTCCATTTAACCGATATCTATCTATGTATGCTAATTATCTCGAACTTTTGAAGAAGATGAGTGCTTGGTGACCTATAGGCTGTGTTATAAATGAGACGAATGTATCTTCCTTTAAATTCGATAGAAATCAGAATATGTTGTTTTTCGTCAGAAAACGTGACAGGAATTAAGAAACGAAAATAACAGTGAATTATGCGCAAGTACCTATATTTATGAATTTAGGTGATATCTGACACGACCTACTGTGCCCGCCATTTTGCTAGTGTTGTTGTTGAGTCGTATATATATATTTCTCGTAGGATGGATTGCACGAGAATAATATTTCCATAAATAACTCCAAATAAATGACATTTGACACTAAACAACTCCAATATTACGAGAGCTGAGAACTATTGCTTTGGGTGAAGGGACTAAATGATTTCCTGGCCTTAATAACACTACCTTAGTTTTTTCGTTCCTTAATTTGGATGTAGTATGAGTCTGACTAATGCTGTAGCCCCCCCCCCCCCCGATTGCATCATGACCGGACACAGTAATGCTAATTTTTCAGTATCTGCAATTTCAATGCGTTGATGTAACTTTTACACGTAAAAATCAGACTAACCTCGGAGTATATCACCAGAACTAACACTCTAAAGCAAAAATTACACCATAAATACTTAGGTGTGACATTCTCAGCCGATTGTTCACTAAATTCTCACGTTGGTACAGTAGTTGCTTAGGCCGCTAGGACCTTAAACTCTATACAGCGAAACCTGAGACATCCGCCGCCGTGTTTGAACTCAACTGCTCGCCTAACATGCGTTCGCCCAATGTTCGAATATGCTTGTGCCGTGTGGGACCCTCGGCAAAAAAGTGATAAACTTGAAAAAAATCCAGAACACAGCCGAAAGGTTTGTCTTATGCCGGTACTCGAGAACCGATAGCTGTACCAATATGAAAAATGAAATAGGATGACAAATTCTTTCCTCTCTCCGAAAAAAAAATTGAGACTGAAAATGCTTTATCAAATATTTCCTGGTAAAACCAGCATCCAAAAGGAAACATACTTACACAGGCCTCATTATGTATAAGCACGTACTGATCATCAAGATTTTGGAATACCGCACTAAAATTAATACATATATGCTCATTTTTGTTCGTTCCATTAGTGAATAGAATTGCCTACCAGGTCAGCAAGTGTGCTGTGTCAATAAAGATGTGTTTTTTTTTTCGACGTTCTATCACCCTCCCATAGCGCATTCAGGCTAAGGGGGGTGATCATTAAATAAAAAAACGAATGAATAAATCTGTTCAACAGAATGAATATCGTGCTATCATCAGCATCTTTTTTTTATTTATTTTATCCGCAGTCATATTAACTCTAAGTATTTATTGCATAAATACCGTCACTATTTTGCACATCATACAATATATAATGTTCGACTGTATAATGTGCGACTCGTTCGTGGTCAACGCCTGTTGCGTACATATATGCGCCGATTCTCCCAGATCATTAGGGTACCAACGAAGCAAGTCACACTATTCTACTAAAGACACTCGTAAATTAGCTTATCTAATATTTGTTTCACCTCAGCTTGAATACGCTGCATCCGTCTCGTCTCCCCGTCAGAAATATTTCATCTAAAAACTTGAATCTGTTCAGAATAGTGCTACGCGCTTTATTTCACGTTGTTATGACTATACCAAAAGCATAATACGAATTAAACTCGACCTATGACTACAGCCTTTGCATGATCGTGGTGGCATAGCCCTTCTATCATTATTTTATAAATAAATCCATAATGGAGCACCATTAGTTCTGCCTCTTTAAACTCCTCATTGCTGGTCAAAATGGTTATATAACCGGTTCAATTTTATCAGCATTTACGGAAAGGCTATCTAACTACTCCGACCTACCAAGAGCCATTCTCCTTTAAAACGACCTGCCTAACGCCATAGCTTATGGGAGTGACCAAGAAAATTTCCGGCGTCTTCTAACAACGCATTTTCCAAACTCTACATAACCTAACGTATTATTTTCCCTAATCTCAAGAATTTTGTCGATTATCAAAACTCGGCATGGTCCCCGTATGGTGAGTCGCGTTACGCCTGTGAGGCAGTGACTCCACCTCATTCTAATATAAATAAAAATGCTTATAACGGAGCCGAATTTTTGGGCTCCGCTGAGAACAAACACTACTAATATTTTGACAACCTCGCGAGAAAGAACCCTATTGAAACGGGACGCTAAAATTTTACCAAGTCCTAACAATTAGGGCGAAAACTGGTTGGAATAAATGGTGAAAGCATGTTAGTTTTTACCAACGTTCAACTACCCAGAAAGTAAACTACATTTCCTTCGACCGAGCAAAATTTTTCAGGCATACGCCACTTCCTATAAAGTGATTTGCACTGGGCAATTTTAGTGTATATTTTATCGAACTCTTTTTAGTTTAAAAATCAGGTTTGGCGGCAGCAGTAGCGGCTGCTTTTTCGTGCTCATAATGTCTGGCACCAGATGCCTCCCTTCATGAAAGTACTTGTTAGATCCGGCCCACGAGCAAATCTGTAGCGGCCCGGGGCCATGCTATATTAGGTCCCGCAAGTCACACCTAAATATACGAAATTATGACTAGCATCACTGTTGCTAAAAAGACAATGTGTACCACCGCCGAAGCTATTGTTGGCAACGTCAGGACTGCATTATCGGAGGAGTGTTTATTAATAAATTGAGCACAGCCTTTACCAGTGTGCTTCGATTCAACACACCACCGCCTGATAACAGGTGGTGGTGTGTTCGACGGTCCTCGTTTATAAGCTGTGTGCAGCTCTTAATTGGCAGATTTTGGAAGCTCCTAATGAAGTTACCAAGGCGGGTAAATCGCTTGGCATGCTGCTCGTCCGACCCACAACCGGATTCGCCTATAAAACTTCCGATGTGCGAGAAGAGGCCCCAAATCAATGAGAGTTGTTGGAATGAAAATGACGTTTTCGCAATACTTTGTTGCTTCAGATGTTTTTTTTTTTATTTCAATAATACTCATGATGATACTTCAGGTCAATTTCCACTGGGTAGTCGGAGCCGCCATCGCTGTCGCGTTAATGTTCCGTATAAAACAAAACTGCCAAAAGACAGTGACCGCGATTAAGCATAGGGTAAGGTGGCTTGATCTTGCGCGCACAACGGGGGAAGATTTGGAGGAAGCATGCCACGGTTTATCGCGTGCAAGGAAGCAGAGGAGGGGAGAAAAGGGGAGGGGGGCGTTCTGCATCGGCCGTCTGTATGTATGGCGCGGCTGAGGGCGGCCATGTGGACCTTAGCTTGAAAGAAATCTTCGGTGCATCGATGGCCGACGGCTTCGTGCTGTGTTGTGCTCTTGCCACTTTGTGCGCACTGAAGCGAGAGTCAGTACGAAAGGCAATTCGCTCGCTGTTCCTGCCACTCTTCCTCACGCCAGCGGACACTTGCTGTCCGAATTTATCGCGTGAGATGTGGTTGTCTCTACCCTTGCAAGCGTGACCCCATGTTCAGTATTTCAGTTAGTAATCAAATCTTCAAAAGTTTATACGACTGACAAAAAGTACTACCACTGCTTCGCACAGCTTCTCATAATATGCAATCACAATCGATGCTTCGTCTATCGGATGAAACTATGACATTTTAGCCCTGATGCTAAACCGCCTCTTACATGGAGAACACAATGCACCACATAATATCTAGAGTGCTGAGGTCGGGGACCATTTGCAATACTGCAGCCCCATTTCTCACCCCTCAAACATTAGAAACAGAAACCACACGTTTCGCAACTCTTTCTCATCGTCGCCGAAAACCTGAGTTTACACTTTGCAGCTATGCCCACTCAAAAATTGTTGAAAAGCTTTTGAAAAAGCGTTGGTAGTATACAAGTCACATTAAACTGCATCGATACTTTGTTGAAACAATATTAAGGATGTTGCTGACAAGTGTTGAAATTGACCTGCGACACTATGCTGAAACGTTATCGAGGCATTTCAGGAGTCGCTGGTTCATTTCTGAAACCACATCTAATGCCCCTATGAAAGCGTTTTGAGGGGTAACATGGAAAGCTCATTGGCACTTTGTTTAAGTGTGCTGAACCACATTATTGGAAATGCATTCCAGTATTGTTGAATATTAGTATTGAAAGACCATTGAAATAGATTCGAAGCAGTGTTGCACGTCAACACTGAAAGGATGCTCAAAGCACATTGAAATATGCCCCTAATATATGTTGATCATATCATAAGAAGCAAACAAACACTGACACCAAGGAGAACATAGGAGAAATTACTTGTGCTTAATAAATGAAATAAAGAAACGATAAATTAATGGAAATGAAAGTGGATGCAAAAGCAACTTGCCGCTGCCGGGGACCGAGCTGGGACCCACAACCTTCGCATTTCGCGAGCGATGCTCTACCAATTGAGCTACCGCGGCGCATTTTGCCCTTCCACTTTCTTGGGTATTTATGTTTCCTAGTAGAACCCTGGGAGTGTTTGCCAGCGCCACCACTCAAAGACTTTGCGGCGGACGTGGAACGCCCTTTCTGTCGCAGGCGTCACGAGAACGTGATCTTTTTGGATGAAGGCGACTGGTGATTAAACTCGCACGTGCTACCTGAAGGCATCAATGTTGCTGGATTCGAGACCCTCGTTATTTAATAAATGAGAAGGAATGGGAATAACCGAGTGGCCCGATTTATTTATTAGTCATATCATAAGAAGCCAACAAACACTGACACCAAGGACAGCATAGGGGAAATTATTTGTGCTTAATAAATGAAATAAAGAAACGATAAATTAATGGAAATGAAAGTGGATGAAAAGACAATTTGCCGCAGGAGGGGACCGAACCCACAACCTTTACATTTCGCGTGCGATGCTCAACCAATTGCGCTACCGCGGCGCCATTTCGCCATCCACGTTCTTGGGTATTTATGTTTCCTAGTAGAACCCTGGGAGTGTTAGCCAGCGCCACCACTCACAGACCTTGTCGGCGGACGTGGCACGTCCTTTCTGCCGCAGGCGTCACGAGAACCTAATCTTTTTTTTGGTGAAGGCGACGAGTACAGCGACAGAGCAAAAGTGTAGGCTATCGTAATGAATTTTCTACGATAGCATTAAATCCGTGGCTTCAACAAACAGCGTCGTTAATTTGTTTTGGAATATTAAATGCACGTTAAGTCGCACCTCTTCTCTGGAGAATTCTTTTTTTCTTGCACAGAAACCAATAATCATTGAATATTTTGCGGACTTTGTATCCTTACTGCACCTGTATTGACATTCGCTTTCAAAGGTATTTAACCCTACAGCTAGTAAATTAAGTAAATTATTCGCTTGCTATAGTGACACAGTGACAACGTACCTTCCTGCACCATCAAGTAAAGCTCGTGCAACAATGCGAAAAGTAGGCCAACAGCATGTTCTTGTGAGGATAAAACAGTGGAAAATGACACGTTTAAGAAAGGTAAATCAAACTGTGCAGTGAAGTCAGCCAGTTGCATCCCCTTCCTCTAAAACTTTAAATCTTTTAAGTACAAGCAGTTCTTGCACTTTGACAACCAATGAAGTGTGCAGAAACATTTATGCCTTACATGTTTCTAAAGAAAATTTCTAAGAAGTTTGTAATCACATATATTAGTGTGTAAACCCCTATAACGATATCCGCTGTGATTATTGTCTTTATAAGTAATGAAATACCACGCTATTTGCAAGAACATATCACGCGGGGATTTTAGAACAAATTCCTGCATTACAACTATACAGAATATGTGGTTTATTTAATAAAGGACCACAAACTGGGCTTTCTTCCAATGGCAAAATTATTCCTAATTCTACTTACATACAGGCATGAAAAGAAATCTATAGAAAAAAATATTGTTCTTCAATTTATTCACCAGCCGCTGTGGCTATAGCATTCTGCTGCTAACTGAAGGCGAGGGGTTGATTTGCCAGCCATGGAAGTCGCATTTCGATGGGAGTCATAGGTAAAAAAAATGCTCTTGCACTTAGATTTAGTTCATCAACTTTTCTTGAAGCCTTAAACTTCAAAATACTATTGCATAGGGGCCATGCTTATGCAAGATCTAACACCAATCGAAAGCAAAAGGCATAATTGTAAAACAACCATTTTTCGTGATAATTCGAGTGAGTAAACATTCATTGCATCAATGTGTATTGTTCAACAGCACTGCACAATAAGCATAATCAGGTATAGCAAGTACTCTGTCAGGAAGCTGGTTCTACAGATGTATAAATGTCAAGATATGAATGCTCATGCTACGTCGCACACACAGCACAAAGAAAACCTTCAACAGTTGTCCCTTCTGGCAGATATTAGTGGGCCATAAGCAGCAAAAACTTTATTGCGGGGCATTGTGTAATGCCGCTTATGAAAGAATGAAGAGAGTCAGGAGGCTTTTAACAGTAGTACATCATGCTACTCTAATAAGACGTACGATGAACAAAAATTTCTGGTAGAGCACATAAGTTAAACACTAACATTTTGAAAGACAGAAAATTCCAGGTAAGAGGTGGAGGTACATTTGGCCCATCCACACCAACAACACAGGCATACTACAAGAAGTACTACAGCCTATGGTGTACTACAATCTATTGGAAAGTTATACAGAAATCAAGAATGATGCAACAAGCCCTCCACAACACTACAGACTTTCTTGGCTAGTCTGGCCTCTCGCTTTCTGATACGTCAGCTTACATTGACGTCGGAAAAAAGACTAGAATCAAGAACTACTCCACATTGCACATTGTGCTCCCAGTAGCACAGTGTGCAATCGTTGCACATTGTGCTCCCAATAGAAACATACCCGCAAGTCAACATCCACAAATCCTCAGCTAGTGTAAGACCATGACGGCAGAGCCAGCACATGGGTGAAACAATTATGCCATGCCTGGACGCAAATTCTACACCTGGTGAAAAGAATAACCTTGAAATTATGGGGCGTGGACAAGTGGATACTATGGGAAATCGCACATGCTGTGCTTGTGTCCAAGGTATGGTACAGCATGAATTACCAGCAGCACACAAAAAAGACAACTCATTGAATACAGGCATCGGGTAATAACAGGTATTTCGGACTTTACCATGCTTGAAGACCTCTATGAGAAAGAGCAAACGAACAGGTACCTAGACAGAGTAGAGTTGCAGCCTGCAGCACAAATCCTTTGCCTCAAGAGCTCAGAACCTGGTCCCAAAATACTATGCCAGCTAGCATATGAGATGCAAAGACGACTACCGCTCCCTTCAGAAACAACCTCGGGAGCACCTGAACTTAAAACACAACAGGCCCATATCGTGCAATATGGGGCAAACAATTAGGCCAGGAGACTATATGCTACTACCAAACACACAGAGGAGGTTGCTAATCATGAATATGGAAGCAATCAGGCACACATAGTAAACTGATGTGGCAATAGCTGTGTAACAGTAGCATGACACTATATAAAACTAAACCCCATATAAGTCAGTACCATTCCAGGTCATCCTACGCCTAGAAAACCTGAAGCGAAAGCAATCAAAGCAGCACTTGTAGTGCAGATTACACCCTGCATAACACCCTGCACATCTGCATGGATTCACCAGAAACTGTCTGGGCCTGCACATCACACGAGATTGTCAGGAAAATCAGGAGATTGACATGCGACTTACAAGCACATCGCCAGAAATTAAATTAGAGGACACATCGCCATGCAGATATTCCAGGACACAAGCGGGCTTATAAGCCTGACATAAGAACTGAAAACCGAGCGAGTTGGTGTGTACTCAGTATTAACTAAAGCGCGAAAGATAGACAACGGACAAGAACGAAGCGCTTTGTGTGTTCACTTCGTTCTAGTCCATCGTATTTCTAATGCACTATATTTAATGAATTCATGAGGCAGCAGAGGAGAAGAATGATACCTCCGCCCAAGGGCCTGATTTCACATCCAAATCCACGCGTGCACACGCACACACACACACGAATGTTGCAAGGATGCATAGCATGAAGCAGCATTCAAAAGGATGACACTAGAGATGGATAAGAACTAACTTTACACTGAGGTTTATTGTAAAAATGTGGCGAGTTATACAAATTACTAGAAAAAAAAAGACGATGAGCAAAACGAGAACAAGGTGAAAGCAGGAGCCAGCGTTTCGACAAGTGGACTTGTCTTCGTCAAGGTCCACTTGTCGAAACATTGGCTCTTGCTTTCACCTTGTTGTCCTTATGCTCATCGCCTTGAATTTCCTTATCCCGTCTTCCCCGTATTTTGCACAGAAAAAAAAGACATCTTTGAAGGCTAGATAAAAATTGGTGCTTGATGCAGCCAAGCATAAATAAATGTGCTACAGAAAGAAAATACAGAAAAATTCCAAGTGCAGGAAAAAATCATTACAATTGCCAGTCCTGCATGCCAGCACCTTTCAAGAAACACTGTTGTTATTGCAATAGACAGACTGACAGCTTGTTTATGCGAGCAAATTCTTGCTGTTCCATGCCATTGAAAAAAAAACGAGTTTCTTGGAACGTAGCCACATGCACACTTGGTGATCACAATGTTTTTTCCCTGGACTTGTATATTTATATCTATTTTCTCCCTTTCCCGCTTTTATGTTTGGTTTCATCAAGCACTAGTTTTTATCAGGTTTTATTGCTTTACTACTTTCTCGTAACCTTTATACATCACTGCATTTTCACAATAAACCTTTTAATTAGAAGTTAGTGTACCCTGTTCTTACTGCTTCACACTATACATTCTTGCTACATTGACCAAATAAAAGATTTTATAAGATGCAGAGAAGCATCATAAGGGTCATTCAAGTGACTTGTTGCAGCCTAAAAAAATAATGAATAGCCTGGCTGCAAATGACACAACAGAACACATAGGATGAACAAGGAAACCAAGATGATCTCACAACCAAATGTTTAATGTACGCACTGCGTAAAATGCTGGCCGACAATCAATAAACCGAACATACACAAAAAAGAGAAGCAAAAAATTATGTGTGTTTTCCGACAGGAAATGCATCCATTTCTAATGGATGTCATGCTGATAATATTCTCCCAGCATATTTAGATCTACAGCTTTCGTAATTTCTCTAGGCAGCCGTTCTCTACAGAATGCTAGCTTCTTCCTCTACAATGCACGCTCAGATTTCGAGAGTGCATTGTAGAGGAGGAAGCTAGCATTCTGTAGAGAACGGCTGCCTAGAGAAATTATGGAAGCTGTGGATACAAACACACTGGGAGAATCTTGTCAGCATGTCCTCTGGTAAACTTTCAGGGATGAATGCGTTTTCTGTTGGGATCTGTATGGACACACATCAGTGTTTGCTTCTGCTTTTTGTGTAACATCGACTTATTGCTTGTCAACCAGCATTTACTCGGCATGTTCAATAAATTTTCATTTGTTAATGCGCCTCATGATCGTCTTGGTCTCTAGCAGAAAGGTGTTCATTTTATTTACAGTCAAGCTGTATATGCCTAGGCAAAAGACTCATGGTCCAATCCCAAAAACCCTAGTGTAGGGGTATGAGCCATTGATTAGGGGGGTGTGGGCCATTGCATTCGTCTTGCTTGATGGACGGAGAAATTTCTTGTTGGGTAGACATAGAAACGCTCATGCATTTCAAACATACATTTATCTACGCATTATTGCAGGGAAGGGACACAGAGGGTGACGGGGTTAAGACAAGATCATGATGTCATAATTTTCTCACAGCAAAGGTGTGGTGGGCCATTGGCTAGACCGATAGTGACGTCGTTTCTCTCTAGCAGCAGAGCGCACATGCACCAGTCTCTCTCCGACTTCCCAATGGGTTCAAAAATTCTTCCCTGTATTTAATTAAATGAAATGTGCAGCCCCGGTGTAACACTTGGTAACTACAGTGCATAACCGAGTCATACATACTATGATTAAAGCATTACAAAACACAAATGCCTAAATAATTCAGGAAGACTTTGACGGACCCGCCGGATTAACACAATGAACCACTCATTGCACTTTCCATGATGGTGATCTTGCAATGCGCGATGTGTGGCATTCCAAATAAAACATGTGATAAACCCAAGCCAAACGTGTGCATAACCTCATTAAGAAAAAAAGGCATAACCAATAATAAAGAAAGACTTGAATAAACTGTCGGAATTAACGCAGTGATAAACACCGAGGCTACACATTTCAGCTTCGCTGGTTTACCATCTGTACAGGGTGCATAGGCAGTAATTTTTTCTGTTATTGTTTGTTAAGTATTGTATAATGTTGGGCCAGTAAAACACGTTGGGCTCGTTGGTGCATTGTATTGGTACTGTTCTATTGCTGTTTTTTTTAAATGTTGGACCCTTCTTCCTTTTGTAACTACATTTTTATTCCCCCTCCCATAATTCTCCAACCTTGGAGCCTGCCACGTATATAAATAAATAAGTACATAAGCCATATCATTCATTCATCTGCATACACCTCGCACCATTCCCTGCTCAGCAAACGGTACTGTGTTAATGTCTCGCAGTGTGCATCTACATTAACTGCCGTTTGCATTTTGGTATGTTTGTGAACAATGTAGTGCATAAAAATTGCATGACGTTAACGTGGTGAGCTAAGCAGTGCATAAGTAAACCTTGCAAAAGACAACATGTTGGATTATTGAAAATAAGACAAATTCTATATATCACAGTTACTTTAACAGCATTTAATTGACCACTTGACAAAAATTTCACTTCGCATGGATTGCAACTCGTACACTGATCCTGCAGTTTTTCTTTTGCTTAATAATGTGGTCGTTACTGCATGGCCACATTGTAGATTTCAAAACAAAGTTTAATAAATTCGCTTGTTGCAATATAACAATATGCGTAGATCACTGCGATTGCAACAACAGAACTTGACACAAACATGCACACTATAGGATGCAGACAAATGCTCAGGACAAATTCCAGAATGTTTGCGTCCTGATACTTACGAAAGTGAACAGTTTCATTCCATGGCTGTCAATGAGAGGGAGAAAGAAAACTTAACTGTGTTCATGGAACAAACACGGATTGATAAGCTTAGAGATATAGTCATTGCTTAACACTTTCTAAATGAATAATTATAGATTGCTATCGACATTGAAGCAGCCTTTCAACAACAAGAAAAGGAATCAGTTTTTCCAGCTCTGAACATTGAATTGCAGGCAATGCAAGCAGGCATAAAATTCTGCCAATATATTTTGTTTAGGAATACCAAATTGGAATAAACATTGAGGCTTGCATTTGTACCTTCTCTGCCTGAGCAATCTAGCTTGAAATGACTCCCATAAGCATTTCGTAACAATGTTGATCTAATACAGGTTAAATGCATGACTAGATTAAGAAATATGGATGATTGCTGTAAATTAAAGTGAAGAAACTATAATATTTAATAACATTATTAATACATAATAATTTATAATAATAATAATAATTATTAACAATTTTTATTTCCACAAAACAGGCTAACCGTGAGTGACGTGCGAGGCTGAGCAGAAAGCTGAAAACCCTACGGGAGTGCGCCTGCTGTGGGCCTACGATCCGGCATTATGGATAGCGCGTATTGATATGGTATTCTTGTCAAAAGTTCAGAGTATACTACCAGCGCGAGACACAGGACAACAAAGTGGATGGAAAGCGTGTCTTTTAGAATGTTATGTTACAATTTACAGGTTTCTACAAAGTGACGGTAACTGCTCAAAACATGTCATGCCTCGGCTTTTGCGCCTTTAGAATTATTTAGAGAGGACTCCCATATATATATATATATATATTCACAACACCATTTTCATTCCTTGTCCAGTAATCACAGAGGTCATTTGCGGCTACATTCAGGAGCACACGCGCACTTTCGGGTTGGTGCTTGTTGCGTTTGACGCAAGAATATGGCTAGGAGCAGGCACCACACATGCGCAATCACAAGCAATATACACACGTCATTTCTCCAGAAGCTGACACCGAGCACGGGTAGTGCGAGGTACTTGTTGGGTGGTCACGCCGACTTCGTGGCAGCCGAATTCGGTATATTGCATATGCGGTGAGGGAAGCTATTTGAACTTGTCGATATGTTATCTTGTAGATTGTTGTGGCGCAGGCAGAACGACACGGTCATAGAAGGCAGATGAGACAACACACAGCGCTGAACCACCTGCGAACAGCTGTTCACGCGCGCCATGTCGCACTGAACTTGAGAAACGGCCGTTGCGCACTCAAAACCAAATCTTAATTTCAACACGTTTTAGAACCATAAAACACGCATAATACTTGCTCCTAATAAAGAACCCAATATTATAATGTAAACGACTTATTCATTACAATAAAACAATTATGCAGCGTGTGCCACGAAACCTGGCAGTAAGCAACCCTTGGCGTCGCACCAGTCGCATTGTTGAAATCGCAATCATGTGAAATGGGCTCTCTAAAAACGCATTGCGACGCGTGCGACTGCACCGATTTTCGTCGTTCCAGCCGCAGCATGTGAAACAGCCTTGACGCGCGTGCATACGTCATGCGCCAGACATGCCACAGGGGCGAGCGAGGCCGACTGCGCATATGAAGCTCGAGTGCTCGGTGACCCGCCTCTTTTGGATGCAGCCCGTTTGTCGGGCTCCCGGAGTTCTCTTGTGTTCCGTCTGCATTTCGACACGTCACCGCTGCAGTACTGAACTACAGCAAGGTGAGGAATTTTGTTTCACCGTCTGCGACGCACTGCAAACACATTAAGGCTTACTGCACTAAACTGAACCTCTATCATGATGCAGTTATCGAAAAACAGCTCCGCCGTCCAAGCCTAGTTAATTTGAGTTAATTACTCGTACTGAGAGATCTTTGCGACGCTTTGTATGAGCCCAAGCATTATTATCTCTTATTTCGGTAGTTTTTGGGCATGCTCACCGAACCTGGCTTTGTGACGAAAAGCACCTCGGCCGTGTGACGCAGTTTCACGTGTACTGAATCTTGCAGGGAAACGTTTTTGCGCTTTCTCTGACCCCAGACATTATTGTAACTAGTTTCGCTACTCTTTGGGGTACTTTTCAAGCACCGTGGCTGCGCTCGGTGTAGTGGCGCAGTTAGCGAAAAGCAGCTCGGCTGCGTGCCGCAGTTAGTTTCGCGTGTATTGAATCTTACTGGGAGAAGTTCGTGATGCATTCTCTTTCCCCAAAAATTATCGTAATTCATTTCGTAACTTTTTGGGATACTTTTGAGGCATGCTCGCCGCACCTGGGGTTGTGAAGCTGTTAGCAAAAAAGCAAGCCGGCCATGGAGAGTTAGTTTTGCGTCTACTGAATTTTAGTGGGACAAGTTCGTGACGCTTTCGATGGCTCTGCAACAACGTATACCTCATTTCGGTGCTCACGCTTATCGAAAACGCGACGAGAGATTGCCGAGAGTGATAACATGGCAGCGTGTTGCTTGCGCCAGCAGCACGCGTAGAAGATAACGCCGAGGAGCTCAAGAACTTGAATTTCTGTCTTCTGAGCGACTGAAAACAGGATTTGCACCCACGAATCTGTCTTTGGTGCGACTAGAAGGCATTCTGCGAGCGTGTACCATGGTCTGACTGAGAGCCTGTTTTGCAGCCACCTTTGTGTACTTGGCGTACCATCGCGTCGACTGAGGCCAAGTTATTTTGGAAACGCGCAGTCACTCGTGTATTTGTGCTCTTAGAGTGCAAGAAATAATGTCCGAAGGAAGGGATGCTTCAAAATCGGATGTTTTCTCCAGATTTTATGGCACTGTTTGGGAGGAGTCTATTTGCTACGAAATGTGGTCGCTCATTCACTACTTACGCACGTTTCGCCTCTACACGCAACATTCCTGTTAGGTCAATATACCAAAATGATACACGCTCATAATTTATTTTTTTCAGCTGATGGCATCCGGTGGAGCTTCGTACGACTACAGCCGCTGATTATCTGGTGCCACAACTTTGGATGAATGCACAAGGAGCCCGGAGCACAAGGACAAGGAGCACATGCACAAGGAGCCCATTTATATGGAGCAAAATAAACATTTCATCATTTCAGAAGATGTCTTGCGTTTTTTTATGAAATTGTACGTGGCACTAATTCGGTGAAGGCTTGTAAAGATAGTTCGGAATCATTTTTACTAAATCATAAAACGATTCCACGCCAAGGCCGCGCGTTTCAGCAGTAGAAGCAGAAAAAAAAATGCCGCGCCAATCAGCGGAGCCGGCGTGGCGAGTACCAACTGGTGTTCAAAACGCGTGCGCCCGGAACCGAAACCTGAAGGTATAATTACCATCCGCTTGGTGCGCTAGTCAACTCAGCCACTGGGCTCTATGGGAGTGTCCGCCCTTGTTGAAATTTCTTTCTCTATGCTTCCAGCGTCAAGCTCGCAAAGACAACTTAGCAAAACCTGGAAACTACATAGCCAAGCCTACCACTACATCGCAAAACCTAGAAGTGACTTATGGCAAGCCTACCAACAACTTAGCAAGACCTAGCGTAACCTCGAAAAACTTACTATTGAGGCAAGCCACGTAAAAGCTAGGTGATCACAAGCTCCGCTGTTGACTCCAGCCTTGCACCACTAGTGCAAGCTGGGCATGTTTTTTATTCGTTTTTTTTCCTTAAGTCACGCAACCCTCTGTTGTCAGCTTACGATACTCATACGTGGCTGCAACTTCACCACGTCTTTTCGTGAGCGTTTTCGTTCGTGTCTAACTTCGAGGAAATGTTTTGTCAATGGCACTCGTTTCTTTCCTCTTTCATTTGACTTCCTTGTCCTGCATCTTTCTCAAACAACACAATGTAGACGATAACATGGACGCGTCGTTTATAGATTTTCTATGCCGACCATTTATTCGAAATTGATAGAAACAGCATTCGAATGCTGCGTTCATTTCCCCAGGGACGTACAAAAAATAAATAAGAAAGTACGACATCCGCGACACCTATTTTACATCAGCCTATCAACGTTGTCAAAGGATTGATCTAAGAAGATCGAAGATTCATCCAAATAAGAATGCGACTCCCAGCGATACATGTGCGAGAACGGCTTCGGTGAAAAGATGAGTTGCATCTTTTTATTAACGTAGAAAGAAGAAAATGGCAAGTAAAAAAACTACCACATAAGTTTCTATGCCAGAGAGAGCAATTTCCTACATCATTTAAAGCGATCCACGCACACTTACAAGTCACAGTAACACGGCAATAAGAGCGCCGTGGAAGAGATGTCACTCCCTAGTTAGTGTCGAAGTACCTTCTTGCCCTTCTTTATGGTAGAATCGATGACAAACATGATCAAGTATATATGCACAATTGAACAATCCCTCGATAATTTACTGTGAAATTTATTATGGGCATCGGCAATTTTCCTAAGTTAATTAACCAATTTTGTTATAGCACCAAGAGATGCACGCAACGATGCGTTACGCTCATCACGTCATGACCACAACCATGAAAAGCGCGCTTTTCATGGGTTTCTACGGATGCACTGCAACAACAGCTGTGGCAGCAAAACAAAATGGCCCCAGCTGAATAAAGAGCGCGCAAAAAAAAACTTTGTTCTTGGGCTGTCCGGCCTAGTGCCACTCTTTGTTATCAGGTCAATAATGCGCAGAAGCGCGAGACGTATAAAAGGCGTGCGCCGCAACCTGCCGGTAGGGCTTATCTGGACCAGCCACGCACCAACGAACATGTGGCAGTAAACATCGCTAACCGTGCTGGAAAATTGCCTGCTCCTTCGCGTGAACTAGGCGACCCAAGTTCTTTTACCCTCATCGCTTAGAAGAAAAAAGAAAGCGAAGTCGTTCATGCGCTGAGAAGCTTGTTGCTGTCCATTCATATGGCCTAAGCAGCTTGTTCACAAGCTGTAGACAAAATCAGCCCGAAAATGCTTCAGTGAGTCAAGCGCTTTTTCCCGCGAAGCCACCTCGATCGCCTGCGCTTGGTGAAATGTATAGCCTTTGGGTCTTATCCTGTCACGCCACAATAATAGTCCTCTGTTTTGCTTGTGTTTTCTTTCTTGAAAACGCTGTGCTCTCTACTTTCCCGTCGAGAATCCTCTGTCGTACTGATCACGCGCATGCCGTTCATTACTTGAAAGTACCGGGCCCGCAGAGATAAAGAAAGGAAATGCGGACAAGACACATGACGCATATTGTTGTCTGGCAAGATGCAAACCAAATGGTGTAATTTTCTTTAAGAGTACACTATAATAAAAAATTCACACCCTTTAGGGTGTATTTTGTCCACAACAAATAATCATCTGTCTTGGCCACATTTCCTTTCATTAACGCTGCGGGCCCGGTACTTCCTACTCACGAACGGCTTGCGCGTTATTAGCTTGACGCAGCATTGTCGACAGGAAAGTAGCGAGCGCCGAGTTTTCAAGAGAGGAAACGCAAGCAAGGCTCATGAGGATTATTGTTTCGGGACAAGATAAGCCCCGAAGGGTCTAAATTTTTTTTTGGAGCGTAGTGCGGGCTCGATACCGAGCTCGTGGAAAACTGTGCAGACAATTATGATCCCCAAACCGGGTAAACGGGTACACATCGACAATCTTTGACCAATATCCCTGACGTCCTGCTTCGGCAACGTCATGGAACACGCGGTTCTCGCACGCCTTACCAACTACCTCGAGGAACCAGACATGCTACCGCACATGGTGCTGGGGTTCCATCGGGGCCTTTCTACGCAGGACCTCATCATACAACTCGAACACCCCATCGTAGAGTATCCCACGCGATCCACAAAAGCAATACTCGGGCTCGACCTCAAAAAGGCGTTCGACAACGCAAAACACGCCGCGATACTTGAAAGCATACGAGTATGGCGACTGGGCGAGAGAACGTACGACTACGTACGGAAGTTCCTTACTGGCCGCCGTGCCCGCATAGCGATCGGCGGGCTGGAATCACAAGACATAGACATAGGTTGCACGGGCACGCCGCCCGGCTCCGTCATCTCGCCCATGCTCTTTAACGTCGGGCTTCTCGGGTTACCCCAGAAACTAGCAGAGACAGAAGGCCTCCACCACAGCTTGTACGCCGATGACAACTCGCTCTGGGTTGCTGAGGGAAATGACGGCCACGTAGAGCAAACGTTGCAGGCGGCTGTCGACGCGGTGCAGGAGTATCTGCGCCACATGGGCCTCGAATGCTCCGCGGGCAAATCGGAGCTCCTGCTCTACATACCCACGCGCAGGGGCCGCAAACCTAAGAACGCCGATTCCGCAGCCGAGCGCACAGACAGACAAATTAGAGTAGTCACATCGGACGGCACCGTCATCCCGCATGTTCACAACATCAGTGTACTGGGCTTGCACCTGTCGGCCAACGGCCACAACGGCGAAACCGTACGCAAACTAGAGCGTGCGGTCGATTAAATAATCCGGTTGCTGAAACGTATCACAAACAGACATAGTGGAATGAAAGAAAGCAATATGATCCGCCTGGTACAGGCGTTCGTAAAGGCCGATCCACACGACGCACCAAATTGCTCTTTTGGACCGCGGTCCGCGCATCACGTGATAGGACGTCACCAGTTCGTGCGTACTGTCGTTGGCCCGCGCAAGACCGCGGCCCTAGAGGTCCAACAAATCACAGAGGCTTTTCCCGCTTCAGTTTTGGCGGCGGACCGCATGCAAGCCGCAGCGATTTTGGCGTAGCCAACGAATGTTGTCCGGCAACAGAGGGTCTTCAGCCAAATCCAATCTAGTTTTCAGCTCAGCAAAAGCCAGTCAAGGCAGTCGTTTCATGTCCGCCGTTCGGCCTACACGTGCGTGCAGCATATATATTTTTTAAACACCGTGTCCTTTTGGAGTGACGAGGAGGTTTTTTATTTTGTATCCCTCGTTGAGCAGTTCCCGGCTGCGTGGGACTCGAGCCGGAATGATAACAATGATAACACTCTGGCAGAGAGTGTAGCTGGTTGGTCTGCTCTGCCGTCTGCTATGGCGGTCCGCCGTATGGATGTGCTCTGCGCCGGACCGGACCGCGGCAGGCCGTGACGTCGCATCACGTGACCCATCGGCCCGCAGACTTGGTCCTTCGTGTGGATCGGCCTTAACCAGCCACATAAAGTACGTCGCATCCTATCTCAAGTGGCAGCTGACTGAACGTATGATCTAGACCACCTCATCGGCAAGGCGTACAGATGTGCCATCGGATTGCCGATCAATACCAGCAGGGATAAATTTTGTCGAACTGGGTTTGCACAATACCCTAGACGAGATCATCGAAGCGCACAACGTCGCGCAGTACGAGCGTTAGGCAAAATACAGAACCTGACGACACATCCTTGAGACGCTGGGAATCAGCTACCACATGCAGCACGGCGAAAAGGTCGCGGTACCTACACCGATTCGCGAGCGCATTGTCGTTTCGCCGTTGCCCAAGAACATGCACCCGACGCATCACGTCAGCCGGCGCAACAGGCGCGCGCAAGATTTGCAAAAGAAATACAGCAGCAGCAAAGAAACCCTTTACGTAGCGGCGGCCCATTAAGGCCGATCCACACGACGGACCAAATTGCTCTTTTTAAGGCCGATCCACACGAAGGACCAAGTCTGCGGGCCGCTCGGTGACGTGTTGCGACGTCACGGCCCGCCGCGGTCCGGTCCGGCGCAGAGCAGGAACTTGCGTCACGATCGCGACGATACCCACAGAAGAGACGGAGGCGGCCGAGGAAGCGGCGATAGCCCTCGCGGCGGCCACCACGGACGCCGAGGTGATAATAGACAGTTTAAGTTCGGCGTCCGCAGGAGCTCTGTGTACTCAGCAAACCCGCGGAGGCGTCAGTGCGCATGCGCAGTACGCAGGAGCTCGCACGGTATCTTGCGTGTGCCCGCAGCTTTTCAAAAGAGCACTGTAAGCAAAAGTTAGCCGACATTGGGGTTTTTGCGGCTCATGAGCTTTGAAGACTACCTTGCACCAGAAAATTACTCTGGCATGAGGCAGTAAAATGCGTTACATTACATCGTTTTACTATGCGTAGCGTCCGCTGCGGGCTCAGCGGGCCTTGCGGGACGCTCTCGCGTGTTCTCTCGTGTTCGCGAGAGTGCGGTTTTCGACGTCGCTCTTACTGGAGATATGACTCCGGCTTGTGGTTTGACTTCGTGCCGGCAGATATTGGCTACACTATCAGAGGGCGGCATATTGCGGCGCTGAGTAGCACACTACTGGTTCTTACTCATGCAAGTCATCAATCCCCTTCTCAACTTTCCCGTCCGGCCAACTATTGCCGTTTCGTGCGCACGCGCTTAGCTACGTACTCACGACCTCGTGTGCTGCGTACGTGGTTGGTTGCGGACGCCCAACTAAAATTGTCTATAATAAGCAATTCGCAGGCAGCGATACGCAACTACGCTTGCGGCCGGATCTCCAATTCAAGATGGCAATATTTGCCGCCAAAACGACAGCTTTTTCGTATGGACCCCCGCCCACACGGACCCTCCGCTGCGGCGAAACGAGACGGCCCACGCCGCGGCTCGACGACTTACATGCCGAGCCGGGGCGCCCGCCGGCAATCCCGACGTCTGGCCCACCGCGAGAGCGATGCGGGAGCGGACCTGGGGCGACCGCATGACCACTGTCAGAGACTCACGCAACACTACAGATTGAACAGATGCAAATACCCAACAGCGCACGCCAAACCTAACAAGAAACAGGCGGTTGGGTAGAGGCAATTGCAGACACAAACATATCCCGAACACGGTGATCCTTCACCTCTACTACCCCGACATTTATTCGTCCGACAATTGTAAAGCGCGCGGAGTCAGGGCGACGTTGCAGTACATGCTGTGGGCATGCGCCGGCAGCGAGCAGCAGCAGTCCCCGACGAATGGGGTAAACATGGCAGTCTGGAACCGAGGGGCGCGTTTGGAGGCGGCCCTGATCTGCCACGACCTCGGTGATCAACTGCGGGTCGTCCGGCACGCCGAGGAAGCCGCCCGTGTCCAAGGACTCGAGGCCGTCACCTAGGCTGGGGTGCTTATGGCCCCACCCCGCCCAAATCACCGGACACTTAAAATAAAGTTTGCAGTCACTGTAATGCTTCCGCATTCAAGTGCTTCGCATGGTCAAGGTGTCCAGGTCAAGCGCTTCGCAGACGACGCGAAGCACTTGACCTGGGTACCTGTGCGCCTGCGCCCCTTCGCTTCGATGCGCGGGCGCACCAGACGCACTGGTTCTACGCGTAGCGATGCCACGCTGAGCCGTGTTCACACTATGAGTGGACGACCCTGTACATGCTTGAACTTACCCGTGCACCGGAAACAACGCGAGCAGGTTCATTGAGCCCCGTATAAATAGCGGACGCGTCTGATCGCAGATGAGGTTTCGAGGACTGCAGACTGTGCTCGCGCAACTCCTCCTAGATAGGAGGCGTGTGTACTTTATGAGTGGCAGGGTATCTACCAACCGGGAGAACCGAGAATTCTCAGGCATCTTGAATAGTGAGGAAATTCTCCGAGGAAACTCAGGGAATTTCTTATTCTATCATAGAAAATTAGCTGTTTTTTATTGAAGGGGAACAACAGTCGCGGTAATACTGGCTATAGTAGCAGAGGAATCGTAACGAATGGTCCTTTACTCCGTGTCGTCGGCTGGAGGAGTTGCCAGTGTACAGTCAACGACCAGCTTTCCGGAAGCCCGACGATTCGGACGGCTTTGCGGCACCACCCCGTACCCTATCGGGTCGGTGTACAAGAACCTCTGAAATTTCAAATGCGAAAACCCTTCGCTGCTGGATTTTCCGGACTGTATGCCGTGCCCGAAGGTCCGAAACGGCAATAATCAAAGACACCACCACCGCCATTTCGATTACTTTACCACCTCGAACCGGCGTTCTCGCACGCAGATCCGCTGACAGCCGTAGCCACCACGGCAGCAACCCTAGATTTAGCTACTTCGACGTTCGCTAATAAGGTTCTTGCCATTCGGTGCCGTGTTTTTCATTGAAAGAATTCGCCGCTGTCAGTAATCGCACCGACAGCGCCTTTGTGGTCCTCACGATTGGCTTCGAAGCTCAGAAAGCACGGCGCGTTGCATAATGCCGGTTGCTGAAATTTAGCTTCGCCTCAATACAGCATTGTTACACGCTGTGAAGCATAGGCGACCTTCCTTGCGGTGAAGCATAACAAGGGTGGGAAGGGGCAATTCTCACGGAACACAGTAAGCGTTTCTTAAATATACACGCATGCACCCGCCATTTCTTGTCACAGTACGAGTACCGATATGCCTAATAAGTGTACTGGCAGGCCTTCAGAGCTTTTTCGGATGTTCCTACGGTGATTTGAGCCCTTAAAGACAGTAAAAGATATGCATTGATTTTTTCGAAGTGCCCGATTTTCGGACGTTCTAGTGGCCCCTAGGGAGTCCGAAAACATGAGACGTTGACTGCAAAACTGTCCAAGAGGATGCTTCAAATATTTGGTCCCTGTGGCGAACGCGCAGCGGAACAAGAACAAGAAGACTAAGGACCTGCGCTTTGAGGAATGGAAGCGGAAGGAAGCGTGTTGCAGCTTCAAAAACAAAGTGTTGGCTGACACCCAGATGCAGGTGTCCGTCAACCAAACCAAAATAAACCCTTTAAAGCAGTGAAGCGCAAGACTGAGGCGTTGTGCGCGGGCCTAGAGCATGTGAAGACAGTTCAGGTTGACTTACCTGCTCTTGCCAGAGAATCTCACTTGTGACAAAGTTCGGGCCTCATAGCAATAAGTATGCTATCAGTTGATAGACAGCTCGTATTCGAAAATATTTCCTTCTTTATGCATCTCCTTTTTATTCGTATTTGAGAATGTTCAACTCGATTTGCAATGGGTTTTACCATTTTCTTCGAAGATATCTTATTCGCTGTGCATTTTACTACCCCCCCCCCTTTCTGTTTTCTGTCGGAATAAAATAAACACTACTCCTCAATATTAAAATGGGATTAAGCCGTTTTTTTATTTCTAACGTGCTCACTAAGAGTAACAGCATCGGGCGACAGGGTGTTAGCCCGTCTTGATAATGTTTAAAACAAAGTACCCTATCACTTACGGAATTTCGCAAAGGTACTCGAGGAAAACCTGGAAACTCAGATAATTCGGAAAGGTCACCTTGGCAGACACCCTGATGACATCATGCTACTTGAACCGAAATTGTGCTCGAAGCGTGGCGTGATGGCATTCGGGCCTAGTATCATAACATGATGGATTTAGGTGCACCGACCTTTTGCTATCTAGGAGACGCTGACTCACCGGTATCGCAGTGCTTCGAGTGTCACTTGCTTTTGTGATTCCCTCAATAGAAAGTTGGCTTCGTCGTTCATAGTTTGACTGCTGTGTTCTTCACCGTCTTTACAACGTGACTATATGCATGCATATTGTCACGTGGTAGTGACGGTGAAGAAAGCAGAAAAATCTGGGAATGACAAAACTAGCGTTTTATTGGGCGAACTTGTGCCCTTAAGAACAGGCTACACTCAAAGAACGGCGAATGCGGCGAACACAGTCAGGACTCGTCGAAAATATGATCAGCGGGTTAAGGGCGTCGGCTTATATACATAAGTCATCGAATGTCCCAGAGTAATCGCTGGTGCCCACGTGTCTTCCAGAAAGTTATACACCATTAGCGTCGCGCATACATGCACTCAGATTACAAAGGGCTCGGTGAACACAGACAGCGGATAGAACCATCGACAACTTTCGAGAAACGTCCGGTACATGCAGGCGCATCCTGCGCCGTGCGATCACATTTATTAGGCGGTAAAACGTGGTCGCCCGATATAGATAAACAAGTACACGTCTCAATGCCCCCTCTTAGAAGACATCGTCCCGATCCTCCGAACATAAGAGGAACACGAAACCCAAAAGGACATTTTAAACAAAAGTAACAGAACAACAAAGTCCAAAGTAACACATTCCAAAAAAGAAAGAAGGCCCAAAGTTCCGCTATGCAAAGTGCCGGAGTTCGTTAGCGCTGGTAAAACGGCATAAGTCGCACAATATGGACCACTTAAGGTCGTGAACGGCGCCGCTGATAGCGAAATGCCGTCTGGCATGACCTCATAGTCGAGTGCACCAATGCGTCGGATAATCTTGTAGCGTCCAAAATAGCGGCGTAAAAACTTCTCGCTAAGCCCTCGACGACCGTCCCGTTCGCCGTCACCAGGCCGCTACCTGTCACCGCAGCGCCGACGATACACTGACCCAGCCAGTGGCCGGTCCGTCAGCCCGTATCCGGAAAACTAAAAGCAGCAAGCGATGGAGGTGCGGTTGCTGTTCATCGAACTGAAGAAGATCCTCTGCCGCCGACGAAGACGCCGAGAAGACTATCTCGACGACATGTCAACGACACGTCGCCACCCTTACGAAGCCTCGAAGCGAAGAATACGCCAACAAAAAAAGCCCTGACGACGCGACGTTCCAGCCAGAGGTCAACACGGCGCAGCCGTGGTCCGACGCCAAGACCCAACTGAAACGCACTACAAAGAACCACCGACCTCGACATGCTTCTTGATGGCCACGAAGTGACGGCTTTTGTGGACACAGGAGCCGATTAGGCCGTCGTGAGTGGGCCCATCACCCCCCAGTTGAAGAAAGTTAAGACTGCATGGGAAGGCCCTCAAATTCGTACAGCTGGAGGACACCTAACAACTCCGACTGGAATCTGCACAGCAAGAATTACCGTTCATGACCGGACCTACCCAGCACCTCCACCAGATGTCACGTGGTAGGAACGATGAAGAAAGGAAAGACTGTGAATGGCGAACCTAGTGTTTTGTTGGGTGAACCTGTGCCCTCAAAAACAGGCTGCACTCAAAACACAACAATAGCGGTGAACACAGTCGGCGATCATGGAAACTCTGATCAGCAGGTGAAGCGCGTCGGCTTTTATACATCAGTCATTGAATGGGAAGACCTCAAGAAGTCATCGAAGGAGGACCTGAAGAAAAGAAGTCCGTCCTTAGTACTTACTGATAGGTTAGGAACGTTCACCAACAATTCTTTGTTTAAATGTAATTGTCACATTCCACAAAAATAATTTAGCTATGGTTGAAAAAGTAGCCGTCT
Organism: Dermacentor andersoni; assembly: GCF_023375885.2. Taxonomy (NCBI): domain Eukaryota; kingdom Metazoa; phylum Arthropoda; class Arachnida; order Ixodida; family Ixodidae; genus Dermacentor; species Dermacentor andersoni. The sequence continues at coordinate 216,656,565 of NC_092816.1, forward strand.
CCTTGTTTTGCGCATGGTAAAAGCTTTTTTTTTTCTTTGCATGTACAGTTACACGAAGAGGGAACGTGCAGAGCTGTGAAAAGTCACATGGATACTGCATCCTGGAATTTCTCAACATTTTGCGATTTTCGACAAGCACTCCATGCGTGCTTTCTTTTCGCCGTCCGGGATGACACAGTGCTTTATGGCAGATTACTGTCCATTAACTCGAAAGCTAGTGGCGATGTTGAAATTGAACAACTTTCATGCAGCTCGCCATTAATTTGTCATTTTATCTGGAGTGAACTTGTTAACTTATCGCTTCCTTCGCAAATTTGAAAAAATTGCAGGTATTGAACAACAAGTGGTCTCAGCAAAATATGCACGCAGCATTCCCTATGCCATTAAAATTGCGCTGAGACATATGTCACGCAAGGCGCTCAAGTTTAAGGCGCCTTCGCAGGAGGATTGCTTAATACAACAGCACACAATGGGAGATAATTCATACTTTTCATTTATTGTCTTCTATGTTTTTCAGTTGAGGCGTGGATTGGTTTTGGAAACTTGGTTATACTGGGGGTCGTATCGTAAGAAAAGCTCATATTCTTGTCTACAAGGCCCTTATACGGAGCTATTCACCCATAATTTTAACGCAGTGCGTTTAATGCAGCACATTAAGGCGCGAATAATGGCACAACGAAGTGCGCGAGTGACACAGCTCATCACACGTTGTATATCGGTTTAATATGTATGAGTTAAGAAACGTTTATGTGCTATGCTCTATATTATATGTTTTTTTTTTTCTAATTCGAATTCTCACAAACTTACCCTGTAATAGGTCCGTGTTGCTTGTAAATCTCTTGCCAAATGATGTGAAGTGGCTGCAAATATTAAAAATAAGATCGCGCCAGTGAGCTTTACATTCACAAGTTACCTAACACAAATAGCAAACTGTTCGCTCAAGAAATCACTCTTCTTCTGGGCCAGGGAGTCGTCTGAAGTGCCAGAAAAAAACAACTATACTAAGAGCGCACGAAGAAGGTGGCGCGCATTCCTCTGGCCTGGAACATTTTCTCACCGAAAAACGGTGTTCAAGTGGAAGCCTTGACTGAAGCAAGTAGAACAAAAAATGTGCACATGCAACGTACATTTTGGAATCTATCTGAAGCATAGCACAAATGAAGCGGTCACTTAAATAATTTGCTGCTAACGACGATGCATGCAATTTTTGTTTACTTTATCATATGCAACGTGTAATACCATCCAATGTGTCAAGCGCTGTGGTCAGCACAGCGCGATGCCTGCCTAGGGTTATTCTGCGGCCAATCAGAACGAACCTAGGTAGCGATGTTCTTAGGGTCCCATATATTGCAGAAGGAGGTCACACCCAAGAATTTTGTATATTGCCCTTGCGGTCATTCGCCAAACTTCACCGCAGTGCACGGACAAACTCAGTGCGCATCATTTGTGAATATGGTATTTCAAAACGCCACTCCAAGTTTAACAACGTTGAGTTAGCAACCTAAGTCTGACAAGGCAAGCCCGTATATTAACATACGTGTTCACGTCATGTGTACTTTCGCGCGGCGTCCAGCGTGCTGCATCCAGTGCTGCTGCCACCAGTGATTTAATCTTGACCAAAATCACCCCGTAACGTATTAAGACGCTACGAAGTGTCGTAAATACGCTCGTGAATAAAACGGCGAACCCTCGGCGTTTCTAAAATTCTGAAATATTATTGTCAGAAAATACTGCACATTGGGATAAGCTGGTGCAGTGTGGTGAACTTTGGCTGATAGCCAAAGGGTCAGTGTCGAGAACATGTGGGCATAGAACAGAAACGCCTTCCGGAGTGGCCAATATACCTGAAGCGAATGCGTGGATGAGCAAACAAGAGAGGTCTTTTTTTCACGCTGAGAAAAGTCGCACTATCGCCCGAAGGACGAAGTACCGATTCGAATAGCAAATTAGGAGACAACTATACGAAGTTAGGATAATAGTTTTATCGGCCATATAAACTTGTACACATTCGCTTAGTAACTAAATTAACAATGATATACTATCGAAGCGCGACTGAGGGAGAACGTAGAAAGAAACAGACACACAGAGACAGCGTTGTCTCCGTTTGTCTGCTTCTGTCTACGTCCTCGTTCAGTTGCGCTTACACATTCTATGATGTATTCAAACCAACTAGCCCGCCAACGCATTTTAACTAAGCAAGCACAATGTGACGCGGGCCAAGGTAAACATGAACACATCCCATTCGACGAGTGCGAAAATTCGCTGTCAAAATGGTGGAATGAGGATTCCTGCAGCACCAGTGATAAAATTGACTTTCATGCATCTCTCGCTTCAACGCGAACGAAACGTCAAAAGCACAGCGCATACGAACCTAACTGCACTACGCGCACTCTGTAAACATCGCAGATCGCTTTGTAGATGAGGCCCGCGCGGGCGCGTACGTTGGACACGTCGCAGATCGCTTTCAAGATAGGGCGCCCGCACGGGGGTGGCCCACCTATACGCCCCTAGAACACGCATATTTAAAGCGAGATGTAAGAAGGAAGAAGAAACATGTGCTTGTTGCGGTAAAGCTAGGGAAATGATGGAGCATGTTTTATCAAAATCTTAAGACGTCTTCCCAGTGGTCGATTTAGGCATCGCTGGCCCCCTTGAAGCCCTTAGGTTTAGCGAGAGCAGGGGAAAAGTAAACATGTCTCCAATAGAGATTAGTAAGAGGCGATTGGAAAATTGGTTGAATAAAAGTAGGTAAACGACAAAAAACGGAGACGTACAAAAGCAAAGTTCGCAAAATGGGGTCAGAAAATTTGGTTGTGGGAGTTCACATCCTAGGTAGGACATTAGGCAGTATAATAGCAAGAACTTGGTGGCGTCACCCACCGCCCCGTTCCAAAGGGGAAGCTCATAACATTCACCATCCATCCGTAAGCAGCAGCAGCCGGAGAAGAACGCCCGCAAGCCTCGTCTCACCGCCGTGCCTCGCGCGCGAAAGGAGAGGGCGCGCTTCCAGCCCGCCTTCCTCGCTCGCGCACGAGAGATTGAGAGAGATAGGGATCTAAAGAAACGAAAGACGCTTAATTCTGCAACCCGTGAGGGAGCACGGCGAAGCGTCGTCAGGGGAGAAGGAAGGGGAAGTGAAAGATGATAGAGAAAGATGGAGGATGTGGCCTAATAGACTCCACTATGCGCGACAGGTGGCAGTCCTCAGTAATGTTGCCAGCGTTGTAGCGGCAACAAAGGGGCTTATAGGGTGTCTATTCCCGTGAAACTTATAAACTCCAGCAGGCTTCGCAGCGCAGTGAGCTGGGGACACACCGGGAACAGCAGGTCAGTCTCTGTGCCGCGCTCGGCGGCTCACTCTCGCAATCTTTCACTCGCACAAATAGTATACGGCGCGCGGCGACGATTTTATTGCCCTTGGACTTTATACAGAACCTCGCGGCGACGGCAGAAATGCGCCTGTTTTGTTCATATATTTGCTATCGCAATAAAATACAACCAATGTTGCCGACCTGACGAAGCCTCTCCAGGACAACGCTTCTTTAGGCTCCTGTACGGTTCCCGTTCGTCGCGTCTTCCAATCGGCCGGCTGACGCAGATATGCTTTAGCGAACATTTGCTCAAAAACAGGATCCCACTCCCGACACCACCTGTATTTTCGGTAGCGAGAAAGCCTGTGGCCTTCTCCATCACATTGGGGCAACTGACGCTAGCCTAGTGAGGCCCGTAAACGAACTACGCACTTTACTCTCAAACAATACATATTGTCACAGTTGGATATATTGTCACAGTTGCCACAATATTGTCATATTGTCATATGTGGGAAGAAGAGGACACTGATGGTCGCCTTGCAGACGACGAAGAGCTTCGGTTTTTCACTGCTCTACTCTTGTTGGCTCCGCCATTAAAAGCCATCGGTGATCTTACCATGCAGAGAAGGACGTCTGTTTGCCGCCTTGCGCTCAGTTTATCAGCCGTGGGGTCCTGCCAGCATTACCTGTGCCACCGCAGTATGCTGGGGCATTATGACGTAAAACTATTTCAATCTGGTTTTATTCCGATCTCCTTACGTCAAATTTCCGTAACCGCCGACGCAAACATCGGACGGTGACCCGCATGGTTGTTTAATAAAACCAATCAAATGCTTTCCTCGTTTATAGGCGGTCACTTTTGTTCGCTTTAAAAACGAATAACATTGTCTGCACTGAGGGGCTTGTCTTATCTAATTGGCTGATAAGACGCGAGGAGTATGGCTCAAGTGGAGTGGAATTCGATGGGGCCGAGCCAGTGCACTGAACATCGATAACCGGATGAAGAGGGTGGTGCGGCGTCTGCGATTGGTCCGCTTTCCCTTACTTAGCTTGGGGTGGCTCGTCGACAATCGCGGTGGCATGCGACGGAAGGCTAGAAATGCGGCTAAAAAGGACCAGCAAAGAAAATTTGACTGAGCGAGGTCGTAAACTTGCCCACAGTGCTCGAAAACGTTACATAGCCCTGCAAAAAGTATTATTCTATGCAAATAAACCCATGCTCTCCGGCAGGGGCGAGTAGTCAGTGCTTGAGCGATCGACGGCAGCCATCTTTTATTCCTTTCAGAACGGGACAGCCGGCGGCTATTCAGAGAAAAATTCAGTTTTGTTCGGCATATTAATGCATTTTTAACGCGCACACCTCACTTTGACGCGGTGAGTTATCGCGGTTTTGTGACGTCGCATGACAGGCAGTTGAAGTGGGTGCAGCGCGAAAGCTTTTGACCTATAGCCGAGGACTAATGGCGAAAAGGCGTCGAATCAGAAATAACTATTTTTCTTTTGTTCTTTGCAGTCATCCATGGTGAGTGTGTTCACATCATATCAGATGGGGAGTTACCGTGGTTTTCGTGACGTCGCGTGACAGACAGGCGAAGTGCGGGTGGTTAAAAAAAGTTGTTGGCCTATGGCGGAGGAATGATTCCAGAATTGGAATAGAAAAGTTTGGAATACCTTTACGTTATAGCGTCCCTAGGTGGTGGTGTTTCTTAGGTAAGCTGGGCCATTCTATCGTATATCGGTGTCGCATACGCAGTCTTAATGGGCAATTACTGCAAGTATGGGTGGAATGGCGAGGCCAATGCAAGCTGAGTAATTGTGGCAGATGCGTCCAAAAGAAAACTGATGATTTCTGTTCCTGTGGGAACCAATTGGTTCAGGTTGAGCACGTCGACTTGAAAGGGATATTGTTTCATACCTGACTTGGGTGCACATATGAGTGGTATGTTAAAAAACATTGATAGAGCCGGAATTCAGGATTTGAGGTAGCCGACAGAAACCTACGCCTATAAAATAATTGTTCAGTGTTGCCTTAACGCGCATGCAAAAACACTGCATACTGATCACTAGCATTGTCGTGCATGAGCTCCATGGTAACTAAGTTTAGCCACTGGTAAGGTCACTGTACGCTGGTGTTGAGCTAACTCTAATAGGGGAATATGCGCTCACATAATTCCAAAAGCGCACATTAGAAGGCAACATAACAGGGTAAAATTATAGCCTGAGCACGCAGCCGTGTCGCGTGGTCAAGAGATCAAAATATATGAACATTTAAAAGGGATCGAACAGTGCTACTGCCAGGACGAGGTGAAGGTGACAGATACAGCAACATACTCCCTTTGTCCTGTCTCTAGCCCTTTTCCATTCCCGTGTAAACATGCACAAGCAGCCAGATTCAGAACGCTTCTGAAACTGATCTATACTTCTATACGCTAGCATAGCAGGAGCAATTCTGCGAGTTGTGTATGATTCGAAAATATGTCTGGAGTGTAATTCATTGCTAAAAATTTGGCGTACAACTGCGCAAAGCAGCATCAATAGCTATGTTGCTCCTCCATGTTGTGTCAAGGGTGTGTGCATGTTTCGTATGATAGTCCTTGAGTCACTGGCCTTTTTGCCCTACATAATTGCTGCTGCAGGGTAGTGGGATGTTGTAAACAGCACCAATTCTACTTCCTATGAATTCCAGCATATACTTCTTGATGCAAATTTCATGTCTTCACCTGGCCTGGTTGACATTTTTGTACGTGCCCATATTACTTGGCACTGAAAATAAAAAAGTAGTTCCAACTGTCTCAACAATTTGCTTGAATTGGTGGCGGCTTCCTTGAAGTTCTCTGACCTGAGACGTCACCTACGTTCAACTCCGTTAAATGCTTCTTGGCGACGCAAGCCAAAAGGTAGTGCCAACGCAGGGTTAAAAGTAAACATTGTACTTGGTTATCTAAGTACCTAAGCTACCCTCCACTTCGCGGTGGTACCAAGTATTAAGAGTGCTCCCGTAGCAACTACGCGCTTTAGTGTTCAAATGCGATAATGAAAAAGGCAAAACACTTTTGAGCTCGGGGCATAGCTCCCGCACGATGCTCACCATTGAAAATCTTCAGGCCCAGATAGCCCAGCCTGTCTTTCAATAGTAGTTTTGCTGACTTCAGCATGCCTGGACCTACGGAAGAGATATTAAAAAGTGATGCCCCTTTGGTAGCCTTACTCGGTGACTTCTCAAAGCCCAGAACACTGTCAACTAATCGTGAAACACTAGCTGCTCTAGTGTTACACCACTAGGGCAGCGCAGTAAAGTTACAGCGCAGTTTACTGCGCAAACCAGCGCAGTAAAGGCATGCTGCTTCATTGGAAACTTTCTACCGTATATGACCTGAAATAATGCTATTAAATGAGTAGAGTTATTTGTTTTCGGTCTTCTCTACAGTTTTTCGTGACTTCATGCATAGCACAAAACTACCGCTAGACAGTGATCTTCCATTTGTGGACCTCAACGTTTTCTTTGATGAGTATGGTGTGTGCTGGATCTATGCCCCATATTCTATAGAGGGTAGCCCGCCGTCCGCATCTGTGCATTCTTTGACTGTGGAGCTCGTTGTCACAGGAGCACCAAACAGCGTCCTCAACGCGTAGAGGCATCACCAAGTGCAAGAGAATTTCTAGATCCAGGTCCAACATTTGCCTACAGCGGGGCGACCACGGTTGTAACATTGACAAGTAAGCCATAGCGTCAAAAGGTCTGTTGGAAGAGCTAGAACTTTTATTTATTACGCCAAGCAATTTGCGTCTGAAAAGGTGAATTGGACCAGGCTTTTACGCGTAGTATAGCGAGAGGCACGTACAGCAGTTCATCAACTGTGCCGTTGCTATTTACGACATCCCGCTGCCCTTTACATATGCCCCCCACGCACATACGTGTGTGTGTGTGTGTGTGTGTGTGTGTGTGTGCGTGTGCGTGTGCGTGTGCGTGTGTGCGTGTGTGTGCGTGTGCGTGTGCGTGCGTGCGTGCGTGTGCGTGCGCGTGTGTGCGCGTGTGCGCGTGTGTGCGTGTGTGCGCGTGCGTGTGTGCGTGTGCGTGTGCGCGCGCGCGCGCGGCCAAGCAGCTCAGATCTAGAAAAAGGTTGTCCGTCCGTTCGTGCGAAACAGCTTCTCACGACGCGCAATGACGTCATGGGCAAATATTCATCCCGTGCACTTGCTTTCGTGGCCCAAAGCTTTTAATATATTTAGGGAAGGCATCATACACGATGGCTATCCAACTGCTAACAGTTTTATAACTGCGCAAACAAACTACCACACAGAGAGAGAGGACACAAGGATAGGCGCAGTCCTTCTGTGTTCTCTCTTTGTGGTCGTTTGTTTGCGCAGTTATAAAACTGTTCGCTAATATGCACCAACTCGCCCAACAAGAAGTTCTTCTAAACTACATAGCCAACTGCTGTTTCTTTTCTTTCCACTGGCCCCTTTTATTTAAGGCAGTACTATCTCCGGATGAGCTCCTGAAAACGACCAGACAAATGTAGATGACGGTGTTGAGTCGCAAATGAATGCTTCGCACTAAGACGTCTGCCTGCTTTTGGGGGGCGGGGGGGGGGGGGGAAGATTGTTGTCGTGGTGGACGCGGTACACTAATAGAAACTTGGAAATATCTTCCTCGGAAAGACAGAGTCCGGACGCGTGTCCGCTGCAATCCCGACATAGTGAAGGCTGGGCTCCTAACGCTTGTCGACGCGAATGAAGACAAGTACCGGATGCGTTGGACAAGCTGTCCTCTGGCTGCCGTAATATCACTGCCGGTTGTACACTATTAAACTGACATTATGAAACAGGAAAGTATTGCAGCACAGAAAAAGCCTTGAATCATGGACATGTAAAACCACTTTTTTAGAAGGCCTTGCATCAAGTGACACCAAAAAATGCGCAACTTGTATGCGGAGAAAAGGAGAGGCTGCAGGTATTTTCCTTGGCCTGATGAGCTTGATTAGCAGGAACTGGTGGTGATGAAACTCAAGCATACACTACAAGAATCGCATAATATTGCCACCGGGTGTGGCTAACAAAATTCTGAGAGAAACGAGCGACAGCGCGTGCTCCTGCTCGTAGATATTGGACATCTTGGAATAGTGCTGGCTATTCAGCCTATGCAAATTTTTTGTAGTGCGCGATAAGCTGTTGGATGTGCTGGGTATCCTCGGCCCAAACCCCTCAAGCAGAAGGCCTAGTTGACCGGGTCAGCCGAAGAATAAGCGGATGAGTGTGGGTTTCTGGAGGCTACGTTTACGGCTTTAGGAAACGCTATGAAGGCAAAAAGTTGTCTGATTGCATGTTCCAGGAAGCTGTTCGACAGTGACACCTTCGCGGACATGTAGAACTCACTGGGTTAGTTACAAACGTGTCGCCACTCTCTACAAGTGCAACGACGTGACCAAATCTGGAGGGTGGCACTCGTTTGTGGTACCAGAACAATGACGAGTGCTCCTCTTCCAGACGTGAATTCCGCCACTACCTGCTGGAAAGCAACCACGACGCCGAACGCACCGTGGACGAGCTGAGGGGGCCGTTCAGACGCGCGTGCACATGTCGAATGAAGGTATGACCAGGCACCTTAAATACATGGCGCCGCTCTTTCAGTCTCTGTATTCACTTGGTCCAAATTAGTTCTGGTTGCCGATTTCATTTTGGGGCACACGATGCCTCCATCACTGTGACTAGTTGAACAAATTATCTTCTTAAGCGCAAAGAAAAAATTAGGTTTGCTTGCACACTGTCCGGTCTTGAAATTCCCCACTCACCGTGTAGTACATCCGGACGGTGTCGCGGATAAATTGCAGGCAGGTCACGTGCTCCACACCACGCGAGGCCCAATAGCGTGCTTGGCCATTGGCCAACCTGGAAGTGGCGAAGAAAAATGTGTCTCAAGCTAGTCTTTATTCCATGTCAGAAATTGTGAACGCCATGTTCAATCAATAGTACGAAGGCAACAAAGGAAGGCGGAAGTGAATATGACGGGCGCTGTACTGACAACAATACGTTTTACGTCATTGGCGAGATATTGTAGCGGAGAAAACACCGCTGACAACAGCAGGACCAAGAACCTAAGGCGAACGACAGCACGAAGACAGTGAAAGAAGACGGGAGACACGCGAGCGCTAACTTGAAGCAATTTATTGAAAACAGAAAAGCGGAATATAAAGGGAAGGCGTGGCAGCACGTCACGCAAACGCACCCAGCAAAAGATTCAGTGACGACATAGGTAATCGATTCCCCCAAACATATTGTCACGTGGTCGTGACGTCAAAGAACACAATAGCAATACTGTGAAAGGCGAAAACTTGCTTTTATTGGGCGAACCTGTGTCCACAAAACAGGCTACACTTAAAGCGCAACGAGAGCGGCGAACACAGTCGGCGATCGTCGTAAATCTGACCAGCGGGTCAAGCGGGTCGGCTTTTATAGAGCAGTCGTCGAATGTTCCAGACTAATCGTACGGACCCGCGTGCCTTCCACAAAGTTCTACACCATTCGCGTCAGGTGATGAAATCAGATAACATAAGGCTCGGCGACAACAGACAGCGGATAGAAGCATCGATAACTTTCCAGAAACTTCGGGTACATGCAGGCGCGTCCAACGCTGTGCGATTACAGTTGTTAGGCGGCGAAACCTGGTTGCCCGATAAAGATAAGTACACGTGTCAATACCCCCCTCTTAAGAAGCATCTTCCCGATGATAGAAATATAAGAGAGCGAAACACAAAAGGACACCTATTAAACATGAGTAACAAAACAACGAAAAGAAACAAAGTCCAAAGGTCAGTTAGGCGAAGCCCCAAAGTTCATTAACGCTGGTAGTACGGCTTGAGTCGCACAACGTCGACTATTTCAGGTCGTGAGCGGCGCCGCTGTGATAGCGAAATGCTGTCTGGCAAGACCTCATAGTCCGGTGCGCCAATACGTCGGATGATCTTGTACGGTCCGAAATAGCGACGCAAAAGCTTCTCGCTCACTCCTCGTCGGCGTATAGGGGTCCAAAGCCAAGCACGGTCCCCGGGCTGGTACTCGACGAAGCGTCGTCGGAGGTTGTAGTGTCGGCTGTCGGTCCTCTGCTGGCTCTTGATTCGCAGGCAGGCGAGCTGTCGGGCTTCTTCGGCGCGCTGGAGGTAGCTAGCGACGTCAACATTCTCTTCGTCAGTTACGTGCGGCAGCATGGCGTCAAGAGTCGTCGTCGGGTTCCTGCCATAAACCAGCTTAAACGGCGTGATCTGTGTTGTTTCTTGCACCGCCGTGTTGTACGCAAAGGTTACGTACGGCAGGACCGCGTCCCACGTCTTGTGTTCGACGTCGACGTACATTGCTAGCATGTCGGCGAGGGTCTTGTTCAGGCGCTCCGTGGGACCATTCGTCTGCGGGTGATAGGCAGTTGTCCTCCTGTGGCTTGTCTGGTTGTACTGCAGAATGGCTTGGGTGAGCTCTGCTGTAAAAGCCGTTCCTCTGTCGGTGATGAGGACTTCTGGGGCACCATGTTGCAGCAGGATGTTCTCGACGAAAAATTTCGCCACTTCGGCTGCGGTGCCTTTTGGTGGAGCTTTAGTTTCAGCAAAGCGGGTGAGATAGTCCGTCGCCACGACGATCCACTTATTCCCGGATGTTGATATCGGAAACGGCACCAACAAATCCATCCCAATCTGCTGGAATGGTCGGCGAAGAGGTTCGATCGGCTGTAGTAATCCTGCTGGCCTTGTCGGTGGTGTCTTGCGTCGTTGACAGTCTCGGCATGTCTTGACGTAACGGGCGACGTCGGCGGTCAGACGCGGCCAGAAATACCTTTCCTGTATTCCCGACAGCGTCCGGGAGAATCCGAGGTGCCCAGCGGTTGGATCGTCGTGTAGGGCGTGCAGTATTTCTGGACGCAGCGCTGACGGTACAACAAGAAGGTAGCTGGCGCGGACTGGTGAGAAGCTCTTCCTCACGAGCAGGTTGTTTTGTAGCGTGAACGAAGACAACCCGCGCTTAAATGCCCTAGTGACAACGTCGGTGTTCCCTTCCAAATACTGGACGAGGCCTTTTAGCTCCGGGTGTGCTCGTTGCTGTTTGGTGAAGTCTTCCGCGCTTATTATCCCAAGGAAAGCGTCGTCGTCCTCCTCGTCTTGCGGCGGGGGATCGATGGGGGCGCGCGATAAGCAGTCGGCGTCCGAGTGTTTTCTTCCGGACTTGTATATTACCGTGACGTCATATTCTTGTAGTCTGAGGCTCCACCGCGCCAGCCGTCCTGAAGGGTCCTTTAAGTTAGCTAGCCAACACAATGCGTGATGGTCACTGACGACTTTGAATGGCCTGCCATAGAGGTAAGGGCGGAATTTAGCTATAGCCCAAATGATGGCGAGGCATTCCTTTTCAGTCGTAGAATAGTTGCTTTCCGCTTTTGACAGCGACAGGCTAGCATACGATATCACCCTTTCAAGTCCTTCTTTCCTCTGGACTAGGACGGCACCGAGGCCTAGGCTACTGGCGTCAGTGTGGATTTCGGTATCGGCGTGCTCGTCGAAGTGTGCAAGAACCGGCGGCGACTGCATGCGTTGTTTGAGTTCTTGAAATGCCTTGGCCTGTGGCGTGTCCTACTTGAACGCGACATCACATTTGGTTAGATGTGTTAACGGCTCCGCGATGCGTGAGAAGTCCTTGACAAAGCGCCTATAGTAGGCACACATGCCAAGGAATCTGCGCACTGCCTTCTTGTCGGTTGGCTGCGGGAACTTTGCGATGGCAGCTGTCTTCTGTGGGTCGGGGCGTACTCCTGATTTGCTGATCACGTGGCCTAGGAACAAAAGCTCATCGTAAGCGAAGCGGCACTTTTCCGGCTTTAGAGTGAGCTCTGATGACTTGATGGCTTCTAACACTGTCGCAAGCCACCTAAGGTGATCGTCGAAATTTCCGGCGATGACAACGACGTCATCCAGGTAAACAAGGTACGTCTGCCACTTCAGTCTGGCTAACACCGTGTCCATGACGCGCTGAAACATTGCAGGCGCCGAGCACAGTCTGAATGGCAGGACCTTGAACTCGTAGAGGCCGTCTGGCGTGATGAAGGCAGTCTTTTCGCGATCTCTCTCGTCGACTTCTATTTGCCAGTAGCCAGAGTTGAGGTCCATCGACGAGAAGTATTTAGCGTTGCAGAGCCGATCCAATGTGTCGTCTATCCGTGGAAGGGGGTACACATCCTTCTTCGTGATCTTGTTCAGTCGACGATAATCGACGCAGAAGCGTAGGGTTCCGTCCTTTTTTTTACCAGGACTACAGGAGAGGCCCACGGCCTTTTCGACGGCTGGATGATGTCATCGCGCAGCATTTCGTCGATTTGTTGCCTAATAGCCTCACGTTCTCGCGTCGCAACTCGGTAAGGGCTCTGGCGGAGTGGTCGAGCGCTCTCTTCGGTAATTATGCGATGCTTTGCAACTGGTGTTTGTCGAATCCTCGATGACGTCGAAAAGCAGTCTTTGTATCGTCGGAGAAGACTTCTGATCTGTTGCTGCTTACTCATAGGAAGACTTGGATTCACGTCGAAGTCTGGTTCGGGGACAATGCTCATCGGGGTAGATGCGGTTGAATCCGAGAGGACAAAGGCATTGCTGGTTTCCACAATTTCCTCGATGTATGCGATTGTCGTGCCCTTGTTGATGTGCTTGAACTCTTGGCTGAAGTTGGTTAGCATAACTTCTACTTGCCCTACGTGGAGTCGAGCGATCCCTCTTGCGACGCAAATTTCACGGTCGAGCAGTAGATGTTGGTCGCCCTCGATGACGCCTTCTACGTCAGCGGGTGTTTCAGTGCCGACGGAAATAATAATGCTGGCGCGCGGCGGGATGCTCCCTTGATCTTCGAGCACACTCAAGGCGTGGTGACTACGACAGCTCTCCGGCGGTATCGCTTGATCTTGTGACAGCGTTATCGTTTTCGACTTCAGGTCGATGACTGCGTCATGTTGATTCAGGAAGTCCATGCCGAGAATAACGTCTCGTGAACACTGTTGGAGGACAACGAAGGTGGCAGGGTAAGTCCGGTTATGAACGGTAATTCTTTGCCGTGCAGATCCCAGTCGGCGTAATCAGGTGTCCGCCAGCGGTCCGAATTTGAGGGCCTTCCCATGCAGTCTTAACTTTCCTCAACTGGGCGGCGATGGGTCCACTCATGACGGAGTAATCGGCTCCTGTGTCTACTAAGGCGGTGACTGCGTGGCCGTCGAGAAGCACGTCGAGGTCGGTGGTTCTTTGTCTTGCGTTACAGTTAGGTCTTGGCGTCGGATCACGGCTGCGTCGTGTTCAACTGAAGTTGGAACGTCGCGTCGTCAAGTCGTCTTTCATCGGTGTAGTCTTGGCTTCCTGATTTCGTCGGGACGGCGGCGTGTCGTTACGTCGTCGAGGTAGTTTCTTCGGTGTCTTCGTCGGCGGCGGAGGATCTTCGTCAGTTCGACGAACAGCAACCGCACCTCCATCGGTTGCTGCTTTTAGTTTTCCGGATGTGGGCTCGCTGACCGGCCCCGGGCTGGGCCAGTGTATGGTCGGTGCTGCGGCGACAGGTAGCGGCCTGGTGATGGCGAACGCGACGGCTGTCGAGAGCTCCACTGAGTAGCGGCGAGGTAGTCGGCGATATCGCGGGGGCGTTCACCTTGCGGCGGGCGCGGAGCGTTCACGGCGAACCTCGCAGTCCCATCTCCTGGTATGGACATCATCGGTAGACGTGACCCGCTTCTCCGCAGTGGTAGCAGAGCGGGCGGTGGTCAGGAGCGCGCCAAATGTCCGTCTTTCTCGCGTAGGTGCGCTGGGCGACGGGTGGTCGTGCTGGCGGTGGCGGCGGCGGACGACGGAACTGCGACGTGACAGGGCCCTGGCGCGGTCGCGGAGGGGGACCTTGACGGCGTGCGACGGCGGCGTAGGTCATCACTTGCAGCTCATGCTGGAGCGATTCAGGGGCTACTCCAAGTTGTTGTTGGAGCTCCTCACGCACGGCGTCGGCAATCGAAGCCACTTGAGGCTTTGATGATGGGAACAGCTTTTGTAGCTCCTCCCGCACGACCGTTCGGATAGTCTCGCGCAGGTCGTCGGTGGCCAGTGATTGAACTCCGGCGTAGTTTGTCGAGTTCGTGCGGCGGTCGAATTGCCGGTTTCGCATCTCGAGTGTCTTCTCGGTGCTGGTGGCCTCGCGAAGAAACTCGTCGACGGTCTTCGGTGGGCTTCGTACCATTCCGGCAAAAAGTTCCTCCTTCACACCACGCATGAGTAGGCGGACTTTCTTCTCCTCGGGCATTTCAGGGTCAGCGTGGCGGAATAGGCGGCTCATTTCTTCTGTAAAAAGCGCGGTTGTCGCATTAGGCAGCTGCACTCGGGTTTCCAGTAGTGCTTGGGCTTGTTCTCGGCGTACGACGCTTGTCAATGTCTGCAGGAAGCCGCTTCGGAAAAGTTCCCAGGTCGTTAAGGTGGCTTCTCGGTTCTCGAACCACGTCCTGGCCACGTCTTCCAATGCGAAGAAGACATATCGCAGTTTGTCGTCGCTGTTCCAGTTGTTAAACGTAGCGACTCTCTCGTACGTCTCAAGCCAGCTTTCGGGGTCCTCGAAAGTTGAACCGCGGAACGTCGGAGGGTCCCTGGGCTGCTGCAGCACGACGGGTGACGCTGGGGCTGCCATTGGGGTGGACTTGGTGGCCATCTTCCTAGTCGTCTCAGGCAAAAGTCCGTGCTCCGGGGGCAGTCCTTGCAGCCTGCGGCTACCTCTCTGGTTCTTGGCGACGTTGGTGTCTTCCGAGTGAGGGCTTGGGTCACGGCTTTGTGGGGGCGTCCGGTACATGAACGCAAAGCACCTCCACCAGATGTCACGTGGTCGTGACGTCAAAGATCACAGTAGCAATACTGTGAAAGGCAAAAACTTGCTTTTATTGGGCGAACCTGTGCCCACGAAACAGGCTACACTTATAGCACAACGAAAGCGGCGAACACAGTCGGCGATCATCGTAAATCTGATCAGCGGGTCAAGCGCGTCGGCTTTTATAGAGCAGTCGTCGAATGTTCCAGACTAATCGTTCGGACCCGCGTGCCTTCCACAAAGTTCTACACCATTCGCGTCAGGTGATGAAATCAGATAACATAAGGTTCGGCGACAACAGACAGCGGATAGAAGCATCGATAACTTTCCGGAAACTTCGGGTACATGCAGGCGCGTCCAACGCTGTGCGATTACATTTGTTAGGCGGCGAAACGTGGTTGCCCGATAAAGATAAGTACACGTGTCAATATAGCGATCGACGGCTTGGACACACAGTTTTCCCCTTAACCGTCAATCATATCTGGCTCGATGATTTCACGTGTCAGTGGGCACCTGCTTCTCGTGGAAATGGTGCATTTTTGATGCATTGGCACGCAGCTCGATTTCACACACGGGTCTGCAGTTTGGCCGGAACTGGGAACAGCACTACGATAATCCCTAGACTTGCACTTCCTACAGAGCACATCAAGGCACCCTACGCCTTGTCCCTCACACTTCTACGGTGTTACTGGACGCGATCATTTGCACACCTCCTGCTTTGGTCTATATGCTAGGCCAAATACAAAGCCTTTCTCCCTATCTTTTTTTGGCAAATTACGGCTGTAAATGCGAAGTTAACAAATTAATTCCAAGCTATCGACGTTTCTTGCACCAGCCCGACCTTATAAGGACGGACCAGCCCGACCGGCCTGACCTTATCTGCCGGTAGCTCCGCGGCACGGCGCTGCTGTGAGTTGTTGAAGACGGCGGGTGTGTTTTTCACGCCTCCACGGCGTACGAGCGGCGAAGTGGGAGTCGTTTTCTATGGAGCAATGGACGAACGGCCATAGATTTGCAGCTGACGTATGGGAAAAGCTGTCTTGCTTTGGGAAATGTGAGGTGGTGGTGTTGCGAGTTCGCAAAAGTCGCATTCGCAAATGACCACTCGGGCAGCGGCTTGCGTCACTGAATGACATTTCCCGCGTGGATACAATGGTGAAAGCGGATCGGCGCGTGCACCTCAACGACATTTCCCGAGGCTTGGCATTTTGTATGATAGTGCTTACGCCATCGTTCACGGCTCCTTAGGGTACTGGAGGGCTTCATGTCGGTGGGGGCGTAAGCAGCAAGATGACATGATGAAAGGCAAGAGAATGGTTACTGCACTGAATCATTTGAAATGTTTTAAATTAGGGGTTTTACGAGGCAAAACCACCATTTGATTATTAGGCACGCCGTAGTGGTGGACTTGGCAAATTCGGGCCATCTGGGTTTTTTTATGTACACCTAAATCTAAGTACACGGATGTTTTCGCATTTTGCCACATCGAAATGCGGCCTTTGTGGCCGGTATTCGATCCCGCGACCCCGTGCTTAGCAACCCAACACCATAGCCACTAAGCAACCACGGCGGGTGATCTGCTACGGTATGCTGAGGAGGGTGAAAGATTCCGGGACCAATGAAACGTGGATACTTCATTTCACGCCGGAATTCCAGAACTTTGCGAAGAAATACATTGGCGGTCCAGTTACTTTCGTGCTTGAATGCATAAAACGGCGTTTAGTTAAAAACATTTGTGCAATTTTACTATGTGAAGATGGATGATCAGCGAAGATGTGTATAGTGATGAATATTTTGAGTCAATATATGGTAATCACTATATTGCTTGAATACAGACAGATACACGTGGCTTCGTGATTCTACGGTCTTTTATTTTACTACGTGATCATCCCTTTCTCGTCACTATAGTAGACGTCCATGGGCTGAACGACGACGCTGGAAAGATCTTTAGCGAGCCGCTCAAGAGTATATATGACCAATGAGGCGTAGTTGGTACATTAACAAATGAATAGCATTGAATGCCGGGCCTATTCTCCTCCGAATAGTGGCTAGCCGCGTTTGTTGGTACGAACAATTCTTTATCAAGCAGCTCGAATAACGGGACACAGAAAAGAGGCACATGACACTGGCGCTGACTTCAACAAGTATGTTTACTGCGCGAACGCAGAATACATAGGCAGAGAAGTAATAGTAAAAAGATAACTGACACGAAAACACCAAAATAATGAATTGAGAATGCATGTGGGCGGATATCGGTTACATTTGCAGATACGCAATTTCCTTGTCTAATAACTGGATGGATGGTTAACTGATGCATGAAGGACCACGTGGGGTGATGGCAAATGCTTCGATACTCTCATGGATGCGCTGGTAAGCGTGCTTTTAGATGACAGTGACTTTTCTATATTAGGGGATGCATTTACACGACCTGCAGTGCAGAGCAACATTGCTGCTGTAATTTTATGTTGTTGACGAACCCCTGGAGGCGATCATTGAAGCTTGTTCCCACTTGTTCTACATAAAAGCGCCTGCACTTCACGGGTATTTCGTAAACGACTCCTGTGATGCAGCTGGTGAGGGGCTCCTGATACTTCGTGTCGCAACCTTTTCTGTGGGGGTTGTCTTGGCGGACCCTTCTGCATAAGGTGTTCAGCTTGGCTGTGGGTAAAAAAAAAAAAACAACCGAAACGCCTGCCCTTCCGGCAGCCTTTTTCAGTCTGTGAGACGCCCCGTGCCCACAGGGAATGACAGCCGTCTTCGAATTATTGATCTTGGTTTTCCGTATCTTCCTTCTTTGGTGCATTTCCGCTAACATGTCTTCCGCTAGCTGTACCAGGAGAACGCTCTGAAAAGCAGTCTGCAAAAGCCGCTGTACATGGCTTTCAAAGGCTATTTCAATCTCGTTCTTGCATGATCTTTGCAGTGCATTATGGAAGGCGGCTTTTGCGATTTCCCTCTTGACTTCTTTTAGACTCTTGCCTCCCTTCTGAATCACTATGACCTAAACAATTTTGACTTGTTTTATTGTTCACATCAGGATATCCCCAAGTTATATACAGTGATGTATAGCTCTGAGATGTCTACTACTTTACACTTGTTACAAAGCTTGTCTCATTTATCAAGTCCATAATCGTATCCAATTGTTTCATCTGCTTGTAGGTAACTGTTTGTAACAAGTTGATCTCTACGCTTTTTCTTCTTGTATTTTCAGTGTAATTATTCTAGATATTTGTTTTTTGACAAAAGCGTGGCAGTTTGGGCGAGTTGGTATACGGGCGAGTGACAGCATTTCAGATATTCATTTTTTCGAAGAAACTGTTTGTATTTATTTATATGACGATTGTAAAAGCTGCGTTAACTTTTTTGTATTAACGTTACATTTATATACCTTAGTCGGTGCCCTATAATACTACGTTGTCTGTGAAGTTTCAATTTTTGATGTATTTTACAGTAATGCTGTTACCGCTCCGAAATTTTTTTATGGGGCTGTGACCTAGTCAACTTGTTCAGACAAACAGCTCTTTGTCACAGTCTTTCTGTATATTTGACAGAATAAAAATAAACTTGATTGATTGATTGATTGATTGATTGATTGATTGATTGATTGATTGATTGATTGATTGATTGATTGATTGATTGATTGATTGATTGATTGATTGATTGATTGGCATTGCGTGAGCCGACAAACAAGGCTAGAGACTTTTTGGTTGAGCGGGGTGCATACCTCCAAAATACATGTTCTTTCTTGAACAATGGGAGAAAGTACACAAAACGCAAGGTCTTGTTCTCCGGTAGTTCCTTTGTGAGCGTGCGACCATTCAAATTATACATTGAAAAGGACCTGCCAACGGTTCACGCCAAGAAGGTGTTCAGGTACCTCGAGAACTACCTCCTCTTTATTGAGGCGACTGAGGACGATTTTGCTTCAGTGGTACAAGTCGTCTACAAAAGCTTTGTAGATAATAGTGACACGTGTACTTACATTTATCGGGCGACCATGTTTCGCCGCCTAACAAATGTTATCGCACAGCGCGGGACGCGCCTGCATGTATCCGAAGTTCCTGGAAAGTTATCGATGCTTCTATCCGCTCTCTGTTGTCGCCGAACTTTATGTTATCTGATTTCATCGCCTGACGCGAATGGTGTAGAACTTTGTGGAAGGCACGCGGGTACGAACGATTAATCTGGAACATTCGATGACTGCTCTATAAAAGCCGACGCTCTTGACCCGCTGATCAGATTTCGACGATCGCCGACCGTGTTCGCCGCTATCGTTGTGCTATAAGTGTAGCCTCTTTTGTGGGCACAGGTTCGCCCAATAAAAGTTAGTTTTGTGTTCCACAGTATTGCTACTGTGTTCTTTGACGTCACGACCACGTGACAATAGTCATACTCTGTCATTTTCCGTCGTCGAGATCTCACTTTTAAAGACAAACGCATGGTGGGTCACTGAGCTCTTTACGCGCAATCATTTACAGCCGGAAAAATACCTTACTAGAATAACGTACCGTCAGACATTGCTACTGAAGCTCAGCCCGATAAATTTCAACAAGCGCTGCTTATGTATACTAGAACGTGAAGTCTCTGTGCAATGTGAACTTTTCTTTTTATTCCTCTGGTACACTCGCACTCCATCCGTTATAATTTCCAATTATTATCTTTTGAGTACCTTGATGTATTCTGAATTCTAGGTGCTTCAATTTTCTAATTTCGTCAATCTATGTGCTAATTTGGTTTTATCCAACGATTGATTTTACTACACAGAGTCATGTTTGCGTATATTGTCACGTTTGTTGCGTTTTTCTAACAAATTGTTATAAGAGTATCTTCGCGTGCCCCCCCCCCCCCCCCCCCTTACGCAATACCGTCATCGAGAGGGCCCTTTAGAGTTATTTTGAATAAATAAATAAATATTATTGCTGTCTGCTAATTTGCTATCGCAATCGATGCTTCGCCTTTCGGGTGCGAGTTTGTTTTATTCATGCTGAGAAAGATTAGGGCTTTGTCTCTTTGTCGCTTTATTGACTTTCTTTACCACGGGTACTTTTCTTTTTCGCTTTTGTGTTGTACTTTCAGCGTCAGAATGATGCTTTTTAAGAGGGGGCATTCGCACGTGTACTCATTTTTCTTCGGTTATCTTTCTTTCAACAAATGTTGGACATCAGCTATCGGCATGAATCAAAACATTCTCCATTCTTCTAGCCGATGCTCTCTGTTGTCGCCGAACCGTTTATAATCAAATCGTGCGCGTGACGCGAATAGCGTTGTACATTCTACAACTTGCGCGCACCCTACCAATTACGCTGGAGCCTTCCATGAGCCAAGCATAAATAGCCGACGCCTCTGTCACGACACCATATATTCTACAATCGACGAGTGCGCTCTCCGCTACCCGCCGTGGTTGCTCAGTGGCTATGGTGTTGGGCTGCTGAGCACGAGGTCGCGGGATCAAATGCCGGCCACGGCAGCTGCATTTTGATGGGGGCGAAATGCGAAAACACCCGTGTACTTAGATTTAGGTGCACGTTAAAGAAACCGTGGTGGTCGAAATTTCCGGAGTCCTCCACTACGGCGTGCCTCATAATCAGAAAGTGGTTTTGGCACGTAAAACCCCATAGTTTTTTGTTGTGCTCTCCGCTATCGTTAAGCATAGTGTTACTTGTTTTCCTGTGCACATTTTTCCCAATTAAACAGTTAGTTCTGGGATCTGTGCCACTATGGATGTTCAGCGTCCCTACAACGGGAGTGGCAATATCCACATAGGAGACACTAGCTCGCGCAGCGTGTCCGGTGGGCGACGCGAGGGGCCTGCATAGACGAGGTGCTTGGGCGGCTAAATATGCTGTGTCAATTCATTGCTGTCAAACTAATTGCTCTAACCTCTAAATTCGTCGTGAGATGTCTTCTGAGGGACTTTAGTATTTGCATTGTATCGTTCTTTATTATTTGTGTACGATAGTTCAATACTCAGCCGTATTTCGTCGAATAATTAGTTCAACTAATTATAGGTACACATTCAAGTGTCAATGGCAATTCCATAAATATTTTAGGTCAACGCGCATGCTGCCATAACTTCACAGACTGGTGAAAGGGTCGTGGAAAATAAAACGCCAGAGATGTTCATCTCGGAGTGCATTCTTTGCTTTAATACAATTTTCACGCGCTATACCAAAGCTGCCCAATCTTCGTGTTTAATACATTGTATTTTTATTCTAGCAATACGTGGCTTACCTGGAAGGAAATGATTGAAAAAGCGTCATATTGAACTTGATGGTAAAGAAATCTACGTTTTCCACTCTTCATATGCACTGTGCTTAACACCGGACACGATATTAAAAAAAAAAGAAAA
Organism: Dermacentor andersoni; assembly: GCF_023375885.2. Lineage (NCBI taxonomy): Eukaryota > Metazoa > Arthropoda > Arachnida > Ixodida > Ixodidae > Dermacentor > Dermacentor andersoni. The sequence goes on from NC_092816.1 coordinate 216,678,075, forward strand.
AGCTTGCTGCCGAGCTAGTTGGTTCATGACCTAAGAACAAAATGTTAGCAGGCGAGCACTAAGTGAGACACAAATGACATATACGCGCGCCAACATCAAACTGCTTATTCACCAGGAACCACGCAACTTTATACCTAACTAACAAGTTTGATAGCAGCTAACAACCGCTCGTAAGCCAGTGAACATCAGAGTGGGTAGCCACGTAACTGCACTGTTCTGAACTATCGAGGCAGGCATATGTGAACACGTGTGCATGATTACATATTATTTGTTGTGAGCGACATTTCTTTGTCACTCAGTGCTAGTGACGGCGTGCGAGCGCACTTATTGCCTGCTCTTTTTATTAAGATAGCCTCGATTATTTCCCTTTCAGTGCGGTTGATTGCTTTCCTAAGAAAGGTTGTTTGGTCCAGGAGTGGCGCACAACTACATCGTTGGCAGTGGCCTGCCAACGTTGCGGCTGACCGCCAAAGGGAGCCCTCTTGCGCGGTCGATGAAGCACCGTCCCATTTGTCCAATATATACCCTGCCGCAGCTTAGGGGGCTAGAATAAACCACGTGGCTGGCACAACCTGCGTAGCGTGTTTCGTGCTTCTTGGAGCATGCAGTCGGCAGCTTATTCGCTGCCAAAGGGCAAATCGCGGCCATTTTGCGTGGACTGGAAAACACATATTCAAGTCATCCGAGCCGAATCTAGTTACAGGTTTTACTCATCAGATTCGCCGCTTGGAAGACGTTCGCTGCCCTCTCTCCTTTATGAGGGGTGCGTGCGAAAGCGTGCTGCAGAAGGCGAAATACGAGAAAAAGTGCACGAGCCAAAAGAAGAAAAAACAGAGAATGAATACGCACGTGATACGGTACGTACGTCAGCTGTCACACAACATGAACAAGGTCGCAGCCATACACAATAGTGCGCATTCTGTTTTCCCGCTCTATAAAAACTGGCGAACATTTTCCCTTTGATGGCGAATAAGCTAGCCACCAGCTACGTGCTCCAAGAAGCACGCTACACTGATAATTTTAGCGATGTGGTTTAGAATACTCCCCTGAGCTGCCACGCGGTGTGTATCGGACGAGAGAGCTGCGGTCAACAGCGGGCGGCCACTTGGCCGACCATCCCGGCAGACCTGTTGCGCGCCACTGCTGGACAAAGCGACCTTTCTCAGGAAGACAAGAAACCACTTTGAAAGGGAGATAATCGAGGCCTCCTTAATAAAACAGAGCAGGCAATAAGTGCCTTTGCACGCCATCACCTACACTAAGTGAGAAAGAAACGTCATTTATAACAGATGGACTTTAATGGCCGCCAAGTGTGCCCCATTTGGTTGGCTACTCTCTTTCCGCCTGTGATGCACGCGTGTTCACAGGTGCCTGTCTTCAGGACAGGTACTGCAGTTATATTGATAGGTCTATACACTTATTGCCACGGCTATCGAGCTGTTTTTAGCTCCTATCACAACTGTTAGTCTATCTTCACGGTGAATACTTTGCGCTTAGGTTTCATGTATAAAGCTGCGTGGCTTCTGGTAAATAAACAGTTGGAAGTTGGCGCCCGTATAGACCGTCTGTCTCTCACTTTGTCCTCGTCTGCTTAGCGCCGGGCATTTTGTCCCTAACCTTGCATGTTGTCAAAAAAGGAAAAGAGAGCCCAAATTTACTGATATTGGTTACCATGGATGCTTTATAGTAAGTTAAGAAATTAGTGTCATTAAAACGCTGCCAAATAATTAAAGCAATAAATATGGCATGTTTCATGTGACAACATGGTTGCAGACCCGTGTGCAAAAGTATACGGACCACAGGGTCGCCGAAAAAAAAAACTGAATTTCTTCGTAATTAGGACACATTACTGAAGAGTGAAGAGTGAAATAGAAAATTCATAATGCCGAGTTTAAAATGTGATTCTCTAACTTGAAGTCTAATTAAAAGACAGAGGATAAAATGAGTCTTACCGCGCAATCCCTGGTCCATGTACTTTTACTCACGCGTGTACATGAGCGTTACCCTTGTGCGTCAGCAATTTCTGCGTAACTCAAGCAAATGAGCTTGTTGTGGCACTGTATGATATTATTCTGAAAGGTTATGGACCTGCGTTTCTATATTTACATTCTTGTCTAATTTATTGACTCGAGTTCCGTCATATTATGTTGCAATGATAATTCGAGTTTCAGGGGCGCTGTAACTTGAAACTTTTGCATGTTGTTTCTGTTCCATTTCAACCAGAAACATTCCACGATCGGTAAAAAATTTTTCTGGCCACCCTACATCGCCTCTCGGTTACGGGGCATCAGAAAACTCCAATAACCCCTTATCTGACATGAATACAAACACGGAATTTCCATTATTATTCTTAAGATATACTTCTTAGCAAATCTACGCCTTTTCGCGATTAACCTTCCTCAATTGGGCAAATTTTTTTTTTGTCTGCGCCCACATCGCGTGTTGGTCACTCAACATCCCAAAACGCGAATACTCATACTGTGAAGTGAGGCAAACTCAGTAAAAGTTTTCAGAATAGCCGAAGGCTGCCCCGTTTCGAAAGCAATAAGAAATGCCCGCTTATCGATCGCTACGTAACTGGCTACTCGCAGCTGCCGAGCAGTATAGATTCCTCGACGTATGAAAAGCTCTTCTTGCATGGCAGTGTACCGTTTTCGAGCCCTATCGGCATATCACAACACACAGAACCACTCTTTCACAAACTTAAATTATGAAAATCCACAGTATATACAAATACAAAATATTAGGAACCTATAAAAACGGCACATTATGCAGGGCGGTACTAATCCAAGAATTATCAAATCTGAGGAAAAGTACAATTTCCTACCCTTCTCGAATCAACCGCCATACTACGTTCCCTTCTCGCCCACCCACTATGGGAAAGAAAGGCTTGACAACGCACTGGCAACTACACTAGATGAGCTAGACCGGAAAAATGTGGACGTTCTGGCCCTTACTAACAAAACCTTATTTGACCTGTTTGTTTGACTGTATTGAAACTGCTTCTGCTACTAAATATGCTGTGTAATTTTTCTTGTAACTGCCATTTGTGATGGAAGTGTCTGATCGTTTCTTTATTTGCTCATGTTTATATACCTTAATCCATATAACAAACCGCCGTGTCACTGCTGCTGTACGGGTGGCTAGAGCTTAGTCAAGCTGCACAGACGCAGCTTTTTTTCTCTGGCCCCCTATTTTCGCAGTAACAATGTATTGTCTGCGGCGAAAAAAGAACTTGGTGGATTGATTGATTTATATATGGCCTACCGTTGGACACCACCGTGAATTTCGACCAGCCACCGCAAGCCAAGCAAGGTGAAGTGGACCAATCGCGGACGCCGCCCTTCTCATCTGGTTATCTATTTTCCCTGCGCTAGGGACCCAGTGAAGACCTTTCTACTTTGGTGCACTGTTTGCCGGCTGTCAACCAATCCGATAAGAAAACGTGAAGGCTAGGCACTGCTTTCAAAGTCAACAGAAGTGACCTCCTACAAATTACGAGGCCCTTTGATTGGTCTTTAATGCAGCGCTGCGTATCACCACCCGATCCCTGCGTCAGCTGTGTGTTATAACTGGCCATCACACAGAAATCGGCGATAGCAAACGACTAGTTACTTTTCTCTTACCCTTGCCACTCATGCACCTATAAGAACGTCTTAAGTAAACGCACCCGGGTTGTTTGACCGACCGACCGAGCGACTTGAGGCGCAGTGCCATTCTTAACATTATAATACGAGGTTTTAGAATTTCGTTAGTCAAACGCACGTGACAAGAAATGGATGCCGTCAAGTCACAGGAGCCGCTCCATCTCAAGGATTACGTAAGGCGCAACCGGTTGCGTTTGAAGGAAAGGCTTGAACGTTGCTGACAGCCACGTCTCTGGACCTGCCATTGGCTGAAGCACTTTAAGCGGTCATTCTCCTCTGCACAGCTGGTGATGAAGAATTGGAAAATTGCAACTTCACCTTCGCAGTTGGTGAGCGAGAAGACGAGAACGGAACTTTACTGCGCTAATGAGAGAGCTACTGCGTCCGCCAAGGGAACGACGTCTACGGTAAGACGCCTCCTATAACAATGCCAACAGTTCAAAAAAAGTTACCACAGGACCTTAGGGCGCATGCTATACGGTGTCGTTTCGGTAGCCTCGAAGAGCTACTAAAGCAAGATTGCTTGCTTCCACGCTTCCAATGCAGTTTTTACTTTGGTTTTATAGCGAGGATGGCTGCTTTGCGGTATATGAAGAAATTAGAAAGACGTACAAATATGATTACAACACTCCATCGAACAGGAATTTCAACAAGATTCACTGCACAATGCAGTTTGCACTTAGTCTGCGCTATGTAGTACATGTCTATAACTTTGTTCACAGATTCCACTCGGCTAAAGAATATATCTACGAATGACTGTAACATCGTTGCACAGGAGAGACCGCCATTGAAGCGAGGACACAGCGCAATGTTATTTTGTGCATTTCATGCATACTCAAATTAGGGCAACAAGTTTTAGCAAAATAATGGTGCTTAGAAGCTTCTAGTTCTAGCATTACACTCAACATACCAAAATCAGTCTTTGCGCGACCGCCAATGCTAAGGCTTCAAATCACATTCTAATAGATATGCTTTTGGAAGACTGCTATAGTCGCTTACAAGTTTACTGTGTGTCAGCTGTGTAATATTTTGCTTCGTTATAGTGAAAAAGTCATTACTACTTGGACTACAGGCTTCTGGAAGAACAATGCATATGTAACATATCTGGCAATCTCCAAATTGTACTCCAGTGATTTACACCCGGTGAAAAAGCGTCCAAAAAAGAATAACAGGCGCGCGAATGGGTCCTACAGTGCCCATCCGTCTATACGTTTTAAAGGTGGTTTTCTATCTATATGATGCAAATTTAAAGCGTATTTCTCAGCGATGGAGACGTGCTCAGCGAGAAAAGCACAAGGAAGTCGTGTAGCGTATTGGTTCGATGTAGGGGTGAAGTACGGAATGCAAGATCCCAGGCCCACAACACGGACGTAGGTGCAGGGCGTCATGAGGGTAACTGTCGATCACAACCGTTTCTGGTGATGAGGGGGCGATCTAGGTGTGGCTCTCGCATAAAGATCTTTGGCGATGCTGTTATGCGTATAGGTGGGCCCGAACGCGTTCACTTGTGTGATAGGAGAAGGCTACACCGCCACGAACATCTGAAGTTTAATCACAGGTCGCATCGAAAGCCGAAAGTATATTCAGAAGGAAAATGCCTGCGTAGTATGCCCCTGTCTACAAAAAGAAAAAGTGATGACTAAGAATCGGTGTTGTTAGGGAAGAGTTACGCGCAAGTTTCTCCAAGGACAGGGCCACATTCATATCCCGGTGATCAGCGGAAATGTACTTCGGCAGCATGTCAACTAACATGTGATTGATACTTCATTATGGTTGTTGCGTGTTTGTGGTATGTCTAGTTCGAGCGAGTGGTATCTACGATGGCATTGGAGAGATAGTGGCGAGCTGAGTGTGCGATTGTACCGCGACGTGTTGAAGCAAGCCTGCGACGTCAGTTGGACAGGTCGCCGGGAAGGCTTGAATGGTATCTCACCCTTGGGCTCATATTATAATTACAACTGCACACACACTTTGCGAAAATGAAAGAGGGAAATGGGCGAGTGAGTTTCGAAATACCTTAATGAAATAATGGTATGGTATATCTGAAGACACTGAAGAAGGCACTCAGGTTATGTGGAAGGCTTTTACAAGCTTTGGCAGAGTTCATAGGTGGCAACATAACGACGCATAGAATATTCTATGCCAACCCAAATGAGTCATTGCGGTAATGTGTGCGTGACAAGCCATGGTAGCCGGTCGTCAGGGAATCATGGAGTTGCGGGGGGATGGTTCACCTTGGATGCTCGAAAATAACAACCTGCGCATGAGAGAGCTCCGGGTACATTTGTACAATAGAACGTCACACCCTGAAAATATAAGCTTACGAATAGAAACACCACAATATTGAGTACTACGGCCAATGCTGATATTGTTCGGTATGATCCAGCGTTTTAGCGTGAGGAAGTGAGTTCAAGTTATGCTTACTTGCAACACAATGGCGGGCGTGCTCAGGCAAAAAGTGAAAGCATTTCATTTGAGGGTGCCCGAGTACTCTGTGTCCATTAAGCCAAACAATTATACCAAGAATACTACGTTATAGATGAATAGAATTCGAAATAAGTTCACCTATTAGTACAGTGTAGTAAAAAAGAAACATCTTCACAGTGTAGTCGTGGCAGACGCAAAGAATGAACAGGCTGAAAATGAGCAGTAAAATGGATAGACCATTGGCGTCTTCGAAACCGAGTAAGCTTGCTCCTGAAGGCATAAAGCCGAGTGACCCAGTCGGCCAGTTGAGCCTCTTAGCGACGAAATCCCGCAAAAGGCACGATGGCGTCATGACGAAACGGGATTGTTCACACACAAAAACAGAAAATTTCTTGGGCTGCGAATTTATACACTTAAGACCCGCGCTCAATTATGGAATAGTTTCATACGGAAAGGAACACAGTGGCTGTCGTATCCATTGTAAGGTTGATTCAAACGGCTTTTATCGCAATGCCGTTGCATCATTGCAGAATATTTTGCGAGCGTCGTCGTCAAAGTAGTCGAGAACGGATACTGAATTCAGGAGGTTGATCAACGACAAGAAGACAGAAGCTTACAGAAGCTAGGCCTCAGGAAAATAAAATTACTTTTTTTTATTCACATACCTTAAAGGCCCTTGCGGGCATCACGTAGGGGGGGGGGGGGGGGGGGGGGGTACTGTAAACATAGGGAGGTTAGAGTGAAGCGGGTGAACCGTTAGTAAGAGCAAAATTAATGAAACAGACAATAAATGAGACTCACGCATACAAAAAATAGTATGATGTTGAAGAGATACGGATTCAGACACAAATATCAATCGATGCTAAACGAACTATTCAGCATCCGTACAAATGTATCATAATTTATTATAGAAAGGACATCGTATGGTAGAGTATTCCAATGGCGGATGGGATGAAATAGTGGCGAGTTAAGAGGTTTGTACGTGCATGCTGCATTACAACCTTGAAAGGGTGATCTAGGCGCGGGCAGGTATATGTAAAAAAGCCGTATGTGTCGATGGATGATGATAAAGCTTTTGATAGATAAAAATGTAATCAGTCTTCTTTTCTCTTGCGATGGAAGGTTTAGTGATGCTTTGATATTAGTGATGCTGGAATGACTTAATTTCTTGTTATAAATCTTGGAGTTTTATTCTGAACAGACTTTAGTTTATTAATTAGGTATATTTGCTGTAGGTTCCAAATGAATCACGCATAATCTAATTTAGAGCGGACAAGAGAGGTGCATGCCATAGGCTTTGTCCTCGGTTTAGCTTGATGTCTGCGACGTCTGATAAATACGAGTGTTTTGGATGCATTAGAAGTTATTACGTCAATGAAGGTATTCCACATTAGGTCAGCAGACGAGTGCACGCCAATGTACTTAAATGAGGAAACGTGTTAAAGAGGTATTGCTTAATGATATAGGAATTCCTGGTGGATTGTCCGTAAAAGATGGATATGAATGCCGCAGATGGACACACGAACCGACGCCCGGCACTTTCGATCCCAAACAAAGAAATGCTACACTGTTGTTCCAAGGCAAATATATACAAGTAGTCCAGCACTCAGGGGGAGCAATGGACTGGCGGCACGCTAACTAAACCGTGGCGACCTCTACCAAGAAAAAAAAATATTTTGAGTAAAACGCGTAGGAGGAACATTCAGGAACATTTAAATTCAAGTAAAACAAGAAACTTAGTAAGGTCAGGAAATTTTATCTATTCAGGAAAAACATTATGTAATCTATACAGAAACTGCGGCTGAGGCGCACCAGTTCCCAATATATATTTCTTTCATTGCCTTTTCTTCATTATTGAAACAGAGGTTATCATCAATCCTATTAACTACCGTTGCTACTCGTTTAATCTGAAGGTGCAACACAGAGGGCAAGACGCAATTACAAAGCGCTGGACTACTACAGTCGTGGCTCTATAGCTCACCGGCTCCTTTTATGCACCATGAAGCGCCTGCGCGACGAGAAATGCTACATGAAGGGCGCGCCTATTAACAATGTCAGGGTGAAAGGTGTACAACCTCGTACTCATGGCAGTCCCCTCGTTGCAAAATCGTATACGCTTCCCAGGTTTCTATTTCTTTTTTTATGTACCTTCCTAAAGGCAAGCTGAAGCACTTTTCTAGAAAAGTGAGCTTGCAGCGAGTCATTACATATAAACCCCCTGAATACGAACATATCTGTATAAGAGGCATAAAATGCCGCAAGTCGCTTTAGGTGAGGAAAAACAAGGAGCAGCTGCGGCGGGGGACGTCACGTAGGAGATAACGGGCTCTTATTGGCGAACATGATCGTGACGTCATTGTAGGTATTGCCAAGGCGCCTGGTTCAAATGAGGCACTGACAGGCCATGACAAGGTAGATCAAACTGTAAATCGTCTCAAAACATGTGTGCTGCCAATGAAAAATCTCATAAATATGTATCCACGAAGATCAAGGACACCCAGTCAAATATTGTGGAAAGACGGTTGCCGCAGATCAAACATTGTCTAGAAGCGGTATTCACGACGTTCACAAAGACGTATCCACAGTGCGCACGCATATCCAGGAAACTCGGGATCAAATTAAAAGCATTCAAGTTAAACAAGTAGAGCAAGGCAATCTAGTGCTGGATGATCTTAACAACCGGATGTGCGGGAATAACCTTGCATTCAAGGTAATTCTTAGGACAAAACTGAGAAATGGAATGACACGGAAGAAATAATTACGGAATTTATAACAAAACTTTCGGCATTGGGCCTAATGAAATTAAACTGGCTCATAGACTGCGACAGGAAAAGCCGGGATAGAATTTCCCCTTAATAGTAACATGTTCGAACGCTGGGGATAAAGGCACCTTCCTGAAGAATACACTAAAGATTACACACGTTGCGTCTGCTCGGGTATGGGTAAAAGAAGACGTTTCACCGCGTTTCCGGCTTATCTGAAGTAAACTCCATGTTTTTTTCTCTGACTAACCTTCACCTCCACGAAAAATTCAAGCTAGCTTTTGATGAAGAATTTTTTGCCAAAAAGCGCTATACGTTTTTTTTTCTACCTCAGTCAGTAAGCTGACAGTTCTCTCATACCACCGGGAACGTCGAACAAAAGAATAAACCTGAGACAGAAAGGGCCCCGCTGTATGAAACGTAGTCCTTGTGTATCAGTTAACAGCCCATCTAGTTATTAGACAAGGATATCTCTCTCGTATCTGCAAACTTAACACATCTTTCCCCACTCCAACCTCAAGTCATTCTTCTCAAGGTTATCCCCTTGTGTATGTTTCGCTCATGGTTCTAGCATGTATATTTCGCACTCGCGCAAGATCCATATCTGTTGCAAGTCAGTGCCTGGATCGCGTGCTCCTTTCCCCATTTTTGCACTGTTTGTGTTAGTGCCAACAAGCCCGGCTAGCCACAATTCTGAAATCACACGATGCTTCAATGAACCGTATTTCTTTCGACGTAAGTAAATAATTGTCGCAGCTCTGTGTCCGCAAGCATGTCACCAGCAAAACCACCCCTACATCTCCTCGATGACGGGGCTCACGGGAGGCACGCGGGCCACAACGGCCGCTTACTCGACGTCTGCCCGAGCGTAATCCCCGCGAAAACTAGACGCATGTTTTTTCACTCTCAATAATGCCCACTAGAATAAAGTGGTGTTTTGCTTTTTATGTCGCGGTGTTATAACTGCTGTGAACTCTTTCTGCGATGAACAAAAGCAGCGGGTGCTGTGACCTCTGGTGCACTCTCAAATAATGGCGGCTAATATGGCTTGTATATCCAATGATGCTGGGCATGCGTCACCGCGTCTCCTACGCACGATTACGGTGAGGCGTAGGTAGAAACGACAAAAGTGACCATTGGCGGTTGTCTTCGAAGAACCGTCTACTACGCTGCGGGATACAACAGGATGATCCGTCCCGGCTCAGCAGCCAGCATGGGTGATGTGCTATGTATTGTGTCGTTTCCTAACGTCGTCTAGTGCTCTCACGCCAGAGAGCGGCATGCCGTTTCAAGGAGATTTTTGTCAGTGCACTTGTACCATGATCAAGAATGCGCCATGTTGGCAAGGGTCGCAATTTCGCCATGATGATGGCACCGCTATACCAGACACCTTGCATGTTGTTCGCGCCATGGCGACTTCACGCGGCTCACTCCGATATCACGAGATCTGCGAGTGGTGCCTGTGTGTCCGTTGTGGTAATGGTGAAAGCATAGCCTCACTGCGGTCAAGTATTAGCCAAAACTGCAATGTGAACGTGGGCTTCTCCCAGCCGCCGCCACACGATTCACTTGGGGTCAAGTTAAAATGCAGTCGAGCTTATTACGCACGTGCAATGAGGTCTGTTAGTAACAGCTGTCGATCAACTAGTGTGAACAAGACCATTGTATTTATAAGCTTTTAACTTCTGTCTGTTTCATCACAGCCGCGAAATAACTATTCAAATTATTGTGATTAGAAACCACACTGCTACGACCACCGCTTATCGCTCAGCGGAATACTGCGCAAAACACAGTCATCTCGACATTGCGGTGACAGGAACATAGTCCAATTACTAAGGAATACACGCGGCCATCAGGCACACTATACTTTGGGGAAAATTAGTGCCCGAAAAATGCGCAACTGGCTGCTCCGAAGTTGGCTAGATGGGGGGAAGGCTCACGTGATGCCCATCTTCACGACACTTTTGGTGCTTCTCCCCGCCCCCTGTCCTCATTCGCTGCGGTCGCCACGGGAAAGGGGCGAAGCTACCACAGAAATTTCATATGTCATTGCCACACAGCAATACCCACAACCTAGAAAATAATTTCAGAAGTTAAATAATACTGGGACAGTATCATAAGCCACCACAAATCTTCCGACTCCAAAACCTCCTCAATTTCCTTTTAATAACCCTGTCACAGGGCAGGTGTAATGTCATTCGCCGCGAATAATATTACGTCTTAATGCCATTTTTGTTGCTTCGCCACTTTTGTAGCTTCTACACGGGCACAGTGAATGACATTCACAGCGGATGGCATTCGCCCATTGAATGAATTGCCCGAACTCATGCAAGCGCAATTTATGTAATCTCGACGACAGGGGCTTGACAAAAAATTACGAAATTGATGTCAAAACCAAATGTAATCAGAGTAAAGGTAAACTTTTTAATAAGTTTTTGACGTAGAGCACGATAGTCGAAGTAATCTGAGCAGCTATATTCTTGTTCCCAGTCTCCGACTGGGCGCTAGCACTTCTTGCCGGCCAAGTTTACAAACATTTCTCTGCTTCTCTCTTTTTCATTTCTGCATATTGTTTTGAAAGTGGTGCAGCGCTAAACTCCATCTACAAACCATGGAAGTCAACTATGCAGCTTCGTCAGCGGATAATGAGAAGCGAGAAGCGCACTGGACCAACGACTTGACGCGCGCGCTGCCAAAGGTGTGGTGAGCCCAGCTCACCGATTTGCGTAGCTCGAAGTGCAACCCGAAATTGTACATCTCGATTGCCCACTGCCTGCGTGCCGATAAACATCCCATCAATTGCGAGTGTCATTTTGTATACCGGCGTAGTCAGGGAACGCAAGACTGCAATGACATTCGGCATGAATATAATTTACTGCGAATGACATTACACGTGCCGCGTGACAAAGCTGTAAGACATGATCCAAAAATCACTAAGCAGCCACAGTACCTACAATGACCAGCTAAGTGCTTCTATGCTTGACGTTAAGTCAGCAAGCATGCTAGGGGAAAGTCGTTTTATATAATAACGTGTGTTGTCTTTCTTTACGATAAATGTTTAACGTTAAAATGTCAATGCTGGCAGACACGAACACCAGCGAACCTAATCTAACGGCGTGCTTTGGAGACGAGTTTGCTCGATGGCTTCACTAGCAGTGAGATAGCGGGGCCTAGGAGGCATGTCATTTGATTCAACTAAACTTTGTTATTCCTAACAATTCCGGGCAGAGTTGTTTTCCTCCAGGGAAGAAACTTTCGTGTGCACTAATCAAGGCAAAACGAAGCAAATATTGCTTGCCGTTAAAACATGCAATCTCTTTTCACTGAAACGGTTTGGCGAACTGAACGATTACCATGGCTTACCAAACGCAGAGCAGAGCGAAGCACAGCGCTGCCAGTAGGTGCAACATCTTGTCCGCAACTTGGTTTGGGAGCTATTGGCTCCCACGGGCACATTTGCTAGCACGCACACGGGACATGCACAACGTGTCACGCGCCTCTCTGCGGTCTTCCCCAAGTGGTGCTATTTCCGAATATCCTCCATGTTGGCTTTCCTTGTCTTGACGTGCCATTTTCATGACACCGCCTTCGCGGCGGCGAGCGTTTCCTGCTAAGAGCGACGCTATGGTTTCTACTTTTATCGGGCTTCATTGCTGTGCTCTAAAGAAACCCGCATGGTCGAAAACAATTCTACACTGGCTGAGTAGCGCCAAAATGGAGTCTTACGTTTCAGTTCATAATAAGTTCTGAATAAAATATAGCGAGTAACATGCTCGTTCTTAGGATTAAGTAATTAAATGCTCCAACAGTATTTCCTTAGAAAACTGAAAGATGAGCTTGCCACTTACCTGAATAGAACTGGTCGCTTGCTTTCTTCGCAGCGTCTTCCTACATTTACTTCAATAAAATGCTTTCTTGTGGGGACGTAAGCTGCGCTGGCGGCAGGTGGATATCGCCTCCTGGTCCCGACGGGCTCGCGTGCCCGCCACTTGGTAACTTTTGGTGTGCCCCTGCAGTGGCACAAGGAAACTCCGTGCGATTCATTCTTGAGGAAAAATTATACACCTAGTGTCTCTCCGCAAGCATCTATTTTGAGTCTTGTACATAATTGATTTACTTAGCCGCTCCCTGGCTTGCTCCATTCTGCCGAGCGCTGCCCCACAAGCCCATTGTTGGCTTGGGCAGGCTCGTATTTGTATGTCATTTTCGAAATAAATAAATAATTTATACATTATATCAAAGCTTTCTTAGACCAGTCATCGTGCCGTCGCACTGCCATTGCTAGTGGTGCTTGGAAACCAATAGGAAGGATGGTTTTGAGGTGCTCTTAACGGCGCCTAGGACATGGTCAAGTGTATTCATATGCGGCCATGGCAGGCTTCCGGCGAGGTCGTTTGTCCATTGATAGCGCGTTTAATTTAGATACATCTGTTCAGCATCAAAAGAGCATGGCCCTACGAATGGTGGCCATGATCCTCGACGTCAAAGGCACGCATGGTAGAAAGTAAAGCGACCAATTTTTTATGCTTCGGCTGATGCGATAATTGGCATCCGTGTGTGGCCCTGCATTTCCAGCTATTCGGAGAATGAGCATACCTCTGTGGGCGCTTAGTGCGGATGGAACATGGTAAGATCTAAACTGCAAAGAAGTGCCACAAGGCGGAGTGTTAAGCCCCACGCTTTCTGACATGGCACGATTCGGCCTAGTAAGGTCATTGTCGTAAGCAGTAACTATTTACGTATGCTGGTATCTACATCTAAACATCTCAAGTGACACGTCTACACATAAGAGAGAGACTACAGAGGCCGGCCACGTAAATGTAGTGCGTAGCTTCATAAGCTCCATCAATCTAAAAAAATCTGACCCCTAGGCAATTTAAAAGCAAAGTAATGGTGTCATTATTATTGCCAAACATTTATTGTACTAAAAACGCACCCGTTTCTCCGAGTAAACAGAACCAACTATGACAGTAGCACGTGACCACCCAAAAACAACGCCTATTACGATCTACATTCTAAGAGCACACATGTAGCTCAGATCACCATCTCTCATAAATCTTGCTATACTGCTTACCTTGTCGCCTTGCAATCAAATTATGTGCTTTCTACGTGGCGATTGTTGCAGTTCAAGGCGCAAAGAAGAGGGTGCAAACGCGCAAAAGCAAGTCTGAATAAGAAATATTTACTCTTGCACTACAATTAAGCTCCCCGCAGGGCCCTCTGCGTTAGCAGACGTTTGGCTGGCTGCGACACAACGTACGGGAGCACACGAGGATTGGAGCCCCCCGGTGTAGCCGTGCGTGGCTTAGCCGCGCCTGTGGAAAGAAGGATCCTTTGGGCTGAACCGATGCAGGGTGTTCGGACCTATAAGGCCCCGCGCCGGAAGCAACACGCCTCTTTCTCCAATGCTTCTCATAGAAGGCACCTCCAGAATGACCCACCTGGAGAAAATTGATAGTCGCCTTTTTCTGTCCTCCTCTTCAATCTTCGCCTTTCTCTCTAGCCTTTTCTTGTCCTCCTCTTCAATCTTCGTCTTTCGCTCTAGCCTCTTCCCCTGTCCTGTCTTCTGTTTCCTTCTGACTTCATAATTTCCGGGCAGCAAGAGTTAACCTGTTGTGGTTAGCCAAACTTGCGGATACCATATTTGGTTACAGTAGTGGCGTTCAGCTGTCTTTTGCAGGTCTTGTCTTTTCCAAGTCCCGCATCGTCCCCTCGTATGATTCCATGGGGGGTGGCTGCCGTTGCTGCCGAACAATTCACCTTTACATATGGCAAGTTCATTCCTCCATCTACCTGATCGGCCTCAGAAACGAAGATGCATTGAAGTTCTCAATTTTTTTGGCAAACAAATTAAGAATTTTCCAAAATTTCATGCGATACAATCTGACAAAACAAGAAAAGCAGCGAGAATAATCTCACCTTTTCTGGTTGCAAAAACACGGATTAAAGCTTTTGGCGCAAGTTAAAAAGTCGTCAAGTTCGCAAGCTGTGATCTCCTCGAAATACGCGAAATGATACAACACGAGAAACTGTCTCATCCATTGTCATTCGGGGTTCTCCTAGTGACAGTCACACTGTACCGCACTATGAACACCACCCGTGTGATTGTTTCCGATGCTGAACTGACGGAGCTGACTGAAGCTTGACTACTTGAGGGCTGAAGTGATCGAAAAGTGGTAAATGTCAAGAGAACTAAGATGAGGATCGATGTCAAAGGAATCGAAACAGAGCGCCTAATTCTAATTTTCGGATCAATAATGCTCCTTCGGATCATTGAGGCTGGGTACTTAAAGATCCGGGTCAGACCGTACATCGCAATCTTCTCCGATGCTTTATTCGGCAAAGATTTCGCCACAGTTCACAGAACCGCTGAGGCTTCTAGCCTTTTGCTAAATGTTGTACCCAAGAACAGCCACCTGAAAATTGCGACCATACTCCACACTGCGTGAACAGTGAGGGGGAGCACTCCGCATACTCGAAGCCCTGCCGCATCCTGAAAAAAAGAAATCGCGACAATTAAAGTGAAAGAAAACATCGTTCAAAGAGGCACGCCGGCGGGCAGCGTACCTGCCAAAGATCGGTTGGCCGAAGCGGCGCGTCAAAGGGCAGCGCTACAACGGGCTCCGGTGGCTGTCGGGCCCCACGCAAAGTGAGCCGGCAGTAACCCGACACCTCCCCCCCCCCCCCCCCCCCCCCCGGCGCCAGCAGCTGCAGCTAGCGCAGCTCCGCCGTCCCAGCAGAAAGGGCCCACCTACATCCGGGATGGCGGCTTCAAAGGTCAAGTCCGACGCATTGAGGCCTTTACGCATAACACAGCGCCAGAAGAGGGCGTGTCCAGCGCCTCTTGCGAGGCACTGGACACGCTATCTGGACACAACAACAAAGGCCAGACGGCGCCTAAGCAACGGCGAGATTCTCGCGATTGCTCCAAAAAAGAAAAACACCGCATCACGGCACCCGGAAAGGGCTCTGTGAGCCGGGGCTGGGCAGTATCGCGATGATATCTTAGAGATACTTTTATTTGTATTTCTGTATCGGCAACATTTGAAAAATGTATTTGTATCTCCTTAGTGAACTTTTACGAAATATCGATTATATCGCGATACTGTGCTGGACACAGCTGTCTCGTCACATTCTTTTTGTCGTAATTGATCTGACGTGTTCCCAGCATGTGTCATCGCTTTTTCCCTTGACTTTCACGGTTGCAACAGCGAAACACACAGCTCCAGGACATAGAGAGACCACGAGCGAGACGCAGATCAGCGCTTCGCATGCATGTTGCAAGCGAACTGTCAACATGCCGCCGAGGGGCCGAGAGGCACGCCAGAAAAACAAACCAAAATATCAGGAAAAAGAAAGCGCAATTACCCGACAGAAATCGTCCAATCGCACGTACACGAGAAAAGGAAGCCACTCTATTCAGGAGATAGCCTTCGCACAGCGTCATGTCTTCGCGGAGCAACATCCCAGAAATAAAAAGTACACCAGGAGCTGTTGTCTCGTATGTGTTGAAGCAATCCTATGGCGTCCTGCAAATATAACAAGTTGAAACAAGACAAAGGGCACGGGGAGAAAAGAGAATAAAGAAGGAGTGCGATAGAACAAAATGGAGTCTGTAATGTGAGGCTGCTAAGTACAGTTTTATTACATTTACTATATTGGCGCAGTCAGCGTTATAGGATCCATGATGTGGGTAACCTTCTTTGTTCAGCCAGCCAAAGACCGCCTCGTCTTCACGAAGTACACGCCCCCTGGAGACCCGCCAGTCAATCTTCCCGTCGACGTGACGACAGCTGAGATCGTGTATATCGTTCTGCAGAAGGCATCTATGTCTTTGGACGAGCTCTTAGAGAAAGGTTCCGTGAAAGTAAACCTTCAAGTCTCCCCTTTCAACCGCTATGTGCTATCGCAAGTAGAGAAGTCAGTCGCTTCGGAAACAACTCCCCATTCAGATCTCTCCGTTAGGCTTCAGGCGATCCATCTTGAACAAAAGCAAGATTTACAGCAAAATGAGATGATTCAGATTCTTGTCTCGGTTCTGAGCCTCAAAGAAAGCGTTCCTACCGAGGTCGTCGAACTTCAACCCTTTTATAGTTTGTGGGGGACTCCAGAAGCTTGGATTGCGTTCTTTGAATACGTCTGTCGACAAAACGGCTAGGACACAGATGCAAGAAGAGTGAAGCATATGCTCCGTTTTCTAAATGGCATTGTAATGAAATGGCACGAGGTGTGTATACGGGACATCAATGTGGTGCATGGCGCACGTGGAAGGAGAACTTCATCTCATCATTACGTGGCAGCCCGCTTGAGCGTTGGGTACAAGCTACATCTTATCGCTATAGGTCTGGAGCAGTGCTCGAGTATTTCCTCGAAAAGCGTCGACTACTTCAAGTTGCAGAGCCGGAACTTCCACTGAAATCCGTTATAACGCTTATAATACATAGCCTGCCTCGGGAATTACAACGACAAATTCAAGCTGCAGCACCAAAAACTATGGAGGCTTTGCTAGAGTCACTTCAAGAGATCGCCTGCAATTGGATGGGGAAGACGACACAGCCACATTGGGATGTCCTAGGGGCAGAAGCATCCAGAAACGGAGAGTTTCATGAACGGTTACCAAACAACGGTTACCAAGCGCGAAGTCACCATTGGTCGTTGATGCCGCGGAGAGTCGTTGCCTGAGGAACTCAGTTTGGCCAGATTGAAAAAAAACCTAAAATATGAAGGTTCTCAGTGCGACCCTATGACAAAAAAAACGAGATTGTTTCTTTGATTTCTGCGAGCTTGTTCATCATCATCATCATCATCATCAGCCTGGTTACGCCCACTGCAGGGCAAAGACCTCTCCCATACTTCTCCAACAACCCCGGTCATGTACTAATTGCGGCCATGCTGTCCCTGCAAACTTCTTAATCTCATCCGCCCACCTAACTTTCTGTCGCCCCCTGCTACGCTTCCCTTCCCTTGGGATCCAGTCCGTAACCCTTAATGACCATCGGTTATCATCCCTCCTCATTACATGTCCTGCCCATGCCCATTTCTTTTTCTTGATTTCAACTAAGATGTCATTAACTCGCGTTTGTTCCCTCACCCAATCTGCTCTTTTCTTATCCCTTAACGTTACACCTATCATTCTTCTTTCCATAGCTCGTTGCGTCGTCCTCAATTTCAGTAGAACCCTTTTCGTAAGCCTCCAGGTTTCTGCCCCGTAGGTGAGTACTGGTAAGACACAGCAATTATACACTTTTCTCTTGAGGGATAATGGCAACCTGCTGTTCATGATCTGAGAATGCCTGCCAAACGCACCCCAGCCCATTCTTATTCTTCTGATTATTTCCGTCTCATGATCCGGATCCGCCGTCACTACATGCCCTAAGTAGATGTATTCCCTTACGACTTCCAGTGCCTCGCTGCCTATTGTAAATTGCTGTTCTCTTCCGAGACTGTTAAACATTACTTTAGTTTTCTGCAGATTACTTTTAGACCCACTCTTCTGCTTTGCCTCTCCAGGTCAGTGAGCATGCATTGCAATTGGTCCTAAGCTACTAAGTTACTAAGCAAGGCAATATCATCAGCGAATCGCAAGTTACTAAGGTATTCTCCATTAATTTTTATCCCCAATTCTTCCCAATCCAGGTCTCTGAATACCTCCTGTAAACACGCTGTGAATAGCATTGGAGAGATCGTATCTCCCTGCCTGACGCCTTTCTTTATTGGGATTTTGTTGCTTTCTTTATGGAGGACTACGGTGGCTGTGGAGCCGCTATAGATATCTTTCAGTATTTTTACATACGGCTCGCCTACACCCTGATTCCGCAATGCCTCCATGACTGCTGAGGTTTCGACAGAATCAAACGCTTTCTCGTAATCAATGAAAGCTATATATAAGGGTTGGTTATATTCCGCACATTTCTCTATCACCTGATTGATAGTGTGAATATGATCTATTGTTGAGTAGCCTTTACGGAATCCTGCCTGGTCCTTTGCTTGACAGAAGTCTAAAGTGTTCCTGATTCTATTTGCGATTACCTTAGTAAATATTTTGTAGGCAATGGACAGTAAGCTGATCGGTCTATAATTTTTCAAGTCTTTGGCGTCCCCTTTCTTATGGATTAGGATTATGTTAGCGTTCTTCCAAGATTCCGGTACGCTCGACGTCATGAGGCATTGCGTATACAGGGTGGCCAGTTTCTCTAGAACAATCTGCCCACCATCCTTCAACAAATCTGCTGTTACCTGATCCTCCCCAGCTGCCTTCCCCCTTTGCATATCTCCCAAGGCTTTCTTTACTTCTTCCGGCGTTACCTTTGGGATTTCGAATTCCTCTAGACTATTTTCTCTTCCATTATCGTCGTGGGTGCCACTGGTACTGTATAAATCTCTATAGAACTCCTCAGCCACTTGAACTATTTCATCCATATTAGTAATGATATTGCCGGCTTTGTCTCTTAACGCATACATCTGATTCTTGCCAATTCCTAGTTTCTTCTTCACTGTTTTTAGGCTTCCGCCGTTCCTGAGAGCATGTTCAATTCTATCCATATTATACTTCCTTATGTCAGCTGTCTTACGCTTGTTGATTAACTTCGAAAGTTCTGCCAGTTCTATTCTAGCTGTAGGGTTAGAGGCTTTCATACATTGGCGTTTTTTGATCAGATCTTTCGTCTCCTGCGATAGTTTACTGGTATCCTGCCTAGCCGAGTTACCACCGACTTCCATTGCACACTTCTTAATGATGCCCACAAGATTGTTGTTCATTGCTTCAACACTAAGGTCCTCTTCCTGAGTTAAAGCCGAATACCTGTTCTGTAGTTTGATCTGGAATTCCTCTATTTTCCCTCTTACCGCTAACTCATTGATCGGCTTCTTATGTACCAGTTTCTTCCGCTCCCTCCTCAGGTCTAGGCTAATTCGAGTTCTTACCATCCTGTGGTCACTGCAGCGCACCTTGCCTAGCACGTCCACATCTTGTATGATGCCAGGGTTAGCGCAGAGTATGAAGTCTATTTCATTTCTAGTCTCGCCGTTCGGGCTCCTCCACGTCCACTTTCGGCTATCCCGCTTGCGGAAGAAAGTATTCATTATCCTCATATTATTCTGTTCCGCAAACTCTACTAATAACTCCCCCCTGCTATTCCTAGTGCCTATGCCATATTCCCCCACTGACTTGTCTCCGGCCTGCTTCTTGCCTACCCTGGCATTGAAATCGCCCATCAGTATACTGTATTTTGTTTTCACTTTACCCATCGCCGATTCCACGTCTTCATAGAAGCTTTCGACTTCCTGGTCATCATGACTAGATGTAGGGGCGTAGACCTGTATAACCTTCATTTTGTACCTCTTATTAAGTTTCACAACAAGACATGCCACCCTCTCGTTAATGCTATAAAATTCCTGTATGTTACCAGCCATGTTCTTATTAATCAGGAATCCGACTCCTAGTTCTCTTCTTTCCGCTAAGCCCCGGTAGCACAGGACGTGCCCGCTTTTTAGCACTGTATATGCTTCTTTTGGCCTCCTAACTTCACTGAGCCCTATTATATCCCATTTACTGCCCTCTAATTCCTCCAATAGCACTGCTAGACTCGCCTCACTAGATAACGTTCTAGCGTTAAACGTTGCCAGGTTCATATTCCAATGGCGGCCTGTAATCATTCTTAAGAAAAGCAACGCAAACTCGCAAGATGTGTTCCGAGGGAGATCAGTTCTTGTGCATGGGTATGATGGAAGCAAGAGAGAGTATTGTGAGTGGGCACGCCTGAAAACTAAAGGGCCAATCTAAAGAGGCACACGTGGCTGCATTAGTATTAGACACTGTGGAGTACGACTTTCTCCTATCACGTCCGGACATGAAGTTGTTGAGACTGAATATTTATTGGCGCGATACGGTGTCTGTTGATCAAGAGGCTGACCAAACAGTCAGTATAAAAGAAGACCACCTACGGATGCTGGAGATAGACATGGCGTTCTTCGAATATCCCTGTCGACAAAACGACAGAGACACAGATGCAAGAAGAGTGAAGCATATGCTCTCTTTTTCTAAATGCCATTGTAAGGAAATGGCACGAGCTGCGTATCACGGGACATCAGGGTGATGCATGGAGCACGCGGAAGGAGAACTTCTCGTCATTACGTGGCAGCCCGCTTCAGCGATCCGAACGAGCTATATCGGTCGGCCCCGCATAGCACGGTCGTCGGGATCAGCCCACGTATGGGTAGTGCCTAACGCCGGCTTCACCTCTAACGCTGCTCGGCCCGGCATTGCACTATTTTCGGGATTGGCTTACAAATGCGGAGTGCTTAACGCCTGCTTCACCTCCGACGTGGGAAGGCCCGGGATCGCACTATGTTGAGGATGGACCCACGTACTGGAGTGCTTAACGCCTGCTTCACCTCCGCCGCGGTTCCTGCCGGTATTGAACTATCTTTGGGATCGGCCCACGTATGGGAAGTGCCTAACGCCTGCCCAACCTTCATCACGGATAGGAGTGGCACTGCGCTAGCTTCGGGATCGGCCCAGGTATGGGTAGTGCTTAGCTCCTGCTTCACCTCCACGGTCCGTCGCTCCGGGATTGCACTATCTTCAGGATCGGCTCACGCATGGGTAGTGCCTATCACTAGCTTCACCTCAACCGTGGGTCGGCCCGGTATTGTACTAACTTCGCGATCGGCGGACGTACCGGGAGTGCTTAACACCTGCTTCACCTCCGTCGCGGGTCGGCCCGCCATCCCACTATCTTCGGGATCGGCGCACGTATGGGGTGTGCTTAACACCTGCTTCACCCCACCATTGGTCGGCCCGACATTGCACTATCTTCGGTATTGGCCCACCTATGGGGAGCACTTAACGCCTGCTTCACCTCCACCGTGGGGCGCGGCCCGGTATTCGCACTATGTTCAGGATGGACACAAGTACTGGGAGTGCTTAACGCCTGCTTCAGCTCCGCCGCAGTTCTTGCCGGTATTGCACTATCTTTGGGATCGGCCCACATATGGGGAGTGCTTACCGCCTGCTCTTATCTTGGTGGCTCGAAGATAGAAGGGCTCTGCCAACATGCATGACTGGATTCCGAACAGGTTTAAGCGCGCATGATTGCGTCTTGGACTTGATAAGCCATATTGAACATAATAGAGCTTTCGGCCTTTCAACACTAGTTATTTTCCTAGACGTATCAAAGGCTTATGATAGCGTCCTTCAGAGCTCAATACTAAATAGTTTGCAGGCCATGGGCGTACAGGGCTATCTTCTGCGATTCATTCACTCATTTATCAGTGATCGTAAAATTCAAATGCGGTTAGGAAGTACCACAAGCACTGAAAGGGCGGTATCGCGAGGTGTACCTCAGAGAAGTGTTATTTCCCCAACGCTCTTTGACGTTGTAATGGCTGGTCTTCCCGCTGAAGTGCAAAAACATTGCAGGCATGTCCATATGTCGATATACGTGGACGACATTTGTCTTTGGTTAACCGGATATCAACACAAGCGTTTAGCTCTGATAGCTCGACAGGCATTACTTTCAGTTAAAAATTACCTTCACAGTGTAGGGTTGACTCTCTCGGTGGAAAAATGTGGCTTCATCATGTTTCCAGGTAGAGGAAGAAGGTATGCGCGGCTGAAGATAGACCTTGATCAATCTTGCCTTCGACAATTGAAACACAAGTGCTTTTTGGACGTCATTATTGACTACCGCCTACTGTGGCGACGAGCTGTAGACTCGTTTGAGACATCGATATCTTCGTGTCTCAATGTGATCCGTAGTTGCAAGTGAGCAATGGGGAAATCACCCTTCTTCAATGATCAGGTTGCACGATGCACTAGTGAAGAGTCGAATAATGTATCAGCTCCCTTTAATTTCCCCCTCGATATCACAGCTGGAACGACTTGAGGTTCTGCACAGAAATGGCCTAAGAAGGGCTCTTGGCGTTCCGCAGACTGCTCCTAACAATGCAGTACTTTATGAATCTATCGAGACCTCTTAGCCTAGTCGCTTCACAAAGGTTATTGATGCAAATTGGCCGCCTCAAACAGACGCCAGCCGGCCGAGCCCTTCTACAGCGCCTTCTAAAGAGATCCGAGTCCCGAGCGTACCTGGCACTAAATACTCTTGGTTACCTGGGTCTTGACGCTAGAGGTCGAACTAAGAGGTTTAAACCACCTTGGTCATTCGCGAGCCTCGATTGTTCGTTGCCAATTCCTCACGTACGCGCTAAGCGGAGTTCTCCTCTGGCGGCAACGCGGTCGCTAGTACTGGAACATCTTGAGACTGAATATGCACGTCATCTTCAAATCTTTACTGATGGCTCTGTGGACAAGGTCAAAGGATCTAGTGCAGCTGCTTTTCACATTCCCTCTTTGAAGTATGATTGGTCTGTTCGCTTCACTGCAGTCGTGTCCTCCATAACAGCCGAAAGCGTTGCCATTGAGGCAGCTCTAAAGAAACTACGGTTTTGTACGCCTCAACCTGTTGTCATTCTTACAGATTCAAAATCTATCCTTCAAAGGTTAGAGCACGGGTTCCCTACTGATGCCTTGTGTCTTAGCTCCCTACGCTTGGTGCACAATCTCCATATCAAAGGCTTCTTCATACGTTTCCAATGGGTACCCTCGCACCTAGACATCATAGGCAACGAGATGGCGGACAGCCTCGCCCATAGAGCGCTGTCTGGGAATCCATAGAGAAGAGTGCCTCAAGAGGACAACAGACTCTTCAGAGAAGCGGTGTTGTGCCACTTCAGTTCTTTGTGGAGCTCAGCTCACAAGCCATGTGTGACCAAGGGTCTCAAAAGAAACCAAGCCACCTTACAGCTCCGCATTCGCACGGGCTCTGCTCGTACCCCTGCGTAGATGTATATGACTGACCTGGCGTTATCACCATTATGTTCAACGTGTGGTGTGTGCGGTGACATAGAACATTACCTAATGTGCTGTACTGTGTATAACGCGGAAAGGAGGGTGTTATTCGGGTCCCTCAAGAAGACAGGAGTTCCTCACAGTTCTCTTTAGGACATTGTTTTCCCGCGCGGGGACCGGTTGGGTAGGAAGGAGGTCTCTCGCCTTCTTTTAAATTACCTACAGGCTACAGATTTGGCCTCCACATGGTGAACTGAGGAGTGACAATTTGTAATTGTGAGGTCTGTGTCTGATTATGTGATTTATTTATTTTAAGTGTCGCTACAGTGGAGCAATTGCCGGCAGCAACTGCAAGGCTAATCCCACCAGTAGCCTACAACTCAACTCAACTCAACTACCGCCTGCTCCACCTCCGCCGCGGATCAGAGTGGCACTGCACTATCTTCGGGATCGGCCCACGTATAGGCCGATCCCTGTAACGTAGCCCAGCCTAGCGGGAGCGCATTGCCCAGCCGGCAACCCTGAGCTCCCAAGAGGCTGTTGCGCGTTCTCGAGTCATCGGCGTGCGTTGCAATAAAGTCAGTCTTTGTTCAGCACTCGCCTTGGTGTGCGTGTCGTTACTCACGCTCGTTACATGGTGTCAGAAGTGGGATAGCCGTTCCCGCGCAAGCGACCGTTGCATAGCAAGCTCGAATTTCAAGCCTGCGCATGGAAGCCCTACCGCCTCCTGCTCCGCTGGTGCTCGCTGAGAACGCGGCAGCCAATTGGAAGAAGTTCAGGCAACGCATCGAGCTATATTTCGTAGCCACCGGAAAGGAACGTACCAGCGCGGAGAAGGCTGCCATTTTTTTACATGTGGCCGGCCAGGAGGCCATTGATGTCTTCAACACTTTTCGACTTACGTCTGCCCAAGCGGAGGACTACGATGTGCTGGTGCGCAAGTTCGAAGAGTACTGCGCACCACAACAGAATGAAACATTTGAGCGATACGTCTTCCGCATGCGACTCCAGAATGAAGGTGAGCCATTTGAACAGTTCTTGTGGGACGTGCAGCTCAAGACGCAGTCGTGTAACTTTGGCGATCTCAAAAACTCCATGGTGCGTGACCAGTTAGTCTGTGGAACTCGGGACAAAAAGTTGCGCAACAGGCTGCTGCGCGAGAAGGACTTGACACTCTAGAAGGCCATTGATTTCTGAAAGCGGCGGAGGCTGCCACGAGCCAGGCGCGAGTATGGGAGCAGGCAGAGACGGCACAGGTGATCGGCGCAGTGGAAGGAAAGTTAGACGGGCCGGCTCGGAGCAAGACTTTGCGGCGGTGCAACTTCTGCGGCAGCTGTCACCCGCCGCGAAAATGTCCGGCATGGGGAAAGAGGTGCGTGGTGTGCCGAAAACTGAACCACTTCGCGGCGTGCTGCAGAGCGAAGAGAAGCGTTCAAGAAGTTGAGTGCCCTGAAGAAAAGTCGGAAGATGATTTTGAAATATTAGACGTGCATATAGCCGGCGTCGCCAGCTCGAACGATTGGATCGTCCCGGTTAAAGTTGACACAGATACAGTGCACATGAAGGTCGACACGGGAGCCCAGGCGAATTTGTTGCCGTTATCTTTATACCGGAGACTCAAGCGAAAGCCACCGTTGCGCCCCAGCCAGACTGTTCTTTCAGGCTATGGAGGCAATGCTATACAGCATGTTGGTACAACGGTGCTGCCTCTTCAAGTGGGCGATAAATGCGAACAGCTGGTTTTCTATGTGGTGAAGAAGGGCAAACAGGCATTACTCGGCCTTGAGGCATGTGAGAAATTCGGCTTTATAGCACGAGTCCGGTCAGTGTCGCAAGAGGAAGGAATGGACAAGCAGCGGATTATTGAAGAGTTTCCCGCTCTATTCCGTGGCCTAGGATGCACGAGGCGGAAATACAGGATCAGCCTGAAAGACGATGCGCGACCTATAGCGCTACCATCGAGGAGGGTGCCACACGCACTGAGGGAGCCCCTGAGCCAGGAGTTGGACCGCATGGAGGCGGAGGGCATTATAACTCGGATGCAGGACCCAACTGATTGGCTAAGCCCGCTTGTCATCGTAACTAAGAAAAATGGGAGATTAAGAGTGTGCATGGACCCGCGGCGTGTGAATGAGGGTATCCGAAGGGAGCAGAGAGAGGGAGGGAGAAGAGAGAGGACAGTGAGGCAGAGCTGGCCGGAGCCAGGTATTTTAGCAAACTGGACGCTAATAGAGGCTTCTACCAGATACCTCTAGATGACTATACGTCCTGCATTTGCACGTTTAGCACGCCGTTTGGCAGGTACCGGTTCCTGAGGCTTCCATTTGGGCTGAGTTCAGCGCCGGAGGTTTTTCAGAAAGCCATGAGTGATGCCCTGGACAACCTCCCGGGGGTGCGAGTCTACATAGATGACATCTTAGTATGGGGAGCAACCAGGGAGGAGCACGACGCCCGACTGAAGGCGGCGCTCAGAGCAATTGAGACTGCAGGCTTTACCCTTAACCCGGAGAAGTGTGTAGTGGCCGCTGACAAGATCAAGTTCCTAGGGGACGTCCTCTCTAAAGAAGGAATACGGCCCGATCCGGATCTGGTGCGATGCGTAGCCAGCATGCCCTCACCCACGTGCAAACAGGAGGTGCAAAGACTCCTAGGCGCAGTCAACTATTTCGGAAAGTTTTTGCCTTGTCTCTCTGAAAAAACACACATGTTACGCTCCTTCGTGAGGAAGGACAGTGAATTCGAGTGGACAGAGGCGCATGACAAGGAATGGAAAAACTTGTGCGGCATGCTATCCTTTGCCCCCTTGTTGGCCATTTTCGACACTCAGAGGCCCACTAAAGTGTCAACCGATGCGTCCAACTTTGCCTTGGGTGCTGCTCTCCTCCAGCTACATGAGGGGGGTTGGAGACCGGTGGCGTATGCCTCGCGTGTTCTAACGCAAGCGGAAACCCGGTATTCTCAAATTGAGAAGGAGGCACTAGGAATAACATTCGGCTGCGAACGCTTCAGAGAATTCATCGTGGGGTCTCATGTCACCATAGAAACAGACCATCAGCCCCTTCTAGCTATTGCGAAAATGGGACTGAATGAAATGCCCCCTCGTGTTCAGCGTTTTTTCTTGCGTCTGATGCAGTTCGACTTCACCCTGCAGTTCGTGCCTGGAAAGCAGCTCCTACTGGCGGATGCGCTGTCGTGTCTGCGGATCCCACCAGACTCAACTCGGGCAGAGGAATATGAAGATGTAGCCATACATGCTGTGAACGTACTTTCAACCCTCGTCAGTGACGCCATGGTAAAGAGGCTGCAGGCAGCGACGGCTGAAGATGAAGACCTCAGGCGAGTGATGACCGCTCTCGAGAATCGTGAGGCCATTCAAGGGCAGTTATCGCCGGTGGCAGCAGAGTTGTCGGTTGTGAATGGTATCCTTATGAGAGGCGCTAAAGTATTAATACCCAAGAAGCTACGGAAAGAAATGCTGGACCGCGTGCACGAGGGGCACCTCGGGGTGAACAAGGAAAAGGCGAGAGCTAGAGCCCTAATGTATTGGCCGGCTATGCAAAAGGACATTGAGGAAAAAACGTCAAAATGTGAGACCTGCTGTCGCTACGCGTATCGGCAGCCATCAGAGCCAGTGCTAATGAAGCCTGTCCCTTTGACGCCGTGGTCAAGAATAGGGTTGGACCTGTGTGAGCATGCGGGAGTGCACTACTTAGTGCGCTATGACGCTCACTCAAACTACCCAGAAGTAGAACAGCTGATTCAAACAACGAGCCACCAAGTCATCCAGAAACTGGAATTGTGGTTTGCCAGGCATGGGATACCTTTAGAAGTGTGCACGGATGGGGGACCGCAGTTCTCCTCGAGGGAGTTCCTAGAGTTTGCCAAGCTATGCGACTTTCGACACGTGGTTTCGAGTCCGAGGTTTCCAAGGGCAAATGGTCTAGCCGAGAAAGGAGTACAAGTGTTCAAATGACTCCTGAAGAAAACAAAGCATGCTAATGAGCCTCTGTGGCTTGGACTTCTAAACTACAGGTCATCGCCACTAGAGGATGGAAGGAGCCCTGCGCAGCGGCTGATGGGAAGACAACTTCGAGGCCGTCTTCCAAACTTCTCCACCCCTCAGGCAACCGAGGTGAAGAAGCAGACACAAAGGCACCGGCCAAGGCCGGAACTACCGCCACTCAGGACAGGAGACACGGCCCGCCTTTTAGAAGATCAGGGCTGGACTAGCAGAGCCAAAGTAACGCGGCAGGTCACGCCACGATCATATTTGATGGAAACCGAAGACGGGAGCCTACTGCGTCGAAATCGGCAGCACATCCTGCGGACGGCAGAGCCGTACCACTCGCCTAGTGACACAGCGGGCAGCCCCCACCATCCTCAGAAAGCTAATGGCAGCCGCCAAGAAACAAGCCCTACAGGCACCCCAGAACGTCCACCAGCCTCTGGCCTGCACGACGCAGCAACTCCCATGCGCCGCCCTGTGCGGGCAAGGAACCCGCGAGTGCGTCTAACTTACGATGAGAACTTCGAGCAAGAACCTGGACCCTCACGTGGGAGTGAGGGAGGTGTAACGTAGCCCAGCCTAGCGGGAGCGCATTGCCCAGCCGGCAACAGTGAGCTCCCAAGAGGCTGTTGCGCGTTCTCGGGTCGTCGGCGTGCGTTGCAATAAAGTCAGTCTTTGTTCAGCACTCGCCTTGGTGTGCGTGTCGTTACTCACGCTCGTTACAATCCCGACTTATTCAACTTCGCCGCTGGTCGGTCCTTTATTGCACGTTCGTCGGGAACGGCCCACGTATGGCGAATGCTTAACGCCTGCTTCACCTCCGCCGCTGGTCGTGCCGGTATTGAACTATATTATGGACAGGTCCATATATGGCGAGTGCATAACGCCACCTTCAACTCCGCTGCGGAACGGCCTGGTAATGCAATACTTCGGGATCCGCCAACGTATCGTCATCATCATCAGCCTGGTTACGCCCACCGCAGGGCAAAGGCCTCTGCCATACTTCTCCAGCTGCCCCGGTCATGTACTAATAATGGCCATGTTGTCCCTGCAAACTTCTTAATCTCATCCGCCCACCTAACTTTCTGCCGCCGCCTGCTACGCTTCCCTTCCCTTGGAATCCACTCCGTAACCCTTAATGACCATCGGTTATCTTCCCTCCTCATTACTATGTCCTGCCCACGCCCATTTCTTTTTCTTGATTTCAACTAAGATGTCATTACCTCGTGTTTGTTCTCTCACCCAATCTGCTTTTTTCTTATCCATAAACATTACAGCTATCATTCCTTCTTCCATAGGTCGTTGCGTCGTCCTCAATTTAAGTGGAACCCTTTTCGTAAGCCTTCAGGTTTCTGCCCCGTACGTGAGTACTGGTAAGGCAGAGCAGTTATACAATTTTCTCTTGAGGAATACTGGCAACCCGCTGTTCGGGATCTGAAAATGTCTGCCAAACGCACCGAGGCCCATTCTTATTCTTGTAATTATTTCAGTCTCATGATTCGGATCCGCGGTTACTACCTCTCCTAAGTAGATGTATTGCCTTACCACTTCCAGAGCCTCGCTACCTATCATAAACTGCTGTTCTCTTCCGAGACTGGTAAGCATTACTTCAGTTTTCTACAGAGTAATTTTTAGACCCACCCTTCCACTTTGCCTCTCCAGGTCAGTGAGCATGCATTGCAATTGCTCCCCTGAAGTACTAAGCAAGGCAATATCATCAGCGAATCGCAACTTACTAAGGTATTCTCCATTAACTCTTATCCCCAATTCTCCGCAATCCAGGTCTCTGAACACCTCCTGTAAACACGCTCTGAATAGCACTGGAGAGATCGTATCTCCCTGCCTGACTCCTTTCTTTATTGGGATTTCCTTGCTTTCTTTATGGCGGACTACGGTGGCTGTGGAACCGCTACAGATATCTTTCAGTATTTTTACATACGACTCATCTACACCCTGATTCCGTAATGCCTCCATGACTGCTGAGGTATCGACAGAATCAAACGCTTTCTCGTAATCAATGAAAGCTATACATATAAGGGGTTGGTTATATTCAGCACATTTCTCTATCACCTGATTGATAGTGTGAATATGGTCTATTGTTGAGTAGCCTTTACGGAATCCTGCCTGGTCCTATTGTTGACGGAAGCCTAAGGTGTTCCTGATTCTATTTGCAATTACCTTAGTAAATACTTTGTAGGCAACGGACAGAACGCTGATCGGTCTATAGTTTCTCAAGTCTTTGGCGTCCCCTTTATTATGGTTAAGATCATGTTAGCGTTCTTCCAAGATTCCTGTACGCTCGAAGTCATGAGGCATTGCGTATACAGGGTGGCCAGTTTCTTTAGAACAATCAGCCCATCATCCTTCAACAAATCTGCTGTTACCTGATCCTTCCGAGCTGCCTTCCTCCTTTGCATAGCTCCGAAGGCTTTCTATACTTCTTCCGGCGTTACTTGTGGGATTTCAAATTCCTCTAGACTATTCTCTCTTCCATTATCGTCGTGGGTGCCACTGGTACTGTATAAATTTCTATAGAACTCCTCAGCGACTTGAACGATCTCATCCATTTTAGTAATGATATTGCCGGCTTTGTCTCATAACGCATACATCTGATTCTTGCCTATTCCTTGTTTCTTCTTCGCCAACGTATGGGGAGTGGTTAATGTCTGCTTCACCGCCGCCGCGTATCGGCCCGGCATTGCACTTTTTTCGGGATCGATCCCCGTACCGGGATTGCTAACGCCTGCTTCCCCTTTGCGGGGGGTCGGCGGAGGTAAAGTGCGGGTCGTGACGGTATTGCACTTTCTTTGGACCGGCCCTCGTATGGGGAGTGCATAACGCCTGCTTCACCTCGGCCGCGGATCGGTCCGGTACTGCACAAGCTTCGGGATGGGCCCACGTATAGGTAGTGCTTAACATCTGCTTCACCTCCACCGCTGGTCGGCCCGGCATTGCACTATCTTCGGGATCGCCACAAGTAGGGGGAGACCTTAACGCCTGCATCGCCTCTGCCGAGGGCCTGCCCGGCGTTGCATTAACTTAGGGATCGGCCGACGTACGGCGTGTGTTAACGCCTGCTTCACCGCCTCCGCGGGCCCGCCCGGCATTGCACAAGCTTAGGCATCTGCCCACGTATGGGCAGGACTTAACGCCGGCTTCACCTCCGCCGCGGTTCGGCATAGAATTGCACTACACTGTAAATACTAGAGAGGGTATCGCAGGTCTGAAGCGGCCGATTTACTCTTCAAAGCGTTGTTTTACTCTCTCCAAACGTCGAGTGGAGTGAAATGCATTGTTCACTCCATCACCAGGGAGAGAGTGAAAAGCTCCCCTTCAGAGAGAGAGAGTAGAATGCCCGTTCTACTCTTGCTGCAATAGAGAACAAAATGTAGCGTAATCTTCTGCTTCAACTGTAGGAGGCTGGCCCCGAACATGGCGATGTATCACTAACTCACGCTGCGCAAAGAACACACCGTTTTCTTCTAAGAAAACAGGCAGCCACAGTTCAAAGGAATGCGTAGCGAGCGCTCTACTTTTTCACTCGGAGTTGCTCCACCGCGCACGCGCTCTACATCGCGGAACAACACAGCACCGGAGACAGGTGATCCGTCAGCCGAGCAGCAAGGAAGGCCATCCAAGGGAGATCGTTTGTCAGCCACCTCGCATCGCCGCGAAAACAAGACAGTCGTTCGCCATTTGTTATATACGATATATACGATGTTATATACGATAAGTGAATTCTAACTTAGGTGCACATTCTGCGTATATGACATGCTATCGCCAGGAAGTCGTCGCGGCGCTTAGCCGACGCGATTAACGACGGACTACGCATCACGCGCCGTGTCTCTCGATGTCAATCGAAAAAGCCAGTCGTCGCGATAACTACATGTGATTTTATCACTTGCCGCTATGTAAGAGCTTTGAAAATCGCAAACGCTGCCAGAACCATGATATGCCAGAACCGGCGTCGCGCTTTCTTCGGGATCGGCCCACGTATGGGGTGTGCCCAATGCCTGCTTCAGCTCCGCCGCGGGTCGGCCTGGCATAGCACTATCGTCGGGATCAGCCCAAGTATGGGGAGTGCTTAACGCCGACTTCACCTCTGAGACTGGTCTGTCCGGTATTTCACTATCTTCGGGATCGGCTTACGTAAGGGCAGGGCTTAACGCTTGCTTCAACTCCGCCGCTTGAAGGCCCGGCATTGCACTATCTTCGGGATCGATCCACGAATGGGGAGTGCTTAACGCCTCCGTAAACTACGCCGGTACTTAACCGGCGTAGTTTTCCTGTAAGTTGGCGGTACTTAACCTAGTCGGTGGTGGCGCGTAGAGGGAGAGGCTTTGCTATGGTTAGCTTGTCCTCTATAGAGTAAGTATAGTTACTCGATGGTGGTGGCGTGATCGGCGTGGCGCCGGGTTATTTATCGGCGGCGGCGCACTGTCATTTTCGTTAGCGGCGGTGGCGTGGAAACCAAAACCACAAACTTAAAAAGCCGTTTCGCTGCATCCTTCTTGGCTAAATTGGTTGAAATTCTGGCCTTTTCAAACCAAGGGCTGAGAGGACCTAATGCAGAGGTGTCGAAAGTGAGAGAAATACAAAAGGTTCGTAAAGGTTTCTTGCTTTTCAGCCCACATATTTAAAAATGGCACATATCTAAAACCGTCAGCGTTGAATGTGTTTGTATATTCGTTCCTCCGCGAATAGGCAGAGCGTGGCTGCTTTTTGTGTCGTAGTCGCAATTTTGTTTTTTGCACCTTGGTTGCTGAGGTGGATTAAGGTGCATTAAGGAAGGTTAGCGTGGATAAAGGTCGTTGAAGGTAGATCATGGTCAATTAAGATGGAGTAATGTACATTAAGGATGATTAAGGCCTATTAGGGTGGATGAGGGATTAGTGTGGATTAAGGCTTATTACAGTATGCTTTACAACCTCAATCTTCCTTCATCCACCCCATTCCTCCTGAATCCTGGTTCATGCACCTTAATCCTCCTTAATCGAGCCGAATCGGTCGTAGTACTCCTTCATCAATCCTAATTCATCTTCATACACCCTAATCCACCTTAATCCTTTTCCATAACCTTAATCCTTATTCGTGCACCTTAATCCGCCTTACTCCTGCTTAATACACCCTAATCCCCCCTCATCAACCCTAATCTATCTTAATGTACCCTAACGCATCCTAATCGGTCTTAATGCTCTTTTATCAACCCTAATTCACCTTAATCCTGCTTCATCCACCGTACCCATCCCTACTCCCTGCTCATGCACCCTAATCCTCCTTAATCCAACCTGATCTGTCTTAACACTCCTTCAAGTCTAATGCCTCTTAATCCACCCTTATATATCTCAATGCCCTATCAACCATAATCCACACTAATCCACATTTTCCTCCTTATTACACTGCAATCCACCTTAATTCAACCACTACCCGCCGTGGTTACTCAGTAGCTATGGTGTTGGGCTACTGAGCACGAGGTCGCGGGATCGAATCCCGGCCACGGCGACCGCATTTCAATGGGGTCGGAATGCGAAAACATCCGAGTGCTTAGATTTAGGTGCACGTTAAAGAACCCCAGGTGGTCAAAATGTTCGGAGTCCTCCACTACGGCGTGCCTCATAATCAGAAAGCGGTTTTTGCACGTAAAACACCATCTTTTTTAATTCAATCACTAATGAATCATTATTTGGATAAACGAGAAGAAAGAGTGGCGGTACTCATTAATTTAAAATTACCATTATTAAAAATTTCTATTCTGGCATTTCTTGTGTCAAAACCACGATTTGATTATGAGGCACACTATAGTGAGGGACTCCGGATTAATTTGGAACATCTAGGGTTCTTTAATGTGCTCCTAATGCACGGTATATGGGCGTCTTTTAATTTCACCCTTGTCTAAATGCAGCAAACGCGGCCGGGATTCATTGAAATGCTGTTGCTGTCGTGGAACGTACCAGCCATGGCTCAATAAATAAGAGTATTTGGAATACGTTGTTGCAATACTGGAATTGATGACATCTCTAAAGGCCATCAAAATATAGTGCTTTTTGAGGTTAGCTATTGCCTGTTCATTTAAGTGGTTGAATTTTTCTTTATGAAGCAAGCATATAAGTGGGGTACCAAATTCTCGGGACTCCTATAAGTTGCCACTTCAGTTGCACCAGCAACTCTGGCTAACCGTTTAGAATGGATATCAGACATCAATTAATCAAAACACTGCAGTGGTGCCTTTCCTAGCACGATAGCGGAAAGCACACCAAAAAGCCATGTTCTTCAAGTCACCGAGCCCCCTCCCCTTACGCCCTAAATATGACATGCACTGTAACTAATGCAATGACATGTCAGTAATCCATACTGAACTGATGTGGCGAACAGTGGATGAGGATGGGCAAGGCTGATTTCCAAAAAAAAAATTGAAACAAGGTGTGAACATACATACAAACCATTCCAGCTTGTGCACCCGTTCCTGGTCAACCATCTCAGAACACATAGCAAATGAAAACATATTCACACCTTATTACGATAAAATTTCTTTGGAGCTGCCAGTTTATTTTGTCTCGTCCACTGTCCTTTCTTTGTGTTGTTCAATTCAAAAAGAAGATTTGTAGAGGCAGACCACAATGCACACATCAGTATTTTTGCAGTTGGTAGAGATTTCAAATTATTGCTTAGACAGGAATCTCCTACTAAGCCAATGTATCTCAACACGTGTCAAGTCATTTCACCGTAGCACAACGTGGCAGTGAAAGTTTTCACTGCACAAAAACTGTATGTCATGATTCTAATTCTGTTGCGACAAAGCAGATGAAGTGTGTCCTTGAAGAACAATAAATAGCACCATAAGCAAAATAAAGATCTTGCTTAAAAGCTATTTATTGCAATATAGATAAACAAAACAAGAAGAAAATTCTGTCGGCGACACTTGCAGAAGGTCAATGGCTGGTAAGACTTGACACTGCAGCACCACATGACATGTGCCTGCAAAAAAAAGCAATCCATATTCACCTGCATTGCTACCACACAAAGAAACCCACGGCTTTGCCGTTGTGCCAACACATTCCACAACTCGGCCCATGCATGTTATGCATGACTGCTAAATGAATAGGGATCCTAAGCATGCTAAGAAAGTATCCGCAATGGTGCTGCGAGCTAGTCCAAGAACAGATGTAAAGTTTGAGTTATAGAAATAAATACACATTTGCAAAATGTGCTATTTCTGCAACATGATGTAAAAGAATGCTTGCGGCAAATTTGGAGCAGCAGCGAAACATCACACCACATTATGCAACATCTGATGCTCTACCACTTGCCACCGAATTGATGACACAAATGGCTTATCTAGACAAGTTCACTATACTCCATTCCATACGTAGCAGTGAACACTGTGGAAGCTCCGCAAGAAGTTTGGTCAAGAAATCTTTTCACTCCGTGCATTCTATCTATCATCTGATGCGCGCCAACAGCGTGCGCTCGCACGAGCATGTACATGAGGCTCCTCGTGACGGTTTGCAAATAAAAAAATCAGGAAAGAACAAAAACAAAAATGATCTAAAACATCGATTAGCCGACGTATACCACAATGCGTTTGTTTGTTGGGAATAAAACTTGTTTCATTCAATGCTGAGCCTATATATAAAACGGTTGGGCAAAATTGTGGTAAAAAAACATCAACCTAGCTCAAAGTGCAAACAAAGCCACTGCAAGAAGTCTCTCTAGCCCCCACAGCGTTGACTGCTATGTATGGAACGCACAATGTTCTAAAAGTTGAAGATAAAACATTGACAGAGCTGAAAACAAGAGAAGTGCGAGCTTGTTCCTGCTCCACTAGGAAGCCAATCTTGGCTATGAAGGGCAGATACTTGGGCATGTTGGTAGTTCATGTTTAAAAAAAGAACTGCACGAGAGACAAGCACAAACAGGTTGGAAGTCAGCACTGAGTGTGTCCCTGTTTCTCATGCTGGTCTCATTTCAAATCAATCCTCTGGCATTGGTGGCAGAGCAGGCCCACTGACACAACTGAAGTAGAGGTGTTCAAATCAAAATTTATTTAACAAGAGTGGAGGAAACTGCTTTTAAAAAGGCAAGGTTTCTACAGGAGCTACATTCCATTTTTCATTTTCGTCACCATTCATCATTGGCTCAACTACTGGCACACTACCTCTGTTGCTGTTATCAGCTGCTGAACACAATGGATGATAAGAAAATTTAAAAGTTATACTGCCAAGTTTAAATTGTCTGCTATTGCCCTGGCAGTCAAGAATGATATCCATGCACCAGGATGGCACTTCACTGCCAGAAAAAGCAGCATTTGTGACTGGCGGATAATTTCAGAAAATACAAGGTCCACGAAGGGCAAAAAGGTCCTGAACAAGGGTAAAAAGGCAGAATGACGGGAAATGGAAGCTCATCATTGATCGTAGGTTCCAGCGCAACGGGCTGAAGGCAGGGGACTCAACAGTGCAGTGCGTCTGAACACAGGGACATTGGTGAAATATATGGATGCTGTGAGTTGTGGGCAGACCAGCATGGTTCATGTCTTCGACATTCATGAGGCACGACTTGGTGATTTGAGCTTGCACAATCATGTGCCAGAAGCTGCCAGGCAATTGAGCAGAAGCTGCAAATCTTCAAGGAATGGTTTAAGAACGAATTGACAATTCTAATGTTTGTCCTAGTCACATTATCAACATGGACAGAGTCCCTTTACAGACCCCACTTCACTGTGGACAGTGTCTCTGATGTGGACAGAATGAAGCTGCCTCTAATGACCACAAATAAAAAAATGATACTCAAAAGGCAATTGGCAACTGGCACTCATACACGCCTAAGCCTACTTTACCACTCATACCCCGAACAATACAACAAAGAATGCCCATTATGTGCCAATTAGGTCAACCGAACCCCACAATATCACCTATCGCTCACCAATCCCAATGGGAGGCTGTGCTGCTCAGCTCCAGCCTGGATTACCAGCACGAGCTGGTGGCCCGTGCCTGCTTAGAGGCCAAAAGAACCCTGGAATAAGCGCCCCTCCGATGGTAAAAAGTTGGTTCACTAAAGCTTATTCTCTCTCTCTATCAGTTTTAGAAAATGCCTTCTATTCAGATACAATATAAGGGCGCATCACAGCTGTCCTCTCTGAAATCAAATAAGGCAACAAATTGAACATCCATGGTTATTCTCAGTGGAAGGACATAAAAAAAAAGCCGTAGCCACTTGATACTGCTAACCGCAGCTTTGCAGCACCAGTGGGATTTACAAATCACAGACGCTGAGCACAACTACAGCTTCTCTTGGCACGAAGCCCACTTCATTCTACAAAGTGGCCAAACGAGTCCACAAAGCCTGGGCCACAGTGCCTTTGTATACCATAACTACAGGCTTCAGGAAAGCTGGCCTTCTTGCATGCACTCCTGAATGCAACACTGAAGTGGAACCCAGCCGCAATCAAGAGGCCAATGACTGGGACATTGCCAGTTGAAATGTTTGACATTGCATCAGAGGACAAGAACTTTCAATGAAGTGCAATAAAGAGTGCAGCGTTTCGGGCAAGTTGGAATTGAATCCTGTGGCGAGGTACGTTTTTAACAGAGGGACAGAATAAGGCAAACAGTAAAACATTTTCTGCCCTTGTTTGTTTATCTGTGCCTTATTCTGTGCCTGTCCTAAAAGTACACCTCGCCACAGTATGCAATAATGGTGCCTTCCTGTACCGAAGAGGAACGTTTGTTGAACATTTTTAAAGTTTTATTGTCCACCATCCTTTGTTCTGGGGGGGGGGGGGGGGGGGGGTTGATCAGTTGCTGGCTGGGTTCTTGCTGAGTAGACACTCCCTAAAAAAATTAAGCACATCCAAGACAAGCTGTGAAGCTTTAGTGATACCTATCTGATGCTGTATAAGGACTGGTTTGGTTTGATGAGACCTATCTAAGCTATGTAAAGAAAATCGGGTAACTTAAAGAATCCGTTAAACATACTTCACCATTCCATTAAGGGATCGGTGTTCTTTAGAGATTCCTGTGAGCCGACACTGTGTGTTGAAGTTTTACGCAGGAAGTTATTTTTGGGTATGCAGAACAAATGTGCGCATCCTTGGTGAGCATTCAAGGGTTATACAAGCCACTTTGCAGGTACTTCCGCATAACCGTTGTACTTAAATTCACAAATCCGACGAAATAACAAATAACCCAACTGCCAGGCAGGTACACCAGACCCAGGAAACTAGGCAAGGCAAGCATCACCTAAAGAGAAATGTATGTGGCTAAAAATTTCAAGCATGTAGAAGCCTCATCCTCTACCCATTTGGTTACAGCTGTAAGTGCAAAGAGCACACATTGCACATAGTGGCAGGCTCATCTGTTGAGCAAAAACTATGTGTATGGAAGGGTGGCATCACCTAGCAATATAATTATTAGCTCGCTGATGATGATGATCATTGGCATCCCTGTGAAATAAAGCGGTGACAAATAGCCACCTAACCTGCTTTGATTTAATCAGGTATGCTGTACATGTTTTTCATTCTAGCATTTTTGTATGCATCTCCTTAACTTAACCTTTCTTCAAGACTTCTAAAAAAATTCAAGCACTTATGGACGATGTACATTACCTACGGGTCCCACTGGGTGAATCCCTCCACGTTCCATTAGGATCTGCCAAGTTGTCTCCGGATTTTTCCTGAGGCGTACACATGCCTCATCCTGCTGAGAATATTTGCTTCTGTATGTACAGGGTCCTGAAAATGTGGCTGTGTGTGTTCAATAAAAAAAGGTGTTGCGCTCACCGCTGCATTGTTCTTGCTCAAATTTTGCAGAGCGATCGCATTTTGGCATCGACTTCATTTAGTTTAACACTTCGCACGATTAGAAACTCTTTTCATCTATGGGAAATATGGCGTCTGAAAAGCCGGCCTTGGCACAACCTGTGTCGCCACCTGCCGTCATCTGCAGAAAGCGGTGCTTCAGGGAGGGGTGCCACGTGTTGCCCACTCCTGGAATAGGCGACTGCCCTCCTGGAAATGCTGCTTTCGGCAGATGACGACAGGTGGCGACATAAGTTTATTCTTGTGTCGGTGAAGTGAAAGGGAAGAGAAATGCAGCCATAATGAAATACAGAGCGCTATGGGGATACAATAGGTACGAGGTCCTCCGAGGTATTTGGAAAGGTGTAATAGTTCGAGGACTTACTTTTGGAAATGCGGTTGTTTGCTTTAAATCAGGGGTACAATCAGGACTCGATGGGAACCAAAGGTCAGTGGGTCGCCTCGCATTGAGCGCTCACGGGAAGACTACGAATGAAGCTGTGCAGGGTGATATGGGCTGAACTAGTTTTCAAGTGAGGGATGTTCGAAGTAAAATTTAGCATGAAGAACGCCTGAGGAGTATGGAAGAAAGTAAATGGGCTGGGAGAGTGTTCAAGTATCTGTACACGAAAAACATTGATTCACAGTGCAGAAAAAGAACTAGGAAGCTTACAAGCAAGTATGTGGCCTGTAGTGTGGGCAACACAGCAACAAAGACGGTCAAGCGGAAAGTCAGAGAGGCTGAAATAATCTCATGGGTGGCGGGAATGGAAAGGAAACCTGCCATGAGTAACTACTTAAGAGAAAAAACGAAATCAGGAAAGAAACAATTAATGATAACTCAAAGAGAAGCTCATTAATTTTCGAAGCGAGATCGGGATGTCTTGAACACGCACCTATAAAGGGAGATATAAGAAGGAGCAAGAAGCATGTGCTTCCTGTAGTAAAGCTGGGGAAACTATGGAGCATGTTTTATTAGAATGTCAAGACGTCTACCCAGCGGGCGATTTCGGCACCACTGGCCTCCTTCAAGCCCTTGGGTTCAGCGGGAGCAGTGGAAAAGTAAACATGTCTGCAATAGGGCATTAGTAAGAGGCGTTTGGAGGATTTGTGGACAAAAAGTAGGGAAACGACAAAAGACGGCGACGTACAAAA
Organism: Dermacentor andersoni; assembly: GCF_023375885.2. Classification (NCBI taxonomy): domain Eukaryota; kingdom Metazoa; phylum Arthropoda; class Arachnida; order Ixodida; family Ixodidae; genus Dermacentor; species Dermacentor andersoni. The sequence goes on from NC_092816.1 coordinate 216,717,718, forward strand.
GCACAGTTAGCAATAGGGGATCAGAAAATTTGAGTGTGGGAGATCATAGTGTTTATTTTTTTATTTTTTATTGTTTAACTTAGGTAGGAGATTAAGCAGTATAATAGCAAGAGCTCGGTGGTGCAACCCACCGCCCCGTTCCCAAGGGGACGCTCATAACATTCATCCATCCATGTGTCATCCCGCAGCAGTTCGTATCCCCATAAGTGCAGGCAAATTTGCACTTTTTTCTTGAAAACCAGGCAATTAATTGTGCCAAATATTATACTAAACAAAGCCGACTCCAAAAGGCGATCGTTCTGCAAAATTTGAACAACGACAGTGCAGCGATGAGAGCAAAATTGTTTTTTGAACACACGCAGCCAAATATTCAGAACCCTGTATTTGTACTTGGGCAATCAGCTCAAGCCTCAACTAGCAATGCACTGCCTTTTGTGTTATCGCACTGATTGTCCCTTCCAATTTCTTTCTTTTTCCACTTTTGTAAATCTCCATGGTCTTTTTTTCTTTTTTTTTTTGTTTCCATTCCTTGCATCCAATTTGCTGGCTCTGTTTCTCTCACTTTCTTTCTCAGGACTTCTGGTTGTCTATTTGCACTTTCAACTACCGTGTACTTGGGTGCTTTCTTGACATCTTCCTCCGTGTCCACGCTTTTCAGGTACAGATACTTATGCACATTAGCTGCCAATTAATTTTGATCCATGTTCCCGAGTCTTTCTTCAAAACTAATTTTGCTCTGCGCTTCTCTGACTCCAAAAGAGGCCCAATCCATGTCCCCCTGCACTACATCATTTGTGCGTTTACCTTGTACTCCTAAAGACAGTTGACCTACCGATCTTTGGTTAACTTCCAACCCTGACAAGAACAATTACCTGGGTGGCGTCATCTTATGGCAGCTGGAAATTAGAAGCACAAAAAGTGCTAGTACACATGATGGTATCTTGACCCATTCCAAAAACACACGAAAGGGTAGTGCAAACTGGCAGTGGAGCTGGGCGGCTTCTGCATTATCTGACTTGAGTCGCCTGGAGCTGGACGAAAAATGATCGTGTGAACGAGGCCTAAAACCAACGCAAATTCCTCTGTTTAGAGACGCTTTCAGGTTCATTGTCGATGAAGGCGATGTGTTGTTTCTTCAAGGTCCGCCATTGTGTCCGAAGATATGAAAAACGTTCAACGCCGAAATCCGCTGCTCACTTCTTACCAAAATGTGCAGTTATGCCTTTGTAGCGTATGCTGATTCTCGCAATGCTTGGGATTCACATTATTTTTTCTCCACTACCATTCGCAGCTCATAAAAATTTCTTTACGGAAATGCAATGCACTAAAATAGGAATGTATGACATTTCACGATAACACGAATTGAGTTAAAGTGAGCGCATGTTATCACAGACGAGATGTATCTACCATTTTTTATTAAACCTATCTACATCATCCACAAAGGATTATTGTTGGAGATATTCGTACATTATACTGGCATATTACTAAAATAGCGGTACAAAACTAGAGAAAATCAGGACGTGCAACTGGAAAATCGCTGTTCCCTTTCAAATTTAACATATGCGAAAACCTCTCATGTAAACAAGCAAGACCGACTCCATGGATGCTAAGATTAATATAAATTACAATAATTTGTTTGCCAGACATGGCTATTTCTTTTCATTTTCAGCGGAAGCTAAGTTAATTTATTATCTGCTCATGAAACCAAATGGGGTATGAATCACTGCCAGGCTGCTTAGCACAGTGAGACAGGTGCATAACTTCTGCCTTTATTGTTCTAGTTTATTGCCACAGAAAGTTGTCCGCATGTCCGCAAGCATTATATGCCTTACTAATGCATAATTTGGAACAGAAGCATGCAGATTGTTAGTGTGCCAAATTTCATATACTCAGTGGCTATGGTGTTGGGCTGCTAAGCACGAGTTCGCGGGATCGAATCCCGGCCACAGCGGCCGCATTTTGATGGGGGCGAAATGCGAAAACATCCGTGTACTTAGATTTAGGTGCACGTTAAAGAATCCCAGGTAGTCAAAATTTCGGGAGTCCCCCACTACGGCGTGCCTCATAATCAGAAAGTGGTTTTCGCAAGTAAAACCCCATAATCTAATTTTTTTAAATTTCATATAGCACTGTTCAAGAAATTTCGATCATGCAAAGTTAGTACTTAGCATACTTGCCACTTTCATTTCATTTGTATTGAGACACACAATACTGTCGCGAAAAAGGTATGCAGCGTTTTTTTTTTTTTTTCTAAATGCTGGATCGTCCTCGATGCGGGGCTGTCGAGCAGAGAGTAGTGTCCGAGACATGTAAACAGGACAACGAGCGGCAGGCATGGGTGACTGATTCTCACGCTTTTGCGTGGGAATGACCGCGACAGCGCCTCGACCATGTGCTATCGCCGAGCCGATGCAGTCGTACCGGCCATTCAAAGAACTCTTCTGCACACAGCCGACCTTGAAGGCATCCGGAAACGTGTGGAGACGAGCGTCTCAACGTGCCGCGGTCGGTTCACGCCTTCCCACCAATCATGATTAGTTTCGTTTCCTGAGCGACTCCTCCTCTAGCCCAATCGCAATAGTCATTGTACGAAATACGAAGGCGATCTCACCTGTTTGGTGTCTGCGGCCGTCTATATGGGCGTCTTGCGCTGGAGTTTGAGGTATAGCAGCGGCGCCTGGTGGCGGCGAGAAACATTATCTGGGTAGTACCAGCTTGGGTAGTATTGAGCCCTGGCTGTGGCGAAGCACGTTTCTAGCCCAAGTTTTGCGTCGATTCGCACTCTTTTCTGCCCTGTTGCGAGTGCGAAAAGGCTCGCCACTTCTCACAGACCACACCGACCACGCTGCGAGCTGGCCGCAGCCTATAGATTAACGAAAATGGACTCCGTGTGCCGTGGGACGTAATGCTGGAAGCAGAAGGAATCGGCGACGCCGATCCGGAGAGACCTAGCTCAGCCTCAAAAAAGTGTCACTGTCGTTACTGCTGCGTCGTGTGCTGCCATGAACAAGAAGGCCTGAATACCAACATCAGATTCTACCGTTTTCCTTCAAGGCCTCACGAAGCCGAGCGTCAGGCGCTGGATAGCTGCAGTTCGTGGCGCTGGGTAAGCCAAAGTTCACGCCATGCTGACTGCGTCACCAGTCTTGAAGCTTGCTTGATCATCTACGCTGCTAAAATTCAATCATTTGTACCTGCAGTCATGACGGCAAACCGTGAGAACCAGTGCCGAATACCAGAAGTCAGCAGCGCAGAAGCTCGCACTGCAGCGCGACTGGCACGTACGTTACTGCGAGCTCATATGCATTTATTTATCATATGCAGTTATTTATCAGTTGCTAAAGGAATAGATGGCCGCTACTACAGCGCAGGCATAACTACTTGTCTAGCGGCATGCAGTCGACAAAGATTGCAGGAGGCCCGCCCATTTCGCACCATGTCGAAAGACCACTGCCGTCGTGGCGCGCACGATCGTCAGCTCGTGCAGTTCGTACATTGCGGCATGCTGAAAGACTGCTGCCGTCGCGGCGCGTACCGTCGTGCGCTCGAGCAGTTCCGTACACATGATGTTTGCCAATCGCTGCTGTGAATTCATTTATAGCAAGCATTTCCTCACGTTTGTGTGCCTTAATCTAGCAGCGTGCAAGCTTTACCTGAAATTCAACTTCGTACAGAACTCTCTTCACTGCGATTGACACCGCGCTAAAACTTCGCCGCTTATTTCTTAAACGGCGCACACATATTCGGCATTGCGTAATTTCTTGCCTTTACGTAGCATGCCTCCTCTGAAAAAATATTCAGCGCCCGATATTTGCAGCAAGCAGTGGTACAACACACCCGAAAGTGGCAGGTTCATATTGTGAACGTGCTTTCCGAAGCAGGCGACCGAGCTTGGTACTACCCAGTTCAGGACAGAGGGCGCTTTTTAGCATCATTTTCACAGTGCCCCCTGGGCAAAGCAAGAGCCCCATCAGCCTTACCTTTGCAACCTGCGCTCGCTACCCGCTCCACGCGTCTTGCTTTTCATTATAGTAGACGACACCAATGCGCCGCGATTGATGGGAACACAGTGCTGTTACAGCTGCTAACACCCAAGTTTCTTGCCACCGCAAAAATGTCCAACGCCGACGTTCCTGAGTGTGTTGAAGACACTGAATTGTCCACGCCAGAAACGAAGGTGCTCCTCTGCAACTTGAATAATGCAACAGAAGCAGAACAGTGGATGTGCAACTACAGCGCCGAAACCAACACATCGTGGATTGTGGACTTCGTTGCCACAAAATGCGCAATGTAAGCTATGTTTGTGAAAATAGAGGATATTCAAAATGCATAGTGTAACACTGGTCACGTTCACCGTCGTCTCTGGGGCATAGTTGCGAAGCGCCTGCATGCAGAGCGGATCGGCCATCATCAGTGGCGTAGCCAGAAATTTCGTTCGTGGGGGACTCACGTGGGGGGCTCACTATATATATATATATATATATATATATATATATATATATATATATATATATATATATATATATATATATATATATATATATATATATATATATATATATATATATATATGTGTGTGATTCAGCAACCTTGTTTACATTTTCGTGCATATGCAACGACCAGGGGAAAATCTCAATGATGCTGCCCTTTGTTCGAATGTATTCCGCAGGTGCAGCTGTCACCGGCTGTGTATTGCGAGTAATTGCTCCGAAATTATAGTCGCAACAGAGAGCACATGTAAAAAGCAGGAGTTCTGCAAAATATACAAGGACTAGTCAAATGAAAGTGAGCCAATGGGAACATATGACAAACGGGGTACTTTATTTAAAAGTAGTCACCATGAGTATTTAGACACTTGTCCTACTAACGAGTCGCGTAATTCCCGTCTCATAAAACTACTTGGGTTGCTGCCTCAGAAATCTGTAAATGAATACACGTCATCTTCCGACACGAGTCTGGTTCCCTTGAGCAGATTTTTCAAATTTTACCAAATGTGGAAGACGCAAGGCAACAGGTCTGGGCTGCATGAGGGATTTTGCAGCTTTTCCCACTTGAACTTCGCCAGTTTTGTATTAACCACATCAGCGACGTCGAAACGGGCAATGTCGTGAAGCAAGATGTTCCCAATGCTCAATTTTCCACGTCGTTTGTTCTGGATTGCGACACGCAGCCGATCCGACCTTTCACAATATCTGAAACGATTTAGAGTTTCTCCAGGTTTAGAAAATTCGATCAATAATGGCCCCTAACGATCTAAAAAGAAGTCAACACTTTTCCGGCAGAAATGACGGCCTTTGTTTTCCTTGGGAGTGGTGAATTCAAATGTTTCCGCTGTAAGCTTTGCCGTAGTGTTTCAGGCTAATCGTAGCGGCACCATGAGTCATCCCCGCTCACAATTGCAGACAAAAAATCGTCACCCTCATCTGGGGTTCTTTGACGTGCACTTAAATCTAAGAACACGGGTGCTTTCGCATTTCGCCTCCACCGAAATGCAGCCGCCGTGACCTGGATTCGATCCCGCGACCTCGTGCTCAGCAGCCCAACACCATAGCCACTGAGCAACCACGGCCTTTTCAATTGTGTTGGGGGTGATTGCACGGTCGCTTTGGCCCGACCATGCATCGTCTTTGTAACTTTCATGTCCTTCTTTGAACAGTTTGCTACAACACTTCACAGTGGCCAATGAAACACAATGTTCGACGCATACGGCAGCCATACGGCGAATAATTTCTTTTTGGGAAACATCTTGGTTTGTCAAAAACCTCACGACACCAAGCTGTTCAACTTTTGGAGTGTCCATTATGTCACGCAACCATGTTCAACCCAGTGTATGAGAGCATTAAAGAACATTTAACCTCACCTCTGCATGTCACTTGTAAATGAGATGCGTATGTGCTACGCGCATGCCTCGAAAATAATGAACCGAACCATTATTGCGCGGGGCGGGTTATCTCACTTTCATTTGACTCGCCTTCGTACATTAGAACTGCGAAGATAAAATGGAATGTACAAATGTGAAGATACAGCTTGATACTGGGCAAAAAATTGTCACTGGAAACAAAGTTCACTGCGCATATACACAAAACCTGGCAACAAGATGTTTAAATATACGTATACGTCTCCAGTAAATCTACGTACCTAAGAAAAAGTCACTATATATAATGCATCAAACAAGGCAAGTAAACAGGTTGCGCAACCACAGATTCACAGATCACAGCACCCTCCCCCCCTCCCTCCACTCCCAAAATGTATCGCGTGCGACGGAAGGCGGCGCGCTTCCTCCCCGCTTTTCTCCCTTGCGCACACAAGACTGAGCCACCATCGTCGGCTAACCCCCTCCCCCTTCCCCCCCACGCTTTCACTCGCACATAGAGCATGCGGCGCGCGGTCACGATGTTATCGCCCTTGGCCTTTAGTTATACGGAACGTGAGGGCAACGGCAGGAATGTGCCTGGAGTCTTCATATAGCTGCTATTGCAATAATTTTATGGTATCCGGCAACTGAAGCGTACCGTGGCCCATTACTTTCCGCAAAAGAAGTAACAAAATCGAACTTTCACCATGCGACAATTCGCTGCGCCGCAACAATGTCTTCTTTTTTTCTTTTGTGGGGCGGGGGGCGGCGAAATAGAATAACGCAAAGGAAAGCATGTTGGCTACAATCGAAAGCCTACTTTGGGCACCTAGTGTGGCTACCGAAGGATTATCGAAGAAAACGTGTGACGCTTGGTCCACAGAAAGCCATACGCATACTGCTCGGTATCCTACACCGGCGAGACAAAATTTTCCGGAGAGGTTGCGCTCAAGCGAACGCGTTGCAATCCGTCGAGTCCCCGCAGTGCTGGCGGCGAGCGACTATGCATTGTTTCTTTTTCTCGTCTGCTAGCCAGAAAGCGTCCAAAACTCTGCCAGGCAAAAATGCAGTCGGACAGAAAAAAACGAACGCGCATCCAAGTGCGCCGCGCGGTTGTCGATGCAGCACCAGAAAAACGCATGCGCTCTGGCTGGATCGGCAGCCCGCGGGTTGCGAGAACAAAAAATAAATAAATGAATAAATAAATAAAGAGGCTCAATGTATCCTCGCGAATAAAATTCTAGGTAGAAAAATAAATAAGAATTCAGTTACAATGGTGGCTTTAGTGTCTTGACATGGATGCTTTGGCGCAGGTGAAGAAAAAATTTTCATATTCTTTTCTGTGACCTGACGGCACAAATGAACCACCACAACGCTTTGTCTCATTGCACCTCGCTTCTTGCTTTATCAACTTGTCTGATAGTATGTTGATTTGGCTTGTCTCGTTGTATGGCCCGATGTACGACTTTAGAAAAGTCGATGCACCTTTGGCGTCAAATGTTTACAACAGCATTAAACCCACAAAGTTCCGGAATTGAAAATCTAAAGCACGACTTTGGAAATGTCAATGCACCTTTCCCATCAACATGTTAAGAGAACTTTATACCCACAAAGTTTCAGAATTGAAATCCAAGCGCTCCGTAGATTCCGCGGCCTCCGCGAGATGCCGAGACGAGCCCGCTCGCCATCAAAACGCCCTTGAAATGTTGTGCTCGGTGGGGCTCCTTGCGTTACGATATGTGACTCCCGATGCATGGGCGTTTCTGCAATATCCAGCCCGATTTGGCAATGTTTGCGCTAAAATGTATTTTCGAGCGTGAATTAAGGACATTCTAGACAAAATCAAGCATGATTTCCGGCGCCGGGAGTTGTTTTGGTCGGCGGCGCATGACAGCACGAAAAAATTTCGGGGGGGGGGGGGCTGAAGCCCCATAAGCCCCCTCCCCCCCCCCTGGCTACGCCCCTGGCCATCATCGCTGTGTGGTAACAGTCGCCTTCATCGTCAACCGTTTAATGAGTAATTAATTCACTGTACCCTTAACTATCCAATCAAGCCATGTCCGCTGGTTTTTGCATCCTTGGATATCCATCCGGACGGCATTCTCAAGAAGCGTACTGCTTTGAAGCCAAAACCTTCGCCGAGCGAGCATCTCGCGGCGATATACGCTTCGAATCTGAGCTACATACACCATAAACAATTGCTTATACCCTCTCGAATTTTCTACCAAAGCCTCCAAAATAACCTTGCATTGCATTGTAATCCTACAGATTCGTCGCGTTCGCCACAAAACACGTCTCACGTGAAAAAATCTTTGCTGCAAATCGAATGCCGCTCCACGGTGCCAGTGTTGCTCGTCGAAGCGGATAAATCTTCATACACTGTGGTTGTTCCGCTTGCGTTGGAACTGAAATTGGGCGAGTGATGTCGCACATGCACATCCCTTAAAAACAAAGGACAAGCATGACCTATGAGTTGGCAGTGGCAATTAATTTGTTCCCTGGCCAGTTTTCTGCCGTTCGCTGCAAGTATCAGACTTTCGCAAGATAGGGCGTTGCGTATGTTCTCTCTGACTCGTGTTCAGCACTGTCTTTGTGCTGCAGGCGTCCAAAAATATTGTCGACTTAGCAAGTTACAGGCACTCCGGTTTTAAGCACATCATGACCAAGCAATAACTTGAGCAGACCGACAAATGCGCGGTCGGGTGCACTAATACGCGGCGTCACGCTACCAGAGCCGAAAACGAAAGAAACGCACGGTAATTAAATGCCAAATAGAAATGCGCAAAACTAACGCACGTGCGACTACACAGCGCGCTGCGTAGTGAAGCTTGAGGACAATACGTGCGGGCATTCTCTATGCCATTGATGAACTCCTGCGAAAATGTGTAGGGCGATGTGCAACTCCATCGTACCTACCCTTCCATTTCTTTCTATAATGGGGAAACTTGCTTTGATGGACTTTTCTCAGCAGTCTAGAATTTTCAGTCAATAAATGGCATTAGTAAATGTTCCATCTGCCTGCTTATGCTAACATGTAAACGTGCTCTTTAGTTTTTCGTCCGAATCAAAATAAAAAAATTGTGATTATCCCGCTGTCTTTTCAGAAGCTTTCTTCGTGGTTTGTTTGGCTGGAAAATATTGAGGGCAAAATGTGTCCTGCAACAACCTGTGAGGTGTTTCTCATTCCTTTTGAGAAATTATTTTATCCACTAAATTCCTTAAAACCCTTAAATATCTAAGTGCATTGAATATAAAATAGCACTGCCTTCACATAAACATCTATAACAAACATAGTTGCACTCACTGGCTAAACACGCATTTGCGTTCTAAAACAATTATTCGTACAGGAACGAGATTTACCCTTGAGCGCTAATTTAAAAGAAACTGATATGGTAAAAAAATAAGGGGTAGGGGAAACACGTCACAGTAAACAAACACGAGGGAACAAGATCGAAAACATCGTCTTCGTTGACCAATGTTTCACACGCCTATTTTATTTGCTGAAAACAAGCTTAGCTTGCTTTCAACCCGTTTTGTTTATAGTAGCAAATAGGACGGGGAGGACATCACAGAACTTGGGTGAAAGCAGCGGCTATGCGTGTAGCTATGTTGTCGAACGAGCAGTTTCGCTTTGCCATTCCCTATACAGGATGGCAGATGACACTTGGCTGAAAATCGATAAATGCGGTTGACATTTTGAATATCCCCTATTGAGCGGAGAATCATGCAGGATAGGTGCATTGCTAGGTCAGTAGATGAGGAAGCGTGGTGAAAAGGTAGTGCTAAAGCACAGTTTCCATGTTTCTTCTGGACATCGCATGCTTTCTTGCTACATATTGTTACGTGTGGAAAGACACAGAATAAAGAAGCTATATACAGGTTATTTACACTGGAGCCAGATCGCCAGGCCGACACTCGCTCGCGGCCAAAAGGCACAGACACACTTCGTCGTCGTTCTCGCGGCGGCTCGTACCTTCAGCATCACTCGATGATATCGTAATACTACCCCCCGGCGGCAAAAGCGCCGTCACGGTGCTGTTAAATATCCAAGGCGCGTGGAGAGTTGTACGGTTTGAGTCGGGCGACGTGGACAATGTCACTGGCTGTCACAGTGGAGGACGTAGTGGGCGTGGCTAGAGCGATTTCGTAGGTGACATCGGTTACTTGGCGAAGCACGCGATATGGGCCTGTGTAGCAGGAAAGCAGCTTTTCACATAGCCCAACTTTACGTGATGGTGACCAAAGCAACACGAGGGTGCCGGGCACAAATTGGACATCACGGTGACGGAGGTCGTAGCGTTGTTTCTGTTTGCCTTGAGAGATTTGTAGACGAGTGCGCGCAAGTTGGCGAGCATGGTCAGCATGGGCGATAGCGTCACAGTGGCGTAGCAACAGGGGGGGCCGGGGGGCCGTGGGCCCCGGGTGCAAGGGTCCAGTGGGGGGGGGGGGTGTCATACGCCTGAAGACAACCCTCTTTCCGCCGGCTTGACTGGGCGCAAATGGCAAAGAATGCTCCAGTATCCAGTAGCCCGAGCTCATGTACCCGATGCGTTGCGCCGCAGAATTGTCGGCTGCAGCTCTATCCAACACCCCACGAAACAATTGCACGAATGTTCAGGCTAAAAAATTTAATTCGCAAAATGGTCACTAAACTATTCGCCTTAGCGGAACGTTTCATGTGGGGTGCGCTCATGCTGTGCGTTCATGCTGGGAGCAGGAGTCGCTAAACATACAGTGAGGCGTTGTAAGGCGTTGGGGCTCTTGGGTACCTCTTCCGTTCAGAACGCGAAGCGAAGACGAACAAAGACAGCAGCAAGAGGGCGTTCAACCAGCGCGCCCGGCGCTCGCGTTTACGGCGAAGCGTTCGTTGAGAGCGACGTTGCATAAGTGGGGCCGTCAAAAGTCGCGAATGGGATTCTCTGGATCGTCTTCAGACTCGGTTCGGCCGAAGAGTTTGGCGGCGTATGACTCGACAGGCTGTAGTCGCGGGCCCGCCGCGATGTCCGGCTCGCTTTTACTTCCCCTATCCCGCTCGCTCCGAGAAGCCGCTGCGAAACCTGCCGTTATGTTTCACACTTTCCTTCTTACCCTCGAAAGTTTCAGAAAACTGTTGTTGTTGTGTGACTTCATGTCACAAGTACAGTGTCTGTTTCAGCTGCACAGAATTTTATAAAAAGAAAGGTGAATTTTGTAAGGATATTTCCCGATCGAGATTCTATGAAGGTATGTCTTTTTGTGATTACTAGGAACTCGGTAGCGCGAAAAATATGGCAGATAAGTAATAACCATATCCTTAATAATTCCGTAATTAGTACTTATAGAGGAAGCACTTCAATTCGAGAATTGAGGACTTAAAGTCATATTATTAACTCAACAAAAACTACTTAATCAAAACCGTTTTGGGTGCTACAACCTACAGTACTTTGGCACTGCGGGCGGCGCCTAGTATATGGTAGCAGCGAAAGAAATACGAAATAGTGGACCAGTGACGTACGTTGATCCCTCAACCCTCTCCATTGCGAGTGCAGACCAACAGGTTTCGCTGGCAAGGGCTTCATCGCGGTCTTCTTTTTTTTTTTTATGGTGACGCCAAGAATCGACGCGAAGCGTTGCTCTAATCTGTTCCCAATCTTTTGGTGGTACCGCAGCTCGGATAATCACGTTTGTCCGTATAGCAGCAAATAAAACAAGGCTTTATTGATCAGAATGAAGAGAACTAGTAATTGTCATAGCATTGGCGCCCGCGCAGCAGGGAGGCAGTTGGCGTTTTCCGTTTTTCTAATATGGTGGGGAGATCAGCGTCACTGAGACACAATTTAATTCTCGTTTTCGTTCAGGGCTGCCCACAGCCAAAATACTGCGGGCCATAGTACCTACGACGATTTTTGTGAAGTTGTTGTTGGGCAAGATATGAATGTCGGCCTTCAATTTTGCAAATGCAATGTTCCCGTTAAAATTGGTAATTAAAACTTTACAAAAATGTTTTTTTTTTTTCGTGTGACGTGAGCCGTATTTGCCACGATGCCGCATTTGTATTGGTTGTCAAGCCTTACAGCCCGACAGAAGATGTGCACATGCGCTTATCACAAGTTATCAGTGCAGCACCCTGTGTTATTTGGTGCAGAAAAAACTGCGTGTATTGGCCTCGAGCTCCACCACTGTAAAGCTGGCGCCACCGTCGGCGTGACGTGCTATTAGGGATCACTTGGAAATAGCGGCCGCGTCGGCTGCTTCGGGAGCGCCGAAGCGAGCTGGAAACAAGAGTTTAAGTTCCCTCGTACGCTGCGGTCTTCATTTAGTGGCGAGATTTTCCCGCTTCGAGTGTCTCCTTTACAACGATTGAAAACATTACAATAGGTAGTGGCTGCCTTTGAAGGCGCGCAACATGGTAGGCTACTGCTCAGTGCCGCAGTGCCGGACGTACGCAACGGAGCCCGGTGTCATCCTTATTCATACGTAGCCGCAGGAAAAGAAGCTGCGTGAAGCTTGGCTCGCGAAACATAAAACCGGCAAACAGTCATCGGCTAATACTCGGGTATGCAGCAAGCGCAGACGCGAGGAAGATTTATGCCACGGCGCCGGGTCTGCGATGTTCCAAAAACGCGCCCTGAGACGCTCGCCCGAGTCCGCTGCCCGACTAATGTCATGACGGTTTGGTTTATGAACTTTTCGATGCTATAGATACTGGCAAGTTCACTGGAGTGGAAAGAGAGCGGTAAGAAGCACAGTAAAAAAAAGCATGGCATATGGTCATGTTTGTGTTATGAAATAATGCACTGGATTACAAAAAACGAAGCAGCGGGAAATCACACACTGAGGACATCGATAAACATATAGTCCGACGCAACTCGAGAAATAATATCGAAACGTCCAAGAATTTAGAAAAAAAAAAGATTCAATCGTCGCGATGGCACATCACAGTCGCCGTAGATATAGGCGTCGAAGTCTTTACAACGAAATTATTTTTGAACAGCTCTGATAGCGCACACGCAACAATGGTTGCTTTTATATTGTCAAATGCTCATATTCTGCGGCCTAAAGCTCATGGCACGGTGCGAAAACGCGCACGCGGCGAAAGCGAAACAGGGCGCGGACAAGCATGCAGACGCGCTGTCGGTCGCTGCGAAGCTGTGCGATCGCTGCATTGAGGCTTCATTCTATTACGCTCCATTTAGTTATACCAACACTATAAGAACATATTTCACATAGTTTGCTCTCAGCGTTTGCCTACCTTTCACGCAAGAAGCCGGTTAGGGAGACTCCATTGCTGCAATTGCGCACAGTGGCGTTCACATTACGTATTCGGTAAAGAAATAGCGTCTGTAAACGATTCTGTGCTTTCAGTTTGCCCAATATATTTATTTAGACAGTAAAAACCTTCTCTCGTTTTGAAAGTACTCACAGAAATGTCCGGGAGAGCTCCCGCGTGGTGTTTTCACTGAGCACTGACAGCAAAACCTATGAGGAGCGCGCCGCGTGATCCCTCAAACTACGCCAGCGAGGCGCTTCCGATAGATGGCGACTCCGTAACTCCTCGCCGCCAATACCTGCTGCATTCGCGATCTCTGGGAAAGAAAGCGAAGGAGAAAAGGACCCGGGGGACGTGCGAGGTATGCAAGGCGGCTGTACTGGTGCTGAAACCCGGAAATTGTCGATATCCTCGCCTTCCTCGACTACACCCGGGGGGGGGGGGTGACAGAAGACCTATGGGCCCCGGGTGCCAGACAACCTAGCTACGCCACTGGTCACGGGCATAAGCGCTAGTTGAAGCTGTGGTGGACGGAAGCACAGTGTCCAGTGGTAGCGTCGGTTCACGGCCATACAAGAGGTAAAACGGCGAAAAGCCAGCAGTTTCGAGACGGGAAGAGTTATACGCAAATGTAATGTAAGGTAGAGCCTGGTCCCAGTCACGGTGGTCGTCTGAAACGTATTTGAATAGTATGTCTGTAAGGGTGCGGTTCAAACGCTCAGTGAGGCCGTTCGTTTGAGGGTGGTAGCAGGTGGTAAATTTATGCTGTATTGAGCAGGCACGCATGATGTCGTCAATGACTTTGGCTAAGAACATACGGCCACGGTCTGTTAGCAATTGACGCGGGGCACCATGAATCAAAATGATATCATGAAGGAGGAAGTCCGCAACATCAGTTGCGCAACTGGTCGGAAGAGAGCGGGTTACGGCATAGCGGGTCGCGTAGTCCACCGCGACTGCAACCCACTTGTTTCCTGATGGAAATTCCGGAAATGGGCCGAGAAGGTCTAAGCCGACACGATGAAAGGGCTCGGTAGGGATGTCGAGCGGCTGCAGGTAACCAGCGGGGAGCTGGGAAGGCTTCTTGCGTCGTTGGCAAAGTTCACAAGCGGCGACGTAACGTCGTACGGAACGGGCAAGGCCCGGCCAGAAAAAACGGCGACGTACACGGTCATAGGTTCGAGATACGCCGAGGTGTCCTGCTGTTGGTGCGTCGTGAAGTTCTTGTGGAACGGTTGAGCGGAGGTGCTTAGGTATGACAAGTAGGAACTCAGAGCCGTCCGGATGAAGGTTACGACGGTACAGAGTACCGTCGCGGAGGACGAAGAGGCGTAGAGTGGCGTCGGCCGGAGAGTGTTCAAAACGGTCGATGAGCGCTCTGATGTAGGCGTCACGACCGTGGAGGCAGTCAAGGGCGTCGTCTATACGTGGGAGCGGGTAGACGTCCTTCTTAGTAATGTTGTTCAGATGACGGTAGTCTACACAGAAGCGCCACGTGCCATCCTTCTTCTTAACCAACACTACAGGTGACGCCCAGGGACTGGAAGACGGCTCAATGATGTTTTTGTCTAGCATCTTGTTGACTTCACTTTGAATTACTCGGCGTTCAGACGCAGAAACTCGATACGGTCGTCGGTGAATAGGAGTAGCATCGCCAGTAAGAATCCGAGCTTGACCGCGAGCGTCTGGCCTAAAGGGCGATCGTCGAAGTCGAAAATATCTCTGTAGGACGATAACACTTGGTAAAGGTCTTCAGCCTGCGCAGAAGACAGGTCCGTCGCAATCATTTTCTGTATCTTGGGGTCGGCGGCCGAGGCTGGCATGATGGGCCCGCTAAGATCGCAAGAAGCATCGGTCGATAATGTTGCCACGTCATGGTCGCCGAGACAATCAACGTTGGCAAGGCAAATACCTTGCGGTAGAATTTGCTTTGCCAATCCAAAGTTACAGATAGGTAGGAAAGTGCGGTTCGCCGTAATAGTAAGGATACTGTGAGGCACGGTAACGTCATACTGTAGCGGAATGTCGGGCAGAGGAGTGACGAGGTACTCGCCATCAGGGACTGGTGGGGAAGACAAGAGTTCAATATAGGCTATTGATTTTGGCGGCAGGCGAATAAAGCCGGTGGGGCGTAGGCGGCACTGGGGTGCGTCAGAAGGTTCTGTGAGAATGGGCAACTCAAGGCGAAGGGTACTGGCAGAGCAGTCAATAAGAGCAGAATGCGCGGAGAGAAAATCGAGGCCGAGAATAAGGTCGTGGGGGCAATGAGCAATCACGGTGAAGAGGACAGGAGTTTGGCGGCCGGCGATGCTGACACGTGCCGTACACATGCCGATGATAGGCACAGTACCGCCATCCGCAACGCGGACGACGCGTGCCGACGCTGGGGTGAGGAGCTTGTTCAGTCGTCGTCGGAAGGCAGCACTCATAATAGAAAGATGTGCACCTGTATCGATGAGTGCCGTGACAGGATAGCCATCAACGTCAACGTCAAGAAGGTTTTGGTTCGTGTGTAACGTCAGCAGAGGATTTGAGGGCAGAGTGGACAAGGCAGCTTCACCTCCAGAAGCTGCAGTGCCTAGTTTTCCGGCTGGATCCGGGAGGCGATAGGCGACGGAGAGAAGCGACGGGGTTGGGGCGAACGAGACTGATGGCGCCGAGGTGAAGGGGAGCGGCTGTAGCGAAGGTTCGGGGCAGGAGCATCAGCGGCAATGGGGTCATGGCGGGTGGCATAGGGAACAGAAGGTCCAAAGGGGCGGGAATGAGCGGCGGTGTATGTCCGAGGAGGTGGTGGCCATCGGTTGCGGCAGTGACGAGCGACGTGGCCGATGCGACAGCAGTGAAAGCAGATCGGCCTGTCATCAGGGGTACGCCATTCGGACGGGTTGCGGCGCGGTGTGAAAGAGAAAGGCTGCCGGGGACGAGGAGGGCTGCTAGAGAACTGGGGAACCGTTGGTGTAGACGATGGACACACGGAGTTGAGACCCATGTTCTCAAATTCCTTTCTGACGACGGCCTGAATCAGCGCAATCGTGGTTGCTGGTGGATCGGGAGGCGCCGCGGAGAAAGCTGGCAAACAGGCGGCCTCGAGCTCGCGGCGAACAATACGAGTTACATCGTCACAGGGGGTGGGTTGACGCGGGCGACCCTCACATGTCGACGTAGCGGCAGTGTTGGGGAGCCGCGTGATGTGATGTGTGATACGGCGGCTCTTAGCTTGTTCAAGGCGACGGCATTCTTTGATGATAGCGTCGATAGTTGAGACGTGGCCGAAAACAAGCAAATTGAAAGCATCGTCGGCGATGCCTTTTAGCACATGCGACACTTTATCCGCCTCAGACATAGTATCGTCAGCTTTGCGGCAGAGAGCCAAGACGTCGAGGATGTATGAAACGTACGGCTCTGTAGATGTCTGAACACGAGACGCAAGAGCCTTTCTCGCGGCAGCCTTGCGCCCAATGGGGTCGCCGAACAGTTCCCTGAGCTTTTCTTTGAAACTGTCCCAGCTGTTTATCTCGTCGTCGTGCGTTTGGTGCCACACGCGTGGGGTGCCGCCGAGATAAAAGATGACATTGGCGAGCATGATGGTTGGGTCCCACCTGTTATTAGCACTGGCGTGTTCGTAGAGCTTGATCCATTGGTCAACGTCCTCTCCCTCCAGGCCAGAGAACACACCAGGGTCGCGATGTTGGGCAACCGTGATAATGGGAGCAGTCGTACAAGCCGAAGCCGTTGCAGAGGCTGTCTCGTCACCGGGAGGCATGGTGACAAGCTCGATGTACCGACCACTCCGGAGTTCCGTGATGAGGACGGGGATCGCCGACCTCCACCAGAATGTTACGTGTGGAAAGACACAGAATAAAGAAGCTATATACAGGTTATTTACACTGGAGTCAGATCGCCAGGCCGACGATGATGATGATGATGATGAATCCTCAACAAATGGCACAAACCCACTGTGGGGGATAGGCCACGAATCGGGTGGTAATATGATTCAATAAATAAAATAAATTGGATAATAAATAAATAACACACACTCGCTCGCGGCCAAAAGCACAGACACACTTCGTCGTCGTTCTCGCGGCGGCTCGTACCTTCAGCACCACTCGATGATATCGTAATAATATTTAGTATCGACGAGGTCTGCCAAAGCATCTGTTCCTAGCACTTTTACATAGAGTTTCAGCAAAGCGGAGACAGGCACAACAATGTCTATCGTTATCTTAAGACGCAGTCAACAGCAGACGCCATACCCAATGCGTTGCATCATATGATATTGCTACACACATGTGATATTTGATTGTTTGAACGAGGCACGATGGGCGCCATCACTCGAGAAAAGAGGAGGAAGCACGAACTGGGCTCGTGCAGTTAATCTAATCGGTCAGCACTGCAACCCCTGTTGTAAATATGACCCGTAGATAGTCGCTTGTCTTACTGACTCGTCCTTCGCGTAACATTGTGATGGAGGATGCCATTCCCCGTCCTCGCCACGGAGCTCCGCAGCGGCTGCACCGTCCTGCTTTCCGCCATGGCTCCCGGTGACACCTCGTCTCCTACTCCTGCGACCCTGATGACAACGTACGTTACGGTTACCAATCGCCACGATCCTGGCATATTCTCCAGCCAAGATAATGTCGACTTTGAGGTCTGGCTCAACCTGTACGAGCGTGTTAGCCAAAACAACCTCTGGGACCCTACCATAATGCTAGCCAATGTCCTATTCTACTTGGGCGGAACTCGTCGTGTCTGGTTCTGGACACACAAGGACGAGATCTCTAGCTGGGATGCTTTCAAGGAGAAGCTCGTCGACCTCTGAAAATCCCTCCGGTCGGCAACTGGCTGCTAGAAAAGAGCTTGCTACCCGAGTTCAGTCTTCTACGGAATTGTATGTCTCGTACATACAAGACGTGCTCGCTCTTTGCAGGAAAGTGGACGTGAAAATGGGCGAGGTTGACAAAGTCTGCCACGTACTTAAAGGGATCACGAACGACGCCTTCAACTTGTTGGTCTTCAACAATGTGTCCACCATCGACGTCTTTGTCAAGGAATACCGCCGCTTTGAGATCGCTGAAAGCCACCGCGTCATTCCACAGTTCTCACGGCTCCCTAACATGGCTGCGACGTCGTCTTGCGTTGACCTTATAGCTTCACCACCTTTTAACGAGCACGTCACAGGTATTGCTCGCCGTCAACTCGAGGCTACAAGTACTGTGCCGTTCCATACACGCGCACTTGAACCCACCATTGACCAAGCAGCCCCAGCGATGTCCCTCATTCAGGCAGTTGTACGGCAAGAATTTGCAATCCTAGGTGATCCTGCTGCCTCCTCCGTCTCCCGACCTGACGTCCGACCGGTGCCGACAGCTACGACTCACAGCGATCTGTATGCCCCTCCAAGATACCGCAACCCCGCCGAGTGGAGAACTCCGGACGACAAACCCATTTGCTTCCGTTGCCACCGCATTGGCCACGTTGCTCGCCAATGCCGCACCACCTGGACGTCACCGTATTCGAGCTTCTTTTGCCTGTCTCCGCACCCATACGCCGACCCGCACCGTTACTCGCCTCACCGTATGCTTCCTGCCTCTGACGTATCCGTCGATGTCAATCGTCCTGCTCGCTCGCCGTCACCTCAGCGCCGTTGGTCTCCGTCACCCAGCCATGCCGCTATTCGTCGCGGACCAATTATGGACCATCCAGGACTTAAAATTATGCCATGCAGCTCTTGCAGGAAGTGCTGCATCACGTTCTCCTGTCCAAATCCTCCATTGACGCTGCTCACCAACACGAACCTAACTGAAGAAGTAGATGGTGTTCCGTTGACGGCATTAATTGATACTGGAGCACAAGTGTTCATAATGAGCGCTAACCTATGTAGTCGCCTCAACAAAGTTCTTTTTCTTTTTTTTGTCAGGTGGACGTGGAATTGGCGATGGGTAAAGTCAAAACAAAATACACTATACTGGTGGGCGACTTCAATGCAAAGGTAGGCAAGAAGCAGGCGAGAGACAAGTCAGTGGGGGAATATCGCATAGGCACTAGGAATAGCAGGGGAGAGCTATTAGTAGAATTTGCAGAACAGAATAAT
The DNA here is from genome assembly GCF_023375885.2 of Dermacentor andersoni. NCBI lineage: Eukaryota > Metazoa > Arthropoda > Arachnida > Ixodida > Ixodidae > Dermacentor > Dermacentor andersoni. The sequence continues at coordinate 216,736,912 of NC_092816.1, forward strand.
ATGCGGTTCATGAATACATTCTTCTGCAACCGCGATAGCCGAAAGTGGGCATGGAGGAGCCCGAATAGCGAGACTAGAAATGAAATAGACCTCATACTGTGCGCTGACCCTGGCATCATACAAGATGTGGACCTGCTCGACAAGGGGCGCTGCAGTGACCATAGGATGGTAAGAACTCGAATTAGCCTAAACCTGAGGAGGGAACGGAAGAAACTGGTACATAAGAAGCCGATCAATGAGTTAGTGGTAAGAGGGAAACTAGACGAATTCCGGATCAAGCTACAGAACAGGTATTCGGCTTTAACTCGGGAAGTGGATCTTAGTGTTGAAGCAATGAACGACAATCTTACGGGCATCATTAAGGAGTGTGCAATAGAAGTCGGTGGTAACTCCGTTAGACAGCATAGCAGTAAGCTAGCGCAGGAGACGAAATATCTGATTAAGAAACGCCAATGTTTGAAAGCCTCTAACCCTACATCTAGAATATAACTGGCAGAACTCTCCAAGTTAATCAACAAGCGTAAGACAGCTGACATAAGAAAGTATAATATGGATAGAATTGAACATGCTCTCAGGAACGGAGGAAGCCTAAAAGCTGTGAAGAAGAAACTACGAATTGGCAAGAATCAGATGTATGCCTTAAGAGACCAAAGCCGGCAATATCATTACTAATATAGATGAGATAGTTCAAGTGGCTGAGGAGTTCTATAGAGATTTATACAGTACCAGTGGCACCCATGACAATAATGAAAGAGACAATAGCCTAGAGCAATTTGAAATCCCACAAGTAATGCCGGAAGAAATAAAGAAAGCCTTGGAGCACATTTGTTGAAGGATGGTGGCCACATTGTTCTAGAAAAACTGGCCACCCTGTCTACACAATGCCTAATGACCTCGAGCGTACCGGAATCTTGGAAGAACGCCAACATAATCCTAATCAACGAGAAAGGGGACGCCAAAGACTTGAAAAATTATAGACCGATCAGCTTACTGTCCGTTGCCTACAAATTATTTATTAAGGTAATTGCAAATAGAATCAGGAACACCTTAGACTTCTGCCAAGCAAAGGACCAGGCAGGATTCCGTAAAGGCTACTCAACAATAGACCATATTTACACTGTCAATCAGGTGATAAAGAAATGTGCTGAATATAACCACCCCTTATATGTATAGCTTTCATTGATTACGAGAAAGCGTTTGATTCTGTCGAAACCTCAGCAGTCATGGATGCATTACGGAATCAAGGTGTAGATGAGTCGTATGTAAAAATACTGAAAGATATATCTAGCGGCTCCACAGCCAAGAAAGAAAGCAACAAAATCCCAATAAAGAAAGGCGTCAGGCAGGGAGATACGATCTCTCCAATGCTATTCACAGCGTGTTTACAGGAGGTATTCAGAGACCTGGATTAGGAAGAATTGGGGATAAGAGTTAAAGGAGAATACCTTAGCAACTAGCGATTTGCTGATGATACTGCGTTGCTTAGTAACTCAGGGGACCAATTGCAATGCATGCTCACTGACCTGGAGAGGCAAAGCAGAAGAGTGCGTCTCAGAATTAATCTGCAGAAAACTAAAGTAATGTTTAACAGTCTCGGAAGAGAACAGCAGTTTACGATGGGTAGCGAGGCACAAAAATGGTAAGGGCACACATCTACTTAGGGCAGGTAGTGACCGCGGATCGGGATTATGAGAATGAAATAATAAGAAGAATAAGAATGGGCTGGGGTGCGTTTGGCAGGCATTCTAAGATAATGAACAGCAGGTTGCCATTATCCCTCAAGAGAAAAGTGTATACCAGCTGTGTCTTACCAGTATTCATTCACGTACGGGGCAAAACCTGGAGGCTTACGAAAAGGGTTCTACTTCAGTTGAGGACGACGCAACGAGCTATGGAAAGAAGAATGATAGGTGTAACGTTAAGGGATAAGAATAAAGCAGATTGGGTGAGGGAACAAACTCGAGTTGATGATATCTTAGCTGAAATCAAGAAAAAAATGCGCATGGGCAGGACATGTAATGAGGAAGAAAAATAACCGATGGTCATTAAGGGTTATGGACTGGATTCCAAGGGACCGGAAGCGTAGCAGGGTGACGCAGTAGGTTAGGTGGGCGGATGAGATTAAGAAGTTTGCAGGGACGATATGGCCACAATTAGTACAGGACCGGGGTAGTTGGAGAAGTATGGGAGAAGCCTTTGCCCTGCAGTGGGCGTAGCCAGGCTGATGATGATGACCTTAGTAACTTGCGATTCGCTGATGATAATGCCTTGCTAAGTAACTCAGGAGACCAACTGCAATACATGCTCACTGACCTGGAGCGGCAAAGCAGAATGGTGGGTCTAAAAATTAGTCTGCAAAAAACTAAAGTAATGTTTAGCAGTCTCGGAAGGGAACGCAGTTTACGATAGGTAGCGAGGCACTGGAAGTGGTATGGGCCGGAATACATCTACTTAAGATTGGTAGTGACTGCGGATGCGGATCATGAGACTGAAATAACTAGAAGAATAAGAATGGACTGGGGTGCGTTTGGCAGGCATTCTCAGATCATGAACAGCAGGTTGCCATTATCCCTCAAGAGAAAAGTATATAACAGCTGTGTCTTACCAGTAGTCACGTATGGGGCAGAAACGTGGACGCTTACGAAAATGGTTCTACTTAAATTGAGGACGACGCAACGAACTATGGAAAGAAGAATGATAGGTGTAACGTTAAGGGATAAGGAAGGAGCAGATTGGGTGAGGGAACAAACACGAGTGAATGACATCTTAGTTCAAATCAACAAAAAGAAATGGGCTTGGACAAGACATGTAATGAGGAGGGAAGATAACCGATGGCCATTAAGGTTTACGGACTGGATTCCAAGGGACGGGAAGTGTAGCAGGGGGCGGCAGAAAGTTAGGTGGAGGGATGAGATTAAGAAATTTGCAGGGACAACATGGCCACAGTTAGTACATGACCGGGGTAGTTGGAGAAGTATGGGAGAGACCTTTTCCCTGCAGTGGGCGTAACCAGGCTGATGATGATGATGATGATGATGATGGGCTGAGAAGCATTGAATCATTGAAAACAAGGAAAAGGTGATTTTATAGCAATATATAGGCAACTTTCCTTTTGTTTCTAGAAATAAGCAGTGCTGCTCACAAAGAGCAGGTCCCCTTTTCCCTCTTGTATTTGATTTCTTACTCTCCCATTGGAGCGGAAATATTCGCAATGGCACTGCTGATTATAGTCATTAGTATGAGGTGATGGACATGTTTTACCAAGTTTCCATGATGAGTGCTCTTGCTGCAGGCTTATTTCAGTTTATTTTTCCCACCTTTTGAGCTCAGCGATAAGAGTTGCATTAGGCAATTTTCTCATGTTCAACATACATTCAAGTTTACTGAAATGCAAGAAGGCCTGTGACAGCTACCATTTTAAATGAACCTATGACCCAAAAATGTATGGGTTCTTTTTTTTTTGATAAAGAAAATACATGCAGTCTCACTGTCAACGCAGGGTAGCTTTTAACTCTCGAGGCCGGTACGGTTGAATACTTCAAGGGCAGCCACTGCTGTATGTTGATTGGTAGTGGACTGCATGTGAGAAGTAGAAGTAATTTCTGCTGCCTTGATGAGTGTCATGATGTATGCCGCATAAATTTCTTTCTATTAGGATGTCATAAAAAATATGCATTTCCATTGCACTTTACCTCATTTCCACACCTGTTGGTATGTACGACAGTCACCTCATCATGCAATCTTTAAGTGTTCATTTCTGTACCTTTTGGAAGGCAGCCATCAGTTGACGTCTGTCTTCCTTGGGGACTTTGTTACCCATTGCAGTCAGCGAGCGCCATTCTGCTTGCAGCACATGAACATAGGAGCCGTTCTACTGGGGGCCATGTCTTTTTCAATGCATCCTTGTCGGGAGGGGAATTATTTGACATCAGTACTAAGGGAGCCTGCAATAATGATTGCATAGATTGCAAATATCATCCAACATTCGGATGTAGATATCTAAGTAGGCTTTCTGCTGCCTGTTCATTGCTCATTTTCCTTCATAACTCTATTTCATTAAACTAAAGCACAGAGTGAATGGTATAAGAATGATTTCTAATGGATTTGTTGTGCCTGAGCTTATACGGTTTGAAATTTGTACGGTTGAAATAACAGCTTCGAAATTTGCTTTTTCAATGCATTTATAGCACCTCAAGTTTGCTGTCGGGGTTCTAATATTTGTTAAATACAGCACCATTACAAGAACAGACACTGTCATACATTGAATGCTTTAGCCACCCAAATGACAACCAATTGCAGTTAGAGTAGTCACAAGTATGAGCGCCACCTGCTAGTCTATTGCCTTCACTATGAATCCATTTGTCGATACCAAACGCTATAATGCACCTGGCACCGAACTTGGTGGACATGTGTCAGTAAAACTATGGTCGAAACATTATTGTAGTGGCTATTTCTGATGCTAACTGCCGATTCAAATTATGAATAAACCAAATTATTGGAAAACAAAACTACACCTATCTTTTGAAACTGTATATGCCGTAGCAATTGCTGTCAACACTAAGGCGAAAGTTAGAACAATGTTGTGAACACTTGCGTCGTGCCTTGTCCATCGTTTTGATGTCACACGATTGAAACCTAAAACGAAAAAGCTTGCTCTAATTTCCAGAGAGTCTTATTTTTCCTATCCTTTATAGAACTTGAGAAATCTAAACCATTATAAAGATGAAGAAAGCAAATTGAAAACAGGGGGACACCATAATTTTGTAACCAGGTGCCCTCGGAATCTAGTTTAATGCGATGGAGTGGAGATGCATTTCTCAAGCAACTTCCAGTTGCAGTAATCACTGAAGAGCTTTATTGGACTGCAGTGCATCGTTTGGTTTATGGTAAGTGCCGTGCTCCACTTTGGTGTCGAGGGGCAGCTTCAGTGTCCTCATTCTTTCCACGGTCCGTGTTTTATTTGTTCTTTACCTGCCTTAACACGTCACCGTACTAACGAGGTCACATGCAGGCCCTAGTTCAGTGGGGCAGCTTCAAGTCAAGGCTTTTTAGAGAACCTGGTAGTTAGTGTGCACTTTCATGCGTGCATTTATCCTCATTTACTTAAATCGCACCACCACAATTCGCCCGTTCACATTGTAGTAGGTGCTCATGCGATATCAGATTTAGGTGCCTGTACATAATATCACACAACAGTAATGCACGCAATTGTGATCCTAACCAGTATTATTTTTAAGAAAGTAGCTCCTCTATGAGGCTTCAGCAGAACTGAAAATTCGGCCATCACAACATTGCTTTCCTCCAGAGTCTGGCCTAGGTATTTATGTTCATTTGCAGTTTGTTTGTTAGATTGTCTGGCAGCGGGATGATCTCCATTGCTTTCAACACCATGTGGGGAAGAGGTGCTATTCTCGGATTGGTGTTCGTTGGAGCTGCATTTAGCACAAGTTGTTTGTCGTCGGCATGCATATGTGGAGCATGTCCAAACCTTCGGTACTTCAAACATCCTCTGGGGTTTGGGATATATGGTCTCACGTTGATTTTAACATAACCTGCATCGAGAGAAGTAGGCATTACGCTTGTTCAGAAGGTGAGTATAACACGTTTGGTGCGGATTTCTTGGTAGTTTCTGCGGATTACCATTCTTTGTAATTAAGAAACATTTTGTTCCTGGAAACCTTCCAGTAGTTCCTCATCACTTAAGCCAATAAAGTGTTCTTCAGATATTCCTCCCCTGCTTGTATTAAGTGTTCTGTGAGCTGAAACATTCACTGTCGCGTCGCCAATGCTGGTAAGTTCAGAGAGCTTATCTCCTTGATCTTTATCATTCAGTTCTAGGAGGAGGTCCCCGCTAGACATTTTGGAGGATTTGTATGTCGGTCCGATTTTTTCTTTCAGGCATTTGGCTACCAGGAATGGAGAGAGCTTTCTAACAGGCATGTTGCTTTCACTGTGGATTACATAGTACTTGGGGAAAGACGGAGCGTTGCTCCGAAAAGAGAATTCGGACGGTACTTCGGTGCGGCGTCTTTCAGACACCGATCATAGACTACAGAGGCTTCCGCTGCCATAGGAAAATGTGTATGTTCGGCAACAGCGCCGACCGCCCACCACGGAGCCCAACGAAGTGGACGTGGCAGAGCTTGCCTACAAGTGTGCACGACACCAGTCGTAGGCCATCACTATAACCAAATATGGTATACCCAAGGTAGGATAGCCACACAAGGTTAACCCTTGCCGCCAAGGAGGAACTAAGTAAACAGAAGAGAGAACATGATAGGATAGGCCCGAAAGTGAGAGAGAAAGACGAAGAGTTGAGGAGAAAGAGACAGGAAGAGGCGACTACTGATTCCTCCCGGGTGGGTCAGTCCGGGGGTCGCGTCTACGTGAAGCAGAGGCCAAAGAGGTGTGTTGCCTCCACCGGGGGGGCCTTACAGGTCCAAACACGCGACATCGGCTCAACCCCCAGGATCCCCCTTATCCCGGACACGGCTAAGCCGCGCACAGCTACACGCGGGAGGGTCCGACCCTCGTGTGCTCGGGTACGCGGTGTCGCTGCGCACCAATCGCCTGCTGACGGAGACACCTCTTCGGGGCAGGTAGGTACATCTCTCCAATGCTTTTCACAGCATGTTTACAGGAGGTATTCAGAGACCTCGATTGGGAAGCATTGGGATAATAATTAATGGATGATCATGATGATGATGTTTAAGGTTTAATGGCGCAAGGGCCAGGTATGGCCAAAGAGCGCCATGCTAGTGGTAATGAATATGTCGTGGTCTGATGGGTTCCGTGAATTTAATGTGACGTGGCTGTTAAGAGGCCTAAAACAGTTGGCGTAAATTGCATAAAATGTACACGTAATAAAATTATGGCAATTATTAATGACGTCTACTGTGATCATTAAAATGCATTAAGAAAGAATGATGTATTATATAAAATATGCGAGATGCTAAGTTGCTTAGAGCACTACTGCCTCGCCAGAGCCCTCGAAATACAAGGGCCTTGAGGCGTGTGCTATTCAAAATAATTATCACAGCGGCATCCTCTGAAGAGAGGAGGCGCTACGAACTAATTAGGGCTAATACCATGTAGCACAACTTCTTTTAGGAAACCTAGAACAGCGTCGGTATCAAAGCGGTTCTGCACCGAGTAACATAACAGGATGAAGGGGGATGTGCTGGCGGTATGCTAAGGGAAAATGTTCTTTTTTTCTTTCAGATTCGGCTTCCCGACACTCCAGAAGGACGTGGAGGACGGTCAGCCTCTCCCCGCATCTGCCACAGGTTGGAGGCTCGTTTCCGGTGAGTAAAAAGTTATGTGTGCCAAATGTGTGTCCTATTCTTAGACGACAGAATAGGACATCTGTCCGGCGTGATTTTGTTACAGGAGGCCAGAAACCTAATTGTGGCTTTATTACATGCAGCTTATTTGTTTCCAGGTCCCACAAGCGTTGCCAGTAGTTTCGCAGTTTCCTTTTTAAGAAAGGCTTCAGGTCTGTGACAGGGACTGAAGCAGTAGGATTAACTGCATGCAATGAAATTGATGTGTCCATCTGGTCCGCTAGAACGTTACCCTCTATGCCCCTATGTCCAGGCACCCAGCATATAATCACATGTTGATTAGATATATATACTTTACACAGGACGGAAGAGAGTTCATTAATTACCGGATTTTTGTGGTTTACGAATGACATCAAGGCCGTCACAACACTAAGGGAGTCTGTATAAATAACTGATTTCTGGAGTTTTGATTTCTTTATATGCTTTACACCCTACAACAGTGCGTAGGCCTCAGCCGTAAAGATACTAGTTTCTGGATGCAGTACATCGGAATCCGAGAAGGATGGACCGACGGCTGCATAGGACACCCCGTCGTGTGACTTCGATGCGTCTCTGTAAACTCCGTGCAGGTGTGTTTGTAATGGAGTTCCCGGAAATGCATTGGGATTTCAATCTCTGGAGCGTGCTTTGTAACTTCAGTGAAAGATGTGTCGCATTGTACCAGCTACCACTCCCAAAGAGGTAGCAGCTTGGCTGGATGCATTAGGCGAAGCTCGAGGAATGTAACTTGCATTTCTTCACTAAGCTCCCTCACACGCAGCGAGAAAAGCTGTCTTACGAAGGGACGATTGCGAAAGAGTGTAGCATATGTCATATTGTTAACGGTATTAAAACACGGATGTTGAGGATTAGAGTGGACTTTCAGAAAATATGTTTGGCTGATGTATGCTCTCTGCAGATGAAGTGACCACTCATTCGATTCTGCATATAAACTTTCTATGGGACTTGTCCTGAAAGTGCCTGTAGCTAAACAGATACCTAGATGGTGAACAGGGTCTAGCATCTTCAGTGCGCTCGGGGCGGCAGAATGATAGATCACGGCACCATAATCTAATCGTGACCGAAAAAGGCTCTTACAGAGGTTCATTAAGCACTTCCTGTCACTACCCCACGTAGTCTGCGATAGAAGTTTCATTGGGTTCATTGTTTTCAGACATTTTTCTTTAAGATGTTTAATGTGTGGGACGAACGTGAACCTATCGTCAAGTACAACACCTAGAAATTTGTGTTCTTCGTTTACACGTATCTGCTGTCCACACAGTTCTAAGCATGGATCCGGATTCACGCGTCTCTTTCTTGTAAAAAGAACACAAGAACTCTTGGGAGGATTGATTTTAAATCCATTTTTCTCTGTCCACCCTGACACCTTGTTCAAACCATGCTGTACCTGTCTCTCGCACACCACGAGGTTACAGGATTTGAAACCTATTTGAATGTCGTCCACATAGACGGAATAAAAAAATGGCTGGTGGTAAGGCAGCACGAAGTGTTGTCATCTTAACAATAAAGAGTGTGCAACTGAGCACGCCTCCCTGGCGTACACCAGTTTCTTGTGTAAAAGGACGTGACAGCACATTGCCGACTTTTACCCGGACGGTACGATTGAATAAGTAGCTTATTATTAGGTGTAGCATATTACCATGAATGCCCATTTCTGACAAATCTCTCAAGATTCCGTAGCGCCATGTTGTATCGTACGCCTTCTCCATATCGAGGAACATCGATAAGAAAAGCTGTTTGTGTACAAACGCGTCACGTATATGTCCTTCAATACGTACAAGATGGTCAGTTGTGGAGCGCCCTTCTGGGAAGCCACACTGATAGGGATCAAACATTTTGTTCTGTTCAAGGAAATGGATGAGTCGCCGATTTATCATTTTTTCAAATACTTTAAAAATGCAACTTGCGAGTGCTATCGGGTGGTAACTTGCCACTGAGGAAGGGTCTTTGCCTGGTTTCAAAACAGGGACCACAATGGCTTCTTTCCACGCCGTTGGAAGGTACCCTTCATCCCAGATAGTGTTCATAAGTGTAAGTAGTGTAACCTGCGTGTCATTGGGTAAGCTTTTGAGCATTTCATACATGATTCTATCAGCTCCCGGTGCAGAGCTCTTGCATGCGCTCAAGGCAGCTCTCAACTCTGCAATACCAAAAGGGTGGTTGAACGGTTCGTTCTGCCGACACTTTCTTGTGAGTGGCTTACATTCTTCTATTTATTTATATTTGAGAAAGGCTATTGAATAATTGGCGGAACTTGAAACCCTCTCAAAGTGCTCCCCAAGCGAGTCTGCCTGATCTTGCAGGGTACCACCTTGTGTGTTTACCAAAGGGAGTGAATGTTTGCCGCCCTCTAATTCTATTTACCCTGTTCCAGACTTTGGCCTCATCTGTACACGAGTTAATACTCGATAAAAAGTTTTGCCAACTTTCTCTTCTGGCCTGCCTGCGGGTTCTCCTGCCTTGAGACTTAACTTTCTTAAAGTTAACAAGATTCTCTGCAGTGGGCGAAGCGCGTGCCACTGAGCAACCATCGGCGGGTGCGTTATCGATCTCGTTTTTCTGCCACATGATGAGATTCTTACTTTGTGCGTCTGATCTAGTATTGCTTGTGGCACATCCCTTTGTGTGTGGCTTATTAAGCGAAAGCCCTGGATCTCTCTTTCAAGGTCGCGTTGTGAGCTACAGAACATATCACGTGACCGAAGAAAAGCCGGAAGTGAACCTAAGCATGTGCAGCCGTATATAAGAAATGATTGCTTATAAGCAAAGTTAAATAATGATTGATTAGTGATTGGATTAAGATGAATTAGGGTACATTAAGGAGAATTAAGGTGGATTAAATAAAGTCCGTGAAGGTGGATTAAGGTGAATTATGGAGGATTATGGTGGCTAAAGTGAATGAAGAAGGATTGGGGTGGATTAAAGAGACACTAAAGGTTACTATTAAGTCAACGTGGACTGTTGAAATACCATCACAGAAACCTCGAAACGCTTGTTTCGTGCCAAGGAGAGACTTATTTTAAGAGAAAATGCGTTCTGAAGCGTCCGCGTACCGCTAGCGCAGTTCAAATCGCCCGCCCTCCGATCGAGGAGTACTGACATCATGGTCTCATAGTGACGTTGCGCCAACGGTGAGTAGAACGGCGTCCGCAGACGGCGCTACGGCTTTTCTGCGCAAAACGCAAACGCGCGGCCAGAAACAGAGCCAAGACAGAGCCGACAGCAGAGCGAAAGCGGGAGTATGGTGGCTAGCGGAAGGAGGAACGAATTACGTCCCACATTACGTCCCGCGGCACACGGAGAGTCCGTTTTCGTTAAACTATAGGCTGCGGCGAGCTCGCAGCGTGGTCGGCGTGATCTGTGAGAAGTGACGAGCCTTTTCGCATTCGCAACAGGGCATAAAAAAGTGCGAATCGACGCAAAACTCGGCCTAGAAACGTGCTTCGCCACAGCCAGGGCTCAATACGACCCAAGCTGGCGCGACCCAGATGTCGTTTCCCGCACCGCCACCAGGCGCCGCTACTATACCTCAAACTCCAGCGCAAGACGCCCATAAGCTGGTACTTCATTCTATGGCGCAAACTTCGACGCTCGTCGCAATGGACCCTGACACCGAATGGCTCGCGATGGTGGGCTCAACTTCAGCGATTTGAGCACCGACGAGCGCGACCTGCTGCTGAGGGCTCGCACTGCCGGCGTCGTTGCGTACTACGACGGCGGCCTCGACACCGGCTCTCCGGAGCGGGAAAGCAACGAGGGCTTCCCACGACATCACATGGACGTGGCATTCTCGCTGCTTGTTCCAAATGAAAGTGTCGCGAGCCAGCAGAACCCTCACAGCACGACGCGATAACGAAAGTACTGAAACTCCAAAGCGTGCGCGGCGCAGAGTCGAGCGCGCAGAGTCGAGCGAAAACGAAACCTTTCGAACACCCATATTACTGAAGGGTAACGTCAAAATGTTATTTTTTCTTAGAGTCGAATAGACGTAGACAAGTAGCATTTTTTTCCGTCTTATAATCGACTGAAATGATATTTTTAATACGAGTAGTTGAGTATTAAATTAGTAACACAAATTATGAGGAGTCCTTTCGTCATCGGGCTAGTACCGGAATGTCGCTGGGGGGTCTCAAATCATGTCATGCATTTACCTCAATTTCTCGGTTACTAAAGCTCTGTTCGCGATTAAATTGACGCCTTAGACGTTCTAGAACATTGCTCTACCACTTTAACTTGAGTTTCTGGTAACTTTTAGTGTCCCTTTAAGGAGGATTAGCGTGGATTAAGGTCGATGAAGGTAGATCATGGTGAATTAAGATGGATTAATGTACATTAAGGATTACTAGGCCAATGAAGGTGGATGAGGGATTAGTGTGGATTAAGGCTTATTACAGTAGACTTTACAACCTTAATCCTCCTTCATCCACACCATTCCTCCTTAATCCTGGTTCATGCACCTTAATCCTCCTTAAAGGAGTACTGACACAAAAATTTGAAGTCTAGTTAACTTGTGAGATAGATTTAGTTGGTCACACACACATCCTCTATAAACTATCAGCGGCGAATATCTCTTAGAACATATTTAAAATGAATTTTAATGTACGTGCGTGCAGCCAACCGCAAAACAGAGCACCTCGCGACATTGACATCAACCGGGATTGTAAATAGCCAAGAAAACGCTACGTCATGTGGCTACGTCATGAATTTTCGTTGGCTGCCATGCGGCTTACATGTGCTCTTCTCCTCTGTTGTTGCTTGTTCTAGCTGTTGTACTTGTAGTGGGACGCTCTCCGTGTCGCTGCAACCCCAGGTGAAAATATTCAACTGGAATCCAACTGGTTCCAACTGGTATTGACTGGGACCAACTGGTTCCAGTAGGAAACCAACTGGTCCCAGTTACAGGTCAACTGGTCCCAGTTAGAAACCAACTGGGATGCAACTGGTTCCAGTTGGGATCCAACTGGAATCATCTCCAGTTGTACTGGAAGCAAATGGTCCCAGTTGGGATGCAACTGGAACGCAACTGGAACCATTACCAGTTGTACTGGAAGCAAATGGTCCCAGTTGGGATCCAACTGGAACCTGAACCAGCTGTACTGGAAGCAAGTGGTTCCATTTGGATTCCAACTGGAACTTTGACCAGTTGTATAGTAGCAACTGCTAGTAGTTGGGATCTGTACTCGTACAACTGTTAACATAAAAAATTAAGCGATATAATGCTGCAACGAGGGGTACATTAGAGATGGATTTTAACCGACACACGATTTATATATATGGATAACTGAATCGTGCAGGATCCTGTTGCGTAAATGTGGAGCACATTGCCTTGACACGTACGCGTGCTTTAGTTTCAGCGCACTAAATTTGTGAATGTTGGCCCTAATCTTTAGTTGTCCACAGAGGCATATTGGTTCGTCTCATGACGTTACCGCTGCGTGCCTGACCGACACCGCGGTGCTATTGTAGTGTTGCACCAACTTTGTGCCACTGACGTTGTTGCCTAGCTAAGCGCTAGTGAGCTGTATGGCATTTGGTGGAAACAACTGGTGTTTGCAGCACGGCGGTTACTTCCCTACGAGAAAAGAAAAAAAAAAAAGAAAATGCTCCGCAGCGCATAGAGCTACACAACGCACGCTTACTACGCGTCCCATGGTTAGACTAGTACACTCTTCCACACGGTGAAAGAATATTATCATATTATGATGCTTACACCGACCGTGCTCTACCATGACCACAACAACCGCCATGTTGAAAAGAAAAACATTTTAGTTGCGTATCTTCTCATGATCGGCTGAAACCTCTATGGCTCAAACAATAATAATCATATAGCAAGAAATTTAAATTATGTCAAATAAAAGTGAAATAAAATTGTTACCTCACATAGATAGCGTATTATTTATTAATAGCGAGAAACTTCACAAATACGAAACTGTGGAAACGTGACGGCGTAGTTCGGCAGCCATATTAACAGCGAGCTGTTCGAGCGAGGCATGGAGCGAAGCGTACGCGGTTATGAAGATTTTTCTAGAGGAACCTGTGGTGTCATTGCCTGCGTAACCTCATTTAAGTAGTATTAGTGTTGGACGTTTTCACCCTTGGAGGACGGCATGATTACAGGCCAATGAATGGCACCTGCTTTTAACACCGACTACGCGGCTTTGTGGACCCATCGTGTGTGGAATGACGTGCGCACTTTTCCCTGCTCTTGATTCTGCCATTTGGAGGTAATTATATATTGAACTTATTTATGTTTCTAGTGCAAGTGGTTCTTTATCACAAAGGTGTCAATACTGCAGTACATTGTCGTTGACTCGAGTGTTCTACTACGTGACGTTTGCATGTACACATCAATGCTTGCGAGCTTGGTGCTTGTTTTTGAGCCCGAGTCAAACGCGTAGGGTTTTTTGTTTTTTTCATATAACTTGTCGAAGGTTCTGGCGTAAACGATGGTGCCCGCATTACTTCCAGAAAGTACTACACAATTCGTGTCGCGCATACAATCTGATTACCCTAGGTTAGGCGATAACATATATACAGTACAACAAATAGAATCAACGATAACATTCGAGTAAGTTACAGCCATGCAGGTGCGCCTTGCGCAGAGCGATAAACTTAAGTGGTCAGTGGGTGAGTGCAGTTACCGAGAAAAGTTAACGTGTCAATACGAACCAGTGTCGTGCAAGGCTTGTGCTTTGAATAGCACATAGAAGTATTAAGCGTATACTGGCGCGCACCTGTAGCTCAGCCTAACGTGTAAAAGAAGCGCATACACTACTGATACACGTCTGTATGATGTATAAGTAGAATTGCTGGTATGAAGTGGTTGCCTTTTTACTGAATGCATATAAATATTTCTTTCAGATGGTGATGTGCAAGAGTTACGAAATGTGTAAACGTGTGCAAGGTCATCAAGGGAGCATTCAAGACGTTTCATCGCTAAACACAAGCTCAAGTGTTCTAATAAATGTCAAATTTCAACACCAAGCTGCTTTGGCTGCGTAAAGTTCACTGAACCGGCTGGTTCTTTGCGACACACGATGGCAACCACAAAAAGCAAACAAGCTATGGCCAGCTTGAATCCCAGTATGTAAACGTTTACCAGTGGTTCCTGCTGGCCATGGCTCACTATCCCTGTTGCACAATCGATGCCAGTTGCAATAGGAACTGGAACCTGCTCCGATGTGGACCAACTGGGACCAGTTGCAATGGGAACCAACTGGGACCAGTTGCAATGGGGACCAACTGGGACCAGTTGCAATGGGGATCAACTGGGACCAGTTGCAACGGGGATCAACTGGGACCAGTTGCAATGGGGACCAACTGGGAATTGTTCCATAAACCAGTTGAACTGGAACCAGTTGCATTCCCAGTTGGAAATTTTCACCTGGGACTGCAGTTTTTGTCGTGTCCATCGGGATATTTCCCACACTATCAGCTTGACTGCGCTGCCACAACGTTCAACGCCGATATTTTGTGTCTTACCATTGATCGCGGCCGATGCGAGGGTTTTGTTGAGGTTCATCCTCGCCATCGCCGGCCGCAATATCTGAGTCGCTAAGTGATTGGCCACGTACAGTTTACGGAGAATGAACCGTTCGCAATTAACTCGCTCCAAGTAGTGAATGTTCCCTCAAAGCTCTGGTGCCACTTTAACTGTGGCAATGACTCAACCGTAGTTTTCGTGACAACTTAGGTACAAAAGCAAGAAAGGCTCGAGAGATTGCATGAAAAAGTTCTGCATTTCAGTGGGCATGAAGACGAAGTGTCTGCTCAACTGTACTTTAGAGGTGCGCTGTGCCAAGACATAGTCGTACGCTCCCGTGCCGCTGCGAATCATTTGCTACAAGACTCTGAGAGCCGCATGATCTGCCAAGGAACAATGCCTGAAAGTGACTTTCATGACCTTTCACATGTTTAACTCCGAGGTTGCAGAGAGAGAGAGAAAGGCAAAGGAAAGACAGGGAGGTTAACCCGAGATTATCTCCGGTTGGCTACCCTGTAGTGGGGGAGGGGCAAGGCGATGCAATAGGTGAGAAAGCGAAGGATAAGAAAAGAAAACCCTAAACACACACACGCACGTATACACAGGAACTGTTTCTGTGGGCACTGTCACGCAGCCCGGAAAGGCGTTAATTCCTAGTCACCGTACAGTCCTACGTCCCACAGTGTACAGTCACAATTGGTCAGAAAGTCCCGTGTTTTTCGAGTATCGCCGCAGCGCCTTCATAGCAGATCGCACTGATGTTCGCGTAGGCCAGTTTCCAAGGATCTTGTTTTCTGACATTGGGCGCTTGTCCAGTTTGCCTAGGGTGGCTGAGAGGACCGCTCTTTGTGGGTTAAAACGAGAGCACTGACAAAGAAGAAGCTCGATTGTTTCATTGCACTCGCAGAAGTCACAAAGTGGGCGGCTGGCCATTCCGATAAGGAAAGAGTAGGCATTTGAAAATGCTACTCCAAGCCATAGACGGACTAGAAGGGTGCAGTCACGTCATGGAAGCTCGGGTGGAATACGGAGCTGTAAATTAGGGTCCAGGGTATGAAGGCGTGCACTTGTGAAATCGGACGAATTCCATTGGGCTAATGTCAGGTCACGCGATATTGCAGAAAGTTTTCTCGCTGCGTCGGCTCTCGAAAGAGGAATGGCAACGCAGTTGACGCCGTCATAGGCAGATCGGGCAGCTGCGTCTGCTCGATCATTGCCATGTATGCCACAGTGACTAGGCAACGACTGATATATCGTATCCTTCGTCAACTAGTCGATGGTGGACTTCCCTGATCTCTGCGACGAGCTGCTCATGTGATCCATGGCGCAGTGCTGAGAGTACACTGTGTAGGTTCCAGCCTGCTGCTGTGGTATTTGGGGCTCCAGCATCCAGTGACAGCCGCCTAATTTTATATATCGCTGGTTGTGGCGAGAAAGTGCATTTTAAAGGCAGGCTGTGAAGCCTGCCTGAACTTACTACTGATCACAAAATGGGCAGCAGGAAATTTGAGGCTTGCAGAGTTTACCATATGAAAGACAACGGTGGTTTGTCATATCCTGCCTCCCCTCTGTACAAGTTTATGATCAACTTGGAGAAAGACTGCATAGTTTGTTTTAGTCTTCTTGAGTTGCACGCAGGCAGTGTTTTAAGTTTTAGATGCTGTTAAAGCCAGGCTGCAGCATCAACTTGGTGCCCTGCAGCTGCGAATCCATGAGAGCAGAACTCACTGCTTTCTACATCACAACCAGGCTACATTTCTTCACAAAAAGCGTGAATAAGTGTAATGAAAGAAGGCGCCAGGCATCAAAATATATTAACCTCAGTTGATGTTCCTAGAACTCCATGCTACAAGGTGTTTTTGGTTATGTGTTTTAAGAGTAATAGTTACTTATAATGTGATTAAATGCTCGGTGCCTAGGGAAGGTAGCTTTAGGGTTCTTTTATAGCTGTGCTATTTTCATTGTGAATAAATAAAAAGAAACACTAATCTGAATTTTTTTCGAGCGTCACTCTGACAGTATGTGCTGAAGATGTGGCGGATTTCTTAAAAGCTAAAATTTCGGGAAAAGATGTGAGTTTGTATGTGCGCAATTGCATAGTCAAAAATGAATTCATTCCGGGGTTTAATGTGTAAAAGGGGGGGGGGACGCATTAATAATTTTGACCAACTGGGGTTTTATAATCGGCAACAAGGGACATGTTTGCATTTTGCCACCACGTAAGTGCAGCCAACGAGTCCATTATTTATTCCTACGCCCTCGGGGTTATCAGCGCAACGCCAAAGTCGCTACGCACTTTCCTGTCATTCGCGATAAGCACGCGATTTAAAGGGAGTGGTAAATATAGCTCCATAGAAGCAAGGCAGGCCCAGATATATTGGCTTTCGAGCAGTAGATGAGCAACAAGAAGCTCGGTGAATTGCCAACTGGCACATGCGATACCACGAGCGCTATGAAAGCGCCGGACTGTGTCAGAATACGCTAGCAGACGACATTGTCGATGCTAGAGTCCCGATGTGGCCTTCAAAATCTTCCTTTACACAATACTTTGTTAAATACAATCCTTTTCTGTTATGATGAAAGAACCATGTCCATAAAAAACGTTTAGAAACACGGACCGCCTCAAAAGCAGCGACTATGAGAGCAGCCGGTGTGCTAGAAAATGTTGCAGTGGCGACACCTGGTGGCATCAACGGAAAGAGGCACGCGCGCACCTTCCACTGGGGAACCAGCGCTGGAGTTTTCACGGCGCCTGCAGCGCCGCCCTGGCGGTCAGAACGTGCACAATGCAGCCTCCCCCGCGGACGAAAATTGCGTTGCGTGCCCTTAAAGTCGAAGGAAAACAAAAGGGCGCCGACGATACTGTTGCGTATACAAGTGCCACAACTAAGTCGGGATGAGGGAGGATGTATCCTTCTGCGTCTTTCCATCTAAACCCTACGAACAAGAACGGAGGCGGCGTTGGATCCAAGCAGTCAGGCGAGCGGAGTAAGCTCCCGTCTTGTCGCCCTGTCAAGCGGTGTCGGGCTGGTTTCTAAATCAAATTTCGCGTGTATCCTTGGTTTATTCGATAGTGAAGACGGTCAGCTATGGCAGACAGTACCAAACAGCAGAATCTGCTGTCGGTATTTCGTCGGAAACAAAATGAGCAATAGCATGCACCATCCGGCATATGTACCATTTTTCCTTCGCAATGCCACCGCCAAGCCCCTTCCAACGCCACCGCACCAAGTGAACGATACGAAAGGTAAAAATTATCCATTCATTGCCAAGAATTATGTGGGAGGGAAGCTGCCTTGTAATACGAGTTGTATGCGCATAGTGCCGGCGCACGCGCGACTAAGCCACCTATGTGTTTATAAAAATGCGCATGCGGATGAGGACTCGGCGCTGAGATGCATCCGGCAAATTAAAGTAATTAGTGCTAAATGTAGCCAGAATTGTTACGGATCAAGCAGCCGAGCACTCAAGCCTTTGCTTGCGCGAGTCAGCTGATGCGATAAAGCTTTCTTCTCCCATTGACTGCTGTGGCGAATTAAGTAACATCAGAATTTTTATGTCTAGCCAGAGAAATATGGAATATCTTCAGGCCAACTAACTTCAGGCAACTAACTTCAGGCAACTAAACCGTAGCGCAGCACGGCCGGAGCCATAACTGCTAGATTTGCGAGGCAGGCAGCCACGCAAGCATGGCATCGATACACGACGCAACCGTTAAAAAAACACACGTGCTCGCCGCGACGCACTGTGAAAAATGTATAAAGCTTAAAAAGCTTCTTTCGTCATTTCTTCACTTGATGGCGCTAGCTTCTTTACAAAAACTCCACTTGAAGCGGCACGAAAACGGAAACATACGAACTATAATACGGCTGCGTATGTGTGTGTCGTCTGGTTGTGTGGCTGGAATATGCCGCGTTTCGTCGCCAGGGCGGCGTGCAACGCACTCTTTTCGACGCGCCGCCTATCCAGCGCTGGTTCCCCCTAGGACATCATTCTAGTACAGGACACCTTGAAGACGCGCTTGGCAAATACTATGGTGGCTAGCCACCATACATATACCACGACTATAGTGCACTATAACCACGACGGCACGGTGCCCCCACTAGGGTGGCTAGAAGGGCTAGAAGGGGGTAGGGTGGCCTTCTAGCCACCCTACCCCCACGTATGTTTTGTCGGAACCGTCTGGCAACCCTGCGTACGACACAAGTCGAAGCCGCGTTCGAATCAATCCAAGTTTGTATAGGTGTTCTGTGCCAATCCTTGCTGTGTTTGAAGCGATGCGAAAACTGGGAAAGTTTGTAGTTTAGTGCTTTACTACGTCGCAGGCCCAGCAAGGCGTATTGCAGAAAGTTTCCTGCTCTCTTTGGTAAGTGAGCTTTCTTGTGCCAAGTAAGACACTGCGTTGTGTGAGCTGTGAGCGAATTGTAGTATTTGATTGGGCCCATGCGTTTGTTATTTCCATCGGCGGTGGTTGCCATCGCTGTCTACTCGCAGTAGAGAGCGCACTGCACTCGCGATTCGTGCAAGAGTTTTGTTTGTTTTGTAGCGGCAGCGTTATGCGCCTTTGAGATGAAGACTGCTATGTTTGGTTTAACTTCGCGTTTGTGATTTCTTGCCGTGATTGCTTAGCGTAATAAACACAAAATCGGCTGTTGTGCTGCGCAACAACGAATTACTGGTGGAAACACCATGGACGGCTGTTTTTTCTGTGAACACATTTCGTACGCTAGTCATGAACGTCAGAACGAAGTCTGCTGCCCTGAATTATGTTTTTTTTTTTCTTGAAATCGCTTGTGTGGCCGAGCCGGTGTTGACTGGGGTCGTTCTGTTGGACACACTGTTCTTGCGTGCTAATCCTGCATGCTGCAAGGGACGTTTACTTAACTGACACAGCTGTCATTTTGGAAGGACAAGCTGCTGTTCACATCTTACGGAATTAGTAAGCGGCGAGCGAATTGAAAATCCCGTCTTCTTCTTTTTTTTTTTTTTTCAAGCGTGATATGTGCCACCGGAGGAATCGCTGATCTGCTTGTTGTTGTATGTTGTCATTGTTATCCTCGGACATTATGGCTCGTACTCAGTGTTGCTGGGCTACGTTGAAGAAAACTATTTGAGAAGAGTTCCTCTTTGCCCTCAGATACTTGAGTTGGATAGATCCAATTGCCGCTTGCCTTTCATCATCGTGGTGCTTGTTTGACCGCGTCCTTTGACTTGCTTCAGAGTAATCATGCGCGCCAGCGTTGCAGCTGGTGTAGTCTATAATAAATAAATAAATAGTTCAACGTGCGTGCGGCATTTCACAAGCACAAAATAGTGAAGCTACAATTTGCACTTCGTGTCTATGCGCGTCACTCGCGATGCGTATGGCACAATCGAAAAGGAAAGGGCTGTCGTGAGTGCCCTCCATATTTGCACTGTGCACGTTTGGGATGAAATGGAACCGGGCTACTTTTGTGTCTAGGCCCAGCGGAAGAAGGAAAATATTTTACTGAAAGGACAATTTGTTTTCACACTTCGAGTAGAGGCCTCTCACTCATGCTCATCCACTTACAGCAGGCTTGAAAAGCACGATTCGAAAATGGGAAAGGTTGTTCTATCTGCAAAACAGGAATACCTTGTTAAATTACCACTCCTTCTCTATAAGTCTTCCGTGTGAAATCGTGAGCCATATGGAGGCTAATATTTTTTTTTTTCCGTTTGTTGCAGCATGGATTTCATGAAGCTCTTTCTTGCTAAGCCCAACTAACTCTTTTTGTTCATTACCTGTGAGTAGATCTTGAGAGTAATCAATAGGCTGACCTTGACATCATTGTGGCCACCATGTATGGGTGCTAGCACAGGGAAAAGGTGCATCTGTGACATCATGTGAAAGCTACCTATAAGAAAGCACTTGACAAAATTTCTCGTTGAGCAATGAACTTCCATTTGATCCTGACATCTGCAGGGCATTCTTGGAGTGCCAGCAGAATGGTCCTAAACACTCGTGCACAGCTGTGGAAAAGACACTGTTATCTGAGTACCATATTTGCTGGTGCACAAGTTGCACCCTTGTATGAGTCGCACCTCCTTAAATACAGCCATTTTTGCAGAGAAGTTAATGTATCCATCGTGCCTATTCATGCACTGTGGGCTCACACGCGCCTATCTTCGTTGCGAAATGCTGTACATGCCCGATTCTGACGCGCATAGCCGCTACACACCACTGATGTACTGGAGATTTTGGCCGCCCAAGACAAGAAGCAGCCAATATCAAAGGTGAGCTAGGGGCAATATTGGGCGAGCATCTCGCTCTCCGAACGTTCGCTTGCGCTTTCATTATCTCTTGTGGTGGGCCAGCGCAACGCTTTCGTCAGTGGTCAGCACAAGGCAGGAATGCAAATTGAACATTGGCTACTCAGTGAGGCAGGAGCCAAAACAAATGTTTGGAAAGTGAGATGCTTGCACAATCTCAGACCATCAGCAAAATAATGAAGGAAGGGCCAAAATCGTGCCAAGTTTTGATGCGTACAACCTATTTCGCACCTTCCGCACATGCATAGGCATGCAGAACGCAAGCTTGCGTGTGTCGGCAAGCACGCTTGCTCCGAGTGTTGCCTTGTAACACCTGCCACCTTCAATAAATTCCATATTGCCGCAGAGAGCTCTCCACCTGCCAGTTACGAGCACTCTCGTGAGGCACCTTTCCAAGCGTCTCATCGCTAAAACCCATTACTCGTCGCATCGCCATTAGAAGAGCGCCAGCAACGCCTCGAGCATGGCGATACAGCGCGTCTCCCGTGCAAGCGCTCACGGCAGCGCCCGAGTCTGCCGTCCAATGAGAAGCCCCGGCGTGGCTCTTGGCCTTCGGGGCGCATGAAAAGTGCGTTCGGCGGAGAGACGCAGTTGACTGTGGAATAGGCTCCCGTTAACTCTTCTTTTAAAGTGTGTGGGTGTGTTAAAGTTTCCGGGCACAAGTTCGCTCCCAATAAACCAGTGTGTTTAGTGTACTTCATTGAAGAGTGCTACAATATGTGAGTTGCGCCATTGTATAAGATGCCCCAACGAAAATTTTGGGAAATATAAAGGTGTCTTATACACCAGAAAATATAGCATATGGTGTCAGGGATCCCATGCCGTGAGGCGAAATGACAGCAGGCCGGAAGTGTCGTGGTTGTCCGTTAGGACGTTGTCTTGAGGTAGGAGAAGTGAGGATTTGGACGCACCCTTGCCAGCCCTCCTCTTTTATTTGGATATGGATGTGCAAAAAAATGTAACATTTGTGTAACCTGCCGAGCTCTCTCTTTAGGAGTCGTGTCACCTGATGTGTCTTGCAACGCCTCCTTAGACTTCCAGGGATAGAGTATTACGAGGTCGTCGGGCAGGCGCTTCATCAGTATGTGGTTGAGGGCTACATTGTATTGATCAGATAAGACACCCAAACAGGTCAATGCGGAGACCCGAAACTGGACTTTGTCATAGAGCAGCCAAAGTTTTTCTACCTCTGCTGAAAACTTGACTGGTGACCAGCCGAGAAGGTTGTCAACGTGCTCATTGATGAGCTAGTCACGTGGACCAAATCGCTCTGTAAAATTTTGATGGCGAAGCTATAATTCTCTTAATCAGTCGAATGCCCTTGATTGCTCTCTTGGCTGTGCCAGTCAAGTATGATAGCAGGTATTTAAATTTCTCTATAGGCAAAAGCTGTTTTGATGTGGACTGTAGCATTCGAGTGATCCCAGAAGGACTGCCAGTTTTGAAGTGCTGTGGAAAACGTAGGAATAGGCAGTTTAGGCAGGATGACTGTGTGATGGCGAGGCACGGTCCTGTGACTGGAAATTATTGCGTCTGTTTGTATTTGTGAAGTGAAGGGTCACGGACCTCATTTTGTGCTGAGGTCTTGTCTCTACTGGTGTCAGCAGTCGGTTCACTTGCGTCTGGGCTTGAAGTACTTGTCACCGTCATCTGCTTCACAAGCTTTCGAAGAAAACCGCACTCTGAACACCACATAGGATACCTTTCATTCATATTCAGCTGCTACCTTGAATTCTTCCTCATAATCGTTGTCAGTGGCGTCAAAGATTTGCTTGTTGAGGCTGAAGAGCCCCACGTTTTTCTGAATAAAGTAGGCAACTGCAAGCCCAAATAGAAGGCATTGGGAACAGAAGCTTATGGCTCATCGATCGGAAGCATAATAGTTTTCGTGACGCTGGCCCTGGCGATGCCACGGTTTTTGCACAGCCACTCTACAGGTGCCATTGAAGCTAGAAGACTTGGCAGTGCAATGATCGGGGAATTTTGGAACCAGAATGAATGTCGCATGTGTAATAAAGACCCGAGCCATAGCCCAAACACACACATCTTTTTATTCTTAAAAGCGCAGAAGCTTGGGCGAGTTTGTGAGACATGATGAAATAGCTTAGAAGCACTGAAGAACAAGGACAGATGAGACGAGTGCTGTTACTAAAATTTATTATGAAACAGTGAAAAAAGAAAAACCACCGTTAGTTTATCGCACATGTGCGCACACCTTTCAGACACTTGAAATTCATCGAGTTGTGATACCAGATTTTTGCAGCAGGTTATATTCACTATCTAGCAGCCCCAGTTTTGGTTGGCTGATACACGTCGCCTTTTTTTTTTCTTTATTAGAAAGGCTTCCATAATCTCCCATGTTAGCTTGTTATCGTTCCTGTAAACATCTGAGGTGTCTGAAAGAACCGGCTCACATCCGCATTCAGGGCAATGTTGTGTAAGGTGAGAATACACAGTACCCTTCAGTAAGCTATGGTGCTCTCTGACCTGAATGTTTAAACCACTCAAATATTTTATATTATTGCTCGTGCCTTTTCTCTTCCCTCCCTCCTTTTCCCCGTTGCCACCTGTTGACAATGATCTTCAACGCTGATTATGCGGTTATGTTCTGCCGAACCCCAAGTAATGCTGTATGGCCAGCTACTTGGAAGATTCTTCGCATACCATTGAATCCCATAGGGCAAGGGCCTGCAATTTTCTTTCCCATTTGGTTTAGAGCTTCTTTAAAAATATGTGATCTTTCCATTGAACTTCATACCAGGCATATAAAATAACCTGCAAGATCTATAGCTGTGTCATGGTCGTTTTTGGTCAAGCTGTCTGAGTACCCGTGTGTATATTATGGCTATCAATAGTCTAAGATTGGAATATTGTGGCATGCTTAAATTTCATTAACTTAGCATGGGACTTGTAGTGACCAGTTTCAGTAACTTGTCTAAAATCTTCCTGGTTTATTTCAACTAGAGATGCAACTAGGAAATGTCTAATGTTGTGCATGTGTAATTTTTGTATGATGTCATTATTAATCGATAAATGAAGTTTAAATAACTCCTTGAAACCAGTGGACACAGCTGCCATTAACGCACCTGTCATTTGGCACTTTTTGATCTGAATGCAAAAGCAGACATGGCTGCTGTTTAGCCACATACCTCTGTCAGTGTTCAAGGCAGGAAGGACATGATGGGATGTAGATTTGAAAATAAGAAGCTGATGAGTAACTACTGCATCTAAACTTTACTAATAAGTGGGAATGCATTTTTGTTGATAACGCGAGGCTTTTTAATGACTACTAAGCATGCTGATCATCACAGTGTGCATTGATCATTTGTTGACTGTGTGTGTTTTTGTGCTGCAGGAATAGCTTGCGGGTGCATCGAGACATGCAGCATGCAGTTTCCACCAGAGCTGAGAGGTAGCCAGCCCTTTCTGACCTCAGGTGAGCTTTTCTGTTTTTGCAAAAGCAGCAACTGGGTCGGCACAAGCTGCATTATTTATTCTATGCTGTGTCATATTCTTCACATAGAGTCTTTGCAGAGTTTGTTTGATGGAAAAAATTATGCAGATCCCATGCACTGTGGGAATCGATGTAAGCGAAGCTTTCCGTGCTGCATACGTTGATTGACGATAATTAGCGGTGATGTTGACGGCTCAAGCTTAATTTCTTCAACATTTAGGCTAATACGAGAGTGGTGAGTTGATGTTAAACGTTACCTTGCGTGCACCACTGCTGTTTGTCTGCGTAGTACAAAAAACACACAGGGAGAGGTGTTTGGTTGAGGCATTGTTGTGCGCCAAATTTTATAACCTCTTAGAGGGTTTAGCATTGTTATTGCCTCACATGGCACATCACATTGTGGCAGAAGTATTAAACTTGAATTGGATTATGTGGCTGTACATGCTGAAATCACACTCGGATTCTGAGGCATGCCGCAGTGGCAGACTCCGGATTAATTTTGACACCGTGATGTTTTTTAACGTGTCCCAAAATCTAACTGCATGTTCGTTTCCTATTTAGTCCCCGTTGAAATGTGGCTGCCGCGATTGGGATCAAATCCACGACCTCTAGCAATTCCAGAGCCGTAAAGCTAAAGCGGCGGGCACAGAAGTGTTGATTTGACGGTCGACCGCTTCCATAGTGTCTCCTGGACCCTGCGGTGTGCTTTAATTAATGCAGCTCTGCTTCTGTACGCACTGCGTAAGTTGCCCACTTGACATATTTACTCCGCGTTTATTTTTCAGAAATAGCAGCAACGTACTGTACCATACCTTGAACTTAAGCTTATCCTGTTTCCCCCCAACCGCTGTTATATAGTAGTGGGGTTTCCTTGCCTTCTCACGTCAACTCCCCCCCTCCTCTCTTATATGGGAACTGCCTCTTCTCCCTCTCCTTCTCTCTACAGTGCTATCTGCGTCCCCTCTGGCCTCGCACGTTAGTAAGATGGGAAGCGCTGCAGTTTCTGCAATGCTTCTGAGGGGCGTCAAGGATAATTACAGCTGTCAAGCGGCTAATATGGCGATGGCCAGAGAGCTCCAAAGGGCATTGTGCACATTCGACGTGGTAAGGTGAAAACGAATTTCTCCCATCGCCTTTTCTTTCTTGCTCTCTTACTTGTGCTGTCATCCATATACACGCTCTGAACCACCTCCTGATGTGGTGTGCGTGACAGCAGCCCACAGCAGCAGCAGCAGTGGGAAAGTCGAAGGAAGAGGCAAAAAAAGCTTTGCTTTAAAAAATGGGTTATCGAGCTGGAGAATAGGCTAAACTGCTTGATACCCAGATCACAGCATTGATGAGGTATATTGGCCTTTTTAGGCAGTTCTCTTCTTCACCAAATGCCTATAAATATTGGCAAGTTCAACTTTCCAAATGTTCTAATGTGGTTTTATTCTTGCTTTAATAATTCACAATCCATTGCCATGGCCTGCAGCTTTTTTTTATATTAGAAGCAGGCAACTCCCCCCTCTAGTTCTCACTTCTGTGACGCTTTCTGCAGGGCGCGCTACCAGATGGCTGCACCCTATTTGTGCCTTCATCCATCTGGCAAAACGGCCAGTCTTCCTGCATTTACCGGAATACCGGATGCACTAAAACTCTCTATTGTGGTAGTAATCCCGGCAAGAAGTGTAGATGCTGGTGCCGATGCTAATGCATAGATGCTGGTCCCAGTTGGACACTGACAGCCTGATGCACTGCAGCCACTCCACTTGCTTGTTGCCTTGCAGAGGGACATGATGTCGCAGCTTGACATGCTGCCGATTGCTAGATTTGCAGCCCACACTGTATCAAGGGCAGTCCATGGTGCCCGCAAAAAGAAAGCTCGAGATAAGCGCTGACTGTGCAGCTCATGTCGACACAGAGCACATTTTAACACAAGCAGACGACGCTGCGTGCTGGAAGTGCTTCAGTGTAGTGATAAGTTGTCGTTGTGAAATCTTTTTCTGTTAGTTTCTTTTATAGAAATGAATGAACCAACATTCCAACTATTATGAATGACATTTGTTCAGCATAACATTGGAAAAATAATTGATGATGAAACCTGAGTAGCCAATTGCATAGATCGCCCACCTTATGTCACTGCGCCAGCTATGTAGAATGCAATGGGGCGGCTGAAAACAGAGGTGAGCGGCGCCGCTGCGATTGGTGGTGATGCGCATTTTTAATGTTATAGTAATTTACACGCTTTACGCAGAGCGCTTAATTGTGTCACTTAATGATCAGAAGGACCTATCCTAACTACTCAGTACATTTGTACAAAATTGTCAAAATTGTTGCAGGGTCACTTTAAAGTCTCGAGTCTAGTCCAGTGATCTTCAAATACTTTGGAGCAGCCCTTGTAGCTGTTGTTGCTTCTGTGCAGCTGCACATTACTGACAATATAGTACTCTCAGTTTATGTAAGCCTTCCAGTGCCTGCTAGCATCGGACTCAGCAAATCATCCACAAAGAGGAAGGAGCAAGATTGACACATATGCAGATGCTGCTGTCTCCAAAGGCTGATGCATGCTGTTTGTGTGTATCAACACACAACCAGCATGCATCAGTCTATTGGAGACAGAAGCGTCTGTAGATCTGTGCAAAATTGGAGGCAATAATTAGAAGCAGTCAGACTGCCACAACCACTGCTGCCAAAGTGATCAAAGCGTCTGCATATGATTATATGTGTCTGATAATCATCTGGTATGTGTCTACATTTTACTATTCAATATTCGATACTTACTATTCGTGTTTTATTTGTATTTGAAAACGTTGATACTCTCCTATCTCTATTTCTAAGCATGTTGCCGTAGCTTTCAGATCCATATTTTATCAAAGGTACCTGACAGGGTTCTGTGGTAGGCTTGAAGAAATATGTGGACTATGTCTGGCATTAAAACGCACCACCTTGGTAATCTTTCCCAGTGGAAAGTGTTCTAATGCATTGTGTATAGGTGGTGATGAAACGTCATCACTGTGATGTCTCCAACAAAGACCAGCCTTCTCCTCCTTTTTCTTATTCCTACTGCACTATGTCAGCGCAAAGCACGGCCTGAACATCTCCCCCATTATCACACAGGTTCAGTGTCAGTGCAGCTACGGTGGTATTATTTCCTGCCACAAGATCTTCCCACTGCCTTATCAGTGATGAGGTCTCTCCATCATGTTTTGTTAGGCCTTGCTGCAGGTGTCTGCGTTTTACCGTATGATGCGGAATATAGGTCGACCCCCTTAAATTGAGGCAAAGAAGTCAACATAAAAATTATAAGGCACAAAACTTTGTTTTATTTAGTGGTGCCGCCAGACTCGTCACCTGCTCATTCGTCTGAGCTGTCTGAACTCTCTTCCGAAGACGACTGCTTTTTGCTGGCTGCGTCCCACAACATGTCATCCTCGGTGCCGTCCAAGGAGTTGCTAATGCAACACTTCTTGAATGCCCGCACCACCATATCGTCGGGCAGCGAGCGCCAAGCCTACGCAGCCGGCCGGCCGGTTGGGGTCGTCGGGTTGTCGCCGGCCATCCACTGATTATATTGTTCACGGACACGGTCGTTAAAGGGCTTGTTGAGCACGACGTCCAGTGGCTGAAGTGTTCAGGTCATGCCTCCCGGAATGACGGCGAGTTCCGTCCTCTCGTCGCGGAGTGCCTGCTTCACACCTGCGGTCAAGTGCCCGCGAAAGGCATCCAAGACGAGCATGCTCAGACACCGCAGGAGTGCGCCGGGTCGCCGATTATAGACGGTCTTAATCCAATTGAGCATGAGGGTCTCGTCCATATAGCCCTTTTCATTCACGCGAACGACAACATTCCGCGGGAAAGCTTCTTTCGGCGTTGGACACCAAGGGGGCGATAACGATGCGGATGCCGAAAGGTCTGCATTCCTACATGTTGCCAGACGACTATTCATGTTGTGCCAAGGGCGGGTATATAAGTCGAGGGGTGACCGTTTAGTAATATTTTTTGGAAAAAGCCTCGACCTATATTCCGCACTATACGGTAGCTTGTTCTAAATGAATGAGGTCATTGCGCTCACTAAACATTATGTCTTACATGTCAGAGTACCAATATTTACTTCTACTTCATTCGGCCATCAATGGGCCAGTTAAACATATATATAAAAGATCCACGTAGTAAGGAGTGGCCAACATTGGAAATGTTAACGTGACTTGCCGCTGCAGCCCTGTGGCTATAATGTGCTGCTGACATTGAGGTCACAGGCTCTGTCTCGGGATACGGGTGAAATGCAAAAACGCTCGCATAGTTATATTTAGGTACACATTGAAGAACACCAGGTGGTCAAAATTTATCTGGAATCCTTCACTTTGGCACGCTTGATAATCATATCGTGGTGTTGGCACATACAACCCCAGAACTTAAGTGATATTAATTTAAATGTTCACACCTTTGTCTGAGTGGAGACAGTGATGCAATGCCTGCACTGAAGCCACAGGTACAGAAAGCACTAAAGCAGTGCTGTGGCTCTAGACTAGCTAGTTATTGTAGCCTCTTAATGGTGGAGCCTCCAATACTTGGGTAAGAACCATATTTATTCGAATCTAGGCCGATAGTTTCTTTTCAAATAATCGTATGTCAAACTCTAGCGTCGACTTAGATTCTAGGATTTTAAAAACTTCGCCAGTTTGTAATTGAAAAATGATAAATATGGTGCATAGCTAGCGCCATCTAGAAAAGTCAGTATCGCAGCCGCTACTAGCTGCGCAAGTAACCACCTACAGTACACGAGCAACGTCAGCATTTTGAGTTGTGTCGTATCGCTGTGCAACATGACGTTATTGTAATGGCACCAAACAGGCGATGCCACTATAGTGTTGCTTTCAAATGAAAAGTTGTGCTAGCTGCAGAGGCGTCGTCAAACGTTCAAGCCAAGTGAGACTTGGGCATCGATGAGAAAAACGTCCGTCATTGGAGGGGCGACGGGAGACCCTTTTTGCATGTGCCGCAACGAGGAGATGACAGCAATAAGGAAGATAAGCGCGCGATAGTAGAGAGGAGCTGTTCACCTAGATTGCGCCGAGTTTAAATCGTATGAGCCGTGCCGCACTGTCTGTGCAAGCGTGGGTGCATAACGTGAGCTTGCGCGCATCAGCAAGCGTACGAGCATGCGTATGAGGCTAGCAGTGATGTTCAAGTTAAATAAATGTTGCTATCATTTTGTGAATGCTGTCCTCACTTTTTTGTTGGGCTTGCATTCCAGATAAGCTTTTTATTTTTTCCAGCTTCGGACATTCGGGGGTCGGTTTAGAATCAGGGCCAGCCTAGATTCGAGTAAATACGGTAAAGATTGATGAATAGGTTGATGCATTGCTTGCTTGCTGTGTGCCTTTATTGTGAAAGCACAACTACACACTGTAAAAACCCAAGTACAAGGGGAAATTTTGGGGCCATGAAAAGTAAACAAAAGTTTATCTGCATGTAGTAGAACATTTGCTGCTTTTCAATAATATTTTTTGCGAAAGGGACTGACAAGCTTTCTACTGTGTAATTTTACAAAAGAAATGAAGCTAGGCCAATATCCTTGGCCTTACAGGCGATGAGCCATCTTGCAGCTCACTGCCGTGTCCAGAGGCTGTTTCAAGTTGAAGTTCTCTCGTACCTGCAGCTCGTTTTTGGGCTAAAAGGGTTGAGTTGTTGTTGCTTGACAGAATGAAAGGTTCACTTTACAGTGAGCTTAATTTCAAGTGCAATAATTTATGAAAAACAAGCTATAATTTATAACCGATATTTGTCTTGGTGATGGCAATGCGGATGGGCCGATCTGGCGTGTCTGGCTGCACCTATGTGCTGCCATCAGACAGTTTCTTGGTCGTCCATCAGATTGTTGGTCATGCGCATTCTCTTGCTCGCAAGGGACGTTACAAATTAATTATATTTATTTATTTATACAAGTACCTGCAGCACCAAAAGGGCATTATTGCAGGGGAGGGCAATTGGAGGAAAATGAACATGTGACAAAACTTAAACAGCTAAGCACAGGTGGTAAAAGTAACAAAATATGTAACATCGATGAGTCATCTCGACGGCAAAATGGTCTTTACTGAACTGCGGTGCAAAATTGCAACACAGAAATGGAAAGGGTACACTATCGTATGAAGCGCAATGCCAGCCAAATGAATAAAGTAAACGAGATGATATTATACTACGGCAGACTGCGTGACAATAAAGACAGAAACTCTGAACACGTTTTACATTCACCAGTGCTCTTGGCAAGCCTATTCCAGTGTGCAGAAGCATGTGGAAAAAATGAATTAAGGTAGACATCAGTACGACAGCGCATTTGAAGAACTTTCAGCTCGTGATCACATCGTTTAAAGATGAAGTGGGGAGGGAAAATGCACAAGTTCTTATTTATTCCTGTGAGATCAGTGTAAAGTCAGAAAAACGTTCTAATTTTGCAGTTAATCGGCGGTGTGCTAGTGTTTTCCAACCAAGGTCCTCTTTAACTAATGTAATACTGCTACGGAAGTTATAATTACCAGAAACAAGTCTCACAGATCACAGAAACAAATCGGAAACAAACAAAACAGAAAGAAACCTGTGACACCTCTGCGTTAACGAAAAGTTACCGCTGTTTCTAAGGCCACAATCGCAGTGCTTGATAAATCTAGCTGTTCTGCCACCTGATCTGCACGTGTTTCAAATTGCTCAGTTTCTATAGCATGCTGTCACCATTTATATCGGTTATCACAGTTGCCGGTGCCACCCGTACAAAGTAAATGCAGGGTACGCAGAAATACAGGGCAGATAAAAATATGGCGTTTTCCAGATGTTCCCCAAATGAACTGCTGCTCGTATAGGTACTTATAAAGTAATTATTTTATATATTTATTCATTTATTCAAAATTACCCTCCAGGCACATACAGTACATTGTAGAGGTGAGTGTCAAAAACATAGCAGAATACAACATAATAAAAAATATAGTACTGGAGAAAGATTTTATTTATTTATTTAGGAATACTGTAGCCCTCACTTGAAGGCCATTACAGGAGAAGAATTGTCAAAATAAAAAGAGAAATTTCAGCACCGACAATACGTTATGCAGCATTGTCAAACACGAATTACAGGGAGGATGAATAAGTATACACAGTATACACAGACTAACAGTAAGCATGATCAATTCTTAATTATCCCGTTGCCTGTAATACAATTCTAGTTGAGTATAAAATTTGTTAACATTTTGTGCTGTTACAGTGCAGTCCGGAAGGCCATTCCATATATTAATACATGAAGGAAAGAACGAGTATTGAAAACCATCAAGGCATGTTTTATAAGGCTGTACACTAGCACTGTGGTTTAAACGCGCACTGTGTTTTAGAGGGGGGTGAATGTATGTTTCTTTGTTTATTCTTACTTGATTTCTGATTATCTGGAAAAAGAATTTCATTCGTTGTTTTTCTTGTCGTGTTTCTAGCAGTTCCAAGTTGCAACATTTCAACATGTGTGTTACAGAATCGACTCTACGATAACACGAACAAACAAAACGCACCGCAGTTCTCTGAATTTTTTCGAGTTTATCTCGCAAGTACAGTTGGTGAGGGTTCCAAACTGGGGAGGCGTACTCCAAAACCGGGCGAACAAATTTTTTGTGCGCAATGAGCTTCAAATGTGTTGGTGCATGCTGCAACTTTTTTCTCAAAAAGAACAGTTTCCTGTAAGCCCTAGAGCAGACCTCCTCCACTTGTAGGCACCAGCACAAGTCATCGTGCATTCAACAAAGAGTTGTGACCAAGTTTAGTCAAAGGAAAGCGCAGTTTTCTTTCTTTATATATGAGCAAATGTAGATTTTGAATAATTTATTTCCATTCCCCATGTTATGCACCAGTCATGTAAACCTTGGAGGCATCGATTAATTTTCCTTTGGTCAGTTTTATCTGCCACTGTCGAATAAAGCAAATAATCATCGGCACAAAGTTTTATTTTAACAGGTGATTCCAGAACACTGGAAATATAATTGATGTAAATCAAGAACAATAGCGGCCCCAGTACTGACCCTTGTGGAACCCCAGACAAGACTTCTAGTGGATGAGACATGATGTTTTCAATGCGGACCGATTGTACACAACCACTCAGATAGGCTGCAATCCAGTTCACAATGTCTGGAGCAATACCTGCGTTCTGAATTTTAAAAAGCAATTTACAATGTGGTACCTTATCAAAGGCCTTTGCGAATCTATGCAAATGAAGTCAATTTGTTCGCAGGCATCCAAAGCTAGATAAAAATCATGAACTGTCTCAGTGAGTTGTGATATAGTGGCAGGGTGTCTACCAACCGGGAATTTTCAGGGATTTTGAGTAGTCTGGAAAAAGTCAGGGAATTTGGGCCTCTATAAGGGAAAATTAGCGGCAATCTTATTGAAAGGGTCGAAAGTCCCGGTAATGCTGGCTCGAGTAACAGACAGGAATCGTATTGAATCGTCTTTGACGCCCTGTCGTCGGCTGGAGGAGTTGCCAGTGTACAGTCAACGACAGACTTCCCGGATTCCCGATAATTTGGACGGCTTCGCGGCACCGCCACGTACCCCATAGAGTCAACGTATCAGAACGTGTGAAATTTCGAACGCAAGAACTCTTCGCCGTCCGATTTTCCGGACGTTTTGCCATGACCGCAGGATCGAAACGGCAATAATCAAAGCACCACCGCTGCCGTTGTGATTACTTCGCCACCTCGAACCGGCACTCTCGCACGCAGTTTCGCTGGCAGCCGTTGCCACCACTGCGGCAACGCTAGGCCTAGCTGCTTCGACGTTTGCTATGAAGCTTCTTGCCGTTGGGTGCCGAGTTTTTTATTAAAAGAATTAGCTGTTGTCAGCAATGGCATGGACTCCGCCATTGTGGTCCTCGCAATTGGCTTATAAACTTTGAAAACACGGTGCGTTGCATAATGCCGGTTCCTGAAAGTCAGCTTCGCCTCTATACAGAAATGTTGCTGGGTGAAGCACATGCAAAAGTATTTCAGTGAAGCATAACAAGTGTGGGAAGGGGCTATTGCCAGGGAACACAGTATGTATTCCTTAATTATACACGCATGCACCCGGTATTTCCTGTCACAGTACGAGCAGCGATATGCCTAATATGTGTACCGACAGGCCTTCAGAGCGTTTTCGAACGTGCCTGTGGCAGTTTGAGCCCCTAAGGGCAGTAAATGACAGCCATTTTTTTCCTAACTGGCGGATTTTTCGGACGTTTTCGTGGCCCCTAGGAAGTTTGAAAAATCGTTCGTGGACTGTGCAACTGACCAAGATGCTTTAAATGGTCCTTGGGGCGAACGAGTGGTGGAAGGAGGACAAGAACAGAAATGACCTACGCATTGAGGAATAAATGGGTAAGGAAGCTTGCTGCCGCCATTTTGAAGGTGCTTGAGCTCAAAAAACAAAGTTTTTGCTGATGCCGAGATGCAGGTGTCCCTCATCCAAACCAAAATTAGCTCTTTAAAGCAGTGAAACACAACTCGGGCGTCGTGCGCAGGTTGAGAGTATGTCAGGACAGTTGAGGTTGACGCAAGAGCTGTTGAGAGAGAACCTCAATTGTGACAGAGTTCGGGCCTCATACCACTGAGCTTGCTATCAGTTGATAGAAATAGCTCATATTCGAAGATATTTTCTTCTATATGCATCTCCTTTTTATTCGTATTTGAGAATGTCCGACTCCATTTGCAATTTTTTTTTTGAAGACACTTTATTTGCTGTGCATTTTACTAACCACTGCCTTCTATTGTCTTTTTAAATAACATAAACACTATTCCTTTGTATTCAAATCGGATTAAATTGCTTTTTTATTTTTTCATGTGCTTACTAGAGAGCGACAGCATCAGGCGATATGGTTTCAGCCCGTCTTCACCTAAAACATAGTTTTGCATGACTCAGGGAAATTTGCAAAGGCACTCGGGCAAAACCTGGAAAACTCAGGGAATTTGGAAATGTCAACTTGGTAGACACCCTGAGTGGACAATCCGCTTCAGAATCCATGTTGTGACGAAAAGTTATTGGCTTCAAGGAAAAGAATGATATGCTTTGCTACTGCATGCTCTATAAGCTTACAAGTCACAGAAGTAAGTGATATCGGACGATAATTGCTAACTTGATTTGGACTGCCGGATTTAAAAACCGGAATCACAACACCGCTGCGTCAATCTTGAGGTAATGAACTGGTTTCCTAGGATTTTCTAAAGATTATGGTTAGGTAACATGACACCCATGCAGCATATCGTGGTAAAAATTCACTTGGGATCCTGTCTGGCCCGCTTGCTTTCTTGGCACCAAGCGTAAGCAATTGCTGAAATATGCTTGCTTGAGTGATTTCTAGTGAGCGCATTGCGCAGGCGCCCAGTTCACTGCGCCCATTGTTTCCTTGTTCTGCTCTCGTCTTCGTAAATACTGACTGGAAGGATACGTTGAAGCAGTCTGCTATTTGCGTCTTTTCTGTGGTCATTTGAGATCCGCTTTTTATCTGGTGTATCTCTTCTTTTTTATCCCTTAATAAGTGCACCCAAAACTTTTGTGGCGAAGACTTCAGGAACCCAGGAAACATTATGTTAAAGTACTTTTTGCTTAGATTCCCATAACGCTAATTTTAGTTAAGCACGCCAATTGTACACCTGGGCTGGGTTTTG
Source organism: Dermacentor andersoni (assembly GCF_023375885.2). NCBI lineage: Eukaryota > Metazoa > Arthropoda > Arachnida > Ixodida > Ixodidae > Dermacentor > Dermacentor andersoni. Next base: position 216,772,132 of record NC_092816.1, read on the forward strand.
TTTATTTTTGCGTAATTGTTTTATTCTGCATTTTAGGTGTATTATTTCCAGAGTTATACATGTGCTATGCTGCTTCTTTTTTTTTTCATGCAGGTAGGAATGAATTTTATCTACGCAATGCTTGATGATTCCCTTGAAACATTGCCACAATTCTTCTACAGATTCACTAGATGACGCAAGTTCAGGTTCACTAAATTATAGACATAAGTTATCTACTATTGTTGTATCGTCTGCTCATGCATAGTCGTTTAAAAGTTTAAAAGCAGGTAATCGCCGGCGACTGGATATATCGATTGGTATATCGACAGATATCATTTTGTGGTCCGATATTCCAGGTTCGACTGACACACTATTAGCAGCTATTTTGCTAGATAGGAACACAAGGTCTAACAATGACTTAGAATATAAAGTTTCTCGTGTATTTTCTTCAATAGTTTGCCGTAAATTATGATAAATCATAATTTCCTGTAGTTTTTCAGCACTTGAAACTTCCATATGTTCGGGCGAGAGAGTTTTCCACTTTATGTGGGGTAAATTAAAATCTCCAGTCATTATTAGCCTTGTATTATTATTCAAATGAGTGCACAAAAAAGCGTTTAATTCGTCCAGGAACTCAGGCGTGGTAGCAGGAGCCCTGTATATGCCTCTCACTATGAACGCAATGCCATTTAATGAGATTTTGCACCGCACTGCTTCTGAAAGACTACAGTCTATTCTTTCGGCCCTAACTGATGATTTCACAACTACAGTTACGCCCCCACCTCATGAGCCCCTATCCCATCTGAATATTTTATACCCTGAAGGAACTACACAGTCATTGGGAACTAAGCAATTCAACCATGTCTCTGTAATAATAACTACGTGTGGATTATGAGAGAGTAATATAGATCCAAGTTCTGTGATCTTATTTGCAATACTCCGTGCATTCAACAAGAGAAGACGTAGCTATGCGTGCTGCTTAAAATTAGAAGCGCCCTTCGGAGCAGTAGTTGCAGAGAAGCAGTGCAATTTTCGGGCAGTTTTGTCCCTGCTTTGCGCTATCTCCCACGCTGTCCTCGTGCTTGGTGCCAAATGTGCCATTTGTCCTTTATTTTCAGTTTTTCATGGATCAGTGAAACCTTCACCCCATTAGCTCTTTCCGAAGCAGCACTTTGCCATAACTTCTTTAGAATTTCCAGCGTTTCGGGTGCATAGTCATTGCTGATGGAGTAGGAGGATCCCTTCAGTTTTTAGCAGTTTTTCATCACATGCTCCTTTTCCTTATAGTCATAGAATCTCATGACAACTGGCCTCCTTTTTCAGTCTTTAACCCGGCCTAGGCGATGTATTCTTTCTATCGTCTTTACCTCGATGGCAAACATAACCTAACCTAACCTAAGATATACCTCTTCCATGACTGCTTTTTTCAATTCAATGTCTGTTTCAGAGGCACTTTCTTCGACACCAAAAATGAGAGTTAAAGATAGAGTTAAAAGGCTGCAATAAAAAACACAAGAAGCTTAAACATCAGTCAACTAATGCAATACATTAGATGACATTTATACAAAAACAGCAAGCAAAAAGTAAATAAACAGAATTACTGCGCTAGTTTACCTTAATTAAAGCACTTTTGAAGAGAACAGGATCACAAATGTCTACTACTGGTGCAAGTAGGTTATTTCATTTGACAGAGGGTTTTGGAAGAAATGACCTTGAGCATGTGACAGTGTTATGGGAAGGTACATTCGCTTAGTGACAATGATCTCGACATGCAGATGTAAATGGTGAGGCATGGATCATGAAAGGGCTGAGAGCTGCGTTATGATGGTAAATTTTATGAAAAATGGAAATTCGAGCTTGCTTCTATCAAAAGACTAGTAATGAGATGTTAAGGGATGCTTTCGTTTATGTTACACTAGCAGTATGATTGTAGATTGCTAATATAAAATGAATAGAACAATTTTGGACTGCTTCAATTGCATCAATTAATACGGAGTGATGCGGATCCCAAACCGATAAGGCGTACTCTACCTGAGGATGAACATAAATAGTATACAGAAGCAATAATTTTAATGAGTACGGTGCAAGGAAAAAATTTGTCAAGTATCCTACACTGAGGTTAGCTCTAGATATTATGTATTTGACATGATGTTTCTATGACAGGTTGTTAGTTGTATTCATAATAAGGTTTGTTACAGTGCACTACAAGACAAGGACACAAGAAGGTATAAAATGACACGGCGCTTCTTCTTATACCTTCTTGTGCCCTGGTCTTGTGCGCTGTAACGAACCTTACTACGAATCCCAACCAACTGGGCCAACTTGCCGTTTTGATGCAGTATATTGTTAGTTGTATGACCCCAAGGTAGAGGCACAATGTGACAGATTGGAGAAGGTTATTCGACACATATGTAGGGCAAGTTATGCTGAAATGTGAGATTTGCATGTACTTATATTCGTTAGCATTAATTCCATGTGCCACATGCGGCACCAGTTGTAAGTGTGATTAATGTCTGTCTGAAGGGTAGTGACGTCGGCGGTACTCATTATATTACGATGTATGACACAATCATCAGGCAAGCAGGTATATCTGTAAGGGAATGTTCACGAGTTAGTCATTTATATATACATAGTAAGAATAACAGGGGACCCAAAACACAGACACAGCCCTGAGGAGTGCCTGGTTCTATTGGGATCATGTTAGATGTAGGATCATTAGTGGTGACAAATTGACCTTGAGAAAGAAGAAACATTTGAATCCATTTGATTACTGCCGGGTCTATATTTAGTAAGCCTAGTTTATGTAACAGTAACAAATGGTTAACTTTTTCAAAGGCTTTAGAGAAGTCACGAAATATGCAACCAGTAGAAAAGCCACAATCAAGATAAATATGTAAGTTGTGAACAAATGATAACACTATGCTTTCCATAGCATGCTCTCCATTGCGCCAAGAAAAGGGGAGTGCTTGAAAAATGGGTTGTCGGTCCCTTTAAAGGCCGCTCGTACCCCTTTGCTGATGAGATATTCTTTGTTGAGTGTTTTCAGTATTCTGCAAGTGTTATAAGGGTGCATGATGAGTATTGATGTAATGAGAAGTCAGTGCATCCCATAAAATAGGTAATCCACTGCCTTCTGGCCTGAGGCACGCATTGAAATGCTGTGATTCCCTAAATCAGCGCGCACAACACAAGACGCTTCGGTTATGTGCATTCCATACCATAAATACTGGAAAAACACTCCATGTAGCTTATAATTGTGTTCAATGAAAGGGAAGCACATGTTCAGATCACATCAGTGTGTACAGCTAGTGGGATCTATGCTGATCGGCTTTACATCCACACCTCGATATAGACGAACCCAATCATAACGGACAGGCTTATGCCATAAAAATTGTTAATATACTGTTAAGTAGTCTGATATACCCCAAGCTTGCCTGTAAAACATTTGTGATAAGTTCATTGTATACAAATTTGTTATCGGCAATGGGAAAAATGGGAAAGCAATTAATTTATTGAAAACAAAAGTAGGCATAGTGGGCAGTAATTTTTGCCTGTGCATTGAACTACTGTTTAGTGTTGCTTAAGATGGCACCTTCAATGTGCGAGATTCTCTGGGCCCGGTCCATTTCACTTCCCTCAACGCCATTGCATCTACTGCAGAAAGTACACCCAAGAAAGGGCAGAAAGGCCCGTACCAAGATAAAGATACATGATTGCAAAGAAATAATTGACAATATTGCCCAAAGGCAAAGCATTGAATGTTGTATAAACGGTTTACAGTTAAACCTCGATATAATGAACTTAGATTTAATAAAATTCACAATGTAACAAACTATCTTCATTTTTCCATCTTGGTTGCACAGAAAACCGTATATTTTTCTTCCCGATTTAACAAAGTAATATCCTGACACGGTTTTGATGTAACGAAATGTTCGGCTATTTAATGCACATGCTTGCAGCCGTATGGCTAGTAAATCTAGCAAAGAAAAAGATTAATAAAAATGTCAGCCGAGGCAAAAGTTACTTCAAGCGTCCTTCTGCATGAAAAGCTTGAGCAGAAAAAAAACAGCATCAAAGCACGTGCCCCAGTACACAGCAGGCAGGAAACACCGCTGTGCCGTTTGTCACGTTGGTAAACAACTTGCAGAGGCCGTGGGCCGACGGCTCCTCATAGCGCTCGGAGAAACACAAGCGCTGACAATTCCTTCTGCGCATCGGTAACGGGGAGGGAGTTAACATGTGATAACGTGATCAAGCACGGGCAGGGAGTTGGGGGGAAGCCTTTCTCACCAGGATGAGGGCCACGCGCCAGTTCTGGGAGGTAATCTCCGCAGCAAGTGCAAAGTGCGAGCCTAGATGTTTGGTGCCTTGATGTGCATTGTGTTCCTGCGTGTCTAATGTTGGCAATCGTGTAATCTCAAGTTTCCTAGACACAGTGCAAAGCACTCGCTCGCGTTGTGACAGCGAGTTCATGGTCATCGAGTGAGATCTGTTACCTGAGCATGCCTGACACTGATAAAATTATGAACCTTACTTTGTGCAGCTGTCTCCTTGCTTTGACTTCTCTTGTCTTCCTTTTTTTTTTTTTTCTGGACAGATATCTGTATCTCCTTACACTGTTGTTTTTTATTTGTGGGCGCCGGCTGGGGGCACTAAGTATGGTCAACCATGGCATCCAAGATTTACGGTGCCTGCCGCGTGATGCAACGCACAAAAATCTTCGATGTTGTGAGCCATGTCGATGCATTGCTCTCAGCGCAACCTGCACCGCACATGCTGGCACTCATAACCGCGCTATTGTGGAGCGACATTGCAGTTTGTTTATAAGTGCTTACTAACAAGATACCATCCACTGGGAATGCTCTGGGAATTTGTGAAGTTGTTGATAATGTTGAAACTTAAAAAGAACTCGAATTAACAAAATCCACGATTTAACGAAGTTTTTCACTGTAAGTACAACTTCGGTATATTGAGGTTAAACTGCAATATTTGACCCACAACAGTAATTGTCATTGATCTTGCATGCCTTTCCTTTCATTAATGCTGTGCAACTGGTACTTCCAGGTCACAAATGGCATATGCGTTATCGTATCATGAGAAGCCAACAAAGACACCAAGGAAAACATAGGGGAACTTGTACTTACTAATTGAATTAGAGAAATGATAAATTAATGGCAATGAAGGTGGATGAAAAAACAACTTGCCGAAGGTGGGGAACGATCCCACGTCTTCGCATTACACATGCGATGCTCAAACCAGTTGTGTTACCGCAGCGCGGTTCCCCCATCCATTTTCTTGGGTATTTATGTGTTACTACGAGAACTAACCTTGGGAGTGTTAGCCAGCGCCACTACTCACAAACCTTGGCGGCGGATGTGGAACATCCTTTCTGCCACAGGCGTCACGAGTATGTGATCTTTCTGGGTGAAGGCAACTGGTCAATAAACCTGCACATGCTACCTGAAGGCATCAGTGTTGCCAGGGCCGAGACCCTTGTTATGTAAGAACAAGAAAAAAGGTGGTTAACCGAGGGGCCCGATTTTTATTAACCATATCATTTCTTATATCTTATCAGGTAGCATGTGCTGGTGCGCTGGAATTGTATGTGAATTATTGTACATGTACACACACTGTTTCCTGTACTACTACCTTGTGTGGTCTTTTGGGTCACATCAAGCTACCTATGTAACCTTTAGCCCTAAATGACCTACCAGCATGTAAACTGGAGAATAAAATTTATTTGATTGATATCCGATTCTGTATGTGTCTGAGCTGTGTCCTACCAGTACTCACGTACGAGGCAGAAACCTGGAGGCTTCCGAAAAGGGTTCTACTTAAATTGAGGACGACGCAACGAGCTATGGAAAGAAGAATGATGGGTGTAACGTTAAGGGATAAGAAAAGAGCAGATTGGGTGAGGGAACAAACGCGAGTTATTGAAATCTTAGCTGAAATCAAGAAAAAGAAATGGACATGGGCAGGACATGTAATGAGGAGGGAAGATAACCGATGGTAATTAAGGGTTACGGACTGGATTCCAAGGGAAGGGAAGCGTAGCAGGGGGCGGCAGAAAGTTAGGTGGGTGGATGAGATTAAGAAGTTTGCAGGGACAACATGGCCACAATTACTACATAACCAGGGTAGTTGGAGAAGTATGGGAGAGGCCTTTGACCTGCAGTGGGCGTAACCAGGTTGATGATGATGATGATCTGTATGACAGGACAGATCCTGAATACAAGGACACGAAAGCGATGCCCAGTACCTCGTTCTCCTTGTCATGAATGCAGTGATGCCGCAACAAAAGGAAGCGCACCAACATGATTATGATCAGTGGCAACGACTTCGTCATCTTGATGAGATGTGACTCACATTAAGAACGCTGGATGAAGAAGGTAAACACAGCGCCGCTCTGTCAGCAGACGAAGGAAAAAAACACGTGAGCACGCAGAGGGAAGCAGCAGCAGAGGCCCAGTCCTTGCCTTGCCAACTCCACTGATTCACTGGCAGTAGGTGGCAGAGGTAATTAGTGCCATCCAGCAAGCTGGCAGAAAAGCTCTCTCTCTGACTCCCTCGTAACTCCCTTATATTCAACGGTCTCCACGCGCACCCGCCTATGCGTTGGCCCCACCAGCCCGGCGCCTGCTTAGCCCACTCCTTAAAGTTTGCATTGGCGGATGTTGGCAGATTTGTGGTCCTCGCTCGCTGTGTGCTTGCGCACTGTGATATTTCACGACTCGCAGCGTTCGTACATCATGCTATGGCTCACGAATACTTCAAATACAAGTCCTTGTTTTAATTCGAACAAACTTTCGGGCCCCTTTGAGTTCGAATTATCGAGGTTCGACTGTATAAAATAATTCACTTTATCCGAGTCTGTTATATTATGGTTTAACTGTACAGCAAACATGGATACAATGAATTGTTGTATATAACAAAGGAAACGTAAGTTCAGGGTGTCTACCAACCGGGAAAATAGGGAATCCTCAGGGATTTTGAGTAGTCAGGGAAAACTCAAGGAATTTGTGCCTCAATCAGGGAAAATTAGCTGTAATTTTATTGAAAGGGTCGAAAGTTGAGTAACAGACCGGAATCATAATGAATCGACTTTTTGACGCCCTGTCTTCGTCTGCAGGAGTTGCCAATGTACAGTCAACGACTGACTTTCCAGATTCCCGATAATTTGGACGGCTTCGCAGCACCACCATGTACCCCATAGAGTCAATGTATCAAGATCTGAAATTTCGGATGCAAGAACTCTTCGCCGTCCGATTTTCTGGACGTTCTGCTGTAACTGCAGGTCTGAAATGGCATTAATCAAAGCCACCACTGCTGCCATTTTGATTACCTTGCCGCCTCCAATGGCGCTCTAGCACGCAGATCCGCTGGCAGCCGTAGCCACCACTGCGGCAACGCTAGGCCTAGCTGCTTCGATGTTCGCTATGAAGCATCTTGCCATTGAGTGCCACGTTTTTTTATTGAAAGAATTCGCTGCTGTCAGCAATGGCACGGACTGCGCCTTTGTGGTCCTCTCGATCGGCTTAGGAGCTTGGAAAGCATGGTGCGTTGCATAATGCCGGTTCCCGAAAGTCAGCTTTGCCTCTGTACAGAAATGTTACTTGGTGAAGCATATGCAAAAGTATGCAGTTAATCTGCAGAAAACTAAAGTAATGTTTAACAGTCTCGGTAGAGAACATCAGTTTACGATAGGTAGCAATGCACTGGAAGTGGTAAGGGAATACATCTACTTAGGGCAGGTAGCGACCGCAGATCCGGATCATGAGACTGAAATAATCAGAAGAATAAGAATGGGCTGGGGTGCGCTTGGCAGGCATTCTGAGATCATGAACAGCAGGTTTCCATTATCCCTCAAGATAAAAGTGTATAACAGCTGTCTCTTACCAGTACCCACATATGGGGCAGAAACCTGTAGGCTTACGAAAAGGGTTCTACTTAAGTTGAGGACGACGCAACGAGCTATGGAAAGAAGAATGATAGGTGTAACATTAAGGGATAAGAAAAAAGCAGATTGGGTGAGGGAACAAACTGGAGTTAATGATATCTTAGTTGAAATCAAGAAAAAGAAATGGGCATGGGCAAGACATGTAATGAGGAGGGAAGATAACCGATGGTCATTAAGGGTTACGGACTGGATTCCAAGGGACGGGAAGTGTAGCAGGGGGCGGCAGAAAGTTAGGTGGGTGGATGAGATTAAGAAGTTTGCAGGGACGACATGGCCACAATTAGTACATGACCGGGGTAGTTGAAGAAGTATGGGAGAGGCCTTTGCCCTGCAGTGGGCTGATGATGATGATACAAAAGTATTGCAGTGAAGCATACCAAACATGGGAAGGGGCTATTGCCACGGGATGAAGTATGTATTCTTTAATTATACATGCGTGCACATTGTATTTCCTGTCACAGTGCAAGCACCGATATGCCTAATACGTGTACCGACATGCCTTCAGAGCGTTTTTGAATGTGCCTGTGGTTTTCGCGGCCCCTAGGGAGTTTGAAAAATCGGACTTGGACTGTGCAACTGACCAAGAAGATGCTTCAAATGGTCCGTGGGGCGAACGAGTGGAGGAAGGAGGACAAGAACCGAAAGGACCTACGCATTGAGGAATGAACGGGAAAGGAAGTGTGCTGCCATCGTTTTCAAGGAGCTTGAGCTTAAAAAACAAAGTGTTGGCCGTTGCCGAGATGCAGATGACCCTCATCCAAACCAAAATAAACTCTTTAAAGCAGTGAAACACAACAATGAGGCGTCGTGCCCGGGCTGAGAGTACACCTCAACTGCCCTACCATATATGCCAGCACAGTTTAGGTTGACTTATGAGCTGTTCAGAGAGAATCTAAATTGTGACAAAGTTCGGGCCTCATACCACTGAGCTTGCTATCACTTTATAGAAATAGTTCATATTCGGAAATATTTGGTTCTGTATGCATCTCCTTTTTATTCGTATTTCAGAATTGAAATTTTTTTTTCATATGCTCACTAGAGAGTGACAGCATCAGGCGATATGGTTTCAGCCCTTCTTGACATAAAACATAATTTTTCGTCACTCAGGGAAAACCTGGAAAACTCGGGGAATTTGGAAATTTCAACTTGGTAAACACCCTGAAGATGTTCCTCCCCAATACCAGCGCGTAATGAATATATTCTTATAATGAATATTGGGCGTAACAAGGGTATTGTCATGCTGGATGCATGATGTTCAGCTGTTTAGTGATATGCAACTGTACCGGTAGCAAGCATTGATCTGTAGCTATTGTTATGCCCCTGCAGGTTTTCAGCAGCCGGAGCAGCCCTGGGGTGCTCCGTCTACACTGCCTGTCACCCATGGCCCCCCATCAATGCCAGCAACCATGCCTGCAGCACCACTGCACAGCGGGTATGACCCTCTGTCGAGTGTTCACTGCTGAACTGCACGGCGTATATCTTCCAAGATTTAGTACATATTTTCAGCCCACTTTTGCCCAGATCATTATTTTTTGTTTGTTTGAGGACAAACATTGCATTTCATGAGCACTTGTATCTGAAGTTAGGATGTCCAAAATTAATTTCTCATACTACAGGTAAACCTCTATATAACGAAGTCGGTAAAATTGACAATGTCCTTCATTATCACAAAATTTTGTTTTATTGAAATTTGACCTTTTATGCTAATAAGTATGGTTGCCGATCAATTTTTCTTAACTGGAAAGGGGCCGCAGAATTTTGTGAATTATCGGGCAATCGAAGAAAGCAAATTTGAATGAGAAAGCAATTCATTTTAATGAATGTGGCAGTCAGGGAAAAATGATACGGTTTCATGCCATGTCGACAATATCTCCTCATCGGGGGTATGAATTAAGCGAAATGAGCCCCACTTTCGCGTGCACTCCGCCCCCGCGGCTGATAGCGTGGCCCGCACTGAGACGACGTTACCATGAAAAGTGCCAGCAGTGGGGAGAGAACGCTTCGTCTGCCTCTCGCTCCATCGGGGCAACGAAACTCGACATTATGCCACCTCCAACGCACGGGAAGACAGCTTGCATGATGCCACGCTTTCTCGGCATGCCCACTCTTTGCACATTGGGCAGCAGATTACCTCTAAAGCAGGGTGCGTGGCTGCATATGTGCTCAGCCATGCTTACAGCCATGTGCTTACCCCCCTTGTGTCTCTAGGTATATGCCACCCTGTGCTGCTCTTTAATGAACCACCTTTACGCCAGCTTAAGTTACTTGTAACTAGGACGTGTTGCCCATTGGCAAAGAGCTCGCTTCGGGGCACGGGTGTGTGTGTCACTGATATTGGCACATAACCATTGCGCCATTTACACTGCATACCATCATGAGATAGATTGCTAATCACATTGACATCGGCAATCATCTCCAAGTGATGGATGCACTGCCAAATTTTGTTGGACAGCTGCATGTGACTTCAGAATCTGGCTTCTAGTCACTTAAGCATAGCATTCTGCTTCAGGAATTTAAAACTGGTATGTTGCAAAATCTTGATGGCCACTTATACACACGGATAAATTTTTGCAGCAACGAAAGGAAAAAACTACAGAGGTGAAGCACACGCATGACAGCGCTACTAAAAATAGTAGCATGGGAATTTCAAAGTGGTGTTGCCACCCGTCTTTCATTTTTGTCTCTTTTCTGCTTACCAAATGTCTTCTCATGAGAAGGGTGACTATTTGGTATGGTTGAAGGGTAATTTAAAAAGACAGCTCAAATTGTTCTCTTGCTTTAGTGTCTCTGAATGCATAGATTGCTGTCAAGGCCATGAAAAGCTAGAAAGAAGTGGCAGCTTGAAAAGTAACTTTGTTATAGCTAATGTTTACTGTACTTCTATTTCCTTTTAGTGTTCTTACTCTCGTAGCATAGCTCGTATTCCTTATCACTTGATCGTGATTGTCATCAGGCTGTTTTATATGCTCAGTGCAGGTCAAAGGCCTCACATTAGCAATCTTCCTTTCTTTACCCTTTCTTGCAGTGTCAGAATCCATTTTACTACTGCAGGTTCCCTTATCACTTGACCCACTGCTGCCCTTGGCAGCCATTGTGTTGCTCCAATGACTACCGCTTTATCTACTCCACATATTGACAGAGTCATGAGCTACAGGATGTGCACTGCCTCCTGTCTGTAAGATTACAGTAACAGGGGCTCTTGTCCGCCATTATTTTAAAAAAATTGCGTTTATGTTGCTAGCTTTCATCCTCCGCCTACATAAAGACATACCTGCCAAAGTTGACATTTTTATTCTAAAATGCCCATTTCAAGTGCTCTTTTACGGTTGCTGTATTGGCAAAGGATATTTTCACATTTTTTTATTTGCATACAGTTTTAGGGGAAAATCAGTTGCTGAGTGATTTCTTCTGGCCCAATTTTTCGGGCCCATCGAGTAGTAGAACGTTGTTAATATGTTCCTGTTACGTACATTTTCACGAAGCCAACGTTCAACTTTTGCTAGCGAGAACACAAAAAGATGACCCAATAAAATTACGCTCATTTTTTACCGGTTCATACATTCCCAGACAGTACGGTTTTTCGGCACAAATGTTCAGTACGTCGCCAAACTGCTATTGTATGAGACGTTTTCCTGCCACTAGATCCTACATAAACAAGAAAACGTGCGAGGCGCACGTGATCGAGAACAGTACACGGCTGCCTGCCATGGCAGCTTCACCGCAACACTCACCCGCCTATCTCCCGTAATAATGCTGGTGCGCTCTCACTTTCCCATTTCAGTACAAGCGAATTTCGCACATGGCATTCCCAGCTATCACCGCTAATCCTATTGCCATAAGCATCTTTGCCCATCTGTTTCACGATGCATGGTGCCATTGGAAGCACACTTCTAACAGGCTATAACTGAAGCTTATTCCGGTACCAGCAAACCTTCGCCTGGGTCATCACATGCCGCATTCACAGCTATCACTGCCAACCCTATTGCGATAAGCATCTTCATCTATTTGCTTTACAGCGCAGTGGTGCGTAGTGCCATTGGTAGCGTACTGCATGCTTTTAGTAGGCAATAATCCAAAGGCATGGCCGTTCCCAGTTGCAGGCGGCACGACGTGGGCATTGCGTTTCGCTTCTGCGGCATCTGGTGTCGCCCATCAGCTCAATATTGTTTCAGTTTCCTGTTGCCCTCTTAAAATAGCACACAATAGGAAAACAACAAAACGCATCTCCGGCCACTGAAGCACCACTAGTTCGAGGCGCCTCGGTTTCTCGTGCAGCAAGGATCCGCGCAACGCTTTGCATTACGTAACGTCAACAATAGTTCAGTCTGTCAAATTTTTTAGTTATTTCAGATTGCAAGTTTTGCCGGTTACTATGTTTTTTTCTCAAGTTTATTTTTATATGCATGAACAAGACTCTACTGCATATGGAGCAACCTGTGCAGCAGCGACGTCAACTGATAGAACCAACGTATACAACAACCAAATTATTGACAGCTGTTATACATTAATATTTGTTAATAAACTTCATAAGCATTTCAGCTCATTCCTGGCATGATTAATTGTTCCACTGAAACTAGGAACAGAGTGCCAGTTCACAGCACCCCTTGAGAGTGAAGTCTGCAAACCTTTAACAGACAGTCAACGTATTCAATAATCAAATAATTTTTAGTATTTCTCAAAAAAAATTTTTACTTTTTTGCTTTCAGCGTAGCGTTTTTCAAATTCCAAAATTGGCAGGTCTGTAAAAATATTGCATAACTTGGCCAGATCCACTTCTTAAAGTTACACTAAAGGCAAATATTAAGTAAACCTAAAGCAATAGAATAATGCGCGAGAATACCCATTCCACACGGGCACAGAAAATAACATTACCTTCCTAATGCCGTAAATTTTAATGTCATACTGCATACTCACTGCACATACTGCAATTCACTTGGCCATGAAATGCATACTCGCGTTCCCATTGTCTGCACATTCGGACAATACTAAATGAATTTGTAGCAAAAAACAATTAATATATTCTTCACTTCCTTTTAAAAAGTGCTCATTTCTCACAGTGTAGTGCATTCTCACAACCATCGCCACATACGTGGCTATCGAATGCATCGAACGCTTTGGCTTCAGGCAGCTTGTGGCTGGGTGGGAAAATGACCTTTCTAAAGTAAACTATATAAAATATGCCTATTAATGTTTTTTCACGCCATTTCTTAAACACTTGCTACCTAGATAATTTTTTCAATGGTTTTACGTTTGGCAAGCAACCTTAACAGATTCACTGCAGCTATTGCCATTGCTATGTTTAATGTCATTAAGTATGCACATATAGCAGCAACCGAAATATAATAGCATTAAGAAATGTAAGACCTTGCATTTTAATCGAATTAACCTCACCTGTGTGGCACGGGTATAAGGGGTCAATATTATTAAGGCGAAAGCCTTGTATGTTTCATCAGTCAGTCGACCTTGGGCAAAAACGCGTTGACATACGAAAGGCATAAAAATGCTACGAACTAACACTTTTTGAGATAATGCCTGCACCGATTCTAATGAAATTTGTTGGACTTGAGAGAGAAAGTTAAATTCTAGTGACTAATGAATCTTCAAAAATTCATAAGTTTAAAAAAATATAGAAGCACAAAGTTTACAAATTTATAGCTCTGAACCAAGAACAGATATTACAGTTCTGTAACCTGCATCCATTAGATCAACCAAAGCGGACAAATTTCATATGTCAGTTTATATCTTACGTGAATTTGTGACATTGTTTAGTGGGTTTTGCGAGAGCTCTATTCACATATTACTCGTCTTTTTTTTTTTTTTTCTGAGAGCCATTTGTAATACATATAGCAATTTTGTTTGCTCTAGATGTACTATTATATGCAATTTACGGAACTGTGATATCGCCTTTTATTGCTGAGTTACAGAGTTGTAAACATGATAGTTTTGTTTTCTGAGATTTTTCTATTTTTGCCAATTTTATTAATGAATTGACACAATAAATAAAAAATTTGCAACCAGCAGTCACTAGATTTTAACTTTTCTTTTAAGTGCGACAGGCCTCATGGCGCAGTGGTCCCCGAGAAAAACGATTTCTCCTTTCCCATGTACTGTTTAGATAAGAGCACCTGAGCTAAAGCTTCCTCTAAGAGGGATGACTAAACGAAATAGACTAAGCAGATTAAGTGGGATGTGTACGTCATGTGTCAGTCATTAATGCATCGGCACTTAGGCTTTCACCTTTGTCACCTTAGGGATAACTAGAGACCCTGTGAATTTTTGTGAACAGAGCTTTAGTAATCAAGAAATTGAGGTGAATGTAGGGCATGATTTAAGGCTCCCTGCAACATTCATGTCCTAGCCCAGTGATGTAGGCACTCGTCATTATAATACTATCACTAGTGCATAACCATTTGTATTAAAAAAGATAATTGCATCACACTATAAAATGGAAGAATATGCTACTTGACCACTTCTAATAAATTTTTAGAAATAAGAACTCATTGATGTTACCTTTGACAGTGCAGGCGGTCAAAAGGTTTCATTTTCGCTCAACTCTGTGCTGCCTGCGCTTTCAAGTTTCCGTAGTTTCATTGCCGCATAGGGGTGCACTGGTATTGCTGGCTTGCGAAACTCACATAAACTGCTAGTAAAAGAGAATACCACGTCCATGTGATGTCACGAGATGCCCTAACGATCCATGCCACTTGGCCAAGAGCAGCTGCAGTGGCAAATCTAATGCACTGTGTTGGCTTGGTTTCTCCATGGCCGGGCGTTTGTGTTTTCACAGAAAAACTTAGCGCTGTCTGTAGGGCACCGTTTTAGTCACCAATGGCAGCAATCGCGTCACTCCCCGCCCGGACAGACAATTTGAATTGCTATAAAGGCATGTGGATCCTTCAGATGCAATTTTCCCTTGAACTAAGTCTTTTTCTTGGTACAAAACAAGCACTATGAGGTTTCTGGAATTATATTTGAACACTCCACATTGACTTAACCCCTTTGTTGCATGCTGTGTGCTACAGTGGACAAATTTCAGTAATTTTTGGAGGAAGTATAATGCTTCCGAGAAGCTCTTGTGCATAGTGTAAACTTCAGTGGACGACATAGAGTTTCTATAGCTGTGCTGGAAGGTGTCGCCAACCACTGTTTTTCCCCAACTCGGATTCAAAAATACTGTCATGTTGTTCTGACAGGTCACGTGCATCCCCTCCCTCTTATATATAACCCTCGTGACATTACAGTTAAGTACATATTTATTTATTTATTTACAGTACCGTCGGCCATGTGGCTCTAAAGAGGGGAGCGGTTACAGAGTAGTAGTGTAAAGCAAACAGACAACTGCAGTGAGTTCTGGTAGTAAAATGATTCTCCCAGGGATGAAAGTGCTGCGCCAATTGAGCCACACTGCGCCGCAAAGGAAATCCTGGTACATTCCTTTATGGCAGGTATTGCGCGCCAGGCCTGTGCCGATCCACACCTGCTCCGACTTGGGAATACATATATTGCGCATGCGAGAAGGCGCCGCGCATCAAGCCACCCTTCTTCGCGACTCACCCTTGCACGCTTTCCATCACAGCTACAGCATAGACACCTAACCATGTTTGCAACATCGCCGCCCAGTTGAAGAAAACTCAAATTCTGAATTTGAGGGAAAGCCCTCAAATTCAGACCGCTGGAGGACACCTCATCATGCCAACTGGAATTTGCACGGCAAGAATTACCGTTCATGACCGGACTTACCCTGCCACCTTCGTTATCTCAACAGTGTTCATGAGACGTCATTCTTGGCATGGACTTCTTGAACCAACACGGCGCAATCATCGACCTGAAGTCGAAGTCGATAACGCTGTCGGGAGATTGAGCGATACCGCCAGAGAGCTCTTGTAGTCACCATGCCTTAAGCGTGCTCGAAAGTCAAGTCAGCATCTCGCCTCGCTCCAGCATTGTCATTTCTGTCGGCATCGAAACACCTGCCGACGTAGAAGGCGCCATCGAGGGTGACCAACGACTACTGCTCGACCGTGAAATTTGTGTCGCAAGAGGGATCACTCGACTGCACGGAGGGAAAACTGAAGTGTTGCTGACAAACTTCAGCCAGGAGTTCAAGCACATCAACAAGGGCACGACGATTGCGTACATCAAGGAAATTCTGGGAACCAGTAATGCGTTTGCCCTCTCTGATTCCGCCGCATCTACCCCGATGACCATGGTTCCCAAACCAGACTACGACATTAATCCAAGTCTCCCCATGATTAAGCAAGAACAGCTCAGAAGTCTGCTCCCACGATACAAAGGCTGCTTTTCGACGTCATCAAGGATTCAGCAGACACCAGTCGCAAAGCATCGCATAATCACCGAGGAGTGCGCTCGACCACTCCGCCAGAACCCTTACCGAGTTTCGCTGCGAGAACGTGAAGCTATAAGAGAACAAGTCGACGAAATGCTGCGCGACGACATCATCCAGCCGTCGAAAAGCCTGTGGGCATCCCCTGTTGTCTTGAAGAAAAAGGACGGAACCTTACGATTCTGCGTCGATTATCGTCAACTGAACAAGATCACAAAGAAGGATGTATACCCCCTCTACCACGGATAGACGACGCATTAGATCGGCTCTGCATCGCAAAATACTTCTCGTCGATGGATCTCAAGTCTGGCTACTGGCAAATAGAAGTCGACGAGAGAGATAGCGAAAAGACCGCCTTCATCACGCCAGACGGCCTCTACGAGTTCAAGGTCATGCCATTCGGACTGTGCTCGTCGCCTGCAACGCTCCAGCACGTCATGGACATGGTGTTAGCAGGATTGAAGTGGCAGACCTATCTTGTTTACTTGGAGAATGTCGTCGTCTTCGCCGGAAATTTCGACGATCACCTTAGGCGGCTAGCGACAGTACTAGAGGCCATCAATTCATTAGGTTTTGAGGGCTCATAGGGAAAACAAAGGCTAGCCTTCCTACGACATTAACCATTGACGGCGTTGAGTTCACTGAAGCCGACCTAGTGGACAAATTCAATAATCATTTCCTAACTTCTGGTGCAGCAGGTCAGGCAAATAATAGGCACAGGAGGACAACGGCCTACCACCCACAGACGAATGGTCTTACGGAGCGCTTCGCCGACATGCTAGCAGTGTACGTAGACGTCGAACACAAGACCTGGGATGCCGTCCTGCCCTATGTAACCTTCGCATACAACACGGCGGTGCAAGAAAGAACACAGATCCCGCCGTTCAAGTTGGTTTCCAGCAGGAACCCGACGACGACGCTCGACGCCATGCTGCTGCACGTCACTGACGAAGAGAATCTTGACGTCGCTACCTATCTCCAGCACGCCGAAGAAGCTCGACAGCTTGCCCGCCTACGGATCAAGAACCAACAGCGTACCGACAGCCGACACTACAACCTCCGACGACGCTTCTTCGAGTACCAGCCCGGCGACCGTGCTTGGGTATGGACCCCGATATGCCGAGGACTGAGTGAGAAACTATTGCAATGCTATTTCGGACCCTACAAGGTCATCCGACGTATTGGCGCGCTGGACTATGAGGTCGTGCCAGACGGCATTTCGCTATCACAGCGGCGCTTCTCACGACCTGAAATAGTCCACGTTGTGCGACTCAAGCCGTACTACCAGCGTTAATGAACTTTGGGACTTTGCGTAACTGACATTTGGACTTTGTTTCTTTTCTTTGTTTTGTCACTTTTGTTTAATAAGTGTCCTTTTGTGTAGCATCGGGATGATGCTTCTTAAGAGGGGGGTAATGACATGTGTACTTCTTTATCTTTATAGGGCGACTACTTCTCACCACCTAACAAATGTTATCGCAAAGCGCAGGACGCGCCTGCAAAAGAAATTTCTGGAATGTTATCGATGGTTCCATCCGCTGTCTTTCCCCGCAACTTGTGTAATCTGATTGCATGTATGCGCGACGCGAATAGTGTAGAACTTTGTGAAAGGCATTCGGGTCCCAGCGATTAGTCTGGAATGTTCCACAACTGCTGTATAAAAGCCGACGCGCTTGACCCGCTGATCAGATTTTCGACGATCGCCGAGTGTGTTCGCCGCTACCGTTGTTCTTTGAGTGTAGCCTGTTTTTGAGGGCACAAGTTCGCCCAATAAAACGCTCGTTTCGTTAATCACAGTTTTGCTGCCTTCTTAACCGTCACTACCACGTGACATCTAAGGAAACATTGTTCAAATGGTAGGTGCTAGGAGTAGAATTGGATCTGGATACTCACATTAATTTGCATTTGGTAATATTTAATTCCATTAGCCACTTCTTGCACCAGTCATCTATATTATCCAGATGAGCTTGGAGTGTTATAGTATCATCAGTGTTTTTAATTTCCAAGAAGATAACACAATCATCTGCTAACAGATGTACGAGGTGTGTTCAAAAAGAAATGGAACTTTTAAAATAGTGTGCCAACCGGCAGAGGGGGCATGCTGCGGCTACGGAGCGCATGTAGCGGCAGGTTTAGACAACAAACTGCCATTTGCGGAGTTTCACTCTGACCATTAGTTGGCGAGCTATAGCCGTTGAAGTGAGCACATGAACAAGCTGTTCTTCGGATTGGTGCCAAAGTGATAATGAAGGAATTGGAAGAACAGCACGTGTGTGCGAAGTTCTGCCGCAAACTTCGGGAATACTTACACAAAGACATTTCAGTTGCCTAGCCAAGCATACGGGGAGGACTGTATGAGTCTCACGCAGTGCTATGATTGGTTCAAGCATGTTGAACATGGAAGAATGTCAGTCGGCAACGATTCCAAGCTTGGACGACCTTCCACATCCACAGATGATGACCACGTCGAGAGAGTTCAAACTGTGATTCGTGGAAATTGTTGTTTGACTGTTTGGGAAGTCACTGATGAAGCAGGTATCAGAGTAGGATCATGTCATGAAATTTTGAGTGGCAAACTTGGGATGCGTTGTGTCAGTGCAAAATTCGTGCCGTGTTTGTTGACTGACGAACAGAAGCAGACCCCTGTTGAAATCAGCGAGAAACTGCTCGCCGCTGCCAATGACTATGAAAACTTTCTTAAGAACATCATAACAGGCTATGAGACATGGGTTTATGGCTATGACGTTGAAACAAAAGTGCAGTCATCGTAGTGGGTGGCCAAAGGTTCGTCTCCTCCAAAAAAAGCACGCATGAGTTGGTCAAAAATGAAGGTGATGTTGGTTGTGTTTTTTTTTACTGCAAAGGCATTGTCCATCAGGAATTTGTGCCACATGGTCAGATGGTAAACAAAGAATTTTACCAGGGAATCCTAGCACGTTTGAAAGATTCTGTGTGCAGTAAGAGGCCTGATTTTTGTGGGAAAATCAGGCTTGGATGTTGCATCATGACAATGCCCCAGCTCACGTGTCGCTCCTTATCCGCATCTACTTAGCGAAACACCACACTCCTGTTGTGTCCCACCTACTATATTCTCCGGACCTAGCCCCAGCAGACATTTTTCTGTTTCCCAAGCTGAAAACCACCTCGAAAGATGTCATTTCCCAACCGTAGAGGAGATCCAGGACAATGTGAGAAGAAACCTGCGCATCATCCCCAGGAAGTGTGTTCCAGGAGTTTTTCCAAAAATAAAAGAAAATATGGGAAGAGTGCATTTCCAGTAGTGAGGACTACTTTGAAGGGGACAGCACTTAAAATGTTGTACCATAAGCAGTAAAGGTGTTATAGCAAAAGTTCGGTTCCTTTTTGAACACCCCTCGTATGTTAGAAGATATTTTAGCAGTCAGATCAATAATATAGATAAGAAATAATATTGGTTCCAGCACAGACCCTTGTGGTACACCCAATTGAACTCCAGGGAGTGGAGAGTTTAGACCATTAGCAGTAACAAATTGGAAACGGTTAGTAAGGAAATGCCCTATCCATTTTAGAAGGTTAGTGTCGATATTTAGTAAGCTTAGTTTAAAAAGTAGTAGTTTATGGCATACTTTATCAAATGCTTTACAAAAGTCCAAATAGACACAGTCAGCAAAGGATGATGCAGTGGATGCTGAGATCATCCAGGATGTGATGCATTTGATGAGGGAAAGATACTAGTTGTGTTTCGCAGGAATATCATTTTCGAAAACGATGCTGTGTGTTAGTAAAATATGAGTTAGGTTCTAGAAAGTCAGCCAGATTCGTGAAAACTACATTCTCTAATAATTAATAGCAACTACTTGTAAGCCTCGATAATTAAGAGGTGAGTTTCTGGGACCAGATTTAGGATTGGAACCACCTTCCCAATTTTCCATTCTTTTGGAAGTGCACATGAGTTAAGGTACTGGCGGGAAATTTTTGTTAGTGCCTGGGCTTTTGATGAATTTACTGTTAATGCAGTCACAACTTAGTGATGAATGATTAGGCAAACTATCAATCAAATAATCAATGAATTTTTTATGCATAACAAAATAGAATACATTGCATCATATTTTACAGTTGGGACACAAGAACTCAAAGTGAGTTGTGGAATAGGTCCCTATGATAGTGTTATCCATATCCATGTTACAAGATCATATAGATGGGTGTATACATTAAAAAAAAGGCAAATCTTTATACAATACACAAAAGCAAACTAACTTGCTGTGACTTTAAGAATTGTACAGGAAGGGCTGGTGCAGTGAGCTTGAAAAATACTGAATGAATGGTGATGAAGTTATGCCTTTAGGAAGGGTATTTCAAAGACTGGCTGCAGTATCTGTAAAGGAAAATGTTCCATAATTTGTGTGTGTACGTGAAACTGTCAACAACTTTAATAATAAGGATTGTGTTAGATAGTGTGTTACGTGTTGATGAAATTGAACTGACGGACTTGGCATAATATTTTTTCAGAAATTTGTGCGCAAGAGCTGCAATGCAGAAATGAATGTGATTATGCAGTGTTAAAATATTTAATGGAAGATAAGCAAATGATATAAACTCAGTACGTTGGGCAAAACTGATTATTCGTCGAACTATTTTGAGCTACCTGAATTGGCTGTAATGTTGGATACATAATTCCACAACCTGAATTACAATGACACATGCAATTCGACAAAACTTACGTTAATAAACTAGAAGGGTTTGTAGTGTAAATAGATACCATAGCTTATAAAATATTGGTATATTTTTGTAAATCTTCCTAGTTACTTCATGTACATGATTATGACACATCCTATGTTCTTCTATCACTAATCCTAAGAATTTTGCTTTACTAACTTTTTTGGAAGGGAACTCCATTAAAGAGCAACTCGCCATCCTCACCAAGCAGCATGTTTTTAGCAGAAAAAATTACAAAATTGCTTTTAGTAAGATGTGGAATCAATTCATTTCTGTGTAACCACTAAGAGAGGTTGAGAGTGTGATTAGCTTTCTTATATAAATCTTTCTCATTCTCAATGGCTATGAACATATTTGTGTCATCTGCGTATAGGACACATTCTTCTAGTATGTACGATGGAAGATCATTTATGAGTGCAATGAACAAGAAAGGACCTAATATTGACCCCTGTGGTACATCTGTATTAATTGGTCTTTTATCAGAACTTCATCCATTGATGCAGACATACTGTTGCCTATTTGTCAGATAGCTTTGTATTAATTTGTTAGGAGTGCCACAAATACTGTAGTTCTCTAATTTAAACAGCAGTTTCTTGTGATTAGAAAAACTGGCCACCTTGTATACGCAATGCCTCATGACCTCGAGCTTACCGCAATCTTGGAAGAACGCTAACATAATCCTAATCCATAAGAAAGGGGACGCCAAAGACTTGAAAAATTATAGACCGATCAGCTTACTGTCAGTTGCCTACAAACTATTTACTAAGGTAATCGCAAATAGAATCGGGAACACCTTAGACTTCTGTCAACCAAAGGACCAGGCAGGATTCCGTAAAGGCTGCTCAACAATAGACCATATTCACACTATCAATCAGATGATAGAGAAATGTGCAGAATATAACCAACCATTACATATAGCTTTCATTGATTACAAGAAAGCATTTGATTCAGTCGAAACCTCAGCAGTCATGTGGAGACATTACGGAATTAGGGTGTAGACGAGCCGTATGTAAAAATACTGAAAGATATCTATAGCGGCTTTACAGCCACCGTAGTCCTCCATAAAGAAAGCAAGGAAATCCCAATAAAGAAAGGAGTCAGGCAGGGAGATACGATCTCTCCAATGCTATTCACACAGTGTTTACAGGAGGCATTCGGAGACCTGGATTGAGAAGAATTGGGGATAAGAGTTAATGGAGAATACCTTAGTAACTTGCGATTCGCTGATGATATTGCCTTGCTTAGTAACTCAGGGGACCAATTGCAATGCATGCTCACTGACCTGGAGAGGCAAAGCCGAAGGGCGGGTCTAAAAATTAATCTGCTGAAAACTAAAGTAATGTTTAACAGTCTTGGAAGAGAACAGCAGTTTACGATAGGTAGTGAGGCAGAAGTGGTAAGGGAATACATCTACTTAGGGCAGGTAGTGACCACGGATCCGGATCATGAGACTGAAATAATGAGAAGAATAAGGATGGGCTGGGGTGCGTTTGGCAGGCATTCTCAGATCATGAACAGCAGGTTGCCATTATCCCTCAAGAGAAAAGTGTATAACAGCTGTGTCTTACCAGTACTCACCTACGGGGCAGAAACCTGGACGCTTACGAAAAGGGTTCTACTTAAATTGAGGACGATGCAACGAGCTATGGAAAGAAGAATGGTGGGGATAAGAAGAGAGCAGATTGGGTTAGGGAACAAACGCGAGTTAATGACATCTTAGTTGAAATAAAGAAAAAGAAATGGGCATGGGCAGGACATGTAATGAGGAGGGAAGATAACCGATGGTCATTAAGGGTTACGGACTGGATTGCAAGGGAAGGGATGCGTAGTAGGGGGCGGCAGAAAGTTAGGTGGGCGGATGAGATTAAGAAGTTTGCAGGGACAATATGGCCACAATTAGTACATGGCCGGGGTAGTTGGAGAAGTATGGGAAAGGCCTTTGCCCTGCAGTGGGTGTAACCAGGCTGATGATATTGATTCTTGTGATTGATAATGTCGAATGCTTTTGTCAGGTCAATGTATATCCCCATTGTGAGGAGCCCATTTTCAATATTCTATCTAATTCTTTCAATCAAGTTCAGCAAGGCTAGTTCTGTGCTTTTCGCTTCCGTGTAGCCGTATTGTGCCCTTGAAAAAATTTTGTTTTCGAAATAAAGCCCAATTCGTTTAAGAAGTGGTTTTTCGATTATCTTGGATAGAGGCAAAAGCAATGTGATGGGCCAGTAATTTTTGACTAGTAGTTTGTTGTTCTTTTTAAATACCGGTATTGTTTTGACAAGTTGCAAAGCTGTCGGAAAGACACCAGATGAGAATGCTGTATTTGTTATGTCTGCTAAATTTCTGCAATAAAATTCAGACTGTTTCAACAGGGCTGCAGGTAAGTCATTATGTCCTTCAGAATTTCTGTTATTTAATGAAAGCACCGCACTACAAACCTCAGCAGGATCAGTAGGAGCCATATAAAATGAGTGCGGTTATGTTTTATTATAGGTAAATCGTGAGTGTGCTCGAAGTTCGGGGGTTGTTGTTTTGAGGTAAGATCTGCAGTAATCTCAGCAAAGTAACTGATAAATCTTTGTGCAAGTGCATATGGTTCAGTTATGACAGTGTTTCTATCAGTAATAGCTATCGCTTTAGTTTGGTACGTTACATTATTCATTTCAGAGTTTAGAATTTTTCATGTTTTAGCAGTATTATTAGTGGCACGCATTATTTGTGAATGATAATAATCAGCCTTCGAAATATGCAATAACTTTTCAAGATGTTTCTTATACATCTTGTATCTTGTTTCTAGATCCACCCGCCGTGGTTGCTTAGTGGCTATGGTGTTGGGCTGCTAAGCATGAGGTCGCAGGATCGAATCCCAGCTACGGCGGCCATATATCAGTGGGGGCGAAATGTGAAAGCACCTGTATACTTAGATTTAGGTGCACGTTAACGAACCCCAGGCGGTCCAAATTTCTGGAGTCCCCCACTACGGCATGCCTCATTATCAGAAAGTGGTTTTGGCACATAAAATCCCATACTTTAATTGTTTCTGTGTCTATTCTATACGAACAGAGCTTAAGTTTCTTATGAAGATTATTCTCATGATTTATCGATTTTAAAAGCCTGTGTGTAAACAACGGCTTTCTCTTCAATCCTTTTGTACTGTTGGATATCGTAGAATAAGAACTGCTCATGTGACTGTGAACTATATTAACCCTTTCAGGGTTGAAGCATAACTGCAAGTCGGCGTAGTTGGAACAGATTCGTTATTTAAAAAACTTTTTGTGCGCAACCAGACAGGGACAAAGAAGAGGGGCAGCACAAGGACAAGCGCTTTCCTTTCAGGGTTGATCTTCTTTTCGCCATATGCGACTGCCCAGGGGTGATTTTTTTTATTGCAGAGTCTAGTTCTTCTGAGGGACCTATATTGAAAAAAATTTACTGTAATTTTTTAAGGGTGAGTGTAAAGTGAGAAAAAATATTTTGCGTTGGTATACAGTGAAAACTCGTTAATTCGAACTTCAATAATTCAAATTTATGGATAATTCGAACTGTACGATTTGGTCCGGCCAAGCTCCACAGAAGTCTATGTATAAAAAAGCCCGTTAATTCGAATGCGAGAAGGTTCCGCCACAGATAATTCGAACTAGGCGCCACCGTGCCGGCGGCTTGGCGTCTGGCACACGGCCAGAGAAACGCGCCTGCTGCCTACACACAAGGCTGCATCGCCTTTGGAATGGAGAGAACGGCGAGAGAAGGCAAAATCGGGAAAAATCTAACCGGCGCGGGCTCGGCCAGAAGGTAGCGGCGGCTGCCTCCTCTCCGTTCTACGTGACCTCCGAGACTTCTTGCCCGTTGCGAATCTCGGAGGCTTTGCAAATCTTGTGTAGCTGTTAATGTGCGGCAGATGGCGCGGCAAGCACAAAAACACAGCGAATGAAGTGCATCGCAGCTGCGCTTGCAATCAAGAACCGACGAATGGGGGCCTTCGCCACCTTCACATGTTCAGCGTCTTTGTCTTGGCAGTCTTCATCGGTTGTGCACGTCTGTTTTCAGCTTAGGAGGCACCGGCCGTCGCGATTCTTTGTGATGGTGTTAAGCCTCGGCTAACGTTCGTTTCGGTGGACATCGGTGGTGTGGCACAATCGGGCCCAGAGCTGCGACTTGAAGATGGCGTGTGCCCGCGGCACAAGCCATCACTTTCTGACGCGCCAAATTTCTGACATGCCCTACTGCTTCCAAATCGCAGTGTACTGTTGTTCTCCTTCACTTTCGTTAGTTCGAACTTTCGTTAATTGAAACTGAAGCAGCTTCCCCTTGTGGTTCGATTTAACGAGCTTTTACTGTATATGTACTGCTCATTCATGAATAACAACAATACAAAAAAATGGAAAGAAACTTATAAGAATTCAAAATTTGATGCATTGTTTACACATAAGGCTTAGAAAAAAATGTGCACACGAGAATATTTCGCAAGTGTCAAATGTTCCTGATCTTACACTATTTATGTCCATAGCATAATTGAACTGCATAGTTAAGCGCACTCAAGAAACCTGTGTGGTTGTGTGCCCGCCAAGAAAGCAAAACATGATCCGCCGTGGTTGCTCAGTGGTTATGGTGTTAGGCTGCTGAGCACAAGGTCGCGGGATCGAATACTGGCCACGGCGGCCGCATTTCAATGGGGGTGAAATGCGAAAACACCTGTGTACTTAGATTTACATGCACGTTAACGAACCCCAGGTGGTCCAAATTTCCCGAGTCCTCCACTACGGCGTGCCTCATAATACTTGATGCTATCTTTAATGTACAGAACTACCTATCTTTAATGTACAGAACTACCTCTGTGTAAATCAGTCAATCAATCAATCAGAGGTGTTTATTAAAGTGCCCCAGAAACAACCTTGAGGGTCTTGGTGCGGGCGCACTCGGCAAATCAATGCACAGGAAAAACAGTGCACGCCCACACACACATACGCACACATGCACACGCATAAAAGTATTGCAATTTTGCAAATACAGATTTTAGCAGAACATAAGATGTGTGCACGAAGAGAACACAAAGCAAAAGTAGAGCAACAGAAAAAGGATTACAGAATGACGGAACGCACAATAGATATGAAAGTTTTTGTTCAGTTATTGAAATTCGTTTGCAACCCCTTTCAGGACAATATTAAAATTAAGCATGAAGATATCCAGGCACTCTGAATGGGCATTATATGTTGCCTGCACCCTGGATAGAGGGTCACAAAAATCTGAAGGCTGAAAGGCGCGTTGTTTCTTTGGGCCTTTCTGCAGAATGTAAAAGCGCACATTAGAAAGCAAGTGCTAGCAGCAGATTTTTACATGTATTAACCTTTGGAGAAAAAGAACCTCCGATTTGTTGCGTCTACAGGTAAGGCTAGGTAACCTGAGTGTCTATGTCAGCTCAATGGAGATGGAAGGCTTTTGATAGAATCGGTGTTTAAATATAGATGTCACCTTCAAACAGTGCACTATCTTCGGTACCATCAAGTGCATTAGATATGCTGCACTTTTTAAAGGCGCGCACGATCAAAGTACCTGGGATGTCGTCCCACGCTGCAGCTACCCAGCCCGCCAGCTGCGATAGCGATGCACGTTTGATGCGGCCCGTTGCCGTCAGCATGTGGTCTTCGTCAGTCAACCAGTCCGTCTAATATTTCCGCAGACAATCCTTGAAAGGTTTGTTGATGCAGACATCAAGTGGCTGCAACTGGCCTGTCATGCCGCCCGGTATGACAGCGAGGTTCGTGTTCGCTTGGGCGAGCGCAGCCTTCACGTTGTCCGTCAAGCGCCCACGGTAAGAGTTGACGACAAGGAGCGAGTTCTTTTTCAAAAGGGCTCCTGGATGCCGCCGCCACACAATCTTAACCCACTCTTCCACCATCACACCCGTCATCCACCCATTCTCATTTGCCCGCACAATGACATTTCTTGGGGAAGTTTCTCAGGCAGGCAGTGTCTTCCTTTTAGATATCATATATGGAGGGAGTTTATGTCCATCAGCCGTGCAGCACAGCATCACAGTTGTGCGCTGCTTATCGTAGCTCGCAGAGCGCACCTTCACCTCCTTGGCACCCTTTTCATTCACGGTGTACGCCACTGGCATATCAAAACACACAGCCGTCTGGTCGGTGTTGCCGATTTGCCTAAGGTTTGCCTGCCACTTCTCCCTTTCGCAGCATGTAGCGCTGAAAAGCTATCAGCTTTTCTTCGAAATCGCTTGGCTGCTTCTGGGTGATTGAAGTCCGACGTTGGAGGCTGAAGCCGAAGCGCTTCATGAATTTCTGAAGCCAGCCCTGGCTGGCTTTGAAATCCTTTGGCATTAGGCCTTGCTCTCTCGGAAGTTCCCTAGCTTTCGCTTGGAGCACTTCTGTTGTCACTGGAAGGGCAGCTGCTCTTTGCGTCCGAACAAAGTAGGCCAAAACTGTCTCCACTTCGTGGTGACAGCCTTTCTTTGGTCCGCTAAATGCCATCCTCATTGCGGCGCAAGCAAAAAGCTGCTGTCATTGTCCCCTCCAACGGCATACGTTTTTCTCGTCGACGCCGAAGTCGTGCCCGGCTTGAATGTTCCACGATGCCTCTGCGGCTATCACAACTTTTTGCTTGAAAGCAGCACTGTAGTGTCATCTCCTGCTTGGTGCCATCGCGATAACACCACGCTGCGCACTGGTACGGCCGACACGTCACAGGTCAAAATGGCGACCTCGCTTGTGTACGGTTGGCTGCTGGCACGGGTAGTAGCGGCTGCGATACTGACTTTTCTAGATGGCGCTAGCTATGCACCATATTTAGCAGTTTCAATGAAAAACTGGCGCGTCTTTTAAAAATCCTCGAATCTATGCTGACCGTAGAGTTGGGAATATGATTATTTGAAAAAGACTATCGGCCTAGATTCGAATAAATACAGTAATCTTTGCTTGAAGCTTACAATTTTTGTTTTTGATGCATTTATGACCAGCTTGTATCCAGCGTGCCATGAGGCAAAATTCGCGTATTCCTTCTGAAGAGCAGCGCAATCATTAAAATTTTTTTCCGCTTTGAAAAGTTTTGCGTCATCAACATATAACAAAATTGAAGAGTTTTAAATGACTGCCGAAACCTCGTTAATAAACAGCGAGAAGTGAAAAATGCCCAGGACAGTCCCTTGAGGAACTCCACTTGTAGCCGCATAAAGTTCTGACTATTTACACTACTGTAACAGTACCGGTTGCATAGGTGGCTTCTTATCAGCGTGTGACAGAGTGGTGCAGATCAAGCTGTGTCAACTTTTGAAGGAGTATTTTATGGCATACAACATCAAATGCCTTACTGAGGTAAAAATTAATGACATGCAGCTGTCCTATACACTGCTTGAGAAGCATGCATCATGAAGCTAACAAGGTTGGTAGCTAGCTGTGGAGCATCCCGATATGAATCCATGCTGCTGAGGAATGATACTGTTTTTAATAGAGGATGCAATTATTGAGTGCAGAGTTCACTCGAATAATTTAGATGCTGCACATAGGAGAGAAATAGGCCTGTAGTTACTTGCAGCAGTTTTTACTCCTGACTTAAAGACGGCAACAACCTGCACTGTTTTCCAAGCCTTTGCGAATGGGCTCGTCTTTAAAGCAGAATTAAAAATACATGTAAGCACTGAAACAAGCATGGACCCATACATCTTAATCAAAGCAGGTGGAATGTCATCAGGACCACACGAAAAAGATGGTTTTAAGCGTTCGACGCCCTTAAAGACAAGTTCCTCTGAGACCGATAGACTTGAATCCAGGGAAGGGTGATTGGAAAGCTCACTTACTCCGTCACTGTACCCTTCACTGTACACAGACACAAAGTGTAGGGCAAAGGTGCCTGTGACATCTGGAACAGGTTGGTTGTCGCCGCTAAAGAGATATCTTGTTTCGTATTGTTGGGTGACTGTTCACGAATGTGTCTCCTGAAAGACTTCATATTTTTAGAAGTACTGCAAGCTTCCACATGTGCTACATAGATGGAATGAGCACGCTTGTAAAGACGTTTAGAGAATGCCCTGTACATTTTAAAATGCATATGCCAGTGTTCCTGATTTGTACGCAGTGCCTTCCTGTGAGCACGGTCTTTAAACTTCAAAGCTGTTTTCAGTTCAACAGAAAACCAATGGGGGAATTTGGAGCATTTAGCACCTTTTAGTGATATAAAGTTCTTCATTACATCGTGAATAATATTCATAAATGCCTTGACTTGGTCATTAACATCTCTTAGTCCTACTGCTGAAGACCAGTCTGCATTATTAAGATAGTGGTAAAGACCCACGCAATCTCTGCTTGAGAAATTAAAAGACTGAGGCGTTGTTGTATCCTTCAATCTCCTATTAGGTAGCACAAATTGTAATGAAATATCAAGCAGTGGATGATGTTTATCTGGCTTGACAAGGGGAAAATCGCCACTGGGCACATTCACAGCTTCTGCGTTACTAAGGCATAGGTGTGGTACATTGCCACAAGGGTCTGGAGTATTGTTAAGTTGGCACAGAGGTGTAAAAGATCAAGTGGCGACTTGCACTTGGCAGATAAGTAAAAGGAATGGGTTGAAATTTCACCAGTTTGTCAGGAAATGCCAGGCATATTAAAATCGCCAATTATGAGAATTTACAGTTAACATGGGCCGATATAACATTTTAAGTAGTGGCTAGAATACTGAGATACATCTAAATATTCATATCAGGCTTGCAACATAGAAATTCCCTACTAATAGCCTATTACTACCAGCACCAAAAATCTCTGCCAAGACACATTCCGTTACACATTCTAAATCAGAGCACCGAACGGATCTGAATGATTGATTGATCGCAATCAGGATCCCACTGCCCTTTGATTTCGGTGAAGAAGGATCGCAGTCTCGTGAGAAAACTTGATAAGTGGGTGGTAAGTATGAACTAGATGGTGTTTCAGGGCACAACCAGTTCTTTGTTAAGGCAATGATGGGGAAACAAGATGAAATTAAAAATTTTTTCACCTCTGTGTATAATCCACGAACATTCTGATAGAAAACTCTCACATCATTGGTTATAGAAGTGGTTGCAGTGGATCTCCGACCTTCTAATTCAAAGTTGTATCCTGGAATATTGTAGTTAACACATGATGAATTGTCGAGCCGATTTTCAGATAAACCAATGATGTTAAACAAACGTTGCAAGGTGACACATCGATGAAAAAATTCATGGTAATGCCATAGGAGTCTACGAATATTCAAGTGTATAAGAGAGAAATCTATTAACTTGTTAACTCTGTGCACCTCAACAATCACAGAATGAATTGGTAAGTATTCATGTTGGTATGCAATAGGAAACTCAACATTGTCAGTTTTCAAAAATTGACTTGTAAATGAATCATTAAGAATGGTTGCGCATATATTCTCGGAAACAGCAATTCCAGATGCACCTTCTAATGAAGTAGCATTGTTTGCTTGCCAAAACTTCTTAAGGTTTGTTTTTAGTATTTATTTATTATTTATTTTATTTATTTATACATACTGCAGACTACATAACGTGGTCCAAGCAGGACGGGCATTTTTTTTAACAAATCACATTGAGTGTATGGGTGCACATACATTGTGTTTTACATCTAGAGACAAATAAATAGAAAAAATGAACACAATGGCTAAATGTACACAATGCTACACGATGGCAAGACGATCGCGCTCTGGTATAGAATTCCATTGAGACACTGTGTGCAGGAAGAAGGAAAATTTATAAGCATCTGTTTTTGCGAAATATGGCGTTAAAGATCTTGGTTGTTGATGTCGTGTATCTCTTGTTGATAGGGGGGATAAATACAATGAAGGGTCAATAGCGAATTGCTGGTGAAGGAAAGAATTCAGGAAGCCCAAGCGAAATTGCCTTCTTCTGTACTGAAGTGAAGGTATGTTATTGGCTGTCATTAGTTCCGATCGAGAGTCCACACGACGAAATTTAGAAAAGATAAATCGAACGGCCTTTCTTTGAATTCTTTTGAGTTTATCAATGTTACATTTTGTGTAAGGGTCCCATACTATGCTTGCATATTCTAGCTTTGGTCTGATGTATGACTGATAGCATAGAAGTTTTACATTTGGTGGTGAATTACGAAGCTTGTGTCTTAAGAAACACAACTTTCTGAAAGCAGAACAACAAATGTTATCAACATGTGAATTCCAGGAGAGGTTAGCAGTGAACGTTACACCTAAATATTTGTAGCTATCGACATGATTAACTGTAGATGAACCTAGGTAGTAAGCATACTGAAAAGGGGATTTTTTTTTAGTTATAGAAATGGAAAATGTTTTTTGTGCATTTACGACCATGCCCCACTGGTTGCACCATTTGTATATGTAATCTAGATTTTTGTTTAGTTCTTGTTGATCGTGTATGCTGCAAACTTCATGGAATAATATACAGTCATCTGCAAACAATCGAATTTGAACAGTTGGATCAATTATATCTACGATATCATTTATATAGCACAAAAAATAGCAAGGGCCCTAGCACACTGCCTTGGGGCACACCCAACGTGACTGGTAGAAGGCGCGAATTTAGACCCTCGACTGTGACAAACTGCACCCGATTTCTCAAATATTCAGCCACCCCAGCGGCCAACACCTTCGGAAGACCAATGTTGTTTAGTTTATAGATTAGTTTGTCATGAGGAACTTTATCAAAGGCCTTACAGAAATCTAAAAAAATTGTGTCTGATAAGAGTTAATGGAGAATATCTTAGTAACTTCCGATTCGCTGATGATATTGCCTTGCTTAGTAACTCAGGGGACCAACTGCAATGCATGCTCACTGACCTGGAGAGGCAAAGCCGAAGGGTGGGTCTAAAAATTAATCTGCAGAAAACTAAAGTAATGTTTAACAGTCTCGGAAGAGAACAGCAGTTTACGATAGGTAGTGAGGCACTGGAAGTGGTAAGGGAATACATCTACTTAGGACAGGTAGTCACTGCGGATCCGGATCATGAGACTGAAATAATCAGAAGAATAAGAATGGGCTGGGGTGCGTTTGGCAGGCATTCTCAGATCATGAGCAGCAGATTGCCATTATCCCTCAAGAGAAAAGTTTATAACAGCTGTGTCTTACCAGTACTCACGTACGGGGCAGAAACCTGGAGGCTTATGAAAAGGGTTCTGCTTAAATTGAGGACGACGCAACGAGCTATGGAAAGAAGAATGATAGGTGTAACGTTGAGGGATTAGAAAAGGGCAGATTGGGTGAGGGAACAAACGTGAGTTAATGATATCTTATTTGAAATCAAGAAAAAGAAATGGGCATGGGCAGGACACGTAATGAGGAGGGAAGATAGCCGATGGTCATTTAGAGTTACGGAATGGATTCCAAGAGAAGGGAAGCGTAGCAGAGGGCGGCAGAAAGTTAGGTGGGCCGATGAGATTAAGAAGTTTGCAGGGACAACATGGCCACAATTAGTACATCACCGGGGTAGTTGGAGAAGTATGGGAGAGGCCTTTGCCCTGCAGTGGGCGTAACCAGGCTGATGATGATGATGATGATGATGATGATGAAATTTTACGCACTTTACAGCGACCAATTTTTTAGGCCTCTCTACAGCCAAGTTACATGTACCATTCACATCCTGATACACAACCTGATATTTGCCATGTTCTACCTTCGTCAATTCATTTATTATCTGTTGCTTGGCACTCTTTGGCCATATGTGGCCCTAGCGCCAATAACATCGATTAATCATCATCATGAGTTTGTGAATGTGATGGCAGAAACCTCACCTGTTGGAGCAAAAGAAAGCAGTCAGCTTCTGCATTAACTGGAGCTGCTGTACATGTTGTCCCTGTAGTGGACATTCTGTATCATGCGAAATAACCATTTAAAGCTCATACAACTTTTCTCGGCTTTTTCTGGATGCATATTGACAGAAAGCGAAAAGTAATCAAGGTTTGCATGTGTAATTCTTTGTGCAACTAAGGGCTGTTATTTGCTATTAGTATCCTTATAAAATCCAGCGGCAACGAAATTATTTTACTTTGTCAGAAGCCCAGTTTCAGATAGTATAGGCATCGAGCAGTACCTGTGCAATATTTTGCTCTTAAAATATGAATGGAGATCTCACAGAAAGCTTGCAAAAATAAATACCTTTGATGTCGAAAGAGCAAGAAACGCTGCCGCCACTGCTCACTGGGCGCAGAATGTGGAACACTATGGCGCGACCCAGTGGGGCTCCTCGGTGTGACCTCCAAGATGAGGCAGTGCCTGTGGTGTGCTGCGCATTTCAGAGCCGATGTTCTGGGATTTATGTCACGCACGCTAACCGCCAGGGGCGTGCATCGTCTGCTTACTCTGAACTTAATGTTACAGCGCAAACACTTAAGACGAACCACAAAAAAGATAGACACGACATACACTGGCGCTGACTAACAACTTCCTTTTTTCCTTCGTCGTCGATGCATATATATACCTAGGCCACACAACCGCGCAGGCGCAGAGAATACATTACTGACGTCTGCCAACTTATCGCATACACAAACGTAGGAATTCAAATTCTGATGGGTGCAGGGTCAAAGATGTATCACTGATGCAATTATATCCTTGTCTTTTAATGTAGTAGGCCTCTAAGGCAAGCCGCGCATGTTCATTATTGATTTTGCCAAGAATTAATTGTCTGTTTAGGTGTCATTCGAAGGCTGCTCGTGGTAAAATGTGGCAATTACCAACCATGCAGCTTTGCAAAGATTGCTTTAGCAGTGTTTACTACTCATTTATATTGAATTTAGCTCAAATGAAAGTTCGTTACAGTCCGCCTTTAGTGTCCACTATATTATTAGCTTCCTGCAACTGCTTTCTGATCTACAGGTCAGTCTTTCCCCCCTCTTAATGTTACATTTATTATTTTTTGTGTCAACAGTTGTCAAGCAGTTTTTCAGCTTCTCAAGTTGTTTGCCAGCCTCAGGTTTCTTATTCTAGTTTTCCAAAGGTGGGATACAGGACACCTGTGCTGTGTGCCCAGGTTACCCATGTGTGCCACCCCGCATGGTGCAGTTCCGCCGTGGCCATCATCCTCCCCTCCGCTGGCGGCGTTCACCACTGTGCCCACCCCATGGGTGCAGACAGTGCCCAATGCTATGCCATGGGCCACCTATCCAACTCCTACCACTGGGGAACTGCAGGTAGGGACTGCATGCCTGTGGCTGTGCAGCATTTACCAAGAAATACATTAACCATTACTTGGCAGAAATACTCCCCCGTGTCCTAATTGTGGATGTTTATGAAAACATTGCAACTTGGGGTGTGCGAATACTTGAATGCAGTCAACTTCCCTGAATACAACCCTCACAGGACTAATGAAGTTGATTGAATTATCTGATGGGTTGAATTAAACTAAAGGCAAGAAAAACGCCATAACACACCGTTGATTAATTTGGCAATATTTGCCAGATTCTAATGACACACTATAGAATCTAGTGAGCACGAACCTTTTTATGTATTCAATGTAGAAAATGTAACATGCTCCTTATTCTGGCAATAAGGGACAAAAAAAAAAAAAAA
This sequence comes from Dermacentor andersoni, assembly GCF_023375885.2. NCBI lineage: Eukaryota > Metazoa > Arthropoda > Arachnida > Ixodida > Ixodidae > Dermacentor > Dermacentor andersoni. The sequence goes on from NC_092816.1 coordinate 216,806,647, forward strand.
ACACCAAGTAACTTTACCTTTATAAAATAAGTTATTTTACACTTAGTATGCACCACTAAGTGTCATCACTTTATTGTTGTAGAAGCAAGCTGTTTCTTGCATTTATACTCAGAATCTTATTGACCCTTTTCACGGCAATCCCGTGGGCGCTGCCATGTTTGATCACGTGATGATGTGTCCATTACTTGCCTCAGCTGCCTCCCTGTTTACCATGGATGTGTATGATGCCAGTGCGGCTCAGCAAAGCACTGTTTCCAGAGATATTGTAGATGTTCAATGGGTAGATGACACGAAGCTTTGGCCACGGCTTCAGAGAACATGTAAAAGCACTTTAGAAGTTGATTAAGTTAAACTGCGCGAGCAGCGTATAGGTGCTTGTTCTAAAAACAGGGCTAAATATGTATTCCAAGCTATCCAAACTTTCCGCTTATGAATTGAATTAGGATCAATATGTTTTGCTCTTCTTTCTTTATTTGATAAATACTTTGAAGCAGTGGCTTGTCACATTTATGACTCAGTAAAGTTCTTCGGTGCAGTCACTATCTGATTATTTTCTGCCTGATCGCTTACGGGTGTGGACAGTTCCGATAGATTTTTTCTTACTGCGCGCCAGGCTTGAAACGTAGCTGATCCATACATTGTAAATCCCTGTAGCAAAGATGTACTATCACTAGTAACTTGCTTACTCTTTTGCACCGTCGCAAAGCATTCAGCTTCAACTATTCATGTGCTGTCGGTGCAGTTCATCATTTATTGTGCATATATATATATATATATACAGTGCGTGCCCATTAATTTATTAACACGGCAAGCTGGGCAAGAGGCAAGTTGGTGATTGAACATATTCCTATGGGTGGGCAGCGCAACCCGGACGAAAGACGAGAGGAAGTACACGAAACAAGCGTAGGCTAACAACTGGTTTATTTTTTCAAGCAAGGGAGTATAATATACAGAAAATGCAAACACGTGTAAAGTGATGTTTACAAGGGTGTTAGCCTATCTTGCCATTCAAAAAATCAGTTTCTTTATCCCGCAGAGTGATAGAAGTCTGGCTGATGCATGCGCCTGAGTTTACATGCATGAAGTAGGCTTCCACAATCTTGCGCTTGATTTGATTCATATTTTTATACAGTATTTTCGTTTGTTCAAACATAGGTTTGCATAAGCAAACTCTACAATGCGCAGCCAGATTAGAACCTGTTTCATTCCTGATCGCACCTCGGTGCTGCCTAAGGAGGATGTTAAGGCAGCGTCCCGTCTGTCCGAAGTACTTTTTGCCGCACGAAAGTGGAATGACGTAGGCCACTCCCACCGAGCATGTCACAAGCTGCCCAGAGTGTTTGACGCGGCACATAGCCTTGGACGCCTGTTTAGGTCTATTGACAAGATTGCAAATCTTGTTTAACAAGTTCTTTGCTGAAAAAACTACTTGAAAACCATATTTCATGGCTGTCTTTCTTTTAAGCCATGCCCCATCTGATGTACATAAGGGATGACTGCATACTTTTTAACTTTTTCGATTTGTGTTTGGGGTGCTTCCCCCTTTTTTATTTTCTTCACTAGCCCTTCGCATATTGGCACGATAATAGATGTTGGAAAACTGGCCGTCTCTAGACGATTCAGTTGTTGCCAAAAGCTCAGATTGGCGAGGTGGTGGCATGACTTTCTAAGTGCGGAACCTAGACACGTCATAGCAATTCCTCTTTTCACTAGTTTTGAGTGTGCTGAGGCGTAGTTTAGAATTGGTTTGCTTGTCCTGGAGTTATATTTCCAGCAAATCTGTTGCGCTCTTAATCTTTACTGAAAATTCAAAAATTGAACTTCACAATTACTCGCCAGTTCATGAGTAAATCTGAGACCCATTCCTTCTTTATCAAAGGCTGCGAGAATAACTCCAATAGCTTTGGAACTGGTTTGAGAGCGGATAACTACCAAGTAGTCATCAGCAAACCTGAAGCACTTTTTCAATGTTCCTGCCAAGACGCTCTCGAGTGCCCGGTCAACAGGGCTGAGAAAAATCTCGCCGAGAATTGGTGCAACCTGAGAGCCAATGCAGACCTCCTACTCGGTGGGAGTGGTTCTAGGTCTAGGTTCCGCACTTGAAAAGTCATGCCACCACCTCGCCAATCTGAGCTTTTCGCAACAACTCAATCGTCTAGAGACGGCCAGTTTTCCAACATCTATTATCGTGCCAATATGCGAAGGGCTAGTGAAGAAAATAAAAAAGGGGGAAGCACCCCAAACACAAATCGAAAAAGTTAAAAAGTATGCAGTCATCCCTTATGTACATCAGATGGGGCATGGGTTAAAAGAAAGACAGCCATGAAATATGGTTTTCAAGTAGTTTTTTCAGCAAAGAACTTGTTAAACAAGATTTGCAATCTTGTCAATAGACCTAAACAGGCGTCCAAGGCTATGTGCCGCGTCAAACACTCTGGGCAGCTTGGGACATGCTCGGTGGGAGTGGCCTACGTCATTCTACTTTCGTGCGGCAAAAAGTACTTTGGACAGATGGGACGCTGCCTTAACATCCGCCTCAGGGATCACCAAGGTGCAATCAGGAATGAAACAGGTTCTAATCTGGCCGCACATTGTAGAGTTTGCTTATGCAAACCTATGTTTGAACAAACGAAAATTTTGTATAAAAATATGAATCAAATCAACCGCGAGATTGTGGAAGCCTACTTCATGCATGTAAACTCAGGCGCATGCATCAGCCAGACTTCTATCACTCTGCGGGATAAAGAAACTGATTTTTTGAATGGCAAGATAGGCTAACACCTTTGTAAATGTCACTTTACATGTGTTTACATTTTCTGTATATTATAGTCCCTTGCTTGAAAAAATAAACCAGTTGTTAGCCTACGCTCGTATCGTGTACTTCCTCTCGTCTTTCGTCCGGGTTGCACTGCCCACCCATAGGAACATGACCATTAATTTATTCTTGATAGGTTGGTGATAAGGCGGGCTTAAGTTTGCGTGCCAGTTAAGGTAGGCGTGTGTAGATGACTTGCATGAAACTTACTATGACACTAAGCGTCGCTACGTCCTTTGTCATTGCTTAACGAGTGGTTCTCTCTCTTGCCGACATTACGGGGCTGAAGCCCTTTCTTTAAAAGTTAGCAACACCACTCTCGCTGGCGGATGAGAAGATTTCTGTATCCTCAAGGAAAGCCGTAGATCTCAAAGTGCTGGTAACACGGACAGTTCTAGCAGTAATCTGCGAACTTGGCCACACAGGTTCGTTCCATTCCTCAATATGCCAGTCACTATTTTTGTGGCAAACTACTACACATGTCTTCAAGCCACCACTCCACAATTTGCAGCATGATTGGTGCAGTGTGTGTCAGCGAAAACTCGGTTGCACTTACAACAGCTTATCTTACAGAAGTAAGGTAGAAGTGGTAATGGTTTCGCGCTTGTGCGGTATCACTGAGGCCATGTGCGGCATGCTGCTGGAAGCAGCATCTCGTTTCTCTAGAACGAAGTGCTCCGCTAAAAGGGTCACTAAGTGACTGATGTGCCTTTTTCCTTGGCATGCAGGTCATGCGATTCTCAGCCGGCGAGGCTCCCAGATGGGCCGTGAATGAGCGGCGCTTCCGTAAGCGGCACCTTCCTCCTTTAGTGGGCGCTGGGTGAGTCACGTTCGTGTGTCTTTCGATGCAGAAAGCATGGCGCACTCTGCTTTCTTTCTTTTTTTTTTATATGGGGGGCATTTTTTGTCTAGTTTAGGTACTTCGGGTCTATCTAGCCTCCTACATTGATCCAGTGACCCAAGTTATCTATTAGCTTGGTCCACTAGTGTTGTCCTCGTGGTTGTGATACTGTCATGGTAATTTCTTTAAATTGATATACTGTCAGGAGATGCATCACATCACATGGCATGAATGACACCTGGCTACTCTTTGCAGAACTCCAGACGATGCTGGATAGCCTGCAACTTGCAGAATGCTTTGCATATCATCAATTCCCATTGTGCGTAGCTTTTTTAAGAGAGTGCTTTCTTCGGTTCTTTGGGCTGTTTTTGTGATTGGTGGTCAGTGGTCAGACTCGGCAAGAAAATTTTTCTTTTGTTCCCTTTTTCGCTCACTTGCTCACTCTCTCTCTCTGTCTCGTTCAGTTACTTGTTTGTTTGCTCTGGCTATTCTCTAGCGTTGAGAATTATCGTCGATGCACAAGTCTTTTTTTACATTCTTGGGTGTTAAATGCAGCAGACATTAACTATAATAACACTTGCTTTCTTTAGCTGTCATAGCTTAGCATATTTACACGATTGTAAGCCGACTCGAATGTAAGTTGACCCCCCCATATCGCGTGTGACGGGGGAAAAAGAAAGAAGGGCACACCCACGGGCACATTCCATAACAAAAATTTATTAGTAGCTGGCATGGTCACTGGATTACTCGTTCTTCACTTGTGCCGTCGTCCTTACTAGTGCTGCTATCGTCATTGCTGCTATGGCCCCACAGCACGGCGTCATCCAGCAAAATTCAGCATTTGCATATATAAGTGCATTTGCATACATACATAACTCCACACAGAAAGCGCTCAACCACACATAGCCGTCAGGGAGGCTCTTTTGACATGTTCGATTGGCATAAGTTCGTGGTCTTGTGCCGCTAGCCACTCGTACTCACGGCGGAGCAGGTCCTCAAAACGCGAAGATCCAAGCTTTTGTCATGACCATGTCGTACATCACTGGCAGGGGCTGATCACGCATTTCAGCGACGTATGCCGCAAGCTTAACCTCCAGCTGCGGAAAGCGTCCCGACTTTGGCCTGCAGATACCTCTTAGCTTGCCATCACAGGTGAAAATTTTGCGTCGCTGCAGTCGCTACTCTCGAACCACCCATTAAGAAATATCAAACTTGCGGCTCGCTGCGTAGTTATTTGTTTCTTCAGTGTAAAGGATGGCAGCCCTCTTGAACGCTGCTGTGAACAAGCACCGAATGTTTAGTGGACTCGAAGCACTCATGACGACTGAGGAAGCATGGAAATAGCACGTGGCCGGCATTCAAATCAAACGCATAAAGCTAACGAGCTACAGGAAAAGAGAAACATGTGAATGGTGTCTGCTCTTCCATGAACTATCGATACTCTACAAGCGCTGCTGTTCTGAGGGTGCCACTGCAAATGGAACAGTGGCACTTCCATGAACTATCGACACCCCCCCCCCCCCCCCCCCCCCGTGAGTGCTGTGTGCACTGTAAAACGCTCAAAAATGGTGAAAAATCCGTCTAAAAAGCGAACAAATGCGTGGGACGGCAGAAAGCTACAGGTCGGGCCATAGAGCAAACATAAAATTGTAACTATGTTGTAGCTCCCCTAATATCTCATTGGTCTTGCTTTCTTTGCAGTGCCATGTCTTGGTTTTGATTGCAAGTCAGCCGCACTTCAGATTTTCAAATTTTGAAAAATAGGTCGACTTACAATCATGTAAATACGGTAGCTGCCATAAGTTAAGGTTTTATTCTATGAGAATTTTATTACCTTGCATTACTATGAAGCCAAGTAAAGCACTGAAAAGATGGATTTTTCTTTAAAATTTTACTGCTGAAGTAACTGAAGAGAAAAGTTGAATTTACAATATTGCTGATATTTTTGATACAAGAAAATAAAATTGAAGTAAAAGGCAAGTTAAAGCACATGGGAGTTGAGGCTGCCTTACCAATTAAGGAACAGCAGTAGCTGTCACCTTGTCTTGGCCTGCATGTCCCCACTGTTTATGGTGGTGTGCTCATCTGCATGCACTCAAGGCCCAGACTTGGGAGTGCTGGGAAGTACTACTGCAAGCCATGATGGTGGATGTGAGAAATCCATCAAACTACCTCAGGCCATGCACGATCTGCGTTCGCTTGTGTGTTTCTGGTAAAAATGGCGAATGATGAGCTCAGTTCACCGACGATACTCTTCATTCTTTGCAATTTTCATTTTCTCACCGGTGATGCATTTTAATTGTCTTGTATAGTAGTGCTGTTAAGGATCACTCCTGTCATGAATTGTAAAAATTTTGTTCTAGTGGATGCTAAAAATATTGCTTTCTTTTTTTAAAGGATATTGCAGTAAAAAAATTTGGCTGGTTTTGATCAGATTTCAGGACGATGGGGCAGCACAGAAGGAACTAAGCGCAAAATCTAGTGACTTGACCAATTGTCAAGCCCCTCCATTTCCATTGTTTTTGTTGTCATGTTCATGCTTAGCACCATACAAGGGATGCTGGTGATCCCTATCACTTGTAGAGAAAAATAATTTTCACACAGAACTGAAATGTGCATGTTATGCATTATTCTTCAAATTGAGTCCATTTCTTTCTTTCTTTTTTTTTTATGCCTAAACAAAGTCAGTGCTTGAGCAAGAAACCACTGGGTTTGCAGCATTTAGCACACGTTCACAAACAGAGAAAGGCTTGCCATTCAAATGCTTCTCCAGCTTTAAAAATGGATAAGTTTTCAGCTGTAGCACGTTGCAATCAAATACAATGCATTTTACATGTAGTGGCAGGTGTTCCTCAAAGATGCCTGCCTCAAACCACCAGCTGATCGTCGTAACATCCGAGGACTCTCGCTTTCCGACTTCCATGAAAACAGAGAGAGCAGTTCACTCAAAGCCAAAAAGTGCCATGAATTTGTCAAGCGGAAATCATTGCAGAATTTGGATATCAGGGGAGGCATGTCGCCCCCAGCTTAGTGTTTAAAATGCTCATCTAAGCTTTTGTAATGAAAGCAGCACATCACTGTTGGCACGTGGTTGTCGCAAGCTATGCGAGAATTCAATTAAAAATGTTTTAAGGTAGTATGGACAAAGTAAGACACAGAAACAATGGGGACAAGCGAGTGTTTGTGTCTTCCTTTGTCCGCAGTACTTTGTGCAGTTTTACCTGAAGATGATTACCAAGGAGATCGCAGGGAAAGGCCTTTGTCCTGCAGGGGACATAAAATAGGCTGATGATGATGATGATTACCAAATGGCCCAGTACGTTTTATTAATGCGAAAACATTCTTTGGCTACCCTACCCCATTTTGGTGGTATGGTAGCTATGTGACCGCGATACGATGACCATGTAAAAATAATTAAAGCTTTGCGTCTGGCATTACTTAGACAATCGTCATTGATGGTTTATGCCGGAATTTTTATTCTGTTATCTTATAATCATAATGGCAATGGTGCATGCTCATGGCTGTTTACGTGAACAGTGTTTCGGGGGGCATTCAAAGACTGGATATGTGCATTTTATTCATCTAACATTTTTATATTGTCACTTGCAAGAGTGGTTGTCAAGATTTAGTTTTTCTTTTTCGGGGGTAGTGATGTCCATGCTTGCCTTTCACGGACTCTACTGTGGCAGTGATTTTGTTGCATTAAACTCTGTGGGGCACTGACAAGGAATGACCAAAACTTTATGGTGTCACAAATTTTGATGAACCGGTGTTCACTATGCAGCGATTCAACTGTATCAATGTTACCTCAGTGAGAGATGCCTTACTGAATTTGTCATGCAAAAGCGAGCGATTTTTTTTTGTTTGTTGAATGTGCAAACTATTGAAAACAAGAACAACTTGCTAGAGTATGGCCTTCATTTATGTGCTGCCTTTTAAAGTCTTTAAATATATGCATGCCATGTTGAGCTCTTGCTTTTGGCAGGTTCCCACCGAGGAAGCAGATCATCACTGAGGAGAAGATCACGGCACAAATGAATGACCTTAGCCTGGACGGGTAAGGCAGCACCTTCTAGATTCACCGCAGACCATTCCAGTCTGCAGCCATTTATTATAGTCGATCCTTAAACATTTTACTGTCGCTGACTAATTTCTCAGACACGAATGGGGCTGCAAGAATGTTAGAATAATCAGGCAATCTGAAAAAGTGCATTTCAATGGTAAAATCAATGTAGCTGTGTTCTCAGAATACTGGCACAGTGAAAAATTTCTGTATATTTTTTCGCTGTGTTGCCCTTCATTGAAGTCATATTTACTTCAAGTTTCATTACAGTCAAGGCCACGGGTGCGTTTTGCGTTCTCACATTGCACAGTCCAAAGTGCATTGCACATGATCGCAAAGTGCAGATAACGGTATGTGACCTTGACTCCTCAGCATCGTCAATTTAGGCTGTACTACAGAGGATCAGTTTGGAGCTCCATGGGCTTTATGCTCACTCGCAAGCTTATGCCATTCTGGTGAGCGAGTGCTCCCACAAACTTGGTAGGTGTTCGCCGGCCAGTCTGATCATTCACAGACCATGCTCTGCTCACGTGCATCATTTCAGCCTGTGCATGTGACCTCACTTTCCATCTTCGGTCGTCTGTGGCCATGTATCAGAGGCAATATTCCTGCAAAGGCTTGGCACCCGGCACCCTTGCCGGCTAGGTATAAGTATCCCCACTTGGTCGTGAATCGGCCACTAAGTGGCCATTTGGTACGATTTGATGAAAACCATTTTGCAGCCATCTTACGGCACTCTGAAAGTTGAGGATTTACCTTGACAACAAATGGGAGGGCATGGGTGACAGCCTGAAAGGTGGCAACTTTGAAGCCATTATGTTGGCAACATTGTTTGTGCAGATGAGTCCAGAAAAATCAAATGACACGCCATGTGGTGTTAAAGGGGCACTAAAGGCAATACTAAGTCGACGTGGACTGTCTAAATACCATTCCAGAAACCTTGCAACGCTTGTTTTATGCCAAGAAAAGACTTACCATATTTACTCGATTCTAACGCGACCTCGATTGTAATGCGCACCAGTTTCCCACGACAAAAAAAAAAAAAAGTTACAATACCGTGCACCTCGTGCTTTCATATAGAAATACTATTTTCTCTCATTTGGAAAAAACTGATTTATTCCCAATACACTAAAGTTGCGATGAATAGAAACACAAATGGAAGCGGCATACCTTGCCGCCAAGGTTTTCACTGCGCCGGTACCAGTCGCGTGGGGCAATATATATCACTCATCGTCGCTAACAGACAACTCCTTATCGCTATCAACAGACCAAAGCATTTCATCCTCGGTGCTGTCCATGACATTCACAATCCCACACTTTATAAAGGCCTTGTTGACCATGGCAGACGGGATCGTGCACCATGCATCTTTCACCCATCCAGCGAAGCCCTGCAGCGAGGCACACTTCATTTTATTGGCGGGCGTGAATTCGTGGCAGCCACTGACAAGTCATTCGTTGTAGAGTGCCCGAATTTTATCTTTCACTGGCTTGTCCAAATAAACATAGAGCGGCTGGAGCTGGGATGTCATGCTGCCAGGCATCACGACATGGTCGGTGTTGCATGCAGCCAGCTTGTCCTTGATGCGCTGGTCAAGGTGGCACCTGAACGCATCGAGCACAAGCATCCCACGCAGACCCAAACTGCCGCCGGGTCTCTCCCACCCAATGTTATCAATCCAGTCAGGGACCAAGTCCGTGGTCATCCAACCTTTTTCATTTGCGCGCACAATCATGCCACTCGGAAACACGATTCCTTTTGGGAGCGTCTTCTGTCTGTAGATAAAATAAGGGGGCAGCTTGTGCCCAGCCACAGTGCAACAAAGCATTGCGGTGACTAGTTTTTTTTCATGGCCGGAAGGCAAAACGTGCACTTGCTTCACCCCCTTTTTTTCAATGGTTGTGGTGGCAGGCATGTCAAACTAGAGCGGCGTCTGATCGGCGTTTCCAATCTGTCCGAAGTGGTAGCTGTTTCTATGGCGTAACCAAAAAACATACTGCTGAAAACTGCAATTTCTCTTCATATTCTTCGGGCAATTTTCGGCATATCCCTGTCCGCCTTCGAAGAGAAAAGTCTTTTCTTTTCATAAAATTTGATAGCCAGCACCTGCTCGCTTTGATGTCACTCTGCATTAGCCCTTTCTGTAGGGCTAACTGCATTGCCCGTACTTTGAGCAGATTGATCGTCACAGGCCGCCGTGCCACTCGCTGCTCTTACACGTATTCCGTGAGCAGCTCTTCTATTTCGGCGAAGCGGGCCGCTTCGGTCCGCTTCGCTGCTTCAGTACTCTGAAACCCTTCTTTGTTGCTTTGCTGGCTAAAATATTCTCCTTCTGTTTGCGCCAGTCCCGCAAGCAAGTTTCGGGAACTCCGAACGCCCGTGATGTGGCCCAATTTCCGTCCGTCTCCGCCCACATGATAACTTTCCTTTTAAATGCAGCATCGTGGTGGACTCGGTGTGTCTTCGCATTCGGCACTTGCATGCTGATTGAATAAACGCAGAAAACGGAAAAACAGGCGGTAGACTAGGTTACACCAGCACCAGGTATGCACATGGAGGAAGCTACGGCAGCTAGGCTAGAAGCGCATACAAGGCAGCCATTTTCCGAATGCCAATGGCGATATCGTAACGCGAATTTAAGGTCGTGTTCGATTCTAACATGCATGCAATTTTTGGACCCGTCTTATTGGAAAAAAGGTATGCGTTAGATTCAAGTAAATACGGTAGTTTACGAGAAAATTGCATCTGAAGAGTCCGAATGCCTTTTTCGAAATTCATATCTCCCGCCACCCAACCTGGGGAGTGGTGCCCTTACATACGCTATTGCTACTACCCTTTGCTGCCGTCGGTGAGTAAAACGGTGCCCGACAGATGGCGGCGCTGAGCCAAGACAGAGCGGTGGATTCACCACTGCAGCTGCATTTTGGTCAAGCGGCTAGACTGTTCGGGCATCCTGCGACATTACATGGAAATTGAATTCTCTGCTACGTGCAGTTTGTGTGAGTTTCGCAAGCCAGCAAAACCAGTGCAGCAGTACTCGATAATAAAACTAATGAAATGCGATAGCGTGGGCAGCACTGAGTTGAGTGAAAATGAAACCTTTCAGCCGCCCGCACCGTTGTCAAGGGTAATATCAATGAGTTCTTTGTTCTAAAAGATGAAATAGAACTAGACCAGTAGCATTTTATTTCATATTATAAAACAATGCAAGGATGTTTTTTGCAACGAATGGTTGAGTACTAGTGACAGAATTTAACTGACGAGTGCTTTCGTCATCTTTAGGTATTTGAATGACCCGGGGGAGTCTCTAACGATGTCCTGCACAATGGCCCGGGGGAGTATCTAACGATGTCCTGCATTTACCTCACTTTCTCGATTATTAAGGCTCCGTTCACGATAATATTGGTGTCTTAGAGATTCTCGAAGGACTTATGCCAGCAGTTTCTAATTGTAGCCAGTGTTACGCCACTGGAGGGGCGAGTTGGAGGCGGCGAGCATCGGCTACGCCAATGCTGCAGAGCGCAAAACTTTTTTGAACTGATTTTCAAAAATGAGCCTAGCGCCACTGATCAAGTTCAATCGACTGAAGTATTCGCTCTTCAGAAATTCGTTGAACCGAAAAAATTTTGCATCGAATACATAGGAAAGCTGGTGGGGATTTTCTAAAAGTTTTTTATTTTAAATATTCGTTAAACTGGCATTTGTATAACTGTATTCTGAACCTCAATCTTACAGTGTCATTGGCATGACAACTGACTGAGATTTGGAGAATGTCTTTAGTGAAGCTCTTCTTTGCGGTGTCCAGTTGCTTCGGTGCTGTGGCCTGTGGTGTGTTTCTCCAGCGTGTCTTGGGTTGCATTTTTTGAAGCTGAATAAATGTTTCCTTTGCTTTACGAGGTCCACAATTGTAGCTGTGGACAGCTATGGGATAAATTTATTGCCAGAGTTCTTTTTCATTGTGCATCCCTTATTGTAATATGCCAGTTTTGCCTTACTGGAACTTCAGGGCTTTGCACTGATTCACACAGTGCGTGGGATCAACATGATCATTCTGTCTTCTTCTCTCGCCTGTTTTTTACATTGTTTCTCTTTATTTAAGGGGAGACACTGGGGCTTGATTCTTTTTTTAATTTTACTCATATACAAATTAAATTTTCAGGCAAGGTATACCTTAGCCTGCTAGAAGCATATTTGCAATCTATTTTTTCTTAAGTCGTTTTTGATATAATTACTACTTTCTGAAAATCAATTTGCCCAACTTTTCAACAAATTTACCACTGAATATCAGAGAAATATTTATATGTACACATTCTAGAACAATCAGACATCACAATTAGACCATCACTGTAATTTTAGCTCCATTGTTATAAAAGTTATTGCCATATCTAATGTGATGGTTATGAAACTCAAAATTCTTATCTGTTGTATTGCCACATAAAAAACTCCAGCATAAGGGATATCATATTTTATTAGTTTTATTGTGTGTAGAAACTCATAAGCTTTTGAATGAAACAAGAATAATTGAAATCGGACTATTACATCAAAAGATACTGTGAGCAACAGCAACAGCACATGTCATAGGAGAAATGCAGCTTTTGAGAAAAGGCAAAACGAAGTTGCAGGATATGATATAGATTTATTCTTAGAAATTAAAGCAAGAAATTCAAGTCCACCTTGCACCAGAAGCCACCAGGCACATAATCACCATCGCTCTCTTTCATGCGCCTCTTCTTTATGGCATGCATGAACTTTTCTGCTCTGGCGTGCTTGTTGTCAGATGCCACTAGCTGGTGCTGGTCTTTTTCAGCCTGTATTCCCACCTGTTCTTTGCGAGCTCCATCCAGTGCTTATGTCACCGCAAATGGCATAGTTCATCACTAGTTTCACTGCCACTCTATAGTCCCAGTCGCCCTTTAACACGTTCAAAGGGGCACGGCAGAATTCGCATTTCGCACACCGAAGCAGGCAATTTAGAGGCTTTTGTCCCGCTCGCCGCCGCTTCCGGCGAATCTCCGATAAGTGACTGCTTTCGGCAGGTAGCTGATAATGAAGACTGCTTCCATCGTTCCTCCTCCGCACGACGTTCAATTGCCAGTTGTTCGGCTTCTGCGATGAGAAGCATGTCGACGCGTGTTGCCCTCAACGTGTTGCTGGCCACAGGCATCGCATGCGCGGCAGTAGCTTCGGTAGCTGCTGTTCGCTCGTGCCGCATGTTGCTGTGCTGGTCGCCGTCACTGCCGATTCATCCAACACCACTTGGGGTATTGGCGGCGAGGAGTTACGGAGTCGCCATCTGTCGGAAGCGCCTCCCTTGCGTAGTATGAGGGATCATGCGGCACGCTCCTCGTAGGTTTCGCTTACGGCGCTCAATAAAAACACCACGCGGCAGCCCTCCTGGACATTTATGTAGGTACTCTCAAAACGAGGGAAGTTTTCGGCTGTCGATATAATAATCTTGGGCAAACGGAAAGTACAGAATCGTTTACAGACGCTATCGCTTTACCGAATACGTACAGGGAACGCCACTGCTCGCGGTAGCCACAATGGAGTCTCCTGAACCGGCTTCTTGCGTGAAAGGTAGCCAAACATCATCATCAGCAGCAGCCTGTTTACGCCCACTGCAGCGCAAAGGCCTCTCCCATACTTCTCGAACAACGGCGGTCATGTACTAATTGTGGCCATGTCGTCCCTGCAAACTTCTTAATCTCATCTGCCCACCTAACTTTCTGCCGCCCCCTGCTACGCTTCCCTTCCCTTGAAATCCAGTCCGTAACCCTTAATGACCATTGGTTATCTTCCCTCCTCATTACATGTCCTGCCCATGGCCATTTCTTTTTCTTGATTTCAACTAAGATGTCATTAACTCGCGTTTGTTCCCTCACCCAATCTGCTCTTTTCTTATCCCTTAACGTTACACCCATCATTCTTCTTTCCATAGCTCGTTGCGTCGTCCTCAATTTAAGTAGAACCCTTTTCGTAAGCCTCCAGGTTTCTGCCCCATAGGTGAGTGCTTGAAAAATACTTTAAAAATTTTAGACCGATCAGCTTACTGTCAGTTGCCTACAAACTATTTACTAAGGTAATTGCAAATAGAATCAGGAACATCTTAGACTTCTGTCAAGCAAAGGACCAGGCAGGATTCCGTAAAGGCTACTCTACAATAGACCATATTCACACTATCAATCAGGTGATAGAGAAATGTGTGGAATATAACCAACCCTTATAGTATATAGCTTTCATTGATTATGAGAAAGCGTTTGATTCTGCCGAAACCTCAGCAGTCATGGAGGCATTACGGAAACAGGGTGTAGACGAGCCGTATGTAAAAATACTGAAAGATATCTATAGCGGCTAGGCAGCCACCGTAGTCCTCCATAAAGAAAGCAACAAAATCCCAATAAAGAAAGGCATCAGGCAGGGAAATACGATCTCTCCAATGCTATTCACAGCGTGTTTACAGGAGGTATTCAGAGACCTGGATTGTGAAGAATTGGGGATCAAATTAATGGAGAATACCTTAGTAACTTGCGATTCGCTGATAATATTGCCTTGCTTAGTAACTCAGGGGACCAATTGCAATGCATGCACACTGACCTGGAGAGGCAAAGCCGAAGGGTGGGTCTAAAAATTGATCTGCAGAAAACTAAAGTAATGTTTAACAGTCTCGGAAGAGAATGGCAATTTACAATAGGTAGCGAGGCACTGGAAGTGGTAAGGGAATACATCTACTTAGGATAGGTAGTGACGGGGGATCTGGATCATGAGACGGAAATAATCAGAAGAATAAGAATGGGCTGGGGTGCGTTTGGCAGGCGTTCTCAGGTCATGAACAGCAGGTTGCCATTATCCCTTAAGAGAAAAAGGTATAATAGCTGTGTCTTACCGGTAGCCAAACGCTGAGAGTAAACTATGTGAAATATGTTCTTATAGTGGGCTGTCTGTATAACAAGATGGGGCATAACAGAATGGAACCTCAATTCAGCAATCGCACGGGTTCGCAGTTAGCGACCGACTGCGCGTCTGCATGCATGTCCGCGCACAATGTTTTGCTTTCGCTGTGAGCGCGTTTTCGCACCATGCCGTGAGCTTTAGGCCGCAGCATATATGCACTTGACAGTACACTAGCAACCATTGTTGTGTGGACACTATCAGAACTGCTCAAATATAATTCCGTTATAGAGACTTCGACGTCTAGCTACAGCGACTGTGATGTACCGTTGCGACGATTCAATCTTTTTTGTCTTCCAAGTTCTTGGGCATTTCAATATTTCTCAGTTGCGTCATACTGTATGTTTATCGGTATTCTCAACATGCGATTTCCCTCTGCTTGCGTTTCGGAATCCAGTGCATTAATTCATAACACAAACATGACCATATGCCATGCCTTTTCTTAATGTAGGTCTTACCGCTCCCTTTCCGTTCCAGTGAACTTGCCACTATCTAGCATCAACAAGTTCATAGACGAAACCGTCATGACATTAGCCGGGCAGCAGGCACGGGCGAGCATCTCAGTGCGCGTTTTCTGCTACTCACCGAACATCACGCAGCCTCGGTGCCGTAGCAGAAATGCTCCTCGCGTCTGTGCTTGCTGCATAACTGAGTTGTAGCCGATGGCTGTCTGCCGGTTCTAAGTTTCGCCAGCCAAGCTTCACGCAGCTCCTGGCCCTGCGGCTACGTGTGAATAAGGCTGACCCTGGGCTCCATTGCATACGTCCAGCACTGCGGCACCGAGCAGTCGCCTACCATTCTGCATGCCTCCAAAGGAAGCCACTGCCAGTTATAGTACTTTCAAATGTTGTCAAGCAGACACCCAAGGTGGTAAAGCCTCACCACCACTTAATCAGAACCGCGGCGTAGGGGGGACTTTAATCATTCGTTTTCAGCAAGCTTCGGCGCTTCCGAAGCAGCCGACGCGGCCGCTGTGTCCACGTGATCCCTCATGCCACGCCACGCCGACGGTGGCGCTAGCTTTTCTAGTGGTGGAGCTCGCCCTGAATAGACGTCAGACTCTGGAGTTTTGCAAGACGCGTAGTGCCACCTGCCGGTGCGAAGAGACAGTAATTGAGTAGTGTGAAGCCCGACTCCCTTGCTAAGTTGCTTACGTGGCTGGCAGCTGCGAAACAACAATTTAACTATATTTTGGTCCATATTGCGAGCGTTTTGTGCATTAACACCCAGACAGAGAGCTATGAATTTCTCCACTAGTCGGACGTGCCGCCGAACTGCCATAAAGCGCTTGCTGGCTCATTCGTCGGACTGATGGCGAAAGCAACGGCAACCTCGATAGCTCTGCGCGCTACGAAGAAATGCCGCAATCGACGCTACTGTTGTGTTGTAAATTGCCATGAACTTGAAGGACTCAATAACAACGTTCAGTTTTACCGATTTCCATCGCGATCGTATGAAGGGGAAAGGCGAGAGCGCTGGATATGGGCCGTTCAACGTGTTGTGTAATCGAATTACTTGCATTCCTCACAACACAGCGTCTCGCATAAGAAAGTCTGATAATGTTGTTTTCCTGTAATTGTGCTGCGTAGCCCTGACGGAGAACCGTGGCAACCAAGCGAAAACGCAAGAATCTACAGCCACCACTTCGTTGGCAACAGAAAAAAACGTTGCAAACCATTCTGCATATGTGCGATTGATATTTCCACCTGTTAACAGACGTCCGCCTCCGCTTGACTCAACAAGTGAAACGGAGAGATTTGACAGATCAGTTTAACCAAACATTTAGGTTCATTTATGAATTCAAAATCCTGTTCTAGAGCATCTTGTATCGCGAGTTCATTTCTAGTTTCGGTATTTTGTATGTCCTGCGCCAATACAACGTTTCGCAATGTGGTGAGCCTGCTCGACTGCGTTTCTCATATGTGAGCAATAAAGTTTCTGTAGGAGCACTGGATGAATAATTGCGACGTAATGCACGTGTGTAAAATAAACGTTGCGTTTATTTACATTTATTTGTGTGCGTGTGTTGCTTGAAGCGTCTGCGAAAAGTTCAAAGGTACTGAGCGATAAACACCACTTGACATGCCCGCTTGCGCACTGTGATTGCAGCACTCCCAAACTGTCCACGTACAAATGAATGTAGCATCTAGCAGGACGTGCTGCTGCTTAAAAGGCGACAGGGCAGCGACGAAGGCGTTCGCTGTGCGATTTATGCCAGCGTTGTGCTTTCCTCGTGGTGGCACACCCGACTAAATGCTATGTTCGTTTGTGTGTGGAACGCTTGGGAGCAGTGCAATCACAACGCGCAAGTGGGCATGTCACATGGTGTTATTTTGTATTTCGTGGGCATCCGCAGTAAATTGGAAAACACTAATACTTAACAGATAGGAAGACAGAACTGTTCATTCGAATGCTCTGCAACTTTCTAATTGGAATTTTTTGCCTAACTTCACTGCTTCTGAAGTTGGTTAATTAATCTTGACTAATTGCCTAATTAAGCAAATACAAAAAATAGTGTGACGTGCTACATAAAAAAATGTGCAACACGCATTTGGTTGCGTCGTGTTACAGTGTATCGGCGTATTTTTACTCTGGCTAAAGTTAGCTGAAATAAGACTAAGATATAAGATATAGTTTTTTTGTCTTATTCTAACATCCTTATAATTCGTTATCTGTGTGCCTGTATTCTGTAAATTTGTTTTGTTATTCCTGTCTATATGCGTTTGTTGCAGCCTAACTTGTTCTGTTACTCTTATGAAATGTGATGAATTGATTATTGCACATATTGTACCCTAAACTCAATGCTGCCCATGCCATGTAATGGCTGTCTGGGCCTCCCTCGAGCTAATTAATGGCAGCGTTTAGCCTAGACCGTCGTCCGGACTATTCCTGGTGTTTGTTGCCCCCCCCACAGGATGGTCGCGGCCTGCAGCGAGGAGGAGGAGGAGAAGCGGCTGCATGTGCTCTGCCCTGACCTAGAACCGTCGCCTGAGCCCCTGCTGCCAAGGCCCGTGCTGGAGGACCTGTAAGTGTGGTCAGCGGAGGAGTCTAGCTGGCATACTAGCTGCCAACTTCCACGAGCTTATAAACTGCCTGGTTCTTTAGAGCTTGTTTATGAGTGTTGAAATAGCACCAACAAAATTAAACGTTCTTATTAGGCAAAAAAGACATTAAAGTTTCACAAATTCAGTTGCGTGCCAATTTTCCAGGGCCTGATTTGTTGAATCCGATCAAATATCTTAATTTACCCAATAGCAGCACCTACCACTGCAGGGAAACAGTGCCCAACTGCACCTGATATTTCTACCTTTATTACGTGAATATCTCGTGAGCTTGAACTTTGTGAGTGCAGTTGATTTCCCTTACTTTGACTCTGTAATGCAAAATTATATGGCAGGACACTGCTGGTTCATTTGGCAGTATTTGCCATATTCTAACATGCCACTGAATTGAATGTGCAGCCAATTTTTATGCAACGTAGAAGACTAACAGTAATGATGTTAGAATGTGTAAAACAAAGTAAAGATCTAATGCACACCCAATTTTCTAACGTAAAGCTGTAGTCTGCTACTATTACTGGTGAACAGAAAAAGATGAGACTAGCAAACTTCACCTTCACATAGAACTTTATTTACCTTTAGTGTCTTGTCGTAATCGCCCTCAGGCAGCACTTTATTGCGATCTGTGAATCACGACAAGGCGTCCTCCATACAATCCACTGGACATTTAGTGTCCTGCATTAATCAGGCTGCTCTGCAACTATCAGAAATGGGATAGTGGCGCACGCCTAGACTGACCACTTTGCTAGTTCATTGTGCAATGCATAAAATCCTCTGTAATGCCAAAAATGCATGAGGCTACTTGTTGCTGCCAGCTTAACATGTAAATTAACTTATCTTTTCAATGAGCATACATAATCAGATTGAAAGCAGTGCGTCATCGTCATGGTATGCAGGAACTTGTACTAGGTATACTTTGCAGCGCAAAATACATTTCTTGAAAAGGGACAGAAGAAAGGAAGACAGTGAAGCGCCAACTTAGTACTAGTACTATACTACTACTGTGCACAGATCATTCTGTAGCTGCAACTACAGAGCTGAATGCCTGGTCACAGTGTCTTTTGAGAACAAAGCCTGAATTTGGAATGAGCAATCAATGGCTTAACAATTTTTGATAGTATTTGTAAACTTTTTTTTCTCTTTGACTGGTAATTTTGGAATTTCAATGTTCCCATGCCTGGAAATGCCCTGTTGGCTTTGGTCCAACCTGTGTCTTAGGACCTGGGTCTTTTGCTCATTGGTTTCTTGGCGGCCCTTGACTTACGGAGGCTGGTGGCGCTTGAAGCTGATGCTTGTGGTGTGTGCCACTATGTGTGGCCATGTAAGTGCTTGAAGTTCCGTCGCGGTTTGCAGTCCCGCTATCTCGGGAGTGGGGAGCATCTTCTGGGAGCTCAGTTGGGTGGACTTAATGGAAGGCCTATACTACAATTCTGATGTCTAGTGCCAAGATAATATCCCACCAACTCAGCAGATCGGTGCAGTGGATGTTCACCATGTGTTTAGGTGGGAACTTCCTGAGGCAAAGCTTTTTCTCAAGTTTATTGAGCTCTCAATTGTTGCTACTGTAACGTCACACAACGCATAACTTAACATGACAAAAGCCAGGATGCAGGAATAGCCAGGTAAGGGTGCTTTCCACTGCTTTAGTGTCAGGGCACTTAACCCCGAAATTTTACTGCACAAATTGCACTACATGTGACCAAAAGGCTGAACTGGGATAGTAGGCAAAATTTTAGTGAATTTTGCCAAGCTGGCACCAAGACGGCTTTCATTAAATTTTTTCCTTTTCCAGTAACGACACAGTAAAGACATGAATTCTATTAATCTGCCTACTTTTAGTGCAGCTGAGCTGGGGAGGCGGTTATGCACGGTGGGAGGGGGCCCCTGACAGGCAGAGAAGCACGCTCATTTAGTTTTCTCCTGTGGGTGAGAAACGTGCATGCTGAAACAAGGACCTGGCCCACACGATCTGCACCACATGACTTGCCATGCTAACACGAGGCAACTGTAGGGCAACTAAAATTGGGCGCGACACTGCTGGGGCTGAACACGGTTGGCCACAGTGCATAAAACGAAAACAGGCAGAACAAACGCATATCATGGAGCTTTGCAGTGTGCGTTCTTTCTGTCTGTTCTCTGTGCTGTTTACCATCACAAGCCTAAATTGTGTAATGACTCGTGCTTCAGCACTGAAAGTGATACTAGAGGAAGTAAATTGTGTCCATATTGCAGCTCCGGCCATTGCAATTCCAGGCCCAAGCAGGCCATTCGTTTATGGCATCAGATCCTGCAGCAGTGTTAAAGGAACCACAAGCATAACACTGTAGCCCAAAGTTACAAACAATTGATTCAAAGTACCATACTGCAACTTTTTTAGAAAACATAACCACAACATTTTTATTCTGCAACACTACATATGTTTTGTTTGCAAAGAAACATTGTTAGTTAAATAGTCAGCGCTTGTCCTAGCCTGATTTTGTCCTGATCAAAAAGTCGGACTGTTATAGTAATTGGGATTGTACAGAACCAACTATCCAAATGTTTGATGTTACTAAGTTACAAACGGTTACCTTTGTAGTTCTGTGCTGTTGTCTCATGGATGACTACTATTTTCTTTTATTAGACTTTCTACACCTTGTAGATTTGTACCGAAGTGATTTGCTATATTCAGTGGCCATGTGTTTGAGTTGCTGATTAATTAAGCCTCACTTTGTGATCTGCTAACCTTGTGGTTAGCTCTGACAGTGGACCAACAGCTTCAACAAGGCAGTCAAAGGTTCAGTCGTCTCCCTAGAATGAATTTTTTTTTTCAGCTGTAAAGATTTCATTCTGAGAAATCCATGTGGGTTTCCTCTATCGTTTCGGGTTGCTATCAGGTGGGTGCCAACTTTTCACTTTCATCGACTTTTACGAACCACACTGCCAAAAGGGAGTTTGTCCTTCTTCTCCACAGCACATTTTGTTTGCAGTTTAATTTGTGCTCTCTGCATTTTGCGGGAATCCCCGAGTTGCTCGAATTGCTGCTGGCTATTGCTTGCAGTGTGTGAGGTGACAGACAGCCTGCGACGCCTTCTGCCCTGTTGAGGAGGGCTCCTGGGAGGGCACACAGGCCCTGATTGAGCTCTCGGCTCAGCACAAGAAGGTTGTGCAGCAAAGTGGGGGAGGGTGTGGCGGCACTGCTTTCTTGTTCTGTGCAGTCCTCATTGACCTCCAGTGCAAGCTGGATTGCTGCATGACAAGCCAGAATTTTATGCGTGCAGTGTTTGTGGCACCAATTTTTTGGACTTGGTCGTAATGTAGGTAGACCAACAGACAGAACTAAAGATCAGTATCAAGTTTCTTGGGAAATTTGGCAAGAACAAAGCAGAAATTTATCTGATGTTTTGACAGGCCTGTGGAAAGGGTGTCTGAAATTAAAGGACTGTTTTTAAGCACGTTAATAATTTTCGGGTAGGCTATGAAGACCCCAAAAATGATGCATTGTCAGAATGCCCCTCCACCTCTTGCGATGATGAAAACATTGATCTTGTGCATTTCACCAAATGTATATTATTGTAAGCAGTTGCTTTACATCAGAGGCATTTCATTAGAGAAAGTTTTCTTTTCAGAAGATCCTAATGCAAAATCTCAAAATTAGAAAGTTTTCAATCAGTACCCTACCGAAACTGCTGACTTCTGAGCAAAAGCTTTGAACAAAATTAATTTTGCCTTCATTGGAAAACTTTAGACATAAGTAATGAATGCTTGCGAAGAAGCAATTCAACTGGCAGTAAATTTTGCATTTACAAATATTACACTGAGCTGTCGTCCCAGAGCAAGAAGTGAAAAAAGAAACGTGAGCCAAGATAAAAAAAAAAACTGCGCAAGAGTAAAGCAATATTAGCTGTGTTGATCATGTTTTTGAACGGCCATGTAATTGTTCACCATGATTTTGTACCTGTAGGCTGAACTTTCGATGCAGTTTTCTGCAAGAAGGTATTGAAGCATCCGAGATACTGCATGCATCACATGTGGCCAAATTTGTCAAAAGGAGGGCACTGGATCTTGTACCACGACAGTGCGCACTCTGGCTTGGTAGTGTGCGAGTGTACGGCATGCAATTCCATCACTGTGCTCGAGCACCATTCCTCCTTGCTGGACTAGCAGATCCTTCTTAAGAAGACTTTTGCAAAAGCCACATACTTTTGCACAGCCGAGTTGCTGGGTGTGTTCGCTGCCGTATGCCATTTAGCTTTTCGAGGGGACAGATCTAAGGAGTCTTAGGAGGCTAAAATTGCAAGAAAACTGAATTTTTGGAACACACTTTTTAATATCTATAATGCTTTTTGCAATAATGTGTCAAGTTTCTCACTTCATAGATCAATACCTTTGCTGAAAAAAATTCCATAACCCATGTCCCTTTCAATCCTGAGTTGTTTTTTGCAATTTTCTCGCAACTTTTTTTATTCCCTTGCTAAACTGCTTTCCTTCATATTTTAGCACCTGGAGCAGCTAGTACAGTTTTTTTAAAGTGGAGAGCTGCATGTGTGGTGGTGTTATGTTGCAAGCAGATGTTAAAATACTAGGTTAAAAATTGAATTATTTTGCTCTATTTTTTGCTGCATTGTTCCCACATTGCAAAAAGTAAAATCTTATGTATTATAGTGGCCCTTATGTTGACGACATTTAAAAAATGCTTGCATTATTAATGCATTATTCACCTTTTTGGGCTATTGACCCAAGCATTAAAATTAAATTTTATTTTGCCATTTCTTGACAATAGAGGCCTGGAACTGTGGTATGTATTTTTCGTGTCTCTCTGTGTCACTCTGGAATTTTCAGATGACTGGAAGTCGGCCCAAGTTGCGCCTATATTCAAAAAAGGCGACCGTCTATTACTACATAATTATCAGCCGATCTCCTTAACATCGTCATGTTGTAAACTCATCAAACACATAATAGCTCACAAGTTAAATTATTAGAAGAACACTCAGTTTTGTCAAATCATCAACATAGATTTCTAAAAGGATTTTCTACTACAACACAATTGGTTACTGTAGTTCACACCTTTGCAGCTTGTCCGAATACTAACAGTCAAATCGATGTAATATTCCTAGACTACAGCAAAGCATTCAATACAGTTCTACATGATAAACTAATTACTAAGCTTCGGTTGATTGGCATACCAGATTTATTCTTTTTCTGGATTTCAGCCTATGTAAACAATTGCAACCAATATGCTCAGGTGGGAGAACAACATTCTGGCTGCCTTCCGGTAACTTCTGGCGTTCCGCAGGGGAGCGTACTTGGCCCTCTACATTTTTTTGGTATATAATAATGATATTGTCAGTATGATTAACACCCCAGTTCAAATTTGTCTATTTGCTGACGATTGTGTTTTGTTTAGAGAAGTTACCTGAATCAGTGACCACCGTGACCTTAGCTCTTACTTAGGCAATGTGTTGAAATGGTGTGAGCAATGGGGAATGCTTCTTAATGCAACCAAGTGTGTCTATCTCCCCATAATGCACAAAAAAAGTCCCCTTAGACTACACTTACAATGTAGCTGCAGCACCTTTACTGAAAGTAGCCTGCTATAAATATCTAGGTCTAACATTAACGAGTGACTTATTCTGGAAATCTATGACCTATGCAGTGAGAAACTTGACAGATTAGTGCAAAAAGCATTATAGATTTCGATTGTTGGCTTCTTATGATATTATCATGGAACTTGCACCTAAATACCATCTGCTCTGCCACTTTTCGGAAACTATGCCTTCTGCACCACAAACACAAGACTGCCCTGCTTAGTGTTAAATTAGAATGGAATTTACACGGAAGTCAATGGCCTGCTACCCCGTTATGATTGATGGGAAGATTATACCTTCAGTAACCCACTACAAATTTCTTGGAGTCATCATCGACTGTGACTTATCTTGGTCGAAGCACCTCTCTGGATTAAGAAAAGAAGCTGGACAGCTTTACTCAGATCATTCGACATATGTCTGCAAAATCATGGGCGCCATCCAACTCATCTCTTCTGCAGCTCTACCAGGCACTTTTTGGTGGCTACTTCCGCTACAGTGCGCCTGTACTTTCTCGGGTTAGTACAACTGCTGTACGCACACTTGAAAGTGCTCAGGCTCGCGCACTGAGAATTTGCCTAGGACTACCACGATGTGCGTCTACTTGGGGCACTATTGCAGAGGCACGTGCGTGCCCAGCTCGAGTTTATCTGCAACATGAGCCATTGCGAGTGCATCTAAGGGTACTGACTAGACACAGGAACCATCCACTCACGAACGTCACAAGCGTACGGCCTGTGTCCGCCTACCCAGAAGCCGTGTTGTCGCAGCAAGACTTATTGCCGTCGGACTTCGAACCGTATTACATACCCGAAGTTCCACTCTGGACGACGGCAAAGCCAACGGTGAGACTCTCAATCCCTGGAATAACGAAGAAGTCGAAAATGCCGCTTGCTGGGCTCAAGCATTTCACGCTATCATACATTGCTTACATGTATGGGTATTACGAACATGTTTTTACAGATGGTTCTGTGACCCAGACCACTTCCGCGGTGGCCTACACGGTGCCAGGAATGGGGATTGCACAACGGTTCAAGATAGGATACAGAACGTCGTCTACAGCAGCTGAGTTGACCGGAGTTCGAGAAGCAGTTCGCTGCATACTGCAACAGAGTCTCGAGAAGTGGACAGTGTTCTGCGACTCAAAACCAGCACTGTAACTCATCAGCAATTCTATGAGTGACAGAACCGCATATAGTCCTCTGGTTTATGACATCATGTCTCTGCTTGCTGAGGCGTCTCATTCCGGGTATACCCTCATGCTGCAGTGGATTCCTGGCCATTGTGGAATAGCTGGAAACGAACAGGCTGACGTGGAAGTGACAAAGGCGCACACTGACAGAACCATTATAAAAATTCATTTTTCCCGGCATGGCATTAACGCCTTGCTCCATACCTCCATTAAAACTTCTATGGCGCGACATTGGGACAAGCCCGAAGATCGACAAGAGCGCCTCCATAGACTTGACGCTGGATTACAATTCCGGCTTCCACTTCGGTTGCGGAGAAGCTAGGAAACACTCATTCAACGATTACGGCTGGGTGTGGCATACACCCACCAATACCTTCACAAGATTGGACAAGCACGGGACTCTGAATGTAGCGCCTGTCACACTCTTGAGACAATAGCTCATTTACTTTGCGTGTGCCCTCAATATGCGGCCGAACGAAAAACACTCAAATCTACAGTTGATAGCTTGGACTCCCGCCCCTTTTCAGAAGAAAAGCTTTTGGGCGCGTGGAGGAGTGTTGACTGTGCCCAACGTGGGGACCATAAAATCACGTTTGAACTTTTAAAGTGAGACTGGTTTAGACGATCGCCTCTAGAAGCTGTGAGATGTGCAGTCAGTGCGAAATGTGTTTGCGCAATAAGTTTTTGTGACAAGATTACTTTTTGCATGGACAAGATTACTCTTACGTGTATTGCGTCTACAATGCGCATCCGCATATTGGACAATGTGTATATAGTATCTCATTGTACCATAACATAATCACCCGCCACCTACCTTTCTCTGTATTTCCCACTTCCCCTTTCCCCAGTGAGGAGTAGCAGGCTAGAGACACGCTCTCCAGGCCGACCTCTCCTCCTTTCTCTTCATTAAAATCTACTCCTCCTCCTACTCTCTTACTTTTCTTTAATTAGGCCAAAACTTTAGTATGCTACCATAGTTGGGACCCTCACACAAAAATTAACAGTAAGAACCTAGAAAGAATTCAGAGAAAAGCAGTATGATTTATTTACAGTAAATTTAAGGCTACTGACTCCCCCACTGCATTACTAACCGCAAACGGCATTCAACCATTACAAATTTGAAAAAAGAAAAGTTGGCTAGAGTTTCTTTCAAACTTAATTAATCATAGGCTAGCCTTAGACACCGCAAAATACGTATCCCCCTTGATAAGCAGACCTACTCAGCACCACTACCCTCGTTCTCTAACGCCAGTTTCTGCAAGGTTTGGCATTTTTAGGTACTCTTTTTTTTTTTTTTTTTCCACAAACAATAGCTGACTGTAATAGATCAACTGAAGCATATCCCCAGCGCCTGTGAGCTGTATGCCATTTGTGTAAATGATGTTGTTATTTCGTGTATTAATCATAGTTGTATTGTAATCAAGTAAAAATTTTTCTTAATTGTCTACCTTACGACCAAAGAATTGGTGTGAAAAAATGTGTTATACACTTGTTTCATCCTGTTCCTCTGTGTATATAATCTTTTGTATTCTGCTCACCCTGCTTGGACTTGTTGTCCGCAGTATTTTATAAATAAATAAATAAATGTGATTTCTCTTTAGCTCGGCAAATAATTAACCTACACAAAATAACTAAACAATACTGTCGCAACGTCAAAAAAGGGGTCGTTGAGCAGGAGGCACAGCAGCAGGTTCCCGTTTTAATTACGAGTGCAACCACGACTTCTTCCTCACTGTGCCTTGACAAGTACACTCAGGCACACTTGCGTTGTCCTCCTCTTCAACGGAGCACAGGCGCGGCATTTGCGTCCCTCCGAAGGAAGCACATAAGCATATGAGGGCGGTATAACGGCACACAAAAAAAAAGAAAAAAAATAGAAAGTTAGTTTGACAGGTATGGCGTCATCCGTACCACACGCACCACTTCAGGTAAGTGCTTGCGGCAACTGGAACTATTGTCACTGTCAGGAATGACCTTGTAATTCAGGTTGCTCAGGCGGCGGATCACACTGTACGGCCCAAAGTACTGTCATAGGAGTTTTTCGGAAAGGATTGTATCGTTTCGCATCTTGGTTTTGCTGAATGCAGATACGTGCACGTACAAGCTGTCTGGCTTCTTCGGTGCGCTGGGTAAATTCATCAACATTGGTAGGTATGTCGTCAAACTCATGCGGTAGCATGGCATCCTGTGTCGTTGTGGCTTCGCGACCGTGGACCAAGCTGACTGGTGTCTTTCCAGTAGTTTCTTATAGAGCAGTGTTGTAGGCAAAGGTAACTTAAGGCAAAATCTGATCCCAATTCTTATGTTCTACATCGACATACATGCAAAGCATCTCTGCAAGGATCTTATTAAGACACTCGGTTAGTCCGTTTGTCTGGAGATGATATGCGGTTGTTTTCCGGTGGCTTGTACCACTGAGTCTGAGAACCGAGTCAAGGAGTTTGGCAGTGAAGGCAGTTCCCCTGTCTGTGATGATGACTTTTGGGGTGCCATGCCTAAGGACGATGTGTTCGATAAAAAAATGAACTGCTTCAGCTGCTGTGCCTCGCTGGGTAGATTTCGTCTCCGTGTAACGTGTCAAGTAATCGGTGACAACAATGATCCATCTGTTGCTAGCTGTCGAATTTGGAAATGGGCCCAGGAAATCCATTCCAACTTGGGCGAATGGCTGGTCTGGTACCTCAACTGGATGTAAGAGACCTGCAGGCTTACCGGGAGGTGCTTTGCGTCTTTGGCAGTCAGCACGTTTGCACATTATGTTTTACAGCAGCGGGTACCTTTGGCCAGTATACTTGCATCGGAGTCCGGACAATGTTCTTGTGTAGCCTAGATGACCTGCGGTGCTTTCATCATGGCATGCTTTTAGTATTTCTTTTTGAAGTGATGCCAGTACGACAAGCAGGTACGTGCTGCCACTGGCAGAAAAGTTCTTCGTATAGAGAACATCGTTTCGAAGACAAAACAACAGCAGTCCACTGGCATAAAGTGGCGAAACGTCTTTTCTTCGGCCTTCGAAAAAATTAATTAGTGGGAGCAATTCTGGGTCGTGGCGCTGCTCCTGTGAAATGGTGATGGCGTCGACAACGCCCAAAAATGCAGTGTCCATGTCATCGATAACTGCGGACTCGACGGGTGACCGCGAGAGGCAGTCAGCGTCGGTGTGCCTCTTCCCTGATCTGTAAATTATGGTCATGTCGAACTCCTGAAGCCTGAGACTCCAGCGGGCCAGCCGGCCAAATGGATCTTTCAGGTTAGTCAGCCAACAAAGAGAATGATGATCGCTGACAACCTTGAATGAACGACCGTACAAATAAGGGCGAAATTTTATAACCGCCCACACCACGGCGAGGCATTCCTTCTCGGTAGTCGAGTAGTTTTCCTCCATACAAGAGAGAGCTTGGCTAGCATAGGCGATTACTTTTTCGAAGCAGTCTTGCCGCTACACCAGTATGGCACCCAGACCAACATTGCTCGCATCCGTGTGAAGTGCTGTGGGAGCATGCTGGTCGAAGTGCACAAGAACAGGAGGCATTTGTAGGCATTGGCGTAGTTCGCTAAATGCTACTTGCTCATTTTCCCCACCACAGAAAGGGAACATCGTCATGTGTCAGTCATGTTAACAGCGCAGCAATACATGAAAAGTTCGCAATAAAGCGTCGGTAATAGGCGCACAGCCCCAATAAGCGCCTCTCACTTCCTTCTTGTTGGATGGTGTGGGGAACTTTGCCACAGCGTCTATTTTGGCTGGATCAGGTCGTACACCCTCTTGACTGATGACGTGGCCGAGGAAGCACAGTTCACTGAAACCAAAATGACATTTCTTGGGCTTCAATGTCAGGCCAGCCGAGCTTATGGCTTCGAGAAGAGTGAGTAACCTGCTTAGGTGCTCCTCAAATGTAGCTGAGAACACTATGACGTCATCTAGATAGACCAAGCATGCTCGCCACTTCAAATCTGATAGTACGGTGTCCATTAGATGCTGAAAAGTGGCAGGCACTGAGCACAAACCGAAAGGAAGGACCTTAATTCTTAATTATCATTGGGGGTCACGAAGGCAGTTTTCTCACGATCCCTCTCATCGACCTCCATCTGCCAATACCCGCTTCGTAGGTCCATTCATGAAAAATAATGAGCATGCTTTAGCCTATCCACTGAATCGTTGATGCGTGGCAGCGGGTAGACGTCTTTCTTCGTGACCTGGTTTAATTTGCGGTAATCGGTGCAGAATTGCAAACTGCTGTCTTTCTTTTTTACTAATACCACGGGTGACGCCCAGGGACTTCTCGAAGGCTGTATCCTCGAGCATCTTCCCTTGTTTTTGAATCTCTGCACATTCCTTTGGAGCTACACGGTAGGGGTTTTGTCGAATCGGCCACGTAGTATCATCCGTGATGATACGATGCTTGGTCAGGGATGTTTGTTTGACTTTTCACGGAGTCGAAATTCAATCTTCGAACTGGTGTATCAGCTCCAATAGGTGCTGCTGCTCTGAAGGCGACAGGGCGAAGCTGGCGTCGACAGACAAAGGTGGCGAGGGCGGCACGGCCGTTTCTTGTAGAGCGAAACAATGTTACTTGGGTGATGTCGTCGCAATGCGCTATTGCGGTACCCTTCTGGATGTGATGGGTGTTCGTTGCTGAAGTTCGTGAGAAGGACTTCCGCATGCCCATGAGTCATGTTGAGTACGCCTCTAGCAAAGGAAACACCTTGCGTAAGCAATGGGGTAACAATTTGCTCTGCGATCACATTCCTATGGTAGGGCTTCTTGCATGATACAGAGACAAGGCAGCAGGATCGCGACTGAATGATCACATCGTTGGAGATTCCAAAACGCTCGTGTTGCCCGTCATTGATCGTGTCGCCATATGGGCTGGCAGAAAATGTCACCATATGTTCCGGAATGTTTACGACTGCACCCTGATCTCGCAGAAAATCCATCCCCACGATGAGTTCCTTGCAGCAGACGGGCAGAATGACAAAAGTGGCAACAAAGCTCGAATCACCGATGTGATTTTGGGCGGCGCATATTCCCGTTGGTGTCATTAGCTGGCCCCCGGCACTTCTTATGCGGGGCCCTGTCCACGGCCTCTTCACTTTCCTGATGTGGTTGGCCAACTCTTTCCGCATAATCGAGAAGTCTGCGCCAGTGTCAACAAGTGCGGTGCGTAATGTCCATCCATCAGAATGCTATGATCGGCACGGGCAACGTCATCGGCGTAAGTATTTGTCATCGTCATGCCGTCTTCATCGGCGTGAGTATTCGTTGTCGTCATGCCATCTTCATTGGCTTTAACATTCGTCGTCGTCATATTGTCTTCGTGGGGAGCGTGGGGCACATTTTTGGCGTCTCGACACAGGGCAGAATGCCCTGTGCCCTCGCTGCCGTTAGTTTCCCTGGTGCAGACTAGGGGAGCGACTACCCCTGTTGACGTCAGTGGTGAAATCCTGGCGGTTTGGGGAAGTGTGACGCACAGGTGATGGGGACTGCCAGCGACGACGTGGTGAAGCTGCCTGGCTGGTCGGCAGCTGATCACTGTTCGGGGCGCGACGATCGTTGAAGCGCAGAGAAGCGGCAGGCGGAAAGGGTCTGGCTCCAGTGTCTGCATGGTGACAGTAACGGGCAATGTGACCTGGTTCGCTGCAGTGGAAGTAGAGTGGTCAATGGTCGGCCGCGCGCCACAAGTCGGTACGTCGAACTGGAGGTCATTTCACAGACTCTGGTTGCCACCACAGCACGGGAATGGGCCATGACTGAAATGGCGTTACCGGCGGTGAAGGGGGAGGCCGTCAGACCATGTTGGCATAGGTCGGTGGACGTGTTGCTGGACAAGGGGCTCGTGAGGAGAAGGCTTGCTGCAACTCCTGGCGCACGACTTTGGCAACAGAGGCGACGGGCGACTCTGCAGGAGGAATGCCGAGGGCTCGCAGCTCTTCACACAGGATGCCCCAAATCATGTCCCGTAAAGAGGTGTGGTCAATAATTTTAGCTGCGGAGCTGATTGGCATATTGTTGCACTGGCGGTCAAAGTGGCAGCAACGTTGCTGAAGCACCCACTCGATGACATTCGCTTCCCTGATAAATTCGTCGACCGTTGTTGGCGGGTTTCGTACAGGACCGGCAAAGAGTGGTTCCTTAACTCCCCGCATCAGATGACGCACTTTCTTTCCCTCAGTCATATCGGGGTCAGCTCGGCGAAATAGACAAGCCATATCTTCCGCATACATGGCGATGGTTTTGTTGGGTTTCTGTACCCGAGCCTCAATAAGTTCTTGCACGTAATCTCGGCGATCCGAGCTCGAGAATGTATCGAGGAGCTGACGATGAAAATTGCCCCACGTTGACCCAAAATTGACCCAGCACCTTCACCAGTGTTGCAACGTCAAAAAAGAGGTCATAGAGCAGGAGCTACAGCAACAGCTTGCCGCCTTAATTATGAGCGCAACCATGACTTCTTCCTCACTGTGCCTTGACAAGTACACTCACGCACACTCGCGTTGTCCTCTTCTTCAACGGAGCACAGGCGCAGCAACATACTTGAAAATAGTATGGAAAACTCAACATTAAGTATCCATAATTTACCAGGATATTTTGAAAAGTAAAATGAATCACTTTCGAAACTAGGCTGCCCCCGGTGAGGTGAGACTTTGTTTGATCCAAGATATTGATTTTCCTATTTTTCATTATGTTTAATAGCAAATGCCTTTGGCTTTTAAAACATTTATAGCATTTTGGAATGCATGGCTTATAGAACACTTATTTAATTCATTTTAGTTGTCGTGTCGACCGGAAAGTAGGCATACTCTGATGTGAGCCTCAATTTGATATGAAGTTTTCATTATTTAGAAGTCACCTGTGTTCGACGCAAGTTTTGGTTTTGAGATTTCCTTTTTCTATGTAGTGCATCTTGCAGTCATTAAGGAGATGTGCACTCATCTTTTGTTTATGGTGGCACACACTCTTGTGAGAGCACATTGCGTCTGTAAAAGACATATTTGGAGCCCTTTTAGGTGTTGCTAATGGTGAAAGCGTGAAAATTGACACACAAGTTCAAGTTTTGTGGAAACTACTACAGTGAAAGCTTTCTAAAGCACCTAGGGGTTACTTCTGGACATTAGTTTGTTACCATGTGCTTGCAGTCAATAGACTCTCAGAGGGTAAGAAAAAAGCTACTTCAGATGTTGAAGCAAAACGGTATAGGAAGGAGTGCAATAATGGAGAAAAAGGCTACAGAAATGGTGACTACAAAAAAGACTAATCCTGGGTTGTCTTGGTAAATCAACCGATTTGGCACACTTTATTTGCGTTTTTCCTAGAACACAATTTTAGGACACTTTAATACCATTTTCAAATAAGACAGCTTCCTGGATGCAAACTAAATTTAGCGAACATTTGAGTTGGTGCATTGTACAACTTCAGAACTAGAATGAATATCCACAAGCTATTGGGAATTTACAAGTAAACAAATAAAGGGCATATCATAAAAGCAGTTGCACTATCTAAAAAAATTTTTTTTCCCTAACATTTTTAGGTGTCTGCATAGTTCTTGTTAGAATTACAATTATGTAGCCTGCCATTGACCTTTGCAAAATTCAAAAAAATTCTGCGATTAATAGCTTTGACAAAAAAAAGGTACATTTGCGACAAATCAAAAAACAAAAGTTAAAGAATTATATTGTGGGTTTAAAAAAAATTTGAGCTTTATAGATAGCCCAACTATAACTGATACTCTACAAAGAATTGAAAAAGCAAAAGCATGTTAATGAGTCCTCTGATTGCAGTTCTTGCAGACCACTTTTCAAGGTCTGACCACACCCCAAGATGCACGCGGAAACTTTGTAGCATCTCGGCGTTTACATGCTCTGATTGGTGGTAGCACTGTGTAGTGTTTCCCAGTCACCTGGGTTGTGGGGCATGTTTGGTGCTGAAGTCTACTGCACATTTCTTGTTGAGGCGCACCTGTTTTTCTTTCCAGTTCATCACAGCTTCACTTAGACTGACTCTCTGAATGAATGGGATGTGCATGATTTTAAAGCGGACAGTCTGAGTAGTATCTGGCCTCTGTGAAGTAAAGGAGTGGGCAAGAAAGCACAGGCACACAGCCACTGCCATGGCATCGTTGCACTGTCGTAATTCTGTTGTCGTTGTGCTGCCGTCATTGCACCGCTGTAATCTTTGTCGTCGTTGTCACATCGTTGTCGTGGTGGTGTCGTGCTGTCTCCCGAAAGATGCCAATGATAATTTGTGCCGCCATCATCAAACACCCTTATTGATGTTGGCAGCATGCTTCAGAAGTAGTGTTACCCCCGAATGCAGAGATCTAACTTGGATCGTGCTTGGACTTGACTTGACAAAGTTGGCCCGGAGCAAGAAGCAGACTTCAATACGCCCAAGTCAGCTTTCGCGTTTCATAGACGCTGAAGCTGACTTACTTTGTCAAGTCATGTAGGTGCTTCAATGCAAAAGTAGGTTGCTCGTTTGTGTTCGAAGTTAATAATAAATTTATTAGCGCAAGGCACGTTGTACAGCAAAAAAAGTATGTATCTTTCCAAATTTGTACCAGGGCATAAGTGCTGAAGTATAGTTTGGGTAAATCTATTCCATCTGGCGACGTCCGCCGCTGCGATACGCACTGTTGCTTGCGAAAAGCGCCCGTTACCGGCAGGGTATTAAGTAGTCCTCAAGTTTTCGTGTATTGGCGCACTTTTTGAGTTGCAGGTTCACCATTTTTGCAAGTCGGTGCTCCACTTTTAGGCAACAGTGTATTTGAGTGCAAATTAATTTTATAGTCACATTTATTTTGGTTTTAGCTTCTTTTTAACTTAGAGGTCTTGTTGCATGTTTGTATAACTGGCCACAGAGAAGCGAACGAAATGGTTGGTTCGGCTTTTGTTCTCGACTGCCGCAAGGCGTTCATATGCCGTCTGGGCTGGCAACCGAGAGGCCAAGACGAGGCATACGGTCCGTTTATGAGGGAGCTCGCGCGTCCCTTTTCGCCTATAGGCATTCCAGCAGGAACACGATGGCCCTTGTTCGGGTCGGGCTACGTGACCTTTTGAAGAAAAGGCCAACCTATTCGAACTCGCTAGGCCGAAGTCATAAACAAGAAAAGAACTGCAACATGTGCTGCGAACGAGGAGCAGCTAGCGCCGTAGAGTCACCTGTCCGCACCCATATGGGTGTCGACACCTAATAAAAAACAAAATAAATTAATAAAATGACACATGCAAACGATTTGTCTACTTTGCAAGGAATCTTTGTCGAGAACAACGAGAGGGAGAGTATGGCACAGTCATAGACATAGCAAATTGGCAGCGCATGTGGTCTGCTAGGAAAGTGTCGTCTGTTAGGAAAACAAGTTGTGGGGCTCGCGGGATGGCCGCGCGCCGCATTTCATACGAAATTGCTGTCCTGTCAACAGGCTTTGACGCTGAAATGTCGCACTCACGTACACTTTCCTCCCAAGAGAATGCACCGCAACGCAAGACAGTACCCCGTTTTACAGAAGATCAAAAGATCCTGCTGACGGCACTCGTGAGTGAGTACAAGCATATTGTGGAATGCAAGGAAACTGATGTCGCGTCGTTGACCAAGAAGAATGAGACATGGAAAGAAATAGCAAAACAATATAATGCCAATTACGGGATTACGCGGCGCGATCACCTGCAACTGAAAAAATGCTAGAACAACCTGAAGCAAAAGCGGAAAGAGGAAGCTGCGAAAGAAAAGCGAGAGTGCTACAAAACTGGTAAGCGCACATGTTCTGCATGACTAGCTCATTTGGGATACTTTTTATTATGCTCATGCGCAAGTTGCGTATTCGGTGGATCAGTGCATGACAGTTCGGCATGCTGAGCAT
The DNA here is from genome assembly GCF_023375885.2 of Dermacentor andersoni. NCBI lineage: Eukaryota > Metazoa > Arthropoda > Arachnida > Ixodida > Ixodidae > Dermacentor > Dermacentor andersoni. The sequence goes on from NC_092816.1 coordinate 216,840,984, forward strand.
AAATATGGTCGTGAGCGCTAATAACTAGTGATGGCATGTGTAACCATTGGAGATGAGAAAATACGCCCGCAATCTATTTTTCTGCGACTGCGGGAAGCACACCAGCATCAGGCGCAGGTGCTTCGCGATGAGCAGAGTCATCTTTCCAACTGCGCGGCACACTGAGGAATGTGGACCAGACTCCCGATGACTGTTAGAAACGTGCCAGCGCTGTAAAACATCACAGCCATCAGCAACTGCAGCATAAGAGGCACACAGGCTGTCCTCTGTTCTCCCCTCTTTCCCGGATAGGCAACATAGCGAGAAGTTGTCGCACGGCGTTCTTCGTGAATCTGCAGCGACTGAGGAATTGTTCGTCGTCGTACAGCTCCATCGGATTACCTCGGTCACGTAGGGCGGGTCACGGAATTTTCAGGAAGGGCTGCGCCTCTGAAAATGCTGTATCCATAGCGTGGCAAGCAAACTCGAAAGCAGCTAACCTCCGCGCGACGTCCGTTCGGGAGGCTGCCATGTTGGAATAACTCACGAAGTCAGTTTTAAGCTAGCCCGGAAGCAGACTTGAAACTTTAGCGGACTTCGACCCAGCCAAGTCGTTCGCAGGTCGTCCGCAAGCTCGAACACAATTTAAGACGCGCGGTGAAGGTGTCTTGAGACTGCCAGAATTCAAGTTCGAGCCAAGTTAGATCTCTGCATTCGGGGGTTCGTGTGTCCATTTGATTTATGCAGTCTGCATAAGCTATTTGCTTACTTTGACAATCTTTGACGATTGCTTCAAAGAATTCTTTTCTTTGCCTAAATGCAAACTGGTGCCTTGGAGACAGCACCTTGGAGGGCCACACCAATTAAAAAAGAAACAATGCTGCTGTGGAAGTGCTTAAGAGGAAATTGCTTCCAGCAACAGAAGAAAAGAAAGATTCCATGTATGGTGCCTAATGGCGAGTATTTTGAAGGTGACCCTATTTATGTATCTGAAAACTTGTTGAAGGACTTCTAAAAAAAATGTACTTCATGAACTTTTGGGGCAGAGATTGTACTTTAGTGTAATGCATTGTACGCATAAGCTTCACTGTGTGATGCACATACTGTGCGTGACTTGAAAGAGCGTAGGTTAGGACGTGTTGGTATTCCATAACTGAGGTTTTTAGCGCACGAAAAGGGACGAGAGACAGAGGCAAGACACAGTGCTATATATATTGGCGCTGTGTCCGCGTCTTGCCTCTGTCTCGTCCCTTTTCGTGCGCTAAAAACCTCAGCGGTGCATGACTATTTGCAGTACCCAAGGGTAGGTGTGGGAGGCACTTTTTTTGTAGGACTGGAATAAGGTGAACCTAACCTGGTGGCTGCAATGTTCTGCTGCAGGTTTTGTTGCAGCCACACACATTTTGATTAAGTTCGAATGCAAAAGCACTCATGTACCAAGCAATAGTGGCACGTTAAAAGACCACGAATGGTCAAAATTTATTCGGAGGCCTCTCCTATGATGTCTTGCATAGTCCCAGTGTTGCTATTGGGCTTTCTGTATTGCAGGAAACAAGAAAAATGGTACCAAATTTCCCAGAAACTTCCCAGAAATGCAGCATGCAGGCAGCCACGCCTCCATTGCAAGCATTTGAGCAGGTCTGAATAAGGACAGAAACTAGCATGATGTCTTTGATGATGATTTTTATTGGCATTTCCTTTCAAATGGGGCAATGAGAAATAGTCACCTAGACTGCTTGACTTAATCATGTTTCACTGCCTCCAGCGTTTTGTCTATCTCTCGCTGATCTTTTCTTCTATGTTGACTAATGGATAGATGGATGGAATGTAGGAGTGTCCCCTTTGAAATGGGGTGATAACAGTTGCCACCATGCTCAGCTTTTTATTTTTGTTTAACTGCGTTGTAAGTTATTAAAGTGCACCATTTTCTTTAAATACATCTTAAAGCTAAGCTTTTAACCTTATGTCACCTCTCTGCTTTTGAGCCACCAATCTTCCAATCGTTTTTTGCTAATTTCCACCGCATATTTATTTACATGACTATTGTTATCTCTAAACCCTACGCCCTGGGGAAGCGTGACTGTGCCCACATCGACATTGGGAGGGGTACCATCACATTTTAGTATGAGGTGCTCTATTGTTTCTACAGATTTACCACACACAGAACATTTCTTCTTTGTTAAATTTCTTTTTATAGTTGCGCGTTTTAAGACATCCTGACCTAGCTTCAGAGAGTAGGGCACTGCCTCTTGAGTTATCATAAAACGCTTCCTTCCTAATCTGCTGTTTCCAGTATCGATATAGTTCAATACTATGCTTCTTTTACATTGAATTTATCCAATTTTTACCTTCCGCGTTTTTAACCTCTTGTTTAATGCTCCGTCTTTCTCCGTCCTCGTGTCTGGCATACTTACTGATTAGCTTCTTAGTTCTTTTCCGCCATTGTGAGTCAATGCTCTTTCTGTATAGGTATTTAAATACCTTAGCTGCCCACCTGTTATGGTCTAATTTCCTCAGGCGTTTTTCGTATAGGATTTTACTCTGAGCTTCCTGTGCTTCGAACGATGCCAAACCCATATCCCCCTGTACTGCCTTGTTTGTGGTTTTCCCGTGGGCACCTAGTGCTAATCTTCCCACAGCTCTCTGATTTACTTCTAGTCTCGACTGAACTTCTGCCCTTAAGCACAGGACCGCATACCCAAAAGTAAGCCCCGGCACCATTGTTCCTTTCCAAATACCTCTCAGTACTTCATACCTGTTGTACCCCCTCAGTGCCCTATGTTTTGTTATCCCGGCAGCTCTTCGCCCTTTTTCTATGAGGAACCGTTTGTGCTTTTTCGTGTACATCTGCCCTTTGTTTATCCATACCCCGAGATATTTGTATTCGGCCACTCAGGGTATTTCATGGCCTTGTATTGTAAGCACCTGATCAGTTGTATCGTTGAAAAACATCCCACCGGACATATATTACCGGACCACTGGACAATAATATTAGTTAATGCTGCCAGCTATGTTGAAAACTGCAACTAGAAGCAAACTGATTAATATACTCATCACCAGTTAACACTTTGAGGTGTTTTCCCATGACAGCTACATTCATGATTTGCCTGTTTCTTTATAAAATACTGTGATGGCTGTACTCACTGACAGTAGAGAAAGTGTTGGCCCCATCAACGAGTCTGTCAAATAAAACCAATGCATCATGTATACAAGGCTCTCACTTGTAGCCACCCAAGCCCTCAAAATAGCCTTGCAGATTTGCGAGTGTCCTGTGTCACCACGTGCAGCCGCAAGCGGACATCTATGGCTGTGGTGCTATGGCAGCCCCCACCCCTGGGGCACCCCCCCGTCCAGGATGGAACAGCTGAGGAGAGCAGCTCGGACACACAGGAACAAGAATCGGGGTGAGGGATTCCTCATCCTCTTACTGTGCACATTCCAGGGCTAACATGTGAACCACAGAGACACACCAAAAGGTGCACGAAGGCATAAAGTTTCCTACTCAAATGTAGTGCTAGAGACAACTCTAGCACTATGGTCATTTAGCCACTGTCAGAATGCTGGTTAGTAAGTGGACTTATCTGATTTTTGTACTTGTGTATTCAGGCGCTCATGTGGCTTTCTTTATTATAATTTAAAGCTTATATGGCTTAAAGGATGCCTAAGGCTAGCACCTACTCCCCTTAAGTTGCCAAGCCTACAAGACATTCATTCATAAGACTGATCCTGGAATATGCCACTGTGGTTGGGTTCCTTCACACAATGACTAACCTAGCAAAACTGGAAGGAGTGCAAAGGAAAGCCATAAAATATATAGTACATAATAAGTACAGGTGCACTAACTCACCCATCATCTTCTAGCTGCTTCTAGTCTAAAAACACTGTCAGGTAGAGCGAAACAAGTACACCTAAAGCTTTTATTCCAGTGTCTTCATAACAACTTTAAAATAGACATGTTGAAATGCATCCTGATTTCCAAATCTCTAACTACACATCAAAATCGTAACTGTATATTCCTACATCAATTAAGCATTTAAACAGTCTTTCATTCCACTCACTATATGAGAATGGGATCAACTGTACCCAACTATCACAAATTCCAAACCGTTTTCCGAATTCACTCGTACAATTAAAGGTACTAGAGGACTAGAGTTGTCCAAACAATATGCTATGCCACTTCCCCCTTCTCCAGAATCAATGTTCACTTTTTTATTCTGGTAGCAACTGTATGGACACCCCAGGTGCACTTCTGCTGTCACCGTGAGGTTCCATATAAAGTTCAAGGGCAATAAAATCATTTCTGCGGGCCGTATGCTGTATGTTTGAGTGAAAGCATGAGAGGATGAGCCGGCGATCGCGGCTCAATCTTGTGCACGCATGCAAGAAAAGTGAGGAGGAAGCACGCCGTCTTCTGTTTCACGCAAGGCTCTGGGGGTAGGGAGGAGGGATGCATTCGGCTCCGGGTAAAACCCCTTAATCTGCGTAAAGTAGCGACACTCTCCTCTTCTGCCTTCACTTCTCCTCATTTCTCCTCTCTTTCATGCTCCCTCTTCGACCGTGGCGCCGCCTACACCGCTCGAGCGTAGCAGACGACCTTTCGCAGAGTAAATGCATGCATAGCAAGGCGGTGCGCTTTATGCATTCGCGTTGTCTTTTTAGCTCTGAGTAACTTCGTGTACAGCATAGAATTTGTATACGGACAAATTTGTAGATGGTTATACAAATTCAGTGATAGCAGCTTTTTTTTTTCCTGTTTTGATAAGTCTTTTAAACAAGTATCTGAACAAGTGCCAATGCTGGGCCATGACGACCCCGAATGTATCGCGTGTGCTACAATTAGGTATATAACACTT